>NC_081291.1:37425000-38745000 GCF_030435805.1 Mustela lutreola
AAAAAACACTCTAGAGGCTAATGGGGCTCCCTGTAGGCAGAATTCAACCACTGGGCACACAGTTCATATCCACAAATTTGGGTGAAACCCCTTATTTCACAGATGGGGAAAGCAGGGCCCTAGAGGGAAGTGACTTAAAGACTGAATTGCTAAACCGGGTTCCCCTTAACTCCCAGGCCAGGGTCTCCCCTGACCTATTGTGCTGCCTGCAAACCTCCCGCCCCCTCCGCACACCCATCCGCAACAGGCGGCAACCTCATGGCCACTCTCTGCTCTGCTCAGTGCACCAGAAGTCTGGTGCTGTCCAACATCTCATTGCAATACTTTATATCCCTAGAAACTGGATTCCTTAGGATTCTCAACTTCACAAAAAGTTACACAGGGCTCATTTTGTCCTGGGTACCCTCCCAAGTACTTTACATATAATTCCCTTAATTCTCAAAACAACCCTCTGATGTAAGGACTATGAATTTCCTCATTTTAAGGACAGAAAAAGAAGGCACAGAGAGAGTAAGATACCCACCAACATTAGAGCAGAGCTAGGAGACAATCCAGGCAGCAGGCTTCAGGGTCCACCAGCCACTCCTTGCCTCTGAACTAACCATCTAGTTAGGGTTTTTAAATACCCTGATCGGTCCTTTCCCCCATTATAACAGGAGTTAGCCAGGTACAGGCCCATAAGCCATTTCCTGCCCATGGCTTATTTTTCTAATAAAGTTTTATCAGGGCGCCTGAGTGCCTTGGTCAGTTAAGCACCTGACTCCTGGTTTTGGCTCAGATCGTGTTCTCAGGGTCATGAGATAGAGCCCCCCCACCTTGGGCTTAGGGCTCAGCAGGGAGTCTGCTTGAGGTTCTCTCCCTCTCCCTCTGCCCTACCCCATATTCTCTCTCTCTCACACACACACACACACACACACTCAAATAAAAAATATTTAAAAATAATCAATCAATCAAGTTTTACTGAAATCTAGCTTCCCCCATTATTTTACATATGCTCTGTGCCTATGGTTGCCCTATGAAGACAGAGTTAAGTAGGTGAACACAGACCATATGGCCCGCAAAGCCTAATATATTTAGTCCTTGGCCCTTCACAGAAAGTTCACTGACCCCTGCATTCTGGACTTGCCAAGCATTCCTGATTGCAGGTTTCTTGATTATGTTGCTTAATCATAATGCAGAAAATCCTATAATCCCCCCCAAAGCCTGAGCATATGCAGTGATGAATTCACAGGTTAGAGTTCCAGAAACTGCAATTGTGCAGAATACGTCTAGAATTGTGCAGAATCTAGGAATCAACAAAAGTACCCTCAGAACCCTATTTAAGAAAAAAGATACCAAAATATGAGCCGTAAAAGAGGCAGACAGCTAATCTTGGGCCCTGACCTGAGCAAAGGTCAGGATTGACAGAAATACCCAAATAGAGGCAGAGGGGAGAAACAGAACAGGAGGCAACTCTTGTAATCAGCTATCAAGAAGTGTGATGCGGGACGCCTGGGTGGCTCAGTTGGTTAAGCGGCTGCCTTCGGCTCGGGTTATGATCCCAGCGTCCTGGGATCGAGTCCCACATCGGGCTCCTTGCTCCGCAGGGAGCCTGCTTCTCCCTCTGACTCTGCCTGCCACTCTGTCTGCCTGTGCTCGCTCTCGCTTGCTCTCTCTCTGACAAATAAATAAATAAATAAAATCTTTAAAAAAAAAAAAAAAAAGAAGCGTGATGCAGGGCCCCTGGGTGGCTCAGTGGGTTAAAGCCTCTGCCTTCAGCTCAGGTCGTGATCCCAGGGTTCTGGGATCGAGCCCCACATCGGGCTCTCTGCTCAGCAGTGAGCCTGCTTCTCCTGCTCTCTCTCTGCCTGCCTCTCTGCCTGCTTGTGACCTCTGTCTGTCAATTAAAAAAAAAAAAAAGAAAAAAGAAACGTGATGCACAAAGAGATAGGGGTTCAAATCCCGGCTCTACTGCTCACTCCTCATTTCTTAAGCTTCAGTTTTCTCACCCACAAAACAGGAGGAATAATCTCATTTCTTGGGAGGTTAGGCAGATTAGCCAAAATTATAACGTGCAAGAAGTTCTCAGCACCCCCCCCCCCATGAGATTTGCTATGATTCGGGGAATACTAGTAACCATGAAAGAAAAGAAATGGGTGATTATTTATATCGAAGCACTCAGCCCCACAATTCAGCTGTCAAAGAGTAATAGGATGATGGCAAGGAACAAAAAGCAGTGTTTGGCATGAAGAGCCTACATCCAGGAATGATCTAACCACCCTCGTACACCCCACATAAAAAAGCAAAAGAGCATGTGCCACGTTTTCATCAAAAATAGTTCAAGCAAAAAAAATAATGTGGGTAGGCAGAGGTAAGCTTTAATCACCTGGAAAAAAATCACTTCAGTGAAACAGATTATTTATTCTTTGACAACACCAGGTAAATGAAACTGTATAAGAAGTGGGAAGAGGAAAGTTCGTATTGTAATACCCTGAAAGAAAACAAGTTGCCTTGTCCCCTCTTAAACTTACAGTGAAAGTGTTTACTGAATAGTATAAGCACTTGCTGACAATCCGTCAACTTTTAAATACGATTTATCTTTACCATTTTCACGACTTTTCTCTGAGATCTGAAAAAGGCCAATGATGGTTTTCTGGCATGCTTTTCCCACGTATAGGGAAGCATACTGCTAGAAAGTACAAGAACCACTCGTGATTTGAACTGCTTAAAGCAGCTGAATCATTGCAAAAATGATTTCTTACTCTTAATTTGTTTCAATCAAACTTTTGACCTCTAAAACACTGGACACTTCCGTTGTTTTTGTTTGCTTGTTTTGTTTTGTTTTTTAAGGCAGTGAAAATGCAGCTATAATGAGCACACAAATGTATATAACAGAGCAAGCTTTTTTTTCCCCCTCCCTTTGAAATACACTGAATTAATTTCACACAGTTGGAGCAAATTACCAGGCTATGTCCTCAATTTTTTATGTGTTATGGCCCCACTGGGCTAAGGCTGTATGGTCCCAGTCTGGGGGCACATGGCTTCCATTACTTAATCAGGATCTTGCATTTTAACTTGCCCATTTAAGTGGATGCAATTAGTTCATTTGTGATGGCCTCAAATACCCTTATCTTTCCCAACTTACCAAAGAAGCTACAATATCCTAACGCTTTGAGCTTTGCCTCAAAACTGAAAGGTTATTTGATGATGTCATGCCACATGTTATTTTTACTGCCCAGCAAATAATTTTACCAACATACTGCTGATAAGGAAGCTTTTTAAAATGCATTAATTTTAAACATATTTATTTACCTGCGACTTAAAAAAAACAAAAACAAGAACAGGACCACAGGTGCAGGTAAGGTACAGTGTGCACACGTCCAGTTGTTCATAGCATGAAGGATTAGAGATGGAGGGAACCCCAAGTATCACCACCCACTTGACAAACCCGGAGAGCTAATTAACACAGCTCTGGTCAGTCTGGCGGCGGAGATGGGATCAGAACTCAGCCTTCCTGATTCCCCACCCCTTTTTCTCCACAGCTCCTCCTTCGTCTGGCAGAACCTTCCCAGAATATTATATTTGGATGATCCAGGGCCAGGGCTGGCTCTGTGAGCTTTGCACCTCCCATTCAGGTCGCATATGGTCCCCTGGCTCTTTTGCAACGACTGAATTGATGGCATGGGCTCAGTCAGGTGCAACAAGGGAAGCCTGGAAACAATCCTCAGGCCACATCCGTTGCAGGTCCCCTACCGACGCTGTCGGCTGTTATAAGCACCAGCTGGAAGATGGATGCTGGTATTCCAGAAAGACCTTCTGAATCAGGCGGGGCTGTGACTGGCCCCACGCTGTGACCGAGGCATAATTATTTCCAATAACTGCCTAGGTTCCTTGGTGATTTCCAAAGGAAAGTGCTTCCTTCTTACAACAAAACATACAGTGCTTCTTTGGGTCAGGGGATGCGTTCTTGAACTTACTTCTTATGTAGGGCCCCAATGCCAAAAACTTCTGTCTGTTAATAACTTACCTAGCAGGGCCAAAAGAAATACAATCTTCTATAAATAGTGATGAAGGATAATGTGACAACTGCGGATGTTTGCTTAGGATCTGTTTCAGAGGGCAGTGTTTGCATTGAAACAAGGCGGGCCATTGGAGGCTTCTGGAAGATATGCGCTCCAGAGAGAAAGCTAGACCTCTCAGGCTGAGACCGCCAGGAATAAGGAAGAGCAGAGTCTCCTGCAGAGAGGTGTCAAAGAGGCCAGATGCCTTTCCGAGTCTGAATTCCAGGTCTCACTAAAACCGGCTGTGTGTGTATTGAACAAGTCACACAGCCCCTCCAAAACTTGGGTTTCTACGTGTGTGAAGTATGGGCTCCCGTGGGTCACTGTGGGGACGAGCATCACATACTGTACAGAAAGCACATGGCAAATGCCCAGCACTTACAGGGACTCAGTAGACAAGGAATTATTATTTCTAGGCAGGGACCTGTTCTTTGAAGGGGTAAGTTATTCAAACTGAATGTTCTGGACTGATTCCCTGTGTTGATCAGGTTATGGTTGAAATATCCACTTGGCAGGTGTAGGCATTTTCTAGCATCTTCCCTGTGACTTGTAGCCTTCCTCCTGCTCGGCAAGCCTACCTTGGAAATTTCCACTTGGCTGCCACACAGCTCTCGAGCCAAAGGGAAACCCCGCCCCACACATCCCCTCATGTCGTCCGGAGGCAGCAACTCTGGGCCGACCCGTACCTGCGCCTCTCCTTGTCTACAAACCTCCCATGGTCATTCACATCTTCTCTCCGTAAGCTTCTGGGAGACAAAGGATTACCTTACGTTTCTTTGACCCCTCCCTTGCACCCAGCACATGCCCAAGAATTTTCTAGATTGTCTGATCCTTTGCTAGGCATGGTGTGGTCCACAGATGGGCATCAGCGGCGTCACCTGGGAGCTGGACAGAATCCCAGGCTCCCCTCCAGATCTACCAAATCAGAATCCCATCCCCAAGGGATTCAAGAGCACAGGGCTGGAGAAACATTGCCCAAGTCTGCTACTCCCCAGACTTCAATCACTCACAACTTCCCTTCAAAGACTTAGCCATATTTTTCAGTACCACCTACACTCTGTGTTGCTAATATATATTTTTAAATGACTTTACATTGACATTATGTCTTGCTTAGCCTTATCCTAAGCAGTAATACCCAGTCTGTCAATAGTTCATTCAGCAAGGCAGAAAGAAATACGTTTTTTAATAAGACTTAAAGGTCTAAGTGAAAAAAAAAAATCTGTGGGTATACATTAAAATAAATGCAAAGCCATCAAAGTACAATGATTCTCCATCTATCATCTAAAATTAACTTATATAGGGGCACCCAGGTGGCTCAGTCGATTGAGCATCTAGCTCTTGATTTCAGCTCAGGTCATGACCCTGGGGGTCCTGAGATGGAGCCCTTCTTCAGGCTCTGCACTCGGTGGGAGTCTGCTTGTCTCCCTCTCCCTAGGCCCCTCCCCACCCCTGCTTAAGTGTGTAGGCATGCACACTGTCTAACAAATAAATAAATCTTAAAAAAATAAAATGAACTCATACGCCACCAAGGGCACACCTACCCCACTTGAGCAAACACAGTTCTATGTTTTTCGTAGCTGAATTAGAGGACATCTCCCCAGCTCCTGATCCTGTGTCTGGATCAGCTCCCACCTACTATGGTTGCCTTGTGAGGTAGACGCATGTGCCTGCAAAACACAGATGGTTGTAGTGGAAGGTGGGAGGCAGAAAATCTGGCTTCTGGCCCTGTACCATCCCTTCAGAATTTGCCAAATCACAGCCCTCTTCGGAGTTCATTTTTGTGGGTTCGCTGATCTCAAGGTTCCCTTCCATAGCTAATGATATGACATGATACATGAGAGCAGAGGCTCCAGAGTCAGAATGACTTTGGGGTGAAATGAAGTCTCTCCTACTAGCTAATTTCATTGAGTCTCTGTTTTCCTCATCCATAAAATGGGAGCAATAAATGGACAAACACCCCTATCAGAGAATTTTTTGCGAGAATTAAGAAAAGGATAGCTGAAAAGTGCTGCGATTGAAATCTAGCACACAGTATTCAATAAAATACAGTTATTAATACTTTTCTTGGCCTCAAAAGTAAGAATAGCTAATAATTATGGTATATTTAATTCGTAGCAGGCACTATGCGAAACACTTTACACTGTGTCCTTTCAGTCTTATAATAACCCAGTGAGGTAGGAACTTTGCTTCCTCACATTTCATAGATGAAGAAACTCTGAGCCACTTGCTCAAACTCATGCATTTCATAAGTGGTGTAACGGGATATGAGGGCAGGTCCTCTGACTCGAGAGTCAGTGTTCATAACCTCAACCCATCATCCTGCCTTCCTGCAGAATACCGGTCAACACATAGACTTTGCCAATGCAACAAATATTATGGGATGTTGGCAGAGTAGTTCCCAGCGCAGGTGAACACTTGCTGAACGTGAGCCGATCTAGTTACCATTAGCTCTACTATTATGTAGTGGGCCTTCACATCTGAATAAGACCCTAGTAGGCATAGAGAGGTCCATTACCCTTCAGTTATGATGAAGACCTCCTTATTTTTTTAATGCTTTTTTATTCTTTTTTTTTTTTTCAAAGATTTTATTTATTTATTTGACAGAAAGAGATCACAAGTAGGCAGAGAGGCAAGCGGGGGGGAAGGGGAGGCAGGCTCCCTGCTGAGCAGAGAGCCTGACCTGAGCCCAAGGCAGAGGCTTAATCCACTGAGTCACTCAGGCGCCCCAAAGCTTTTTTATTTTTAAGTATAACATACATTTAAAAAATGAACGGGGGGAGGGGGCGCCTAGGTGGCTCAGTGGGTTAAAGCATCTGCCTTTGGCTCAGGTCATGATCCCAGGGCCCTGGGATAGAGCCCTGCTTAAGTCTCTGCTCAGCAGGGAGCCTGCTTCCTCCTCTCTCTCTGCCTGCCTCTCTGCCTGCTTGTGATCTCTGTCTGTCAAAAAAAAAAAAAAAAAAAAAAAAAAATCTTAAGAAATGAACAGGGGTACCGCAGTGGCTCAGTGGGTTAAGTGTCCCAGTCTTGGGTTCAGCTCAGGTCATATCTCAGCATCACGACACCGAGTCTCATGCAGGGCTCCACGCTCACTGCTTAAGACTCTCTCCCTCTCTCTCCCTCTGCTCCTTTCCTCCCTCTCCCTCTCTCAAAAAAACAAGAGGAACAAAATACAAATGTGCAGCTCAATAGTTATCTCCAAGTGAATAGCCCACACTCAGTTGCCCCAGAAGCTCCTAGATACTTTCTCTCCCTCCTCCTCAAATATAACTGCTACACCAGGGGTTCTCATCCCCAATATATACATTTGGGGCTGGGTACTTCTTTGCTGTGGGGGTTGCCTTCCACATGTGGGATATGTAGCAGCCTGCCCCGCTTCCACAAGCTAGAGGCCAACAGCACCTTCCCCAGATGGCAACAAAAAATGGCAACAATTTCTCTAGATGTTGACAAGTGTTCCCTCTGGGGCAAAATCACTCCCAGCTTAGAACCTCTGCACTATCATGAACTTTTTGGTAACCACTTTCTTTGCTTTCTTTTTGACTTTAACTAAGCATGCATCCTTAAATATTATCATTTCATCTTGCCTGGTAAAAGGAATTCTGTCTACTTTAATCTATTAAAAAGGCCTCTAATCATGGCCCCCTAAAATAACCTAGGGGGGCAGTGACCATATAATTTCTCCTCCAAACTGGACGCACAGACATTACCCGGGACTGACCCCAGCAAGCCAGCACGATCACCCTACTTCTAGGGAACCTCTGCTGGGAGTGAACATTATTCTCACAGCCACACACAATTAGGGCCCCCTTACCCACTGGATAATTGTATATGAATTGGCAGAGGGTAATTAAAAGCAGCATATCCCCAAGGGCAAAGTAACATAGACCCAGATAAATATCTCAAGGCTGAAGAGCTGTGAAGCAGAAACCTCATTGCCTTGGCCCTTATGGAGGTGTATTCTTCAAAGAATTTGCTGAAGGCACCACTAAAATATCTGCTTTCACCACGTTAGCACAACAAAGTGATTAAAATACATGCCTTCCAAGGTTCAAACATAAATGCTGAAAGGATCAAGAGCACCCCTTATAAGAGGTATAGGGTCTGTAGTAAATTTTTAATCAATATATATCTGCATTTTTCCCTCAGTGTCATTGGAAAGTAGAGCAACCATTATCAAGGTAACATGCTGTGCACTGTGATCTCATAAGTCCTGACACTGACCATGTTAAAAGTGACAACTAAGGCTTTCCTTACATATGCAAGAATTCATATTGATAGCCTATTTGCCTGAATATAATGCAGCTTGTCCTCCATTCTTTGGGGCATCAAAGAAAACAGAAATCAGCTTTCACGGACTTAAACACTTGTACATTTCAGCAAATGTTGAGTTGATTTCCTTAGCATCCATTTCCCCTTTATCAAGCAACTGTCTTCATCTGGAGGTCCAGCCCTCTGGTATCCATGGTCCATGTCGTCTGGGTGAGACTCACCCACAAGGCAAAGCCCTCAACCTCTGCAGAAGTCACTTGGTACATAGCTTTCCTACAAACCCATGTCCATCTGGCCAACTGTAACTGGTTTTGAGGCTTTTTGTTAAACAACCGGGCAAAGGAGTCTTAGACTTCTTATTGGACTTCCACCTGAAATTGTGTAATCTGGCAATGCTACCTACCATCAACTAGACACCCAACAAGGAGCGCCATACACAAAGGCAAGAAGAGGAAGACAGAGCTGAAGATGAGAAGAAGGAAATCAGATTCCAAAGTCATTGTTCAGCCCTGGGCAAGAGGCTCTTGAGGCCAGTTCTAGGTATGTATCTTTTTAGTAACTTAAATTTGTATGTATGAGAAAAATTTATATATATATCCTGATTCCACTTCAACTGGGTGTTTGTCACTTACTAGGAAAATACACCTTGTGGCAGTAGCTTGTCAATTTTTTAGACAGCAACTCACAGTAAGAATTACATTTTATACTGCAACCCAGAATGTGCATGCAGCCTCAGATCAAGACTCAAAGTTTCCTAAAACAACAGAACACTTATTAACATAAGACGATGGTAACATTCTCTGTCCTGTTATACTTTAAATAAAAATACTGGTTGTAGCCCACTAAATTGATTTAATGACCGTCATTTAAAAAAAACACTGCCTTGTGAGATTAGGTTAAAAACTGATTTCACCAGAAAAAGTGAGATAAGAAATATCATGATAATTTCAATTATTGAGGAAAATAGGAGGTTTGGCCCCTAAATCAAGCATCTAGCAACAGAAAATTGCTACCTTAGTGTTGCTCTCTGATCTACCCAGGACACATGTTGACCAGAAAAGGGAAAAAAATCTTAATGACCTAGAAATAAATGAATTACTACCAAAAAAAAAGCATTTTCTAAAACAAAATAAAAACCATGTCTAAAAAGAGAGAGATGAGAAATACATTAAATAAGGAAGAGATACCTAAATCCTGTTGCTGAGCTGAGTTACATGATTTATTTATCTACAGGTTGAAGATAGCAATTTCAGTGAACCTCAGCAGTATCTGAGTATGTAAAAATAGTGTCTTCATGATAAGATCAGATCTCTGGGGCAGATGTAGAGGGAAGGAGAGAAAGAGGAGAGAGAGAGAGAGGGGTCATTTGCAGTATAAACCTCAAGCCTTCACTTATGTGTGTATTGTGTGTAAAATAACTACGAAGAGTTCCTGAAATTTTAGACAATTACTGCAGGCTGGATAAGACAGGGTATTTTTAACTGTTTTCCATGTACCTTATTTGTATTGTCACTTAGCCAAAACTTCCTTTTTGTCTTCTCAGAAGCACTGCAGAGTCTTGATTAAATCTGTGGCATCAAATGGAGAAGTCGGATTCTCATGCTTGCTAGCAACAGAGGCCAGTGCCTGTGAACAATGCTGAGAAAACTTAGCTGCTTTCATACCCTTGAGTGGCTGTAGCTTTAATTCCTCCCAAATTATTCTAGATTATTAGTCCCCAGCACAGGGATTCTGCCTGTTTAAGAAACCACGAACCGCCCTGCCACTACGATGAAAGTCTATTAATATCAAAGCAAAGTGACGTTGAAGGCAATCAGTTACTAGCACATCCTGGAGAAGTGACTTCTGAGAATTTTCACAGGGAGAATGAAAACCAAACCTCACTATGATGGTATTTTAGGTAGACTTCATCTTCCATCATTATATTTTTCAAATACATTCCACCTGCATTACTGAATTTAAGCAAATAAAGTGTTTGATTAATATTTGCAGATGTCATAAAGAAGTGATTAACCTCTCCTGGGTAAGAAGTCCTTGGAATTGCCTGAATTCTTCTGGCCCTCTTTTAGGAAATGTAAGCACTGTTCAAAGGCGTGTGTGTATGCGCGCGCACACACACGCGCTTGTGCTTTACTTTATAGTATAAAATTCTTGGATATGCAAAAAAGAAAAAAGAATCATAGACGTATCAATATAACCATCAACTAGTTTGTGACATTTAACGTAAAGATAACCCAAGTGTTTACCTTGGGTCAGTCGCCATCATGTTATTTAACTGATTGGAAAAAAAAAAAAAGAGAGAGAGAGAGGAGGTATTTATTGTTATTACTAATACTTTAATCATCATCACTAATGCCATCACAGCCCATCCCTGTTAGAGGCACAGTCATGGTTAACAGCCTGGCACCTGGAATCAGACCTCAGGGAAACTCCAAACGACCACCGTGACTTATGGCAAGTTCCTTAACCTCTCTCTGGGCTCAGCTTACCACTCCGTGGACTATTCACGATGCCTACTGGGGCGTCTGACACGCCAGAAGCTGTCAACCACCATTCTTAACAGCATGTGGATGGCAGATGAAAGTGCAGCCAGAGGAGGTTAAGTAAGGCGAAGCTGCTTTTCTTCTCCTCCAGATATTTGATTTGGAAGTTCCCTTTGGGACGGGGAACAGCATGTCCTGGATTGCGCGAAAATCCTGTACACATCCTCCAAATGGGTTGGTAAATTTCTGGAGCAAACACTAGCTAACCATGAAGGATCACCAGGTTTTCCCGAGAGACTGGGGCTGTCAGCACTCCAGAGTCTTTCTTCTGAAGGGGCCACCTTCCAGAAGCACCCGTCTGGGTACCAGCAAGCCCACCAAGTTGGTTGGCAAAGTTCAGAGGAGTTGGCTCTGGTATGTTTACAAGTCCTAGCAGATCGCAGGAATGCTCGGGATAATGATTACCCCACCCAGGAGCGCCCAGCCCAACCCTCTCACATCTGGAAGGAAGCGGCCACACAAAGGAGAGCAGGGGAGACCTCCTCCTGCGGCGGCTTTCTCAGGCTCGGGGAAGATTCCCGAGGAGCTCTCACCCCTTTTGTCAACAACACCAGCCACTGCCCAGCAGTGTCGTTCGGCGCACAGGGCACTGGATCAACGCAAAGGAAGAGTTTATCTTCCAGTCCAAACCGAATGGCATTTCGCAAAATATCATCTTTGTATCATCTTTGCCCCCTCCCCGTGACCCAGACACGCACACACACACGCGCGCGCGCCCCCGAGCAAACACACACACACACACACGAAGGTAAAAGGTGAAATACTCCAGAAAATAGAGGGCGAGCCACACGCACACAGCCTTTTCAACACAGGAGCGGCTAGAACCCGACACACCTAGTTAAGAAACGCAGAGGAACCAAGCCCTGGGTAGCCACTGCTAACGCCAGGGATTTCCCCCCAAGTCCTTTCAGCCCTGCCTTGTGAAAGTCTCTGGGATTCATCAGCATTTCTCCCACCTCCCACGGACGCGCACCAACCAAAGCACATGGTCCCTGGCGGCGCGTCTGCAAACCCCACCAGCGCCAACGCCTCGAAACCGCCAAACTTCCTGTCTCCACAGCACCGAAGCGCCCAGAGCGCCGCGCCAAGTGCCCCTGAGGCTCGGGCGGAGGCCGCCGGCAGCCTGGGGGCGGGGTTTCCTGGCCGCCCGAGCGCCCGAGCCCCGCACCTCCGCTGGGGGTCTCGGGCCGCACGCGCAGCGCCGGGGCAGCACGCGGAGCGCCCGCGGTGGCCGCAGCTCGCGGCCGCGCACCCGCCGCGCGCTGGATTCCCCCGGGCGGTCGCCCACCTACCTGCTCCGCCGCCTCCTCCCTCGGGCGCTCGGGCGCCACCGGCCGCTACTTTATTGTCTTGGTGGCTCACCGCGCGGGACCCGGGGACCCGGCTGTGCGCCAGCCCCGCGAACAACTCCGCGCCGCGCCGCGCCGCGCCTTCCCGGGCGCCTGCCTTCCTCTTCCTCCTCCTCCTCTCGGCCCAGGCTCCCGCTCAGCACGCGAGCCGCGCAGCCCGACTCCCGGGCTCGCTGGGCCGCCAGCGCGCGCCACATCCCCCGGCCCGGGGCCGCTCGTCGGCCCCGCCGCCGCTCGCCGCGCGTCCTCGCCTCGGTCCACACTTACGGCTGTGCCCGGGCCGCCTGCCTCGCGTCCTCCCGTGCCCGCGTCCCGCCCGCCGGCTCTCGCTGTCAGCCCGGCTCCCGGCTCCGCTCTCCCCAGCTGCCCCCGCCCCGCCGCCTCTCCGGGCGCTGGGGCGGCCGCTGCCAATGAGACTCGGCTGATGCGCTGTTCCGGCCCAGTCATTGTATTGGGAGGGGAGGAAGGGGAGGGGAGCGGGAGGAAGGGAGGGGGCGCCCTCGGTCCCCGCCGCGCGGCTGCCGGCTGCGCTCGCCTACCCCAGCGGAGAAAAGGCGCTGGTGCCACGGGGCGCGGAGCGGCTGGCGCGGCCGGCGGTGGCGGGAGAGGGAGGGGCAGCAGCCGGCGCCTCTCCATCCCTCGCTCCGAGGCGGAAAAGCGCGGGGAGGGACTCGGTTCGCCTCCCGGGCTTCAAGCATCCCAAGCCCCGATTGCCCTTAGAATAAAGGGGGTGAGGCGCGGGCGGCTGCGGGCCCCGCGGGATCCAGTCCGGAACGGGAGTGGGTCTGGCTCCTGACTGGATCGGAGATTCCTGCGAACCTGGTGGCTCCTCTTGAAAGAAAGGAGGATCAAGGAGGGGAGGAAAGAGGGGAAGGAGGGAGGGAGAGAGGTAGTAAGAGAGAAGGAACGAGAGAGGGGGAAAGGAGTTAAAAGGAGTAAGAGCCTACCCCATGCCTGTCATTTTCGCTCCAGAACAGTTCTGTGGTTCACGAGTGTTTCATTATGATTTCTTTCCTGACGAAAGAAACTCCAGAGGTTCACTCAAATTGCTGATACACGAGAAGACCGAGAGTGCAGCTGCATCTGACGCTGCGCGTGAGGTGGCAAATGAGAGAAGAGCGGAGGAAGAAGGGAGGACCCTTGGGGAAGGATCTGCTCCGGGGACTTTCACATCATCTCTAAACGAGTTGACCAGTCGAGCGCTAAAGGTGCACCGTCGGGGATTTCCCCGACAGAGAGAAAGTAAATCCCAAACAGCTTTGACTGTGGGTCCCATTGCCGGACCCACTTCTCTTTACACTATAAATTAATTCAATTTTAAAACTCAAATCTATTTTTAAAAATGATTGACCCCAGCGTTTTGTTGGAAGTTTAGTTGATTGATCAACGTCAATGTTTACGAGACCACAGTTCCAGGAACCCTGCTTTTGGCATTTCTCCTCCTCCTCTTTCTTCTTTTCCTTCTTCCCCTTCCTTCTCCGTCTCCTTCTTTTCACGGATCACCAGCCTACACAGAAGGACCCGGTGGGAGAGGGAAGGCTCCCTTGATTTCTCCCGTCCTGGCATAGCTGCTGTGGACAAGAAGTGGAAAGCAAAGCGTGAAGCAGTAAAGGCTTGAGATGGAGTGATGTATCATATTACATCTGTGTGGTGTGAAGTTTAATTAAATTTTCTTCTGGTGTCGAATGGAAGGCTTGCTTCTAATTAAATAGAATATATTGAATGAATAGCTGACATCTATTGAGCAGCTAGGACATGCCCCCCAGATCTGAGCTAAGTAAGCACTTCACTTATTGTTATCTCATTTGGTTCTCCTGGAAGAAAAGGGAAGGACTAGATGCCCCATGAGTTCAGGGTCTCTACTGGCCTTGTTCAACCTCCCCTGCCACAACAGCAGTTGATCATTCAAGGTCAGTTGACTTAATGGACTTCCATTTTGCAGTGGGGGAAATCTAAGGGTCAGAGAGGTTAACTGACCTGTCGGAGAATAGGAAACTAGAACGTGGTGGTACGGGTCTTTGAATTCAGATCCAAACACGCCCTAACCACTGCAGGATACTGTCTATTCTGCGTGAACAGCAACATTAGGGCTCCAGGTAAGACAGCGGTGCAAAGGATGGCTTTCTCTGCCTTCCTAAGTGCACATAATTTCTTTGGAGAGAAAGTCAATACCCATAGCTTGGTCACTAGAGAACATCCCAGGGAAGGTACAGGAAAGTGAAACAATGCAGGGAAAATAAATAGTACAAGGCAGGCCATCCAAAAAGTGCTTGGTGTATGGGTTTTTTTTTGGGGGGGGGGGACTAGATGCAGTCTATTAAATTAAAAAATGCAATGTCGGCAATGTCAGTAATGTTGATGTGGTGGGTCAGAGTAGTCTAGAGAGTTTTCTGGAAGAGATGGAATATTTACTGGATTTTCTTGAAACAAAGAGGCTTCGGCTTGACAATGGGAGTTCTGAGGCTGTAATATCTGGGTTTGAAGCCCAACTTTTCCAATAATTCAACCTAAAATGGGGTTAAGAATAATGCCAACCCCGGGGCGCCTGGGTGGCTCAGTGGGTTAAAGCCTCTGCCTTTGGCTCAGGTCATGATCCCAGGGTCCTGGGCTCAAGACCCACATTGGGCTCTCTGCTCTGCGGAAAGCCTGTTTCCGCCTCTCTCTCTGCCTTGCCTCTCTGCCTACTTGGGATCTCTGTCTGTCAAGTAAATAAATAAAATCTTTAAAAAAAAAAAAAAAAGAAAGAATAATGCCAACCTTGTAGGGTTGTTTTAAGAATTGAATTAGTTAACACATAGAAAGCATTTGGAATAGTGTCTGACACATGGTGCATGCTTAAATATTAAGTGATTATTTTAAAATTAAGTGATTATTGTTAAAGAAGAGGGCAGCTTTCTTTCCAACTTCAACCTTCTGATAAATATTTATAAAATATACACAATAGCAAAATTTAAAAAATGTAGCAGAACAAAGAAACAAAACTTGTTTTCTTTATTCTTACTCAAGTATAGAATTACTAATTCTGGTTCCATTTTAGAAGGGAGAATTTGTTTTTGTTTTTAATAGTTGAGACAGTTATATTGGGAAATCTGGGGTTAAGTTTGATCGAACCTCACATTCCTGGACCTCTGCTCCAGAAGGCTCAGGGACCAGAAATCTGCATTTTTAATAAACTATTCAGGGATCCACTTGAAGAACACTTTTTTGCTCTTCACTCCTCATCCCTCAAGACCTGCCCCTCCTCACTGACCCAGGCATTTTTTTCCCCACCCTAAATTGTTAAACTCCTATGACGGATGAAATGCTGTGTGTGCATTTCTATTTAATTCAACACACATTTAGTAAGCACCCATTTTTGTGCAAATGACTAAAACTCAGCCGGAAAATGGGTAACATCCTTCCTGCTAGCAAGGAGTTTACAATCTAGAAGAAAAAATGGGGACATGAAAAGGTGTAATCATAAGGTTAAGGTTTTTTTTTTTTTTTAAGATTTTATTTATCTGACAGGCAGAGATCACAAGCAGGCAGAGAGAGAGAGAGAGAGAGGAGGAAGCAGGCTCCCCGCTGAGCAGAGAGCCCGATGTGGGGGTCGATCCCAGGACCCTGAGATCATGACCTGAGCTGAAGGCAGAGGCTTAAACCCACTGAGCCACCCAGGTGCCCCAGGTTAAGGTGTTTTGAGTGCTTACCATGTACAGGGCCTATGACAAGGGCTTAGACCTGTTGACAAGGTGGGAGGGAATATATTAGAGAAGTTCAAAGGGTACAACTGGAAGAAGGAATCCAGAAAGGACTTTACAAAGAAGGCAGCATTTCCAAGCTGCTTTCCTGAAAGGAATCACTCCACTTACAAGAGAGCATGGTCAGAAGCCTAAACAGAGGGGCGCCTGGGTGGTTCAGTGGTTAAAGCCTCTGCCTTCAGCTCAGGTCATGATCTCAGGGTCCTGGGATGGAGTCCCACATCGGGCTCTCTGCTCAGCAGGGAGCCTGCCTCCTCCTCCTGTCTCTCTCTGCCTGCCTCTCTGCCTACTTGTGATCTGTCTGTCAAATAAATAAAAAATAAAAAAATAATAATAATAATAAAAAGAAGCCTAAACAGAGAATGAACCAAGCAGTGAAGCCCCATAGATTTGTAAGTTCGAAGAACCAAGCAAAGACCAGAATAAGTACTCAGGGAACAGATAAGCAACATTAGCTAGTAAACTAGAACAGAGGCGAAGCGATCAGGAATGGCGGGGACTGTGGGAAAATGGAGAATATATTGTCCTCTTTGGAATCAGGCAGTCACTGTCATGGGAGCATCGATCTGATCAAACCGATGTTTTGATTTTCCAAGAAAAGCAGAATTTTGGTACGAAATCCCCCAAAGTTTAAAAAAAGCTGAGCAAGCCACAAAATTTTTTAAAAATATTCTATACTCAAAATGAAACCTTCTGCAGGTCAAATCCACCACGGACTGCCCATCTGTAATAGCTACTATGGGCTTGTTGGAGGAACCACACTCAGATTAAAAATAACTAACAATTCCTCTACTTTGGGGATGACTAGTAAATGTTTAATGCTGAGCTGTCCTGAAATGTGGAATTTCTAGGTGACAAATGAAGGCCTCACCAATCACTGCATACAGGATGGAATGGTGGAGGTTGAGATCTTTGATGGCAGATGGTGCTAGAAATTCCGTGGACCCCCACTTTCCAGCTCTTTATCTCTGTACAGTATAAAGGAGTATGTTTGGGTATGTGTATTGTGAGATTCAGGTACTGAAGTAGTAAGAACATCCTTCATAAATATTTTATCTCCAAGTTAAAATGGATTTATTTATTGGTTTCTGTACCTACTTATATACTTATTTATTTGAGCTAAAGATAGATATATACTCATTAGGCAAGTTTTTGACAATACAAAAAGTACATAAAATAGAAATTGAAAATCACCCATAAGTTCACCATGCTAAATGAACACCTTTACCATATATTCTTGTAGACTTTTAAAAATGTACGTGCAAACACACAGATCATTTGCTATATTGATGGAGCGTAATGCATACACCCAATTCCTTATTGATGTATTGGGGTACCCTGGGGCCTCTTCGATTTTTTGTTTTATGTAGTATTTAAAAACCAAATCTAAAGAGAAATCACACCATCCCTGAAGCACCCTGGTCCTCTTAGCTTCAAGAAATTTGTGCTTTCTAAAAATTTCCTGCTGAAAACACAGGTCTGGGATAATAATGTAAATACTGCTTACATCTTTCATAGCTAAAGGCTTGTGAGTGAGCAAATGTGCATTAGTTTTATAAGAACACATGTCCATGTTTGTTAAGCACTCTCTCTATGATATGAGGTATCATTTACTCAGTCCCTCTATGAAGTAAAGCATGCTTGTCCTTTTCATTTTACACGTGAAAAAACCAAGGCCCAGAGAGTGGAAATGACTTGCTTCAGGTTACACAGCTGATAAGTCAGAAGCTAAGATTTGATCCTAGGGCTTTCTGACTCTAAAAATGGAGGTCTCGGGCACCATGACAGAAGGTCTAGCCTTTTTAGGTACTTTTGTTACTAAGGTAATGGGCTTAGGTAGAGCACACTGATTTCTGGGTCCTTTTTTTTTTTTTTAAGATTTTATTTATTTATTTGAGAGACAGAAAGGGCACAAACCAGGGGGATGGACAGAGGGAGAAAGACAAGTAGACTCCCTGCAAAGCGTGGAGGCCAGCTGTGGGGCCCACGATCCCAGGATCCTGAGATCATGACCTGAGCCAAAGTCAGATGCTTAACTGACTGAGCCACCCAGGCACTCCTCTGGGATTCTTAATAGGAACTTTAAAACTAAATCCCGGTAATACTAGACATACCAATAATCATAGATGTAGCTACTTAGCTGTTCAAGGTCAATTGTGTTTTCTTCTTAAAGCATATTTTAGATAACGAGTAAGGGTTAATGAGAATAACAACCATGTGTTGACACACTCCAACTGACTTTGCCCGTTACCACTGCGTCATGCAGTTCTAAGTAGTGCTGGACACACACCTCTACCCTGAGAGCACTTACTACGTGAGGAGCAGCAGAGTGGCCTGTGGCTTCACACTCCCATCGGGAGGGCTCATTATAATTGAAGCCTTTGCATTTCACTGTGTGGCCTTTGCATATACACTGAGATAAATTAAAACCTCTTCTTTCATTAGCAGCCATATTAAGCCATGATCTTCCATCCTCGTGTATGTCACATGATATAAGTAAACATAAATAAGTGCTTTATTGTCGGTGTGCTTGTTTTGATGTTCTGAAATTAGAAAATTAAAAAACAAACTTTCAATAATTACATTTAAACACAGGTGGATATTAAGTTAAGTCATAGGAAATTACCTTTGGGGGTAAAAGGTCAAATATCAGCAATTTTTTAAATGAAGCAGTCGCTAATAATTAGCTGTGAACATGAACTTGTATCATTAGGCTATCTGTGCTTGCTTCCAGATGACGGAAGTAATGCGATCGAAAGCAACCTCACAATAATGCATGTGTAACTGTCTTTTGAGGGTACATCACTCAGCCTTTTTATATGTGAAAATGCTTTTTAATAATGTTCTTTTGGCATTTCACGGCCTGAAACACCTTGGAAAACAGCCAGCATTGCGGTCCAGCTCCTTAGTGAATAGTGTGAGTCCAGTGGAATCTTAAAGCTGAGTGTTCAGAGAGTATCGTCTTTCCTTCCAAAGGGCAAGGCCACTCCGTGGGAAATAAAACACATGTTTTGTAGCTATTTTGCAGCCATGTTACCTAATCACAAAGACCCCAGTCTTGTTAGAGTAGATAATGTGGTAGTGACTTTGGGAAGGGCTCTTTTCCACGGGAAAGGTTGGCAAACTGATGGATATTTTAGCCTGTGTGGTGTTTCTATGCTGCTGGTGGAAATGTTAGCATAAACATCTGGATGTGAGTGTGGGTGTACCTGACCGTCTTGGAGGGAAGATTCAAAATCCAGTCTGTACCACTGGATGTTATTCCATCATTTCTAAAAGGCTATTTTTAAATGTTATTCTAGACAGTGATTTTCCATGGACAGGCCACTCTTTAATAATTACACTTCCTTTTCATGCTTCTAGGATTATCTCATTAAACATTTATGATTTTAGGATTTCTTTTACAATGAATAAAACTGGGAAACAAAAGTTCCATTAGCTCAACATAGTTTTCCTCTCGACTCCAGAAATGAAGCTCTTCCAATTTCATTTTTCCATATGTCTATTTCAATTTTGGTACCTTGTTAACTCACCATAACCTTTTTTTTTTTGCCGAGCATCAAGCAGTGATAAAACTTGAAGGAATTTGGAGAACTTCTTGTCCAGCAGTTACAAATGGAAATGGCTAGAGGGGGTCAGGCAAGATGATAAAGTGTGCAACAGCTCAAGGGTGTGACAACAGGGATTAGTGGAGATTGTGGCAAATTGGGAAGCATACAGCCGCATTACAGTAACCCCTACTACTTGGTAACAATGTTGCAGGAATAGTGTTCACAGATTTGCTTCCTAAGAGAGCCAGAATCCTGGATTTTTCTTACAATTTCTTGATTATTAAATGTTGACAACTAGTTTGGAGGCATTTTAACCACTTAGCCAAACAAAACATATCTGCAAGCCTGATATGACTCAAGGGTCCCCACTTTGAGACCCCCCTGATCCATTTCAACCTTTGCACTTTGCAGATGAGGAAAGTGAGGCTCAGACAGTCAAGATGACTTGCCCAAGAACACGTGACTAATAGTGGATCAGGAAGCGGGATCTTGGCTGCTTGGCTTTTAGCCTAGGGCTTTTCCAATACAAACATCTGCTACTATTTTCCTGCTAACATTTAAATGATGTTCCTAATTACATGATTTCAAATGCTGTATGTTGTTAACAAAAATGATGACGATATTCACTGTCTTTGGAGCACGTAATTTGTGTTCCAATAAATGGCTTTTCAGTCACGTGATCACATAACCTAAATTGGTTCTAATGTTTATAAGACCAGTATAATTCTATTTCTGTCCATGTACTAAGGAAACTTGCTGCATTTCTACTTCTCTACATTTTCTCTCCCTGCATCTCTTTACTAAGTCTGGCCAAATATAGAGAAAAAGTAAAATATTTAAAAGGAACCATGTTGATTTTCCTACCATGAATAAGACATAGTTGGACAGGAAAAGCAAAATACACTTGTGAATCGGCAACTGTGAAAACTAAGCCATGCATACAAAGCATCTTGGGGGCAGTTTGCTTGTTTTGCCAAAGAAAACAAAATGCAAGTAAACCTGCGAGGATCTTAGTACAACTTGGAGAATGAGTAAAGATACTTTTTCTAAGAGTCTCAGTAACTGAAAACCTCCACTGTATAGCTGAGATTTTTTTTTTCTTTTTCAGAAATGTTTTCAAAACACAGACTAGTTCAGAATATAAGAAAACAAGCATCCCTATAGCTACCAGTCAGGATTGGAAATTCTAGCACGTTTGCCCATCGTCTTTTGTTTTTAATCAGAAGAAATAATACTTTACAAAAAAGTGAAATTCCTTTTGCTTCCTATTCCCTGGCTTTTTTTTTTTTTTAAGTAAACAACACCCAACATGGGCTCAAACTCACAGCCTAGAGACAAACAGTCACACGCTCCACTGACCAAGCCAACCAGGTACCCAAACCCCATGCTTTTTCTTACCTTCAACTCCCCAAGAGCAACTATTATCATGAATTTTGCATGAAGCCTTCCAAATTTCCATATAGGTATGTGTATCTATGAATATTACATAGCATTGTTCTATCTGTGTTCCAAAATTTGCATGTAGGATATCTTACCACATGTAAGTTATCATAGCCTGAGTGTTTTATTAAGTATCCAGCCTTTTTAAAAAATCTCTCCAAGTTGATATATATAGACATCCAGTGTGATATTCTACATTTTACTTGCTCATTTCAGTGCATGGCTGTCTAGGCCATTTCCAATATTTGAATCATTTAAAAATATTTAAAATAGCAATCAATTTTCCTGAAAAGAATGACAGCCAGTATTGAGCCACTATCCAAAGGATGAGGAAGAGTAAAAAAACATTCTATATTATTTTCTAGACACAGAACTTCTAACCAGTCTACTATGCCAGGGAATCCACTGACCCTTTTGTGTGGAAAATTTGTTACGAATGGTATTTTTATGAGTAAAGCATCCAAGACTCTTGTGAGATTCTCAAAGACACCTGTGCTCCCAAAAGGATGAAGAACTGTCATTTTGAAATGTCTCCTATTTACTATGGGAAGTAATCGTTAAGTTCCTGCAATCCTTCTGCCTCCCGCCACCAGTTGTTTTTTTTTTTTTTAAGATTTTATTTATTTATTTGACAGACAGAGAACGCAAGTAGGCAGAGAGGCAGGCAGAGAGAGAGAAAGAGAAGCAGGCTCTGCACTGAGCAGAGAGCCTGATGCGGGGCTCGATCCCAGGACCCTGGGATTATGACCTGAGCCAAAGGCAGAGGCTTTAACCCACTGAGCCACCCAGGCGCCCCCCACCACCAGTTTTTGAAGGAATTGCTGCCTTTAACTGTGGCTTAAATTTAATTTAACACTTAAGTCTTGAGAATGCGTTGAATGCCAGCAGCACAGACAAGTTGCTGGGAGCAGGGACAAGAATAAGGCAGGGAAAGCCCTGGTCTCAATGACCTGAAAGTTTATTGAAGAAAGGCCATGCTAACACAGCTCCAAAGCGGCGCCTTGACTTCTGGTTAGAGAACTCTGTGCTGTGGGAATTTCCTGTGCATTAGGATGCATCAGCAGCATCCTGATCTCTACCCAGTAGAAGCTCTTCGACTTTTCCCCACAGGCTGTGATAACCAAAGTGTCCCCAAACATTACCATATATCCTGTGGGAGGCGAAATCTACCCTTGGTTTAATGTGATGAGCAGTGCCAAAGGGAAGCCTGGATTTCAGTTATTACAACACTTCTTTTAATGAGCAACTTATGCAAAATAAAGGCATTGGTTCATGAAGGCAAGAAACATGGACTGGAATATTTAGAGAAAGGTGTTCTTGTCTAGACATTGTTACAAATTGCTTTATGGCCTTGGGCAAGTCATTCACCTCTTCGGAGCCTCAGTTCCTTTCTTCGTAAAATGGGATGGTTAGACCACTCAAAATTGCAACAGTGTCCTTGGGGAATCTAAATCCTTGGGGAACTTCAGGATGGGGGTGGGGAACTGATAATTTGGAAACTGGTGCTATTTTGGGAAAAATGAACACAGGGTAAATGCTTTGCTAAATACTGTATGTCATCAAAAGAACCTTTTTATTAGAAAACATACACTCTGGATGGGTTTGCCACATTACTTCTTTTTAAATGATCTTGTCAATTGCCTTCCCCATTATAAAGCAATCTTGTAGACTCTATTAACAGGAATTGCAGGCTGTTTATCTCTGTTGTAAATTTTGTCTTCAGGAAAGGGGCTAGATTTATAGCCAACGGCATTTTTAAGAGCTCCTTCTCTTAGCCACAGCCCAGATACAGTCAATGAAAGCTTCTCTTGACCACTCAAACAATGTAATCTTGGGTGAACTGTCCTGAAAAATAGAGTAATGCCTGTTTTGCTAACAGTGTATCTTTGATTTCTACTGTGCCAAAGGTGATATAGCCTATTTGTACATAAATGGACACCAGAAGTAGGTATCATTAAAGCAACTGCTTAGCCATTAAACAGCTCTCGGTTTCAGTTTCTTAATCCTGGGGTCAGGATTCCAAATGGATGGAAAGGAGATTTGGGACTGGACATTCCCAAACTATTCCCTATGGTCACTGTGTGGATGCTACAGTCCTGACCTGGAATTCATTTCCCCCAGCTGATCACCTCTTACAAGACTATTTCCTTACCCACTCCCGAAGAAATAGTCCTCGACACATTCTCGTGCTTTACCTGATTATTAACTGTCTTCCCTTCCTACAAGGGAAGTTCCACAAGCATAGACCTTATATTGACTGACTTACTGTTGTATGCCAGAACCGAGAACAGAACTGACACACAGTAGGTGTTCATGACATCCTTCGCCTACCCCTCCCCCTGCCCTCCTCCGCTTTTTTCTTCTTCTCCTTCTCTCCCTCCTCCTCCTTCTTGCTCTTCCTCTAGTTCTCCTTTTCCTCCTTATTCTCTTACCATACAGTTCGTGTAACCTTTAAGATCTCTTTTTCCAACTCCAGGTCATACAGATTTGACTCTTCCTTTTAAATGTTTTATAGTTTTTCATTTCATTAGGTCTATGGGACATTTTGAGTTAATTTTTGTATAAAGTGTAAGGCTAATTAAGAGGTTATTTTTTAAAAAAATATATATGAATGTTAATTGTTCCAATGCAACTTATTGAAAAGGCTAGCATTTCTCAGTTGGGTTGTCTTAGTCCCTTGTAAAAACTCCACAGGCCATTTCTAGGTATTTCCGGACTCTCCATTTGGTTCTGTTGACCTAAGTGCATATCTTTTAGCCAATACCACCCTGCCTTGATTGCTATAGCTTGATAGTAAATCTTAAAACCAGGTAGTGTGGTTCCTTCCACCTTGTTCTACTTTTTTAAGACTAAGTGACTCTTGGGGGCACCTGGGTGGCTCAGTGGGTTAAAGCCTCTGCCTTCGGCTCAGGTCCTGATCCTAGAGTCCTGGGATGGAGCCCTGCATTGGGCTCTCTGCTCAGTGCAGAGCCTGCTTCCTCCTCTCTCTCTGCCTGCCTCTCTGCCTACCTGTGATCTCTGTCAAATAAATAAATAAATAAATCTTAAAAAAAAAAAAAAGAAAAAAGACTAAATGACTCTTGGATGAATGAATGAATTAAATGCTTTCCTTTCCCTCTTTGCCTTGCTACCGGGATCTTAGCTCAGACACCATCGCCTCAGGGAAATCTTTCCAGGTAATCCAGGCTGTGTTGCATCGCTGACTGTATCCTCCGGATAATACCATGAACCTCTCTCTCCTCCTGGTACCCTCTTGGTTCTCATTTGGGGGTGGCTGTGTCCCACAGAGGACATATGGCAATGTCTGGAGACATTTTCAGAGGTCACAACTGGAGGGGAGAGTGTGGAGTCCCCCTGGGGTACAGAGACCAGGAATAGCACTCCACATCCTGCAATATACAGGTTAGCCCCTCAACGACAAGGAATTATCCAGCCCCAAATGTCAATAGCACTGAGGTTGAGAAACACCGCTCTAAGCTGAAAGACCCCCCCCCCCCCCGTTTTCAAGCAAATTGGTTATTTTACATTTACTTGTGTCATTCCTTGCTGAATGTCTGACTCCCCTACTAGAATGCAAAATAATCACTACAACTTGGGATCTGAAACCCATGAAACCTTATCCAGCCACTTTAAAACTGGGACCACCGGGCAGCTCACTTGGCTGTTGACTTTGCCAGTTCCTAGATGGAGTCGATAATGAGTTCTATTAGAAACAAGCCAAACATTCATTCTCTTTGGTAGAAACAAAACAGAGTAGATAGTTAACCATTTAACTGTGCATAACAGAGCCTGAGAACTAAACTCCAAAATGCAAAAAACCAAACACTGGAGAGTATTCAAGTTTAATATATAAAACGGTCAGCCAGAGGAACACATGAAAGAACTGTGTGGTGGCTTTACTGTAAATAAGACATGCCATACCTTTGGATTTGGGTGTTGATGAGGGGATATGCAAATTGACTCCAGAAGGACCTAAACATAAAGTATATGTAAACAGCATCCCCTCCACTTGAGAAAAGGAAACCTAGTAACCTCCTCCATTAAGACACGAATAGAATTTAGCAAAGAGAAGAATGAATGCCCACAACCCCCTACAATGAAGACAAGATGGAATAGTTACACAGTGGTCTAAAGGAAGCCTCATTAGAAACTGGCAGTTCTTTAATACCTGTGGTAATAGGTAAAAGCTTCCTTCTTTCCTTCTCTTTAACTATCTGACGAGTCCAAAGGGGATGAACCACTTTATTTGTTAGGACATCAGATAGGTCGTGATAGAGTTAGGAAAATTCATGTATCCTTCTGATTATTTTCTAAAAATTTTAATAAGCGTCCAAACTACCCAAGGACTCAGTTGGTCCAACAATTTCTCTGACAGATTCTGTCTAAGTTGATGGAGTCTTGATGTAGCAAAGACAGTTTGGCAGCCAACATCCTTTGCTCAAATATATACATTACCAAGAGACTGGAAATCACGCTTTGAATCGGATTTCCAACAAACAAACAAGAAAAGCTTTAGTGTAATCCTCACTGCCTTTAAAGTTATCCTCAAAAGCCTCCTTACGGGCTCACTTTAGGGATTAGAAAGATTTAAAATGTCTGTCCTTCTTTGCAACCGCAATAATTTGAAGTGAGAGACCATGAGGAAACAGATGGTAAAAGAAACTCTGTTTATTTTCTTCTTATTTTTGATTTTAATCTTTTCAAGTTTCTGAGGACTCAAAACAGATGTTTGTGACCTGCTTTTTTTTTTTTTTTTTTTTTTTTTTTAAGCAGTAAAGAAAAGCTGACCCAAAAGTGTTGGGGACAAATCTGTTTAATCAGTGGTTAGATTTGATCTACTGAGTTCCCAGATAGTCTTTTAATCATCAGGACAAATCATGACACACATTTTTAAACTTCTTTACTATATGAACCTCTTTTCTGAAGAAGGACGCTGTGTAAAAACGCTCTGCTTTGGTCTTGAAGCAGACCTCAACTATTCACTTCAGTGCCAATTTGTAGAGAAGGTTCTATTTATAATCTCCAGAATCCAGATGACATCTTTTATCCTTCACAATTACACTTAAACGAATAGAAATAAGAGTTCTCTTTTGACACCCACTCTCCCACTCCTGAACCGCAAACCTCTGGAATTTACCACTTAGGATCAGTGTCCTTACCCAGGGACAATTTTGTCCCTAGGGGACATTTGAGAATGCTTGGAGATATTTTTGGTTGTCACAACTGGCCGGGGTGGGGATGAAGATGTGCTCCTGGCGTCCAGTGAATAGAAGCTAGGGGTGCTGCTAAATTTCCCACCAGGCACAAGACAGCCCCCATACCAAAGAATTCTCTAGCCCCATATATCAATAATGCAAAGGGTTGTGAAACCCTGATCCATGATTTTTATCACTAACATTAATGGAATCAAATGTGTATGTCCCTGATAGGTGGTTTTTAGCAGCGTATTTTTAAAACAAGATTAGCCTTTAGTTTCTTATCTTTCAAGCAGGTTAAAATATTAATGGGGCAATCAATGATTTCCTCAACTGAGACTCCAAACATCAAGACTCCATTACAGTCTTTTCAAAATAACTCTTCTATTTTGGTATCTTGGAAAACCATGTGATTATAGCGGGTGCACGTTCTACCGGAAGAATCATCCAAGGAAATCCGGAGTTGGCACCTTCTCTAAGACTTCAGAGAAGAGGCTATTGATTTTCTAGCATCCTTTTTTTTTTTTTTTTTTTTAAATGGGCTACCCACTGTTGTGGTAAGTTTTTATTCTAAAAATACCAAAATAACGAAGTGCTGGATCAAATGGTTATCACTGAAGGTTCAATATTTTTAGAACTGCACTATCCCTAAAGATGCAGGCCAAAGGGAATGAATGAAGCCCGCGTCAGTCTACTTCCTGGTGTTACCCGATAATTGTGTTCTGTCTACGGGAGGTGCCCGATAAATGCTCACCAGCCAATGTGTTCTAGAATGAGTTCTCCCGGAGACAGCCTGAGCCAAGAATCAAGTTCTTCCATTAGACACAGCTGAAGGAGCTGGGGAAAGGGGAGGAAAGAGAACAAGGGTGAATCAGGTCCAACCCCAGCCTGGGCATGATGGTGCAGGCAGAACAGAGCAGAAACTACACCTCAGACCTTATCCCACCTGGAGGGAACGGAGCTGGGTTTTTATACCTCTCTCAGTCATCAGCTTCCCTGGGTGAAGGAAGGTAATTCCTGGGCCCTTTGACTTCCCAGGGAAGGGGCTGTAGTTGTCAAAGTCAACCCTCTGAAGAAAGTCCCATGTGGGAAGAGTGAAGAGTCAGCAGGAGACGCAGGTTGTAACAGGGACCTAAGGGGATGTGTGACTTGCATGGCACCACGGGCTTGTTGTGGGACAGCTCCCGTAGTTTATGGAATCTGAAATCTTCCTTCATGCCATCAACCATTCATTCAACAAATACTTTTAGAAATTCCACTGCGTGCCATGAGCTGTGCTGTAAGCTGGACAGAAATGGCGCACGTGAAGTGTGTGTAGCTAACAGGCGAGGGCAGTGTGATGTTGGGGTGGGGCGGGTGGGCGCAGCCCGCGGCGGGAGGACCACCTAACAGCCCGGGAGAAATGATCCTGAAGACGCAATGTTGAGTTTGAGACTTGAAAGGTAAAAGTAAGTTAGCTTGGTGAGATGTCTAGAGCCCAGGGTTGGTCATGAAGATTGTCTGAGGCACAGGGATCAAGGTGAACGACATCCTTTTTGACACTTTGGAGGCTAAACATAGTGGAGGAACGGGAAGCAAAATTGAAGCACATGTTTTATCTGTGACTCTTTAAGCAAATACTAGTGGGCTCTTAACTCCCTGAAGCCAAAGATATCACTGTAATTTTTCTTGGGGACATGGTCTTTCGGGGAGGAGTTTATACTTTTCCTCCTGTTTGTCCCAGTGAGGACCAGGAAGCTCTCAGGACCTGTGAGGTTGGAGGGCTGAGACCATGGAGTTGGAATACTATGGGTTTCATCATTAGTGTAGATGTCGCCAGAGATGAGATGTCTTAAAGAGACCGAAAGAAGGGCAGACCTAGGCCAAGAAACTTGCTACTCTCAGCTTACCGGATGAATGGCGTCTGTGGGCACCTAGCACCACAGCAAGGACCTAAAGACCCTCCACTGGGGACTGGCATCGACCCTCATTCATTGGGTTTCAGGAGAGGAGCTGCAGGGGTCATGGGCAACAGAGGACGCAGAGCAGTTGGGGACAATGGTTTCTTACTATTTAGTATAGAGGTTACTTCACTATTAGAAAGTAGAGTAGTGTCCCTCTGCGTGTATCGACTGAACACGTGAATGGAGACTGGTGTATAAGATTTTCAAAAGTCTTCAGTCACACAGTCATTTCTATTCCCTGCTTTGGGTAGCAACACGGACACAGGGAACATTCCATTTCTCTCTCTACTACAACGAAAGTAACAATACAATGGAACAGTGGTGTTACATGCGTAGTATAAATATAACAAAGAGAACCTAGTGGGGGTTTAAGATGCTGGCAAACTGGAGAAGGGTATCCAATCTAACGGGAATGACCACCACTCAGATGGAACCGGGGGGAAATGCAGGCCCAGTATTGCCCAAACTTCGGAGTTTTCAAGAGAAACCAGAAACTACAAAATTTAAGAGAAGTCCTGATATTTAAATGTTGGCAGCTAATTAAAATTATTTTTAAATACCGTGTGAACCAAATGAAAAATGGTCTCATTGGCATTCCGTTTCTTCCTCACCACTCTGTCCTTCAATTCCTAGAATTCTGGGGGCCTGACGGAGCAGAGTGGACAGTTCCCTATTTCTAAGAACAATCCATCGTTTCTTACAATGGTGGTCACAGGTGCCAAGGGGCATTTGAGATTCTGTCATTCAAGTAGTAGAGGTGATTAAGTCTGCACATAATGACATTTCTGAGAGGGAGATGGCGAGTGCTGGTGGAGATTTTACCGCTGAACTTATGACAAGAACGACTCATTGTGATTAATTCGCAAAACTGGAAAATCTTTCATTCGAAGTTCTTGGGAATGATAAGAAAATACCCAAGTGACTTATAAATGGCAATGCAGCTTCCTATCTACCTTGATTTACCAACCTTATCTATGAGAGACCTCACTCTCCTATGAGCCAGCTCGGTTCCGTGTGTGGAGATCCCAACTTGTTTAACAAGTGGGCATTCAAAGAAACATGAGTTATAAAACACCAGATCATAGCACGCATGTGCCCAACTTACTCAAATTTAACTGTGTGAGTTTGGCCGAAAGAAAAACATCCTTCGATTTATACCTTCACCTTTCCACCCTACAAACTAGCCTCTGGCCGCCAATGCTTTAGGAAGAGAGAAGCCACAACCAAAATGCAAAAGCAAAAACAAAGACAAAACCAAAAACCAAAAACCAAAAAACACAAAAGGAAGTTAATTCTTGGTGTTTGATCTTCCTGGAGTCTTAGTTCTATTGATCTAAAGACAATTAATGGATCTTCAAGGGATGTTTTGAATATATATGATTTTCTTCGGCTTATTTCCCATCAAAGCTGAACTCTTCATGAGATGAAACTTCTTAAAAATGATCACGATAATGACAATTATAGTAAAAATACTCGTCATTTGCTGAGTACCTTCTATGTGCTAAACACTGAGCTAAACACATTACAGTGTAGGACTCATAGGCACTGGTTTATTGGATGTTCCCAGAAACTCTAAAGTGCCAGGTGCTAGAATTATTCCCATTTTACAGATGAGAAAAACAGAGGCTCATAAACATACAGAGTAAGTGGCCCCCATCACATGGCTGAGACAGAGCCAAAATTCAAACTTATCCCTCTCACTTCACAGCATACATTTTTCTGAGGGAATATTTGTAGTTATCCCCTTACCAACGTGGTAAAGATTCATTATTTCTTTAGTAACAGTAACAATCTTGATAACAAGCTCATGCTAAGAGCTACATTCCTGGCAGTGAACTAGGTGGTAAAGCACAGTCTGGACATGCTCGAGTCTTTAGGCTGACAAAAAAAAAAAAAAAAAAAAAAATTGAAAAAAAAAATAAAATGTGAATAAATGGTTAAAGCACAAGATGAGAGCTCTAACAGAAGTCTCTCCAGAATAATGCCTTCATGAGCTGCTTTTCTCTGTGCACTGCCATCATTTCCAGCCCTCAGCTGTTAGACAGTTAGAAACTCCTAGGTAACTGATCAGATCTCTGGGTGAAGAATCGTCATTGGCACGGTATACCTCCGAGTGAGCCAGGTAGCATCTCCTCACCCTCCTTAATTAGTTTTCCTGAGCTTGGTAATAACCGTGGAGTCTGAAACTTTTAATATCTAATTGTTCTGACATCATCCGCAGAGATTTCCTCCTGGGGCATGATTTCCTAATGTCCTCACAGTTAAATTTATACTTTCGTTAACAGAGAAGGCTGCCAAGCATTAGGCTTTGACAAGGCTGCTAAGAGGTTATAATACAGTGGTACTTCTTTCTCTCTGGAGTCTGGTTGCTAACCCAGTGCCGTGGAGCAGGCCTGGAAGGAATGTATCATCAAAGCTGCTGCAAAAACATGAAGCCAAGCCCAGGAACCCTGTCCTGCATAGCCGGGCTTCGGGGCCTTATATCTCATCGGGCTAAAAAGATACAGATTGGCCTTTGGCTACAAAACAAATGAGAGTTTGTTTCTGACCAGTGATAAGTTTGAGCAAAGATAATTTTTCTACTTGACATATCTGCTAAGAGTATTTTTTCCCTTGAATTTTACAAATACGCAGAATATTGCAAATATTGCAAAGCACAGCAGAGTTGCTAATATTCTTTGGAGAATATGGCTTCCTGGGAAGTGATATCTCCAGAGGGATTGCTAGAGAGTTTCTGATGTCTTATAAAATTTCCTTCATAAAGATCTGGGAGCAAGGCAATAAAACACAGAAGGTAGTTAGGTCTCTGGACATCTCGTGATACTCAGTGTCCAAAAGAAATATCCTCTTAAATCTCCATGTTATCTTATTTACATGTATTATGTAATTTATCATACATCTATGTTGTTCCAGACATTGAATAATAAGATTTCTCTCCATTATCTCTAATTCCAAAGTGAGGCAAAAATGTCAAAGCTCAATCTCTGCTGTGGGTCTTTTTACAATATGCATCAACGGGACCGTATTCCCAAAGAAATCAATATTGGATTGGGGGTGAGGGCACTTAACTCTCTTGTTGTTGGTGGTCTGTTCTGTCTTTCTAGCTTGACTGAAATGTAACTGACACCTTAGTTTTAGGTGTAAAACATAGTGATTTGATATCCATATATACTGCAAAATGATTACCACAATAAGGCTAGTTAAGACATCAATCCTCTCATAGTTACCATTTTTTCTGTACATGGTGAGAATTTTAAGATCTACTCTCTTAGCAATGTTCAAGTACACAATATGGGATTTTTAACCATACTCATTGGACTGTTCATTAGATGCTTAGGACCTCTTCTTCTTCTAACTGCACACTTTTATACCAACCCCTGGGAACCAATAATATACTCCATTTCTGTGAGTTTGGGGTTCTTTTAAGGTGCCATATGTAAGAGAGATCATATAGTATTTGTCTTTCTCTGTCTGACTTACTTCACTCAGCATAATGCTCTCTGGGCCCACCCATAGTGTCACAAAGGGCAGGATTAAGGCTGAATAATATTCAGTTTTATATGTATACATAAATACACACAAATATGTTGTTTCTACATCGTGGCTACTGTAAATAATGCTACAATAAACATGGGGGTACAGACATCTCTTCAAGATGGTGATTTCATTTCTTTTGGGCATAGACTCAGGATAAGGGTTGCTGGATCATATGGTAGCTCTAATTTTTAATTCTTTGAGGAACCTCCATATTGTTTTCCCAAGTAGCTGCACCAATTTACATTCCTACCAGCAGTGCACAAGAGTTCCCGGTTATCCACATCCTGGCCAATACTTGTTATTACTTGTCTTTTTGATAATAGCCATTCTAATCAGCATGAGATGATATCTCAATTTGGTTTTGATTTTGATGAGGAATGATGTGGAGCACCTTTTCATGTAGCTGTTGGTTATCTGTATGTCCTAACTGGAAAAAATGTCTGTTTAGGTCCTTTGCCCATTTTTAAATCGGATTATTTGGTTTTTAGTTCTTGAGCTGTAGGAGTTCTTCATGTATTTTAGATACTAATCCCTTATCAGATACATGATTTGACATTATTTCCTCCCATTCCATAAGCTGCCTTTTCATTTTGTTGTCTCTTTTGCTGTGCAGGAAAAAAAAAAAAAAGGCTTTTTAGTGAGAGGTAGTCCTATTTATTTATTTTTGCTTTTGTTATTTGTACTTTTGGTGTCATATCCCCCCCCCAAAAAAAAAAATCATTGCCAAACCCAATGTCAAAGAGCTTTTCCTCTGTGTTTTCTTCTAGGAATTTTGCAGCTTTAGGACTTCAATCTTTAATCCATTCTGAGTTGATTTTTGTGAATTGTGTAAGACAGGGGACCAGTTTCTTTCCTGTGCAAATGGATATCCAGTTTTCCCAACATCTTTTATTGAAAAGACTCTCTTTTCTTCATTAAATTCTCTTGGCTTCCTTGCCAAATATGAATTGACTGTATATGGGTGGGTTTATTTCTAGGATCTTGGTTCCATTCCATTGTTTTCTTGTGTCGTTTTATGTCAGTCTCTTGCTGTTTTGATTATGACAACTTTGTAGTATAGTTTGCAATCAGGATGTGGGATACCTCTAGCTTTATTTTTTCCTAAAGACAGTTTTGGCTATTCAGGGTCTTTTATGGTTCCATATGAATTTTAGGATTTTTTTTCTTAAGATTATTTATTTATTCATTTATTTGACAGAGACAGAGACAGTGAGAGGGGGAATACAAGCAGGGGAAGTGAGAGAGGTAGAAGCAGACTTCCCGCTGAACAGGGAGCCTGATTTGGGATTTGATCCCAGGACCCTGGGATCATGACCTGAGCCGAAGGCAGACACTTTACGACTGAGCCACCCAGGCACCCCAGGATTGTTTTTTCTATATGTCGAAAAAATGCCACTGGTGTACTGATAGGAATTGCATTAAATGTAAAGATATTATGGGTAGTATTGACATCTTAACAATATTAATTATTCCAATCCATTGAGACACTTAATCTTTTTGTATATGAAGCTCAGGTAGGCACCCATACAGCACATAAACAGTATTAAATTTTTATGGAGAGTGGTAATTAGGAATAATAAAATGTATAGAATGGTTCCTTGGTGGGAGCAATAATAAAGGAAAAAATAGAAAAGAACACCACTGTAAGATATAACTAACTTCTAGTTTGTTTTTTCTGGGGTTTTTTGAGCGGGGAGAGGGGCAAATTTTGTTGGTTTTACATTCCAATGTGACACAATTTGAGCTATTTTATCATTATGTGGTAAATTATGACTCAAAATTTCCCACTTTTATATCTATTGGGTCCCCCCAAATTGGGTACCCCAATAATGGGTCCGTGATTAAAGGAGAGAGACTGATACAAAGTGAAGGTCAAGGAAAGCTTTATTTCACACCAAGCATCAGGAATCATACCGACCGTCAAACAGAGTGGTCGGGGCCGCCCCTCCAGAGAGGACGACCCCTCCCTGCTTTCCAGACTAACTTTTATAGAGCAAAGGCCATGTGGTTGGGCCTGGCCACACCCAGGTGGCCAATGAGATTGTAACATACACAGGAAACTCCACAGTGATGCTAGGTGACCAATTGAATTACAATTTACCCTAGTAGACATTTGAACCAGCCTACCACACCTTGGTTAGAATTGGTGTCAAAATGCTCCCAAAGGGCCGGGGCCCACACTCCTTGGTAGCTAGGAGACAGTATGCGCCCTCACTGATTGAATACCTCCACCTGGCCTGACCCACCCTTGTACTTGGACTTTGTTACGTGGGACTGGTTTCCTGGACTTGCTTTTAAATAAGTTTCCTTTGGTGGGGGGGGGGGCGGGTTAGGTCAATTTAAGCTTTACAGCAAAATGGCAGTTCAACCAGGGTGGGGCTGCTCTGGCTGAATAGGCCCTTACATATCTTATTTCATATATTCTTTTGTTAAAGTTTCTTTCATACTTTGAAACTTTGGAAGAGTATTTCTTTCCTTGGATTCATGGCTCTTTTCCATGAATCAGAGGTATGTGGTAACACCCAGGGGGAAGGAGTTAGTATTTTCCTGCTACAGATAAAGCAACTGTTTTGAACATTTAAGTTGTTCATTTCTTCATGGTCCTCACAACTGGTGTGTGGGGGACAGGATTAAAACCCAGTTCTGGGGCCACCTGGGTGGCTCAGTCGGTTAAGTGTCTGCCTTCAGCTCGGTCATGATCCCAGGGTCCTGGGATGAGTCCTGCATATTGGGCTCCTTGCTCAGTGGGGAGCCTGCTTCTCCCTCTACCCACACCCTTCCCTGCCCCCACCCCTGCTCATGCTCTCTCATGCTTTCTCTCTCCCTCAAATAAATAAATAAAATCTTAAAACAAAACAAAACAAAAACAGTTCTGAAGGGTACAACGACTATATATATCGATCCAATCCCCAGAATTCTCAAAGTGGTAGGTTGCCTATGGGCCATCCAGCTCAGAGACATGTTTTGTGGCTAATTTGGTATTCTTATAATATTTGATTTTGTTTTTGACATTTAAACTGGGAGACCTTTACATGAAAAAAATCTGCATTTCTAACTTGTCTTAAAACATTTGATACTGTGGGCTTATAGCCAACACGGGAACACTGCTGATACTAAGTGGTGGATACTTTCTAAAATATGGTATTCATATCCATTTTGCCTAAGTTTCCTGCTCTCCCTTTTATCTTATACACAAACCCCTTCATTCAAAGGCCCTGTAGACATTTGACCCCATGACCCCCGAAGAGTGGTGTGTCTGGTCCCATTGAGTCCCTGTGTTTCCTAACAGCCTTGTGTGTTTCTTCAGAACCTTCCCTTTTCACTCATTCACACGATCATTTTAAAGAGTGAATTATGAATCCAGTTTAATTTACTACTTTATTTTTCCTTATTTTCTCGATTTCTCTAACAGACTAACTCACTTTCAGTAAAAATGAAACCAATTTTCCTTTTCTTCTTCCGATAGCTATGTTATATTTCAACTGAAAATCCTTTTAATGCATTGCTTATTTCCTTAGGGTCTCCATTTCTGAAATTCATATGCTGCTAAGCCTTAAAATATTCAGTTTCTCCCAACCTGTAGTTTGGAGCTACACTGCCAAGGCATATCAATTATACTTCGCAGCTCAGAGCTTTGATTAGTGATTATGTGAGGACTTTTTTCCTCCCTCTGACCTTGTATGGGTTAAAAAGAGCTGAGTGGGTCTATATAAAGCTCTTTCCTTCTCGAATTCTTTCTTTCTAAGTGTCTTTATTTTGACTTGCGGTCCTCCATGGATAAAGTGCTTGAAAAAGAAGTGGTCTGCATGCCAACTGTAAATGAAACTCAAAAACTCAAGAACTTTATCAGGGAGAAGAAGGAAATGCTCACTGAGGGTAATTGGTGGGGGCGTTCCAGTCTGTCAGCAGCTCTATGAAGGCATGAGTATCCAAGAAAACAAATGCAAAGCAAAACCAGCAGCAGATAAGAGGAGGCATTCTCATCCTGGAAGCAAATGCCTGTGTCCTCACACAGCAGTGTTACACAGTTCCATGTGTTGTTGTAGTAATGCACTTTTCACCGACAACTTCTGATTTGCCCACAATGATCTAACTACCCGACCAAAGCACTAACATCACCAGTAAACAAGTGGCCGTATTTTGATGCAGCCACTGTAACTCTTTCTTTGGTGTAGCGTCTCCAAACATTCCATTGGTGTGCCAGTCTACTTTTAAAATATAAATCAGAGGACGTAATTTAACCTTCTTGCCTCATCTGATTATAAATGAAATGCATTCATAGTAGGATTCTTGGACTTGCTCGTTTGTTCATTCATTTACACATTCATTCCGCAAACATGTAGTGAGCTTTTTATCTTTCACGGTGGAGCTTTTAAAAATAGGGATGCCAAGCTCAGGGATTCTGATTCAGTCCTTGTATAGTGGGACCCAGGCATTGGTATCTCTAAAAGGACTTCCAGGTATTTCTAATGGGTCGGAACCAGTGCTTAAAAGGAATCTTTTGACACAGGGCTTTTTCCAACAGAAATGATTGTTCAAAGCATTGCCATGAGAACTTTTTTAACTTACGGATGGAAAGACCTGGGGATAAATAATAATAATGTGTCTTAAAAGCTAATAATTATGACAATTAATATTTATTGAGTGCCATAGGTTCTAGGCTAGGCAATTTATATCTGGGGACCCTTATTTAATTTCTACACTTGCCCAGTAAGCTAGATATTATTATCCTTGTTCTGTGTTGAAGAAAAGATATTCAGAGTGTATGCCAAAGGTCCCACAGCTAGAGGTGAATTAACTGTTGAAGTTCAGAGTCCATATAACTGACTCCAAGGTTATGTTCTTTCTACTCTGTGCATTCATTCAGAACATGTGTTTTGAACATACTGATTCAAATAACTGATTTTTTACCCCCACGGAGCATTTTCAGGCACGTGATCTCATTCAATAGTGTTGATTGCATGGAGAGATTAAGCATGGCAGAGTAGAAGCTCTAGGGCTCCAAGAAGGGGAGTGAGCCACTGAAAATCGCTCAGCCAGTTCTGCCTGAAACTTGAGTTACACATCCTGGGCTTTTTGCACCATGCCACTGTGTTTCTTCCTGTTTGTTTGTTTGTTTTTGTTTTGTTTTGTTTTGTTTTTCATTTTCTGATTTCTGTAGGTTTTGGGGGGTGATAACTGCTGTGCCTTCTGGGCAATAGAGCCAGTAACAACTATGTTGTTGCAGCTGATTGGATCAAAGGTAGACACAATGCTAAATGAGGTTGATCAAACTCATTCTCCACACCAGAACTGGTACTTGAGAGGATTGGGAAAATTGGGTCAATTACCCACAGGTGTTGAACTTTTTTTATGTACATCAGTACTGAAAGAAGTCCCATTAGGAGAGGGAGAAGAATGAATAGCTCTCTCGATTTCTGATCTTTCTAGAGGTCATTTATTCTCCATTGTGATGACTGACATTCATTCCTACTGTTGGGTTTTGTGCATGAACTTAACTTGATACAATGAATTCCTCTTCATTTGAGCGAATTTAGTGTTCCCCTAACTTAGTGTTAATGACCATATTTTGGGCACACGTTAAAGTCACAGTTTGGGGCAACCTTAGAGCAAGTTGCATTCCATACCCAAATATCCCTAGCTTGGCCTATCGATCTGGACTATTTTGACTGCAGATGATAGGAACTGAAATCAAACCGGCTTAAGGGTAAAAGGAAAATTCTTTTGGTGGTTGTAATTGAAATGTCCAGGCCTTGCCTCTGACATGACTGGATCTGGTGATCCAACCAATGTCATTGGGAAATTGCCTCTCTCCCTCTCTTAACTCTACTTCTCTCTCCGGATGCTTTATTCTCAGTCATCAGAGGCTCTCTGAGTGACACTATTGGTTTAGTAATCGTAAGGCAAAGGGAATGGCTCTTTTCAGCTTGTGCCAGGGGAACACTGGTTTCTGATTCTCATTGGGTTATGTTGGGCGGGAGCCCATCTTCCAAGCAATCTTTGGGGAATGGGAGATGAGGGCCCTCATTTGTCAGAAGTTGGGCATGACTCCACCTAGAGCAGCCAATGGGCTCTGTTTGTCTTGAGCCACTGGGAATGAAAGAAGGGTGGCTCCACAGTAGTAAGGTTTGGGATTTATATCGGCAGGGGAGTCTGGGCTAGCAAAAGAAAGACTGCTCTTAAACTCACCTACTTGTTAATATTCTAACACATTTCTTTACCAGTACTTTGCTTTCTTAATTTTTTTCAAACTTATTCATCATTGCATTCTTAATTTTGTTGTTTCCTTGTTCTCCAGGGATTCACAGTTGGTAGCTGGCAAGTTCATTGTTAGCCTTCTTGTTTAATTAGCCACCTGCATCTTTAATTTTAAAGTTGTGTGTGTGTGTGTGTGTGTGTGTGTGTGTTAATTATTCTTTGGGCAAGTCATAATATCCTTGTATGAGGCATCTATTACATCTACTGGGACAATAATTTCAACAGTAATTCAAACATAATGATTCAAGTGTTTGATCCACTCACTTAATTCAAGTTGTTTTAATACCCTTTATGGTGCTCTTTGAACATTTCTTACAAATAACAATAAACAAATCTCATGACACTATAAACCTCAAGATCAACAAGTAACTTCAGGAATCGAGACAGAAATTACATAGGAAAATTGCCTCCAACCTTTCTTCTAGAAAAATCCAATCTCCTCTATGGAAAATTCTGTAACTTTACCAAATCATCCCACTTGTCAAAGCCAAACGACATCTGTTCAGTCCTTAGCACTTTGGAAGTCTTTGCTGCTTTGGAAATATTTGTTGATCCACCTTCCCTTCTTGAAATCCTTTACTTCTTTGGCTTCCATGAAAACATGTGCCTTGTTCTCCTTCCACCTCTGTGCCTACCCATTCTTTTCTCCTTTGTGATTTCATTGTCCATCTCCAGCACTTTAAATATGGTGGTCTTCAAGATTCTGCCCTTGGCTCTCTGACCTCCTCATTTGTCTGACACACTTAATCCAGAAGATCTCATCCACTTACATATTTCCAGTCTCCACCTATTTGCTGATGCCGCTTAAGACTAGAACTTCTCAGCCCTGACCTCGCTTCAGAGCATTTCGGAATTATATATGCAACTGCAGGCCGACTTCTCCATGCGCATGTCCCCAGGCACTTCTAAGGTAACACATCCAAAACTGAACTCAGGATCCTTCTCAGAAATCCATTTCTACCTTCTCTTTACCATTGCCATAATGAACACATGTCTCATCTTTCACCCCAACAGCCTTCCAGCTATCCCCAAGATGCCTGTCCTATTTTTCAAGCTTACTCCCCAGCCCATGTCCCAAGCTCATGGTTTCCTGTCACTTTCAGGATATACTCCAAGAGACATCTTCTTAAAGACCAGTTGTGACTCTTCTGAGCTTGGCAGCCATACACAAAATTAAGGACATTACATAGGCACTTACATAAATACTTAAAAGATAGTTATATAAGAAAGTAAAAACCAATTTCAACTCATGGGTTGTTCAAAAGCCAATGACAGCCCAAATTTGGGTATCAGGCCTTAGTTTGCCTTTCCTTGGTCTTGTCTATTGTCTTCACTGGGTGCCTAAGGTCCTGCTTTATCTGGCCCCTCTGTTCTTCTCTGGGCTTATTTCTCACTGTCTCTGCCTCCACTTGGCACTTAGCAAAGCTGCATGGCTTCTAGGGTCTTGCTCCATGCCTGTCTTGCCTACAGACTTCGTTTATGCTGTTTTCTCTACCTGGTAGGCTCCTTCTCTCTCCTCAGTTCTCTACCAGAACAATTCAGGTGCATGTGGTACTATTCAGTCCAAGAACCTTAGCACAAGGCTTGGCACAAAGCACACATCCAATAAATGCCTAGGGACACTTAACCCTGGCACTGTGTAACCTCCTTTAGTAGAGGAAGAGTATTGTATCATCAATAAGTTCCTTGAAACACCCGAATTGCAACCGAACTACCAGCAGTGTCAATGGTGTATTTCTAGCTCAGAGAGACCCATTCAATTTTAATAGTGTAAAAGTCATGTATGGACGGCTAGTTCCTTTGGGGGGTGCATGGCCCTCATAACACCAAGGCCAGGGATTCAATAGCTATTTAGTTGAGAGTACTTTACCCTGTCAAGTGACCAGAGGCTCCAACTCAGCTGGCTGGCTGTTTTTCAGATTCCTGACATTTGTCACATGGAACTGTCAATTCCAGACAAAGAAATCCATCACCCATGGCCAGGGAAAACAGTTCAAAGCACATGCCTTGGACTAGAAAATAGAACATGCTCCTTGTAGGAGGTGAATAGCATATAAGAAGAATATTTAGTATGTAGAATATATAGAAAAAGAATAAACATTAAGAAGTTGAAAAATGGCTTAGCCATAATTTCACCAACAGAAGTCAAGCACTGTTAAAATGTGAGCATGGAACCTCTATAAAATTTATCATTGCTCTAATTCTCTTTATGCTGTTTTGTTTCTGATTGTTTTCTTACCGTCTAGATGTTTTATTGTTTCTGATGGTTTTCTTTACTTGCCACCATATAGAGAGCATTCCCCCAGGCCCCTAAAGCTCTTTGCAAGTGTCACTTTTAATTACTGCTTAATTATATATAAGCTCTACTATGATTGATTCATCATTACTCTTTTGTTGGAAATTTCCATCACATCTAAAATAAAAGAATGGAATTTAAAAGTGTTCCTTTGTTCTAACCCTCCAATTCAGGTTCAAATGTTAGTAAAATCATTTTTCCCCCTCTATCTAAGTAAGCAAAGGATAGCTAGCATGCAGAACTGACATGAGGATCGAAACAAATGAAGAGATAATTTGATTCTTTCTCTTGTTTTAGAGATGGGAAAAATTGGAATTGCAGAGATGGTAGGATTTATCCTAGGGATCACCACCAAGACAAGAGTTCCACTGCAAACAAACCAGGGTTTGCTCCAAAAAATGTGGCTCAGGATCATGGTCGCTCGGAGAGAAACGAAGCAACAAGGTGGGGGACCATCTTTTCTTTTCAGCATGTCAGTACCAGGTTTGTGCCACGTATACCTCTAATTGTGGAAGGAGATCACCTTGGCATTGGTTCAAAGGTATCTTCTATTCTCTCTGGACCCTGCAATCTGACACCCACTCCCATTTCCTGTTATTAAAAAAAAATTATATTCTATGTATGAAAGCGTGAAAATAAACATGAATGTGACATAAATTATTTTATGTATCCCACTCCTTTATGGGAACAGAAATACGCATTAAACACAGCTCATTCGTAGGTGGATTTGGTCATAGTTTGCCAACAAATAAAGCTCAGACATGCATTCCATAACCTTTTCTGTGAAGACTTAAGAGAGAAAAAAATACCATGAATGAGAAATAAAGACTAAGTTAAGAGGAAATGTTCACCTGAATGGGGCACTCATGAGCAAAAATACAGGATTGCAGAATTCACATTCTATTTGAGAATCATAAGCTGGGAAGAATGAAAATGAGCAGCCCTCCTCTATTACTTGCAGACATAAGGTTCCCGTTTATTTGTCTTGGCCATCAGGTCTTTCTAAGTGGGAACGTGACCATATGCTTCCTTTTCCAGGAGAACAACCATGGCGAGTCGATACGCTGCCTGGGAAGCAAAGGATAGCTTTACAGCATATTTAATTCCACCCTTCACTTTGAAATGAAAATCGATGTCTGTTCCCCCCACCCCACCAAGCTGTTTTCCAAACGCTAACCTCCTCTGTCTTTCATCAGACTTCTTCCTATCTCATTTGTCAACGTCCTTTTACTTCCACAAATATTTTCTACTAAACTTAAAATTAAAATGAACTCCTTTATATCTTACACACTGCCTTAATTCTTAGAAGCTTAGGAAGAGAAGGCCTCAGACGAATTCCCAAGGAAGACAGCATCAACCCTATAGTCCTACGGAGACGCGATGGAAAGAGAGAGAGAGAAATGTCCCACTTACCCTCCATCAACATCTCCCCTAAGAAGGGACAATGTAAGTTATTTATCAATATAAGTTAAGTTAAGGGCCAATACAAGTTAAGTACAGAAACAAATTTCACATTTCAAGTTCAAAAGCCTTTCTTTCTATGACCTCTCGTATAATTCCCTTGAAAAGTTGCCAGAGAGAAGATGAAACAGAAGTGAAGCATTCAAGAATTAAGGTAGAATAAATTGAAGCCAACAGTCCTAATTTACTCAGCATTTACTATATACCACATATTGGCTAAATTCTTCATAGGCTTTATCTATTTGGATCTCCATGAAAATCTTGGAATTAAAGGTACTAATAATGTCCTCTTTTAGATAAGAAGACTGGAGTTGAGAGAGTTTAAAACACTTGCCTAAGCTCCCATAGGTAGTAAGTGACACATGGGGATCAAATCCAGATTTCTTTTGATCTCAGAACCCTTGTTTTTAACTACTAAGTAATGTGCCTTTTTGTTAAAGTGCTCATGGGAGAAGCTGAGCTGAGAAGTGACAACCAGTAGAAGGATAAAAAGTAGAAACTTGAGGCAAGAAGAAACTGTAGACATTACCTGGGAAAAATGGAAAGTGGTGGCCTCATGCTGGGTGGGTGGAGAAGTTCTGGAAACATCTCTCTGAGAGAATTCTGCTCTCAGAAGGTCAGTCCCAATGGTCCTACCCTTTCAGCTTAAATTTTGCTGAGAAGACACCAGGTAGGAACTGGTAATGATGAGGAATGGGAGTGACAAGGGAAAATCTTTATGATGATCTCTGAATAAAGAAAAGTCAGTGATGGAATCATCTTAGAGCAAGGAATTGGGGATGAAGAGACCAAGTGCAAAGATTCCAAGATGTGCATAAACTGGAGTGGTTGAGGAAAAAGGAGACCCAGATGGCTGGAATGCAGTGTTCAATGATAATTTCCCAAAAAGGATAAAAGCATGACTATAAATAGGGATAAAAGAAATATTTGGTAAGGATTTTATTTAATCTGTTAATCAGTGATGGAACCTGGCAGATGTTATCAGTGGTTCAAAGAAGTCACAACACCACATATTTATACGGAGTGAAGGAATATTGAAATGAGTATGCAAAGGGAGGCAAAACGAGTTCCTTCCACATGTGGGGAAGGAGGGCAATTGCACTTCTACTGGACAGAACTGATTTGCATGTCTAGAGAGAAGAATTATTTTGCATTGCCAAATTACAGGGTTGTGAAACAGCTTCCACAGAATCAGAATCAAATATCCTGGAGGAATGTCCTCTAAAGTCTAGATAATGTATAGCTCTCCATGGGAGCACAGACTTTCTCCTACAGTCTGATTGAAAGGGATCATAATAGGAGATGAGATAGAAATAGTCAGAACTCAGCTCCTGCATGGCCCGTGGACCAAGCAGAGACTTTAGACTTTATTTTAAGGGGAACAGGAGACTATGAAGGTGTTTTAAAGCCAAGTAGGGGTAGACTCTGTTTATCCATTTGGTAAGGACCACTTTGGCTGCTGGGTGAAGGACAGAATTTTATGGAGTGTAGAAATATCTAAGCAGCTGGAGTGCTGTGTTAAACAATTTTTTTCAGAAAAATTAAAATCATGATTCTCACCGAGATATAAAATAAACCTTTGTTAAAGATTTATTGTTTATTGTTATTTATTGTTTATCTTTGTTAAAGATTTAATTCAATAATCAATGAGGCAATTCATCAGATGATCTAATGAGAGGTAGTGTGGTTTGGACCAGAAGGAAGTGACAGTGAAGATGGGGAAAGTGAATGGATAGAGGATAAAAACTTGGCTCTTTTTTGTTCTGTTTTGTCTCTATTTTTTTGTTACCTAGAATCTTGTTGTTAACTGATACTCGGAGATAAAACAAAACAAAACAAAAACAAGGGGCACCTGGGTGGCTCCGTGGGTTAAGCCTCTGCCTTCAGCTCAGTCATGATCTCAGGGTCCTGGGATCCAGCCCAGGCTCTCTGCTCAGCAGGGAGCCTGCTTCCCCCTCTCTCTCTGCCTGCCTCTCTGCCTACTTGTGATCTCTCTCTGTCAAATAAATAAATAAAATCTTTAAAAACAAAAACAAAAAACCCTTGACCTCTAGGGCTGGAAAAGGAGGATAAGAAAAAGAAGACCATAGCCTTGGACAAAAGGTTGGGTCAATCAGCAAGAAAGAATATTCTTTTTTTATTGATTTATTTGAGACCAAGAGTGAGAGAGAGAGAGACAGAGAGATTGAGGGGAGAGGCAGAGGGAGAAGCAGGCTCTCCGGTGAGCAGGGAGCCTGATGCGGGGCTTGACACCAGGACCCTGAGATCATGACCTGAGTTGAAGGCAGAGGCTTAACTGACAGTTACCCAGGCGCACCTCCCCCCGACCCCCCACCCCCACCATTTTTGTTTTCAATGACAGTGAGGCAAAAACCAAACAGCACCCAGAGCGGAAACTGTTACCTGTACTACATGAGATGCTGGTTGATAATTATCCTTATCCGTACTGCACTGCTAGCCCGGAAATTCCTTCACACTTGGCCAAAGTCATGGTGAATTCAGCTCTGCTGGGGAAATGGGACAAGAAGGTACCCACCTGAGAGCAAGAAAAGGGGCCACGGTTACAAACCTTCAGTGTTCATCTGTGGAGTAGAAATCCACCCCTCACCCATTCCTCATCACTACCTGGCCCTGTGATCCAGAAACTTCCCCCGTACAAGTGTCCATAGGAGGCCAATTACAGGAGTCTTGTTTGGGGGCTGCCTGGGGGGACAGAGTCCATGGTAATTACCAAGCCCTTGTTGGACAGATGGGAAAATCAAGCCTGGAAACGGTAAAACACCTGCCTAATGCCACAGGGGGTGGGGCTGTCAGTGGAAACAGAGCCCGCGGCCCCTCGTGTGTGCTCCCCTCAGCGCACCGGCAGCCCTCTCTCTGCACTGCAGATTAGTTCAAAACAATGCCAAGCTGCAGTCTCCGTATCAGCACCGGGCAAATGCATTTCCTGCAATGATGGAAATGCTCTATAACCATGCTGCCCAGTACATGAGCCACTAGCCACATGGGGCAATGGACGGCATGAAATGCCTCAGCGAGGTGGAGGAACTAAATTTTTAATTTCACTTAAATTAAATGGAAATAGTCATGTGTGGCTAGTGGTTTACTGCCTTAAACCAGGCCCTTCTCTACCATAGCAAAGCTGTGCATTTCTTCATAGAGCTTTTGTTGCGGGTATGTCCATTGCTGTTGGTCATCCCCAATAACTGAGCACTTCTCCTGTGTTTGAGGAATGGCCAACTTTCTGAGTTTGTCTCTCCCGAAATTAGAAGCCAGAATACACTCTCCCCGCTGCCTTGGTATCTCAATGCAGGCATATGATGTAGGCTTTGCCAACCAGATGCAGGCACCTGGTGGCTTCTATTCTGGGGAGGCTGTGGCAGACTCTTCCAGCTACCAATGCAGGAATGGTAGAGGGTCCAAGGAAAGAGTCTGCTCAGGGTCAAACATAGGCAATGCGAACTAAAGCCTATGGCCACACACATCACTTGTGTTGTTCCTGTTGCAGCTGGCATGCAGAATAGTTTGGTCATTGTTCCTGGCTGAGTAGACCCAACTTTATTATGGGTCATCTAGACAGGCAGCGAACCATCTAAAATTGTCCAATAAATACATCTCCGCTTAAACAAAGTAGAGATATTTTTGGTGTTTACAACTAAGAATTATAACTGTAAATAGCAAACTAATAAACAAAAAAACAAAAAACCTGCTCAGAAATGTTTAGCCAAGAGGGAAGGTGTGTGTATCAGTTAGGGAAGCTAGGTTTAGCTGCAGTAACAAACAATCTGAAACCTCACTGACTTACACCATTGATGTTTATTTCTCATTCACGCTACACATCAGGGCTATTGTTGATGGGCTGCTGTGTTCCATGTTTGTCTTCCCTCCAAGATTCAGACTCTTGCAACGGCTTCTATCTGACACATTGTTGTTGTAGGAGAGACAAAAAAGAAAAATAGTGAACTAGGAGTTGGCTCTTAATGGGTCTTCTTGGAACCCATAGTTCTATCCCCAATCCATGGGCAGAAGCAAGTCATTTGGCCCCTCTTGAGTTCAGCAGGGTCGAGATATATATAAGCTGCCCTTGGAAGGTAAATGGGCAATTCTAGACAACGGTATATTCTACGGCATCTACAAATGGCTAACATTTATTGTGTGTTTATTTTACGTTAGCCAATAGTCTAAGCCTTTTATATGCAATATCTTAATTTTTAAAATGAATCAATTTTGTTATCCTTCCCATTTTACAGGTAAGAAAACAGAGGTTTAGTAAGATTAAGTGTATTGCTCTGAGTCCTACAGTTAATAAACAGTGCAGGCAGGATTTTAACCTCATTCTCCTTGACTGCAAACCCCATGCTTGCTTCCTTTTAAATTACTTCCTGCTTTTTTTTTTTAATATAAGAGGAATAATTCTGAGAGAGGTGGGGGAAAATAAACTAGATTTCTGGAAAAACATAATTTCCTTTTAGCCCATAGTTTAATACTCCAAGATTTTTCTGAAAACAACGAAATCTAAGTCAATTTTCCCTAATATTCCTTTGCTGCCAAATGTATTTGGACTCTAGTTCAATTTTAATAACAATACTTCACAATAATAAAATTCTTTGGTTGGGGCGCCTGGGTGGCTCAGTGGGTTAAAGCCTCTGCCTTCAGCTCAGGTCATGATCTCAAGGTTCTGGGACTGAGCCCCACATCGGGCTCTCCGCTCAGCGGGGAGCCTGCTTCCCCCGCACCTCTCTCTCTGCCTGCCTCTCTGCCTACTTGTGATCTCTGTCTGTCAAATAAATAAATATATTCTTTAAAAAAAATTCTTTGGTTAATTTTTATCTGTGTGTTTGTCTTTATTTTTAAAATTTTGGTCTAATACAACAAATAAATGCTTTCCATCCCCTCCCCTAATATCAACTGCTTCTCCCAAAGCAAAGACCAAAATAGTTCGGGTGTGACCCTCCAGACATTACTTCATATATTCATTAAGATACGATGCAACATGGGAGCTTAAGTGGGTAGGAGAAGAATAAATGAAACAAGATAGGATTGGGAGGGAGACAAACCATAAGTGACTCTTAATCTCATAAAACAAACAGGGTTGCTGGGGGGAGGGGGTTTGGGAGAAGGGGGTGGGATTATGGACATTGGGGAGGGTATGTGCTTTGGTGAGTGCTGTGAAGTGTGTAAACCTGGTGATTCACAGACCTGTACCCCTGGGGATAAAAATATATGTTTATAAAAATAAAAAATTAATAAAAAAATACGTACAATGTAAATAAAGTATTAAATAATTTGATTTTATAAAAATGGGATTACATTATGCCTGTTACTGAGTTCTTGGTTTATTCTTTTATCAGATCATGGATATCCTTCCACAGTGGTATAAAAAAACTACCTCTTTCTTTTTAATGATCCACTGTATTTTGTAAAGCAGAATTTGAATTATGATTATGATAGATCATGTTCTCTTTTTACCCATGCTAGTCTAACCATCATACCTGACTCATAAAGAGAATGCTGGTTCTGAACTTCTTTAAAATGAGCACCTGTCTGTTTCCCCTCCTGGTGTAACTCCAGTGGAAATCATTTTTCCCTTGCATATATTTTATTACGTGGTGTGCTTCATTTCTTCCCGCCTAGAGCTGGTCTTCAGTGTAAAGGAAGCTTTGTTGCTATGGATTGTTCTGTTAGAAAAAAAAGTGGGTTCCCAGATTAATGGATCAGCAATATCTTCCAGTAAACCCTTTCCAATTGACCATTTATGCAACCATCTTTGTCCGTATGAGGATTCTTTGCAGAACGGATAACTTAATATGAGCTGGGGCATCCCCACCTCCCAGTTTTGTGTGTGGAGACTGTGATGAACAAGCAGATTAGTATTTAATGCACTAATCTGTACAGTGCTCTCCTCAATAAACCTTTAATTATTTAGATGATCGTGAAAGCAGCCAACATGCTTAATATACTGTACGGCGCAATGCGCAAATCACCCGAGCAAGGGAAATTACAAGTCAAAGGAAAATGAATGGTCAGCTCACAGAGAAGACCAGGTCCTCCACAATGCCATTTGATTTGGAGCTGAATAATTTCACTGGGCCAGCAGCACCGCAGCTTTTAGCCTGGATGTGCGAGGGGCTTTTAAAAATCATGTACATCCTGAGCATTTAGTTTTAAAGGTCCCCATGGGGGGTGGCCTCTGTGAGCTTGACTAAGCTGAAATGTTCTGGTTCAAGAAGGGAGAGAGACATGGGGGAGGGGGTCATAAACCAAGCTCCAGGAAAGCTCCTGGGGTTACATCTTCAGGGACCAAAGCAGCTGAGGGTTTTTTTTTTTTTTTTGTCATGGTTCCAGAATGAATAACTCACACAACTAATTAAGAGTAGTCTCGAATAATTAACATCTGTGCAACCAGACAGTTTTGCCTCAGGACCATTAAGAAGCAAATCCAAAAGTGAATGGTACACAATGAGTGATGGGTGCCTCCGGAGAAATCCATTTCCCCTTTGTCCGCCTTGGCAGATGGTTCTGAGATGCATTTCATAAGGCTCCTTGGGAGGTCCCAGAGGACCCTGCATGGCCACACGGAGCGGTGGCTTTACACTGTCTGTCCCACCTTCTCTGTGGCACTCTGCATCTGTCTCGCACACCCACTCCCTAGGGACACTTCCCACAGAAGCCACTTGCGCACATACGGTGCTCGCGGTGTGCACACACAGGGGCGCACGCATAAACACATATGTGCGTGCGTTTACACACACACACACACATACACACACCAAGAATCAGCAAGGTTTGGAAGCACAAAAAAATGCCTGGGAGGAGGTAAGAGAGAGGATGGAAAGGGTCTGTCTAATTGGTATCATGAGAGTTGAAATTAAGTTGGTATATATCAAAATAGAATGAATGCAAGCTACAAGATCCACTGTGGTATAAATCCTATGCTAATCAGACTAGATTAATTAGAATGATTTACAATTCAACATATAAATAAACTTAACGTCATTCCTATTTTATCTCCTGTTTCCTTTTTTCTGTTTACATGGAAATATACTTGCATAAAATATAAAATGTACATGAAACATTAAAAATAATAACTTAAAGTATATATTACACAAATATGCTTTAATTTATATATAATATAAATATACTTTAATCTATTATATTTCTTATATTCATATATTTTTATACATACATGTATTTATATACATATAAATATAGCTGGTAATAGTGGTTTACTCTGAGGCCTAGGTCTGAAAGTGAAGTGGGTCCCCTCTAGACAAGAGAGTTGGGAGAAGCTCATTTCTTACTACAAACGCTTTTGTCTCTTCAATTTTGTATCACATGCATATATTACCTGAGCAAAAGTGTAATTTCAAAAACATGCTTTTTGGAATAAAAGTGTAGAGCTCTATAATATTAGAGGTTGGTCAAACATTCTTCCTTTCCGGGCCTCCCTAGCAGTAAACACTGACAGTGGTTTGGTGTATATCTTTGTGGATCAATGATTCCTAACCTGGCTGTGTATTATTTCCAATATATATATAATATAATATATATTATGTGTGTATATACATTTATACACACACATATAATAGTTCAATAAGTATATGCAGACTATTTTATTGATCATCTAATTTGGCCTTTTGATTTCTTTACATAGTAATAGCTAATAGATTTTATGTTTGCCTCTTGCTGAATTAGTATCACTGATTCTAAGTCTGCCTTTCCCAGAGTAATATGTAACAGGAATATTTCTCTCTATATATCTATACATTTATAAATCTGTTTCCATATATCTATATAAATATCATACAGAATTACATATATAATCACATATATTATGTAGTAAGTATATATATATAGGTAGTAAATATAAAGCTATTTCAATAGTATATAATTAAAAGATGTATAAATACCTTACCAGTAATTTTTTGCTGTTTGATAATAACTAAAATATGCTTTAAACTAATATAAGCCAAGGAAAATATTTTATATGAAAATATTGAGAAGCCTCATGGAAGTTAAAGTCAGCTGAAACAAACAGTAGGTCTTCAATGGCCTAACAAAGTAAAAGTTTGTTTCTCGTTTCACAGATCAGTTTGGTCATCACTAGGTGGGCTTCCATAAATGGATTCAAGGACCTGGGCTCCTTTTGGCCTACACCTCCACTAGGTCTCCCATCCTCTGCTGGATTCTATATGTTGGCCAGTCAATGAGCAAAAATAGAAAGGGAGTGGAAGAGTCCACTGGAGAGTTAGGGAGCCATGTCTGGAAGTAGACCTCCTCTTGTCCGTATTCCATTGGCTGGGACTCAGTCACACTGTCTGACTTAAGAGCACGGGAGACTGAGTGTGTTCTTAGGAATAAGAGGAGAATGTAGTACTACATTAGGCTAAGTGTAGGCTAAGAGTGTTCTTAGGAATAAGAGGAGAATGTGGTACTAGTGAGCAGTAGCAACCTCTGTCCTAAGCAGGAAATGTCAGTTGGACCACACAAAAATTGGTAAATGTGTAAGATCCCTAGTAGCTATGCTTTCTCCTTTTTCTCTCTGAGGCCCATCATTTGTCTCTGCTTCTCCTGCAAACTATATCATAATTTTCTGTCTTCCTCTCTCCTCCCCTTCTCAGTCTCTGTGTTTCTTTCCCTTTCTTTTGCTCTCCTTCTCCAGGTAGACTTGAGAGAAGATCTGTTCTTTTTTTTCTGTCAGACAAAGTGTCTGCTCTCAAAATAAATACACTTTTCTATTCATAAATGCTACCAATAAGAGTTCAGGGGTCCTGACTTAGCTGGGGAGGGTTTCTTTGAGGGAGTAACACTTCACTTGGGATCTGAGGAATGAATAGGGATAACACAGGACAGTCAGGGAATGGTAGAGTGCTTCAGGCAGAGGAAACAGCATTTTTTACACAGGTTGTCAAGGAGAGGCAAATGGTGCTACTTAGGCTGGTCTAGAGTAAGTAGGAACTTCTAGATCATGATAAGAATTTTGGATTCTTTTCCTTACAACATGGAAAGTCAATCCCTCTCTTTAAATATTTATTCCTTAGAATAAGGGCCACTCTAACTCTTGGGCTTTCTCTTAAAAAATTAGCAAAAGTAGGTGGTGCCTGGGTGGCTCAGTGGGTTCAAGCCTCTGCCTTTGGCTCAGATCAAGATCCCAGGGTCCTGGGATTGAGCCCTGCGTCGGGCTCTCTGATCAGCCGGGAGCCTGCTTCCCTTCCTCTCTCTCTCTGCCTGCCTCTCTGCCTACTTGTGATCTCTGTCTGTCAAATAAATAAATAAAATCTTTAAAAAAAAAAAAAAGAATGTGAAACAAAGTCATTCAGAGTTAAAGTCCTGGCATTAAAGTCTTGGAAATGATTTTTTATAATGTATATGTGCCTAAAAATTGATAAATGTAGCAATTATCAGGCAAAGATTGAACTGAGATATGGTTATTTCATTTATACTAAGATTTTGTTTCAAAGTTTATATAGCTACTCACTGGTTGAAATATTAGCAACATTGATTCTCTGTACAGTACTCACCACAATGCATATTTCCTTGTTCTAGATGGAAAGTCAATGGGCAGAAATGTGCTGTTAATGATGTGTTGGCATGGCATTTCCTATATTACGAAATACAGTCTGAACTATTAAAATATCCTCTTATCAAGTGCAAAGTTAAACAAAGTTGTTTGACTAAATGAGAATAAATTACTCAATGCTGGTAGTAAGAGTATAAATGTGTATTAATGGGAAATGCACCCATGACTATATAAACACTGACTGTTTTTATACAATTTTTCAAATATTCAGTGAGAAAAAGAAATAAATTTATCAATATTTTTACAAACTAAGAACTGAATTAAATATAAATCTTACCACAGAAAGAGTTTTAAATTATCATGAAAATTATGCTGTAAGAGTCTTACTCTGAGTTCTCTACAATCATTTCCTATGCAGTCTTAGCTCTAGTATTTCCTAGGTATATGGCCCTAGGCAATTTATTTAATCTCTCTGAGCCTCAGTTTTCTCATCTGTAAAATAGTTATCCATCAGATCTTATTCTGTTAGTTTATTGAGAAAAATGAGATATTCTAAAGAACTAGTACAATTTCTGGCACTGAGTAAGAGTTATTTTTTTTAAAAGATTTTATTTATTTATTTGACAGACAGAGATCACAAGAAGGCAGAGATAGAGGAGGAAGCAGGCTCCCCACTGAGCAGAGAGCCCGATGCGGGGCTCAATCCCAGGACCCCGAGACCATGACCTGAGCTGAGAGGCTTTAACCCACTGAGCCACCTAGGTGCCCCTGAATAAGAGTTATTAGCACTCAATTAGTTCTAACCTATAAACTATAAAAAAATTTCAGACAGCTCTTCAAAATCAAAGCTTCCATCTGTTCACTAATAAAATCTAGCTTTGAGATGTTACTGGGTATTTGGAAGTAGATACACAAAGAAATAGAGACCTCATTTTCCCTACATTTGAAGAATTTACAGTGCTTTTATGGGGACTATCACTAGGTGAGGTTTAAATCCCCACCAGCAAATACTGTGATTAAGTAATAAATTGCTGTCATAGACCTACATTTCCTAAAACTTAAGACCCCCCCCCTTTTTTTAAATTGTTCTCTCAGACTCCCAGGGTGGATATGAATTATTTTTACCATAATACTATTTAAATATGTACAAACCTAAAAGCATATTATAAACTCCTCATTATTCTTAAGTAACCATAAAACAACAACAAACAAGCAAATAAGAGGAGTGCCTGGGTGGCTCAATTGATGAAACATCCAACTCTTGATCTCAGTTCCAGTCTTGATCTCAGGGTCATGAGTTTAAGACCCATGTTAAAAAAAAAAAAAAAAAAAAAAAAGGAAATAAGCAAAATTAAGAAGCTTAAAGTCAATAAAATTCAAATAGACAGCATTTGATGTATTCAATAATGTTGCTGAAGCTAAATGGTGTTTTAGAAGTTTTTGACTTGTGTCAATAGGGGGGCAGGGAAGGCTTTCTGGTAATGAGACAGGGATTGAGAGAGCAAAGAAGGTGAAGGCGAACAATAGAAGCAAGCTCTCTTTAGAGAGGAGATAGCTGCCTGAGAACCTGCATGGGTGGTTTAACAGAAAATTCTGATGAAAAGAAGGGAGGGGCGCCTGGGTGGCTCAGTGGGTTAAAGCCTCTGCCTTCAGCTCAGGTCATGGTCTCAGGGTCCCAGCATTAAGCTCTCTGCTCAGCAGGGAGCCTGCTTCCCCCCTTTCTCTCTGCCTGCCTCTCTGCCTACTTGTGATCTCTGTCAAATGAATAAATAAATAAAATCTTAAAAAAAAAAAGGGGGGGGGGAGATGAGAAGTAAAGCTTATAAAATTAGGGAAATTGTCTTTACCGGATAAACAAATAAGAAACAGCTGAGGAAAAGTCAAGAGGGAAGAGTTTGTCAGTATCAATGTGGTTCTACTCTGTTTTTTTTTTTTTTACTTTTATTATTGAAATACAGTGGATATACAATGTTATATTAGTTTCAGGTGCACAATGTTGCAATTCAAGAATTCTGTATATTATGCAACGCTCACCATGTAAGTATAAGTACTGTATGTCATCATAATATCATTTACTCTATTCCCTATGCCACACTTTTCATCCCCATGATTTACTTAGAACCGGAAGTTTGTACCTCTTAATCTTCTCTATTTTGCCCTCCCCTCCATCCTCCTCACCTCTGGCAATCACCAGTTTGTGTTTTGTTTTTAGGAGTCTATTTCTGTTTTTCTTTGTTCGTTTGTTTTGTGTTTTAGATTCCACCTATAAGTGGAATCGTATGGTATTTGTCTTTCTCTGCCTGGCTTATTTCACTTAGCACAAGACTCTCTAGGTCCAGTCCTTTCCTATAGCTTTTATCTAATCAGCACCTTTGCTCCCCTTTCTTCCTACAACAGACCCCAACTTCATCTCATTCCACTGTGATTGGTCTATGGAGGGCCCTCTGAAACAAGCTAGCCAATCAGATTGTTTCTTCTGAAGTTCTGAAACTTGAGCAGAGACTTCTTATTTCTGGTGCTATCATTTTATGGCACCATCCCAGAGGAAAGAACCACATGTTCTACCTCCTTACTAGGTCTTGCTTTTTCTTTTTTAAAACTTTCTTGGCCAAATCAATCTTTGTCTGAAGTATCCAGAGGTACATTAAGTTAAATGAAACAAAAATAACACTAACCTGTACTTTAGTGGGGGCTATGAATATTGCTGTAGAGACCCACTTTTCTCTCTTTGGGACCCAAGGGAAGCATAAGGGATAGTTGTTAGTCACAAGCTGACAGGTAGATGAAAGTGTCCAGGTCAAATAACCTTGAGCTTCTGAACAAAGTAAGAAGTTGGTGGAAGAAAGTGATTATAGAAAGAGCTTAACATTTGAAGATATTTTCATCTCCTGATCTTGTGGTACAAAATCTCTACAGAGAGAGATCCAACAGTACATGGCAGATGCTTGAATGAAACCAACTGCAAGCCTTTGAAATCTAGGTTTAGAAATTGAGTCAAGTTTTCACAAGGAAAAGGGAAGTTAGTCTGTATAACTAAGGGAAGGAAGAAATTGTATCTGGTGGATATTGGGGGATGCATAGAGAAAACCTTGAGAAGAGTATTCAGCATTATTTAGAGATAAGGTGAGGGCAGAATGTCCCTCTGCAGTCTCTCAGAGTGGAACTTTGATGAAAATAGAAATGACTAGTGAAAGAGGATGTACTATGGTTTTTTTGCTGAGTGCTGTGTGATTTTAAAAAACAATCCTTTATATAATCTTGCTTAAGAAAGCTCTCAACCATGTTCCATCACTCTATCCTGTTTCAGGGTTTGTAGGTATTTGCTTGTGCAGGGCAAGCAGGAAAGGGCAAATGGAACGGGTTGGAGAAGATGCAGATCTTACACGATAACCTCTTGGGAATCAGCAAGAGATAATAAAATGTTTTCAAGTCAGAATCTTCCCAGGAAACAACAAAAGCATCTGCCCTAGAAAGAGGTGTCTGTGTCATAGAACCTGCTCTAGCAAGCTATGGTTAGAGTAGCCTAAAAGAAAAAGACAGAAAACATATGGACATGGAGGGGGGTGTAGATTCTGGCTCTGAGACGGCAAGGAGGTCAATAAATCCTCTCTCAACAAAAACAACAAAAGAAACCATAAAACTAGACAAAATTGTCAAAAACAGTCATTTCAGGGTTCTGGAAATGGACCAAAAGGAAACAACACATTGAAAAGCACATATTCATGAAAAACTGCTGATCTTCGGGTATGAACAGTAGGAGTCTGTGGCTTTCTTGCCTGTGGCTACTCCCACACCCCACCCCAAATTGGCCAGAATGCCAGTTCTATCAGATGGGACTGACCATGAAAACTAGCAGCCTTGTTGCAGGAAGAGGAGGCTAATTTGATTTAGAGCAGAGAGTAGAAAGTTTGCCACTGGGGTGAAATGGAAAGGGCTAGAGCTCTCTGAGCCCAGAATTTCAGTTGCAATGGAGGGGGAGGGTAGGGGGCGGGAAATGACAGACGGATGGACTATCAAGAACTTTAACAGGCATATGAATTAGCCATTGGAAGGCTTAATAACCATTCCACAGATCCCTGGCTGTCTGGGAGCCTACGCTCATACACAATGGAGAATTGAGAGAGTTCATGGAAAGTAAATGCTACAAAGAATTGAAAACTGCCTAAATTTTGAATGCATTCCTCAAACCAAGCATAGATCCACCAGCAGAGGGTAGAAGCCTTCTGAGCTGAAGAAACTCATGGACAATCACTGATCGACCACTGGTTGATCCCTAGGCAACGAAGACATACTATAAAAAATGAAAGTAAACAGAGAAAAACCCAGCAGAGGTTGCACCATGTGGGGTGACTAATTCTATAGATTTAGTACAGGCAAATGACTTAAAACAACAACAAACAAATAGAAACAAGTAAAAACCATCAACAAAAAAGGGGAACTTACAATCCAATGTTGCTATAATAAATTATCTAGAATATCCAGTTTTTAACAAAAAAATTATGAGAGCTGGAAAAACAAGAGAGATTAATCCATATTCAAGATGAAAAGAAGTCAGTAGAAACTGTCTCTTCTTGGGTTTAGGTGTTGGATTAATAGAAAGATCTCAAAGAAACTATTACAAGTGTGTTCAAATAATGGAAAGATGCCATGTTTAAAGAACAGAGGAAAACTTGATGACCACGACTCAACAATAGGGAATATCAACAAAGGAACAGAATCTATTAAAAAAGAAACAAATGGAGGGGTGTCTGGCTGGCTCAATCAGTAGATCATGTGACTCTTGATATCAGGTACCTGAGTTTGAGCCCCACATTGGGTGTATAGTCTACTTGGGAAAAAAAGAAAGGAAAGGAAAAGGAAACAAACGGGAATTTTAAAGTTGAAAAACACAATAACCCTAATGAAAAACTCACCAGATGGACGTTCTAGCAGAACTGAGATGGCAGAAGAAAGAATAAGTGAACTTGCTTATAAATCAAGAGGACTGATTCACTCTGGAATACAGAGTAAAAAGACTGAAGGAAGTGAAAGCCTCCGAGCTCTGTGGGACAACATCAAGTGTATTAACGCATGTAAAATGGCATCCCAGAGAGAGAGAGGAGAAGGAAAAAGGAGCAGAAAAGACATTTGAAGAAATAATGGCCTAGAACTTCTCACATTTGATGAAAACTATTTCATCTACAGATCCAAGAGTTTCAGTGAACTCTAATTAGATAAACCTAGGATTTCTCATCCAGACACATAAGAGGCAAATTATTGAAAGACAAAGAAAAGGTCTTGAAAGCAACAAGATTAAAAGGACTCATTACACATTATTAAACCAACTAAGGACTGACTACTTATCAGGAACAATGGAGGCCAGAAGGCCTCAAACTGCTAAAAGGAAACGATTATCAACTAAGAATTTTATATCTATCAAAATTATTCTTGAACAATGAAGGCAAAACAGAAACATGTTCAGGTAAACAAAGGCAGAGAAAATTCATTGCTAAAGGCTTGCCTTACAAGATCTACTAAAGGCAGTGCTCCAGGCTACATGGAAATATCTTCAGGCAGTTACTCAGATCCTTGAATAGGAAAAAAGAGCCTAAGAAATAGTAAAAATAAAAGACTATATGGATGTATTTTTCTCTCTTCTACTCTTAATTTCTTAAATAATATAGGATTGAATAAAGCAATAATTGTAACACTGAATGCAAATAGTAACCATGAGAGAGCTGGCATGATAAGATTAATATCAGACAAAATAGACTTTAAGACAAGAAATATTGCTAGAGATAAAAAGAGATTTAATAATCATAAAAATCATAAAATGGTCAATATATCATGAAGATATTATAAGTGTATAGGTACCTGACAAAAGAGACCCAAAATACATGGAGCAAAAACTGACAGAATTGAAAGGAGAAACCAAAAATTTGAAAATTATTGTTGGAGATTTCAGTATACCATTGTACATTATTAATAGAATAAGAGAGAAAATCTAGAATAATGAAGATCTAAACACTTTTAAGCCCTTGACCTAACTGACATTTATAGAATACTTCACCCAATGAAAATAGACTACACATTCTTTTCAAGTGCACATGGAACATTCTCTAACATAGACCATAAGCTAAACACTGAGACAGTTTCAATAAATTTTAAATGTTTTAAATCATTCAAAGTATATTCTCTGACTACAAAATGATTACATTAGAACTCAACCACAGAAAAAAAATTGAGTCGTCTCCAAATATTTAGAAATTAAACAATATAGCTTTAAATAACTCATGTAGAAAATCTTATTCACTGAATGAAAATGAAAGTATAAAGTATCAAAACTTGTGGGTACAGATAAGGCAAAACTTAGAAATTTATAGCAACAAATACTGGTAAAAGAGCAGATTTTAAAAAGGTGTCAGTCAAGAAGCTTCCATCTTAAGAAACAGAAAAAAATAAAAGGCTGAGCAGAAATCAATGAGACGGAAAACAGAAAAACAATAGAGAGATTCAACGAAACCAAAAGTTTGCATTTTAGAAAGATCAACAACATTGATAAACCATTAGTCACTAACAAAGAGATGAAGAGAAAAGACAAAAATGATCAAGAAATGAAAGAAGGACCATAATACCAACTCTGCAAAGATTAAAAGGCTATCTGAGAATATTACATAAAACTCTGTATAAAACTTTTACCAGGAGAAATCGGTGAATTTTTTGAAAGTTACAAGTGATCATAACCGACTTGAGAAGAAACAGAAAATGTGAACAGACCTATATAAAGAAATCAAATTAGTGACTAAAAATCTTCATATGTAGAAAATTCTAAGGTTAGAAGCCTTCACAGTTACCTTCTGTGAAATAGTTAAGGAAAAAGCTATAAATTATCCAAAATCTTTTTTCAAAAATTAGAGAGTATGAAAATAGAAAGTTTCAGGTCTTTGCTGAAAGGACAAAGGTAGCAGGTGGAAAGGTACCCAAAGTGCTTTGGCATTTGCCTAACACAAGAGAGAACTCTTCTCCTCCTGCTTCTGTATCACACAGGCCATTGAACTTGTATGATTCAGAGTTCTTTAGAGACGCAGAGCACATAGGATACATGGGTCTATATGAGATGTATTACAGGAATAACTGCATGCAATTGTGGAGGCTGAGAAGTTCCTTTGCAAGCTAATGAGACCAAGTCCCAAAGGGTGGGAACCAGGAGTCCAGGAGAAGATGGATGTCCTAGCTCTGGTGGAGGGAATTCACCATTTCTCCACTTTTTTGTTCTATTTGGGCCCTCAACAGGTTGGATGATACCCACTCACGTTTGGGAGAGTCATTGTTACTGGGTTCAATTATTCAAACGCTAATTTCTTCCTGAACCTCCCTTAAAGACACACCCAGAAATAATGTTTTACCAGCTCTCTGGGCATCCCTTATCCTATTCAAGTTGACACCTTCAATTAGTCATCACAGAACTGTTAGGAAAAGAAAGGTTCTTCTCTTTGACAACACAGAATAAAATGAAGGAAGCATTGCTACGAGGGTTATTTCAGATGGAGCCAGGAGGGCATTAAGGAGGTCGGGCTCATGCATGTCTTCCTTCCCAAATTTTCAGAATTCTTTCTGAGCTCAGCTAAGAGCCAAGGCATCTGGTGCCTGTGGGAATGGACATAAATGAACCTTCCACCTACTACTCGCCCTAGCAACCAACCACCCATGGGTTAGCTAGTCTAGTACCAGTCACATTTCATTCAAAATAATTTATGTACATTCCCTCTTTCCTCTTTAAAAGCTCTAACCACCTTTTTGTCTCTCCAGAGCACGCTTTCGATTTCAGTAGAATCTATGCTTCTTGGATTGCAACCCCTAATACCTCAAATAAACACACATACTTTATTCTGCAGCTTATGGTTTTGTCTTTTGTTGGTTGATATCTTCAAAAAGTCTAAGGCCTTCTCTGCTTCACCCTTTTCCTCATCCCCTGTCTTCAGGTGAGGGTTGAGCACTTCTGTAAAACAGCATTTCATGTACATATTTCTTGGGTCCCAAAGACAATTTGAAGAAACGATTAATAACGATACATGTTACTTCTTTAAGGCCAATTTTGTATTAAAATATTTTGCCCATAAAACACTACGGACATTCCCATTTCCTGTTAAAGAGATGTCTGATGTTCAATTCAATTTTTTTTAACCTGTACTTGGCCTCTCCCCACCACAAGCCTCACCTTGCCCCTCTGCCTTTCTAGGCCCTCCCAAGATGTGTATATTTATATACACATCTCAACTCAACTCTTTTGCAACTCAAAAGTCTTCCAGGACAGTCTAAAATTTTCACTGATTAACTTAGACAGAGGAAACCCCTTTCAGAGCTGATTACATGAGGTTTGGTATTGATTATTTTGTTTCAGCTATAGAAGGTGTACTCCATTAAATTTATTCAGCATTACTTATTTTTAATTTTTTTTCCTAAATTACTTAAAACTTTATTATTTGTGAGAGAAAGAGTGCAAGCATGAGCAAGGGGGAGGGGTAGACAGACAAGCCGTCTCCCTGATGAGCAGGGAGCCCCATTTAGGACTCAACCCCAGGACCTTGGGGATCATGACCAGTGCCAAAGGCAGACACTTAACCAACTGAGCTACCCAGGCACTCCAACTTTTTTTTTAAGAGAGGGAGAGAGTAGGGGGAGGGGCAGAGGAAGAGGAAAAGTGAAAATGTTAAGCAGGTGCCACATCCAGGGCTGAGCCCAATGCCAGGTTCAATCATAGGATCCTGAGATAGTGATCTGAGCCTAAATCAAGAGTCAGGTACTCAACTAAATGAGCCACCCAGGTGTCTCTATTCAGGATTGCTTCTGTTCAAGAGTCTGGCTCTTTCCTCAGAAATACCTGTTAGTGATTAAGTATAGTATCCATTTGAGATCCACTGAATTATCTTATTGTCTTTGTCCTTTGCTATTGAAAATGGAAGAGTGTCTTAAATTCATCTTCCACCAGAGTGATTTAATTTTCAGGAGTGACCATCTGTCTCCATTTTGATCCTCACTGAAGTTTTTCATTCTGCCGTTGCAATTTTGATTTTCTCATTATCCCTCCTTAGCACATTAATCTCATTTTTCATTGTATTCCATTTTATTTTCATTTCAAGATGATTTCTTTGTGGCAGCCTTCTTGTGGCAATACTAAGGACACTGGTTTTCTCATTTTTTCACCTGTTTTTGTAGTAAGTCATTTTCAGAGGCTAGTTCTTCTGAATCTTCAAATTAATGGTTCCTTTCACTTTCCTGCTATATTTTTCATACATTTCTAGGGTTTGTTTGGTTTTTGTTTAGAAGAATGACAGAGTCCATCTGATCTGTTGTTTGCTCATCAGTAGGATGTAAGGATGGCCACTAAATCCATACTTGTCCTCCGGGTTGGATATGCTATAAACATGAGTGTATTTTTTTTTCCCCAAGATTGTATTTGTAAGTAATCTCTACACCCATCTTGGGGCTTGAACTCACAACTGTGAGATCAAGAGTCATTTGCTCTGGGGTGCCTGGGTGGCTCAGTGGGTTAAGCCGCTGCCTTCGGCTTTGGTCATGATCTCAGGGTCCTGGGATTGAGTCCCATATTGGGCTCTCTGCTCAGCAGGGAGCCTGCTTCCCTCTCTCTCTCTCTGCCTGCCTCTCCGTCTGCTTGTGATTTCTCTCTGTCAAATAAATAATAAAAAATAAAATCTTTAAAAAAAAAAAAGAGTCATTTGCTCTACCAACTGAGCCAGCCGGACACTCCAACGTAGGAGTAGTTGTCTTAATAGAGGCTCTTATTTTATGCAAACAGCCTTGATAAAAGGACAAAGAGATAACCTGGGAAAAGAGATTCATGGGTACAGCTTCGAATCCCATTCTCAATGTCTGCAGCAAGTGCCTCGCTGGCATCCTGATGTGACCTTAGCCTATTACCACTCCCAAGTGTTTCATGAAATAAATGAAAAACTACAATTCTCAGCTAGTACCAGGTAAGCATTTCCTATGTCTTCTCCTATCATTCATCTCAGCTTCCTGTCCATTCGATCTCGGGGAACTTTGGTCTCTTAGTCAATGTGAACCAGAGAGACCTTGCTGGGGTAGAGAGGGAGCTAGAATGAATGGAAGGAATACCACCAAGATGTCTATTTGCAAAAGAACACCTGTAGGGGGGCATGGGGGTGGTACATAGCTTAGTTCACAAAAAAAGGCTGGTCTGGTATTTTGGAGAATTCTGACAGATAAAGGTCTTTCACAGACTATATAAGGCATTATTAGGTAAGGGCGAATTTATACGAGATAGTGGCTTAGATGACCATCTATGCTAATTTGGGCTATTTTTCAGCTTTTTCACCTTGTGCCACCTCTTCATATTATTTTAATGACAAGCTGTGTGAGTGCATAACCAAGGCTGCTGATCAGATGCTTTTCTAAATCTGAAGCCACAGGGGGAAAACTTTAACTGAGCACTTACCCAAACAATGACGAATGTCATGTTAGTAGAATCTGAAATGCAAAGATGAAAGCAGAACAAGAAAAAAACCTCTTAAAAAAATTAAACAAGGGTCTCAGTTTCGCTGCATTTATTGTTTTCCTTTTGTGGGGAAAAAATAAAATTCTGTCTCTAATGGGTCCAGTAGTACCTTTTTAAAAGTGAAAGAAACCTCATTTTTGTTTTGTTTTGTTTTTATCACATTGCGGTCCTTCTACATAGAAGTGATCACGACACTGTGAGAATTTATTGACATAATAAAATGGTGAGATTATTTTATAATAGTGTTACTCATTTCTCTTCTCTCAATGCTTATCTTCCCTCTTTCTCATTCTCTAGAGGAGACAAAGGATGACTCTAGCACCTCACATTTTAAAGAATTTATCTGTATGTAGTTTAAGAAAAATGGTCAATATTCCTGCTTCTCCCCATGACGTTATATAATAAACTCAGGGACTATTCTCATTCACCGACTTTTTGTATTGGAGAACGTTGTACTGACAGAGTCCAGGATTTTAATGAAAACACCATTTTTAAATGCTTATTTGGAAGTCGGGAGCAAACAGAGCCTGTGACAGGCAAAACAGGCTTTTCCTGGGATTGTACGAAAGCAGATCAGATTACACATGCTACTAACATATGAGCTTTGTAGAGGAGGCTTTCTTAATGGAACAAGCAGGCTCAAAAAAGTATTCAGTGCCATTGTCAGAATCACAGCATTTACACTTGTCAAGGGGAATAAAGAGGCATCAGGCTGCTGTTTTTCAAATTATGCAGCATGGACTTGCTACAGACTGCCAGCGAACATTCTCCATACACTTGCTATGTAAAAATGTAAATTCTTAATTCAATTATTTTTCTCCAGTCTCCTCCCACCCTCAATTTGTCTTCATTTCTCCAATTCTTTGTAGGAAATTGGGGAACTCATTATTCATGGGTCGGGAAGAATTCAATGAATCATGGAGAAAAGGTAATTTATGAAGGCAAGTCACTCTCTCATCTTCAATGTGCATAAATAATAATAATTTATTGTCATGATACAATGACCTGTTTTCTATTTATAGCTTTGGCCCTGAGAAAAATTAAGTGCAACATAATTTCCATGTAAAAAGATAAATTTGTGAGCCACTTGTCAGTCAGAGGGGAGCCTCGTTTGGAAGCAATTGAGTATGCCAGTGAATTGTATTGTTTCTTTCTTTTGGAAACAATACAAGCTCAAAGTTATGACATCAATTCCTGCCCTTTGACAAAGAAAATGATTTCAAGAGTGAACACTGCATTATTTCATAGCAGAGTTCTTTTTGTCCACTATATCTTGGTTTGACTCTGTATGTTCCTAAAAATGTATGTAGGCATGTTATGTATATGTGTGTGTGTGTGTGTGTGGATCCATGTATACCTATAAACATATGTGTATATACACAGGTGTATATATTCACATAACAGGCACATACATATATGGCACATATACCCATAATGTGTGTATGAATGTGTGTGCATATGTTTTTCCCAAAGTGTATGTATCTAAATTATGTCATGCATATGACATGCATATCTCCTTTCAGAGATGTAGTTGATGACATGGTTTTTCGTTGAAGTTTGATAAACTGAAGTGCATCCTGGTACTATTGAAAGCTATAGGGACACCTGGGTGGTTCAGTGCCTTCAGCTCAGGTCATGGTCTCAGGGTCCTGGGATTGAGCCCCACATCAGGCTCTCTGCTCAACGGGGAGCCTGCTTCCACCTCTCTTTCTCTCTGCATGCCTCTCTGTCTACTTGTGATCTCTATCAAATAAATAAATAAAATCTTTATTGAAAAAAAGAAGAAGAAGAAAGCTATGGCATCAATTCAGTCCAGCTTCCATTTTTGGTCTGATCTTCTCAAGTTAGCTAAAGGTTTTTGGTTTTTTTAAATTGAGGTAGGATATACATGCAGGGGTATGTCTAAATTCTAATTGTATGGCTCGATGGATATTTAAATATGTCTACATGTGTATAAACACTGTCCAGATGAAAATAAGGAACATTTCCAGCCCCACAGAAAGCTCCTCATGCCCCTCCTCAAGACATAACCAACACTTTAACTTCTCTCACTGGGTAGTAGGCTTTCCTGGTTTTGAACTCCTCATAAACAGAATCAACAGCCTGAACTCCTATGTTGGCCTTGCCAAAGGAGCCAACGTAAGACTGACGTCTTGTCATTCAATTGTCTTTTGACAGAATTAGTCCAAATCACTAGTTTCCTTGATTTTCTCTTTGGAGATTGTTTTTGAGAATTATAATGGGTCTCTTCATCATAAGGTTTTGGATCGAGTTTTGTATTCCTTAAAGAGTGGAGCATTTATTCACTCATTTATCTGTTCACTCACAAAATAAGTATTAAGCAGCTACCATGTTCCAGAGGTGACACTGGGGATCTGCGAGGCTGAAGAATAAAATGGATATGGTGACCAACCTCAGGAATTTACAGTCCAACAGGGAGATAAAAAGCAAGCACAAGTACAAATGGTGGTAAGTGCTATGAAGTAAAAGTAGAGGAGATGAAGAAACAGAGTAACAAAGATATCTGTTGGTCAGAGAGGGCCTCTGAGGAAGTGATTTTTTTTTTTAAAGATTGATTAACTGATTGATTGGTTTAGAAAATATGAGTGGGGGGAGGGGCAGAGGATGAGGGTGAGAGAGAATCTCAAGCTGACTCCCCACTGAGCACAGAACCCCACGATGTGGGACTCCATCTCATGATTCCAAGATCACGACCTGAGCTGAATTCAAGAGTCAGATGCTTAACCAACTGAGCCAACCAGTGGGTAAAGGGAAATACTAAAGCATTCTCTACAACTTGCTTCTGTACACTTGACATTGATTTCAGTCCTGAATATCTTGTGATCTGCTGTTCCCACTGAATTTTGGGCTACAGTGAGTCAGCCTATCAAGAGTGTCTTGAGGCCCCTGGAGGAGGGTGGGTCTGTGATGAACAAAGAATGTTCTATCTAAATGTTGAGACAGAAATGCTGTACAAATAGTATTATTATCATTATTTTAAGTTATCTAACAGGAGAACCAAAGGAAATGATTTTATATCCAGGTCGGGGATCACTGATGTTGTTTAGGATTGTCAGAGGATGGTCCTAATAAAAGTACAGAATTTTCATTGATTTTATTATTGTTTCAGAAGTCTCTGCCAAAAAATGCCTATCCCCAGGCTTAATGTACATACTTGGATGTACTCCCATTTTGAATCACTGAAATTTTTATTACAACCATGACAGTAGTTTTTAATTTTTATTTATTTTTTAAATTTCTTTTCAGTGTTCCAGAATTCATTGTTTATGCCCCACACCCAGTGCTCCATGCAGTACATGCCTTCCATAACATCCACCATCAGGCTCACCCAACCTCCCACCCCGATCACCCAAAACCCTCAAGATTGTTTTTCAGAGTCCACAGTCTCTCACAGTTCATCTCCCCCATGACAGTAGTTTAAAATTAGAATTTGAGAAGAAATTCAGAAAGGGCCCTCTATTCTCCAAAACTCAAAAATTCTGGAATGTCATAGAAAAAATAATTCTACACCAAAAAAAATGATAAATTCTCACTAATATCTAATGGAAGACTCGTTCCACTTTTCATGAGACAGTAAGGAGATGACATGTGATTTGTGTAAAATATTTGTAAAAATTATCTGTGTTAGATAAAAAGTATCGCTAAGAATGCTGAGCACTTTGAACCATATGGTATAGCTTAGAGCACGGGTTCTCAAACTTTTTAGTCTCAAGACCCCTTTTCACTCTGATAGTGAGAACCCGCAAGAGCTTGCCTTAGAACATTCCAGAAAACACTAGAACACAGAAGCACTTATTCCATCAGCCATCAGAAAAATGATGTCATCACAAGTCAAGATGCCTCTGGAAAATTCCACTGTACTCTCACGAGAGAATGAGAGTAGAAAAGATAAACAATATCTCAGTAATATAATGAAAACGGTTCTGAGTTTTCAAATACCTAGCAAGATTCTTGGGGAAACTGCTCAGGGGTGCCTAGGCCATATTTTAGGAAATGCTGGCACAGATGTTGACAATATGTGTTTTAAACAACTTAAGTTTATCTCCCAGCTACACCGTCATTGAGATTCTTTCTATGAGAGTTGGTGTCTTCAGCACTAAAACAAGTACAATAATACTTACTGCATAAGTTTATGGTGAGAAAAATATGGTAAATTAGAAATAGTACATTAGCTAGTCATCTTGGATTGGAAACAACAGGAGACTCAACCCAACTTAGCTGAAGAAAAATGGACCCATTGAATGATTCACTTATCTTAAAACAGGAGTAGTTTTGGCTCTAGCTACTGTGAAATCCGGAGTCTGTGGAGTCATGAGGGATGTACTTCTGTGTGTTGGCCCTCCTCTGTGTGTTGGCCTTATGGCCAAAATGGCTCACCTCCTCATTCAACAATAGTTGCTGAAGTTCCAGGCCATACATCCTCATACTTTACTCTCTCCAGCCAAAAGAAAGTCCTCTGGTGGCTTCCAGGGAAGAAGGAGACAACTTCTCCAGGCACCTGGGGTAGAATCACCATGCTTTATTTACCTGGCCCTTCTCAATTCAATCACTATAGTCGAAGGAAAGCAATACACTTATTGGAATGCTCTGGGAGCCCATCCCCAAAAGGATGAGCTCCGTCATACCTAAACCTCATGGCAGCAAGTATGGAGTCTTGGTTCTCTAAAGGAAAACTGGATACTTTGGGTGGTAAAAAGGAGAGAGGGTTGCTGGAAGAAAACAGACAAATGGCCACAACAGTCAAAGTCCAGCTTAGAGTACCGGTTGAAATGTCAGTATCTTTCTCCATTCTGAGAAGTTCTTTCATGGTCTTCACCACACTGGTGAATAGCATGAAGCCTCTCTCTGACCAAATAATTGTGTTGGGATAACTGTCATGGTGGAGATACTCGACTCCGTCAAACCAGCATGAAAGCCCGCTCCCCAAAGACTGTCAATCTCAATAAACACCATTTATGCTTTTATGCTTTGAGGCGTTCTGCAGTCTAATAGTGCTAAGTCGGCCAAAGAGAACATCTCCTAAGGCAAATAAACTTACACTGAAGAACAAATAGCCCGTTGGGGGGCAGAGTGGGGAATGTGAGCTCAGATATTTTTGTATGCCAGGCTGAGAGTCTGACAATCAAATATTAAAGATGAAAATGCTAGCCTTCAACTTCCATAAATAAGCTGTGGCTCCAAGGAAGACCTGGGTGCCGGAATCAAAGGGAGTGGTATTTTCCCATCGGTATTGCTCTCACATAAAAAACTCCTCGCTGAGTTGTTTTCGTACCTGGTGGCATCCATTTTGGTGCAAAGATGTGAACACTTAAAAGGCACGCTTCAGTAAACGGCCCTCTTTTGAGCATGTTGACTGATTCAATGTGTGACAGAATAGGGTTCTGACATATCCCAAGTACCTGAATATCAGCCTGAGCTATAAAAATCAGAGAGATCGAAGTTGATATGATGTCTCTTAATACCTCTTTATCAACAAGCACAAAGAGGAGCATAAGGGTTTTTTTAAAAACAAGTTTTGTTTTGTTTTTTTAATATATTTATTTATTTATTTGTCAGAGAGAGAGAGAGAGAGAGTGAGAGAGAGCGTGCACAAACAAGGGGCGCAGCAGGCTCCATCTCAGGGCCCTGAGATCATGACCTGAGCCGGAGGCAGATGCTTAACCAACTGAGCCACCCAGGCATCCCAGCATAAGGTCTTTTACCTGCATTTTTTTTTCAGGTTTTCATTATTGGATTTTATGGTAGTAACCCCTAATGTTTCCTTCTTGCCGGCAGTTTTATTTATAGTCCAGCCCATTGTAGGTCACTTCTTAAAAAAGGTCAAGACCTAGGGGCACCTGGGTGGCTCAGTCGGTTAAGCATCCGATTCTTGATCTCAGCTCAGGTCTTGATCTCAGGGTTGTGAGTTCAAGCCCAACAATGGGCTGTACAGTGGGGCTTAAAAAAAAAAAAAAAAAAAAAGAATTACCGTGTGACACAGAAATTGCCTTTCTAGGTGGATACCGAAAAGGACTGAAAATAGGTTTTCAAACAAATACTTGTACACGAGTGTTCATAGCAGCCCTCGTCACAATAGCCAAAAGGTAGACATAACCCAAATGTCTATCAACTGATACACACATATACAAAATATAGTATACCCATACAAGGAAATATTTTTCAGTCAAAAAAATGAAGTACTAATATGCTACAACATGGAGAAACCTGGAAAGCAGTTAGTGGTTTCTAAGAGCTGGAGGAGGGAGAAGGGAATGGGCGATTGCTTAATGGGTACAGGGTTTGCCTCTAGGGTGTTGAAAATGTTTCGGAACTAGATAGAGGCCATGGTTGCATAACACTGGGAATGTTCCAGTAAATTGTACATTTTAAGATGGTTAATTTTGTGACCTATCAATTTTGCCTCAATGAAAAGGGAGAGCACTTTGTTTTTCAAGTTCTTGTTCTTGTTCTTCTTCTTTTTTTTTTTTTTAAGATTTCATGTATTTATTTGACAGAGAGAGAGATCACAAGTAGGCAGAGAAGCAGGCAGAGGGGGAAAGGGAAGCAGGCTCCCTGCTGAGCAGAGAGCCCAATATGGGACTCGATCCCAGGACCCTGAGATCATGACCTGAGTTGAAGGCAGAGGCTTAACCCACTGAGCCACGCAGGTGCCCCTCAAGTTCTTGTTCTTGACCACCTCAGTGCCATGGAGAATGTACAGTAGCAATCCTAAGCTTATCTGATCCTGAGGGTCAGAGACAGCTTCACAGGGGAGCTGGTGCTGGACTGTGGTATAGAAGAATGAGTGGGGTTCGCTGGAGACTCTGTGTGTGTATGTGGGGGAGGGAAGAATGAGAAGGCAGAAGCATCCTAGAAAAGTAGAAGAGTTTGTGAAAATGTATAGGCAGAGAAAGTGAAGGTCCTCTGGTGACAAAATAAAGGGCTTTAGTGGGAAAGAAGGAAATGTCAGTGAGGAGGTTGATGGATGATATTAATTCAACATCTATTTACCAACTGCACGCTTTCAAAGTTCAAAGATGGGACATTTCAAGAACTACCCTCAAGTAGCAATATTAACTCATGTTGCTTTAGGGCACCAATTATTACAGTGGTGTCCACACATATGTAGCTGCTGAAGCCCTGTATATAATTATGTGTTGCTTACGCATACTTGTAGTGCTTGAGCCAACTCTCAACACACTTGAATACATTTTCTACAAAGCTGTTCACTTACCATGCATGGTTCTATACACACACCAACTTAATTTTTATTTACCTGTCACAGACATTGTCAGTGCCCTTCACATATCCCTTTGGCAAGGACCATTTCCGGACCAGTTGTCCACACTTCCAAATGCCATCCCTGAGTCTCCCTGCCTGTGTTCTTCGTTTGCCACAAGAGTGTATATTTTGCATTTTCCTTGCAGGGCCCAAAATGCTAGGAATTATACCCCTCAGAAACAGCATTCAACAAATGGCTATTGGGAGTTGTTAGATACATACCAAAGAGTCTCTCCCCTTCAGTAAGTCTGAGGGAACTTTTCAACACAGTCTTTCAGAGTCCCAGGGAGAATTCAACTCCAGAGGCTTACCATGATAGTTCACTTGATAACACACCCTTGGATCTCTTCCTTCTGTCCATTTTCTTGTTTCTCGGCTCTCCTGATTTCCTTCATATCCCTGTCTCAGGGTTTTGTCTGCATGGGGAGAAAGTCCATGTAAAACATCCACAGAATTCATTTCAGACATATTTCCTCAGTCCATCATTTAGAGTCCAGTCAGGAAAAGAAAACCCACACTAAGTAGTTCAGATTCAGGGGATTTAATTCAAGGAATCGGTTACCAAGAGAGAAGAGGTGAATCCCAGATATGAGAAGCTACTCTTCCCTCTGGCTGGAATCCGGTATCCCACACTGGAGCACAGACAATTAACCCTCGGGGACATCTTCCCCAATCTCCAGACAAGGTAACAACCTCTTGTTATCTTTTATTCCTGTGAATATTCGACTGACATCTCTCTTCCTCACTAGATTACAAATCAAAGAGAGTAGGAACATCTGTGTTTTGCTCACTGTGGGACTCCCAGAGCCTACCGGCACATCTGGCACCACAGTGTGGCTCATGAAATATGTGGTTGAGGAAAGGACCCAACAGCATCACACAGCCACCAGTTCAGGCCTGTCCGTGAAAGCCAACAGCGTAATTCTCTCCTTAACTCCATTCAGAGATGTCAGCTTGGCAGTTTAAAACTAACCGTTGTGGGAGTATTTATGCCAGAGACACTGGTAGACACAAATAATGGCTGTTTTATATTTCATTGTGCTTTTTTTTGTATCTTGTTTTTTTGTTTTTTGTTCTTTTGTGTTTTTTGTTTGTTTGGTTGTTTGTTTTTTACGGTTTCTCTTCTTTTATGTAGTTTCTAGAAAGTTAAATAACATGTGTGGCTATTATTACATTACTCTCCAGCACTGCTTAGAAAGGGGGAGTCAAGCCCTGGTGTCCTTCACAGAAACCATGCTACCCTCTTTGGTGGTTGAACTCTTTACAAGCATTCCCCAGGTGAGGTAGCCCAGCAAACTAATTCTTCTCAATTCTAGGAATACAGGTGTGACAGGGTGACAGTAAAACTAGTTTTTATAGGAGTTTTTACTCAGTGACCTCTTGCAAACACATATTGCTACAATGTTACTGACAAGCCCACCCCCCTTCAATTTACTTTGAGATGAATCTGAGCGAGCCATGGGCTCTAGTCGTCTGCTTCCTGCCTGCCTCCTAACGGCACTATGCAGCTAACTATAGTCAGGTCGTTTTTTGTTTTTTTTTTTAGGGCAGTTCACAACAGTGCATGAAATGTGTATTGTCAAGCTAACACCATGAAAGGCACCTCTCCTTCCAGACTTAACGTAGGTTAAGACTTCAGAAGGGTGATCTCGGGACGCCTGGGTGGCTCAGTTGGTTAAGCAGCTGCCTTCGGCTCAGGTCATGATCCCAGCGTCCTGGGATCGAGTCCCACATCGGGCTCCTTGCTCTGCAGGGAGCCTGCTTCTCCCTCTGACTCTGCCTTCCACTCTGTCTGCCTGTACTCGCTCTCTCTCTCTCTCTCTCTTACAAATAAATAAATAAATAAAATCTTAAAAAAAAAAAAAAGAAGGGTGATCTCTCTCTAATTCTGTCAAATAAATAAATAAATCTTTAAAAAAAAAAAAAGAAGGGAAAGCGTCAACCCCAACACTGGACCCCAACCCTGGACCCCAGCCCTGATTCAAGCATCTGCTGGTGAGCCATGAGCGTGATGGTGCGCGTCATCCCAAGTCAAGTCTCCCTTGTTCACTTCAGGGAAGCAACATCCCCCAATTAACACAAAGGCTGGACATGGCTGCAGGTGCACTTGCTACTCTGCAGTGAAGTTCGAAGTGACTAACTGAAGCCCCAGCGCCCACTGAGGCATTTTATTTGCACATAGAATCCCAGGGTTTTCCCTCCTGTGTGTTTTCGTCTTGCTTCTTTGTGGTCCATGATGGCAGCAGAGGTTGTCAGGACAATGAAACCAAACTGGAGGGATGGGAGCGGATTGTTCTGCCATCTTCCAGACCTTCCAGTTGTACATCCAGTCTGGGGCTGATCACTCCCCACTTGTTTTACCTGTCCGTGAGGTTCACAACAGTTTTCCTGGCTCTGTGCTTCTCTGTGGTTTCAAATCTGTTAAGGTAACTGTGTGTCATCACAGTGAGAAACCGGATGGTGACTTGTGAGCGTGGCCTCATAAGACCTGGTGTTTGCGTCTCTTTTCTGCATTGTTCATGCTCTTGAGAGTATCTGCCGGGGCATTTATGCTCAGGACAGTGTGGCGGCAGGGAAAGATGGCGGAAAGCAGTTAAATTCATTGATAAACATTTACCAGCATACCCCTAAGTGAATCCTGCCTAACAATGCAACACATGCAACGCACCCATTTCCCTGGCTGAACTAGGAACACTTTCACTGATGTTCTTAGCATTCGGCTATATTTGTGCATGGAAAGAAAGAAATTTTCATGCAGTGTTTCTCCTAGGCACCATTGGCTCTGCGTCACTTCAAGGACGTCTGCTACAGATGGTAGCTGTTCCATTATTTAACAAGTAACAAGAATCAGAGATCGTAAGTCAGATTGGCACCATGTTCACCGCTCCCCGCATTCACGGACACGTGCAGTTCTGGCCCCACAGCCACATGGCGCCACTGAGAAAGGCCTCCAACAGGGCTGTCTTTCAAACCTCTCCAAGTCCACGTGGGTGCTGATGTGACTGTATTCTTTCCCAAAATTCAGTATTTGAACGTGAATGTATTTTTGCGAATAGGGAAGTAAAGGCTTTTTATGAAATGCTCAAGTTCTGTCCTGTAAACACTAAGGTACACTGCAGAGAAACTAGTCCCTTCACCTGTAAGGAGACCTAAATCACTTTTATGGAAGAGGGGGGTTTGTAAGCATTAGAACATCTCCCAAGACTGCTCCTGAACGGATCACTGCACTTACGTTTTGGAAGAATACTTTAGAATGGGAAGAAATGGTTGACTATATATTAAATTTAAAAGAAGTCATCTTTTTTCATTTCCAATTCATAGAAAAACTGGAAAAGTACAGATTTTTCTCTTGCAATCTCTGTGTATGGTAACATTTCAGGTTGTTTCATGTTCTTCCTTTCTTTTGCATTCTATAATAATGTAGATTTGTAAAAAAAAAATATTGTGAATTGAATTCAACAGTTTTTTTCTTTAACATCAACTTTCACTCCATGAAAAGTTAGAAAGGTCGTCAGCAGGGTGGTCTATTTAATTTCTGCCTTCAGACATGAGCATATATTCAAGTCTGGGCCAATCAGAGAACCACATCCTCTGAACCACAGTAATTCATCAAGAGGTAGGCATGTGAGACTCGGAAAGCCCTAATAAAAGTCCTTCCATGTGGATTGACAAATGGAAACTGAGAGAAAGTATGTCTTTCTCTTTTGAATTATAAATGGTATGAATAAAGATTTAGGCTGCTGCAAGTTTTCTTCCCTTACTTGTAGAAGGAATCTTTCTAGAAATGAAGCCAAAATGCCACAAGAAGAGAAATGAAACCTGACCAGTGGTGGTGTCTGGCAACATTGTTTGATTTCCTGGATCCACCTGTTCCTGAAGCCAGACCCATCACTGGACTGTCGGCAAACTAACTTGTGGTTTAAGTTAGTTTCAGCTAGAGTCCCTCATTGGTAATCAAAACCATTTTTACTAAAAACAAAGATAGAAAGACTGTATGTTGTGGCCAAAGATTGAACCAGGGGAACTCTTCAGTTATCTCTAAATATATGGTTATTTTAACCAAGGCTTGATTTTCATGTGAGTGTACAAAAGCAATCTCTATCACCCAATCTTGAATCCAACATAACAAATCAGTTACTATCAATTTGCTCTAGTTACTAATTGCTGGGATACACACAGATGAATACGAAGATTTCTATATTGGTGGGACTTATAATTAAGTGGAAAGGTAGGACAAGAAGGTTGACGAGAGAGACTCAGATAGAAACAGAGACAAAGAAGGTACTCTGGACTGACAGGGGACTGACATGCTAATTCTACCTGTGGAACCAATTTGGATAAGCACATTTTTTGGCCTGTGTCTTTTTCTGTCTTGAGTAATCCTCAAAGTATAGTCTACGGAGTCAAAACTACTTTTCTAGTAATTTTAAAACACATTTGTCTTTTACAGTCATTCCCTCACAAATAGTTCTCCAAACTACAGGATGAGTGATGACGTCATCCCTCTAACAGGCGATAGAATATAGGCTGGATATTTTTATGCTGTTGGCACTCTTCAAAGGTAGTAGGTTGAAAGGCATAAGTATATATCTTTTCAGGGATGAACTCAGATTGTTTTCAATACTCCTACCATGCTCTCATTATCATAACCTCACTGACATCCAGCACATTTTGAAATCCCTGAATTTTCCTTGTATACACACAGACACAACTAAAAGGGAGTTTTCTGAAAGGCTCCTGGGAAACCTAGAAATCCCTAGATTATACCTGTCTTGTTTTGGAGTAATATTATAATTTTTTCAGACTCAAATTTTTATCAAAATTATCAGAATTTTTATTTTATTCTAAAATGAAAAATGTTTATTTTCTTTATTGAGAGATGGATCATCGGCTTATAAAAGGGAGATGAAAAGGCTTGCCTTCCGAACCCACAACCACACCAAGTATGTCTAAAAATGTTGGAAAAAATGAAGTTGAGACCTCTGAGAATTCTGTTTCAGGAAGGGAAGAATATATTGCAAAACACAAAACAGGCAAAGGTGTAAGTAACAAAAAGAAAATGTGAGCTATCTTTGAAGATGTTATCAATGACCTCACTGTGCTTTGTACAACAGAAGATTTTCAGATATTATTATGTGCAAAATTTGGGTGCCAACTGAGACATCGCTTTGAGACCAATCATTAAAAGTTTAAAGAAAAAGGAATCGAGTATTTTAACCATAGATGTGAAAAACTCTTTAAGAGTCAGAAGTTGTTTGATACAGATTGTCAGCCTAGAAGCAAAGCAGCTCCTGAAACATCTCCCAGGGTAAGCATTTCCTTGGTTTGAGAAGCACATACAACACCTGATAAACAAATAAATTCTGTCCAGTTGCCAGTGCCCAATGCCCGCTGCATGAAAAGTCCATAAAAATGACAGCTACAGTGTCACTTTCCGGGGAAACAGTAACCCAATGACTTAAAAATTTAGTTGCAAACATAAAGATTGCGTTAATATCTCATTTACAAAATTGTACTTACATTTTGCAAATGGGTGAATCTGAAGATGGGCTGGGCTTGCCAGTTTGCTTGTAGCCCTCCAGCAGCATCGACTCGTTGTTGCGTAGTATCTTTTTCTGGGAATGCTCAGCAAACAGATGCATAAAAGGGCTGAAATATTCAAATTTTGAATAATGCTTGGAACTTCATGATTATGTCCTGGAACAATGGTTTTGACCCTTTTGTGTCTGGTTCAAAAAGCAATGATGGTCCAGACTGCTGGGCTGTAGCAAGGATCCAAGCAATGGTGCCAAACTTCTCGCAGTCGTTATATTTTTCCACTGACAGGCACTCTGAGGAACAAATAATAATCTAAAAATAAAAATAAATGCCAGTTTCATTAAAAGTGCTCTTGATGAATCATTTTTTTAATTTTACCAAAGACCAGCCCTCAGTATTCTGTGTGACAGAATGAAAAGTACACAGGAATCATTTTTGCTGAATTTTGAAGACTATGATTGTCTTGAGGAAAATTGCTTGTGGGCAACTGTTTGAGTCAAGAGCTCAGCTAACTGCTTTCTTTCACAGAGCAGAATCTCGGTTTGAAAAGCTACTGACAGACAAACTACGGTTATTCAGACTTGGATATTGGCAGACCGTTTCTTCAAAATGAACAAAGTGAGATTGTCACTTTGAGGAAAACAACTGACGATATGTGTTGCCAACTTGAAGTTGCAAGTGCAAATGGGAATTTTGGAAAATTGTAAAAGTACCACCGTGAGCTTGACATCATGTGTTTTTCTAATGAGACTGGTGGCAATATTTATGTATGTGATTTTTGATATTTTAATGAGATGTGCAATATTTGGAAGGTCTGCCTAACTCAGCAAACCAGGATTTTTCAAATGCTTGATCCGTGATTTGTGATGAAATCACCCGTGACTAAAGGATCTGTTCGAAGTTCAAGCTAGACCCATAGTTTTAATGAAACAGAATATAAACGGTTTATAAATTAGGTTCCAGATTCTACATTGAATTTCACCTTTAAGAAACTACCTCTTGCCTTCCCATAGTGATAGCAGAGAGATTGCAAGCTCAGTAGCCCAAGACCATGGCAAACTTTTTCTTGCGTCGGGTCTGCTAAAATCCCATTAGAACAACTAATCACACAGGAGAGCCCAGAGTCAGAGTGGAGGAAGGAGGAGGAGGACAAAGCTCCCACCCCCACAAGGTGGGACGGTACATCGAGCTCATTTTTTGCAATCAGCTGAGCTATGAGGATCATGAAGTCTGACATTCCGTGCTAAGTAGTTTGCATGAATTAGACCAAATCCTGACAAGAACCCTCTTTATGTAAATCAAGATCCTGGATTGCAATGGAATCTTCACACAAACTAGATCAAACAAAAGTGTATTTACTCAGTCATGTACCTCAGCAGTGAACCAGTTAGGGTTCTCTAACATGTCTGAGTGGCTGGATGGATCTAGAAGACCACTGGAGGTCTTTGATGCTCTGTCTGTAGCACTCAGTTGGGTTTCCTCAGTAGGATGAATCCATTTTGCAGATGACATTTTCTCTGAAGCTTAAAGAGCTGTCTCACAGCAACTCCAGCTTACATGATTCCCTGAGTTTGCAGTCCCACAGGAAGACAGCTTATCTCTCCCAATCGATTTGTTCCCAATGTCCCTAGGAGGCTCTCACTGGCCTGAAATAGATTGTTCATGCCTGAAAAGGAGTCCCAAAGCCAAGAGTGCTTGCAAACTGCTGAACAAGGTCATTGCTAAGGCCCCTTCAGTTCTAAAGTTCTATAATTATTCTGGTATTATTTGTTGTCTCCTGGTTGCATTGTAGTAGACTGCACATTTAGAAATACTAGGATCTAGTCCTTACAGTGTATTTATTGTATCTCATGATATGCTCCATTCACAATGAGCAGGGACAACTTTGCATTAAGTACCCAGAACCACTTGGAAGCTGGCTGTAAGAGATTGGATGGATCAAGCAGACCCCACAGTTCCATTCCTAAAATGAAACAGCAGAACTAACTTTATCTTGCAAGAGAACTGTGTTGCCAGTAGAATCTCATCTTGGGTAGGAAATCTAAATTCACCCATTGGTTTTATTATGTGCCCTTAGATAAACTCTCATTTTTCTATCCCAAAAGGAAATCCCAGCTTAAGGAGAGTCAGTAGTTTGATCTATTTTGCCAGATCCAGCCAACTGGGGGGAGCTGCCAGGATGGCCAGACTGTGAAGGGTGTTGAGGCCAGGGAGAAATTGGTGTTGACAGAAATGTCTGCCAAGGATACAGGAGAGAAGAATGGTGGATATGTGCTGTCAGTATTCAGCATGGCTTTGTCTCCAGGATCCAGCTAAAACACCAGACATCTTTATATAAGAAACCTCACTGGAAGAGGCGTCAGTCTTGTGTGAGTTACCTAGAGGCTACCCCACAAAATAGGATTTAATAATTTAAGAAGAAATACGTGGTACCTACTGAACTAAATTTATAAACAGTCACAAATGTCTCATTCCTTCATTCATTCTATAAACATTGATTATAAGCCTACCTTAGTGATGAACTGTCCTAGGGAAAAACAAGAGGTCTTAAATTTGCTTCAGGTCTCCAGACACCATATAGTCTAAGCTCAAGAAGCCTAATTTGTTTTCCATCAAAGGACTAGCTCTGGCCTCAGGTAAGTTTTAAAGGGCATGTTTTAGGTTATTACTGCCAAACAATGAAGCTGACCCAATAGAATAAATATTATGGAATTATCTCATCCAACAGCAACCTTCTAACATGCACAATAGCTTTTTATTCTTAGACTCTACATACTTTTTGCAGAGGCTCTGAAGGAAATTATATGCACACATTAAATTACCTTTATAGGTACAAATTATCCACTGCTGCCTTCTCTAATGAGAATAGGACTTACAAGTCTTACTTTCCTGCAATGAGACCCATTATATCCTCTAGCACACATGTAGCTGGATGGGTTAACATCAACTCCTAAGTGCGGATGGCTTTTATTCTGTTTTGACACGTCTCATGGCTGCTTGTTACAAACAGAAGGAATAACTGTGGTGGTCTTCACAGGCTCGTGTAGTGTGCGGCAGGTGATTTTTGCACTGTCATTAATATTTTGGATCCTCAGTCCCTGATTTGGCAAAGAAAAAAGTAGCCGTCCGTGTTCGACAGTGGCAGTCCTGACTGGCCCAGCTAATAATGTTGAAAGGGAACACTTGTTCTCCAAAGTCCCTGCTGGGGGACACAGGTCACGATGAAGTTTTTACCTGCCCAATCATGGCTGTTATGTGGTACGTGCGATCTCACCTTTATGGGGGTCTTGGAGAAAGCCACAGAGAATAGTGAACACACACAATAAAATGCTTCCAGAATGTTCTTCAACTGAGCCAGCTGTGTTTATCTGCAGACTACTGTTTAGCAACCCCAGGGACAGGAAGATAAAGAAGCAGTTGGAAAGATGACGATCCATTACAAGAACAAATCACCTGACTCTTGAATTGTATTTTCATGGGATTTCAGTCAAACAGCCATGGAGACAAATTCTATTTCCCTGTTTACTAGCTGTGCGCTCTTAGGAATTTTACCCTGTGTGTGTGTAATTTCTCCTTTGTACCACTCAGATGTGAGGTTTACCTCACAGTAGGTGAGGAGAAATAAATAAATAGAAATAAATAAATAAATAGAAGGGGATGGGCACCGAGCTGGTGCTCAAAAAATATTTTTCTCCTTCCTCTTGGATCTCTATCACTTTATAGAACTTTCACGTTAAGGTGTACTTTTGTCCACTCACCAACATTTTTATAGTTTTCAATGCCTTTGATAAATAAATGATGGTTGTTGGGTTTTTTTGTTCTTTTTATTTTTTTTTTTATTTTTTTTTTGGTTGAAAACAATATTTTTATTTCTTTTTGTTATGCCACATAGTGTAATAGGAACTACATAAAATTGTTTTTTTCCTTTTTTAATTTTATAACTTCATTGATATATAAATCATATACCATATACTTCACTCTTTTAAAAGTGTACATATGCGGGGCGCCTGGGTGGCTCAATGGGTCAAAGCCTCTACCTTCGGCTTGGGTCATGATCCCAGGGTTCTGGGATTGAGCCCTGCATCAGGCTTTCTGCTCGGCAGGGAGCCTGCTTCCTCCTCTCTCTCTCTCTCTCTCTCTCTGCCTGCTTCTCTGCCTACTTGTGATCTCTGTCTGTCAAATAAATAAAATCTTAAAAAAAAATAAAAGTGTACATGCTAATGTTTTTAGTACAAGGACTGATGTGTATAATCATCATCATGGTCAATTATAGAACATTTCCATCACCCCCCAAAAAACCCTATATCCTTTAGCTTTCACCTTTTTTCACTAAGTGACCACCAATCTGTTTCTATAGATTTGCCTATTCTGAATATTTCATATGAATGAAATTGAATACTATGTGATCTTTTGCAACTGGCTTATTTAGCTTAGCATAATGTTTTCAAGGTTCACCAGTGATGTAGCATACTTCAGTACTTCATACGTTTTATGACTGAATAATATTTATCCTATAGGTACATGATGACTGTCTGTTTATCCGCTGATGGACTTTTGGGCTGTTTCTCTATTTGGCTAATATGAATAGTGTTGTAATGAACATGTGAGTACAAGTACTTATTTGTGCATATGCTTTCAATGTTTTGTGTATACTTAAGAATTAAATTGCAGGGTCATATAATAATTCTATGTTTAAGTTTATGGGGAACTCCCAAACTGTTTTCTATAGCAGCTGAGTCATTTCATATTCTGACCAGCAATGTGCAATGATTCCATTTTTCCTACATCCTCACCAATACTTGTTACTTTCTGTTGTTTTGTTTTGTTTTTCAGTTCTAGCCAAGCTACTCATTGTGCGCTGGTACACTGCAGTCTTGATTTGAATTTTCTTTTTTTTTTTTTTATTTTATTAATAATTTATTGTCAGTAAGAAAGACTGGCTAATGGTAGTTTTCAGTAAAAACCTTTACATGACTGTTGCATCACAAATATACAAAAACTGTGTCGTGATGGTTTTGGTTCTAAACAGGACAGGTCTGTGAATCACCAGGTTTACACACTTCATAGCACTCACCAAATCACATACCCTCCCCAATGTCCATAATCCCACCCCCTTCTCCCAAACCCCCTCCCCCCGGCAACCCTCAGTTTGTTTTGTGAGATTAAGAGTCACTTATGGTTTGTCTCCCTCCCAATCCCATCTTGTTTCATTTATTCTTCTTCTACCCACTTAAGCCTCCATGTTGCATCACCACTTCCTCATATCAGGGAGATCATATGATAGTTGTCTTTCTCTGCTTGACTTATTTCGCTAAGCATGATACGCTCTAGTTCCATCCATGTTGTCGCAAATGGCAAGATTTCATTTCTTTTGATGGCTGCATAGTATTCCATTGTGTATATATACCACATCTTCTTGATCCATTCATCTGTTGATGGACATCTAGGTTCTTTCCATAGTTTGGCTATTGTGGACATTGCTGCTATAAACATTCGGGTGCATGTGTCCCTTTGGATCACTACATTTGTATCTTTAGGGTAAATACCCAATAGTGCAATTGCTGGGTCATAGGGCAGTTCTATTTTCAACATTTTGAGGAACCTCCATGCTGTTTTCCAGAGTGGCTGCACCAGCTTGCATTCCCACCAACAGTGTAGGAGGGTTCCCCTTTCTCCGCATCCTCGCCAGCATCTGTCATTTCCTGACTTGTTGATTTTAGCCATTCTGACTGGTGTGAGGTGATATCTCATTGTGGTTTTGATTTGTATTTCCCTGATGCCAAGTGATATGGAGCACTTTTTCATGTGTCTGTTCGCCATCTGGATGTCTTCTTTGCAGAAATGTCTGTTCATGTCTTCTGCCCATTTCTTGATTGGATTATTTGTTCTTTGGGTGTTGAGTTTGCTAAGTTCTTTATAGATTCTGGACACTAGTCCTTTATCTGATATGTCGTTTGCAAATATCTTCTCCCATTCTGTCAGTTGTCTTTTGATTTTGTTAACTGTTTCCTTTGCTGTGCAAAAGCTTTTGATCTTGATGAAATCCCAGTAGTTCATTTTTTCCCTTGCTACCCTTGCCTTTTGCGTTGTTCCTAGGAAGATGTTGCTGCGGCAGAGGTCGAAGAGGTTGCTGCCCGTGTTCTCCTCAAGGATTTTGATGGATTCCTTTCGTACATTGAGATCCTTCATCCATTTTGAGTCTATTTTTGTGTGTGGTGTAAGGAAATGGTCCAATTTCATTTTTCTGCATGTGGCTGTCCAATTTTCCCAGCACCATTTATTGAAAAGGCTGTCTTTTTTCCATTGGACATTCTTTCCTGCTTTGTCGAAGATTAGTTGACCATAGATTTGAGGGTCTATTTCTGGGCTCTCTATTCTGTTCCATTGATCTATGTGTCTGTTTTTGTGCCAGTACCATGCTGTCTTGATGATGACAGCTTTGTAATAGAGCTTGAAGTCCGGAATTGTGATGCCACCAACGTTGGCTTTCTTTTTCAATATCCCTTTGGCTATTCGAGGTCTTTTCTGGTTCCATATAAATTTTAGAATTATTTGTTCCATTTCTTTGAAAAAGATGGATGGTACTTTGATAGGAATTGCATTAAATGTGTAGATTGCTTTAGGTAGCATAGACATTTTCACAATATTTATTCTTCCAATCCAGGAGCATGGAACATTTTTCCATTTCTTTGTGTCTTCCTCAATTTCTTTCATGAGTACTTTATAGTTTTCTGAGTATAGATTCTGTGTCTCTTTGGTTAGGTTTATTCCTAGGTATCTTATGGTTTTGGATGCAATTGTAAATGGGATTGACTCCTTAATATCTCTTTCTTCTGTCTTGCTGTTGGTGTAGAGAAATGCAACTGATTTCTGTGCATTGATTTTATATCCTGACACTTTACTGAATTCCTGTATAAGTTCTAGCAGTTTTGGAGTGGAGTCTTTTGGGTTTTCCACATGTAGTATCATATCATCTGCGAAGAGTGATAATTTGACTTCTTCTTTGCCGATTTGGATGCCTTTAATTTCCTTTTGTTGTCTGATTGCTGAGGCTAGGACCTCTAGTACGATGTTGAATAGCAGTGGTGATAATGGACATCCCTGCCGTGTTCCTGACCTTAGCGGAAAAGCTTTCAGTTTTTCTCCATTGAGAATGATATTTGCGGTGGGTTTTTCATAGATGGCTTTGATGATATTGAGGTATGTGCCCTCTATCCCTACACTTTGAAGAGTTTTGATCAGGAAGGGATGTTGTACTTTGTCAAATGCTTTTTCAGCATCTATTGAGAGTATCATATGGTTCTTGTTCTTTCTTTTATTGATGTTTTGTATCACATTGACTGATTTGCGGATGTTGAACCAACCTTGCAGCCCTGGAATAAATCCCACTTGGTCGTGGTGAATAATCTTTTTAATGTACTGTTGAATCCTATTGGCTAGTATTTTGTTGAGTATTTTCGCATCTGTGTTCATCAAGGATATTGGTCTATAGCTCTCTTTTTTGGTGGGATCCTTGTCTGGTTTTGGGATCAAGGTGATGCTGGGCTCATAAAATGAGTTTGGAAGTTTTCCTTCCATTTCTATTTTTTGGAACAGTTTCAGGAGAATAGGAATTAGTTCTTCTTTAAATGTTTGGTAGAATTCCCCCGGGAAGCCGTCTGGCCCTGGGCTTTTGTTTGTTTGGAGATTTTTAATGACTGTTTCAATCTCCTTACTGGTTATGGGTCTGTTCAGGCTTTCTATTTCTTCCTGGTTCAGTTGTGGTAGTTTATATGTTTCTAGGAATGCATCCATTTCTTCCAGATTGTCAAATTTATTGGCGTAGAGTTGCTCATAGTATGTTCTTATAATAGTTTGTATTTCTTTGGTGTTAGTTGTGATCTCTCCTCTTTCATTCATGATTTTATTTATTTGGGTCCTTTCTCTTTTCTTTTTGATAAGTCGGGCCAGGGGTTTATCAATTTTATTAATTCTTTCAAAGAACCAGCTCCTAGTTTCGTTGATTTGTCCTATTGTTTTTTTGGTTTCTATTTCATTGATTTCTGCTCTGATCTTTATGATTTCTCTTCTCCTGCTGGGCTTAGGGTTTCTTTCTTGTTCCTTCTCCAGCTCCTTTAGGTATAGGGTTAGGTTGTGTACCTGAGACCTTTCTTGTTTCTTGAGAAAGGCTTGTACCGCTATATATTTTCCTCTCAGGACTGCCTTTGTTGTGTCCCACAGATTTTGAACCGTTGTATTTTCATTATCATTTGTTTCCATGATTTTTTTCAATTCTTCTTTAATTTCCCGGTTGACCCATTCATTCTTTAGAAGGATACTGTTTAGTCTCCATGTATTTGGGTTCTTTCCAAACTTCCTTTTGTGGTTGAGTTCTAGCTTTAGAGCATTGTGGTCTGAAAATATGCAGGGAATGATCCCAATCTTTTGATACAGGTTGAGTCCTGATTTAGGACCGAGGATGTGATCTATTCTGGAGAATGTTCCATGTGCACTAGAGAAGAATGTGTATTCTGTTGCTTTGGGATGAAATATTCTGAATATATCTGTGATGTCCATCTGGTCCAGTGTGTCATTTAAGGCCTGTATTTCCTTGCTGATCTTTTGCTTGGATGACCTGTCCATTTCAGTGAGGGGAGTGTTAAAGTCCCCTACTATTATTGTATTGTTGTTGATGTGTTTCTTTGATTTTGTTATTAATTGGTTTATATAGTTGGCTGCTCCCACGTTGGGGGCATAGATATTTAAAATTGTTAAATCTTCTTGTTGGACAGACCCTTTGAGTATGATATAGTGTCCTTCCTCATCTCTTATTACAGTCTTTGGCTTAAAATCTAATTGATCTGATATAAGGATTGCCACTCCTGCTTTCTTCTGATGTCCATTAGCATGGTAAATTCTTTTCCACCCCCTCACTTTAAATCTGGAGGTGTCTTCGGGCTTAAAATGTGTTTCTTGGAGGCAACATATAGATGGGTTTTGTTTTTTTATCCATTCTGATACCCTGTGTCTTTTGACAGGGGCATTTAGCCCATTCACATTCAGGGTAACTATTGAGAGATATGAATTTAGTGCCATTGTATTGCCTGTAAGGTGACTGTTACTGTATATGGTCTCTGTTCCTTTCTGATCTACCACTTGTAGGCTCTCTCTTTGCTTAGAGGACCCCTTTCAATATTTCCTGTAGAGCTGGTTTGGTATTTGCAAATTCTTTCAGTTGTTGTTTGTCCTGGAAGCTTTTAATCTCTCCTTCTATTTTCAATGATAGCCTAGCTGGATATAGTATTCTTGGCTGCATGTTTTTCTCGTTTAGTGCTCTGAAAATATCATGCCAGCTCTTTCTGGCCTGCCAGGTCTCTGTGGATAAGTCAGCTGCCAATCTAATATTTTTACCATTGTATGTTACAGACTTCTTTTCCCGGGCTGCTTTCAGGATTTTCTCTTTGTCATTGAGACTTGTAAATTTTACTATTAGGTGACGGGGTGTGGGCCTATTCTTATTGATTTTGAGGGGCATTCTCTGAACCTCCTGAATTTTGATGCTCGTTCCCTTTGCCATATTGGGGAAATTCTCCCCAATAATTCTCTCCAGTATACCTTCTGCTCCCCTCTCACTTTCTTCTTCTTCTGGAATCCCAATTATTCTAATGTTGTTTCGTCTTATGGTGTCACTTATCTCTCGAATTCTCCCCTCGTGGTCCAGTAGCTGTTTGTCCCTCTTTTGCTCAGCTTCTTTATTCTCTGTCATTTGGTCTTCTATATCACTAATTCTTTCTTCTGCCTCATTTATCCTAGCAGTTAGAGCCTCCATTTTTGATTGCACCTCATTAATAGCTTTTTTGATTTCACCTTGGTTAGATTTTAGTTCTTTTATTTCTCCAGAAAGGGCTTTTATATCTCTCGAGAGGGTTTCTCTAATATCTTCCATGCCTTTTTCGAGCCCGGCTAGAACCTTGAGAATTGTCATTCTGAACTCTAGATATGACATATTACCGATGTCTGTATTGATTAGGTCCCTAGCCTTCGGTACTGCCTCTTGTTCTTTTTTTTGTGTTGAATTTTTACGTCTTGTCATTTTGTCCAGATAAGAGTAAATGAAGGGGCAAGTAAAATACTAAAAGGGTGGCAACAACCCCAGGAAAATATGCTTTAACCAAATTAGAAGAGATCCAAAATCGTGAGTGGGGAGAAAGGGGATAAAAAGAGGTTCAAAAAGGAAGAAAGAAAAAAGAAAAAAAAAAAAGAAAAGGAAAGAAAAGAAAAGAAAAGAATATTTAAAAAAAAAAAGAAAACACCTAAGAAAAATGTAAAAAAATATATATATATATATTAGATAAACTAGTAAAAAATCGTTAAAAAAGAAAAAGGTAACAGTTAAAAAAAAAAATTTTACCCGAAGGCGAGAAAAAAAAAAAATGAAAAAGAAAAAATTAAATTAACTGCAAGACTAAAAAAAATCACAGGAAAAAAGCCATGAGTTCCGTGCTTGGCTTTCTCCTCCTCTGGAATTCTGCTGCTCTCCTTGGTATTGAAACCGCACTCCTTGGTAGGTGAACTTGGTCTCGGCTGGATTTCTTGTTGATCTTCTGGGGGAGGGGCCTGTTGTAGTGATTCTCAAGTGTCTTTGCCCCAGGCGGAATTACACCGCCCTTACCCGGGGCCGGGGTGAGTAATCCACTCGGGTTTGCTTTCAGGAGCTTTTGTTCCCTGAGCGCTTTCCGTAGAGTTCCAGAGGACGGGAATACAAATGGCGGCCTCCTGGTCTCCGGCCCGTAGGAGCCGAGAGCCCAGGGCCCCACTCCTCAGTGCGCCCTCAGAGAACAGCGCCCAGTTACTCCCGTCTGCCTGACCTCCGGCCGCGCTCCGAGCTCACCGAGCCTGCGACCGGTTCAAGGTAACACGGAGCTGCGAGCTTACTGTCGGCTCTGTCTCTGTAGCCGGCTTTCCCGTTCCAATACCAGCAAGCTCTGCGACACTCAGACACCCCCGATCCTTCTGTGACCCTGCGGGACCTGAGGCCACGCTGACCCCGCGTGGGCTTCGCCCCGGTTTAGCCTCTGGAGCGATGTCCCTCAGCGGAACAGACTTTTAAAAGTCCTGATTTTGTGCGCGGTTGCTCCGCCGCTTGCCGGGAGCCGGCCCCTCCCCCCGGGGTCTATCTTCCCGTCGCTTTGGATTCACTTCTCCGCCGGTCCTACCTTTCAGAAAGTGGTTGTTTTTCTGTTTCCAGAATTGCTGTTCTTCTTCTCTTCGATCTGCCGATGGATTTTCAGGTGTTTGCAATCTTTAGATAAGCTATCTAGCTGATCTCCGGCTAGCTGAAGCAGTCTCAGCTTGCTACTTCTCCGCCATCTTGACTCCTCCCCTGTTCTTTTTATTTTAATACAACTACTGGATAAAACAATGAAGTGGGGTGTTTAAGGGTTTTCCCGTATTATTTTTCAAAACATTGTCTCCATGACAATTACTCTGCCTCTCTCTTACCACTCTTGGTTCTTTTCGGTAGACGAACACTCAGGCCGGAGCTATTTATCTTCACCTCTGCTGCTGGTGGGGTGACTTGCTCTGTGCACCGTTGAGACTGGAAAGAACAATGAGCTGTCATTTCTCCCATCCAGCTTAGCAGGGTCATCTGTCTTCCGGCCACAGACACCGGCTACTGTTCACGATTCATGGCTGGGACAAGCAGCCGTGGTTTTTAGAACCCACAGAGGACATGAAGACCATTTGTTCTTTTATTCTAGTTCATACACAGAGTGCTGGCCAGTTTTACTCTGGCAAACTCAGCATGGTTGGGATGAACGATGTGGTGTTTCTCCAGCACGTCCAGACTGCGCCGCCCAAACCACCAACTGTCAGCTCTGGCTGATGCTCATCTCTCAAAAGGGCTGGAGGGTTATTTTGGGCAAGGACTGGAGAGGTCCATGAAGAATGGACAAGGAGAGTCCTATTCTCTCTTAGTCTAAGCAACAGGACTCTCGGTCCTCCTCCTCTGGGATCCCCAAATAGGGATGGTCCAAAGTATCTCCCTACTCAAAAGGGATAGATTGTGGCTGAATGTGGTCAATGGCTCCTGGGGGGGGGGGCAGGAAGTGGTTTCTTAACTGTCAGGAGCCAATGGAATGTAAGCTTGACACAAATGTGTGTAATGGCAATCCTTCTCCATCTCCCTCAATGGTTATGGGGGATGGAGGGATTTTTCTGGTACCTCTGCACAAATGGGAATACCACCTAAAAACCTTTTTTATAAAGGTCTTATTTGTTTCATTCATTTGACAGAGAGGTAGAGAGAGCCAGAGAGCACAAGCTGGGGGGAATGGCAGAGAGAGAGGGAGAAGCAGTCTCCACACTGAGCAGGGAGTCCGATGCCAGGCTCGATCCCAGGACCTTGGTTGGGATCATGACTCGAGCTGAAGGCAGATGCTTAACCATATGAGCCATCCAGGCCCCCCACCTAAAAACCTTTTAATTTGTGCAACCAATTGTTCATGTTTCAGTGAAAAGAATTTTTAAGTTGTCTAATTTTGAGTTGTTCATATGTCGGCAAAAAAATTCTTGGGGAGTAATTTTCCACAGGTGGCTTTTATTTCTGTATATTTCCCCTGTGAGTTTCAAAGTAGGGTATTTACAGTTTCTCACTATTTTAGTAAGTATAGTTTTGTTTTTTAAGTGCTACATTGGGCTTTGAGGAAATTTGTATTGTGACTGCTTTAGGCAAGGAGCCCTGGGCACTGGAAAGAATATAGGCTTTAAAGCCAGAAGAGAGACCGTGGTTCAAACCTTGCTCAGTTTTTCTTTTTGATAATGTGACCATGGAAAGTCACTCAACCCTTCAGAGACTCTATTTCCTTGTCTATAAAATGGGGACAACAGTATTTAAGTGACTTTCATTGTGTATCCTGGATCCTTCCCTTTCGTTATCTTTCTCTTCTACCCACTTTTTATAAGATTCAGAGTTCACCCAAAAATAGGTTGGAAAATGACCTAATCTTGTGTAGAGGCTCCATCTTCTTGGTCATGATCTAAATTAGTTCAGGAATAGACATATGATCCAGGCCCAGCTAATGAAGGACCACCAAAGGACTTTTCTGCCTCATCCATTGGGAAGATGCCTTCGTTACCTCTGGAATTGCAAGTAGGGTGACAAATTCTTCCGTATTTGCTCAGAGCTTGCTCAGTCTTAGCACTGAGGTTCCCACAACCCAGGAAACCTCTCAATCCTAGACACATCATGGTGGTTGGTCACCCGAATTGCAAGCTATGAGGAGGATTTAAACCTGGAATTGCTATCAGGAACTTCAAGGTTGAAGCTGAGACGGAACATTTGAGAGATGGAAAGAGAGCATCCAAGATCACATTTGAGTCCCCATATCCAACCTTGCCACAGCTCAGACATGTTAAGTAACCTTAGATGGTTTGCTTCCCAGTTAAATCAATGTTTGCTTGAAATTGTTACTATGGGTACTCTGTCACTTACAATCAAGAATCTTTATTGTAGTAATGGATTATTGTCAGGATTTACACAGATTAACCAGATTTATATAAAGCACCAACCTGAGAGAGAAAGAGAGAGATTCCACAATCATCATCATACCTCTGGTTAAGGGCCAAAAAAGGACCCTAACTTTTCATTCCTTCCTACCTATCCATGCCCTTAACCTTGTGACTATAGTGACCTCCCACTGTGACTGTCACTTCTAGCCTGTGGATGTTACCAGACATGATGCTTGAACTTGCTATAGCTTTCTCTCTCTTCCATCACCATGACAAGACATGCCTTCTGTTGGAGGATGAGCTCTTCTATTGGAAGGTGAGGCACATGGAGTAGAGCCAATCAGCCAATAGCCAGCTAAGCCTCACAGATCCCAAACCCCATTAGACTATGAACCAAATAAATTTGCCTTAGAGCTTGAGGATGATTTATCATTGCACTATTGTGGCCACAGGTAAGTGACAAAGGAGTCCACATCTATGGAATGCTTACTATGTGCTGGGTACTGATCTAGGAGTTTTATATGTGTTATATAATTTAATTATTTATATAATATATAAATATGCATTCGTATTATCTAGTGTAATCATCGCAGCAGCTTCCTGAGATATTAATGACACCTTCCAGACAAGGAAACTGAAGCACAGTGAAGAAACTTGCCTGTTGGCAGCAGAGCCAGGGCTCAGATATTAGGGAGTCTGATTCTAGAGCCATTTTACCCACAGTGCCATCATTTGGGTCTTCACAGCTTTGCTCATCACATGCACACAATAAATTGGTATTTGAGACGGCAGGCCACGATGTGCTAGTGAGTCATGAAATCAATTGGTTGGGTCATAACCAGCATTTAGAAACACAGAATAGAAAATGTCAGTGTGTGGTTTTACGAAACATAGGTTGGCTTTGTATATATTCATATTTATGTTCATAGATCCTGAGAAATGCCTTTTTCACCAGAAGCACAGTCAAAAAGCTTGAAAGCCGTTGTAATAAATGTTAGCTATCCCTAATATTGTTTCTAAACACTATGAGTCAAATATTGTTTAAATCGTGTTTTTGTCTCACTCTCCGCCTACCCACGATTGGTTCTTACCCCCAGAAATAAACAGTGGTTTCCCGACCTCCCAGGAACAGAGGAGGCGGTGTTCTCATAGTCCCTTTAAAGCTGCCTTATTTCAGATCTCTCCTTCAGAACCTGCTTTCTTTCCCCTATGGAGACAGGAAATCCTGTCACTCTGTGAGCCCACAAGATCCCTTGGTGCTACATGAATATTCTTCAACCAGCCCAGTCAGATCCACAATCCTAAGACCAGGCAGGGCACCCCCACCCCAAGAAGACTGTGTAATGGTTGGGGTATAGACTTTTAAATTGAATGGAAAATTTTAGGTTGCTTTCTTTCCTCCAGAAGCCTCTGGTGGCTTAAGTATTTTAATCGGTCAGGGAGCTCTGTAACTAAAATTTATATCAAGTCCTCCACACACTCTGAGGAGTCATTAAAATCAATATTATAATTGATAGGTACTGAATGGCCATTTTGGACACATCATTTTGCCCATTTTCTCTCTGTTAAATAGTGCCAGGCAAGCAGAAAAGATAGGAAGAGATATGAAAGGTAAAAAATTATGACATAAATAATTCTTCTCCACAGTCTTGGTTGTCTGCTATTCTCTGGACCCGGAGGCCACAGCCAGCACTTTTTGTCTTCATTGGTACCAAATCCTCTCCTGTAGATGGGCGTGTTTGATGATTCTGTTTTGAAGTCCTGTTTAGGCCAGTATAATGAGTATGATAGAAAATATATAGAATACCATCAGGGTAATGTCTGCATATTGTACCGTCATGTGAAAACCAATCAGGGAAATAAAGAAAAGGAAATTGAGTTTGCTGTCTGTGTGAGGGTGTTGATATCTACACTGACAGTTATATAATGAAATGCTGATTTTTTTTTTTTTTTTTTGGTAAGCAAGGTGGTACTTCCCAATGTAGGCACTTTAAGCTTTGATTACCTGAAAGGATTATCTGTCCCACTCTCCTCTGTGTGGTAATGGCACGGTCTTCCATTCAAGCACACATTTTCCATAGTTCTCCCAACTTTCACGGGAGGATGCTGAAAGGACCCTACCTCCAGCTAGGTTTCCTGAGTCATGCGGTTCTGAGCTCACCCAGAAATACAACAGCTGCATTGTAGGCCAAGATCCTGCTCGGGATTTTCTGCCTACCTTCCAGGACAAGGAATCATGTCTTATTCAGGGGTTTAAAAATTGGGTAAAGTCAAAAATCTCCACTAAAAATCCCCTGAAGTTATCACAAGGTACAGTGTTATTCTATCCATCATTAGGGCCAACCGTCAGTTTTGCTTCCAGCCCTGGAACAGATGGCTGGTTCTGTGGTTCACACCAGATGAAGTAGTTGGCTCGCACTGAGAAGCCATGTTGTCTGAGAAAAATATCACTTGATACACCAGATCAGACCTCAGGACAAGGAGATTCTCTTTCAACAAGAAACACTGGGGACTTGAGATCAGCTGAAAGACAGATCTGCACCTACCACTTTTACCACTTTGGAGTGCGTGTCCTTTTAGTGAATGGGTCGCTGTTCAATTGTTTTCTCTCTCATCTTCCTCAAGTCCTGGGGAGCTGGGAGACTTCGCTGGCACGGAAATTTTGGCAGACTAATTCAAAGGAATTAAAAGGCTCAAAATGGCACTAAACAAGTTGTGAACAATTACAACACTGTCCACCACAACAGCACAACCTTGTCTTACAGTGTACAGGGTACACAGGGGTCTTCAATTAGCAAGTTATCCACCCGACTTCCTCTGTGCTCTGGAGCCATGTGAAGAGGACTGTCCTTGGCTCTACCCATGCTCTCATATATGAAATAAACACCTTTCTCCTCCAGTCTTTATCCAGTCCATGCTTCACTTTAAGCTACCTCCAGCAGGGGACTGGTAAACCAGCTCACTGAGGGGAAAAGAAAACCTTAATGTGTAGTTTCAGATGACTTCTGTAGTGTGAATACTCCCACCAAGGCTGCTTTTAAGCCAACAACATGAAGTCCCTGAGCATGAATTTGGAAAGACATGAGCATCATCTGTTTTCTGGAGCTGGTTCCAGCAGCCACTGGCTCCTCTTTCCTTCAGCCTTGCTCGTCAATTGTTCCTCCCTCTCCACGGTGTCCTCTGACCCACTTGGCTCAGTGTTCAGTTGCTATAACCACAGGTAGTGTTCCAGATATTGGACACAATTTCACAGCATGTCTGAAAGCTTTTCAGCACGCAAGTGTAGGATACACTGGCTGAGTCAGGGCTGTTGGGAGTTGCCAGGGAATACTACTATTTGCTCTTACAGATACTCTAACATGGACTCTGCATCAGGCCAGAACAGCAGACACCTGGTCACCTGCTGTCGGCTAACAGCGCTCATCCCTGAGCACCTCAGTGTGTGTCATGGGACAGCACCCAGAAACAGCTTCATGAAACATGATGACACATACTTTACGGAGGATGTTTTGGTAATTGCTGCTAGGATCCCGGGCTATCCTCCCTGTGGAGGTTTTCATCACTTCTTAATTCCAGGAATGGTTGTACTTCTTATGAGCAACGTGTTCTGATTGGCGTAGTTGATCAGGTGCCTTGGTTTGGTTTGGTTTTGCTGACTTTTGGTTTGTTTTTTGCTTTTTTGTTTCTCATTAGCAGCCAAGAAATATTGTCTTGAATTTTCACTCTACTCATAGTAAATGTCAGTCAGTTGATTACAATACCCTTGTTCCTTAGTTTCTTTCTTTCTTTTTTTTTTTTTAAGATTTTATTTATTTATTTGACAGAGAAAGAGATCACAAGTAGGCAGAGAGGCGGGCAGAGAGAGGGAAGGGGAAGCAGGCTCCCTGCTGAGCAGAGCCCGATGTGGGGCTCGATCCCAGGACCCTGGGATCATGACCTGAGCTGAAAGCAGAGGCTTAACCCACTGAGCCATCCAGGCACCCCTGTTCCTTAGCTTCTTTCCTGAATTCTCTTTTATGCATGCATTCATCGACAAATATTCAAGTGACCCTGTGCCTAATACTGTGTTATAGGTTTGAGATACTCTTTAAAAAAAACAAAAACAAAAACAAAAGATTCCTGAACTTCTATACTTTTGAAACGGGGAGTTTGGCATTAAATAAATGGTTACGCAAATAAGCGAACTTCTAAACGATGCTTAGAGCTCTGAATTAAAAAAAAAAAGAAAAAGAAAAAAAGAAAAACACAGGATGCTAACTTGGGGGTTGGCACATTGTGCTACAATCCTGTTTTTTGTTGTTGTTGTTTTTTGTTTTTTTGGCTTTTTCCACCCCCCTTCATCTCAATTTTTAACTATCCCATCATGGGTTTCATGTATCCTTAAGAAGGAATAGCTTTGAGGTGTCTGGGTGGCTCAGTCAGTTAATCGGCTGCTTTCAGCTCATGTCATGATCCCAGGGTTCTGGATGGAGTCCCACGTTTTATCGGGCTCCCTGCTCAGGGTGAAGTCTGCCCCTCACCCTCTGCCCCTCCCCGCCGCTTGTGCATTTTCTTGCTCTCTCTCTCAAATAAATAAATAATTTTTAAAAAAAGATTTAAGAGATTTTAAAAGCTTAGAGAGATTTTGCTGTTGTCTAAGGTCACAAGGCTGAGAAGGGGGCAGACCTCAGAGTTGAAGCAGATCTTTTTTTTTTTTTTTTTCCCAGAGTCCACACTCTCTACCTCAGTGCCATGATTCTCAGGTTTTAGGTAGTGTGATGATTAGTTATCTTTTGCAGAGTAACAAATTACTACAAACTTAGTGACTTAAAACACGATGCACTGTTATCTTACAGTTTCTGAGACAGGAATCCGGGTCCGGATGTCCTCGCCCGGTTGACCGCTCCTGAGTTTCAGGGGGTTGCAACCCAGGTCAGTGGCAGCTTCATTCTCAGCTGCGGGCTTGCCAGGGGCTTCTTCCCAGCTCCTGCAAGGTGTTTGCAGAATTCCTCTCCCAGCCATGGAAGGACTAAGAGAACGGTTGTCTTGTTAGCTGTCTGCTGTTGGCTATGGCCACCCTCAGGTCTAAAGGCCTCCCTATATTCTTGGGATATGACATTCCATCATCCTGGCCCTCTTTGATTGGGTAGAAGCAAGTCCTAGATTTGCCAGGACTCAAGTCACACAAAGGTGTGACTGCCACAGGGCAGAAAATCATTGGGGGCACCTGCTTGCCCCTATATAGCATTTATAATGACTGTTTAAAGCTCAGATTTCTGAACCTCAACCCCAGAGAGTCTGAGTCGTAAATTCTATGGTATCTAATAGATACCAAGGTTGATTGGGAGCCCTGGGGAGCAGGAGCCCACACCTAGAGAAATGAGGCTATAAACTCGCCCCAAATTACACCTGCAACGATCACCCAATTTGTTTACCTTCTCCTTAAGGATGTTTCAAAGCACTGATTACAATTTATTAAAAACCATCCTATGAAATCTTTCTCATGTCTTTCTTGGGAAATAAGCCCTGCTTTCAAATTTGACCACTGGCAGTTAACGGTTATGTACTGGATTTGTTGCTCTGTTGAAATGTCTCCAAGCTCATTTTGCCTGAGGCATGTGCTGCAATTACCCGGTAGTCTTCTTTGCTTTAGCACGGAGTTTAAAGAGGACAGCTCTTCCTGGTCCAATACTCTAAAACTGACAGAGAAACTGAATTAGGGTGACCAACCAATTCTGTTTGCCTAGAACTGAGAGGCTGCCTGGAATGTGGGACTGAAACTCAGAAAGTCCCAGGCTTTCACCAGCGGTCACCCCACCTTTGTTGCTAACACCAAGAGTTTAAGAAGCAAACAAACAAATCCAAGGTTGTTTGGGACATTCCTGGAGCCTAAGACTTCCAACGCTCAAACCAGGAAAATCCTTGATCACTATAGTAAGGTAAAAAGTGGAGTCCTCAGCCTCAAATGGCTGCATTCCAATCCTGGGACCTATTTGAAAGAAAGACACTTGCCAATCGTTAAATTAAAGCTCTAGAGATGAGGACCTTGTTCTGGATTTTCCAGGTGGACGGTAGCACCTGGCCATTACAACAATGAGGCTGGGAGAAACTGACACAGAAGGAGGCGTGGGTGGGGGTGGGGGGTGAGGTTGCCATGGTGACAGAGACTGATGCAACCACAAATCAGGGATTGCCCGTGGCCTCCAGAAGCTAGAAGAGGCCAGGAACAATTTCTCCCCAGAGGCTCCTAAAGGATAGTGAGCGAACTGAAATATATTTTTTAAGATTTTTAAGATTTTATTTATTTATTTGTGAGACAGAGAGAACACAAGGAGGGGAGGGGCAGAGGGAGAGAGACAGGCAGACTCCCTGCTGGGTGAGGAGCCTAATACTGGGCTCAATCTCGGGACTCTGAGATCATGACCTGAGCCAAAGGCAGATGCTTACTTAACCAACTGGGCCACGGGTTCCCCAGGACTCTACTGAAATCTTGATTTCATCTCAGTGATATTAATTTTGGACTTCTGACCTCCAGAACAGTGCAGGGATAAATTTCTGATTGTAAGCCACCAAATGTGCGGTGGTATGTTGCAGCAGTCGTAGGAAACAAATACAATCACTCTACCCAGGTTTCCTCACTTCCTAAATATCAGCCGGGGGCTTTGGTCTATATCTGGATAACTTAAGCAAAACAAACATGTATGTAAAATAGAAAGAGAGGAAGTGATTTTGGAGGAAATGCTGAAGGATTGGTCTTGGGGAAGGAATCAGGGAAAAACAAATGGGGAATCTCCATGGGAGGTGGCTGGTAAGATGAGTAAAATCAGCTGCTTTCAGTCTTTGGTTCATTCTAGAATCAAATTCCAGAATAAAACAGCATATCTGATTAGCCTCGTTGGGGTATAGGGAGAGTGAGACATCTTGTTCCCCCATGACTGTATCCAATGATGTGGAAGGAGTTCATGGAAGTTAAAAATCAAAGGTTGTCACTGGAAGACGAGGCAGGAAAAAGCCAGCAGATGCTATCCTTGCTTCTCCAGTGTGTTTCCCCAAACCGGCAGCATCAGCCCCACATGGGAGCTTGTTAGAAATGTGGATTTGGGGATGCCTGGGTGGCTCAGTGGGTTAAGTCTCTGCCTTTGGCTTGGGTCATGATCTCAAGGTCCTGGGATCGAGTCCCTAATCAGGCTCCTTGCTCAGTGGGGAGCCTGCTTCTCCCTCCCACTCTGTTCGCTGCTCCCCTTGCTTGTGCACTCTCACTCTCTTTCTGAGCAATAAATAAAAATTTTTTTTTTTAAAGAAAGAAATGTAGATTGGGAGGCCCATGCCAGACCTACAAAATCAGAAACTCTAAGGTTGGGGTCCAGAAATCTATGTTAAGAAGTCCTCCTGGTGATTCTGAGGCAGACTGAATTTTGAGAGACATCAACTCACCCAAACATAAGATTTGACAAAATCTTCTCCTTATTGTTGTTCTTCTGCCAGGCTAGCTTAAGGTCAGCCTGCTGTCCCCATTGCTTGAATGACCTCAGTAGTGTTCTAGTTGGTTGGTCTGCTCATTCTTAAGCCACACAAATTCATCTCTCATTCAGGGTTTGGAATAAACTACATAAAATACATAGATGACCATGTTATTCTTCTGATTGAAATCCTTTTAAGTGAGAGGTTTTGTCTGATGTCTCTGTCTCTCTCTCTCCCATCCTGTTTGTAATCGCAACAAGGTAGCAATCTTTGTGTTTCTAGGCCAGACCCGGGTTATGTTGTAACTCCTGTGGTTCTTGTCCCTCAAGGACAGGCAGTGGGAATCACATATTGATTTCCAATCCCTGCCAGGTCCTGGTTCTAGAACTGAGCCCAGTTCCTTCTACCTCCCTGGTCCTGACCTTCATATAAGCTGGAGACTGAGACCCATCATCCTTTTCCCAATGAAGCCTTCCAGACCTGACACACCCACTTACATATTCTTCATCTGTGCTTCCGCATTGCCTTATCGTGTGATATACCACATCATTCTGAAAGTAACTGTTGATGTGACTGTCTCCCCATTAATAAATTTCTTGCGGCTGCAGAGTGTGGTTTTTACCCCTACGTTCCCTGGTTATCTGGCACAAATGAACCGATCTACATATGCTTGGTGGAGTAGCAAAGTGTACAAAGAAATATGAGTCTTACTGTTTGGTGAATATGCACCATGAAAAGCATATTCAGCAACTAGAACGTGGCTCAAATCTTACAAAATGTCAACTCCCCCACTTTCATATCATTTTGTATCATTAGCTAGCGTCAGATTTAGAATATACAATTATTCTTTAGTTCTGCAACATGTTACAAAGTGAGTTGGTGTCAGCTTGTTCATTGTTTCATGAGATTTCTAGATTTAGTGGGGCCAGGATATGGGCAGTTAGTTAAATGCTGCCAATAAAACAAAGTCCAAAGAGAAGTTTAGTTTTGTAAAAATAGCATATTAGTTGTGGAGAGCAGCTCACAGGTTCTTCTGTGACTTTGAGAGCAGAACCGAACTCCAAGATTTCCTTAAGTGTCATTTAAATGGCAGAGAAAACACTCTATTTTCTAGCCAAACTTGCCATAACTGGCAGAAGCTATAGGATTTTCAAGGGTTTTTGGCAGTGTTTCCAAAGACACATGTGCTTAAATCTCTCCAGAACTGACGCATATGAATAAAATCATGGCCAAATCTGAAAATGTCAGACGTGAGTTTTTTACACCAAAGAGTTGTAAGCATGGAATGTCTCCACCAGTTTATCATTCCTTTAAACTAGCCCTGGATAACTTTCTACCATCAGAACAAACAGAATTAGATATGAGGGTTGTTTTGCTATTTATTTATTTACATGCTGTACTTTTTACTTAAGAATTAGACATTTAACAATAAAGTGTGTTTGAGGGTTTGGAGAATAGAGATAAAGATTAAAGAAATTACAAGGAAATGATCTCACAAATTCAGAATATGGGGTCTTCAGTAAAATAGCTTGCTTGGTCTCTTCAAAGAGTCAGTGTTATTAAAGAAAAAAAACTGGTGGAAAAAAACTGGCCTAGAATAAAAAGACATAACAACTACAATGCAAAGTCTGAGACTTGATTTGCATTTGAAAAACATAGCCATAAAAAGCGTTTTGGAGATAATTCAGGAAACTTTAATATAAACCGAGTATAAAAAAATACTAGGAAATTATTGATAATTATCTAGATTTGATAATGGTGTTGTGTTTGTGTAGGAGGGTGTCCTTACTCTTAAAGAGATGCGAGCTGGAGTGTTTGTGGGTAAAGCATACACTGCCTATAATTTACTTTGAAACTGTCCAGCTAGAGAGCGGAGAGGAGGAAGGGAGGGAAATAAAAGAAAGTTCAAAGTCCTAAATCTATCCTAGAGCCTATTTAGAGCCACGGTTCAGAAAGAAAGAGAGCGCGCGCGCGAGAGAGAAGGGAGGAAAAAAGAGGGAAGGAAGGAAGGGAATAAGAAAGGAAAAAGAGTTAAAACTGTTTTATGTGATGAGTGAATTGGTATTCACTGATTTTCAACTTTTGTGTTTGAAAATTAATAATAAATTTGAGGAAAAAAGAGCAACACTTTGTTTTGTTTTTCAAGTAGTTTCCACACCCAGCATGGAGCCCAACTCAGGGCTTGAACTCATGACCCTGAAATCAAGACCAGAGCTGAGATCAAGAGTCAGACTTTTAACCAACTGAGCTACCCAGTTGTCCCAAGGCACTTCGGAGTTAAGCCTGTGTCCCTCTCTACCACTTCGTAGCTTGTCAAGTCACTACTATCCTCTGCACTTAGATTTTCTCATCTGTAAGGGTTAATAATAGTTCTAATACATGGAATTGTTATTAAAAGAACATGAGATGAGCACATATAAAGCATGTATTTTGCACATGCACTTTACTCTTACGTATTACAGTCACTGTAATTAATTACAGAGGTAATTATTATTATATATTACTAGATAATTAATGTCTCTATGCATTAGTAACTCCTATTACTATTATCAGTTTTTAAGGTGCAATTTAGGCTTTTCTTTTCTTTTTTTGAGCGACATGAGAGGCGCAAAGGCAGAGGGAGGAGAATCTCAAGTTGACTCCCCACTGATTGCAGAGCCCAACTCAGGGCTCGATCTCATGGCCTTGAGATCATGACCTGAGCTGAAACCAAGAGTCAGAGGCTTAACCAACTGAGTCACCCAGGTGCCCCCAAATTAGGCTTTTCAAAGCACTTTCATAATATCCTCTTTGAAATGTACACTAAGCCTGTGATATAAGCAAAATTGGGAAAATATTTATCACATCATTTGCTATTCACTATTACTAAAAATTTTCCACATATTTCGCTTACTATATTAGGATTATGGAAAATAAACATGAACTAGAATGAAACAAAAACTATTATAGTGTACTTTTACAAAATAAATACCCAATTTTTAAAAGAAAACTGAGGGAAATGTTCTGAAAATAGGATTTATGTTTTTTAAACAACAATATTTTAAGAATTTAAATATTTTAGTGTTAATCCTTGCAAACCAGTCACTTCAGCAAGACAACAGTTCCACTCCCTTTCTTTAAGACAGTGTGAATTAGATGGTGACTATGGCTTCTCAAGGGATGAATAACTCCATTGTATTCTGTTTACAACCAAACTTGTAAATGTAGGATATGCTTATAAAACAGGATAATGTAATTATAAGAGTAGGTCCTACTGATTTTCAGCATCTTTCCAAAAGATGCATGAAAAGGCTGGCCAGGGAAAAGATTAGGGGCATTTCAGAGTCAACTACTGGCCTTGGCCTTGTTAAGGCCACTGGTAATGTAAGAAAAACAATACCAATAATATGAGCACCTGTTGATCTGTACTCAGTGAAGTCGAGCATTATCTAAGCTGCACTTCTCACGCTACTTGGGCAAGGATATCTGGGCTTAATTTTTCTTTTCTGATAAAACTGTATTATTCTTTAAAAGATTTTATTTATTTATTTAGTTGACAGAGAAAGAGCACAAGTAGGAAGAGGGGCAGAGGGGGAAGGAGAGAGAATCTCAAGCAGACACACCCTGAATGCAGAGCCTGATGCAGGGCTCCATCTCAGGATCCTGAGATCATGACCTGAATTGAAACTGAGAGTCAGTTCCTCAACAGACTGATCCATTCAGATGCCCCCAAACTGAACTATTAATAACCTCCTACCTTCCCTCTCCTACATGAGAGCCAAATGGGATAATAAGAGAGTATTCTTTTAAAATTGTGAAGTATTCCACGAATGCACTGTCATTAATTTCCCTTGGAATATGAACCTGGGGGGGAAGCAGAGAGAAGGACATCTCCATTCTTCCTTGTAAGCCTTTGCCGGGACACTCTGTGAACTCAGAAGTGCTGGAAAAACTATATTTGGAAGACAAAAAGCATTTCTCTGGTGAAATTGGAAGGGACAGGTTGCTTATTGCTTCTGAACCTCCCAGAATTTGAGTTTTCTTCGCCTTTATTCTTTTCATTGTGTGCCCATAATTTGCAATTTTATAGAAACCCATTGTGTTCCTCCTGAGAGTGTCAAGAAAGAAGAATATATACCACCCAGGACTGGGCTAGAAGTGGAAATTTGTAAACAATAAAAATGTTATCTTTATATTTCAAATAAGGCATTTATTAATTTTTTTCCACATCAAAATTTACTGATTTATCATAGGATGCCAACTACCAAATTAATCTCTCAGGAAAGGACACTTTTTAGAGATTAAACATTTTTTGTTCTTCTGCTTTTGGAACATTTCAAATGCCATTGATATTCTACTCATGCCTAGACACCAAAGGGTGAGTGTAATTAAAATGCAATGAGGCAATGTGTGTCAAATAAAAAATGTTCTTCACCCACAGGTCCCTAGTACATCTGTGCTGTGTGTCACCCCAGAAAGGAGAATCATTGAGAATTCCCCTTATTAATATGGTGACCCTAAGTTCATAAAGCAAGTAAGACTTTCAAGTAATAGTTGATTCATTCTAAAATTTAAGGCATCTGTGAAGCCATGGGAGGTGGTGTTTTTCCCCTGTTTATAATACGGCAGTAATCCTTGTGTGTATACTTACGCTGGATTTCCAACAAGGTCCACGGAGAATATTTCTATTCCAGATGTCACAATGAACAGTCTGCAAATAACTTTCTAGAAACAAGGATGACACTACAAATACATAAGTTACCTCAGAGCAGCAACCTGGAACTTTTTCTTTTTAAGTCTCAAATATCATCAGCCCAGGTAGCTTCTTCCTGGACGGCAATGAGATTCTTCAATTGTATTGTCCTGGGATCCCACAGGAATCTGCAGAGGTGCCAGAAACAGTATTTCAAAGTCTGGCTATTGCATTAACCCAAACTGCAAACGGTTACTCCCTTAGGAGACATGAACTGGGAGTCTAGTGGGAGAAATAGGACCCAAAGCCTCGGGGCCTGCTGGGGCCAGTGCCCTCTGACCTTGTTAATTCAGGAAAACTCTATTAACAGCATTTCCCAGCTGTGTTAACTCTCTGCTTTTTACCACAAACCAGGAAGAATTGGAAGCTCTCCTACACTGTCTTTGAGAAAACCAATTATGTAGGTATTCAGACCCTAACTATGAGTGGGAATGCCAAATATGCGTATCCTTTGATTAGCTGTTCCCCTTCTAGGGGTTCACCCTAAGGAGGTAATCCAAGGAGAGTACACAAGGGATTGTGTCCAAGAGGTTCACCCAATTTTTTATGGTATCACCAAAAAAATAGCATAATGTCCATTAGTGGGGGGTTAGGCAAATACATTTTGGTTAACTGAACTTTGCAGTTATTAAAAACAATGAAATAGGTTTGCTTGCATTTTAATTATTAATTAGTATCAACATTAATATTCATAAGTTCATACTGTTGTGTGAAAAGCACCTTGTAGAAACGTAGGATTCCATGTCAGTAAACTGCGTCCTTGTACATAACTATTCCTAGAGAGCTAATCACCAAACGTTATCAACGTCTCTCTCTGAATTACAGAGATGTAATTTTTTGTTTTCTTTTTTATGCTTTGCCATTTTGTTAGGCATTTTCTAAACATCATGTGTCACTTTTATCACTGAGGGCCATTTTTCTTGAGAAAAACTGTTCTCTCTGCAGAACCCACATTATTTGTTAATTATTTGCTAACATGGGAGCATGAGTTCCTCCTCTTGGTAAAGGACTTTCTGATTAGTGAAGGAGAGCAGATGGTGAAACCTGACATTGTCTACACCATCAAAACCATCCCAGATTTCAGGAACTGGAGTACTCAAGGGTGAGCTACAAGTTCATTGATACCATGTCAGACATGTCTGTTTTCTCATCTACAAAATGAAGGTCTTACTCATGTCAGGTCTTAATAATGCCCTCAATGTTACTGTATTTACATTTGCAGAGCATTTCCCTTTCTCTCTGCCCCAGGATGCTCTCCAGTACACAGGAACATCCCCTCTTTACACGTGAAGAAACAGGACCTCTGTTTCTTCATCTGTGAAATGGGAATAAATATCATGCTTACCTCAAAAGTCCATGGGAAAAGGAAATAGACATATGTAAAATGCTTGAAACAGGGCTTGCCAGGTAATGAGTTCTCAAATACATTAGCTGTTTTTCGTGTCATCATTGGTATCATCATTGTTAAGCAGCCTAAACAGTCCTACAGAGCACGGATGATTATGATCTTTGCAAGGCGTCTGCTGAAACTCTCTCTGAAATGGCAAAGCTGTACCCACTCTTATCCATGAAGCTGAGAGCCCCGGGGCAGTGTCAGCCGACATGAAATAATTTATTTAAAGGTCATTTGATAATTAGGATCGTGAAATTCCTTGAGAGGTAGATGAAAAAAATTGCCTCCTTTGTATTGAATTTATCCTGATATGCAGAGGAAAATAATCTAGCAAAAAAATAGTTTCTGCTACTTGATCTATTTGAAATGAAGAGAAAACAAAGCCTTATGTTAGGCGCATATGGCTAAGCACTTAGCTGCCTTAGTACCATTTCTTCTTGCTTACTAAGGAAAAGCAATGTGATTAAGAAGTCATGAAATCATATTGCTAATTACATTATCTGTACAATGGTATTCTGTGTCACCACTCAATCTTCTGTTTGGGAAGACTCAGTGATATGAGAACATTTACACAGTGTATTTACAATTAAACATTGGCAAGCTACGAGAAAGTGTATAATTAAAATAAAAATAATAAGAGGGATAAATAATAATAGTGCTTGTTGAGCATTGCCCTGTGACAGGCACTGGGCTGAGCGCAGTATATGCATTGTCTTGTTTGATCCCCTAAACAACCCTAGCAACTGTTGGATTAGTCCTTTTTCACAGCTGAGCAAAGCAAAGCATAAATAAATCATTCAGGATCCAGCTGGGATTAGAATCCAGGTGCATTCAAAAGTTTAGGCTTTGATCAACTACAGTGTGTGAGTGGGTGTGTAGAAGAATGAGGAGGAAAGGGGTGCAGGGGAGAAGGAAGAGAAGGAGACAAGGAGACATAGGAAGATGACCATGTACTTTCAAGGATGCATTAGTCTTCCCCGGAAGTGATGGATCTCTTAGTGTCCTTGTCTGCTCTGCCGTTTACAACAGTTGGAATGAGAGTAGGAGGTAAAAATATATTTTGTTAAGGTCCTTCAAAGTCAACTTCTGGTCATTGATGAGCCCAGATTCACACAAAACAAGACCTTGGGGTCAACTTCTTGGGTTTCAGAAAAAGATATCCTACAATGCAATTGGAGTGACATCTCCCACGGGCTGTCCTGGCAGTGGAGTCCTTCCCTGTGGCTGCCCTGCAGAGATCCGCCAGCCCCCGCCAGGCAGTGGGTAGATTTCAGCCACCTGTCACTGCGGCAGCTGAAGGGCCAGGGAAGGGGATGGCTCCAGAGGGTGACAGGAACCTTTAAATGGAAACAGTTGTATTGACCTAGCATTGTCTGCAATCTAGATATCAACAGGGCAGATTTTTCCCCTTTATGTGGCATCCTGCTCTCTGCGAGTCTCTTTAACCAGGCCCCAAGGAGCCATAGTTTTCAGGTACATGTGGCAAATGTTGTTCAAGTACAAGACTCCCTCCAATGGATTTATCCAAATCCTAAAATATTTTGAAGAAAAGCAAACACCTACAATAGCTTCTGATCTCCATGATGACTCTTAACCATATAGTGGTTCCTGTTAGGTCCTCAACAGTCTATTGCAGTTGGGGCAATGTAAGTTGCCTGGGCATTTCCTCTTTCTGCAAGTGCTCACTTTTACCACTTGGGACAGCAGATCAGGATACAAGACAGTTAGATTCTAGTGGGGACAACCAGTAAGCTCTTCTAATTTATTTGGGGCATGTGGGTGGCTTGGTTGAATGGACGTCAGACTCTCGATTTCAGTTCCAGTCATGATCTCAGGTTCGGGAATCCAGCTCTGTGCTGAATGTGGACTCCGCTTAAGATTCTCTCTCTCCCTCTCCCTCTCTCAAAAATAAATAAATCAATAAGATAACATTTATTTGCCAAGTTTTGCTGTTGTAAATGTTACAGCAGCATTCACAACAGACACTCATTTAAATTATGCAAATTTCAACATACATCAGTGCAACAAAACTATGGCAAAATTAACTTTCAGTAGGTGCCCTTTTAGAAAACTTACTGTGTACAGATTACTTATAAATCATATTCCAGCTCTCCACTGCCTGTGCGTACTATGCTTCATGGGCAACTGAAGCAGTTTATAAGGGTAATTTTGTCTGCAATCATTTTTTTGCTTTAGGCAACACCTCTCCTCTGCCTCACTCACGCTACCAGCACCACCAGCACCAGCATCTTAAGCTAAAATGCCACTGTGTTTATAACAAATTGCTTTTGACACTTTCCAACGGTGGCCCCAGAATCCACCAAGTGCTTTGGGCTGGTGCTTAACTCTAAGTATTTATTCATGACGAGTTCGAGGTAGCAGCTGTTTTTTCCTGGTTCGTATTTGTGAAGCCTCCATCCTCATCTGTTAATACTGCGTGTCCATCCCCACTGGGTACCAGATACTGCATTACTCTAAGAATATATTTCCTTTTCCACAGAGCTTTTTGAGGAAGTGGATTCAGCTGAATGTTTTTATTTTTGTGCAGCACTAGCAATGGAAAATTGAGTACGGTAATAGTTTCATCTGTAAAACGTAAAGCTGCTTTTGTCTTTCTTCCACACTTAACATTTCATGGCGCCCCTGTTGCCCACAAGATGAAGTCCAAACTTGATGAGAGTGGGACTCACAAAATCTGTATGCTTCCTCTCTCAACATGTCTCCCCTTATATGCTCTGTGTTCTGGTCAACTAAACTCTTAGTCCTGGTCAGTGATGCCAGGCTGTTGCCCCCACTGTTCTGTCTGTAGGGAATGACGTCATTGCCCTTGCCCTCTGGCTGGGTTTACATGTCTTGAACACGGTACCTAAATAGCCCTTTCCTAATCATGCCTTCCTTGGGGTGCCTGGGTGACTCAGCCACTTGAGCATCTGACTCCTGACTTCAGCTCAGTTCATGATCCCAGATTAGTGAAATCAAGCCCTGCATTGGGCTCTGTGCTGAACATAGAGCCTGCTTGGGATTTGTTCTCTCTCTTTCCCTCTGCCCCTCCCCAACCCTCATAAGTACTCACTCTCTTTTCCCAAAACAAAAACAAACATACTGATGTCTTCCTTGGCTTCCTGGGGCACACTTAGTCACTCTTTCTCTTATATACCCTCAGTATATTTTTATATTTCCACAGAGATGGTTGTCACATATTGTCACCCTGTATCGGGTTATGAATGCATCAAAAGGAGAGGCAATGCTTTATTGACCTTCGTAGTCCCAGAACCTAGCCTGGTGCTTGCTACACAGTGGTCCTAGAAATCTTGAAAATGAGTAAATGAATATCACACAGAGACACAATCTTAGAAATCAACCAATAATAGATGTTTTTGATCAGAGGTCCACAGATAAACTGCAAGGGATCAGTGAACTTCCCCTAAAATCAATGCTGCCCTGTGATCGAATTTGTGTGCCGATATTTATGCATACATTTTTCTGAGTAGCTGGTCCACAACATCCAACATATTCCCAAAGGAAGTCCGATATAATAATAGAAGTACAAATTACTGTTATAATTCAATCTCTTCAGAAAACTAGGGTCCATCTTCTGTTGCATGATAAAAATGAACAAAATAGAAAACCAAGGGCAATAGCAGCTTTGGGGAAAAATAAGTGTGGGTATGAGTGTCCCTGAAGAATCAAGTCACCAGGATTGTCTTATTTCAGTTTCAAGAGTGAGAGGGATGCTCAAAACTTCAGAGCTCATGAGAATCTGGACCTGAGTAGCTTGCAGTGCAAGGTTAGAGTTTAGTCCGTTCAGCCTCTTGTCCATTGTGGGATTCTCGAATGTCAGGGGACGTGGGTGGTGACAAGTGAGGGGGATTCTTCTTCCTTCCTCTTAAGTCATGCCCCCACACGATCTCCATGTAGTTCAGAGTGCCCTGGAGGTCATATTCGTTTGTGGATTCTTTGCTGTTTGAAATCTATAGCTAAATTACAATGCCACTCAGTGTAGCTGGCTGGCTTTCTTTCTTTCTAGCTTCATAAATTTCCCTTACATTTTCAACTGGGTGAATTATTTGCCATTTGCTTTTATAATCTGGTGTTTGTACAATGTCATTGGCAAGAGTTCATATGTGCTTCTTGCCACCCCAGGGATTCCTGTAGCTCCATAATGATGGAATTAATCTATAAATGTGGTCTCTAAAAGCACCTCTGAGCCTGATTTTTTGAATGAAAGGCAGAGTGGAATGGAAAGGATCTGTTGGCATCATCAACATTATCTAAATGGATGCAAATGCAGCAGATTGAAAATGCTCATCCTTACCAGAAATGATAAAAAATCAAAGGACTGCTATTTGCATATTTAATTGTAATGGTGCATTGAGACCAAATTACTGAGTGGGGGTTATGAGCATTTCACAGAAGGTAATTGACTCCCACGTTTATTTTTGCCATCTTGATGGGTATTAGAAGATGGCCAGGCTTTCTAAGCACTTCTGCACTTCAAACCTGGACAGTACTTGGACACACGAGGAAACCATGGCATGAGTTCAAATGAATGAGTTGCATTAGCCTCCCTTCTGGTTAGTTCAGGTCAAATGGTGGCCTGTCTATGTAGTGCATAGTTGCTAGCTTTATTTATTTATTTATTTATTTTTAAAGATTTATTTATTTATTTGAGAGAGAGAAAGAGCTTGTATAGGTACAGAGGGAGGGGCAGAGGGAGAGAATCTTCAAGCAGACTCTTCGCTAAGCACAGAGCCCTGTCTGGGGCTTGATCCCATGACCCATGAGATCATGCCCTGAGCTGAAACCAAGAGTTAGTCGCTTAACCAACCATGCCATCGAGGCACCCTGGTAGCTAACCTTTATTGAGCCCAGACTGTGTTGCAGGCCCAGTGCTAAGCTCTTTACATACATTATCTCATTTGACTCTCTCATCCCTATGAGGTAGATTGTGGTATTCCCATTTTACAGATGTGAGACAGAGAGGAATTAAGTAACTCGGCTAAATTCACATAGTAAATGGTAAGTCAGGATATAAGACGTTTTTGTCTGACTCCAAAGCCAGAGTTGTTGATCTGGGAATAATTTCTTTCTCTAACACCAAAGCATTCTCTTATTACTAACTCACGAATGCCTATGACAACTATCAGTCAAGCCCCCTTTGTGTGCTAGTTGCTAAACACAAAGAATGAAATGGAGGCAAACCCCCATTCTTGTCTCCAAGGACTTGTAGTCTCCAGTGAACATACTAGAAATAACTGGAAATGAAATTCCATCATTGTTTTGTATGCAATATCAGCAGCATCGTTCCTGCATTCTTCCTTACCAGCATCATCACCATCATCATCATCAGACTATTTCCTAGGCCCTGCTATGTGCCAGGAGCTAGACTGGGCACCAGGAGACCTCATAGTCTCAGGAGACTACAGTGCACAGAATGTACGTGGATTTGCCCACACCGCCAGCTAGTAAGGGCCAGAGCCAGCAGGTAAGCTGAAGATCATCTAATTCTAATATTTTAATAACTGTACCACCTGAGAAGGATTCTGAGGTCACTCTAAATAATAATGTCACCTGAAATGTGTTTACAGGCCACTGTAAAAGCAATGGGGATAAGAAGCTTCATGAATAATGAAAGCTACGTGTCCCAAGTGCCTGCCCTCTTCTGTGTGAGAAACTCTCCATCTAGGCTCTCCCGTAAGCACCTCAATATCCTACTTGTTAGTGCCACCTTCCCATTTTTCAGATGAGAAGCATGAAGTCCAGGAAGATAAAGTAACCTGCCCAAGGTCCACTTGCATCAAGGGGGGGATTTTGAAGCCCATATCTGACTGGCTCCAAAACTCTATATTTCCAGGGGAAATGCTGATTTTCAGAAGGACTCTAGGTAAAACTCTCCAAAAAGCAATCCCTGAAGAATACAGATTGCTGGTCTGACTCCATCTTAAACAAGGGCCTCCGCTCCCCAAGATCCATGTGACATTATTTTCCCCCATTTTAAAAAACACCTTTTGTTTTTCCTTCTTGTTTGGTAAGAGGATGGTATGTGTTTGGGGGGATGGGACAATAAAAAGAGGAGAAGCATGCCTAGAGATGAATGGATTGTAGAGAATTCAGGAAACTCAAGTCCATAAGCTCTGGGGCCTGTCCTTCTATAATCTTCCTTTATCTGCAGCTGACAGCTCACCCCTGGAGGACTAAAAGGGAGAGAAGATGCTCATTTTTAAGGATAAGGAGAGCCTCTATCTAAGTTTAGTTGAGTCTGTTCATCTTTTTGAGTAAAGGGCATGAATACTGCCTCTCATGGCTTCCCTGCAATGATACTGGGTTTCAAATTCTAATTCTGCTGCAGAAGGTTGGGATTCACAAGGAACATTAGAAGGGTTAGCATGATAAGAACAAGATCATTTATTAAGTGCCTATTTTTCTGAATGTTTTGCATTCATTACCTAACTTAACCTTTTTACCCATCCTACAAAGGAAACATTTTTATACCCTTTTCGCAAACTATAAGGTTACGGTGAAAGAGAAACAACTTTCCACAGGGTTGTACAGGTCATATGAGATTGACCTGGGACTCAAATCCTAAGTTACATTTTATTTTATTTTTGTTTTTTGAAATGTTTCTCCATTAAAAAAAAAAATTGTTTATTTGAGAGAGAGAGCGCGAGGGAGAGCGCGAGCGGGGGTGAGGGTCACAGGGAAAAGCAGACTCCACACTCCCCGCTGAGCAGAGAGCCTGAGGCGGGGTTCAATCCCAGAGTTCTGGGATCCAGCCCCACATCCAGCTTCCTGCTCCTCCCTGTGCCCCTCACCCACCTCGTGCTCTTTTCATGCTCTCTCTCTCAAATAAATAAACAAAATCTTTAAAAAAAAAAATGGAGAAACATTTCCAAAAAATTCATTCCTTTCATAGGAAGAAAAAGTGACACACTTAAGACTACAGATCATTAATTTCAAATCAGGATCAAAACTCACTTTTAAGAACCACATGTACTTATTTTCTCTCCACATAGGGCAAGTTTTCTAGTGGGAGATTTCTCAATCACTTGTGTAACGAGGTCTATGTTAGGTCTGTTCTATAAGGTCTCCAAAGTTTGACCCAACACACCTGAACCAACCTTGACCTGAGTTGAAACCACCACCATGCAGGATTAAAGTTAAGCACAATTATAAGTTAATTTATACTTGCTTGGGCAGTGCTGCTATAGGACACTGAGTGGTCCTGAAAGGCTTCATGAGGAGGCAAGATGAAAAGAGCGTACACACATACATACAGACACACACACAAACAGGTAATACCTGCCAAATGAGCATCAAAGACATAGAAAGGAAAGGATAATGACAAGTGTCAAGGCCCAGTGTGCACCCGTGCAGATTGTGTTGCATATCTGCTGGGAGTTGGAACAGCCCTTTACATTATAGGCTTTTAAGAGTTTATGTAAATAATGCCTCCCTGAAGATAGACAGGGCCCAATCTGTAAAACTTACATAAAGAACATGGATTCAATTAAGTTCAGGGGTCAGGAACACTTCATGGAGAGAAGGTGGCCTTGAGATCATAATTTCAGGACAAATGTATTTCTTAGTGATTTACTGGCATTGCTGTGCTCATATTGCAATAAGTTTTTATAGTATCTATAGTGAACATGAATAAGAGAAGATTAAAAAGGACAACTCAAGTATTCATACTCCTCTGTCAAATAACAGAAGTTCTCTTTATTAAAAAAATATTTCAGTGAACCCTCAGTGTATTATTCTTGGGTATATCAGGTTTATTTCTGTTGGAATTAATCAGATTTTCTCAAAGTATTTCCTTGGGAATGTGAAACTGATTATACATACACTGATGAAAATATCTTTCCCAAATTGGCTGACATGAGTCAGTTTTTTCTTTTGCTTCATTGCTTAGGATAATTACTTATTTTTGTGAAGAGTACCTCTCTCACTTAGAAATTTTCAAGGCAGAATTCTAAGTTTGGTATGATAAAATTACTTTTAAGTTTTGTGCGGAACTTTAGGACTTATTAAATTTGAATTTAAGGAAGCAGAGCTCAATATTTATTTTCAAATAAAAATGGGGAATTTCTTCTCTTTCTATTTTCCTTTCCCTCTCCTCTTGTCTTTCATTTTTCTTCCCTCTCCATCTTGAGTTTAACATGGTGGCTGACCAAATAAAACAAGTGTATTTGGAGTAATGAGAAGCAAACTTCTCACTGCCAGATCAGAAAAGAAGGCTAGAAAGAACACGGTGGTATGGCATTGGAACTAAAGATGGCTGTATAAACTCCTGGTTTTGTAACATGTATATACACAGAAGGATATATATATATGTGTGTGTCTTTACACACATATGGATATATATATATATATATATATATATATATATATATATTTCTAGTTCTATTGACAGCTAAGAACAATGACATCCCAGTAGCAATGAGCACAGTGAGCACTCACATATTGGTTTCTAAATACCATCCTTTCTGAAATGAAAGGATGGTTTCTTGGAGAAAGGGCTGATTCCAGAATTTTGGGACAAGGGATGTTCAATATGAACTCAGAACATCTTATTGTGCTAGAATATAAGAAAATGTTCAATGACTAATGAGTTAAAGGATGCAAGAGCCAACTGGAGGTTTGGTGACAGATTATAATCCATTGACTAAAATGGGAATCTCTGACTGAATACTGACCTAAACAAATAAATAAATAAATAATGGGGACAGCCATAGTAGAAGATTCATGGACTCTGATGACAGTGAGTGAAGACTTGATAAGAAATAGGATTTGAGGGGCACTTGGGTGGCTCAATGGGTTAAGCCTCTGCCTTCAGCTCAGGTCATGATCTCAAGGTCCTAGGATTGAGCCCCACATTGGGCTCTCTTCTCAGCAGGGAGCCTGCTTCCCCCTCTCTCTCTGCCTGCCTCTCTGCCTACTTCTGATCTCTCTTTGTGTCAAATAAATAAATACAATCTTAAAAAAAAAAGAAATAGGATTTGAGTGTACTTTTCACACTCTTCGCCCCACTAAAATACTAATCAATTACAAAGAAAAATTAGTGAATTTAAAGTGTAAGAACCATAGACACCACCTTGACCAGGCGATCAACATTAACATCAGCAGTGAGGGGGCAAATTGACATCATGTATCTCCTTTTGTGATGCACAGAAAAGAGCACAGCACCATTTCTGGGGTATTCCTGCCAAGAATGTACAGTGAGAGTGTGATCATGAAGCAATGTTGGGTGGACCCAGATGGAAGGTCATTCTACAGAATAAAAAGTCTTCAACCCTTAAAAGTATAAAGGGCATAAACTACAGGGAAAGCCTGTGGTCCTGTTCCAAACTTGAGGAGTGTGAAGTGACATCTAAAGACAACTAATTGCAAAATAAATCTCAGCCAGAAAGAAAAAAAAGAAACATTAGGGCAAAGTTGGGAAATTTGAAAGGGATCTGTGCATTGGAGCTGCTTGTGCTGACTGGGAAGTTTAGATGCTGATTTTGCAGGAGAATGTCTTTGTTTTTGGAAACACACTGGAGTATTTAGGGATGATGGAATATCATGTCTATCATTTGCCTGACTAATGATAACAGGAATGTGTACAGACAGCATGGGCGGTGGAGTAAATCTAAAACAATTAGAGAATCCAAGAAAAGGAAATTCAGGACATTTTTCTATTATTCAAGCAAATTTTCCTTAAGGTTGCAATTTTCTTTTTTGAACAGTCAGTTTTTAAAATTTGAAACAAATAAATGAGTAGGGGGGAACAGATTTTACATGTTATGAAAATGGCAAGATAAAGAATAATATTACAGGAATCATCTAGAGAGATAGTGTTTTCCCCTCTTCATACAGGAGATAGCAGAGGCAGAGAGAGAGCAAGTTACTTGCCTAGGTCACACTGCTAGTTGAAGACCAGATCCAAACCCAGGCAGCCTGATTCCGAAGCCTGCACTCTCAGTGCCCATGCTATACTGCCTCTGTGTGGAACATTCATTGGCGTTGCTAGCATGATAATGAGGCACTTCTTATGGGCCAGACGCTGTGCTAAGTGCTCTTACACACATCCTGACATTGAAGCTTTCAATGAAGACCAGTTGGTTCACACAGCTGGAAAGTGTGCAAGCTGCTGTCTGGAACCCAGTTTTATCTGGCTTCAGAGTTCCTGTTCGTTAAACCCGGATGCATACAAGCCACCAAGAAAGGAGAAACTTCTCACTGAAAGTTGACAGTGGAAAAAGTTTGGAAAGAGGTGGGTTTCAAGTTTTAGGTCCCACGTTTTATACCTGTGCTAATTCCAAAATGCCTTTATTGGTACTTAATTAGTAGGCAGAGCAGACTTGTTAATTAGGCACAGTGTATGCAGTGTCTATGGCCTAGGATATGTTTGGGGCCCACAAAAATGTCTATTTTAAAATAAGATTAAAAAAAATGAATGTAGTCCAGCTTGAATTATATTGGTCTTAATGCCATTATAACAGTAACATAGATTTTAAAATATTTTTAGTGACTCATGAAGGCCAAAGCACCTAGGGTCCATGAAAGTCACAATGTGGCCCACCAAGTGAATTTTTTAAAAACCAATGAAAATGAAAATGTGTCTTGGTCAGCATGCATGCAAGCCACATTTAGCAAATAAACAACTCTGAATTACAAATGGGTTCGTTCAGGGCAGATTGCATTAAGATTTACAGCAAAGAGCAAATTGTATTGTATTGACTTCATGAAGTTGGAAATGATTAGCAATATAGTGGAAAAAAAAAATCTGGTCCATGGAGAGAAGATATTAAAGACATATTTCAGTGCGGTAACAAGATAAAGACAATAATGGACTTGCGATTTGGCAGATGTCCTTTGTGCTTTTCATGTCACGAGCTGTCCCACAGATCTTTCAGTTCTTCTGTGCAATGATGTCATGTTAATGTCAAAATTTTACAAGTGATTCTATAAGCCAGAAATCCAAAGACCATTTGCCTACGTGGAAAGAGTGAATGAGGACTATTTTCTTTTTAATTGTGCAGTTTTCCCTGTGAGTTAGACTACATTTTATTTTGAGTGAACAATAACAACAAAACATCAACCAAACTGTTTTAAGCTAAAAGGGAAGCTATTGAATCTTGTAGCTCAAAAGATCAAGACTAGTCTGTCTGCAGGTATGGCTTGTCCAGGGCTTACATGAAGGATCTAATCTATCTCTATCTCTCAGGTTGGCTTCACTGTCCCCAGTGTTATTTTTTCGCTAAGGCTGTGTGTGATGGACAAGATGAAGATAACAATCCCAAACGCCGAGAAAAGAAATATTTTTCCAATATTCTGAAAAAATATTCATTCATTCATTCGTTATCAAGAACATGTTGGGGGACATGTCCGCCCCTATGTCTGGTGCTCATTGGCTGAGGTCTGGGTTATAAATTCTGCCCAGATGAGACTGGGGAGAGCTGGGTCCTTCAGTGAGGGGTAACTAGACTCTATCAATAAAAACAGCAGCAAAAACAGAACAAAATAAAAAACCAAAAGTCTGTTTATCCCCCCAAGAGCTTTGACTTCAGCCTCTACTGATATTATTCCAGGACACACAGAAGAGGTAGTCTGGCTTATGTTAGGGACCCAATCCCTAAAGTTAGAGTGCCCAGGTCACTTCCTCACCTGTGGTGCAAGTGATGTCACTATTCAATTGCTTAGTTAGTTCCTCTGTGAAAGGGATGATAACAGGTTTTTATCTCACACTGCTTTACATGGGTCCAAGTAAGTACCCAGTACATCATCACCAGTCAGTAAAAAGTAAATTAGATTGCTGTTATTGTTAAGCCTGAGGCACTGCATGGAATATGCAAACCATCAAAATAATTATTAAAGTATGTGAAAATGATCTCTAATCATAAAAAAATTAAAAATTATTTTCATTACCCTCAAAGTCAAAACAGAACTGATTCTTTAATAAACAAATTGTAAGGGGAAGAAGCGATTGGGAGGACTGATAGATGTTTTAAAACTTAGACGTATAATCAGTCTTAAAAGGTGGGTGCATTTGGATCCTGATTCAAAAATTGTTTAAAAATTGCTGTAATGGGACCACTGGAAAGTTGAACATTGACTAAGGAATTATTGTAAATTTTATTTTAGGGGTAATGATGTTGACATTTTGCATTTAGAAATTCTTACACCCCCCAAAAAAAATCCAGTTAAGAAATGGACAGAAAAAATGAATAGACACCTTTCCAAAGACATCCAGGTGGCTACCAGACAATGAAAAGAAAGATGCTCAATATCATCATCATCAGGGAAATACAAATCAAAACAAATCAAAACTATGATGAGATACCACCTCACGCCTCTCAGAATGGCTAAAATCAACAACATAGAAAACAGCAGGTGTTAGCAGGATGAGGAGAAGGGGGAACACTCTTACACTGTTGCTAGGAATTCCAACTGATGCAGCCACTCTGGAAGAGTATGGAGGTTCCCCATGAAGTGAAAAATGGAACTAACCTATCATCCAGCACTACTAAATAAATATCTGTACTAGTATTGGTACTAGTAAATACTAGCACTACTAGGTATTTACACAAAGGTTACAAAAAAACAGATTCAAAGGGGTATATGCCCCCTGATGTTTATAACAGTATTATCAACAAAAGCCAACCCATGGAAAGAGCCCAAATGTCTATTGACTGATGAATGCATGAAGATGTGCTATGTATATACTATGGAATGTTACTCAGCTATCAAAAAGAATGAAATCTTGGTGAGAGGCAATGGAAGAGGAGTAGCAGACTGAAATGACATCAGATACCAGGAGTTCAGCTAGATAGGTATCAAACCATTCCAAACTCTTACAAACTCAACAAGAGATAGAAGGGAAGAAGAACAGCAATTTTAGGAATAAAAAATTGACCACTTTCTGAAAGGTAGGACATAGGGAGAAGTGAATCCGAAGAGACAGGAAGATAGACCATGGCAGTGTGGGGGAGGGAAGAGGAGGAGTCGGCTCCCAGCAAGTGGCAGGGCAGTGGAGCACAAAATCAGAACTTTTAGAAGTCTGCTCCACTACGGGACATCACTCCAGAGGCTAAGCAGGGGTTGAGCCCTCGCGGGGACAGTGTGGTCTCAGGTCCCACGGAGTCACAGAAAGATTGGGGGTGTCTGAGTGTGGCAGAGCTGCCAGGTATCGGAACTGGGAAGCCGGCTTATAGAAACAGAGCCGGGGAGTGAGCTCTCAGCTCGGGGTTACATTAAACCATGATCCAAGTCACAGTCAGGCCACTGCTCTTCGATCAGAGCACCCACAAGTGGCAGAGCCGGGAAGACTCACCTTCATCCTTTGAGAGGAGCAGCGCAGCAGGATATGCTGGGTTTGGAGACTCCAAATTGGGCCATGTGCCAGAGACAGAAACACTCAGTCACAGGACGGGTGAGCTCGGAGCATGGCTGGAGACCAAGGAGAGGGGAGTGATTGAGGGCTTTTCTCCAAGAGTGCACTGAAGAGTGGGGACCCGATCTCTCGGCTCCTCCAGGGCCGGAGGCTGGGAGGCCGCCATCTTCATTCTCGTTCTCCAGAGCTCTATGGAAAGCGTTCAGGGAACAAAAGGTCTGAAGAGCAAACTCAAGCAGATTACTTAGCTTGGCCCCTGGCAAGGGCAGCGCAATTCCACCTTGGCCAAAGGCATTTGATAATGACTGAAACAGGCCCCTCCTGTAGAAGATCAGCAAGAACATCCAGCCAAGACCAAGCTCACTGATCAAGGAGAATGGCTTAATTTCAGAGGTAGGGGAAAGCAACACATAGAATTCATGGCTTTTTCCCCATGATCCTTTAGTTTTGCAAAGTTAATTTTATTTATTTATTTTTTTCTTATTCTATTTTTTTTTTACTTTTCCCCTTTCCTCTCTTAACATTTTTAAGTAGTTTATCTTAACAATACCTTTCTTAAAAAAAAAAAAAACCAACTCCTTGAAACATTCATTGTTACAGTCATATTTTATCCCTTCATTGTACTTAACTTGATTTTTTGTATACATATAGGCTTCCCCCGCCAAAAAAATTTTGGGATATAATTTCTTCTAATAGATCAAAATATACTCTAATCTAGGACATGGCTTTGTTCTAGTCTCCAGCCTGAGCACATTCCCTCCTCTTTTTTTTTTCTTTTTCCAACAACTTGTCTTATCAATTCCTTTTTTTAGAATTTTTAAAAAATTTTCATCTTTACAGTCATATTCCATACCTTCATTGTGTTTACACTTATTTTTGTATATATATATATATACATATACATATATATACATATATATATATATACACATGCTTTTCTTTCTTTAAAATTTTGATAGGCAGTTTCTTCTAAGAGACCAAAATATACCCAAAATCAAGTGGGTGGCTCTGTTCAATTCGCCAGTCTAATATGCAGCCAAGAATACTACATCCAGCTAGGCTATCATTGAAAATAGAAGGAGAGAAAAAAAGCTTCCAGGACAAAAAAAAATTAAAAGAATTTGCAAACACCAAACCAGACCTACAGGAAATATTGAAAGGGATCTTCTAAGCAAAGAGAGAACCTAAAAGTAGTAGATCAGAAAGGAACAGACAATATACAGTAACAGTCACCTTACAGGCAATACAATGGCACTAAATTCATATCTTTCAATAGTCATCCCGAATGTAAAGGGGCTAAACGCCCCAATCAAAAAACACAGGGTATCAGAATGGATAAAAAACCCAAACCCATCAATATGCTGTCTATAATAATCTCATTTTAGACCCAAAGACATCTCCAGATTGAAAGTGAAGGGGTGGAAAAAAATTTACCAGGCTAAGGGACTTCAAAAGAAAGCTGGGTGGCAATCCTGGTATCAGATAAATTAGATTTTAAGCCACAGACTATAATAAGAGATGAGGAAGGACACTATATCATACTTAAAGGGTCTGCCCAACAAGAAGATCTAACAATTTTAAATATCTGTGCCCCTAATTTGTGAGCAGCCAACTATATAAACCAATTAATAACAAAATCAAAGAAACACATTGACAATAATATAATAGTAGTAGGGGCCTTTAACACCTCCTCACTGAAATGGACAGATGATCCAAGCAAAAGAGCAACAAGGAAATAAAGGCCTTAAATGACACACTGGACCAGATGGACATCCCAGGTATATTCAGAACATTCCATCCCAAAGCAACAGAATGCACATTCTTCTCTAGTGCACGTGGAACATTATCCACAATAGATCACATCCTGGGTCACAAATCAGGTCTCAACTGGTACCAAAATATTGGGATCATTCTCTACATATTTTTGGACTACAGTGCTCTAAAAATAGAACTCAACCACAAGAGGGAAGTTGGATGAACTCAAATACATGGAGATTAAAGAGTGTCCTACTAAAAAATGAATGGGTCAACTAGGAAATTAAAGAAGGATTGAAAAAGTTTGTGTAAACAAATGAAGACACAACTGTTCAAAATCTGTGGGACACAGCAAAGGCAGTCTTGAGAGGAAAGTATATAGCAATATAAGCCTTTCTCAAGAAACAAGAAAGGTCTCAAGTATACAACCTAACCCTACACCTAAAGAAGCTGGAGAAAGAACAGCAAAGAAAGCCTAAACTCAGCAGGAGAAGAGAAATAATAAAGATCAGAGAAGAAATCAATGGAATAGAAACCAAAAGAATAGAAGAACCAGATCAATGAAACCAGGAGCTGGTTCTTTGAAAGAATTAATAAGATTGATAAACCCCTGGCCAGACTTATCAAAAACAAAAGAGAAAGGACCCAAATAAATAAAATCATGAATGAGGGAGGAGAGACCACAACCAACACCAAAGAAATACAAACAATTATAAGAATGAGTGACTATAGGCCAGCAAATTAGACAATCTGGAAGAAATGCATGCATTCCTAGAGACATATAAACTACCAAGACTGAACCAGGAAGAAATAGAAAACCTGAACAGACCCATAACCAGTAAGGAGATTGAGTTAGTCATCAAAAATCTCCCAACAAACAAGAGCCCAGGGCCACATAGCTTCCCAGGGGATTTCTACCAAATGTTTAAAGAAGAATTAATACCTCTTTTCCTGAAACTGTTCCAAAAAATAGAAATGGAAAGAAAACTTCCAAACTCATTTTATGAGAAGAGCATTACCTTGATTCCAAAACCAAACAAAGACCACACCAAAAAGGAGAATTATAGACTAATATCCTTGATGAATGCAGATGCAAAAATTCTCACCAAAATACTAGCTAATAGGATCCAAAAGTACAGTAAAAGGATTATTCACAATGACCAAGTGGAATTTATTCCTGAGCTGCAAGGTTGGTTCAACATCCACAAATCAATCAATGTGATACAATGCATTAATAAAAGAAAGAGTAAGAACCATATGATATTCTCAATAGATGCTGAAAAAGCATTTGACAGGGGCACCTGTGTATCTCAGTGGGTTAAAGTCTCTGCCTTCGGCTCAGGTAATGTTCCCAGGGTCCTGGGATTGAGCCCCACATCAGGCTCTCTGCTCGGCAGGGAGCCTGCTTCCCCATCTCTCTCTCTGCCTGCCTCTGCCTACTTGTGGTAGCTATCTGCCCAATAAATAAAGAAAATCTAAAAAAAAAAAAAATACTCCTGCAAAGGAAAACATCTTTAAAAGGAAAAAAAAGGCATTTGACAAAGTACAAAATCCTTTCTTGATCAAAACTCTTCACAGTGTAGGGATAGAGGGTACATACCTCAATATTATCAAAGCCATCTATAAGAAATCCGAAGTGAATATCATTCTTAATGTGGAAAAACAGAGCTTTCCCCCTGAGGATGTCCACTATCACTGCTGCTATTCAACATAGTACTAGAAGTCCTAGCCTCAGCAATCAGACACCAAAAAGGAAAAAAAAAAAAAAAAAAAAAGGCATCTGAATCAGCAAAGAAGTCAAACTCTCACTCTTTGCAGGTGATATGATACTTTATGTGGAAAACCCAAAAGACTCCACTGCAAAACTGCTAGAAGTCACACAGGAATTCAGTAAAGTGTCAGGATATAAAATCAATGCACAGAAATCAGTTGCATTTTTATACACCAACAGTAAGACAGAAGAAAGAGAAATTAAGGAGTCGATCCCATTTACAATTGCACCCCAAACTATAATATACCTAGGAATAAATCTAACTAAAGAGGCAAAGAATCTGTACTCAGAAAACTATAAAGTACTCATGAAAGAAATTGAGGAAGACACAAAGAAATGGAAAAAGGTTCCATGCTCATGGATTGGAAGAACAAATATTGTGAAAATGTCTATGGTACCTAAAGCAATCTACCTGTTTAATGCAATCCCTATCAAAATATCATCCTTTTTTTTTTTTTGAAGAAATGGAACAAAAAATCCTAAAATTTATATGGAACCAAAAAAGACCTCGAATAGCCGGAGGAATATTGAAAAAGAAAGCCATAGTTGGTGGCATCATAATTCCAGACTTCAAGCTCTATTGCAAAGCTATCATCATCAAGACGATATGGTACTGACACAAAAACAGACATAAAGATTAATGGAACAGAATAGACACCCCAGAAATAGACCCTCAACTCTATGGTCAACTAATCTTCAACAAAGCAGGAAAGAATGTCCAATGGGAAAAAGACAGTCTCTTCAAAAAATGGTGTTGGGAAAATTGGACAGCCTCATGCAGAAAAATGAAACTGGACCATTTCCTTACACCACATATAAAACTAAACTCAAAATGGATGAAAGACCTCAATGTGAGACAGGAATCCATCAAAATCCTTGAGGAGAACACAGGCAGCAACCTCTTCAACCTCAGCTGCAGCAACTTCTTCCTAGGAACATAACCAAAGGCAAAGAAAGCAAAGGTAAAAATGAACTACGGGGATTCATCAACATCAAAAGCTTTTGCACAGCAAAGGAAACAGTCAACAAAACCAAAGACAACTGACAGAATGGGAGAAGATATTCACAAATGACATATCAGGTAAAGACTAGTATCCAAAATCTATAAAGAACTTATCAAACTCAATACCCAAAGAACAAATAATCCAATCGAGAAATGGACAGAGGGCATGAACAGACATTTCTGCAAAGAAGACATCCAAATGGCCAACAGACACATGAAAAAGTGCTCCACATCACTTGGCATCAGGGAAATACAAATCAAAACCACAATGAGATACCACCTCACACCAGTCAGAATGGCTAAAATGAACAAATCAGGAAATGACAGATGCTGGCAAGGATGTGGAGAAAAGGGACCCCTCCTACACTGTTGGTGGGAATGCAAGCTGGTGCAGCCACTCTGGAAAGCAGTATGGAGGTTCCTAAAAAGTTGAAAATAGAGCTACCCTATGACCCAGCAATCGTAGTGATCCGAAGGGGCACTTGCACCCAAATGTTTATAGCAGCAATGTCCACAATAGCCAAATTATGAAAAGAACCTAGATGTCCATCAACTGGTGAATGGATAAAGAAGATGTGGTGTGTACACACACACACACACACACACACACACACAATGGAATACTATGCAGCCATCAAAAGAATGAAATCTTGCGATTTGCAATGACATGGATGGAACTAGAGGGTATTATGCTGAGCGAAGCAAGTCAATCAGAGAAAGACAATTATCATATGAACTCCCTGATAGGAGGAATTTGAGAGGCAGAGTGGAGGGTTTGGTGGGTAGGGAAGGAAAATAGAAACAAGATGGCATTGGGAGGGAGACAAACAATAAGAGACTCTTAATCTCACAAAACAAACTGAGGGTTGCCTGGGAGAGGGGTCTAGGGAGAGGTTGGCTGGGTGATGGACACAGGGGAGGGTATGTGCTATAGTGAGTGCTGTGAAGTGTGTTAGCCTGATGATTCACAGATCTGTAGCCCTGGGGCAAATAATCCATTATATGTTAATAAAAACAATTAATTAAAAAAAAAGAATGAAATCTTGACATTTGCAGCAAAGAGAATGGAACTTGAGTGTATTATGTTAAGTGAAATAAGTCCATCATAGAAAGACAAATACCATATGATTTCACTCAAATGTGGAATTTAAGGAAAAAATAGTTGAACATTTGGGAGGGAGAAGAAAAGAGAGGGAAACAAACAATAAGAGACTCTTAAGAATAGAGAACCAACTGAGGGCTGATGAAGGAAGGTGGGTGGGGGATGGGCTAGATGGGTAATGGTGTTAAGGAGGGCATTTGTTATGATGAGCACTGGGTGTTGTATGTAAGTGATGAACCACTGGTTCTCCTGAAACCATTATTGCATGGTATGTTAACTAACCAGAATTTAAATAAAAATCTGAAAATAGAAATTAAAACTCGGGTGTAAATTTTTAAAATTCTTATTATTTAGATCTCTATATATAGCTATATTCACGGGGTGATGTGATATGGTACGTTGGATTTGCTTTAAACTTATAATAAAATGAAACAAAATAAAATAATTTAGGAGCCGGGTGATGGGAACATAGGCATTCATTAAACTCTTCTGCCAGTTTTTTTTTAATGTATTCAAAATTCCTCATTATAAAAAGTTAAAAGGAAAAGAGAAGTACAAAGTCAAACCTAAGAAATCAAAGACCCAACTCCTTCAAACCTTAATCTGTCTCCAGTAATCTATTTTTTAAAAGACTTTATTCATTTGTCAGAGAAAGAGAATACAAGCGGCAGGCAGAGGAAGAAGCAGGCTTCCTGCTGAACAGGGAGCCCGATGCAGGGTTCGATCCCAGGACCCTGGGATTATGACCTGAGCTGAAGGCAGGTACTTAGCTGACTAAGCTATCCAGGTGTCCCTGTTTCTAGTAATCTTAATTTATTCTAAAGATTGTATTTATTTATTTGAAAAAGAGAGAATGAGTGAGAGCACAAGCACAAGAGAGCATGAGAGCATAAGTAGGGGGAGGGGGAAAAGCAGACTCCCCTACTGAGCAGGGATCCCCAGGAGCCGGGATCACGCCCTGAGCCAAAGACAGTTGCTTATCCAACTGAGCCACCTAGGAGCCCCTCTAGTAATCTTAATCTTAATCTCTAGCACTTTACTCTGTGTATAAGTGCAAGTGGCCAGTTGGGGAGTGAAAGGAACTTTCCACTGGGAACAAGACACTTATCTGTGGTGAATTCCAGCTTTATCCAAGAGACCTGTGACTCACGAGCATTCTCCTTCATGCACTCAGTTTCTTCACTTGTAAAATGAAGGTACGATGCTGGACCAGCGGCTGGCCAGACTTTCAAAGAGGTAACACAAAATATCTTTCTTGAGTGAACAGTTCCCCAGCAGGGCAAGCTTCCAGTTCTTGATTTCAGCTCAGGTCCTGATCTCAGCTTTGTGAGATCGATCCCCTGGGTGTGGACGCTGCTTAAGATTCTCTCTCTCCCTCTGCCCTCCCCTGACCAAAACTACATGTATATACTACTTACTCATAAGAAGTCTAGGAAGGAGATGTAATTTTGACACCCATGTTATAAATGAGAAAACTAAGGCCCAGAAAGATTCTGGGTCTAGTACAGCACAGCTAGCATGAGGCAGAACCATTGAAATATATACCACAGCTCGCTGACCACCCAGGCTCACAAAGATCCTTCTCACCAGCCACTCCCATTCTGCCTTACTCAGCCTCCAGCATTTGCATATTCGCTTTTCCTGGTTTATTTACTAGGTGGTTTGTTTCGGGAAAATAGAAAACGACAAGATGCTGAGTAATATGGAAACCGCTCTACCCCCAGTGAAAAATAAGTAGAAAAAACAAAACTCCCCCCAGCTGTTGAGACTCCTAACAGCTACCTGCCGAGGACCCGTTTGATCAAGACAGAAGAATCCATTATTTCTTCCTCCTCTTTTCATTAGACCATCATTCTGATGAGAAGCAAATTAATTAAATAAACTCCAGCAGCTGTCAGACAGAAACCAGTACACATCAAAGCCTCTTATGAATGTTACTAAGTAGGTCCAAGAAGTCACCTGATGCCAATGTCATTCCATTATTTCTCAGATGTCATTGTCACTGAATGTAGATGCAGGAATATTGAACTAACCTCAAAAAACAAAATACTCTATGCATTTACATATATTGACAATTTGATGAGATGTGTCTTGCCAAATGAAAGTCTTCTCAATGATGCTTTTTTTCCGGGGGGGGGGGGGGTGTGGTAGATAAATTGGTGGCTCAAGATGGCTTAAGGGGGTTTGTCTCTTTTCCTGGAGTGCAAAGAAGTAACCATCACTGCCACTTACTGCAAGGGACAGTCATTAGTAATGGGTTTGCCCCACTCTCTTCTTCCTAATATTTGCACAGATGTATCCACCTAAACCTGGGCAGACCTTTTCATCCACTCAGGATTTCAAAACTGAAATCTCAAAATAACTCTGCGTACTTCCCAGCAAATTTTCATCCAGAGAGCCACAAGACGCGAATGTAGACATTTGCTAATCTTTACTGCCTTTTTTTTTTTTTTAACAGATCTTTCTCTCCTCTCAAAATGTCTTTTATTTATTTATTTATTTCCCTCAAGCCCGGCTAGCTCAGTCGGTAGAGCATGAGACTCTTATTTATTTCCCTCAGTACGTGCTCTCCTGGGAACTAGATATTCACTTGTAGAGGTTTTTTGTTTGGTTGGGTTTTTTTTTTTTTTTAATTCAAACTTAGTCCATCCTTTCACTTTAAAACTTTTATTTCACTCAGTTAATATTCACCCTCCCCATAGAGGCAATAAGCTTCCTGAGGATGACTTCTCATCAGGCTCCATGCCAGAGCCCGCAGAAACATGTTTTCTTTTGAGGCACTCAATAACTATTCGGTTAATGTCTCATCAGAATCAGTAAAGAGTTAAAAACACAGACTAAAAATTCCTCAAGGAGTCATTATATCTATGTTTTATATCTACACTTGGTTATTACACACACACAAGTTTTAGTATAGGAATTCAAAATTATGTATAAAACTGACATCTGGGGCGCCTGGGTGGCTCAGTGGGATAAAGCCTCTGCCTTCGGCTCAGGTCATGATCCTGGGGTCTTGGGATCGAGCCCCGTATCGGGCTCTCTGCTCAGCAGGAGTCTGCTTCCTCCTCTCTCTCTGCCTGCCTCTCTGCCTACTTGTGATCTCTCTCTGTCAAATAAATAAATAAAATCTTTAAAAAAAACCCTGATATCCAACTGATATTCAGAAGTTATACGGAAAAGGCACTGTTATACTTCTTTTGTATTTCAGATTTATTTATTAATTTGAGAGAGCCAAAGTGGGAGAGATCACAGAGAGAGAGGGAGAAGCAGATTCGCTGCTGAGCCCAGAGTCCGAGGCAGGGCTCGACCCCCGGACCCCAAGATCGTGACCTGAGTCTAAGGCAGACACTTTACCAACTGAGCCAGCCAGACGCCCCAGCATTGTTATATGTCTATGCACTAAAGCTCCCTTTTCTGGGATCTGTGTTAAAATTTTAAATAGAATCGGTGGAAAGTCAGCCCATCAAATAGAGCTGTAAAGCATCACCAATTATTCTTACTGCATTATGTGAAACCATATGTATTTACTGAGAACCTTTCTGCACCAGGCACTGCGCTAGCCCTCCTGTGGGAAAATCCCCCAAAAGGGCAATTTCTATTTGCAAAGATTTGATAATATTGTTAAGGAAATGAAAGGGCTTGCCCTTGGTATAGAAAATCCATAGAGCCTTTATTCCTTTGGGTTATGGTAGCTGCTTGTCCACGCCAGCCTGGATCCACGATTCCCAGGCATCGCTACACTTGGACCAATTACGACACTTCCCATGTCTGAGGGCTGACATGAGGCTGTCAAGTGAACATATTAAACACACACACACACACTATTTTTTATGAGAATCATTTCCTAAAAGCAAGGACATCTTAGTATTTAAAATAGAGGGATAAAGGGCTATGCTTTCAGTGGGTGACATTTTGATTTACGGAAAACTCATCACGGGGTATTTTTCTTTCCCAGTTCACTGGAAAGTAGGAGAAATTCTGCGACCAGCTCCTGCCTGGAAACCACTGGTGCGCCTTTGTGAGGGCTCTCTGGGTGTGAAGTGCTTATTTGTATTATGTCTGAGGGAGACAGTGACTGGTTTGGCAGCTGGATGGGATGTTAATCAGGGTCCAGAGCTCCCAGGAGCTTTGTGTCTGCTCCCCGGAGCTCGGAGCTCGTTTCACAGCAAACATCAGAGCTGTTTGCCTCTGGCTCCTGGGAAGTGAGGACACATCGCAGGAAGCAGATGAGGCTGGCCATCCCACACCTGTTGGCACTGTAGGAAGTTTGTTGGGTGTGGAGAGGAAATGGCGTGAATTGCAGGAAAGTATAAATCCTGATAATGCCCTAGGGCAGGGTAACGAGCTCTGGACCTGCCCACACTGTGACACAGCCAGCCTTCATGTGTACTTCTGGGCTGGGGCCTTAGCCAGATACTACACGCCGATTACACGAGAACATTCCGCCTCTTACTCAAGTGGTACCTGGTCTGGCAGATGATATGGAGATAGAAAGATGGAGTCCGGTATGATAGGGCCCAAGGTTAGGAACTCAAGGTGCCACAAGGCTCCCAATAAGTTTGCCATAAGGTTCCAGATCCTCTAGGTCAAGATCTGCCAGAACAGCACAGGCAGGTTTCAAATCAGGAAATAGGGTGATTGTTTCCACATTCTTTTTTTATTACTGCTGAGTAAGAACTGAGAGGAAGACCCAGAACCGAAGGTGCCATGAATCTTGATGAGTGAGTCCTTCAGTGCAGAGACTCACGAGCTGGCTGTCCGGCAGGAAGAGAACTGAGCTGCATCGGTCATTGTGAATTTTCTAGTAGCCACGCTACTCAGAGTAAAAGGAAACAGGGTGAAATGAATATCAGTAATATGTGAATAATATATAATTATATGTTCATTATTTAACCCAGAAAAACAGAGAGAAACTAATTTTAAGAATATATTACTCAACCCAGTTTATCCAAAATATCATTTCTGTAATCAACATAAAAAATATTCAAGAGAGGGACACCTGGGTGGCTCAGTTGGTTAAGCAGCTGCCTTCGGCTCAGGTCATGATCCCAGCGTCCTGGGATCGAGTCCCACATCGGGCTCCTTGCTCAGCAGGGAGCCTGCTTCTCCCTCTGCCTCTGCCTGCCATTCTGTCTGCCTGTGCTCACTCTCTCCCCCTCTCTCTCTCTGATAAATAAATAAAATCTTTAAAAAAAAAAATTCAAGAGATATTTTACATTTTTTTTTTTTTTGGTAGCGAGTTTTCAAAATCCTGAGTGTATTTGACGCTTGCCATAGTGCATCTCAATTCAGACTATCCACATTTCAAGAACTGAATGGCCACACGAGGCTCGTGGCTGTCTTAGTGGACAGTGGCACGTCTAGAGATTAAAAGCAACTTATTATATTTTTTATTTCAAAAATTTTATTTTTCCTTAATATCAGGGGAGAAAGATGTTCAAGATGTATTAAGGTTTAAAAAATAAGTTCCGGGGTGGCGCCTGGGCAGCTCAGTAGGTTAAGCCGCTGCCTTCGGCTCAGGTCATGATCTCAGGGTCCTGGGATCGAGTCCCGCATCGGGCTCTCTGCTCAGCAGGGAGCCTGCTTCCCTCCCTCTCTCTCTCTGCCTCCCTCTCTGCCTACTTGTGATCTCTGTCAAATAAATAAATAAAACCTTTAAAAAAAAAATAAGTTACGGGTTGAATGGGTGGCTCAGTCACCTAAAGGCTTGACTTCAGCTCAGGTCATAAACTCAGGGCCCTTGGGTTGAGCCCTGCCTGGGGCTCCCTGCTCAGCGGCTTGTTCCTCTAACTCTCCCTCTGCCCCTCTGTTCACAGAGGAGCAAACTAAGCAATCGAATGGTCTTTGATCTATAAAATGGGGAGAATAACAGTAGCCACCGTAGATGCTTAATGTCTGTCAAGAATTTTGGGTAGCAGCTGGGACATAGCAGGCTTTGTGTTAGTGCTTGATAAGTAAAAACTTAATTCTCTGTGGAGCCAAACCTACCTTATGTCCACTTACTCTCAAAATCCTAAGGAGACCATGACTCAATTATTTGTTTTATTGAGGAAAGAAATTCCAGCACATTTCATAGTATACCTATCGTTCAGTTTATGGGGACGTTTGTTTCTGCTTCAATATTGTGGAACCCCTTCTCTTGCTCTTGTTCCCTACAGTTTTGTGTGTAGGCCAGCAGACATACCCCCAGTAAAGAGGGCATGGGGACAGCTCACATTTGAAATTCCTTTTTTTTTTTCTTTTTTTTTTACGATTTTATTTATTTGTTTGAGAGAGAGAGAAAGAGTGAGAACAGAAGCAGGGGGAGCAGTAGGCAGAGGGAGAAGCAGGCTCAGCACTGAGCAAGGGGCCTGATGTGGGACTCGATCCCACAATTTTCAGATCATGACCTGAGGGCAAGGCAGAGGCTTAACTGACTGAGACACTCAGACGTTTCACATTTGAAATTCTTGATTAAAAAACGTAAGGAGGTATATTTTGTGCAGGCCTCTAATATGCTAATCTGCACTGGAAATCTCCAACAATGGATATAATGTGATGTGTTTTTGCCTTTCTTTCTTTACTCAGGACTTTGGGGACTAGTACTCTACCCAGCATGCTTTGTTTTTCTATACTTTGAACAATAATTTTCATTGCATAATGCTGGTAAAAAAGGAGGGCTCATGTTATTTGAAGTCCTAGTGAGCTCAGGCTTAAGCAGAAAAGCTTTTGGTTCATTTGTTTCCATATTTATTTTTGGAGAATCTTTTCCACTGGTACCTCTCTCTTCCCTAGAATATGTGTGAATTTTCTCTTTGTTGGGTGACACTAGGGCCTTTCTACCTGAGGACTGGAGGTTCATATTCAAGCCGTAAGAGATGCATACAAGGCTGGGTTGAAACTACAAGAAACTGACATTTCCTGAACTTTGGTTCATGTGTTAGTTTTCTATGCTCTGTAATAGATTACAGCAATGTAAGTGGCTTAAAACAACACACAAGAGGGTGTCTGGGTGGCTCAGTGGGTTAAAGCCTCTGCCTTCGGCTCAGATCATGGTCTCAGGGTCCTGGGATCAAGTCCCACATCGGGCTCTCTGCTCAGCAGGGAGCCTGCTTCCCTCTCTCTCTCTCCCTCTCTCTCTGCCTGCCTCTCCATCTACTTGTGATCTCTCTCTGTCAAATAAATAAATAAAATCTTTAAAACACACACATACACAACACACAAGATTTTATTTATTTATTTTAGAGGGTGAGAGAGAGAAAGAGAGAACTGGGGGAGGGGCAGAGAGAGAGGGAGAAGAGAACCTCAAGCAGACTCTGCGCTGAGCTTGGAGCCCAATGTGGGACTCATCCCACAACATTGAGATCATGACTTGAACCCAAACCGAGTGTGCCACCCAGGCAACCCCAAGACAGCACAGTCTTATCTCAGCCTTTCTGTGTGTTAAAACTGAGAGCATAACTTAGCTGGATTCTCTGACTTAGGGCAATCCAGCTGCTGGATGGGGCAGGGGTCTCAATGGAACTCAACTGGGGAAGGATTCATTCTGAAGATGATTCCTATTGTTGGCAGAATTATTTCTTTGCAGCTGTAGAAATCATCATAGCTCTTTCTTCAAGGCCAAAGAGAGACTCCTAAACCATGAAACATAACCACAGAAATGACATCTGAAGACCTTTATCATATTCTATTGGTTAGAAGAAAATCATTGAGGGTGCCTGGGTGGCTCAGTGGGTTAAGCTGCTGCCTTCGGCTCAGGTCATGATCTCAGGGTCCTGGGATCGAGTCCCACATCGGGCTCTCTGCTCAGCAGGGGGCCTGCTTCCCTTCCTCTCTTTCTGTGATCTCTTCCCTTTCTCTCTCCTACTGTGATCTCTCTCTCTGTCAAATAAATAAATAAAATATTAAAAAAGAAAATCATTGACATGTATTGCTCAGGGAGAGGGAACACAAAAGGCTCTAGCACTGGGGACTACTCTAGAGTGTGTACAACAGAGTACATGCCTAAAAATCCTGAATGGCCTTTGTTTTCTTTGGCAGAGCCCAAACATGATTATCTGATGGCTGCATCCTGGCTCATCCTTTGTCTTTGTTTCAACTGATGTACATACCGGTTTTTATTCAAATTGTGCCCTCTTCCTGAATCTCCCTCATTCTTCAGTTGAATTTGTAAAACTAAAAGGCATGGATAGCATCTCCTAGTATCTGCACAGCTATTACCACAGACCTCAAAGTAGACTTTTAGTAGATGCTTGTTGCAGACGTGAAGAAAGAATTTGGTCACATTCATTCCTGCCGAGCTGGGTGATCTTCAGCAAGGTGTTTCATCATGATAAATCTCAATTTCTTCAACTATGAAATGGGGATAATGGCACTTCATGGAGAACTCTTACAAAAGAGTAGCTCAGACCTTCTCACTCCCTGCTTTAAACCTTCAAGGACTCCTCACCCACTTACAATTAGATTCAAATTCCTTGACCATGGTCTTCAGGGATACCCTCTCTCCCACTCAGTTTGTGAGTCACGTGGGCTTGGTTACAATTGCTTCCTTACACCAAGCTCTCTCCTGCCTCCGTGTCCTTGCATTTGCAGGCCTCCGACACAGAATGTTCTTCCCCCACATCATATCACCAGCTTCTCCTTCTCATCATTCAGGGCTCAACTCGAAAGTCAACAACTCTTAAGAAATTCTTCCAGACCACCTTCATTTGCCCTTGTGCATTTCCTTACCCGGTTTAACTTGCTCTGTGTACCGATGATCACTTCTGAGCTCATTTCTTATTTGTATGCAAGTTTATTGTTTGCCTCTGCTCACCAGAATGTGCGCTTCCTAGAGGAATTTTACTACTGCATCTTTTAATTCCTAGCACCGTACCTGGCTTATTTATTGAATAATGTGTGTGTGTGTGTGTGATATATAAACTCAGAGCACTGTTCCTGAGATATAGTTTAAAATGGACATACATACAAACAGAGAGTAGTATGGGAAAAAAAGGAGTAATAGTAAAATGTCATTTATAGGTTAATTAAAACTGGGTTTCTAACCAGAACTGGCAGATTCAAGATTCCAAATTCCTTCCTCCTAACCCTTGATTATTATCTCTTTGTTTATTATTTCTTGGTGCCTACAGGAAGGGGAGATGTCTGGCAGACTGATTGTAATTTAGTGCCTGACAGCATTAATGGCAAATTGAATTGAAAAAAAAAAAAAACACCAGCAAAATCTAATGACATTGTTATATGAAATTCATAAGGTAAAAAAGAAATTATGGAATTCCCTTCCCCCATTAAATCAATATTTTAAAAAATAATTCTCGAGTTTAGTCTATTTGTATTACCATAAATTAATCTCATAATTATGGTTTTGCTTTATTGAAATAGATTGAACCCATTATTTAGGATATTTAAAGAAAGGATTCAAAATAATTATTTTATTTTACTTTTCCAAAGGATTGAAGCAACTGGTTTCAGCTGCAGTGTGCACCTGTAAAGCTTGAGTATTGCCTGTATTTTTGCAACTATTTGCAGTGGCTTTTGAAAAAAAAACTTCTAATGAGATGGGGGGGAGGGGTGTAGAAGAGCCCATCAAAACTCTTTGTCAGATACTGCCATCTGGTGGTAAATTTCCAAAATGCAACCATGTACTTCATTCTCCCCAAAAATCTAATTCAGCGTTTCAGATTCCTCTGTTGTTCAAATTCCTGTAAAACCTGAGATCCAGATTAGAGTTATGTTTGAATTTTAACATGGTGTACATAAAATCTCAAGCTGTCAAAATGATTGAGTGAATGCTTTCTCCATAATGGTGAAAAAATGACCATCTCTGATTTTAAAAAACATTTCTCATTAAAAAATGATCATCATTACCATTTAAGCTTTTTTATGAGGCTAAATCAGCAAATTAAAGTGCTCAGAGCCCTCGCCTCTTTGCAGCTTACTAGATTAGAGCTAAATTGGTTTAATTTTCTTGGTCAAGTGCCCATCACAGCACACCCTCTTTATTTCATGTGGAGGTAATAAAAACTGACAAGTCTAAAATAACAGACTCATCTTTGCTCATCTGGAGCCCATTGGTAACTATGGTCTTGACTGTCTTCCATTCTGTGTCTACTGAAACAGCTCAGCACTTAGCCAATGCTCAGGCTGGGGGGAGTTGAGTGGATCTGGGCCATGAGAACAGGCTGTTCCTGGCAGGGGTGCCCAATCTGGCCAGGCAAAGCCAGGACATACCCGATGACCAAGTGGACTGTCCTGCTGTGGGATGTGCCCCAACCAAACGGGTTCCCACTGCCAGGTCCTTCCTGAGTCAGAAGGCAAGTGCACTTTCTACAAGGTTAATGGAGTTTTATTAACTGTTGTGATGCTTTTCCTTCAAGTTAATATCCTGCATTCTTCATACTGGTGTCTTTCTAGTTCAATCTAAATGTGCTTGAGTTTGAACTGAATGTCATTTCTCGGGAAATGGTTTTGGCTTTGAAGGAGTCTCTGGGGTTAAAGAATTGTGAGTCCAAACATACTTTAGCCCCTTAATCATTAGGGCACCTAGTGGAAGTTACCACTGCTGGAGGCTTTCTGCGCCTGAGTGTCCTGCTCAGGATTTCTGAACCCAAGTTCATATATAACTTCATATTTGAAATTAGGGGGTTCCGTGAACACCCCCTGAAAATGTATGTGGGGTGTGTATGTGTGTGTGTGTGTGTGTCTTGTGATCATATGTATTTTTGTTTCCAAGGCATCACTAAGCTTTCCTCAGATTGTCAGAGTGATCTGTAATTTTCCCCACCTCTAAACAGTTAAGATTTCCCATGATACTGTCATTAAATGAGGATTTAATTTATTCATTTACTTATTTATTTAGTTTTAAATTTTTTTATTTATTTGAGAGAGAGAGATAGGAAAGAGCATAAGAAGGGGGAAGGGGAGAGGGGAGGGAGAAGCAGGCTCCCCGCTGAGCAGGGAGCCAGATGTGGGACTCTATTCCAGGACCCTCAGATCATGACCTGAGCAGAAGGCAGTCGCTTAACTGACTGAGCCACCCAGGTGTCCCTAAATGAGGATTTGAATGGTACATATTCACCAGACTGTTGTGGGGATAGGTTAAGATGGGTAAAAATCCCAGGCAGAATGCCTGGAGCCTACGGATGTTACTTTGGATGAGGAGATCAGAATCGGCAACAAAACCATGAGTAAAAATACAAGCAAATGTAATCTGGATGAGTGAATTTACTTGGAATCATGAAACGGCTGCCAACGTTCTCCTTACCTGGCTGCATTCTCCTTACCTGACTTCCTAGAAGTGGCCTGATGAAGTCATTGCCATTATCAGAACTAGGTCTGATTTGACCCAAGGTGACTGAACTGTGATCTTTGATGAGGTCAATTTTTACGTACCAGCCATCTTAGATGATCAGCAGAAAGAAAGGGCTTGTATGTCAAATCAAGGGCTTCCAGATCATTCTAAGGGTTTAAAGATTACATCTTCCATTACGTGATTATGAAGAAAATCAAATAACACTGAGATAGATGTTTAATAAACATGAGTCCCATCCACTATTTAATCCAGGAAAAACAGACTTTAACAAAAGGAATTCATCCCCCCATGAATTAATCAGTGGCTTTACAGGATGGCCAGTATTGTCCAAAGTTCTGTTTTATGACTCAGGGAAAATAAATGTAATAGAGCAAAAAGGGCATTGATTTGGGAATCAGAAAGGAGTGATTTTAAAATTTCACTTCTTGGCGATGATCTCGGGGTATGATATTGAGGATTTAACAAACGGTCGAGGGCTCCAGTTCTTCATCGGTAATATGGGAATTTTTGAAATTAATCCTTGGACTTTATATGTAAAGGAAATCAATAAAATAAAAATAGCATTAGTCTTCTACTTTTCTCTGTATTGTTTTGATAAACATTAGGATGAGGTATAATTATTGACAACCTACCTTGAAATTCTAATTTATGTTTTCAGAATAAAGTGTAGTAGATAGCCCTTTCCAGATATTGAAGAAAAGCCAAGGTTAAATAGAATTAAGATGATTTCTCATAAAATGGTGATTTGGACCCATGAGTTATGAAGAGTCACTGAAATAACCAATACACACAAGAGTCAGTTAGAGAATAACAGGGTGTGTGAAGTCAGAAAAACTTCCTGCTCTCTCAGTGCTTACATTCCTCTGGGAAGAGACAGAGGTGTATAAACACTTTCCAAAATGTCCACTTGGGTGATGTGGAATGTATATCCAACTGGCTCCAGACTCCAGGAGTGTAGGCTCCTCACACTTTGGGTCTGGGCTTCAACACTGGCTGAGCAGGCTCCCAGACAGTCAGGGGTGACCCCGAAGCAGAAGGAGGAAGGAGAGACTGGGAGCTTGGGGCAGGACCCTGAGATCAAGACCTGAGCTGATGATACCAAGAGTTGGAGGCTTAACTGACTTAGCTATCCTGGTGTCCCAGAGAAAGCATTCTTATAAATATAATTAAGGTAAGGATCTTGAGATCATCCTAGATGCTCAATCATCCTAGAAGCTCCAGGTGGGTTCTGAGTCCAGTGACGAGTGTTCTTACAAGAGGAGACACACATGAGGCGATGTGAAGATGGTGGGACATATTGGAGTTATGGGACCCCGAGCTGAGGAAAACCTGGCACCACCAGAAGTTGGAAGAGGCAAAGGAAGGATCCATCTCCAGAGCCTTCGTAGGGAGCATGGCCATGATTTTGGACTTCTGATCTCCAGAAGTGTGAGAGAATACATTTCTGCTATTATAAGCCCCCCAGCCTGTGGTAGTTTGTCACAGCAGCCCTCGCAAACTAATATGCCCCGCCAAACTATGTGACTTACTGGTGACTTATTCATTTACTGTCTAGCTCCTCCCACTAGATCATGAGCTCTGTGGGCAGCAGGGACTTGGTCTTGTTCACTTCTCTGTCCTCAGACATGTGTTTCTATTTTCCACTGATTTCGTCTTCTGAAGTCACCCTCCGAAATAGGGAAGATTCCTCATGTCCTTGCCTTGGTCAGCAGGAAGGCTTGTTATGTTTCTGCTTTGTAGAAGCTTGACTCCAAATCATGTGTCAGGGAGAGTTCAGTCAGGAAAACACAACACATGAGGTGTTCTAACAGAGGAGACTGAGTGAAGGGTATTAGTGTGAGATGTTGGGAAGTTTAAAGAACAGAACATTCTGCAGAGCTGTGCGAAGGGGCACAACCTGGCCACCGCCGGCTGCTCTGGAGGGCACCAGGCTGCTCCTAGGAATACCAGAAGGCCTTGGAGGCTGGAACCAGCTGCCGCTCTGGGCCGAAGGCTACTGCTGGGGCAACTTTGACAAGAACTTTAAGCAAACAGGAAGGAGGAAGTCCCTTCTCCAAGACCTTCTATCTGCTTCTCATTTCCTCCTGCCTTCTAAGTTCCCTCTCCGCTTTCTGTGAACAGGATTTAACAGGAAACCACTAGGCAAAGGCATTTGGGAAATGTAGTTTGTGCATAACCAGAAGAGGGACTATAGAGAAGTGGAAGGGGAGCTCAGGGATAGTAGCTGGTTAACCAGCATTAACAGAGATCATGTGCTTTTTGACCCGGCATCCAAAAGCATAATAAGGATGAATCTTTTGCAGCTCCAAGCCTATGTGTAATTACTGAATTAATCACATATGTAATTTTTTTTGCTAATGCCTGTCTTCCTCACTAGATGTCAAACTCTCTGAAGGACTCTATTGTCTCTTTTCTGCCTGTGTATCCCCCGGGGTTTAGAACAATGACCGTCATGGAGCTGGCATTGCTAAACAGTTCTTAACTGCCCAACTGCTTTTCTGAATTTTTATCTCACTTGATTTTGTGGGGTTTTTTAAAGATTTAATTTATTTATTTGACAGACAGAGATCACAAGTAGGCAGAGACGCAGGCAGAGAGAGAGGAGGAAGCAGGCTCCCCGCTGAGCAGAGAGCCCGATACGGGGCTCGATTCCAGGACCCTGGGATCATGACCTGAGCTGAAGGCAGAGGCTTAACCCACTGAGCCACCCAGGTGCCCCGATTTTGTGTTTTTGAAGGAGCAGGCTATCCTTTGCGGTATCTCTCCTTGTGTAAATATGACATCACCCTTGTTTGTTAGTGCTAATATAGAGGCAGGGCAGTGAGTGAAGTGCAAAGTTGGTCACTCTGAAGTCTAAATTACCTCACTGAGCTGCTGCACACCAATTATCATCAAATATCCAATATCTGCATCTACTTAATTCATGTCAACATAATCATGGACCCTTCGAGCAGGCTTTGTTTGGGAAATCCCTTTACAGTCAGTCTGTCTTTATGAAAACTCAAAACAGATCATTTTCCCTCTGAATAATGGGGAGTATGACTGAGTACATGGTTCTTAACCAGGGATGATTTCTCTCCTCCAGGGGAGTTTGACAATGTCTGGAAACATCTTTGATTGTCATAAATGGAGGATGATATTAGCATTTAGTAGGTGGAGCCTGGAGACGCTTCTAGACATCCTCCATGCACAGGAAATCCCTCACAAAAAAAGAATGATCAGGTCCCAAATGTCGATACCACCAATTGAGAAATCCTGATGTACCTTAAAATACATTGTTTTGTTCATTACTCCATGAAAGAAAGTATAATGAGTGGGAAAAGCATTGGCTTTTTGGGGGTGGGGGGTGGTGCTTGAGTGGTGCAGTTGGCTGAGCGACTGACTCTTGGTTTCAGATCAGGTTGTGGTCTCAGGGTTGTGAGATCAAGCCCTGTGTTGGCCTCCGAGTCTGCTTGGGATTCTCTCCCCCTCTCCATCTGCCCCACCCACTTGTGCACTCTCTCTCCCAAATAGATAAATGAATTTTTAAAGAAGAAGAAGAAGAAGAAGAGGAAAAATAAGAAGAAGAAGAAGAAGAAGAAGAAGAAGAAGAAGAAGAAGAAGAAGAAGAAGAAGAAGAAGAAGAAGAAGAAGAAGAAGAAAGGAAAGGAAAAGAAGAGAATCAGCTTGGGAATCTAAAAGTATCTGACTTTAAATCTTACTTCCCTAAAGCAGCTGCTTAATCTTTTTTTTTTTTTTTTAAGATTTTATTTATTTATTTGTCAGAGAGAGAGAGAGGGAGAGAGAGAGAGAGGGAGCACAGGCAGGCAGAGTGGCAGGCAGAGGCAGAGGGAAAAGCAGTCTCCCTGCTGAGCAAGGAGCCCGATGTGGGACTCGATCCCAGGACACTGGGACCTGAGCTGAAGGCAGCTGCTTAACCAACTGAGTCACCCAGGGGTCCACAGCTGCTTAGTCTTACAGAATTAACACGTTGCAGAAGACATCAATTTCTCATCTATGAAGTGGGGGAGTTAAATCCTGATTTGTTGCATTATTATGAGGGTTGCCATGAATTAACTAATGTAGGGGGTCTGGAACACAGGAATTCCTTGATAAATAGCAGCTGTTTGTTTAAGAGCACAATTATGTTTGTAATAGATTATGCCTGTGAAAAAAACATATACATTCTAATATACTTATCCTATAGTAAGTGCCCCAAAAGTACTTCTTTAACTTCTTTTTTTTTTTTAAAGATTTTATTTATTTATTTGGGAAAGTGAGTAAGCAAGAGAGAGAACACGAGGCAAGGGAGAGGCAGAGGGACAAGCAGACACCCCGCCGAGCAGGGAGGCTGATACAGGGCTCAATCCTGGGATCCTGAGATCATGACCCAAGCCAAAGGCAGATGCTTGAAAAACTGAACCACCCAGACACCCCCTTCTTTAACATCTTAATTGTTTTTCCCCCCTCAAGGAATAGAGATCTGAGAAATTACATAAAACATATATTTTCCAAAGCAGATTTTTCATTAATGGTGTTTATTTTAACAAAATCTTGGTCTACACTGTTTAACTTATTCTAACAGTTTTAATTGGAGTCCCCATATTCTTCAAAGCTATAATTTCATAATAATTAAGAGAAAAATGAAGGGGGGTGGGTAATCAGAGCGGGAGATGAACCATGACAGACTATGGACTCCGGGAAACAAACTGAGGGTTTTAGAGGGGAGTGAGTTGGGGGGATGGGTTGGCCCAGTGATGGGTATTAAGGAGTGCACGTATTGCATGGAGCACTGGGTGTTATATGCAACAATGAATCAAGGAACACTACATCAAAAGCTAATGATGTACTATATGGTGACTAACATAATGATAAAAAAGAATTCAGAGAGGTCAAAATATGCACACATGGGGACAATAAAAACAAATGTTTGAAACTGTGACATCAATGGCATAGATAGGAGACACTTCCAAGGACCTTTAAATGTTATCCAAAAATAGCATAGCAATTAGATGTTGGCCAACCAACTTGCACATAGCAAGTGTTCTTTAGGACTGGCTGTTGTAATCTTTGCTGTCATTGTCATTATCAAAGCCTCTATTTGTCAAATCCAGGGGAAAAACTTGATTGGTCACTCATAGGCCAGTGAGCTCCCTTGTGCCTAGGGTGCTGGGGATGGGCAGGTCCACCAGAGGCAATCCCCAGATTGAATGAGGTCCTTACCAGAAGAAGGGAATAAGGGAGCTGCGTCACCCTAAACACTGATGGCTACCCAGTTGCCTATCACTGCTGCAGAGAGCTTCAAAATCCCCTCTCCCCGTGGTGTAAATACACACATGCACAAGGAAAAGTTAGCATTTTCATGTTCACTGTGTGCCTGGCCAAGTTTTAAGCCATTTACATTTATTACACCATTTATTACTTACAAAGCCCCTGTGAAATAAAATATCCCTGTTGTTACAAATAAGGCAACCACACAACAGAAAGGTGATAGAATTTGCCTAATGTTGTCAGGCCAAAGGATGATTTCAGGAGTTGGTGGCCAGAGTCTGAATTCTTGGCCATTCAACTCTATTGCCCTCTGCTAATAGCAGTTACAAATAAGTGAATGAAAAGAAAAGAAAAAAACTGGTGAAATTTGCACAGGTGGCATTGGCATCAGCCAAAAATAAACCTCAAAACTTGTTTTTTTAAGAGCACAGTTATGTTTGTAACAGGTTGTGCCTTAAACACAACATACAAAGGACTAGCAAACTCATGAATTAAAGTTCTGTTGGCAGTCCCATTGTAAAGAATAAATATTTGTTAGCTTGAATAAATAACTAAACTTCCCTAAATTTAAATCCCTCCTCCCACTGAAAACTGGGAGATTTGGAAGCAGGAATATTTGAGGAAGCCCAAGACTACCATTTCTCACAGATCTGTGATGATCAAGCTGTCATCCTTTCGAATAGGCTTAACCCAAGGACCTCCAGTCAAGCAAACAGGTCTTTTTCTGACAATGGAAAGATAAACACGACCCTGAGGCATGAATGAGTTAGTTGTCTTCCATTGTGGGTCTTGCTCAAATCACCTCTGGGTGAGCTACAGTTTTTAGGACAGAGTGCCCCAGCTGGCCATTAAATAAAGTGACATTTGCTTGCTTTGGCCAAACATCCCATACCAAGATAAAGAAGGAAACAAACACTCTTTAAATAAGCAAATAGGAAGAATGTGGAGAACTGCTCCCACTCCCGCATGTGACAAAAGAGAGGCTCTGCTTTATATTTTGAGCATGGAGATAGACCGAAGTCAAACATATTTATTTAATAACAGAATAAAAAAGAACAGCTGTGGAAAATATTTAGAAGATGATACACGCAGAATCACACACACAGATACAGTTACAGCGTAGACAAAAGAATGGTGCCAGGATATCAGAGTGTTTTTCTTTTTTTCTTTTCTTTTCTTTTCTTTTTTTTTTTTAAGGCTTATTTCTCTGAAATTAAAAAAAAAAAATGCAACCACAATTTAAATAAAGCCATTAATAAATATCACCCAGAGATTCAAATAGAGCAGATATGGGGTAACACCTAGCATTTTTGGGTACCTGCTATGCACCAAAAAGCCTTCCAAATGTATTCATTTATTCAGTCCTCTGATTTCTGGGGAGATGGTTATTATTACTTACCCAGTTTTAGCAGATGGGGCAACGGATGCTGAGTCGGGAATTGCCCCGGTAAGGTTCCCCCCGCATCTAAGCTCTGCGGTAACCCAGGCAGTGGGATTCAAAGCCATGTGCACAGCTACCAGGACTCCCTGGAGTTTGTAGACGTTGTTTACGGAAAAGAGCAGGAGGCAGCAGTTCTGCACCTGTCATCTCTCACCCGCCCCAACTCCCAATCCCATCGCTGCCCAGAGGTAAGGTGGCTCACCTGTCCCCACTTGCCTGAAACTTTCCCAATTTTTAAAAACCAAAAGTCTTGTTTCCTAGGAAACGGCAAACTGGGATGGTTGTTCCACCTACCCAGAGGGGTGCTTCACGGGTAAAAGTTGGCTTTGTGTGTTTTGTCTGAGTATATAAATGTGCTTTCATAACTTCGTTCACAGACACACGTGTGCTCCTCTGGGACCTGCTTTTCACATGTCTCACTGTGTTAGGAAGCCCTTTCCCTTCTTGTTCCTTTGAATAACTGCAAATGCTTTCGCTGTAAAGTTGTACAGTTGCTCATATAACCACCCCCTCTGCTCTGCTGGAGTGAGAAAAAAAGTATTATCAAGGAAGACGAATAATGGTGATATTTGAGGAAGAAGCCAACACTTTAAGGAAAAACAAAAAAGAAAGGGGGACTAGAATGAGTAAAGGGAAAAAAATCTCCAAGAGGCAGAAACAAAAAGAAAGAGTGAACAGGAAACAAGGATGGGCCTGATTTCATTTCCAGGGGAAGGAAGGTCTGAGTACTTGAGTGTCAGGAAGTTGGGAATCCAGTTCTTGTCTCGCCCCTAGAGAGCTGCGTGCCCACAGAGGAAAACCCACTTCGGCTTCAACGTAGGGAACCTACCTGCCCAGCCAAGTAGAGAGAATGCCTGTGAGGACTGAGCGAGGATAAAGAGCTTGGATTAATTGTGCAAATTTAAGGCATTCGATGGCATCCTGTTTAAAGAACCAGCTGAGGGCCACCTGGGTGCCTCAGGGGGTTAAAGCCTCTGCCTTCAGCACGAGTCATGATCTCAGGGTCCTGGGATAGAGCCCTGCATCGGGCTCTCTGCTGGGCAGGGAGCCTGCTTCCTCCTCTTTCTCTGCCTGCCTCTCTGCCTACTTGTGATCTCTGTCTGTCAAATAAATAAATAAAGTCTTAAAAAACAAACAAACAAAGATCCAGCTGACAAGTGTTAATGTGATCACTGAAGAATATGGTTCAGAGGAAGAGATTACAGGGTGATGGAAGATTCTGAGTTGATGATTTTCCTATGCAGAAGATTCCCCCAGCGAGGTTGATAAGGAGCAAAAATCCAGAGCCCCACGGCAGAATTACTGAATTTTTCTCCAGAAGTGGGATCCGTGCCTCTGTCATTTTAATGAGTTCACCCAGCACATATTCTGATGCAAACATCCAAACTGGTGAACTGAGGGCCAGGGTGTCACACGCCAACAGGGGGCGCCACTCACTGGTGGGACAATGTGAATGGCAGTGGGGAGAGGGCTGTGCAGTGCTCCGCCAGGGAACACAAGCCTGACCTTGCAACAGTCAGTCCCCGCCCCCCAACACCACAGGATCAGAAATGCCCCTTGGCCCTTTCCTAACGATAGAGAGAGGGTCCTGAGCACCTGCTGTGCGCTAGAACTTTTCACATACATTGGTTTTTTTAATTCATTTTTTATTCGGTTGGACTAGACATAACATAAAATTAACTGTTTCGGAGTTTGCAATTCAGCGGCATTTAGTGCATTCACAATGTTGTACAACCACTTCTTCTACCTAGTTCCACTTACACATTATCTGATTTAATCCTCACGACATTTTGAAAGATCAAATATTTGTTATCTTCACAAGTAGTAGGAAGAAGGCCAGAAGCTTTAATAATTTGTCCGAGATTGGACCCTTGGTATAGAATGAAGTAGGGATACAAATCCATGTCAACCATCCAAAGCCCTTGCAAATACATGAGTAGAAGGAGGGACCCTGGGATTTCCTATTTTCTTTCTTCCTCTTTCTTCCTTCCTTTCTTTCTTTCAAGATTTATTTATTTATTCCAGAGAAAGAACACACAAGCAGGGGGAGGGGCAGATGGGGCGGGGGGATACCTCCAGCAGACTCCCTACTGAGCACGGAGCCCAATGCAGGGCTCTATCCCATGACCCTGAGATCATACCCTGAGCTGAAATCAAGAGTCAGATGCTTAACTGCCTGAGCTACTAGGTGCCCCTGGGATTTCCTATTTTCATGGAAAATATTGAAACAGCTTAGGACACTGCAGTGTTCATGTCCCAACACTAGTCGAAAAACATCAAAAGAATAATGCTGTACCTTTCTCTCCCTTTTTCCACTTCCCTTCTGCAATCAGTGACCACCCTTTCTTATGGACGTTTTCTTAGATGTCCGATTGCGTGGATGTCCAATCACAGGTTTCAACAGAAATACAAAGTCAATCAACAGCTTCTCCCTGATAGAAAAGAAGGGGAAATCTTCCTAGACTGTAGGTAAGCCCACATATGATGGGATGTGTCTTCTGCCCCAGGACCAATGGGACACAAGTAGACGCAACCCTGGTCAGCTGAGGGAAGCGGAAAAAACACACTTGTAGATAGGACAGCCATAGAAATTCATCCCCCCACTGGAACTGGGACATTTCCAAAAGGATACTTGGATGGGATGCCAGAACAGCGGGCCAAACCAGGACGGCCCAAGACAAATGAGGACACACGGTCACTTAACTTGTAGGACCTCTTACCAGGAGGCTGAAAAACTATCACTCCTCTGCTGCATCCAAAAGCAGGAGTAGAGCAAACAGAGTATATTGAGAAATAAATGAGAAATAAACATTCAGAAAACAGTAAATGTCAGCAAGGAAAAACCAAGCCAAGTGAAATAGCCATGAAGGTTTAAAGTTAGTTGATTGCAAAACAATAGCGGAAAAGGGAGTCAAGAGCAGGAAAGTGCGCAAGAAAATAGGGACCTGGCCCAGCCAAATGAATCTCAAAACTCCAGCACCCATAAAACCAGCAGAAACGCAAATGTTCGGTGAGAGCCTATGGCAGACCAATTAAGTCCAAGCTAAAACGACTGTAAAAGAAAAAGCATCTTGAAGTTGGAACAGAAGCTAAATGGAAATCAGATGACTTAGGAGAAGAAACGCCAGCAAATGACTCATAAAAATAATCCCTTGAAATAGGAAAGTTAACAGACAAACAGAGAAACATCCAAATAAAATGAGTTCTACCAGTTCAAGGTCTGGTCCAGCAGGAGGGGTCTGGTGGTCTATCAAGTCACAGACACAGGAAGGAGTTGCAAATTCTGCATCTAGTGAAGCTCACTCCACTGGATTGCAGAGGGGAAGGTGATGTCTGGTGTGTGTGTGTGTGTGTGTGTGTGTGTGTGTGTGTGTAGAGCCAAGCAAGATAAATGTGGAGCTGCCCAAGGCTTAGCACATGAGTTACCCAATTCCTAGCCTCCCTGACCCCCAATTCTCAGGAAGGGCGGGCAGGGTTTACTGAGCACAACAACAAGCCTTTAACCATTTTGGGAGGACCTTTGCTTGTCAGGGTTTTGCCAGCAGAGTTGCCCTTTATTATTGGGCTGGGGTTGTTTTCCCCATTTCATCTTATGTGATGGAAAAGCCAAGACTTGGCAGTTTTAAAGGCCTGGACTCAAAGCTCAATATTTCCATTGGTAGCTGAGTGACCTTGGGCATATACATTGTGCTCTCTTGGTCTTAGCTTTCCTGTGTGTAGACAGAAAAAGTACTTCCTTGGATACTTGTGAAGATAGAGATTATCCTTGAGGATTTCAGGGGATTTGTCTAGCACACAGTACATGCTCACAATGAAGGTGTCTCCTTCCCCTTTCCCAGAGTAGGGAAGAAATGACTAGAGACACGGAAGACTCAAGTTCTTACTCGAAGTCGGACAATATTTAGGAGCCACATCAGGACTAAGGCTCAGTGCTTCTGTTTCCCCCTGAGCACAGATGCTGTTCTCAGCCTGCTTCACCGTCCTGCAGCCCTGCTGTGTGTTCACCTGCGGTGGGGGGCGGGGACATCCTGTGTGTGACAGAGCCTAATTCAAGCACCAGAAATGCTCTACTCTCTCCCTTAGAACCTTCTCCAACACCATGGAAGTGGCTCCTCTTCCAGCAAGACAAATCTGGAACTGCAGGGTGGGAAGAGGGTTAATATACCCCAAAAGTAAACCCCGACCAACCAGGGTCAGGAGTCAGTGGGAAAATGGCCTCAGTCTCCCTGTCCTGGTTCCGCCAAGGTTCCCTAGTACGGTTGATCCCTTTGCCTACGGTAATATTCTGTGGGTATGGACTCTATACCCCTTATTAGCGTTTCTCCCTTTTTTTATCTCACTCTCCCTGTTCCCTTCCTAGGCTTCCTGGCTCCCCCAAGAAACCCCTGCACCCGAGCCCTCATCTCAGGTCCTGCTTTGGGGGAACTCAACCAAGACACCGTCTCTTTTCCCTGTCTCAGGTGAGGACCTTGCATGGCTTTCCTTTCTGCATTCCTCTGTCAGAACTGCAAAAGTGTCCCTTGGAAAAGAGCATTGTAATAAGGGCTCCTGTTTAGTGAGCATGTACTATGTGCCAGGTAATATGCACAGGGAAAAAAGTTAGGATGACACATCTGATACAACAACAACTAAAAATGCTTCTTCTGATGGAACTAGCGTTAAGTTATATCATTGTGGGGACAAATATTTCTACCTCCTCCTTCCTCACATAGAGAGCAAAGGAAAGGGTGAGCCAGACCTGAGATTGCTTAAAATCATTTTAGAGGAAGGGTGTATGTCTTCAATTCTGTGGCTCTGCCATCCTGAAGGGTGAAAGCCCTTTGTGAGATGACCCCTCCTAGGAAGAGCTTCTTAGCGGGCTTTTGGAAATGCAGAAGCAGCTTCAATGTTAACTTCAGGTGGGAGCTGAAGAGCTAAAACCACAAAAATTTAGGAAGAGATTATAGGCACCTTCGAGAAAGAAATAGTGGGTAAGGCCTGGGAGTGTGGCTGGTGGGGAGGTATCCAGAAGTTGAATGTCTAGTGACAGATGTACACAAGGGAGTGCTTAATAAAACTTTAAGAACAGGTGAGTTCACTTGACTATTCTAATGTTCTGGGAAATATACCCCTACTGTTGTCCCCAACTTTTATTAGGAATGGGCCACACGTACTGTGTGCTAGACACCATCGCCACCACACCCCGTCTGTGTTAACAGACTCTTGGTGGGGAGGATAATGGAATCCTACACATTTCCTTAGACATGGGCCAGAGAAAGGAAAGTAGCAGCAAAAGACAAGTTGTGACCCAGAGGAAACAGGCAATCAGAGTAAGAAGCTTCTAGGGGAAAAGTCATCCTCCGCCAGAAGACTGATTCCTGGATTCACAGTGTAGATATGAAGCGGGACTTAAGCTGAAATTTTTTTTAAAGGAAAGTGACTCAAGAAGCTGAATTTGGGGATTTGGAGGGACACCAAAGTGTTGAATTATAAATTCACTGTCTCACTTAATTCTCAAATTAAGAGATAATACCCATTTGATGGATGAAAATGTTGAGGCTCAGTGGGTTTAAAGTGAGGTTTCAATGCAGAGGGGGGTGATTTGAACACAGCCCTAAGTTTGAAGACTTGCATTATAGACATCCAGGACCCGCCTTAAATTAAGTTAGAAAGGGAATCAGATCTCACTCAGATTTGCCCATCCCATTTTGGGTTGTGCTTTTAAAAACCCAGTGTTACAATGTTTTTTACATTGGCTAAAAGTATAAAATCAAAGTATAAAGTATAAAAAAAAAGTATAAAATCAAAGATTCATCGAATTCCCTTTTCACCCCCTAATCATCAGAAAGGAAACTAGTTCTTCCTTCCACAGGTGTTACATCTTCAAAATCGTGTGTGGGTCACACATGTGCACACATGTGCACACGCGTACGCACACACACCCACACACCCACCCACAGCAGTTTGCTTAGGACAGAGCAGGCTGAAGTCGCATAAGTGCCACTGGCTTTTCTATTGCGGATTGAATACCAGACGTGTTTGCTTGGGTTCTCTGGACATCAGAGATCATGTTCTTGAAATGATTCATGTTACAGGGTCTGAATTGAACCAGGAAGGCAACACTTGGTAGCATGGACTGAGGCCTTCCATGCATTTATGCAGTTCAGAAACACCACCGCCACCACACCCCATGTCCTCAAGCTTCCCGAGTATTTCAAGTCATGTTACAGAAGAAAGCATTCATTCATTCATTCACGCATTCATTCGTTCAAGAAATACTGAGTTCCTTATATGCATCAGGCACTGTTTTAGGCACTTGGAACCAAATGTGAGTTATATAGTATATTAGGAGGCTATAGAGGCAATGAAAGAGGGAGGGGCTGGAGCAGTGTGGAAGGAATTGGAGCAGGTGAGCTGTGGGTTGCTCTGTTAAATAGAGTAGCCTGCATAGGACTCCTTGAGAAGGTGATAGCTGTGTAAGGACTTGTCTATTAATGATTCACAAACAGTACAATTAGGAAGCCCAGGATATCTTTCTGAGTTTGGCTTGGCAGTGAAATTCTGGCCCGGAAGCTTGGTCTGTCTCATGACTGTGTCTATAAAATTCCACAGGGAGGCAGCAGATCCTAGTGATGACTGTAGCCTTGGGGAGTTTGGCCAACGAATGCCTCGTCCTCCGATTGCAGAGGGTCTCAAGATACCTGTCTTTGGCCCGAGTGCTTGTGGAGGCATCTCTCCCTTTCTTTACTCAAGATGTTAGTTGGTCAGCTTCATGGCTCTTTGTAACAAAAGCAATGGCTCTGTAGCATTCACCTATTGAAGCTTTGCTTTACGCATTAAATGCATTATTGCATTTATAACCTCGGAGCTAGGTCTTGTTACTGTCTTCAGTTCTCAGACGAGGACGCTGATGCTGAGAATCTCATTACAAGGGGAGGCGGAAACCGGCATTTCCTGTAAAGTCTCTGGAAAATCTTTGGACCCTGAGCTGATTGAAAGAGGGAATCTTTTTAGATTGGTTTGTGCAATTCACTTGTTCCAGGTGGGATGCGATTTAGCAAATTGAGGACTAGAAGCTTGAAGATCATCAATATCAAGATGATAGGAGTAATCAATGCTTACTGGGCAGTGCCAAGCCCTCTAGTCAGTGGTTTACGTATACCATGTCATTGAATCCATAACTCCTGGGCTCCATTGCTTCAGATGAGGGAAAGAAGTCACCAACTGTAGGCTCACTCCATGCCAGACATGGTTTGTATTGCTAATATCAGTTTCCCTCCCCCAAAGACTTTATTTGTAAGTGTCACGTGTGACCCACAAAAACATTACAACAACCCCAAGGTATATAATGTGAAACAAGAACAAGACAAAACTCTTCTCCCATGTCAACCAGTGTGAGTCTGTATACGTTCTTCCACAATTAAAAAGTAATTGTATCTGAGGCTACACATAGTATTTGAACATCGTTAACTTTTATTTAACCGTGTAAAATAACATAATATGAACATAATGTAATAAAAAATAGTTTTTCATTTTATTCTTTTGAAGATTTTTAAAAATTTTTACTTATTTGACAGAGAGAGAGCACAAGCAGGCAAAGGAGCAGAGGGAGAGGGAGAAGCAGGCTCCCCGCTGAGCCTGTGGGACTTGATCCCAGGACCCTGAGATCATGAGCTGAGCTGAAGGCAGAGGCTTAACAACGGGGCCATCTGGGTGCCCCTTGTCAGGTACTTTTTCAACTCTTTTCTACTGATTAATTTTGGGGATTTGAATAACATGTTTCCATTTTTAATACATGAAACTTAAGACAGGACTGTTGACTTTTTTATTTTCAAAAACCCTAGAAAATTGATGCACTTATCTCTGTTTCCTATCTGATGGTCCAAGCTTCCTCGTGGCTCTCATCACTCACTGGTCAGAAGTTTGCTCCATGGGAGTGAATTCACCCCCCACTGTTAGTACTCTCATCCATCCCTTCTAGGGGAAGCCAGAACATATGCCATTTCCAGAAGCCGTGACAAGAGCCAGAAATATGAGGAGTAATGGATTGGCCTCCGTTCCTGGGGTATTAGGTGGGCTGAGACCCCAGAGGCCACTGTGTGTCTGTGACATCAGTGTGGCCTAGAGAATCTGAGGCTGTATGTTAGTCGTGTTAGTGGTATCTGATACTGTCTCATTGCCCCCTTTTCAAGCATTAATTTCTCATTTTATGTACACAGTATTTTCTTGAATATTACTAAGGTTATTTATTAAATTGATTTATTAAAATGTGTTCTATTCCCTGAAGGATTCTCAAAATCTTTCCCGGAGATGTCCTTGCACTCCTTAGTTTGTCCCTTCCATTGATTGTTCTCCGTCAGCTGAGATTTCGGCACTTAATGTATTTCAGTAATTGCAAAAGGTTTATGACCACCCCCACCACACAAACACACCCTGAATGAGCGTTTGCCATACGCCATCTACGATTGTAAGCATATTTTAGTTATCAACTCCTTCCGTCGGAGTCATGAAGGGGGATCCTACAGGACTCAACCTTCAGCCTCCGACCCTAGAAATTGAGTTCCTCGCCACCGCAGAACACCTGGTATTCCATCTGGTTTGCATTTAGGTTTTATTTGATTAAAGCATCTGAATCTTTTTTTATTTTTTAAGATTTCTTTTTTTTTTTTTTTTTTAATTTGACAGACAGAGATCACAAGTAGGCAGAGAGACAGGTAGAGAGAGAGGTAGAGAGAGAGGGAGGAAGCAGGCTCCCTGCTGAGTAGAGAGTCTGATGCAGGGCTCGATCCCAGGATCCTGGGATCATGACCTGAGCTGAAGGCAGAGGCTTTAACCCTCTGAGCCACCCAGGCACCCCACACACAGAGCTTTCAGTCCCCTGTGAAAGACCCTACACTGTGACCACTAGCAATGTTTTCGATCACAGGTCATTCAATTCTTCTGTAAAGGACTAGATAGCAAATATTTTCAGCTTTGTGGATGGTGTGTGGCAAGGGCTCATCTCTACCACATTACACGAAAGCAGTCATCGACAGTGCGTAAACAAATACACATGGGCTGTATTGCAATAAAACAACACCTTTGAACACCAACAACTGAATTTCATAAAATGTTCAAGTGTCATGACTCTAGGATCATGACCTGAGCCGAAGGCAGTCACTTAACCGACTGAGCCATCCAGGCACCCCTCCACATTTCTAAATGATATACTTTTGCGGTGTTTTCTTGATTAATCAATTTTCACAGTATTTACTGACTGCCTTTTATGGTTGAAGTGAACTTCAATCTCTTAAATCTTTCCTTCCTCTTTCCCCACCCTCGCAGTAGAGATCTATTACAATGTATTCAGCTAAATTGCTATTCCCTAATGACATTGATACAATTAAGTGAACGTTAATCACTGATAAGGCCAATTGTCACTTTTGCTTATGGGTCTTCTTCTTCTACTTTTCCCTTGGTATCATTTTCTTTTTATCAGTGAGAGTTTTCTCTGCAGTTGTGAGTTTTTTTTTCCTTTCATCCTCTTAGTGGACAGGCTTTTGAATTTTCACTTTATAGCTGAAGACTTTGAGGCCCTTTCTTTAGCGTAAGGATAGTAACCTTTATTAGGTGTTGCGCTGTGTGAAACCCAGAGCCTGATGCTCAGGGAATGCTCTCTGGTGCCTGCTCATGTCCCTACTTTACAGAGCACGAAGTGGAGGGCAATATTAAATAACTAGCCTACAACCACAGAGCTGGTGGGGGTAGAGTCAGGACTCAGACCCGGGTCTCTCTGACCCCAGAGGTTAACCCTCTTAGTTAGGGATGAGGAAGAGGAGGAGAGGGACATTGCCGAAATACTTACGTACAGTCTGGGAATGAGCAGACAGAATACGGGAGAGGAAGCACATACCAGATAAATATCAGCTCTGCCTTACCAAAGAGCTCCTGACTCAGCTGAACAGGGAAACAACAGCATTTTGTTTTTGTTTTGGCTTTTGTGGTTTGCTGCGGGTCTGGAGAAGAACCTGGGCATTTTGTTTCAAAAGTAGAAGATGGGGCACAGCAGGGGCCCACAGACCCTCTGTTTCGCAAATATAAAACTCAGAGGATCTCACCTCCGGCCCTGAGCTACCAGGACCCCAGACTCCTCACACACCGCACCCCCTTTCATGGCTATGCTCTCAGATCAACTGTTTCCACTGTCTCTAGGGCTTCGTGAGGACATTTATCCCACCTGGATATCAACCCCCCCCCACACACACAAGGGAAAGGTGACTCTGCTACATCTGTGTGCAGCGCTGTCCCAAGAGGGGACAGGGATGCTCTGGTGTTGGCACTTCCTTGAGACATATTTGGGTGACTTAAGAGACAAACACACTAGGATCTTTAAAATTGGAGCCATCCATGAAAATCTGAAGACGTGTCACCAGAACAGAGATATTGGAAGTAATGAAATTAATCATGAGACGTTAGTGAAGTAATGGCTTACTTGCGCCTTTTGAGTCAGCGCCTTCCTGGGTTTAAATAAATCATGAATTACAGGAATAACATTACCTGAGATTTATGGAATATCTCCCAGCTGTTTGAAAATGCTGTTTCTCCCTGAGGATCAGTCAGAGGAAGATTTTTTTTTTTTTTAATTATCTTGAATGACTAAGATTACCATTTAACTGGTGAATTATCATTTCCTACTGGACTCTCGAAAGCGCTTAATTATACATAGCGAATAATTTGCTCCAGCTTTAAAAATAAACTGGGATATTGCTTAAGTCCCTGTTTTAAAACCCTTATGGGAATGTGCTACTAATATAAATGAAATCAGTGTCTACACAATTCCCAGAGTAGGAGTGTATCCTTACTCCGGTCTATAAACTTAGTATTATAATGTATACCTCTTGGGACTGAGGTGAGGCTAACTGACAATAATTAGCAATGGTTACCTACCAGGCTGTTCCAAGAGCTTTATATGGATATATTTATAGACACACGTATATATTAACTCATTATCCTCACAACCACCCCATGTGGTGGGCGCTATTGTTATCTTTATAGATGGGGATACTGAGGCACAGAGAGGTTCAGTCATACAACTAGTAAGGGATAGATCTGGGGTTTCAACTCAGGCTGTCTGACTACAGAGCCCATGCTCTATGAAGCAAGAAGGAGGTTGGGTTGGTATAGACAGTGTGTGATAAAATCCAGAGGAGGCAAAAACAGCCAGCTAGAGTAGGAGAGAAGTTAGGCCATGGGAGATGGTGATGCTAGGGGCTAGGAGTCTTTGAAAGGTAGAAAGTGAGAAGGAACAGTGTTCTTAACACTAGGAAGGAGCTAGAGATTTGTGTGTCCCACCAATACCTCAAGGACCCATAACCACTGGCTGGCTCTGCCCTGGGTGGGGGAGCAGTGTGGCTAGGAAGACCTCAGCAAAGAATAGCTTTAAGGGGTAATTGGGAGGCTGCACCCCGACACTTGGCTGTGGAGCTGTGGCCAAAGCAATGATTTTCTGCTCTGCAGTATGAGAGAGAAGCAGAAAGCCCTCAACTTCATTTAGTTTTTGCCAATGGGAAGCTCTGCTATAACCAGACTGAAGGTGCCTTCTCAAATGACTCATTCTGTACAAGACTCCAGGACCTTTGCACAGCCCGTGGAAAGGAAATGAACTTCTTGCAGTCTCACCTGATGGGGGTTAGCAGTTAGATTTACCTGATTTTTTGAAGGAAGAATGGTACCGTTTGGGTTGGGAGTCTGACCACAACATGGCTGGCAATCACTTGATAATTTCTGAAGCCACATGGAGGTTTGTTATGCTGTTTCATCTACTTTTGCTTCAGTTTTAAATCCTCCCCATCAGAAGATTGAAAAGGATCAATGTGTTATTTCTTGTACACCTGAGTTTATGGCTGCACATTCTTAACTGCAATTCATACATATCCCCCCCAAAGGCTTCTGTAATCTGAGAGTCTTGTATGTTTGGTTTTGACAGATAGAGACATCTGCAACTGTGAGTTCTGGGGACACTACATTGTAGAGTTGATGTGACTTTTGTGGTGTTTGAGGGAGACCAAGGGCTAGTGCTAATTTCCTTTGCCACCCTCCATTCATCACCAATTGAAAGACATGCGCATGACAGAAGACCCAAGCCCAGGTGTTTTGTCGGTAGAGTCAATTGAAGAAAACAACCTGGTCCACAGCCACTTCTGGAACTTGTCAGTACTTGGTGTACTAGACCTCAGCAATCTAGACCTCAGCACATGATCCTGGAGCAAGATTTCATATTTGTGGCAGATGTTCAGATTTGAAACAGATTTTCATATCTGTTTCACACTCTGCCTTGGACAGGAGAAGAAGGATGGACATCTGAACCTGATTCTGGAAGCAAGTCCTAAGCTCACCTCTTATCTCCTATCTGAAAGTGGGAACATTTCTTACAACACCCATCTCATCCCAAGTCCAGGCAGATCCAGACCAGAAGGAAAAAGCGTGTCAAGCAACACGCTGCTCCCTTCCTTCTTCCAATGTTTATTGCTTTCTGTCTGCTGGCCAACTTTCCTAATGCTTATGTGACTAGATTCATTGAATCCTTATAACGACCAAATAGGACAGGTACAGTTATCCTTATCTCTATTTCTACAGCAGAGGAAAGTAAGGCACAGTGAGATTATGTACTTGACTAACAAGTGGTGAACTTCAGCTTCAAGCCCAGTCTGGCTTCGGGCCCTCCCAATTAACTATACCCCAAGACTGCTTCAGGAACCTGTTTCTTGAGGAGCAAGGAAGAAGGGTGAGGAAGGATGGGCTGGATGTGCTACTTCAATAATGTCGGTAATAAACATAAGGGGAGGGGTTGATTATTGTCAACACTGGCTGATTGTTGGCCAAGAAAGATCTAGTTACTTCTCAGCCCCGTTCTCGGCTTCCTCACGTGTAAAGAGAAGAGGTTGGATTCTTACAAGGGCTACATTTATGTCCTGCTCTGAAACAGCACAGATGCTCAATCACAGCCAAGCTGTGCAGGGTCTGAAATATGCATGGTTTTGGTAATGCCTCTAACAAAAAGAATACAAGATCACAAATGCAAATTTTGGTGTGAACATGAGTATGGCAAGATGAGAAAAGGGGAGTTTGAGACTCGAATTCTTTTTCTTTGGGGGGTACAGAGGACTTCTCTGGATGTTCTTTCTGTTATAGGTTGTTTGGTTCTTCTGCAGAAATACTAGGCTTTGTGGACAAATCCCCATTTGGTCAGTTAACATCTATCTTACACCTACTTATTAGGCAAGGTGGGTCCCCCTCAAGCCTCCATCTATTATGAACCAGAGTGCAAAGACAAATTCTGTGGCTAATGGAACTGCTTCTGTTGGACAAAGGCAAAACTTATATCAGGCGAGATTAGCAAGATTAGAGAAGGCATGAACCTGCCTTGGTCTCGTTATTACACAAAAGTCTGTACCAGATCAAGGCATTCTGTTGTATTTCCTCCTGTGGGAAATCATTGACTTCTTGGTACCAGGCAGTCTGGATTTGGGAATGTGCTATTCAGGAATTTTCTTTTTCTTTTCCTTTCTTTCTTTGAGTTTAAGATTTTATTATTTATTTATTTTTCCTCACCAGAGCACATACCCTCCCCAATGTCCAATCACGCAGCCACCCTATCCCTTCCACCCTCCTCCCCTCCAGCAACCCTCAGTTTGTTCCCTGAGATTAAAAGCCTCTAATGGTTTGTCTCCCTCTCTGGTTTCATCTTGTTTCATCTTTCCCTCCCTTTCCCTATGATCCTCTGTTTTGTTTCTCAAATTCCTCCTATCAGCAAGATCATATAATGATTGTCTTTCTCTCATTGACTTATTTAGCCCAGCATAATACCCTCTAGTTCCATCCACGTCATTGTAAATAGCAAGATTTCATTTCTCTTGATGGCTGCATAATATTTTAGTGTGTGTGTGTGTGTGTGTGTGTGTGTGTGTGTATGGACATCTAGGCTCTTTCCATAGTTCGGCTATTGTGGACATTGCTGTTATAAACGTTCAGGTGCATGTTCCCCTCTGGATCACTACATTTGTATCTTTAGGGAAATGCCCAGTAGTGCAATTGCTGGGTCATAGGGTAGCTCTATTTTCAACTCTTTGAGGAACCTCCATGCTGTTTCCAGAGTGGCTATACCAGCTGGCGTTCCCACCAACAGTGTGAGAGGGTTACCCTTCCTCCACATCCTCACCAACACCTGTTGTTTCCTGACTTGTTTATTTTAGCCATTGTGACTGGCATAAGATGGTATCTCATTGTGGTTTTGATTTGTATTTCCCTGATGCTGAGTGATGTTGAACACTTTATCATGTGTCTGTTGGCCATTTGGATGTCTTCTTTGCAGAAATGTCTATTCATGTCCTCTGCCCATTTCTTTATTGGATTATTTGTTCTTTCAGTGTTGAGTGTGATAAGTTCTTTAATGATTTTGGATACTAGCCCTTTATCTGATATGCCATTTGAGAATATCTTGCCCATTCTGTTAGTTGTCTTTTGGTTTTGTTGACTGTTTCCCTTGCTGTGCAAAAGCTTTTTATCTCAATGAAGTCTCAGTAGTTCATTTTTGCCCTAGCTTTCCTTGCTTTGGTGATGTTTCTAGGAAGAAGTTGCTGCTGCTGAGGTTGAAGAGGTTGCTGCCTATGTTCTCCTCAAGGATTTGGATGGATTCCTTTCTCACATTGAGGTCTTTCATCCATTTTGTGTCTATTTTTGTGTGTGGTGTAAGGAAATGGTCCAGTTTCATTCTTCTGCATGTGGCTGTCCAATTTTCCCAACAACATTTGTTGAAGAGACTGTCTTTGTTCCATTGGACATTCCTTCCTGCTTTGTCATAGATTAGTTGACCATAGAGTTGAGGGTCCATTTCTGGACTCTCTATTCTGTTCCATTGATCTATGTGTCTTTTTTTGTGCCAGTACCATACTGTCTTGATGATGACAGCTTTGTAATAGAGTTTGAAGTTTGGAATTGTGATGCCACCAACTTTGGTTTTCTCTTTCAATATTCCTCTGTTTATTCGGGGTCTTTGCTTGTTCCATATAAATTTTTAAAAAATTTGTTCCGTTTCTTTGAAAAAAGTTGATGGTATTTTTTTTTTTACTTTTTATTTATTTTTTTTAAATTTATATATATATATATATATATATATATATATATATATATATATGTATTTTAATTTCAGCATAACAGTATTCATTGTTTTTGCACCACACTTAGTGCTCCATGCAATCCGTGCCTTCTCTAATACCCACCATCTGTTCCCCCAACCTCCCACCCCCCGCCCCTTCAAAACCCTCAGATTGTTTTTCAAAGTCCATAGTCTCTCATGGTTCACCTCCCCTTCCAATTTCCCCCAATTCCCTTCTCCTCTCTAACTCCTCTTGTCCTCCATGCTATTTGTTATGCTCCACAAATAAGTGAAACCATATGATAATTGACTCTCTCTGCTTGACTTATTTCACTCAGCATAATCTCTTCCAGTCCCATCCATGTTGCTACAAAAGTTGGGTACTCATCCTTTCTGATGGAGGCATAATACTCCATGGTGTATATGGACCACATCTTCCTTATCCATTCGTCTGTTGAAGGGCATCTTGGTTCTTTCCAGTTTGGCGACCGTGGCCATTGCTGCTATAAACATTGGGGTACAGATGGCCCTTCTTTTCACTACATCTGTATCTTTGGGGTAAATACCCAGTAGTGCAATTGCAGGATCATAGGGAAGTTTTATTTTTAATTTCTTGAGGAATCTCCACACTGTTCTCCAAAGAGGCTGCACCAACTTGCATTCCCACCAACAGTGGAAGAGGGTTCCCCTTTCTCCACATCCCCTCCAACACATGTTGTTTCCTGTCTTGCTAATTTTGGCCATTCTAACTGGTGTAAGGTGATATCTCAATGTGGTTTTAATTTGAATTTCCCTGATGGCTAGTGATGATGAACATTTTTTCATGTGTCTGATAGCCATTTGTATGTCTTCATTGGAGAAGTGTCTGTTCATATCTTCTGCCCATTTTTTGATATGATTATCTGTTTTGTGTGTGTTGAATTTGAGGAGTTCTTTATAGATCCTGGATATCAACCTTTTGTCTGTACTGTCATTTGCAAATATCTTCTCCCATTCCATGGGTTGCCTCTTTGTTTTCTTGACTGTTTCCTTTGCTGTGCAGAAGCTTTTGATTTTGATGAAGTCCCAAAAGTTTATTTTCGTTTTTGTTTCCTTTGCCTTTGGAGAGATATCTTGAAAGAAGTTGCTGTGGCTGATGTCAAAGAGATTACTGCCTATGTTCTCCTCTAGGATTCTGATGGATTCCTATCTCACGTTGAGGTCTTTTATCCATTTTGAGTTTATCTTTGTGTATGGTTTAAGAGAATGGTTGAGTTTCATTCTTCTACATATAGCTGTCCAGTTTTCCCAGCACCATTTATTGAAGAGACTGTCTTTTTTCCACTGTATATTTTTTCCTGTTTTGTCGAAGATTATTTGACCATAGAGTTGAGGGTCCATATCTGGGCTCTCTGCTCTGTTCCACTGGTCTATGTGTCTGTTTTTATGCCAGTACCATGCTGTCTTGGTGATCACAGCTTTGTAGTAAAACTTGAAATCAGGTAATGTGATGCCCCCAGTTTTATTTTTGTTTTTCAGCATTTCCTTAGCGATTCGGGGTCTCTTCTGGTTCCATATAAATTTTTGGATTATTTGCTCCAGTTCTTTGAAGAATACTGGTGGAATTTTGATCAGAATGGCATTAAAAGTATAGATTGCTCTAGGCAGTATAGACATTTTTAACAATGTTTATTCTTCCGATCCAAGAGCATGGAATGGTCTTTCATCTTTTTGTGTCTTCTTCAATTTCTTTCATGAGTGCTCTGTAGTTCCTCGAGTACAGATCCTTTACCTCTTTGGTTAGGTTTATTCCCAGGTATCTTATGGTTCTTGGTGCTATAGTAAATTGAATCGATTCTCTAATTTCCCTTTCTGTATTTTTATTGTTAGTGTATAAGAAAGCCACTGATTTCTGTACATTGACTTTGTATCCTGCCACGTTCCTGAATTGCTGTATGATTTCTAGTAGTTTGGGGGTGGAGTCTTTTGGGTTTTCCATATAAAGAATAATGTCATCTGCGAAGAGAGAGAGTTTGACTTCTTCATTTCCAATTTGGATACCTTTTATTTCTCTTTGCTGTCTGGTTGCTGTTGTTAGGACTTCTAATACTATGTTGAACAAGAGTGGTGAGAGTGGGCATCCTTGTGTTCCTGATCTCAACGGGAAGGCTGCAAGCTTTTTCCCAGTGAGGGTGATATTTGCTGTGGGTCTTTCATAGATAGATTTGATGAAGTTCAGGAATGTTCCCTCTATCCCTATACTTTGAAGCATTTTAATCAGGAATGGATGCTGGATTTTGTTAAATGCTTTTTCTTCATCAATTGAGAGGACCATGTGGTTCTTCTCTCTTCTCATATTAACTTGTTCTATCACATTGATTGATTTGAGAATGTTGAACCATCCTTGTAGCCCAGGAATGAATCCCACCTGGTCATTGTGGATAAATCTTTTTAATGTGCTGTTGGATCCTGTTTGCTAGGATCTTGGTATTTTGATAGGGATTGCATTAAATGTGTAGATTGCTCTAGACAGCATGACATTTTCACAATATTTGTTCTTCAAATCCATGAGCATGGAACATCTTTTCATTTATTTGTGTCTTCCTCAATTTCTTTCTCTTTAGTTTTCTGAGTACATATTCTTTGCCTCTTTGGTTAGATTTATTCCTAGGTATGTTATAGTTTTGGGTGCAATTGTAAATGGGATCAACTCCTTAATTTCTCTTTCTTCTGTCTTGTTGTTGGTGTGTAGAAATGCAAGTAATTTCTGATATCCTGACACACTACTGAATTCCTGTATGAGTTCTAGCAGTTTTGCAGTGGAGTCTTTTGGGTTTTCCACAAAAAGTATCATATCATCTGCAAAGAGTGAGAATTTGACTTCTTTGGTGATTCAGATGACTTTTAATCTTTTCATTGTCTGATAGCTGAACCTAGGACTTCTAACACTATGTTGAACAGCAGTGGTGAGAGTGGGAATCCCTTCCGTGTTCCTGACCTTAGGGGAAAAGCTTTCAGTTTATCCCCATTGGGGATGATATTCACTGTGGGGTTTTCATAGATGGCTTTGATGGTATTGAGGTATGTACCCTCTATCCCTACACTTGGAAGAGTTTTGATCAAGAAAGGATGCTGTACTTTGTCAAATGCTTTTTCAACATCTATTAAGGTTATGATATGGTTCTTGTTCTTTCTTTTATTAATGTATTGTATCATATTGATTGATTTGTGGATATTGAACCAACATTGCACCCCAGGAAAAATCTCACTTGGTTGTGGTGAATAATCATTTTAATGTACTATTGGATCCTATTGGCTAATATTTTCGGTGAGAATTTTTGTATCCATGTTAATCAGGGATATTGGTCTGTAATTCTCCTTTTTATGGGGTCTTTGTCTGGTTTTGGGATCAAAGTAATATTGTCTTCATAAAAGGAGTTTGGAAGTTTTTCTTCGATTTCTATTTTTTGGAACAGTTTCAGGAGAATACATATTAATTCTTCTTTAAATGTTTGGTAGAATCCCTCTGGGAAGCCATCTGGCTCGGGGCTCTTGTTTATTGGAAGATTTTTGATGACTGCTTCAATCTCCTTATTGGTTATGAGCCTGTTCATGTTTTCTATTTCTTCCTGGTTCTGTTTTGGTAGCTTATTTGCCTCTAGGAATGCATCTATTTCTTTCAGATTGTCTGATTTGCTGGCCTATAGTTGCTTATAGTATGTTCTTATAATTGTTTGTATTTCTTTGGTGTTGATTGTGATCTCTCCTCTTTCATTCATGATTTTATTAATTTGGGTCCTTTCTCTTTTGTTTTTGATAAGTCCGGGTAGCAGTTTATCAATCTTACTAATTTGTGCAAAGAACGCGTTCTTAGTTTCATTGATCTGTTCTACTGTACTTTTGGTTTCTATTTCATTGATTTTTGCTCTGATCTTTATTATTTCTTTTCTCCTGCTGGGTTTAGGCTTTCTTTGCTTTTCTTTCTCCAGTTTCTTTAGGTGTAAGATTGTGTACTTGAGACCTTTCTTGTTTCTTGAGAAAGGCTTGTATTTCGATATACTATCCTCTCAGGACTACGTTTGCTGCATCCCAAAGATTTTGAACTGCTGTGTTTTCATTTTCATTTGTTTCCATGAGTTTTTTCAATTCTTCTTTAATTTCCTGATTGACCCATTCATTCTTTAGTAGGATGCTCTTTAGCCTCCATGTATTTGAGGTCTCCAACTTTCCTCTTGTGGTTGAGTTCTAGTTTCAAAGCATTGTGGTCTGAAAATATACAGAGAATGATCCCAATCTTTTAGTAGCATTGAGACCTGATTTGTGACCCAGGATGTGATCTATTCTGGAGACTGTTCCATGTGCACTAGAGAAGAATGTGTATTCTGTTGCTTTGGGATGCAGTGCTTTGGATATATCTGTGATGTCCATCTGGTCCAGTGTGTCATTTAAAGCTTTCATTTCTTTGTTGATCTTTTGCTTAGATGATCTATCCATTTCAGTCAGGGGGATGTTAAGGACCCCTACTATTATTGTATTATTGTCAACGTGTTTATTTGATTTTTTTAATTAATTGGTTTATATAGTTGACTGCTCCCATGTAAGGGGCATAGATATTTAAAATTATTAGATCTTCCTGTTGGGCAGACCCTTTAAGTATGATATAGTATCCTTCCTTATCTCTTATTATAGTCTTTGGCTTAAATTCTAATTTGTCTGATATAAGGATTGACATCCCAGCTTTCTTTTCTTTTCTTTTTTTAAAGATTTTATTTGTTTATTTGACAGACAGAGAAATCACAAGTAGGCAGAGAGGTAGGCAGAGAGAGAGGGGAAAGTAGTCTCTTTGCTAGCAGAAAGCCTGATATGAGGCTTGATCCCAGGCCCCTGAGATCATGTACTGAGCTGAAGGCAGAGGCTTAACCCACTGAGCCACCCAGGCACCCCACCCCAGCTTTCTTTTGATGTCCGTCAGATTGGTAAATTGTTTCCCACCCCCTCACTTTAAATCTGGAGGTGTCTTTGGGTCTAAAATGAGTATCTTACAGATAGCATAGTGATGGGTCTTGTTTTTTGTTTTTTTTTTAAAATCCATTCTGATATCCTGTATCTTTTGACTGGGACATTTAGCTCATTTACATTCAAGATAACTATTGAAAGATAAGAATTCAGTGCCATTGTATTGCCTGTAAAATGATTGTTAATGTATATTGTCTTTGTTCCTTTCTGCTCTATGTGATTTTGAGGCTCTCTCTTTGCGTAGAGGACTCTTTCAATATTTCCTTTAAGGGTGGTTTAGTGTTTGCAAATTCTTCTAGTTTTTGTTTGTCTTGGAAGATTTTTAATTCTCCTTCTATTTTCAATGACAGCCTAGTTGGATATGGTATTCTTGGTTGCTCTGAATATATCATGCCAGTCCTTTCTGGCCTGCCGGATCTCTGTGGATAAGTCTGCTGCCAATCTACCATTTCTACCATTGTAGGTTACAGACCTCTTCTCCCAAGTTGCTTTCAGGATTTTCTCTTTGTTTCTGAGACTTTTAAGTTTTACTATTTGTTGCCAGGGTGTTGACCTATTTTTATTGATTTTGATCCAGGGGTTCTCTGTGCCTCCTGGATTTTGATGCTTGTTTCCTTCCTTCAGTTAAGGAAGGTCTCTGCTGTAATTTGTTCCAATATACCTTCTGTCCCTCTCTCTCTTTCTTCTTCTCCTGGGATCCCAATTATTCTAGTATTGTTTTGTCTTATGGTATCACTTATCTCTCGAATTCTCCCCTTGCGATCCAGTAGTTGTTTATCTCTCCTTTTCTCAGCCTCTTTATTCTCCATCATTTGGTCTTCTATATCACTAATTCTCTCTTCTGCCTCATTTATCTTAGCAGTAAGCGCCTCCATTTTTTTTTTTAAGATTTTATTTATTCACAAAGATCACAAGTGTGACATAAATCACAAGTAGGCAGAGAGGCAGGCAGAGAGAGAGGAAGGGAAATGGGCTCCCTGCTGAGCATAGAGTCCAATGTGGGGCTCGATCCCAGGACCCTGGGATCATGACCTGAGCTGAAGGCAGAAGCTTTAGCCCACTGAGCCATGCAGGTGCTCCAGAGCCTCCATTTTTGATTGCACCATATTAATAGCTTTTTTGTTTTCAACTTGGTTAGATTTTAGTTCTTTTATTTCTACAGAAAGGGATTTTATTTCACCAGAAAGGGATCCTTTAGTATCTCCTATGCTTTTTTCAAGCCCAGCTAGCATCTTTATAATCATCATTCTGAACTCTAGTTCTGACATCTTACTAATGTCCATATTGATTAGGTCCCCAGCAGTTGATCCTGCCTCTTGTTCTTTTTTCTGAGGTGAGTTTTTCTTCCTTGTCATTTTGTCCAGAGAAGAATAGATGAATGAAGGAGCAAAAAAGGGTAGCAATGACCCCAGAAAAATATATGCTAACCAAATCAGAAGAGACCTGCCTGAAACCAGGGGGAGAAGAAAGGAAAAAAAAAAGAAATATATATATATACACACATACACATATATATGTATGTGTGTATGTGTATATATATATATATATATATATATATATATGATTAGGTTGGTGAATAGAATAGAGCCACGCACTTGATTTTGGGTGTATTTTGGTATGTTAGAAGAAACTGCTTCCCGAAATTTAAAAAAAAAAAAAAAAGAGAGAAAAAAATATATATGCACACATATATATGTAAACACGCTGAAGTGATGGAATATGACTGTAAGGATGGAATTTAAAAAGATTTTTAAAAAGGGACACACACTTGATTTGGGGTGTATTTTGGTCTGTTAGAAGAAACTGTTTCCCGAAATTTTAAAAAAAGGAGAAAAAATATATATGAACACATATATATGTAAACACGCTGAAGTGATGGAATATGACTGTAAGGATGGAAGTTTAAAAAGATTTTTAAAAAGGGACACACACTTGATTTGGGGTGTATTTTGGTCTGTTAGAATAAACTGTTTCCCGAAATTTTAAAAAAAGGAGAAAAATCTATATGCACACATATATATGTAAACACGATGAAGTGATGGAATATGACTGTAAGGATGGAAGTTTAAAATGATTTTTAAAAAGGAATCAAAAAGATAAGAAGTTGGTTGAAAAAAAGAAGAAAAAAAGAGAAAGACAGAGAAAGAGAGAGAGAGAGAAAGAATGTGATCAGACTGGGGACTAGAACAAAGCCATACACTAGGTTCAGGATATATTTTCGTCTGTTGGAAGAAACTGTATCCCAAAATTTTAAAGAAAGAGAAACTTACATATATATAAAAGATAAGGTTAAATGAAATGAAGGGATAGAATATGACTAAAAAATAAAAATTAAAAAAGATTTTTAAAAAGGTATTGATATGGGTGTGGTGAAAAAATAATGAATACTGTTTTTTCTGAAAATAAATAAATTAATTTAATTTTTAAGAAAAGGTATTGATAAGATAAAATAGAATAGGTTAAAATAGGAAAGAGGAAACATTAAAAAAATAGAAAAAGAAAAAAATAATGAAAATTTAAAAACTTTTACCTTGAAAGACTAAAGAATCATGGGAAAAAAGCCATGAATCGTGTGCTGTATTTCCATAATACTGGGGTTTTGCAGTTCTCATTGATCGGTGAACTTGGCTCAATGTTCTTGCTGAACTTCTGCAGGAGGGGTCTGTGGCAGTGAGTCTCAAATGTCTTGGCCTGATGCAGAATTGCGCTGCCCTTGCCAGGGCCAGGCTAAGTAATCTTCTGGGGTTTACTCTCCTAGCTTTTGTTCCCTGAACGCTTTCTGTAGAGCTCTGGAGGATGGGAATGAAGATGGCGGCCTCCCAGTCTCTGGCCCGGAGAGCTGAGAGCTCAGGGCCCTCCTCCACAGTGTGCCCTCAGAGAAAAGCACTCAATCACTCTCATCTCCCTGGTCTCCAGCTGCACTCCAAGCTCACCTGCCTGTGACCAAGTGTTTCTATCTCTGGCACACAGCCCTGTTTGGAGTCTCCAAACCCAGCAGATTCCTGCAGCACACTCCTGCACACTTCCCACAGGAAGGTGAGTCTCCCGGATGTGCCACTTGTGGGGTCCCTGCTTGAAGAGCGATGGCCTGACTGTGCTTCAGATCACGGTTTAAGGTAACTGCAAGCTGAGAGCCCACTGCTCAGCTCCGTGTCTCTGTGGCCGCCTTCCCTGCTCTGATACCTGGGAGCTCTGCCACACTCAGACACTTCTGGTCTTTCTGTGACTCCTCAGGTCCTGAGACCACACTGTCCCCACGAGGGCTCCATCCCTCATTTAGCCTCTGGTGTGACGTCCCTCAGTGGAGCAGACTTCTAGAAATTCCAATTTTGTGCTCTGCTACTCCTCTGCTTGCTGGGAGCCAGACCCTCCCCCTGCAGTCTATCTGCACCTCGGATTCACTTCTCTGCATGTCCTACCTTCCAGAAAGTGGTTGCTTTTCTGTTCATAGAATTGCTGCTATTCTTTTCTTCAATCTCCTGTTGAGTTTTTAGGTCTTCAGTATCGCTTAATAACTATCTAGCTGAATTCCTGGAACCAGACAAATTTAGGTTTACTCCTCTGCCATCTTGCTCCTCCACCCTATTCAGGAATTTTCTGGCAATGACAGCTGCCCAGTACCTGGAGACCCTGGAGCCTATGGGATGTTGCAATCTTTCTCATAAGGGAAAAGGAGTTCTTGGTCCCATGGGAAACTGATCTTGAATATGGCCCTTTCTTGTAGAAGAAAGTTGCACCTCTGACCTGAACCAGGCCAGCCTGCTGTCCACTTCATCTGTAGTGAAGACACAGGATCCTGCAGATATTTTTGCTCATTGCACCATATGTCTAGATTCACATTAACTGTTGCTTTAAAATGCTTTACTATGTAATGTACTATTTATTGAGCATTTACTGTATTACTGAGTACCTACTAACCTTGTAGAATAGGTTCCGTTATTACATCCATTTTATAGAGTGAGGAACAGAGGCCTAAGGAAATGGAAATAGTATAATCCACCATTGTCACACCTGGCTCATGGCAGATATGGAAATCTGACCTCTGATCTCAAAGCCAGTGTCCTAAAACCTTTTCCCATTAAGTCTCCCAACATGGCAGAGTGGGGAAAAACCAGGGTTTAGAAAAATCAAAATTTTAATTTTGGGATTTTTCTGGACAGGCTTCTCTGTGTACTTGTAGACAAGTCACTTGCAGCCTTAATGGTAGCCCTGTCCAGGGGACACAAAAAAGCCCCCCACTCCAGGATTGGGGGATGGGCTAAAAGACAATTCTCTAACTGGTAGCACTATTAATAACATTACTGAAGCAGAGTTTGTGTCCTCTCCCCTTTGGGATCTTTGGTGTTTGCTAGGTTCTCAATGGATGTTAGAAGAATGAATGAAATGAGAATTCCTTTGGTTTAAGAGGTAGAGTTTTGGCACAGGTTGGAAAGCAAAGGCATAAAGAAATGTAAAGGAAACTCAATAATAGTCTATTTCAGTTCACACATTTTTGATAATAAGCCATTGAGGAGAACACACACACACACATAGACATTACACCATACATACCACAAACTGCAAATAATTCTCGAAGCTAAGTGTGATTAGATTATCTGGCAAATCTTTCAATGAGACTCATGGGCTTCCTTTCAAATTACCACTGACATCACACTATCACACTAATTTTTTAAATTGATCTGTCTTGGGTGTATTGCAGAGGTAAAACTGAAGGACTATATTTCTTCCTTTCTCACCTTTGTAGTGTAACTTTCAGGTACAAATATAGATTAAAGTGTTGCTGTTGTTAAAATGACACAGTTTTTCACATAAGCTAAGATTAGTTTCAGAAGAGAAATTCACAAGCTCTGGTCCAGCACAGGAGCCTCTCATTGTTGATTTCCCAAAGCAGTAAAAAATCAATCTGCTCACCTGATTCTATTGAGAACCTACTATGTGCCATGAATGAGTCAAACAGATGTTGTAAAGATGTCCTTGCCTCCTTGTATTTGCAATGTGGTTGAAAAGACAGTGCATATATAGACAATTTTCCTAATGCTGTAGCTGGTGCAAAAGAATTAGCATTCATAACTAATATTAAAACTAAGAGAGTCTTACATAGTAAACCAGTGCAATTAACTACATACTCAGATGTCTGGGGATTAACAATCAGGGTTGATTGAGGGGTTTAACCACCACAGGCTTCTGTGTAGCTGTCTTTGAGATAGTCCTGGGCACAAGATGGCTGCTGCACATTTAAGTAAGACATCCCCACATGGCCATATATGAAGGCAAGAGGGTATCAAGGGAGAGAGATCTCCTTGCATACATCTCTCTTTTTTCAAATAAATGTATTTTTCAGTACTTCCAACAAACATATTTATATCACATTGGCCATACCTGGGCCACAAGGACAAGTCCACCCACAAGGAAGTCTAGAGATAGAAGCAGCTGGGGTTCTATAACAGGAAACAACAAAGAATTAAGAGAGTTTGGAATAGGTTATTTAAAAGCCAACCCAAAGTCAGAAACAATGATTAACTGCCAACTAGGTAGCATAGACTTAGCTTTCCAATAGAATTTTCTTCAGTGATGGTCGTGCTCTGTATCTGTGCTGTCCAATATGTGAGTCACTAGGCTTTGTAACACCTGACCACTAGAAATGGGGCTAGTGTGACTGCGAAACCAAATTTCAGTTTTATTTAAATTTAAATAAGCACAAGAGGCTAGTAACTACTGTATTAGACAATGTAGAATTATCAACAATATCTTTTTTGAGGTCAGAGGCAAAGCAGACACATCACTTTGGGCCAGAATAATGTGGTAGTCTTCATGGATGATGAGGAACTTGAAATGGATTCAGAAGACAGTTAGGGTTTGGAAGTTTTCTAAGACAGTGGACTTGTCCTATGTCAGGGATACAGAAAATGATAAGGTGGGACACCTGGGTGGCTGTCAGTTAAGCATCTGACTTTGGCTCAGGTCATGATCTCAGGGTCCTGGGATCGAGTCCTGCATCTGGCTCTCTGCTCAGCAGGGAGGTTGCTTCTGTCTCTCCCACTCCCCCTGCTTGCGCTCTCTCTCTCTCTCTCTGTCAAATAAATAGATAAAATCTTAAAAAAAAAAAAAAAAGAAAATCATAAGGTGTTCTTAGGGAATGCTAAGCAGATCAGTTTTACAGAAGTAAGTTTTTTTGGTGGAGGGGTGGGCAAAAAGCTGAAAAGCAGGTTCAAGTCAGATGGCAGAAATTTTTGGACACCAGCTTTGACTGTGTGCAATAGATAAGTTATACTGTTGAGAGAAGAGTAAAATATAAGGTGGTTTTATAAGTGGGAAGCCATTAACCTTGTGATAGTATGAAAGATTAACCTGGTGATGTTAAGAGGGATGGATAGAAGGTAGGAAATTCAGTTGTGACAGTGTTGCCCAAATTTTTCATATTATGACTCATAGGAAAAATGATGGGGCAAATGGATAATGTAGCCCCTGGCCAGGAGTGACCAACCCAAAGTCTTATGCACCCCAAGGCATTCACGCCCATATTGTCAAATGACAACCACCTGGACTCTTTTTATAGCATGGTAGTGAGCACCAGCACACAGCTGGCATACTCTAAGTTAGCAGCCTGTCCTGAATTAAATAGGTACTGATGTATATGAAAAAGGAAGAAAAGAACATGAGATAATTTACAAAAGAAATTAAAAAGAATTGGGAACAATGAGATGTAGTTAGTATAGATTTTTCCACTGAGAGTAACTCCTAAATTTTGAGATTGATACCAGAAATAAAAACGGCTTGAGAGATTGTTTGGAAGGCACATGGTGATCTCAGTTAAAGATATGGAGGCAAAAACTGGACCCCCAATCGTTGGCACCTCGTCGGCGGCCCTAGTGATCCATGGCTCTAGTAGTCATGCTCTTGCATAGATCCTCTCATATTGACTCTGTGTTTGACCAGGTGATTTATTTGGCCAGTGAGACATTAACATGATGCAGGCAGATGCTTGATGAGTGTTTGTGTCTCAAGGCACAAACAAAACTCTTAGAACCAGCCACTATGGCATAAAGAAACTCAGGCTAGACCAATGGCTGAGGAGAGGTCATGGGCAGAGAGATACAGGGCTATGTGAGTACATCTTGGGTATTCCAGTCCTAGTTAAATTCCTAGTTGATTGCAGGCATGGCAGTTGACTTCAGCAGAAGAACCACTCAGCAGAGCTCAGTGATTTCAAAAATTGATCAGAAATAATAAATCATTGTTTTAAGCCACTCTGCTCTGGGTGACTCATTAGGTACAAATAGATAATGAAAACAATATTCAAATGAAAATGTTCAAGGAGCCCTTGGTGATACAGGCATAGAGCTCAGGCAAGGGATCTGAGCTTTACATGTAATTTTGGAATGTATTCATGATTCTGTCATAGCTCTTAGGCTGTAATTGAATTGATTGCTTATTTTCCTCACTAGACTATGAGCTCTTTGTGGATAGGGACTGGGTCTTTTGTAAATCCTAGTACACTATGTCTGGTTCAAAGCAGATGGAGACTCAAGAGATCTATGCTGAATCACAAAACAAAGAATAGAGTGAGGTGTCATAAAAAAGGGAATAGACCCAGAGATGAGATAGGCCAGATCTGAACTCCAAACCTCCCAATTGCCATCGATGTGACCTTTAGTAAGTCATCAGTCCTTACCATGAATGTGAGTAATGTAACCTGCCTCTCCAAGCCACTGAGAAAAGCCAATATGCAGTAGACGCTCAACAAACTGTAGCTGCTGTTGTTGAGGATGAATGAAATGATGGTCGAAATGTCTGTACAAATGAAATCAATAGAGGGGAAGTACAGAAAGAGCTATGAAACTGGGGTAGAACAAGGGGGCAGGTGAAGGAAAAAGTGATTTCGAGGGAGCTAGAAAGCATGAGTGATAGTATGAGAGGAAGACCCAGACCAACTGGAATGTCAGGAAAAGAGCCAAGACTGGGTGTGTTTTCCTGTATGAAAGGGGCAGATTTTTTTTAAAGACTTTATTTATTTATTTAGAAGAATGTGGGTGAGCAGGGGGAGGCGTAGTGGGAGAGAGAGAGAGAGAAAAAATCTCAAGCAGACTCCTCGTGGAACACAACATGGGGCTTGATCTCACAGCCCTGAGATCATGACCTTAGCAGTAATCAAGAGTCAGAGGCTTAGCTAAAGGAGCCACCCAGGTGCCCCTGGGGCAGAGATTTTTAAGAAAGATCCATATCAACATTGCTAGCATTAGTGGTGATAGTTCATGGGGTCTGCCATTTGTGTATTTATTAAATGTCAGACATTGATCCAGGATTGTTAGTAGGGAGACCTTTGAAGAAAAAGATTGAGCTGTCTTGCATAATCTTACTAGGATTTCTTCTGCTCTTTATGATGTCTGCTTTGATCTGGTGGTTAAGAAAGTTTAAACTTTATGTGGTTGCGCTTTGAGTGTCCAATAGAATCATCGGAGGGAAGGGATTGGTGGAGAGTAAAGAAATGGTGCAAGGGGAGTATTATTCACATTAGGTCTTTTGGGAGATTCAATCTCAGGAATCAATTTCTCTGAAGTCGTTTCTCTCAACCTAAAGACGGGAAAGACTTGAGTCTTTGAAACATGTTAAAACACGCACTAAAACCAATAGCTACAAAAACAGAACCATCCATTATGCAAATATCTCTCATTCCATTGCGCTAGAGTTGGAAAGAAACAAGGGCAGACTCTTTGGGTTTTTGGTTTTTGTTTTTGTTTTCATTTTAGTATAGCTGACACACAATGTTACTTTAGCTTCAGGTGTACAACATAGTGATTCCACAAGTTTATACATTATACTCTGCTCACCATAAGTGTATCTCCCATCTGTCACCACACAACACTATCACAATATCACTGACTGTATTCCTCACGCTGTGTCTTTTATTCCCATGAGTTCCTCATTCCGTAACTAGAAGCCTCCCCTTCCCCCGTTTTGCCCAGCCCCCACCTCTCCCTTCTGGCAAATGTCAGTTTGTTCTCTGTCTTTATAGGTCTGATTCTGCTTTTCATTTGTTTATTCATTTGTTTTTTGTGGGCTTTTTGGTTTTTTTTTTGTTTTTTTAGATTCCACTTATGAGTGAAATCATATGGTCTTTGTCTCAGTCTGACTTATTTCACATAGCATAATTCTGTCTAGATCCCTCCATGTTGTCTCAAATGGCACAATCTGTTATGGCTGTGTAATATTCCAATACATGCATGATTTTACATGTATATACACATATATGTGTATCTTCCTTTTTCATTTATCTGTCAATGGACACTTAGGGTGCCTAAGCTATCTTAGCTATTATAAGTAAACCTTCAATAAACATAAGGGTGCATATATGTTTTCAAATTAGTGTTTTTGTTTTAAGTAAATACCAAATAGTGGAATTCTTGGATCATATGATATTTCTGTTTTTAATTTTTTGAGGAACCTCCACATTGTTTTCCACAGTGGCTGGGTTAATTACATTCCAACCAACAAATGTACAAGGGTTCCTTTTCCTCCACATTTTTATCAAAACTTGTTATTTCTTGTCTTTTTTGTTTTAGCCATTCTAACTGGTGTAAGGTAGCTTTTGATTTGCACTTCCCTGATGATTAAGGATTTTGAACATCTTTTCTTGTGTCTGTGGGCCATCTATATGCTTTCTTTGGAGAAAAGGTCTATTCTGATCCTCTGCCCATTTTTTTGATTGGATTGCTTGCCTTTTTGGGTGGTGGGTTGTATAAGTCCTTCATATATTTTGAATATTAATCAAAATAAGATCAGACTCCTAGTGAAATCAGATTTTGTGGGTAGAACTCTGGAGTTTATATTTTTGAGTTTTGCTGCTCACTGTCTAAACTCTATCAGCTGATAGCAACCTGGGTTTGATCTAGGAACCGTCTTTGTTCCAATCTTAGTTCATATCATTAGATGGAGAGGATTACTCCTCTCTCCTCCTTCCACTCCAGAAACAGATAACAACAAAGATCTATTTAATAGAACATCACACCCATGCAACCATGGTGACTGGTTCAGAGATGGGTATTTATCCTAAGCCAAGAGAGTACAGTCCAATAAGAGCTCATTCTGATGTTTTGCCTGAGCACCTAAGAGAGAAATGCCCCCTTCCCACTGAACACAAGCCTGGGATGATACAAATCTGCAGCTCCCAGCCACCATCCCTGGAAGAGATATTGTCTGAGAATATAGTTGACAAGGTAGAAATGGAGAATGGAGAACGCTCTCTTCCTAATGACGTTGCCTAAATTTCTGGATGCAGCTATGCCTGAGCTTTTTGCCTGTATAATATCCTTTATTGCAGAAGCCAGTATGAATTGGTATTTTCATTACTCACAATTGAAAGAATTCTTACTAAAAAAACTCTAAAAAATGTAGACGTATTAGGGTATAAAGAGAGAAGAGTAGCAGACATATGTCTTTCAACATAATGCCTGAACAGTTCTGCTGTATTGGAGCCACCAACCATTCCATTTTAAAGAGGAGAACTCTGTAGTTAAGAGAAATGAATCAGTGTGTCCAATGTCATAGAGGAGGGGAAAAATGTCATTTAAACTAGATGATAAGGAAGCAGAGGACAAATTATTACTAGAGAATGGCCAAATCCAGCCCATCACTTGTTTTTATATGTCACATGAGTTAGGAATGGATTTTTACATTTTAAACTGTAGAAAAGAAATGGGGGACGCCTGGGTGGCTCAGTTGGTTGGACAGCTGCCTTTGGCTCAGATCATGATCCTGGAATCCCGGGATCAAGTTCCTCATTGGGCTCCGAGCTCCACGGGGAGTCTGCTTCTCTCTCTGCCCCTCTCCTCACTCATGCTCTCTCTCACTGTCTCTCTCTCAAATAAATAAATAAATAAATAAATAAAATCTTAAAAAATAAAAAGAAATGGAAAGATGCATTTCATGACACATGAAAATTACATGAAGTTGCCACTTTGGAAGACAATGTGGCAGTTTCTTACAACACAAGACATACTCTTGTGATATGATCTCGCAATAGCACTCCTTGGTATTTGCCCAAAGGAGTTGAAACCAATGTCTCCACAAAAAACCCGCACACCATTTTTGGTAGCTTTATTTTTAATTTCCAAAATTTAGAAGCACCTAAGATGTTCTTTAATAGATGGATGGATAAAGTCTGGTAGAACCAGATGATAGAATATTATTCAGTGCTGAAAGGAAATGAGATTTCAAACCATAGCAAAATATGGCAGAACCTTAAATGCATATTACTAAATGAACAAATTCAATCTGAGAAGTCTACATACTTGAGGATTCCAACCCTATGACATTCTGGAAAAGGCAAAATGATCAAGGCACTAAAAAGATTAATGGTTGTCATTTTGTTTATTGATTCATGACCATTTTTATAGTTTCTCTGTTTCTTTCTTCTTATCTTGATCTCCTCCTTTTGGTTTGGTGACTGTCTCCAGTGGTATGCTTCTATTCCTCTATCTTTATCTTTTGTGTATTTACTGCAAGTTTTTGCTTTGTGGTTACCATGAGGCTTACCTATAACAATCTATTATCTATAACAGTGTATTTGAAGTTGCTAACGACTTACATCTGATCTCATTTTATTTTTTTTTAAGATTTTATTATTTATTTATTTACAGACAGAGATCACAAGTAGGCAGAGAGGCAGGCAGAGAGAGAGGAAGGAAAGCAGGCTCCCTGCTGAGCAGAGAGCCCAATGTGGGGCTCCATCCCAGGACCTCGGGACCATGACCTGAGCCGAAGGCAGAGGCTTACCCCACTGGGCCACCCAGGTGCCCTGATCTCATTTTAAAGCTTAGCATTTTGAAGATTTTAATATTTAACACTATTTTTCACTTAATAATATTTGAGATCATAGCATACGACATCTGAATATACAGAACTATCTAATAAGCTTGATCTTCTGCACAGTGTTACTCCTTCCCCAATACTCCTTTGTATTACTGCTCATATCGACGGATGGTTAGGTTACTAACCTGTAACATGATCTGTATGTATGCATGAACATCACACACACTCTTGGATTTAAATCTCTGCTCGTATGTACAAATGCATCTGGGGATGGATTTTCTCAATCTTTAAATTAATTTCTTTTGATAGTGGTGGAAAATTGAATTAAGCATTTTCTTTAGCATTTTTTTGTCCAGGTTTACTTGTTTGGATTTGGAGTGGCAGCAAGGCAGAGGAAAAAGAGTGCCTGAAAACTTAAAAAAATATATATACCAAATAGGAAGAGTTGAGCTTTTTTAATATCAAGAAAAAAATTACTACTATGGGTGGCTACTATGCTTGTGGTTTTATCTAATTAACCTTATTCAAACCTCTGTGAAGTAGATATTCTTTCCCTTTTGTATAATGCAGAAACGGAGTGTATGAGTAGTGAATTAGCCCCTCACATTCCCACGTACTATAAGTAGTAAGATTAGATGTGAAACTTTGTCTTCCATCTTAAACATCCCAACTTCATTTCACAAGACTTGATATTGAGCCTTAAAAGGGAATCTAGAGAGATGTTACCGACATAATTTCAGGTTTTGATTTTTAAAACCCTCCAGTGAGGAATCAGACTAATATTCCACAGAATTCTCTTCTTACCAGGGCACCACTGAAGTAGAAGGAGGAAGGACAAAACCCCCTTTTTGCCAACACATGAACGGAGAGATGGAAGATTTATTATGTAAGAGACCTAGGAACAGAAACAATAAAAAATAGTCATCCTAACTGAATTCAATATCTGCTTATTATCTAGGTCTTTCTAAATTTCTCTCCTTGACAGTACCAATTAGCTACATCTCATGAAGAGATTTATAATCTGACAAGCTTGAAACCCTGGTAATTAGGAAACTCCTCATTATCACTCATCGTTTGAAGAGTGCAGACTGGCAGGTAATTGTCAGCTCTAAAGTGGTCAAGCTTTAAATTGGCTGAGGGTTCCTGGAGCCTCTCCCTCATGTCAGGAGGAGAAGAGAAAAAAGCTGCAGAATTTGGGGCCTCGCTCTTGAACCCATTGAAACAGGGGATTCAAGCCAAATAAGGGAGTCGTCTTATTAGCTGGGGCTAAAAGTCTACTCTGACCTTTGACATCTGAGGTGTTTTTGTTTTTTTTTTTTAAATTGGTAGTATTCATATAACATATATAAGTCTGGATTTTCCAGTTTCTATCACACATGTCCTATCTTAATACCTCACAAAGTCTCCACACATTGTTACTGTGAGGCAGAAAAGCACATGAACCAGACAAAGCACATGCTAGTTCATAATAATGGTAATTAATACTTACTGACCATTTATTTTTCATTAAGTAGTGTGTGGAGATTTTTTACACGATCTCCTCACCTAACTTTAGCAATAACTTTTTGAGGTAGGTTCTTATAACTATTCCCATTTTACAGATAAAACATTAAATAGTTAATCCAATGACACACTGTTCGGAAGTGACACAGCTGGTATTTGAATCTGTTTCTGACTGACCACAGTCATCGGCTGTAAACATTAAGCTCTAGTTCACAAAAAAAAACATACCCTGTAATTATACATCTCTCAAATGGAGTAATTTTCTATAAGTAGGAGATGGATGCTTGAAATTACTTTGGGGCTACATGTCCCTTGGTTAGGTGCAAGCATGGATTATAGCCATGTAATGGTAGAGCATTTTCTGGAGAAAATGTGGCTTGAAGAGTTTAACTGTTCTGCAGGAGAATGTAAAAGGCTATTTTACTCAATGCAAATCTTTATCTCTGCTGGCTGTGATTTCTATATATATATTCTATATATTATTGTTTAGTTTTGGAAGGGGGGTATGCCTGCCCATGTATGCATGTGTGTGAGTGTGCTTTATTATTTAAACAATTGGCTGCTGGAGCAAGAGAGCCAAGAACATAAAATAAGAGGATAGATGTTCAGACTTGATTGTCAAAATGAACCAAAAGAATCTCTGCACTAAATTGCTGATGTCTGACAGAACTTCTATGGAAGAGTCTCTGAGATCAACCTTGGGAAAAACATGACCCTGTCAAAGGCCTTAGAGCTACAGAGATAATAGAAATTCCTACCACCAGTCATCATGGAAAGAAACCGATCCTGGGTTAAAAATAAGAACTATGCTGGAAAGCCTTTAGGGGTGAGATGACCTTTTTCATCTCTTTGATTTTGATAGACACAGGCAGAAGAGATGAGAGGTACTCAAAGACCCTTAAAGAGGAGATGTGAGCTATTTCCCAAAATTTGGGGCAAGGTGTGGATTAAACATTCACCTGATGCCTTTTGAGACGAATTGGATTCATGAACTCTGAGCAAAGCCAAATTTAGCACCTACCTTAAAATTTCTCTCTATGGTTGTACATTTCGATTTCTCCGAGATCTTTGGTAAAGTCTCACTGAACATTGTAGCCTAGTGTCAGCATTCACTTTGAGTTGAGTAGATTCTTCTTGATTACATTTGAAGAGGAACACCAGCAGACAGAGTAAAGAGAGTCTGTAGTTGCTGTTTCCTTGTTCAAAATGTCAGAGAGACCAACTGTGTTTTTATATTCTTCCTCCCCAATTCTGCAAAATGACACCAAATATATATAAGGTATTAATCCACATTGTAGTTGCTGTTGGTGCCCCAATCATATCTCTCAGACTCATCATGTCATTAGATAACCATAGCGAGTGTATTGGAAAAGAAAATCGAAGAAATCTCTCTGGATATAAATTGAAAAGATCAAGAGATGGCCGATGGAAGAAAGGTAAGATTTGAAAGCCAAGCCTGTAGAAACAGCATATAAACCATAGGAAAGAAAAAAGAAGGTAACAAGAAAAAAGAAGAGAGGAAATTATCAAAGAACAAACATAAGGAATGACACAGCTCTTTAGACTAAGTCCCGCAAGAACTCAGTATGATTATTAAAATATGAACCATGTTATAGTGGGTTCTGTTGCATGCCACCCAGATTTCCCTATAGGACTGAAGTGCTCATTCCCCAAGTCCTGGGTGTATTGGTGGCTGAAGGTTCTCAGATGATTCCCCCTTGGGCAGTTAATATTTGCTCAAGAGTACTGCTTCAGTCAAGGTCAGTCCCTTGTTGGTAATGGCTCACATCCATGCCTGGTCAACAGAAGAAGAGCACATAAAGATCCAGCCCACCTGCCCGAGGTAGGACAACCCTGAAGTGCTATTCCAGCTCCATAACTCTCCACAGGATTAGCTGATGGCTCTGTTGCAACTGTATCACTATTCAATGTCTCCTTCTGCCTAATCCTACTTTCCTGATCCCTCACACATGCTGTTTTCAAGAGCAGTTTCAATAAACTTCCTGCAAATATTCTCTGCCTCTGAACCCAGGCTCAGGTAATACCAAGGCATGCTGTGATAAAAATTTCAGAACTCAAAGGCAAAAAAGAAGATCCTAAAAGCTTCCAGGGGGCAGCAGGGGACAAAAGATCAACTGTGAAGGAACTGGGTACAGAATGGCATTAGATTTCTCAATAGCAACATTGAAATCTACAAAAATGTCTTTAAAATAATGAGGGGAGAACACCTGGGTGGCTCCTTTGAGTGACCGACTCTTAGTTTTGGATCAGGTTTTAATCCCAGGGTGGTAAGATAAAGACCCATGTGGGGCTCTGTGCTCAGCAGGGAGTCTGCTGAAGACTCTCTCTCTCTCCGAAAAAAAATACATAAATCTTTTTAAAAGAAGATAAATAGACAATGAGGGCAGAATATTTTCATCCTATATTTAGATTAACTCTTAGACTGTAGATTCTATCTCGTGAGTATATAAATAAAGGAAAGAAGGGCATGAAGACATTTTCGTATGGACAAGTACTGAACAAATCTACCTCTTTCTCCATCTTTTTTTAGAAAATACTAGAGTGAAATGATACAAGAGGGAAGAGCAACACACTGAGTAAAGACAGTCTATCAAAATGAAAGAGTAAACCAAGAAAGCAAAAGACACAAGAGATAGGAAAAATATGGGATGTTATCCAGAAGGCTGGCAAAGATACAGTCTTAGGAATGCAGACTTGCAGCAAGCTAAGAGAAAAATTGGCCCAGATAGAATCAGGAGAACAGCAGGCTCCAGAAAGGAAGACTTCAGGAACCAAAATAATTAATAATAGTAATAAACTATTAACTCCAGCAGAAATATATGTTTGAACCTGATTCTAGTGAGTTGAATATTAGCATAATCATAGTAATATAAACATGGACTCTTGATTTAGTAACGCATATGACTATGTTGGAGTGTTGAGAAAAAGGAAAATGGTGGGACATGCTGATGAGCTAAGTACTTTTGTAGTGAAGTCAGTGGATACCTTCTTACATTGATGAACAAAAAGATAGTAGCATATGCAAAGTTTAATAAATATGGAAGTAAATACCAGGAAAGCTAAGTAAGGGTTGCTTCGTAGGGGGAAGAAATAAAGGACAGTGCAAGGAACGACTTTTTATTTTTAATTTTTTTATTTTTTAAAGATTTTATTTATTTATTTGACAGAGAGACAAAGAGCACAAGTAGGCAGAGCAGCAGGCAGAGGGAAAGGAAGAAGCAGGCTCTCTGCTGAGCAAGGAGCCCGAGGTGGGACTCGATTCCAGGACCCTGGGATCATGACCTGAGCCAAAGGCAGCTGCTTAACCGACTGAGCCACCCAGGTGCCCCAAGGAATGACTTTTTAAAATATAAACCCTTAAGTACTGCTTATGTTAGATTTTTAAAGCCATGTGCACACATTTATTTAATAAAAAGGAAGTGATAGAAAATGTTCTGTTATGTAGTGATAGTGACAAATGGGGAGTACAAAGATGAAGGAGATGGCATGAGTCAGCCAACAAAGACTCATGGAACATGTGAGCATTTCCTGGGAGTTACTAGAAAAACTTGACAAAGAGATCCTGGTAAAGCACTAATCTTCCTAAAATCAAAACATCTTGATATACCAGTTTCACCTTTAGTTTCTTTCTTTCTTTTTTTTTTTTTAAAGATTTTTTTTATTTATTTGACAGACAGAGATCACAAGTAGGCAGAGAGGCAGGCAGAGAGAGAGAGAGAGAGAAGCAGGCTTCCTGCGGAGCAGAGAGCCCGATGCGGGCCTCGATCCCAGGACCCTGAGATCATGACCCGAGCCGAAAGCAGCAGCCCAAACCACTGAGCCACCCAGGCGCCCCGCACCTTTAGTTTCTGCTGATAGGTTTGAAACATAATGACAAGTGCCTGGCGTCCATTCGACCATAAGTACTCAGACCTATGGTGGACATTATTGATTTCGCACAGCTCTATTTACATTCTATAAGCATGATCAATTAGCACTGTCCACCATGGGCACAGAAAGGAGGAGAGACAACATATTTTCCAAAGCTCTGTCACTTCAGAATCCTTCTCAATACAAGACTCTAAGAAATATACCAGTGAGATGGTGAAATGACTCTGACGGGCTATTTCACTTCCAGAACTCCTCATAGGATTGGCATCCCTTATAGACAATTTGCCATCCCTAGTATAAAAGCCTACCTCCCATATGTTAGTCTGGGTCTTTTCAAAAACAGATGCTAAGACAAGATTAAATGTACCAGTGATTATGGGGGAAACGGTTGTGAGAGAACATGGAGATGCTGGGAAGCATCAGACTACCATACAACTCTGTCTCCAATAAAGGAAAGAAGGAAGTTTGAAGAGCAGTACAAGGAATGTTTGGCAAGACCACGGGGAAGTCCTCAAGTCAAAATTCACAACTTAGAAAAGCCCTGTGCTTTCCAGGAATGGTCGTGCCTTAGTATCCTTGCCATGTTCAGGCATTGGCTATGGGAAACATGGCCTCAGACCAAGCACAGTAATGCACTTCAGAGCACAGCAACTAGGCTTAGTCAATAATTCTCCCTGCGGTTGGAGTTCTATAGTTCACATTGCCATGATTGCCACATTTCACCTTTTGAAATCAAGGGCACTGAGCAGGTTTTAGATGGGCCTGTGGAACTAGATACCTGAAATGCAGGTGTGACCACAGAGACACAAGGGGATGTTGAGGAATTGGGAGTGGGAGCAAGGCCAGGCCTTAGGCCCTGGCAGACACAGACTGAGTTGTTAGTATCTGCCTCCTAACAGATCTGGCTAGATATGGATAGGAAAAGCAGAATAATTTTGTTAGCCTGAATTTGGGCAATGAGATTGAGTAGAAAAAATAATCAGAATTAAGAGCTAGGAAGATCCTCTTTGGAATCTTCCCATGTGTTTGTCAAGTACTCCAGAGCACTGACCCAACACATTTCTGCTCTCTGCAATGGCTGAGACAAAGTTATTTTAATCAGTAATGACCTTAGAAGCTACAATTAGTCACAGCACTAACAACAAAAACCATTAGTAAGCACCCAGTAAATATTTATTTCTATGCAGTGGGTACTGAAAACAAAGTTCTTGACCTCTGGGTGCTTACAGTAGAGTAGCATCATAAGCAAATCCAACCAATGTGTACTGCAGACACCCACACACCCACACATGCACATACCCACACATGCACACACCCACACTTGCACACACCCACAGCCCCCCACACACATATTAAGCAACCCCTTTACTTTAAAGACAGACATTTGTACCAAGTAAGCCCTAAAAGTCATCTCCTTTGTCTGTGCAATAAAAAAACCCAGAGATCTGTTTCCAATGTTAGATAACATATTTTTAGGCTCTAGTTACTGTCCTCCCCAAACTCATGACATAAAAAGCTTCTCTTTGAATTCATTTGTGCGATCATGTCTACAGAACTATACAAGCCTAGCCAGTTAGGTTGTTGAAAAACCATCATTTTTCCCAGTTAGGCAAAAGATTGGTCATTTAGACACGTCTGTTGTAGCTGATTCCATTAAAAGCTAGTGTCATTAACACAACTGTCAAAACACGTCAGACTGTATCATAAACCACCATCTTGGTTTGAGGTACTCACCAAATGCTGAAGATTCTCCCTCCTCTAACTCAGGATGTGGTGAATTGTATCTTTCCTTGCTTCCAAATCTGAGTATCTGAGTAATAAACAACACCAAGAGAGATCCAGGTTTGGTTTATGCATATTGTTGAAGTTTCAATATTCTGTGATGTATGACTTTGTTACCCATTGAACAGATAGAGAAACTGTGTTAGAGAAGTTATTCGAGGTTGCACCATGAGTCATGAGGCCATATCAGAACTAGAACACTTAACCACATCATTTATACTCTAGTGTCCCATCCTTACATTTTATCTAGCCCAACCTCAAGTTCCCAGCAGCGGTCTCCACCAAATCTAGACTGTAGTGATCCAAATACTTGGCAGAAGGGTCATTTTTGTTATAGCATCGTATTTCTAAAGTAAGGTCCAGATGACCCTGCCATCGATGATTCAATAGCATCCCATGCCTTTTTTCAAACCCACCTTCTGAATTGAAAAAGAGTAAGGAAAAGATTTGAGGACTTTCTAGTTCTTAGTAACTCTGGTAAGATGATCTATCATTTTTAATCTATCTGTAGAGAAATACTCTGCTTTCAAGGAGGTGATGTGAAAACCAACTAAAAAAGAGAGGAAGACACTCTCTGAAAAAGAAGAGGTCCCCAAATGATGTTGAAGTGATGTAGAAGTGATGTAGAAGTGTTGATCACTCGGATGCAACTGGCCTCTCTGAATAATCTAACACTGGAAAAGCTACAGACCGATTATGTGCCTTGGCCACGTCCCTTCCATTAGAGTTAATGAACATCTCAGGGACCTGCTGGGCCACATTCCCATTGTAAGTACTGAGCTAGGGACATACACTGCATTGGAAACTCAAAGATTTTCCCTTCCCTGAGAGGAGTTGCCTCATGTTTTGTTTGGAGTGTATTCCTAACTCTATTGTAATAAAAAAACAATTGAGTTAATAACATGCTGCCTTTGGGGAAAAGTCAGGATTTGTCTGAGAAGTGGTAGTGGTTTGGTTTTTTTGTTTAAAGCCTAAAAATAAGAAGGAACATTTGGCGGAAACCCAGGTCCTGAATATACTGTATTATTCTAACCATTAAATATAAGGAGGTTTAATATAGGCTTCTTAATTATTATTTTTGTCAAAGGGGTAACTCCTGGAATGTCCCTCATTAGCCTTAACTATATTCATTTTTTCACAACTACAAAATCAGAAGAAAGTCATGCCACAACTCTTCTTTTCACCAAGCACTTGCTCTTGGGTTCATCTTTTGAGCTAAGAAAAAATATATTAAAAATTTAAGGTAGTCATCTGAAGAATGTAATTTTCATGAGGAAATAATGAAATAAAATAATGCTTTACCTTAGAGATGATCATGAGGAAAAAAACAACACATTTCAACTTGCTTTTCAAAAATTCTTTGACAATTTCCAGCAGGTATGAACACTCTCCCACATAACCCTCACACCCACACATACTCTCAGACAACACACATGCGCCCTCATGCATACCTCCCTCCTTTGCACCACCTTGCCACGTTATCTAGATTCCACTGCTCCTGTTGCTATCTAAGAAGTGATTTGCTTTTGGATCTGTCAAAAAAAAAAAAAAGTTTTTTAAACCAGTGTTTTCAGGGGTCTCATTCTGTGGGGTTTGATTATGTGGTCCAGGTGTGTGTGTGTGTGTGTGTGTGTGTGTGTGTGTGTGTGTGTGTTCTATGATTACATGGGTTTAAGAAATTAAAAATGATTAAAAATGATTAATAAATCATGACCTGAGCTGAAGGCAGAGACTTTAACCCACTGAGCCACCCAGGAGCCCCTCCTTTTGCCTTTTTTAAATGTGACTACTAGAAACCTTAGAATAACACATGTGTCTTGTATTATATTTCTATTGGGCCATGCTGATACAGAGCATTTTTCAAACATAGTTGACCACGAGAATTAGTTTTTATATAATATTTTATGAATGCGGTCTGGTAGGCTTTAAATTCTGAGATTACACCATTTACCATTTAGGTGGGGGGTGGTCAGCCTTTGTAACAGAAGTGGAAGTAGTTCTGCATTCCCCTGGGAACACTGGTCGGAATGAAGATGAATCTTGTGTCTAAAAGTATTTTCCTGGGGTGCCTCAGTGGCTCAGTGGGCTAAAGCCTCTGCTTTTGGCTCAGGCCATGATCTCAGGTCCTGGGATTGAGCCCCACATTGGGTTCTCTGCTCAGCAGGGAGACTTCTTCCCTTCCTCTCTCTCTGCCTGCCTCTCTGCCTACTTGTGATCTCTGTCAAATAAATAAATAAAATCTTAAAAGTATTTTCCTGAGATCCTACTATATGCCAGGCTCTGCATGAGCCACAGAGCATGGGTCAGTGGATCCTAGATAGGGCTCAAGAGATGACAATAGAAAGCAGCAAGTAATGGCGTTGTGCTTTACAGAGCTTACTCAAATGTGGTTCTCAGGAGCCACCTCAGACCTACTGAATGAGCTCTCTGGGAGTGCGGCATTTCTAGCAAGCATTTCCAGGGATCGTGGAACACCGAGAAGCTTGCAAACAACTGTGCTAGCTGGGTGGGTAAACATGAATAAAACATCTTCATCTGTCAGCCTCTTGGTTGCAAGCAACAGACATGGGCACCAGCTATCTTAAGTAAAAAGGGAATCAATTGGAAGGATATCAGGAGCTTCCAGAATTGAAAGCAGGCTAGGAAAATGGGCTTCAAAAACAGAAAACAAGGAAATCTCAGAGGCTTGGCAGCAGGAACCGAATAGCTTAGGTGTGGTCAAGATATCACCAAACTTCCAGCCTCAGGGGGTTTTCCGTCTTTGCATCATGCATGTGAGATTCCAAGTGTGAAATAGGGCTCATGGTCAGGTATATATTGGGGTGAGGGCAGGACTTGGTCTCCTTTGTGTCTGTTATAGGAAACAGCAGTGAGGGGTAGGTTCTGGGAAAAGCCATCTTCTCCATCATCCCTAAGATTACACATAATGGAGAATTCCTCTAGAAAGAAGACCAAAATATTACCTGGAAAATGCATGACCAGGTGGGAGAGGGAAAGACTGAATATTCAGCTGCTCCCAGATAACCACTGCCCACTGTAAGACCTTGCAGTAAAATAATCTCCAAAGCTGAGAGATGGAGTATCAATATATATTATTTGGAAATTCCTCTGTAGGGAAGATGCGCTTCTTCTCCCCATCCATAAAATGAATATTTTTATTTTATTCTTTGAGCTATAATCCAATAGCCTCATTATGAATTTTCTTGCTCAGATTGCCCCATTTTGGTCATTGGGAGCTCTTCTGGATTAGTTCCTATGACCTCTCTCCAAACTAGTTTCTGGACTGGGTGAAGCTTTTTTTTTTTTTTTTTTTTTTTTAAGATTATTTATTTATTTATTTGACAGACAGAGATTACAAGTAGGCAGAGGCAGTCAGAGAGAGGAGGAAGCAGGCTCCCAGCTGAGCAGAGAGCCCGATGCGGGGCTCAATCCCAGGACCCTGGGATCATGACCTGACCCGAAAGCAGAGGCTTTAACCCACTGAGCCACCCAGGCGCCCCTGGGCGAAGCTTTCTGAAGGCAAGGACTCTGTCTTATTTGACTTCGCAGAATGGAAAAAGCCTTATTCATAGATGTCACTAGGCTCGAAGTTGAAGATTCAAATTATTCTTTGACTTAGCAAATACTCTTAAGTGTGAGGTTACACAAGAAGCAGCTTTTGTCTAGGTCAGTAACCAACATGTAAGAGTGTTTAACAGCTTATAAAAAAGTGTGTCCGGTTGCATGACGTCATTCCATCTGCACAACCAACCTACAAGGTTGATCCTTGAGACCAGAACCCACATTGGCATCAGCAGTAGAGCAGGGCCTCAGGGGTGGGGTCTTCTGCAGGGTCAAGTTTCAGGTCCTTAGTGGGTGGAGAGGTCCAGATCCAGGCCAAGGGCTTCTAAGAAATGAGCCAGTTGGCTAGAGTATCAGGTAGGGGAGAGTCATCAAGCGTGTGGTCAAAGGATGCAGTTTAACCACAGCATAAATATCTATAATTTTTAACATTTGGTACAGCCATATTAGAACATGCCAGTACAAATGAATACTTTTCTCTATATATAAGCACCATGTTCCCTGCTTGTGGGCACGATTATGCCCATTTTATAAACCGAGATCAAATAACGTGCCAAGGCTGCAGAGCTAAAGATAAGCCTAGATTTCTCAGTAGAGTTCTGTTCATGACAACACGAATTTTGGAAATTAAGGGAATGAAGTTGAATTTTGAAATTAATCAGATTCAGATGCACCTTCTACCTTTTCTTAAAATTCCCCCTCATAATATGAAATGGCACAGAATTGCATTCAAATTCTAAACTATCGGTGCTCAAATGCTCCCTGACTCTTTGATAAGACATCCTGTTTATGAGGAGAAAAGACACATTTTGCGTGTGTGTGTGTGTGTGTGTTTGACACACATCAAGTTTGAAAGTGGGATTTTTCTATTTTCCAACCTGAGTCCCCATCCTTCTATAGAGAATTTCTGCTCCAAGGTGCTGGAAGGGCTCTTGCCAGTGATAGCCTGGCCATGTGGCTTCCTCCTTCTTGATCGGCTTCCCTGGACTCCTTGTGGTTCTTCTGCACAGCTGGGACTGATAAGAGACTCCTGTGCTCATTGGGTAGTAGTTTTGAAATTCTTATTTCTATCTTCCATTCTCCAGGACAGATTACTGGGTAGAGATGCAGGCTTGCATTTTCTGTCTTCCAACAGGAGAGTCAATTTGAGGCATACACCTGTGTAAGTCCGTGTGTGAGTGTTATGGACTGTGAGCTCAATTTTGCTTTTTGCTGACTCATTCAAAACCCTAGAGGTCCTTACTTTGAACAGGTGCAATTAAAAACAAAAACAAATCCCCCAATTTTCCGCTGTCCTCAGTATCTACTAGAACCTTTGATTCTTGGGCCTTCTAGAAGGAAAGGGGCCACTGCAGGTGCAGTCTTCATGGAAGATGCAGCAGTAAGAAACCCCATTCGAAGACAGATTATTTAATTTCTAAGCCTTAAATGCCTAAGTAGCCTAACTTATGATGTTGTCCTGAAAAGTAAATGAGAAAATGGATTAAAGATTCCTGACCACAGAGTTAATGCTCAGTTAACATCAGCTATCATTATCGTGGTGTTCAGTCCTTTTGGGGACATGGCTGGTTGGACTATAAGGAGCAGTGAGCAGACTACCCAGCACCCTATGCTGAGAATGATACGAGTAAGTCCCCAGAAATGGGACTAACAGAAACTGAAGCTGAAAGGCCAAGATGTAGAAGCAAGGTCATACTGGGAACCCTGATGAAACCCAGGAAAGCTCAATTTCTGGGCTTCTGTCCTTTTTCTGGACATATATTAGGCTAGCCAATATACTTGTTTAATCATATAATTTTGTCACTTTTGACTTTTGAATGCATGTGTGTTACTTTTGACTTTTGAATGCACGTGTGTTGGTTTTGTGTCCCTATACAATTTAAGGTCCAGAGAGGAAACTGTAATTGCTCTGGGTATTCCAAACAGAGAGGATTTAATATAGGGAATTAGTTACACAGCCCTTGGAAGAGTTAAAAAGTGAAAACAAGAGATGTGAGGTTAGCAATGGTAGGAAGCTAGTACCAGGTCTAGGACTGGAGAGAGAAAGGATTTAAGTTACCAAAGCCCGGGGTGTGGAGTCATATACTGGAAGCTGGAGTGATAATAGGCTGACAGGTGGCAACTAGGATTAGGTTCCTGCAGAAAGGAAGCTACAAAGGAAATACAGCCATATCACCAGCACCCCCGTGGAAAAGAGAGAGGAGCAGTACTCTTGCTCTTTCCTCCTCCTGTCCTTCAGTCTTGTACTGGTGCCTCCCATTGGCCAAACCACCTGAAAGGCAGAGAGCAATAGAACCTGAGGAATGCAGTTCCCTAGGGAATGGAGCCCAGAGCAAAAGGGCACTGACCAGCAAGGGCCAAACCATATAAGCTGCTCGGTGTCATCTGTGGCATCTCCAGGGTATCTCTTCTCTGTAGGTGGTCCATTCTTGAGGTGGACATGTATGACGGCCTCTGTTTGCGGTGTGATTCTGTCTTAACGGTAAGAGCAAGGAGAAGAGAAGCACTGAAATTCCATAGTCAAATTCAGGAGAATAGGCTTAAAAGTATAAAGGATATTTTTAAACTCATGAACTCTGCAGTTCATGTCTAACGTTTTCCAGCTACAACCTGATGACTCAGAAGATTTTTGGGGGGGTTTTGTTTTAGCAAATCTTGATTATCAATGTGATCAGCCCTCTCCCAGATCTGGAGGGAATGATTAACAGAAGGCTAGCTGTGAACTGAACTAGATAACGTTGCACTTGAAAAGGATGCGCCTTGCATCCTTAATCTCAAGGGTATTTTATTTAGAATTGAAATAAATGTTTGCCCATGAGCTCTGGTGGGGATGGATTCTGAATTTTGGGTAATATTTTGTGTGTTGCTTGCTTTATTATCTTCCCAGTCACTCTGATATATGTATATGATCGTGTGTGTGTGCATGTGTTTTAATTGCCTTTGTATTAAATTATCAAAGCAATTGAGAATCCTAGGCAGTTCTTACATTGTAAAAGCTGATTTTAGTTCATCTATGCAGTGTCAGAAGTTGAATCCACTTGTAAAGTGTGACTGTTTACACAGGTTTTGTCATTTCCTTTGCCTCATGGCAGAGAGGTAGATTCCAACAAAACTGGCCATTAATATCCTGCTACTGCTGGACACCAACTAGAAAAGGGTGCTAAACTTTTTCAACATCTGGAAATCCTCAGGCAACTCCTTCTGAGCTTAGTATGAACTCATCCTGACGCTTGTTCTTTTGTTCATGCTTCACCTCAAGGAGTTCACCCACAGTGTATTTATTTTAAAACCAATTGCTGCAAGAACTTATTACCTTACCAAGAAACACATCAGAGACTTACTAGATTTGGGGCTCAAAATATCTCTGCATGTCAGTGGAGATTGGGACTACATAGTCGTGAACTCCATTGTTTGTAACATAATTTGTAGCATTTCACACATTTGTCTATGAGGTTATCCCACATTTATAAAAATATTAGCCTTTCTGCCATATGGTTGTAAATGGAAGACACTGAGGAGGTCCTCCCACTTGGCATATTTCCCATTTCACCATCAGTTCCTAAATATGGGATCCAGTGGGAAACTCTTGTCTCATTTTTCACTCCTTTGAGTGTATCAGGCATGTAGAGCTGGATACTGGTGGGGAGTTTGTCAGGCCCATATTAAATACATCACTTCCTCTGAGGATTGACTCTCTCCATATACACAGAAGACTGGGCCCCAGGTAGCCATGTTTATACAACTTAACTTCATCCACAATAATTGGACCTGAGTGGTCCATTGCAATGCTGTTCAGGGGGTTCTAGTGTCTTGAACCAAGAAGATTTACATGGGAAGATGTAAGTAGTCATTTCACCCAAGAGCATGAAATTCAAGAAGAATTACATGCAAAGAGAGAAAAGACAAAGAAGTTAAAGTATTGCCTAGTGAATTCGTTGTCTATTTTACCACAAGTTGCCCCAAAATAGCAGTTAAAAACCACCAACATTTACTAGCTTACACAGTTTCTGAGGATGAGAAATCTGGGACCAGCTTAGGTGGGTATTTATGGCTCAGAGTCTCTCATCAGTGTTCTGTCAAGATGTTAGTTGGAGCTAGAGAATGAACTTCCAAAGTCACTCATGTGGCTGCTGGCAGGAGGGTTCTGTTCCTTGCCATATGACTTTCTCCATTGTTTTGCTTACATGACATGGCAGCTGACTTTCCCCACAGCTGAGAGAAAGAGAGGGAGAGCAACCAAGATGGCGGTGGAGCTTAATTCTCTTCTTGAGTGTGTACTGGATTTAGTGACTCTTCCAAAGACAAAAATATGGAAAGGGAAAAGTAGTAACCCTAAAGTAGAGAAATATAGCAGATACCAGCTTAACCAAGTAATCAAGGTTAACATCGTCAGTGTAAGTGATGTTGATATTACACACTCTTGATGAGATGTAATGAGCAGTTTATCTCATCCTGTGGTATTTTCCCCTCAAACCTGTAATCCCAGACTAGTTATGAGAAAATAGCAGACAAATCCAAACTGAAGGACAGTCTACAAAATACCCGACCAGTACTCTCCAGAAATCTAAAGCTTAATTAAAAAAAAAAAAAGAAAAGAAAGAAAGAAAAAAAGAAACAAGACTGAGAAATTGTTACAGACCTTAGGAGATTAAGGACACTTGGTGAATAAATGTCATGAGATATCCTGGATTAGATCCTAAAGCACAAAAAAGACATAAATAGGAAAAAGGCTGAAATCTGAATAAAATCTATGGTTTAATTAAGAGTATTGTACCGATGTTCATTTCTTAGTTTCGACAAATGTACCCCAGTTATGTTAACATAAGGAGAAGCTGGGTGAATGAGATATAGAAATCCTTTGTACTGTCCTTGCAGCTTTTCTGCAGATCTGCAATTATCCCCCCCCAAATATTTAAACAACTACTTCCCCATTAAACAAACAAAACCAAGAACAATGTGCAAATTGACAAGCCCTGGGGTAGGGGCGGGGGCAGGAATCATACCTCTTATGAAGGATATCTAGGTTCAACTTGTATGTGGTGGATGGGATAGTCTAACAAGACTTCTCAGAGAGAATAAAGTCCAGTTGCATGCAGAAGTAAGTGAAAACCATAGCTGTAGCATCATTAAATATTCAGCAACTTCTCATAGAATCATACAGGCTGAACAAATGGGGTAGAGCTGGTACCTGGTGTGGAAGAGCGAGTAGCACGAGCAATACCAGAGAGAGAGTTCTGGGCTCTTGGGATGAAACTGACTTAACGTTGACTTTCTGTAGGAAACTGAATGAGTCCACTCAGGCTGACATTAAAAAAATACCATACACTGGGTAGCTTAAAAAACAGCAATTTATTTCTCATGGTTCTGGAGCTTGGGGAGTCCAAGGTCGGGAGCCAGCATGGTTGCATTCTGATGAGGATTCTCTTCCTAGCTTCTTTCTAGGTTACCATCTTCCTAGGTCTTTACATGATAGAGAAAGATGATGTCTTTTCTCATAATGGCACTAGTCCTATTGTTATCCCCAACCGCACAGACTCATTTAAATCTAATTACCTTCCAAAGGCCCCATCTTTAGAGATACATCCATAAATTTAGGGAACCCACATAGGAATTTCTGGAGGAGGGGCATGAATATTCAGTCCATAGGGATATAATGGGATAGATATACCCTGTGATAGACTTGATATGCTGAGGTTATAAAAAAATAAATATCCCTAAATCTCTGTGGCTTAAATAAAAGTTTATTTCTCACATTCTATGTCCATCATGGGCTGTCAGGGACTCTGTTCCTACTATCTTCATTCAGGAACCCAGGGCACAAGGGTCTTTACCCTTAATTATTGCTGTAGGCAAGGGAAGGGAATGTGACATCACACACTGACTTATTTTTTTTTAATGTTTTATTTAAATCCCTGTTATTTAACATACAGTGTGATTTTAGTCTCAGTTGTACAATATAGTGATTCAACACTTTCATATATCACCCAGGGTTCAATAAAAGAACACACCTTAATCCCCAACACCTGTTCAGCACATCCCTCCAAGCATCTGCCCTCTGTAACCATCAGTTTGTTCTCTATAGTTGTTAAGAGTTTGTTTCTTGGTTTCTCTCTCTATTTTTTTCCCACTTACTCCTTTGTTTTGTTTCTCAAATTCCACATCTGAGTGAAATCATATGGTATTTGTCTTTTTCTGACTGACTTATTTCACTTACCATCATACTCTCTAGCTCCATCTATGTTGTTTCAAATGGAAGATTTTGTTCTTTTTCATGGCTGAGTAATATTCCATGGTTCCTTTGTATGGCTAAATGATATTCCACATCTTTTTTATCCATTCATCATTTGATGGACCCTTGGGCTGTTCCCATAGTTTGGCTATTGTTGACAATGTTTCTATAAACATTGGGATGCAGGCATCCCTTTGGATGAGTATTTTTGTATTTGTTGGTTAATTACCTGTAGTGTGATTGCTGGCACACACTGATTTTTAGAGGCTTCTGCCTGGATGTGGCATACTTTGCTTCGGTTCACGTTTTGTTGGTAAAAGCAAGACTCATGGTCAGTTATATCTTCAAAGGTGTGGTAAGTTCAATCTTACCATGTTTCCGGAAGGAGGAAAATGGAATGCTGGTGAACAGCCCTAATGATCACTATAATAACAAGTCTATTGCAGAATGTCACTAGGGAGTGTTACAACCCTTCTGCCTCCTCCTCCCTTTTCCCGTTTCCTTCTTTTTACTCCCTTCCTTCTTATCTTTATATCATTTATTTTTTTCTTTTCCCTTTTTCTCTTTCCACAAATGATCATTTTTGAATCACAAAAATGATATATTTAAATCACAAAAATTCGAATAATATGGGAACATAAAAAACAATTTGCACATTTATTTTCTCTTGCCAGAGATAACAAGTCTCAACAGTGGAGTGGACAGTTCTCTTTGAGATCATTTTTTACCACTTGCTTTTTTATTTAAAGTAAATAAGGTATCTTGGACACCTCTCCCTGTTTTTAAATCAGGGAACAACTATCACTACTACTACACAACATTAACAAGGATTGGGGCACCTGGGTGGCTCAGTCATTAAGCATCTGCCTTCATCTTGGATCATGATCCCAGAGGTCCTGGGATCAAGCCCCACATTGGGGGTCCCTGCTCAGCAGGAAGCCTGCTTATCCCTCTCCCACTCCCCCTGATTATGTTCCCCCTCTCGCTGTGTCTCTCTCTGTCAAATAAGTAATTAAAATAAAATAAAAACATTAACAGGGATCATTTCCTGAACACCTCGGTTGTAATGTTTTATTTTGTTACAACATATACATATACATATTTTGCATGCAGCCTAAGGAAACATCTATATTTGGTCCTGCCTCTACCACTAACAGTTTTGAGACCTTAGCTAAATATCTTGATATTACTGATTCTGTATGTTTTTGTCTTTTTTTCATCAACAACAGAAACCAAGTGGTGAGCCATATGTTCTCACTGGAACTATGGGTCTAATTCTAACTATATTAGGACTTGTGGTATTGTTGTTGTAAACAGCAGACATGAACTTTTGCTAACCAAAGCAAGAAGAAAGAACCAATTGGAAGAATATTGTACAGCTCAGATACCAGAGGGAAGAGTGGAAAAAATCATGTCTGGGGCAGGGCAGAAATGAAGGCTTCTTGGGGAATGTCTATAGCAGGAGCTCATGGGTTGGTTTCAAAGGTTTCTGCCATTGGATGACTCAGGTCTAACAATCTTCCCTCCTAGAGTTTCTCTGTAGAAGACTCAGCTTTCTGGGACAGAGAAGCTTATAGTTCTAACAGTTCACTCCATTGACCGGAGGGAGCTGGGTATTGTTGATTGACAATTCTATCGAACCCACCCATGATGGAGGTTGGGCACATACCCAAGGGCAAAGGGAGTGCTCTTAAGAGAAGAAGTAAAGAAGGAGGGAAGACAGACACAATCAAAAACAGATGTTCAGTGCATGAATTTCTTCCTTTTCCCTCACTGTGTCCTTATTTTTCTTACTTTCTATTATGAATTTTCCCAATTTTCTGCTGTCTTTTGCTTATCTGTGCCATGAATTTGGCAGTCAATGCTGGGCATTACTTAACTGAGCTGGTGGGGTTTCAGTGTCACAGGGTTTCTGGTCTCTTCTTTGATGACCAAGAAAATGCCTTCTGGATGGATGATTGAACTGCAGCACATACATCTGTTTTTCAACATATGGAGTCTCAATGATATCACAGTACTACATGCCTTTCTTGTTTCCCCAAACAACAAAATTGAAAATTCCTAAATTTACCTGTGGCACTGTTTAAAATAGTGAAAGCTGGAAACAAAGTGATGGAGAAGAGGTTGGTTAGATAAGTCACGCCATCTCTTCACAGGTGTATCAGCCCATGTCTCAACTCTTTTTTTCTTCTTCCTTAACTATGGAATCCTCAGAGCATCCGTGTAGAGATATGAGCTCTCTTTCCAGAAAAATGTACATATATTTTGCAAGCAACTTCAGTGTTTTGGATATTTGCAAACCCAGTAAAAGTTTACATATAAATCCAGAGACATTTCATACTATTTTATATACTCTTGATGTAATGAAACACTGTGTAGTTTTAATCATTATGATATGAGTATAGGTTTCATATGAAAGGTTGTTTCAAATATATTGTGTAAAGAAAAAATGGACTGCAAAGCAATACAGAGTATTTATTATCCATTATTTCGAAAAGAAAATTGTGTGTGTATGTGTGTGTCTGTCTAATAGCATTTGAAATAAACTTGGACAGTTGTCAGGAAAACACTAAAAGCATTTCTCTCTGATGGATCAATGATAGATAATTTTTTTTCTGACAGATAATTTTTTTCTTTTTGTTTGCTGTGTTATTTTTGTATCCTCCTAAAATGAACACAAATTATTTGTGAAATTTTAAAGATAGTAAAGTGTGATAAAGGAAATACATGCTTTGGTAACTTATGGCTCAGTCTTTTTTTGCTGTGTGGTTTGCTTGCTTCCTTCTTCTTCTTCTTTGTTTTGTTTTGTTTTGTTTTAGAGAGAGGGAAAGATCTCACAGTGGATGGGGGGAGGGGCAGAGGGAGAGGGAGAGAGAAAATCTCAAGCAAGCTCCATACCCCACATGGAGACTGATATGGGGCTTGATCTCACAACTTTGAGATCATAACCTGAGCTGAAATCAACAGTCAGATGCTTAACCAACTAAGCTACTTCTATTGGGAAGAATAGATAAAAGAAGGTTCTAGGTCAGGCATTAAGGAGACTCCAAAGGGTTATATCTGTCATTTATCACTCTTTCTCATCATAATATTTCTTTTCTTCTTACTGATGCAAATTGCATATTAAAAATATACCATTTCTCTCTCCCTTTCAAAAGCAATATGTACATGTTGTAACAAAATAAAATATTACAAGAACGTGTGATTGTGAAAGTGAAATTTCTTTGTAATTTCTTAGCCCCTGTCACAGCCATTAATGATTTAATCTATGTACAACATTACACACACACACACACACACACACACACACACACTTTGTTTCTTAAATGAAAAGAGAATTGACATATATGGTTTGCGATGTGCTTCTCTTTCCCATGTAAGATTTATCTTGTACATTTATGTCTGGTCATTGAACACAGTCTCATCTTTTTTTTTTTTTTTTAAACACTTCTACAGTGTTTTTAACACTTACATAGAATTCAACTGTGAGGATACAACATAATTTATCTACAGCCCTGGATCCAGTTTTTCAGTGTAATGAAAAATATTGCAATGAAAATTCTTGTATTTTCTACGTGAGAGTATTTCTGTAGTAGAGATTTCGAGAAATGTAATTGTTAGTCTTAGTTTTTCATCAGGTACCTGTCACGCCAACCCCATTTCTTAGTTAATCTGTGGATCCTACTGAAACAGTGGCAGAGGGCAAGCAGCTGGGCTGTCCTGCTGGCTGGAGATTGGAAGTGCTCAGGATTCCTGCTTGACCAAACAGCTTCAGTGTTAAGAAAACATGACTTTCTGAATTACTACAGCTAACATGTTTGCTTTGGTTTAATTACTGGTCAGAGGAAAATACGTCCTGGGAGAGAGTGTGTGTCTCCATCTCATCCTCTCTTCTCATGTTTATTTGAGAAGCAGAAAGACCCAGTGACTACTTGAGGCAATATGAGTGATACTAAGGTTGTCACTCAGGATGCCAACTGACTTTTTTTTTGAGCAAACACCGCTTCACTGAAGGTGGATGGAGCCAGTGAATATTCTCTTTTTTATTTAAAAAATTTTTAAAGATTTTTATTTATTTATTTGAGAGAGAGAGACAGAGCACAAGGGGGGAGCTGAAGGTAGAGGGAGAAGCAGAGCAAGGGGCTGAGCAAGGGACCTGATGTGGGACTTGATCCCAGGACCCTGGGATCATGACCTGAGCTGAAGTCAGAGGCTTAACCAACTGAGCCACCTAGGTGGCCTCCAGCTGACTTTTTTGACAGTGAAGAGAAGTATGGATCATTCTAAGAAGTTTGACTTTGACAGGTCAGTGCTATTTATTCTTCCCTCCCGAATCTGCAGAGATCCACCCTCACATCAAAAAGTACCCTTCCTCGGGGTGCCTGGGTGGCTCAGTGGGTTGAGCCTCTACCTTCAGCTCAGGTCATGATTGCAGAGCCCTGGGATGGAGCCCCGCATCGGGCTCTCTGCTCTGCAGGGAGCCTGCTTCCTCCTCTCTCTCTGCCTGCCTACTTGTGATCTCTCTCTCTCTGTGAAATAAATAAATAAAATATTTTTTTTTTTTAAAAGTACCCTTCGTCTAGCTCTACAGGTTCAGAATTTTCCCCACAGACAGAAATGTTCACAAACATCAAATCAAATTCCATACAATGGAATTCTATACAGTAATGGAAAGAAATAAACCACATTCAGTATCATGGATGAATCTTTAAAAAATATTGGGTAAAAGAATCAAGATATAAAGAACACATACAGTATAATCTTTGGTTATCTCTTGATGTATGATAAATTACTCCAAAGCTTCTTCGTTTAACACAACAGAAATCCCTTATTATTGCTCATGGTTTCTGCGGGTCAGGTATCTGGGAGTGGCTTGGAGCAATTCTGCCTCAGGGTTGCTTTTGAGGTGAAGGTTGCAATCAAATGCCTCTTTGGGGTATGGTCATCTGAAGGCTTGACTGAGCTGGGGATCCACTTATGAGGTGGCTCAATCACAAGGCTGGCAAGTTGAAGTGGGCTACTGGTGGGAGGCCTCAGTTCCTGCCCACGAGGGTCTCTTCAAAGGACCACTTGAATCTCCTCATGCTCCCCTCAAAGTGAACAATCTAAGAGCTAGGCAGAAACCACAGTAAACTTTTATGACAGGCTTAGAAGTTAGTCACACAGACCAGCCCTGAGTCAATGTAGGAAAAGACGATCAGGAGACCTGCATCATTGGGGGCCATCTTGGAAGCTGGCCCCCAATGGAAGCCATCTTGGAAGCTTTCATTTCTTTGAAGTCCAAAAATAGGCAGAAAATTGTTGCTTAGGGCATAGGCTTAGGTGTTAAAATTATAGGAGAAAAAGGGCAATGATTACCATCAAAGAAGAAGGTGTGAGTGAATAAGGATCACTAGTAAAAGAACACATTTTATGTTTTATGCACTTTTCCAAAGTGTAATACATTTCATAATTGCAAGAAAATGGTCTTAAAATATTTTTAACCAAAAGGGAATTGACATGAGAAACAGAAAGTCAGGGGCGCCTAGGTGGCTTGGTCAGTTAAAATGTCTGACTTTGGCTCACATCATGAGCCTAGGGTACTGGGATTGAACCCCAGGTCTGGTCAGGCTCTGTGCTCAGTGGGGAGTCTGCTTGTTCCTCTGCCCCTTCCCTCTGCCCTCACTATCTCTGTCTCTCAAACAAATAAAATCTTTAGAAAAGAAAGAAGATAGAAACAGAAAGTTTTCTGTTGTCTTTTAGGTCTCAAATGTAGATCAACAATTCCTAAAGGTTAATCAAAAGTATGGTCAAATGAAGAGTAACAACAACGGTAACAATTAACATCAATAATAATAGACAATTAGCCAGCAGTTCTTATGGGTTCTGGAAAATAGAATGCTAAGTGCTTTATACGGATTTCCTTGTTTAAGTTATGTATCAGTATAGTTATATTGTTATATATCAGTTATATATCAGTAAGTTATACTGATTTCCTTGTTTAACAACTGATTTGCTTCCAGTGTCTCCTTCTTCACAACAACTAATTTGCTTCGAGTGTCCCCTTTTCATAAAGTAGGAAACTGAGAATTAGGGTGATTTAGGTATCTTGCCCAAGGTCACACAGGCTAGTGTTTGGCTACAGCCAGGGTTCGAAGCCAGCCAGTGTGCCGTTCTGATGCAGAAAAGAAAGTCCAACTACTGTTACATGTTTTCACCTCTTTATTTTTGCCTAGATTGAACAAACTTAGGAAACCTTTAGCTGATCAGTCAACCAGGATTTCCCAGTCAGCGACTGACACAGTGAGTCCTGTCAACTAGACTTCAATATTAGAAAATGAACGAAAAGAAAATAAAAATAGATGCATTCTAAATGAATAAATATATCAAGCAATTAAGTTTATTTATTTTGCTAACATCTTGTATGGAACATATCATGTGGCAAGCATGGGCTTATGGTCTGCGTGTCCTGCAAATATTAGTTCTTAACGTAGTCCTGTGACTGTCCCCTGATGACCAACCATTCTAATTCATCTCTAAGAGGAAGTCTCTGGGGATCTCCCTTTCTTCACTTGCCCTGAGACAGGCTGGAAGTTTTCTGTTTTTCCAATTACTTGACTTTTGACCCCTGGGGCTTGATATTTTAGCATCTTACTTGTGCAAATCAATTCGACTGCAGTATTTTTGAACCTTGACTCCTACTGGATTTTAGGGGGAAAACAAAGATGAATGTATTTTCTTCTGTAACCTGATAAATGAATCCTTGTTTTCTCAAACTTTCTGACAAGTTCTTGGGTTAACATGGATGGGGACATTAAAACCCTTGAGGTTTCCCTTGTAACCTTCACGACAGGAAATGGGCATGCATCTTGGTTTATTTCAGTTTCTGATTTTAGTTCTTTTAATAAGTGCTAAATATGATTCATTCAGTTATTTTCCAGCATGTTATTTCTCCAAACCACCCATCAGCAAGTCTGAACCTGTCTGCTTGTTGTTCTAATGAAGAGATCTCAGCCTCCTTATCAGCAATGCCTCTGGGACACAAGCTAAATTCTACTATGATAAATCAATTTTGACTAGGAGAGAGCCCTAGTGATGGAAAGTTATTTTGTTCGATCAATATTTGCCTGATGTACAAATGGACAGGGTGGAAAACCAAAGTTAAAATCTTATTTTTATTTGCGTTATCATTGCTATCATTACAAAAAAGAACAATGTAAATTTGCGAGAAAACGTATTTTCTTTTACTGGATGGCTAACCTATTTGTTTATTCAGCAGTTACTGAATATCTATTGTGGGCATGGGGGCCAACAGTCTGGGCAAGGGTAGGGGTATGCTGAGCTTCTGTGTGTGGTGGTGGTGGTAGTGGGGTGGAGGGTGGTGGATGTGTATAGAAAGCTAGACAAGCAAATCTAATGTAGTATATTGCACAGAGCAAATGAATTTGGGGAACAGGCATGGGATCCCTAAATCCATCTGGGCACCTGGTGAAGGTTGACGGAGTAGAGCAAGACTTCCTGATGAAGGTAACACACCCGAGCTGTTTCTTAAAAGTTAAGGAACGATGTTGGGCAAAAGAGAAAGAGAAGGGCTCGCCAGAGAGAAACTGTGTGACATATTCCAGGAGCATCAAGCAGTTTGGGGTTACTGCAGCTACTTAGTGTGGAAGTCAGGGAGTGATCTGAGAGGAGGAAGCGAGGGGTGGAAGAATCCAGGGCAAGGAGAGCTGGATATCCGATATTAAAGAGCCTGGCCTTTATTCGGTAGCAGTGGGGATCCTAAAAGGTCTTAAAGTAGGGAAAAGACAAGGTGAGATCTGTGTTCTAGAATGATCTCCCTCGGCAAAATTTTGGAAAACGTGTCCTTGTTGGTTGAGCAACTAAACCTCCAGACAATTCGTGTGAAGAGGAGCAAAGATTTAGTGACTTAGATAGAAGTGAAGTTATCTTTAATAGAGAAAAGTTGAAAACAGTGAAAAGGTCCAACAAGGCAGAAATTAGGAAAACAAATTTTAGTAGATATATAAAATGGAAAGTGTATTTTAGAAACACTGAAATGAGTTTGTGGATAAGGAAAATAGTCATGGTACATGAAATGGAGAAGTGTGACAAAGTGGTATATTCAGTATGACCTTGTGAATGTTTATTGAGACTATGTATACATATGTACATGTATAATGAATATACCGAACACTGAATAACATGTGCCTAGGTATGGACATCACTGGATAGTGGCATTAGGGATGTTCAGTTTTTTTTTTTTTCCTTTTTAAAGGGGGGATAATTTACCCCCTATTGGTGGGGGTAAACATTTATTTATTTATAAATCAACATATAATGTGTTATTTGCCCCAGGGGTAGAAGTTCAGTTTTTTTCTTTTATTTAGCTGTATTTTGTGATTTCTATTTTTTTAAATTATTTATTTGCTTGTATTTTTTTTTATTTGCTTGTATTTTTTAAAAAAGATTTTATTTTCTTATTTGTCAGAGAGAGAGAGCACAAGGAGAGGGAGCCCCAGGTAGAAGGAGAAGTAGGCTCCCTGCTGAGAATGGGTCCCAATGTCAGACTTCATCCCAGAACCCTGGGATCATGACCTGAGCCAAAGGCAGATGCTTAACTGACTGAGCCACCCAGGCAACCCGTGATTTTTGAATAATAAATATTTTTTACTTTATGATAAGAAGATACATTTTTTATTAAAGATTTTATTTATTTATTTGACAGACAGAGATCACAAGTAGGCAGAGCAGCAGGCAGAGAGAGAGGAAGGGAAGCAGAGAGCCTGATGGAAGGCTCGATCCCAGGACCCTGAGATCATGACCTGAGCCAAAGGCAGAGGCTTTAACCCACTGAGCCACCCAGGCGCCCAGAAGATACATTTTTAAAAAATATTTTACACAAAAGCCGGTAATTGGCTACTTTGGTAGCTGTTTAGAGGAAGGCAGAAATCAGGAATGCCAATGTGGGGGTATATATTCCATCTTTCGTTGTATTATCTCATGGAACATTTTGTGTTGTATTTCTGATTCTAATTTCTGTGACTGCAGATACCTTGTAAGGAGAATGAAAGGCATGACTTTTATTGATTTTTCTGCATTGAGTTTGGGCACAAAGTTCACACCAGGGTCTAGTCACTCTTCTACCATTGCTTTGTAGCTGTAGGGTGACAGTCACCTGCTGCCATTGGCCTGGTTACAAAAGGTACTTCTTTGCTTTGAGTCTCTGGACCAAATTTTATTCTTCTCTGAATCCTCTTCCTAAATAGGTCTTGACTTTTACACTTCCATTCACATTGACCAGTTTTAGCAAAAAATCTCGTCGAGATGGTTTAGCCATCATCCACATCCTTGATATCTGATTACCTTCCTCATTTCCCACCAGCCCCCTTATCTGCCTTCAGCAAGAATCCCGTTTTGGGGCGCCTAGGTGGCTCAGTCAGCTAAGCCTCTCCTTTCAGCTCAGGTCATGATCTCAGGGTCCTGGGCGTGAGTCTTGCTTAGGGCTTCTTGCTCAGCCGGGAGTCTGCTTTTCCCTGTCTCTCTGCTCCTTCTTCCCTGCCTCGCCTGCCCTCCTGCTCCCGCTCTTTCTCTCAAATAAATAAATAAATGAGTAAAATCTTTCATAAAGAATCCTGTTAGGTCACTTGAGCAAAGAATTGCACTAGTCATTTAATAATTTTCTACCCACACTTCACCCCCCATCCCACCCACATTCTGCTTCTTGGCTATAAATCCCCAACTTTTCCTAGTTGTATTTGGAGTTGAGTCCAATCTGTCTTTTCCAAAGCAAAGCCCCATTGCAGTGGTGCCTATACATATCACAATAGTAGGCCCTGAATAAACTTGGCCTTAGAGTGCTTTAGTAAGTGTCAGAATAACTTTTTCTTGAACAGCTTTTAACAGGGTAATTCTATCCCCAAGCCCGCTGCTCAGCTCATAACCCCGGTGACTCCACTGCAATCAGCTTTTCTTGAGACCTATCAGATTTCTGTTCCTGAAGTCCTTTACATCACTCTCCAGATCCCAGCCAGCTCTTTCCAAATCCATTTATGTTGCCATTTATATTCACACTCAAATTTCACAAATTTTGCATTGGAATAATAATTATTTTATTTTTTTATAAGTATTGTTATTTATCTTTTTTTCCCCCTAGCCTCATTTTTATTGTGCTTTCTTTCATTCTGGCTTTATGACATCTCCTAAAGTAGCGGTTCTAAAATTTTCAGGTGCATAATAGCTAGCTGGGGAGCTAGCTAAACATGTAGATTCTCAATCCCCACTCCTTTCTGATTTACTCATTCTGCTTCTGGGCTTGGAAATTTGCATTTTAATTGGTGCCCTGAGTAATCCTGGTGGACATGGTTCATGGACAACACTTTGAGAAGGACACACCTCTTTCCTCTCCTGGTCTACACAGCATAGCACGCTTTCCTCTCCCCTGGGTCCTATTTAATGGCTCTAGAAAACTGCATTAGACAGCATTTGTAAGAACCAGGATCCACAGACTCCAGAGGAGTAATAAATGGCCATTGGGTGGTCCCTGGTACCTCTGAAGTTGCAAAGATATTTGAGCATGCTCTTTTTTTTCTGGTGAGAAGGTCTCTAGCTTTCATCAGATTCTCAAAGAAATCCACCACCCACAAAGTCAACCATACAAAGCCATTAAGCAGACCTGTGCCTTGAAAATTATCCTTCCACTTGCTATGTTTCATGTCTGAATTTTGTGTAGCTGAGATTGTTTTCTTGGAGCGGGTCCATGTCTGGGTGCATATTCCATTGCCTTGGCACAGGTAGGAGAACATACCCTGGAAGAGTGGTGCAGAAGACTTGCCTGTTGACCACCTCCTTCCCCCTCCCCCATCATCCTTTCCTTAGCATTTTTCTTTCATTTACATTGTTTTTTCATCCAGGCCTGTCTCACCTTCTTTGGAAGTCACTGTACAGCCTCATTACTGTTCAATCTTGTGCTCCTCAGAATGTGCTTCAAGTAAGAAACACTCCAGTTAAAAGGGGCAGGAGGGTAGCTTTATGTTTCTGTCTACATAACTGAATTTAATGCTCCTAGAGAGATTGTGAAATTGTTTTTTATTTTAAGTCTCTAAAGCAGTGAGGGAAAGAGGGTGCAGAAACGGTTTTGGGTATGCATCCTTGCGGTCAGAGTTTGGGCACAAAACTTCGATCTGCCAATAGCATCAAGTCTTGACCTTGGGTGGGACAATCAAATAGGTGAAGCAGCCGGGACTCAGCCTAATCCATTTTGGTGGTGGGCAGTTGTGGCTCTATCCAGGTCCCAGAGGCAGCATTTCGACAACATGCCATGTTCAGTGTCAAAGGCGCAAGCTGTCATGGTTAGCCCATGACACGGAGGTGGTGTTGGTGGTGGCCTCAACAGTCCAGTTCTATGGCATAGATTTTAGAGATGTTCCTGGTTGTACAGCTTCGGTGCCAGGCACTGTTGCCCTTCTGAAGGGCCGGGAGCTCCTCAGCCCACTTTCAGGAAATTGCTTTCTGCTGATCCTCAGCCCACTTTCAGGAAATTGCTTTCTGCTGATATTAACCATACCCGGTTGCTCTTGGCTGTTCCCTGCAAACATACCAAGGGCAACTTTGCTTCCATATCTTCCCAAGTCCATTTTCTCTTTCTGAATGACATGCCATTTTATCTGAAGTTATCAGAAATTCTACCCTGTTTAAAAAATCATACTGACAGTTTGGGGCGCCTGGGTGGCTCAGTGGGTTAAAGCCTCTGCCTTCGCCTCGGATCATGATCCCAGAGTCCTGGGATCGAGTCCCGCATCGGGCTCTCTGCTCATTGGGGAGCCTGCTTCCTCCTTTCTCTCTGCCTGCCTCTCTGCCTGCTTGTGATCTGTCTGTAAAAAAAAAAAAAAAAAAAAACAACTTAAAAAAAAATCATACTGACAGTTCCTTCTTTTTCTTTCTTTTTTTTGCTTATTATTTTTCATGGAAATTTTCAAATATACACACAAAAGTAGAGAGAGTACTGTAGTAAACTTCCAAAGTGCATTACCCGGTTTCAGCGTTTATTCACATTTCATCCTTCCTTTCCCCACTTTTTGGGGGATAGAGGGAGAAGAGATGGAGTATTTTATGGCAATTCCCAGACATCATATCATCCCACCCATAAATACTTTATATGTATCTCTATAGATAAGAACTTCAAAAAATAAGATAAGCACAATGTCACTATCACATCTAATAAAACTGCCAATAATTTTTAACATCCAATTCCTGTCCATGTCCATACTTTCCTAGTGTGCTCTGAAATGAATTTTGACAATTAGTTTGTTCACATCAGGTTCCAGATAAAGCCCACACAATGTATTTGAGTGATAGGTCTCTTTTTCCAATTTATTTTAAAAATTTCAATATAATTCACATGGATGAAGGTCTTTTATGTCTTTGAAAATCTAGATCAGTTCCCCCTTCCTCTTTATTTCATGCTATTTATTTGTTGAAGAATTTCCCAATGTCTTGTAGAATTTCTCAATTTCTGGGATTGTCTGGTCACATCCTCATGGTATTATTAACATGTTCCTCTCCCTTTATTCCTGTAAATTGGTGGTTAGATCTAGGGGCTTGATTAGTTCAGTTTTCATGTTTTATGTCCTAGATTTTTCCTTTCTCTTTAAAATCAATCTATCTTCTTTCTTTCTTTCTTTCTTTTTTAATAGATTAAGCTTGGTCACATCACATTCTCCCTGCGTTACAAGTCTTGACTCAACTCCTGGACTATGAGTCTCTTGAGGGCAGAGAGGTCAAATACTTAACATAGGCCTCTGTCTGTAACTAGTGTGTGTTCAGTGCATATTAAAGTGAAGACCCTTGCCCGTCTCTTCTTCTTATTTTTTTTTTAAGATTTTATTTATTTATTTGACAGACAGAGATCACAAGGAGGCAGAGAAGCAGGCAGAGAGAGAGAGGAGGAAGCAGGCTCCCTATTCAGCAGAGAGCCCGATGCGGGGCTCGATCCCAGGACCCTGGGATCATGACCTGAGCCGAAGGCAGAGGCTTTAACCCACTGAGCCACCCAGGCGCCCCTCTTCTTCTTATTTTTTTTAAAGATTTTATTTATTTATTTATTTGGGATAGAATGAGAGAAAGAGAGAGAGAGCATACAAAGAGGGGGAGTGACAGAGGGAGAGAGAGAAGGGTCTTCTTTTGTCCATCTATTCTTGCTGGATTAAAAAAAAACTCTTTATTTTAATAATAATTATTTTAATAATAATGATAATAAATATAATGTAATATAAATATAAAATATAATAATAAATAATAATAAATATTATTTTAATAATAATTCTTTATTATTTTCAGAGAGAGAGAGAGCGCACAGAGGGAGAGTGAGAGGAGAAGCTGACTCCCTGCTGAGCAGGGAGCCTGATGTGGGGCTCAATCCAAGGACCTTGGGATCATGACCTGAACCAAAGGCAGACACTTAACACACTGGTCTATTCAGGCACCCCTATTATTGCTGGATTCATATGAGCTCAAATGAAAGGGGTGTGGGGTACCTGGTGGCTCAGTCAGTTAAGCATCTGCCTTCGGCTCAGGTTATGATCCCAGAGTCCTGGGACTGAGCCCTGAGTTGGGCTCCCTGCTCGGTGGAAAGCCTGCTTCTCCCTTTCCTTCTCTCTCTGCTGCTCTCCCTGCTTGTGCTCTCTCTGTCAAATAAATAAATAAAATCTTTTAAAAAAAGTGAGAGGTGTGTGTGACAAGCATTTGCAAAAGAGTAAAGTATTAACATATAGGTAAGTGTGACAATAATTATAATCTTTTGTATGTTTTTTCTTTTGTACTTTCAATAGACACAATCTCTGCTTGAAATGTATGAAAATATTGACTTTTATCATCTTTTTAAAGAAGGGGTATCTATTCCTAGGGCTAAATCATTAATGAAGAGGGGTTACAGTGCCATCTATCAGGTGGCCAACTTTTTATAATGTAGATTAATGGTATGGCTTCCCATAGGGAAGTGTCTAAAGGAGTGAAAAGTTTTTAGAGTGATTACTCGAACTCTTTTGGTTGCAAGTAACAAAAATCTAAACCATAATAGTATCTGGAAAAAGAAAGAATTTTAGGCTTGTATCTCTGGAAAACCTAAGGGTATCTGTTTCTCTGATTGTTGATCTTATCTCATGGTCTCAGTTTTGGTCAGCTTCCCTATGTGGCCATAAATAATTAGTTTTAAGTTGTCTTCCTTGGATCATCATACTTTGACACATCAGCCTTTCCTGGTTGCCCTCCAGAAAAGTTCAAAGGAGAACTTTTAGTCATGTTAGTGTCCTCTGTCCATCTCTAAAGGAATCACTGTTGCTAAGGAAAAGGGGCTATTTATTGGTCAGGATTAATTCACATACCCACTCCCATTAGCAGATGACACTCTAATCAATAATTCTGTCACATGTGATAGAAGAGAACGTTTCCTTAAGCCAGAGCAGATGAGACCAGAAGAAAAGGTGTAGGGGAAAAAAATAGCGGTTATCTGTGTGTACCTCAGGGCAACCTTAGCTCAGAGCCCTACGCTACATGTCTCTCTGGAAGGTGCACTTTGTTGGAAGTAAATTCAGGGCTCAGAGCCCTACCCTACATGTCTCTCTGGAAGGTGCACTTTGTTGGAAGTAAATTCAGGGCTCTTAGCTTTCTCGACAGTTTTTTCCCCCCTTCAGGTTTAGTTCATTTGGTCTAGTTAGGTCACTCTTTGATGTAATAAGTGACATAATGGACTATTTCATTACAGTCCTAAAGAGGTTATACACTGCAGTTCTAACATGAAGTTCTTGATAACCTTTAAGGGGTCAATGGAATCTGGGAGAAGTCCAATCACCAGTCCAGCCTCCTTAGAGTTTTATCCAAGGATGATCATTTAGTTTACTACTTCTGGAAGGACAAACACAAAGATGAAGTGTTCTGAGAGGAATATCTTTAAGATACAATACATGAAAGAATGATCATTGGGCAGCATTTTTTTAGACCATAAATCACTTTCCCTTGCATTTGACCTTGCAACATCTTCTAAGACAAGGTTTGCCAATCTCTTCTGTTACAGATGAAGAAACTGAGGCTTCTAATCATCAGTGACATGCCCAAGATTACACAGTACTTTAGACAGGGGTTTAAGGATTTCAACTTTGAGTCTCATAAGTTTAAATGCCACCCTCTAACTCTACTGCCTCCCTGATGCCTCCAGACATTTTTTTTAAAAAAGAAGGAACACATCCATTTGGAACTAATCAGAGGGAAGGTCTGGAGGTACAAATGAGCCATATTTAAGTCTGTTATTTTGTTACCTAAATGGGTGCCAGAAAACTCAGGCGGGAGGAAGACACCTGAACAATTCATTCACCCCCAAATTCACTCTTGAATTGTTAGGAAAATCTCGTTTGAAGTCCCAGCCAACTGAGAAATTAGAGGCAGACAGTGACGACGTTGTTTCGTAACTTCGTGCCTTTTAAAATTAACAGAAACTTTCAAGTGCTGCTTTAGATTAAAAGTGGCCAACCGGATATAGGGAAAAGAGCCACTCAGCAGGATGAATAGTATTGTAAAAGCCCAGACTGAGTTATAGAAAAGGAATGCAGAAGAAAAATTTTTTACAATAATGTTTTAATTATAAAACGAAGGCAAATTCCTTCACTCCATTCCAATCCGAGGACAAGCTGGTATGTCGCAGAAGCGCTGGGAAGCATACAGCCTGATAGTAAGTCTTTTTATTTTAAGGCAGGCTTGAAGGCTAAAACTTTCCAGTGCCCAAACCCTTCACGATGAAAAAAAAAATATATATATATATATATATATATATATATATAAAATTATAATAATAATAATAATTATTTATTTCATTACGGAGTTGGCGTGCCCTCGCAAATGTCTGAGCTGGGAGTAGGGGTGACGGGAGGAGAGCAAGGCTGAGTCCATTCTTATTAATATTAAATAGCCAAGTCTGTACCCTTGAAGCAAGTGGGGAGAAAAGAGCGAGAGGAGCTGCTGACATTGACAATGAATCCAAACAGGAGTTGCAATAGCGGTGTCCACCACGTTGCCTCTGCCCCCGCCTGGCCTTCTGGGAGTTGTAGTTTTCGCGGGAGCGGCTCCCCTGGCGAGCCGGGAACACCCCGTCCGGGCCGAACTACAGATCCCAGGCAGCGTGCGACCGCCCGCCCCTCCCGCCCGGGTGCGAGTGTAAACTCGCCGCGCCGGGGCGGGCGGCAGCGAGCGGGCGAGCGGGCTGAGCTGGGCACTGCGCGGGGGCGCACCGCTCCGGGGACCCAGGCCCCGTCACCTTCCCTTTGCCCCGGGGCTCTGGTCTCACTTTCGAGCAGTGGACGGACGGGAAGCGGGAGCCATGCAGTCGGAATCGGGGATCGTGCCGGATTTCGAAGTCGGGGAGGAGTTTCACGAAGAGCCCAAAACCTATTACGAACTCAAAAGTCAACCTCTGAAGAGCAGGTGAGTGGTGACAGCTAGAGGGAGGCGCGGCTGGCGGCTGGGGGGCCCCGCGCCCCACACCCTGGGGCGGGGAAAGCCGCTCGCTCGGGCTCTGGGACAAGGACCCCGTGTCCTTGCCCGGGGGCAGAGGGCGAACTGCCCCCCGCAGTTGGGGGCCGCGCCTGCGGGGCGGGTACACCCCTGGGGGGCTCCGCCCAAGAGCGCGTCGGGGGCGCAGCGGGCAGCCCGGGACAGCCCGCCCAGGTGAGGGTTCCCTCGTCTGGGGATACCAGCTGCTGAGATCGGGTGGGGGCTGGGGAGGGACCTGGCGCGCAGGTTGGGGAGGAGGAGCGCGGGTCTCGGACGCTGTCCGGGTGGGAAAGAGGGAAAAAAAAGAGTTTCTCGTGAACCCCTTTTCTGGAGATCCTAGCGGGTTGAGGACTCAGAGAGGGAGTGCTTGGGGTGGATTGAGGCGAGAGGGAAGCAATTAGTTAGTCTGTTGTCGCCTCCTAGGAGTCGGGCTCCTCTGGGAAAGCCCGCCCCTGGCAGCCTCCAGGTGATGCTTCCCGAGCCCCGCCTCTCACCTTGCAGACCTCGCCACCCGCGCGCGGGCCGGTTTGGGGCCGCGGGTGGGCGTGTCTCTCGTTCAGGTCGAACTCCCTAGGCAACAGAGTTCCATTCAAATCCAGGCCTCCCCTGGAGGGGAAGAAGCCTTGGAACTGGAGGATATTGGGACACACCTGCTTGGCAGGGCCCCTGCTTGGCCGCGACACGTGTTTTATTTGCTGGGGACTGCTCCAAAACTTTCTGGAGAGAAGCGAAGACACCCGCTGGTCTGGCGCCCCACCGCGTCCAGTGCCCACTTCCTATGCTACCTCCATTTCCACTCGTCCATCGGAATGGGTTGGGTATCTTCCTTTCTCTGTCCTGTGGTCCCCCGGGGCATTTCCACTGTTTACCAAGGGGGAGATGGTCCTTTGAGGTTGTGATAGTAGAAAAGGATTTATGTCCACCCCTTTCAGTTGAGAAAGGAGATGAGGCTTTACCGGGAAGGTTCAGCAGTGCTTCTGGACCCATCTCAAACCTTCCTGCCTACCCCTCGCAGCGGGCAGAGTCTGGGTGAAGGGGCCTGGCTGGCAGAGGGCGAGAGGTTCCAGAAATCAGGGTGGAGGAAGAGAAGGGCAACTGAATCAGGAGGGAAGTAGTACAGTCTTTGCTTCTGGGGCGCGTGGGGCTGGTATTTGCTCTGGTGGCAAGCAGCACCAGGTTCGTTTCCTTGAGGGCTGTGTCAAGACTCTGAATCCAAGTCTGGGAAGAAAATCTGGGAACGACATACCCACTGACTGGGCTGCTAAAGCAGTCTCTTTGCAGATGCTTGAAGGGGATTGGAAGGAAATGCAGCTAGATGCCTAAAACCAGCCTTTAGTTGATGGTTTCTCTTCATAATGGCTGTTTTGTGTGTGAGCATAGATTGTGTGTGTTGGGGGTTGGGGGGTTTTGAGTAATATTGTGTAAAGGGTATTGTTGGTTATGCTCACTGGGGCTTTATGTACATTCGGCTGAAGGGACCAGTGTTTTACCGAGCAGTCTCTGCTTTTGCTTCTATAAGCAAATGCTTACATGGCCAGAATGAGGGAGTGAGTGTTTGAGTGTGTGTGTGTGTGTGTGTGTGTGTGTAGTCCTGAAAGAAATGAATTAACCGGACTGTTTGGAACATTTTTGATGGGAGCTGATACATAACATTAAATGAGTTTGAGAGAGTGAGGAAAATACCATCTGGAAAAACCCAAATGAGTGCCATGAAACTCATGTTGAAGGATTTGGGCCTGTTCTTTTTCAGAGTCGGCAAAAAATTACTTGCAAGGGTGAACGTCCTCGGTAGCTAGCTAGCATGTGTAAGGAAAAATGTGGGTACGTGGGAAGCAATGGCTTCACACGTTGAAGCTAGAAACAGGTGCGGGACAGAACCGGTATGGAGAGGAATGCTAAATTAAAAAAGTTGTTGTAAAACTTGTCTGTGGAGCAGACACATGCTCTTTGAAATAAACCAGTTAAATAAAATCTGTGAATAAATATATGGGGTTGGCAAAATTTCCCTATACTGTTTTCCACAGTTGTCTAACTTATTGTCATTGGCATCTGTTGTGTGACTTTAAAAGGGCTACATGTTGTTGGGGGCCTCCTCATGGCTTTTTGTCTGAAGTCTTTGCCAGGGCACCTCCCTTCTTGTAAGTGTTGGTTGGAAAAAGCAGAAATGGAAAGGTTAAGACTGCCGTAGCCATTTCGTCTATCAGTTATATTCTCTGGATTGCGTCTTGGAGTTGAAAATGTGTTCAGAGTCGGCCCACCTCTCAGCAGCTCCTCTGCTCCCTCTTTGGTGCAAGTCCTCACCAGCCTGTGCCAGGGTGATGGCTGTAGTCTCTTAACTGCTCTCTTGCCTTCTCCACCTTTCTGGTGGATTTTCTACATGTTCCCGTTAAAATTGGTTCTCGAGGGGGGCAGATTTTTGCCCCCCAGGGGTCATTTGACAATGTCCAGAGTTATTTCTGGTTGTCCGAATGAAAGGGCGTTGGTACTGGTCTTCAGTAAATGGAAGCCAGAGATGCTGCTAACCATTCTGTAATGCACAAGAGAGCCCCGGCAACAGAGAATTATCTGGCCCTCAATGGTCATCGCCAGTGCTGAGAGACAGTGAGTTAAAACGTGCCACATCATGCCATTCTCTGCTTAAAATTCTCCAGTGGCTCCTAGTTTCAGTAACACTCGAAATCCTTTAATTGACAAAAGGCAGCCTATATGGTCAAGCTCCCTGTCAGCTCCGAGTTCATGCGCTGTTGTCCAGCTCGTTTTGTCGCTGTTCCTGGAGCACTCCAGACCCCTTCATCATAAGGCCTTTGTATGTTGTTCTTGCTGGTGCCTCTGTGTGGACCATCTTTGCCCAGAGAGCCATAGTGCTCACTTCCTCACCAACTTTAGATCTTACTTTTAATATCCTTAGCAGGCCCATCCCACTATGTACAATTGCTTTCCCTCCAGACTCTCATCTTCCTTGCCCTGCTCTATTGGTTCCATAATATTTATATTACAACTAACTCTATCATTTTTAATATGTTATGTTTATGTTTCTCCCCAGTAGGCTGCCAGCTTCAAGGGAGCAGGTTCCTGTCTGTTCCTTGTTTACTGTTGTGTTCCTAGAATCTAGAGCAGAGTTTCTCAACCTCAGTGCAGTTGATGTTTAATTCTTTGTTGTGGGAACAGTTCTGGGTATTGCACGACGTTCAGCAGCATCCTTGGCCTCTGCCTGCTCGAGGCCAGTAACCCTCTGCCCCCAGTTGTGACCACCGGAAATGTGTCCAGACCCTGCCAGATGCCCATGAGGGGCACAGTCACCCCTGTTTCCAGTTGGCCTACAACTTTGCCTGGCACAGTAATGTTCATTGTTTGAACAGGTGTTACTTTCTCCTTTAGGACTCCACTTAGGATGGGGTGCTTGGTTCTGATTTTGCATTCAAAATTGCAGCCTTGGGGCGCCTGGGTGGCTCAGTGGGTTAAGCCTCTGCCTTTGGCTCAGGTCATGATCTTAAGGTCCTGGGATCGAGCCCTGCATGGGGCTCTCTGCTCAGCGGGGAGCCTGCTTCCTCTGCCTGCCTCTCTGCCTACTTGTGATCTCTGTCTGTCAAATAAATAAATAAAATATCAAAACAAAACAAAACAAAACAAAATTGCAGCCTTTTAAAATAGGTACCGCCAAGGTCTCTCCAAAGAGGAGCTTATGTACTCTTTGTTCGGGCTAAGCTCAGATGTGCAGGTGTTTCATGACGAAAGACAGTTTCATTCCTAAGCCAGTCCTCCTGGTCTTTAGGAGTGTGAAGCTTCTGGGTTTAGATCGCGTGAACCCCCTTTTGGTCATATTCAATGGCAAATCTGTGTTAGAGGAAGACACATGCTATGAGGGAAGGTTCTAATGAAGAATTGCTTGCAGTTTGGTTTCCTTAGCAAGGTTTTGTTTGTTTGTTTGTTTTTAAATTTTATTTATTTGAGAGAGAGAGCACAGAGAGAGAGAGAGAGGGAGAACCAGACTGTCCATTGACCAGAGAGCCCCCCTTCGGGGCTTGATCCCAGGACCCTGGGATCATGACCTGAGCCGAGTCACCTAGGCACCAACCCCTGCATCACCCAGCAAGGTTTTTGAAGCCTTTGTGTGTTCTCCTGGGAATGAGCTCTGAATGGTGGGTGGCAGGGGAAAAGTGCCAGATATCAAGGGTGAACCCAGAATTCACACATCGGCACAGTCCCATCAGGGAAACACATGTGGAGCTGGTCAGTGCATTCCTAGCAGTGCAGGAACTCTCTGCAGGGCTTTGGGATCTGAAAACATTTTAAAACATGGTCACATCTCTCAGGTTTAAGGTTCTCTTGTTCACTTTATTAGGTGTGAAATTCTGTGGCTTTGTAGTCACTAATGCCCCTTTCCTGGACAGACTTCAGAATTGACCGAATCTATTTCCAGTTTACTCTTTTCCAAAATTTAATTGCATTTTAGGTAACTGTTGTCTAACTTCCTGCAAATTAGAAATGGGAATGAGCGTGAGTCTTAGTTTTATTATGGCAAGATAGGATACAGCTGTAGTTCCCAAATGCTGATTCATGATGTGTGAAGTTTTCACAGGTCCGTGGTGAAATGAGAAAGATAAAGACTATTGTGTCACACGCACACTCACACGTTTTAGTATAAGGCCTTTGCTATTTCTTGGATTTATTCTGAGATTTTGTCTCCTGTCTTCCTATTAAAAATACCCTTTCTGAACCTGCGTGTTCTCTACTCTGTCTTTCCTTCTTATTGCAGGCTGGGACCCAGACACGGTGGTAGTTATTTTGCTTAACCATAAAGCCAAGGGCAATACCCTAGGGAACACTGACAAGACAAGATTTGAAGGAACGCGGACATCTGAATGAACTTGTGGAACACAGCTGGCTCTCCGTCTGATCTATCAGTTCGAACTTCTACTTGAAAGAGAAATCTCTCTGATTAAAATATTTTAAAATATTTTATTAAATATAATATTTAATATAAAATATTAAAATATTAAAAAAATATTTTTTAAAAATACACTTTTTTGAAATGGTGATCCATTCTTGGCAAAACAAAACTGTCAATCTCTTACTGGTTTCTGCGAGTTTTCTTGATTTTTCTGTCTGTCCGATCTGCAGGGAACTGCCAGCATTATTCTGACATCACTGTCTCTAACTAGCTGGGTGACCTTGGGAAGGCTGGGTGACTCCTGCCTTCAGTTTATTCATCTGACTAATGGAGGCCTGCATCCTAGGGGTCTTAAAAACAGTAGCTGTGACATTGACTGTGGGAGAGTATTAGCATGGTGCCAGGCACAAAGTAAGGGTTCAGTAAAATGCTAGCAAATGGTGTTCTGGTTATTAGTTATTACTTCTTTATTACTTAGCAGTGAGTTCTGACATTCCAGAAGGTGTTTGCCTTTGGTTCTCTTTGGCTTTCTTTCCTAAGGCCAGGGTTGTTGGTGAACAACCACCAGTCTCCTAATGAATACCACCACTTAATGAGGTATTCAGAGACATTTTTTCACATTTTATATTTTTGATCCAACCCATAAAAATTTATTAGTGCTAGTTAAAAAAAAAGAAAAAAAGCAGTTGTGGCCTCAAACCTCATATTCAGCACGTGTCTACTGAGCTCTGGTATGTGCAAATTAACACCAATAAACATAGTTAACATTCATGGAGCACATACCCTGTGCCAGGGTTTTTATGTCTGTTTTTATGTATGTGGACTTAGTCTTTGCAAAAACTTGCATGAGATGATAATAATGAATAAAAACAACTAGGATGTTAATTATAATTTTTGAAACTGGTAATTCTTACAGTGCTTAGTACCAGCCGCACTGTATGTTTTGCTTGTATTAATTCAGTTAGTTTTCCCTTCAACCTTGGGTATATATATTTTTATTATTCCTATTTTTAAAAAATATTATTTATTTGAGAGAGAGAGAGATAGAGAGAGGAAAGCAGACTCCCTGCAGGAAGCCCGATACAGGACTCGATCCCAGGACCCAGATATCATGACCTGAGCTGAAGGCAAGACGCTTAACTGACTGAGCCACCTGGGTGCCCCCTATTATTCCTATTTTACAGGGAAAGAAACTGGGATATAGTAAGTGGATGGGCCTGGTTTTAACCTGAGACTGCCTGGCTCTAGCCCCAAGCTCTTGTGCACTAGCCACATAAGAGGACCGTGCACAACAGCAGAAATGCAGCACTGCATAGTTCTGTATGTTCTCCAAAGCTCCCAGCGGGGGAAGGAAAGAACACATGGCCCCAGCTAAACATACGAGGCAGAGCGTGAGCTGATGGGGAGGTGGGCATCAGCAATGGGCCTTTCCCAAAGGAAGGGACATTGGAAGCCAGTTTTGGGAACAGGTAGGGATATTTGCATTTGGCCTCGAAGGTCAAGCAATACTCAAGCATTATTTCTCTACAACATTCAATAAAATGTTAGACCTCTTGGAGAACATGTCCAGTTCCATGGACTTCTGGGGGGTTTGGTTGCCTTTTAAATGTTCCAGCAGACTCCCGAACCTTCCTGAGGGTCTGGGAGCACCTGGTGGTGGCAGAGACCAGCTGCACACGGACGGCTTCAGAGGGAGCCATGACGAAGTGCTCTGTGCAGGCTTTGCCACGTGACTGCTGCATGTGTGTTTAAGACACTTAGCTTCTGGGCCTCAGTTTCTTTAACGGTAAAATGGGGTCAAGAGAACCATTCTCTTACTTTTGGGATAAGTTTTAAAGTGGAAATAAAATCTGTTAAAGTGCTTTGCAGAGGGCCTAGACATATTAGTAATATAATTCTTTCTTTTCTACTTTAACGTGGACATTTTGTTCTTCTTCCTGACAATAACTAAGACACATATAGATCTGTGAATCTGAAGCCAAATAGGCAAGATCGAGGTGCCTCACACTGGCAGGTGTTCAAGTCTTATTATGCAAATGAGTTTTGTGGTATGATTAGATGGGAAATTTGATTAAAGTGGATTGTAAGTGTTGGTTCTGTGTGTTATTAGAAATTTCCTTTTCCTGAGTGTGGCTATTTATGGAATTTATTTAAGTGTATGTATGTGTGTGTGTTTTTAATTGCCTTTGAGTTCTGCAGTGCAGTTTGCACAGGCTGATGTTTATATCTGCTCCAGTTGTGCAAGAAGTGGAAAATATCCTTTTTTTAGAACAGGTCACATGTGCTTACTGTCAGGAATAGGACCTCAGTGTAAAAAAATGTATCTTGGGACAAATCAAAGTTACTAAATTTCTCCCTCCAACTGCTTTGTTTCAGAACTGGCAGTATTAGGATAAATAATAGGGGGAAAAAAAACCACTCAGCTATTTTTTTTCGGTGGGGGGCGCATTTTTCAAGGACAGTAAGCAAGAGTTTCACTTGTTTTGTGTATGTGTTTGCATGGGTGTTTTAAGTATGAAATGTACTTTGCTGTTAGGTTTGTCTCACCAAAGTAAATTATAAAAATATGTTTGACTCCACTCCAGTTATATGCATAATTTGGAGAAAATAATCAAGAAAATGGGTCAGAGATATTAAATGGAATTACTACAGGCTTTTGATAGTGTAAAGACAAGTCGCGGGTTGTAAGCTGGTTTTTGTGAGTCTAGCAAACATTTCTAGGGCGGGGATTCCACTGAGTCATGAAGTCTGTCTTTATGGAGGCAGATGTAGGCTGAGGGCAAAAAGACCTGCAGGCAGGTCTGGGTCTCTTTTGTGATTGCCCCCCCCCCTCCCGCCCCACCTCCCTGCCGTTCTCTGTCCCTGAGGTCTTGGGGCGAGGACCAGGCTCCTCCTTTCTCTAGGTTGATTCTTGAACATGACTTCCTTATTTCTTTCCCTCCTTTGGCCTTTCACGCAGGCCACAAAGAACAAAGGGATACACCTTTGCGGTGTTCATGCTGCGAGACCTCTGTCCTGAGATTCAGAACCATGAGGTCCTTGTCTACGAGTTTCAAAATTTCCGTGGGCTTCTCAAACAATAGGCGCTGCCCCAGGTGTGTGGCAGATGATAACCTATTGGTTGCTTTCCACCTGAGTCAGAAGTTGAGGCAGGGGGAAGAGTGGGGCAAAGGTGAGAGAAAAACCCACGGGGAAGTAATGGAAGCTCAGAATCATGAGGACCCTAGTGTCCTCCCCAAGGTGTTTTTAAAACATCCCTCAGTCACTTTAAGCAGAGGCTGTCTAACTTTGGGTCAGAAGGACCTCAGTTTATTTGTTTTTCCTTTTCTCCCTCCTTACAGAAGTTATTTATTAAGTGCCAATGGTGTGTCAGGCTCTGTGCTGGCTGGAGGGAATCAAATGTAGAACCAGACAGGTCAGGTTCCAGCTACCGTGGCGTTCCATTTTGGAGATGGGAACGTGGTTAATAATGTACCAAATAAATGGACAGTATAATTTTTGTTGCTCAATAGGGTGTAATTGATACAGTGTGATTGGGAAAGAAGGGGATTTTTTGATTGGATCTGATATCAGATCCCATGACCTCACGGAGGAGGTGATTTTGAGGCAAGACCTGCGTGTCTGAAAAAAAGTGTGCAGATTTTGGTGCTACCACTCACTAGCTGTGTGACTTTGGACAAGTTACCCAACCTCTTCAAATGTCAGTTCCCTAACCTCTTTGAATCTCAGTTCCTTCTTTGTAAAATGGGGGCAGTAGCTACCTTGTAGGGTTGCTGTGTGGCTAAAAGGAATTGCCTATAAAGCCACTAACCTCTAACATTAGGCTTCACCTCATAGGTGTTAGGAGACACACAGGACTGGTTTAAAGCCATACATGAATAGTGGAGAAAAATACAGACATTAATCTTCCCTGTAACTGTTTATAACTTGGATTTAAGTGTTTTCCTAATGTTGAGTGAGTCACAGATTTATGCTTGTCTTTATAAACCTAAGCTCGGACTGAAAGTGGAGATGGGTCTTGTTATTTTTATTATCCTTTCTTTCCTCCAGGATCATCTTACTTGAGTTGTCCCCTTGCTCTTTTCACTGTTGCTGCATTGAGATCATTCCTGTTTGACCAGGCTTTGCCTAGGAATGGTTTCTGGTTGGATTTTGAATTAAGTTTTGGTATAAAGGAGAAGGCCAAGGGCTCTAGAATTAAAGCGTTGAGCTTAAGAGTCATTTAACACAATATACACGTACACCATGAGCAGCTCTTACGGAACTCCTGACTTGCAGTCCTGTGTTTCAGCCCCTAGATCACGCTTCCTCTTCACACTGATGTGAAAATGTCAGTGTTGGTGCAGAAATGGAAATTCAAGAAGCCTCTCTTCCCACACAGCACCTCAAGCTTTCATCAGTGTTGACATCTACAGGCAATAGCACGTTTTTAATTCAACAACTTAAAACAAAAATCTTCAAAGCTTTCGAATTCCAGTAACTGTGTTCTTTGATTCAAGTACTCATGGAGTGGTGACTTTCAAAAGGAAAAATCCTGGGTCATGTGAGAACAAATATTTTAAATCCAAATGCAGTGGGTTACAGGTCTGTGGAGTGCACGGGTAGAATCCTGTCCTTCTATAAGAAAATTGTGGTTTGTTGAGCAACTTCAGGAAGGCATCTGTGGCCTTCACCCTCGCCACCCCCACCCCTTCCCCAAAGTAGGATAACTTGCTGAATCATTCACACGCATTTGTCTGTGTTCTTCTGTGATCAAAGGCAGGATGGGAAAAGTGGTTGTCTCCACTGTTGGGAATGTAGAACTTACATTGTAGAATGTTTGCCTTCTAGGAAGCTTAACTTGTTTTGGTGAGAAGAAGATTTGAAGTTGGGAAGATTCATTTAGCCTGATGGCAGAGTTTATCTATGAAATTACAAACTGACAGATAGGAATGCTGCATTTCCTTTGGTACCTTTATTGTAAAATCTTCCTAAATATAAACGGGTTTCAAGACACATATTTTGGGGCACCTGGGTGGCTCAGTGGGTTAAAGCCTCTGCCTTCAGCTCAGGTCATGATCCCAGGGTTCTGGGATCGAGCCCCACATCGGGCTCTCTGCTCGGCGGGGAGCCTGCTTCCTCTTCCTCTCTCTCTCTCTCTCTCTCTCTCTGCCTGCCTCTCTGCCTACTTGTGATCTCTGTCAAATAAATAAATAAAATCCTAAAAAAAAAAAAAAGACACATGTTTTTCAGAACATACATTTCAGTTTTGTAACTGGAGATTTGAAACTTGATGAAAGGAAAAGCATGCAGAAACCCTGAAGATGATTTCCTGATGTCTGTATTCTTCTGTGATCAAAGGCAGAATAGGAAAAGTGGTTGGAACCTAGCACAGTCCGGTAGAGCCTACTGGAGGATCTCAGTGAGATCTGGCCACACTGTCTTGTTTGCATCTCTCCCAAGCAGCTGGAGAGAATACTCTAAAATTGAGTCAGTGAACAGTAACACAGATAATGCACCAATCCCTCCTCCATCAAAAGAATCGGGTACATTTTTGTTTTGTTTTTTAGCCTTTGTAGTTTTTCAGCAAAAGATGGAAAGGTGCTGTTGCTTTGTTGTATTACTGAGCCTGCATAACAGCACCATTTAAATTTAGAACATTGGCACCTTGGCTGGTAGAACCCTTTGCAACTAATTCATAATGCTTTTGGCAGAGAGTAACTATGAATAAACATTAAAATAGTGTTGGCCAGTTAGGGTCATTTACTTTCAAGGGAAGAGGATGACACCAGCCATGCATTCTTAAAAATTCCATTTATTTAGTTTTAAAAGAAGAGTTTGCAATAGCGTAGTGAAACAGTACCTAAAAATATAGGCAACTAGCATGATTCCTGACACTCCAAATAAAAGTTTGTCCATTTGCTGCAAGGAATCGTGTTTGGAGAGTAACTGTTTGTGAGAAATTGACACTGGCTTGCGTGCTGGACAATTGGTGTGTAGACTTTTTGGAACCATACCTTGCGTCACCTTAGCAAGTCATTTGTCCACTTCTCTTTAAGTAGGTAAACACTAATGATGTTTTATCTAAGTAAATGCTGTATATGTACATGCTACATGATGGTATCCCGGAATGCAGTTTTAATGATACTGATTGCATATGGAAGCTTGAAGTCTTTGTTGATTCAGAAAGGAACCAGAAGTTTTGATGGCACTTGCTTGGTCATAGCATCATAATCACTGAAAGGCGTGATTTAACAGCAGGAGGCTGAATGACAAGGACAGTTAATTGAGGTTTGTTTTTGGAGTCAGTGATACTGACTGAGTCAGTCACTCTGCTGGTCTGCTCTACCCTTCTTTCTCATTCTTGGGTTCATATACTTGGCATCGTTCTATTCACTTTTCACTGGCAGACAACTTCCCTTTCTTTATGTGTTTTCTCTTGTGGACACCTTTAGTTTGCCTGCTCATAGTCTCTTTTCCAAATTCCAGTAACAACCCCTTCCCACATGCTCAGCCCATCTGCTTCAGTTTCACGGTTCTAGGAGTGGAGAATTTGACCCAGGCCCTGCCACGGTTCTTTATCATGGAGATTGGTTTTAGGGAGGTACATGTTGACTAGTGAAAATGAATCCCAGGATTTTATTAGGGTGCTAACAGAAAGATTCTCCTTTTATTTCCATTGATCTTGAACTTTGGGGGAGATGTCGGGGTTTAGCATAAAGATACCTCGTAGGCAGAGAACAAGCAAGTTCTTAAATTAGGTTAACGTTAGTTGGTGTAGCAAAATGACATGCAACGGTCGTAAGTATAAATAGTTCCTGCTTGGCAGGCAGCTTTCCTCCACCTGGCAAATCAAGGACTCAGACTCCTTCTGTCTTCTGGTTCTCCCTTTGCCTAGGACCCTGGAGTCCTTCGTGTCTGGTGGTAGAAAGGAAGAAGAGGAGGAGAAGGCATAACTAAGGTCCAAAAGTGATAGGCCTCACTTTTGCTCAGATGCTATTGACAAGGACCAGACTCCCATCTGTGTCTGGATGCAGGGGTGGGAGCTGGAAAATGCAGATGTCAGCTGGGCAGCGATGTTTGTCTGCTAGAAAAGTGTGCATTTTGGGTGGATGGCCAGCCATCTTTGCTGTGATCCTATTAGGAGTGTTTCACCTCCGGATCAAGTTGTGGCTTTCCTTGGTAGGCCTAGTTAGGCTTATCTTTGGCCTTTTCTGTTATTTAATCAATAAATTCCTCTTCTAAGTATACATGGTTAGTTTGGATTTTCTGCCACCTGCGTGGAGACTGTTCAAGCTTTTGTGTTTTCTGAATCCCACTCTCCAAGCTTTTGTGTTGTCTGAATCCCACCTTTCTTCAGGGCTTCCTATTCTACGTCATGGAGTAAAATCACCACCCCAGTTCCCTGCAACAGCAGCCCATCCACCACCACCACCACCTGAGAGCAGTGGCTTTTCAACATGTGGCCCTAAGGCTTATTATAAATACACATTCTCAGACTCTACCGCAGTCCTACTCAATCAGACACTGGTGGGCAGTCCCAGGAGTCTGTGTCTTAATAAGCCCTCCACAGTTGGTGGTGCTCACTCATGTTTGAGAAAGACTACCCCAATGCTCTCACCATAAATCCTCTGTCTCCATATGGAGTTGTGTCTTTATTGCTGTTTTGGAATTAACAACTTCCGGGATTAGAATACATTTAATTAAAAAAAAAAATGGGGTGCTGCTTGTTATGATCAGGTTAGGGATGCTCCCTGGCAGTCATTCCGCACTGATTAAAAACCAAAAACCCAAACCCAACAACTTTCCCTTCTAAAAAGTTCACTTTTAGATCTACCCTAATGAAACCAGGTAAGGATTCTTGGTCTTCTGAATGTGATCTCTGGGTGACTTGGAGTTAACCTAGCTGCACTACCCTAAGGAGCCCTGGCCCGTACCTTAAGACAGGGTTGTGATACAGACTCCAAGAGTGTGCGGTCACATGACTGAAAGATTTGATTGAGAAATAGGGTGATGATTTTGAACGTGCCCACATGACCAAATTGTTTTTCACAAAACTTCTGCTGAATAAAATTTGAAATACGGCTTTCAGCCTGTTTTCTTGTCTTAATGAATTCCAGACAGTGTGCAGAGCGTAGGAGCTTCCAAAACAGGGGGATGGAATGACTGGGACCCGCCAGCCTCTGTCTTGTCACAGAAAGGGTGTCCTGACTTCATGGAGTCACTCCTCTTGTTCTGAATCTCACTGGGCCATTCACTTATCTGATGGAGAGGTATAGACTGCGACAGGGAAGGACAAGGCCAAGGTTGTGTCAGACAAAAAGAGCCTATAGAGAACTGCCAGACTACTTACTTTAGCAGGAAACTCAACCTTTACCCCTAATCTACTTAGACCCAAGCATTTTTTGTTTGTTTGTTTTGTTTTGTTTTGCTGTATGCTGACCTTCTCCAAAGAAAAGGCCTGCATCTCTTCGTGTAAACTGGTTAAAAGCCCTCGCCAGTTGAAGTCTAAAGTTCTGAGTGTAACCTTTAGAATAAGACAGATTTGTAACTTGAATTCCAATTTGACTACCTTTAGCTTTTTTTTTTTTTTTTTTTTAAATCATGGCAAGTTTTTCTTGTTTTTATGTCAGTGGCAGGCTAAATGGGGCTCATGGACATTATTAATATGATCTAGGCTATGGAATAATCATGCGAATTAAAAGAAATAGGTGGGTGAAGTGCTCAGCCCCAAAACCTGGCTCTTGCTGCTGAGTATTTGGTCCTTGCATTCTGGTTCCCTTTGTATCCATAGCATCAATAAGGGTTTTGACTTGAAATGACTTTTTAGCCAGGAGGTAAAGGAGAGGGCCGTAGATGAGAAGGGGGAGGCCTTAAATGATCCTAAAGCTGGAGAATCTGCAGAAGGATCTTTGAGAGCGAACTTTGTAGTGGCGAACTGTGGGAAGCCTAGCAGGGAGGCTTTTTAAAGATGGCACCTGCTATTTACAGGTAAGGCGTTCCCTTTGTTGCCAGAACAATCTTTGCCTTTATCAACATGTTGCCTTTCATCATAATTATAGACTATAGCAGGTGGGAGAATAAATAATAAGATGCGCTGATGGAGATTTCACAACACTGAGCAGTCTAGCAGCCGAGCTGTATCACTGTTTCCACATGGGAATCTGCCATTCCTAACTGTCAGCTTTCAACTTTGCCTCCAGTGAGGGCCTGCCTTATCTCTTCACATTTAACTCGGCAGCCTCTTCATATAGCTGTCCTTATCCAAAGTAAGCCGTGATGCTCTGTGTTCCTGAACCTCAAAATCTTCATATCTTTTACTCTTCCAGGATTTTTCCGTCCTTCTAGCAAAGTATGGCTATTTTTGAGACTAGAGCCGAAGTTTTAATTTTTTTTTTCAAAAGAATTGTTCATTTCATGCTTGCTTTTTACCCGTTATGCCTAATTTTCTGAAAACTTGATTCCTCTAGTCCTTTGTATCTGTATGGGCCATTTCAGTTAACCATCTATTTGGGTTTCCATCTATTGGTTAAACTGATCCTGTGATAAAACTGAAATGTTTTTTATCCACCTCAATATGATAGTTTCCTTGTCTTTTATTTTTCTTACCTTTATTGAGGTATAATTGACAAATAAGAGTCGTATACTTTTAAGGTGTACAACTAGATGTTTTGATGAACATATACCACAATCAAATAGCTTGCTTTTCTTGAGCCTCAGAAAGTTTCTCCCCCAAACCAGTGGCTAACCTGGTCACTAGAAAGCAGAAAGGGGATGAGCCCAAATAGTAACTTTCTGTTTCAGGAGACAAGTATGCATGACATGGCATACATAAGTAGATGCCTTCATCATTGCAGTTTTGATGTGTTAGCTGGGTACCGGGTTACCTGCCTCATCAGATCTCTGTGAAGATTCAGTGAGGTTCCGAGAGGACTTCCTGTAGGAAGGGTGCTGTAGATGCCGGCTCTCTGCTGGTGAGCCATGGCCCTACCATTCCTGCTGCACGACCATGAAGCCTGTGTCGGACCCCAGTGCACCCATGTGCTGGTGCTCACGTCACTGCCATTAGAATTTAGGGATTGGGGCGCCTGGGTGGCTCAATGGGTTAAAGGCTCTGCCTTCAGCTAGGGTCATGATTGTGGGGTCCTGGGATCAAGTCCCACGTCGGGCTCTCTGCTCAGCAGGGAGCCTGCTCCCCCCCACCGTCTCTCTGCCTGCCTGTCTGCCTACTTGCGATCTCTGTCTGTCAAATAAATAAATAAAATCTTAAAAAAAAAAAAAGAATTTAGAGATTTACCTAAGAAGCAAAAAAGTGGTTAATCTGTGCAAGAGCTATTGACTCTGTTGTCTGTCACTGGGGAGTAAATAAATAATTTAATTCCCCATAGCTTAAAACCCCCTGATCATATAGTCAGTTCTCAAAAGTTGGGAATATATGCAGCAAGTTTTTGGACATGTGCCAGCACTCATTTTTCTCGCCGAGTCTGCCAGGCCACTTTCCCCAACTCTCAGCTGTTGTGTGCAGAGGAATGGCACTAATTTGATCAACAATTAATGGGAGACATCTTTTATAAGAATCCACGCACACATTCACACCAACACATACTGGATTCTCAAGGCCTCATTTTTCGGAGTATTTGCATCTTTTCTCTGGTGTTATCATGACTAATCAAAACTTCACTCTTGGTTAAATAATTCCTGTCCTGAATTTTATAAAGAAACAGAGAAAATGACAGTTTTCCTTTTTCCGTGTGATTGAAACACACACACACACACAGACACACACACAGACACACACGGAAACAAAGGACCATAGAGTTAGATGCTTTAGGATAAGAACCAGTGTGCTCTGAGAAGTCATGAACACAGGGGAGAATGAAGATGAAGCCTGGGAAGGATGGGCAGATGTGGATAGTTGAAAGATCTTCTGAGTTCTGCTTTTTTGTGAGAGAGCCGGATGAATCAGCTGTGTAGGATGGAGTTGAGAGTTAACACACCCATGTGTAGGGGAAGAGCCAGCCATTGGAGATGGACAAGGCGGTTTTGGAAGTTTCCAGAGTAGATTTGTTTCTTGGTCATCTAAATAGGGGGATATTACGATATCTGACACCCTTGTTTTTTCAGAGTCACGGTTTGGGAATGATGGGCAAAGTCCTTGGGCCAATGTTCCTTGCCCTAGGAGGTGAAAATGATTTTCAGTAAATATTCATTGAGCCCACTGTGGAGTCAGGAGATAATGTTGAGCATGAACCTTTGTCACTTTTGACAAATGGGTGGCCACCAAGGGATGTTGTGGAACCCAGATCAGGCCATCAGGGGCCAGGGGAACTCTTTCCGGGAGTGGGAAAGAACCCACCTGCTGGTCACATCAATTACCCTGTGAAAGAAATGTACTTTATTTATTTTTTTTTTAAAATATTTTATTTATTTATTTGACAGAGAGAGAGAGAGATCACAAATAGGCAGAGAGACAGACAGAGAGAGATGAGGAGAAGCAGGCTCCCTGCTGAGCAGAGAGCCCAATGCGGGACTCGATCCCAGGCCCCTGGGATCATGACCTGAGCCGAAGGCAGAGGCTTAACCCACTGAGCCGCCCAGGTGTCCCAAGAAATGTACTTTAAACTGATACTCTCTGAAGACAGTCTTTAGTTGTCACTTCGTTTGATGCTCGTTTTTAAAAGATGATGCCTATTTTAGGAAATCAAGCATCTTCTACCTATAAATAGGCTGATAGGTGATACTTATTTTATTGTCTGTCTGTTCTTACTTGAAAGACTCCCAGTGGGAATGGAGAATTCTTTCACTGAGCATCTCCAGGATCCAGGATAGCTAGTGTCTGATAAATAATCACTGAATAGAAAGCCTGGGTGGCTCAGTCAGTTAAGCATCTGCCTTCAGCTTAGGTCATGATCCCTGGGTCCTGGGATTGAGTCCCACGTTGGGCTCTCTGCTCAGCATGGAGTGGTCTTCACCCTTTCTCTTCCTCTGGCTTTCCTTCTCTCTCTCAAATGAATAATAAAATCTTTAAAACAAATGCCGAATAAAAAGGTACAAAATGGGTGATCTGTTTCTCATGTACAAGAAGGAATCAGTACCTTTCAGGAACTCTGTTAAAGCACTTTCAGGAAAGTGTGTAAAATATTATCTTGACTTTTTTTCCTATTAGCGATGGGCCCTGAAGTTTTTCTGAGGCTCAGTTTTCTCACCTAAAATATGGGGGTAGTAGTGTTCCTTCTTGACATACCTGTGAAGGTTGTAGAAGGTAATGTGAAACGTGCCAAGTATATGTAAATGCTCCAATAAGCTAGTAGGGGCCATCAATGTTATTGCTCCTGTGGGTGCTCAGAGATGAAATAAATATGCAGTCAATTTTTGTTATTTGTGGTAGTTATGTTCTGTTAAACCACCGTGAACATTTGGTTAGAGGACACTACACCTTTGCTCCTAGAGGAAAGGCACAGTTTGGTTCCTGGAAGTCTCTGGTCACAACATGTTTGTTAATTAACTAATACCTAAATTTGTTTTATATATTTATATATAAATATATATAAGGACACTTTATTTAATATATATTCATTGACATTGAACTCAAGGCCAGCAGTGCCGTAAGTCATACTGGATTGAACCTTCTCTAACACCTGTGTTTCCTGGGTGAGGCACATCACAGCCTTCTCATGCAGAGTAACACTAGTCTCGGGGACTGTCTTAAATGATGAAGTCACTTACAAAAACACAAAAATGCAAAAAGCATGGCACTAAATAAACCTTGGAAAGGACATTTGTCTACTGTATGAGAACTGGAGCAAGTAGGTAGAGTGTCACCTTGTTTGATGTCAGTCGGGAATGCATGCATTGGATGACTCAACTTTTTCACCTCTTGGCATGTATCCACAAATGAGTGCCAAAATGCCGCAAATATTGATTTGGGGGTTTCAATTAAATTTTAGTAAGTAAGTGAATTTGCAAATGGGGGTTCCACAAGCAACGGGGGTTGGCTATATTAAAAAATTGTTTTCTTCAGTCTTGTTCCTCTAGCAATTCTTTCTCTGAGCTTAAAAACATGCTCACTTGGGAAAATATCTTCAAACAGTGTTTGCTCCCGCATTGTTGTGGATTATATGTGAAGGCACATTAACGAAGCTGTTCTAAGGACCCAGTCTCCCATTTTTACATTTATTTGCCAATAAAAACGGTCCCTTACTTCCAAATTTTTGAAGTTGAATGGGACTGTTCAGATATGTTACTTTTTATTTTGATATATTCCAACTGTTCTTTAGGAAGTAGAGTGTGGGAATGGGGCCCTGGAAAAAGAGCAGAGATATTATGGTGGCCACTGGTGAAGAACCCAGCAGAAAGCAGTAGAATGAGGTAGATATTACGGTGTAGGCAGTTTTTCAAGAAACTGGGCTCAGCTTACTTCTGAGTGTATTGCAAATTAGCATATTATAAGGATCAGCAATTGTTATTGGAACCATGTCATTGTTATAAACATTACCTGAGTACTTGTTCTTGGAATTCTTTTAAGGAAAGAAGGGAAGACTTACTTTTAGTGGGGCCAGTGGTTTTAGGTTGCCTAGGAGGCAGATCACATAATTTAATAAAAACAAAGAAACCCAAACAGCAACAATAGCAACAGCAGCACTTAGCATTTTTCAAGCCCTTACTGTGGGCTGTGCCTTGCATTGATACTTCACCTCTTAAACTTTGAAAAGATGAGCTCAGTAGGGTTAAAGTCATTCAAGTTGCCTGTTGCTTTGCCTGTTGTAGGTAGCCTGCCTTTTGGATCTTCATACTGTATTTATGTGTAGGATAAAAGGAATAGCTTGTTCAGTTTGTCTCTTTGTGTGTGCACATGTGTGCACATCTGTGTGTGTGTGTGTGTGTGTGTGTGTGTGTTAGGCCTGGGATCAGGAAGGTACCTATGTAAATTTTTTCCCTAGGTTTTTCCTGTGTTAGAAAAGTAAAAAAGCAGAAGGAATGAATAATTTAGATCTGGTGCAAGGACAAACATATTAAGGCACTTGCTATCTACCAGGTACTGTGTTAAACACTTAGAATGCCTTGTATAATTTAATTCTAATATGCAGTAGGTAAGATCCCATTTTATAGATGAACATACTAAGCTTGGCCATCTTCACTCACTTGCCTAAAGCCATTCCAATAAGGGTGGAACCATGACGTAAGCTGAGGACTGTCTGACTTCAAAGCTCACCTTCGTAACTGCCATACTGCAGTGGTTGGTGTGTATATTGGGGTACAGAGAGGGAGGCAGGTTGGGAAGTGATGAGGGGTGACAAGTCCTGTTGATTTTGGAATAGAAAGAGGACTAGGTTTCTGATGAAGTAAAGATAGGAGACTCTGGGTGTGGTTGAACATCTGAATCCAAGAAAAATAGGTCTATCTGTTAAAGGTAGTCCTTTGTTTTCAAAGCTGTTTCTAAAGAAAGGAAGGAGTTTGGTGCTGAAGGCTCCAAGAAAGGTAGCAAAAGATGGAATGGTGGACGCTCAATTATTCACAAGGATATATGGTATGTAAGTTGTTAGATGTTTCTCATTCCTCATTAAAGATCTTCAGATTTTCCTTGCTGATGACATCAAGAAGTCTTATCTGCATACCCGTACTTATGGTCTGCCACTGAATATAGAACTCCCGACATCTTGATGTTTTTCACTTATCTTTCTTTTCTTATCACTCCCTCCCTCTTCAACCTGACTCGTTAATTGCTTTTCCTGTGTGTCTTCATAAAGTTATAGCCAGTTTATTCCATTCTGGACTGTTTATCTTTGAATGCCAAAGGTCTTGAAACATCATAATGTTGTGTAATGAACATAACTTCTGCCTTGGCATGTGGGTGTTAAGAGCATTAGTCATTGCAAAGTATTGAGTTAAATATTTTCAATAAAAGGATATAATGATCTAATAGAGAGGAAGAAGTTATAAAAATACTAGTTTGTGGCTTTAATGGTGAGCTATATATTTAGTGGGTTCCATCAGCAATGGGCTAGACATTCATAGAATGAAGATAAAAATATTCTCACTCCTTATTGGTGGGAGGGGAAAAAGACCAATCCGGGGTGGTGGGGTGGGGACAAAAGCACTTGATTCTTATACGTACTGAGAGAAAGGTAAGCCATCTGAGTTTCCAGTGCTTCTGCTCTCACATCCATCTTTCACTAACTACCACAATTGCTGGAGATTTCCATGAGATATTTAGAATAGGGGCTCCTGGGCTGCGTCTTGTTGGCAAGCCCTTCGCTTTGTAATCATTTCTTCTTTTTCTTTTTCTTTTCTTTTTTTTTTTTTTTTTTTTAAGAGAGCCATCAGGGCATCTTTGCAATACCATTAGAGAGCCAGGGACATCCTGAGCAAACGAGATGTTTCTTTACCCATGGAGCTGATTTTATGAAGAGTTTTGGTCAGCATGAGTCATTGTGAAACTATGTACCTTGCTGCCCTGGTTTATCTGTAGACATCTCCCTGTGGCAGAAGATTGAATCCTCATCTCTCGCTGTCTCTCTGGGCATCTAAAGATGTTAGAGGTACATTGGTTTGCTTCTTGCTGGGAAGTGTGTGTTAGGTACTGGCCTTCTCTGATGGAACATCGCCTGCATGCGTGGTCGGTCGTCAGTGTAACAGGTTGATGTGCTGTCTTATTTCCTGGGGCTGGAGGTTTTAACCAGAGACACCGGGTGCTGACTCTCCTTTACCTTTCCAGCTGGGCCTCTTCAGCCATTCCAGTAAACAATTTGGGAGCTCAATGCCTTTTCTTTCCTAGAGAAGCTCTCAACTAGGACATTACTTTCATATCAAAATAGAGGGCCTAAACTCTGTCTATGGCCACTACTAAAAATTTCTCGCCAAACTGGGTGTTTTCAAAGGAGGTCCAAGTCAAACTATATCACTTAAGGGAAAAAATTGTTTCCCTTATATGGTATCTTTTACAAGTGGTTAATTATTTTCACGATCACCTTCGGAAGTTAGGTCATTTTTGGAGTGGGGGAGTGTGTGGAGGGGAGATCTGTTTTCTCCCAATTTCCTTGCATTTGTGATGATATTTTGGGAAGGGTGATTGATCTCTAGTCCTCCTTTGTCTGATCTTGAATAGATTGTTGTCATTATCAACTGAATCCATAGATAAAGAGGTAGTTTTGAATGGGAGCCAAGTAACCTGTTGATGTAAAGTCTGTTTTACCTTTTATGATTCCCATCATTAGCGCCTCCCTCCTTTCCTGGCTCAATCCCCTGTCATTTTAAGTAGGCAGCAATTACTGGTTTGCTAAAGAAGCTGGCTCCTGCTGCCAAGGATCCTATTAATTATCACTCTATCTCTAATTTAGCCTTTCTAGTGTTGAGAGAAGGTGCACGTAAAGCGTGTGGCAGAGCGGCTGCCATCGCATCTTCTTTGTAATAATCTCCTTTCTGAGACAGTTCAGCGGACTCAATGTTCAGCCAAAGGGCCGAGGTGGCCCTGGTGAGTGTTTTCAACTCTCTTGTACAGGTTGTTTGGGAGGTCAAGTTTCGGGTGGTTTTCTTCTCCCTTTGACTCTGACCTGAGTAAAAAGCTGATGGCTGGCATTTACGTTGGGAATTCAGACCTACTCCCGGTCCGTCTGTGAGCTCAGATGGGGCACCTCGAGAACACTGTGGTGGTTTCCCCACGAACTGATTTCCCTCTCTGGGGGAAGGGGAGCATGTAATCAATCCTATGCCTGTCTTCAAGAAGGTAATGCAGACGCTAACTAAAGTCACTCGGTTGACAGTTTCTTGTATAGCAGATTTTTTTTAAGAGGCTGGTGATCTTTATATAATACTGAGTCTTGGTTTCTTACCATTCATCAGTGGCTTAGATCGCTTGCTGTTTGTTTTCAGAAATGTTCAGTTCACTTGTTGGAGTGGACCTTTTTTTCAGAAGTTCCACTGGATCATTTGATTAGGTTTGGAGTGCTTAAGCTTCCTTTTCCACTTTTTTTTTTTTTTTTGTTATTTTTGGCAGTGGTGGTGTTTGAAGCTGTTGAAGTGATTCACTGCAAAGTGAATTAATTTTCCACATCTTCAGATGTGTTTTCCAGTTGCCCCCAAGTTTCTTTTCCCCCTCTCATATGATTCTGCAGTTGTAGTTCGGTCGCTCTTGTTCTTGCTGGAGCAAATATAAATGCTGATGTCACCGAATTTCTTAAATTACAGCTGGTGGGGATTAACAGAAATTGTAAAAGAATACCACTTCCTCATTTTGCTTTTTTCTTGACTAATTATTGTCCTTTCAAGTCCTGTAGGAGGATGGGGATTTGGAAGTAAGTTCCCTGTCCTGAAGTCAGGACAGCAATTTTCCTTTTCCTTTTTTTTTTTGTTTTTGTTTTTTTTGTTTCTTCTGTTAAATGTTGTTTTTCAAAAAATGATTTTGGGTTAAGGATGCTCCTTACAGATGCCCTTTTATAACCCTGGCAGACTTGCCCCACTCTTGATTTTGCACATTGAGTTGTCTTCTATCCTGGGTGAAGGGTTTTGAATACTTCCCGTAAGTAAGTTTCCTTATATAGAATATTTTTACTCAACAGTCTTTTGCCAACTCCAGACGGTTACTGGTATTAGGTGAAGGGTTGTGATTCATTTATAATTTTTTTCCAGAGCCTTTTGTTTTCCAAGGAATGCTGAGATCTGTCCCCATTGTTTTCTTGTTTAGAATCTATATGTTCTTTTTGAGCATTCAGTGTGCTTGACACCCTCAAACATTTGTTTTTCTGACTTTCCAAATCCTTGTTCTAGCAGCTGGAGCCTCAGAGACCCAGGCTTTCCAGTCCTTCTCTTTGTGGTTTGAGTGATGGCTTTCTGAACCTTGTCCTGGGAGTTCTCTGGGCTTCTAGGCTGGGCATCAGAGGCCACCTGGAAGTATGTGTAAATGGTGGCCGAGCAGTGCACCGCCGTGGTATCGATCAGACTGCAGTCCCGTGGAAACGGAAATAGAACGGGTTCAGCATTTGCACTTTCCTCTGGTGGTGTTTTTGCTTATTTTGTGTATTTGGAAAAGGCAGCCGTATGCAATCTGCTGACTTACTATTTTCCCTGGAATGGAAACCATTTGGATTATTTCAATGAGTTTTAGCTAAGATTTGTTTGTTCACAGTATTAGTTTTGTTTTCTGGTGTCCTGTTTAGAATAAGACCAGAAGATGTCTTTTTACTTTATGGAAATAAGTGCTACTTGGTGACTTGGGATTTTGCAAACCAACCTGAATTTGAAAAATTATGTTTACTTCAGAGTCAAAATGGAAACTCCTCAGTGGAAATTATAGATACTTACATATTTCCATTTTGGGTCACTTTCTTTGAAAAAAAATTTTTTTGACTAAATTGAGATCTCAGAGCACTCTCTTTTTCTGTTGAACCTTCCCCACTTGTTAATTTTTCTAATTTTGAAAGAGAAAGTGAGATTAAACAGAAGAATTACAGGACAGAATCACATGTTCTACACTATTTGACATAAGATGCAAAATGGTGTCTTGAACTTTTCTGTTGTCTTTGAGGACAGAGTGAATCTAGTTGAGCTTTCAGTGGTTAGCTTTGGATTAGGAATAAAAATAGAATTTCTTTACTGTAGAAACTCTTCAGGTCTGGTTTGACTTCTTGAGTATAAGTTCTGGTTGTTCAGTCTCTGGAAAATGTGCACTGCACATCTGTATGTTCTTACCCAGCACTTCCTTCCAACATTGTGATGTTAAATTCTTGGAATTGAGGTGAGAATGGTATAGGTATCAGCAAAATATTTCGAATATTACCATGGAGTTTTGCTTAAATGTGAATTTAAGTTTGGATAAATAGAATACAGGTGGGGAAAGAAAGAAGAGTTATGAATCAGCTTAATTGTTGGCATGAATTATTTTTTCAAAAAATAGATTTTATATTTATCTAGGAAATTCACTCCCTATAAGAACTTGGGAGATGAATAGTTGAGGGGAGGTGGGAGCTGGAAACATACCATGAGGTAGTAAGAGGAACTGTGGTTGAAGCATCATATACACAGCACATTTTACTAGGTTGATGGCTGTCACGGTTTCTGTTCGTTTCATCCCAGCAAGTGGCACCACGCAAGACCTAATAGCTACTGAATATATGTTTAATGAATGGATGTTTCGGGAGCCTGGTTTCAGGCCCAGTTGTGCCAGCAGCTGATCGCGTGACCATACGTTAACCACTTGCGAGGACTGTGTCTCCTCTTACGTACATTGTAGGGTAAGGACTGGAGCAGGGTGGCCATGTGTTACTCTGCTGGTCCTTCCCCCAGCTACACCATGGCACAGGTTGCCATGGTGTAGCTGCCGGAAGCAAGGGATCACCTTGCTCTGTCCCATGATCGCAGGAGGTGCCTTGGAGCCTTCTGATTTCAGTGTACCTGGCTTTCACAACCCGTCGTGGATACTAGACGGCGGACTTATTCATTATCTCGGAAGTGCCTTCTCTCTCAGGTCCCTCACTATGGTTCCTTGGTTTGGGATCATTTTCTTTTTGATACCTTAAGCCCACTTACAGGTCAGAAATATTCTATGACGTTCCGTGGTGAGCAGGTGTTTGCTTAAACAATGGAATAACAATAGCATACACCATCGTCTCTCCTTGAAATAATTTCTCGGGTAGAACTGGCAGCTACAGATAGAACTTAATGAATGATTCCAGACCATATTTCTCTAGTCAAGTAAGATATCAAGAAATGATTAAATTAAGAAGGGTTTTCACTTTTACTCTCCAAAGCTTGCTTATCCATCTAGGGAGTGATTTTTGAACACCTGCTGCATGCCAGACATTATGCTAGTGGAAAATGGCTGGCCTATAAGGCATGAGCTCTGCCTTATAACTCACAGCAACATGAATATGATGCTATGTTTGTAATTGTACCTTTGGGGACAGAAGATGGAGGGGTCACTTCCTCTGGGGGGAGGAGGGAAGAGTGAAGTCTTATAGGAATGAAATTTGAGTTTATTAACAAAATTTGACTGCCGAGCCGAGGAGAGGAGGGCATTCCTGGTAGATGGGAGACACAGAGGTATAGCCCAGTATGATGCCTTTGGGGCTGTGTAAGCTTTTGAGCATGACTGGAACACCAGGGAGCACGGATGGATGGAAGCAGAGGAATAGCACTCTGACTGCCAAGTAAAGAATGGGTTGGAGGATGGCCAGATCTGGTGTCACAGAGGCCGGGTAGGATGGTTCCGGCGTAGCAGTCTCCGTGAGAAATGATGATACACACACATTGTTCAGCCCTAAGAGTGGTTGTGATTGCAAGAGGATGCAAATGTCGGTTCCAGATTATATAGGCAGTGAAGGCAGAGGCAAGACTGTGCGCGTACTGCTTACTAGTGACAGTAGGGATTGCCTACTCATTTAGTCATTCATAGTTGCGGGCCTCTTCTGTGCTACACACCTGGGAAACACAATGGCCAATAAAACAGACATGGTCCCTCCCCTGAGGGAGCCTGTATTCTAATGGAGACATGGTCAAGTAAACAGACAGTGACATACTAGTATGCATTCTTTCTATGTTCCATGAGAAGAATTCTAAGTGTCCACCCCCTTTTACTTCAGCTAACTCATGCCCTGACCACCCTGCTGTCTGGTCCCTAGAGTGGGTTTTGAGGATAATTTGAGATAAGCACTGTATTGTATATGCCTTGTACTGCCCGTGCTTATGTGCACACACCCACCCGCACCCACACACACACGCCCCGATTAAAGATATCTGCGGTTACTCCAGAGGTAGACAAGCACCAAAATAAGCCATATAAAGGTTCCTAAAGGTCAGTCTGCTCCAGGTAAAGCTCCGTATATCTTCTGACATTCCTGAACTCTTATGTTTTACAACTTAACTCTTCTTGGATCTGGATCTTGTGAGTTCCAGATCCAAGAAGAGACATGTTGGCTCTTGTGGTCCTTGCTGACTTTGGTGGCTGCTTCAAGTTGGTCTTTATGTTTGTGTTCCAGGTCACTTCCAATGTTTGAGGTTCATGTGCAGTAGCAACAGTTTGCCTCAGGGCAGCAAGACTGGTTGACATTAGATAAGTGACTTATTTTAAAGTCGAAAGGGGCCAAAATATCTCTTTAAAATAAGTTCACATTTTGGTACAGAAATGGCAGTAACAACAAAGTCTCCCCCCACACATAGATCTCCACATTCTCCATCCAACTCAGGATAATCTCTTGATTATAAGGAGTCAAAATTTCGCTGGGGGAATCTGGTAAAAATTCCGGGGAATTTCCCCGTTCTAGGTTCAAACACTGTTCTTCGAAGAGGAAGCACTCTGACTTACTACAATGATAATTGCAGCTGGGTTAGGTGAAAAGTGCACTTTTCCCATTTTGCCTGGCCTGGCTTGTATAGGTGGTGTATTCTTGGTGCTGAAACTCTGGAGTCAGACTGTCCTAGGCTTGAATTCCATCTACACTGATGAGCAGCTGTCTGAATTGGGCAAATCACTGAGTTTTTTTTTCTTCATCTGTAAAATGAGGTCACGGTTAAGCTTGGAAGCCCTTTTGTTAAACCTGCCTGGGTTTGTGTATCTGCTCTACTATCCCATGACATTGGGCAACTTGTTCTCTTTGTAGTTTGCTTCCCTTATCGGTGAAGTAGTAGTAGTAGTAGTAGTAGTAGTAGTAATAGTAGTAATTCCTACCTCATAAGGATGTGGTTAGAATTAAATGAGATAATGTACACAAAAGATTTGGTGTGGTATCTGGTACATGGTTAGGACCCAGTGTTACCTTACTTAGTTTTCTTACCATGATTATATTGAGCATTCTAAAATATTCTGTAATGCTATTTGATGACTTCTATTCTTTTTGAAAATTAAAACTTTATAAGCTGCATATGTGCTTTCCTTTTTCCTTTTTTAGAAGTGAAGACTTGGAGTGCCTGAGTGGCTCAGTCACTTAGTTAAGTGTCTGCCTTTGGCCCAGGTCATGATTCCGGAGTCCCGTGATGGAGCCCCACGTTGGGCTCCTTGCTCAGCAGGGAACCTGCTTTTCCCTCTACCCTTAACTTGCTTGTGTTCTCTCTCTCTCTTGCTCTCTCTCTCAAATAAATATAATCTTTTAAATGAATAAAATAAAATTTCAAGGTTTGGAGTGTGGTTGCCAGGTTAAATACTGGATGTCCAGGTAAATTTCAATTTCACATAAACAAAGAATAGTTTTTTAGTATAAGGAAGCCCCAAATATTTCACGAGATACTTACACTAAAAACTATTATTTGTTTATCTAAATTCAAATGTAATGGAATATCCTATATTTTTATTTGCTAGATCTGGCAACTCTTAATTTTGGGGTAAAACTTACCCCTTCACTTTCTCATCCTTCTTTTTTTTTTCTGAGATAGATGTATATGGGTGCTTAGACAAGCACAATGAATGATACCTTTAGAGCATGAGCCTAGAAATAGTTACCCAAATTTGATGGAATATCCCCTAGTATCTCTAAGTAAATCTGTCTCCTAATTCATGGAAGCGGTGGGACTATCAAATTGAGGTTATGTTGACACCTGAGCATATAGTACAAAGTTGCTTGAAAATTCTGAAATGTTCTCGTGTTGGTTCTACCCAGAGGGAAGTATTAATAATGACACATTAATGGGATAGGTATGCATTCCAGAGAATCCTGAAAACGTAATCATCTTTGAAGGAAATTACCTCATTACTCTTTGAGTCACTGATCTAGGGAATCTCATTTCCTGTGGCTGGCCTGATTTTCCAGGTAAGAAAATAAGCATATCAAGTGGTTAGGTTAATAACTTAGAATAATTTTGTTGTTCTTGCAATTTAAGTTAATTTTTAGGTAGATTTGGTCCTTAAGCTGTTAGACTGTTTGGAGACTTTGAGAGAATTAAATCCAAGACTGAGGTCCTTTCAGTTCAGCCACTATGTAGGGAGTATCTGCTGGGTGTAAAGCAACTGCATAGGAGTGGAGAGGAATTGCAAAGACAGCCCCAGCCTTCAAAAATCGTAGTGTTCAGTGGAGCAGCAAGGCCAGAAACAATTACGACAAAAGAATATGTAAGGGCAGGGTCTAAGGGAAGTAATTCCAGGTCCCAAATGGTTGAATGTAAGAAATGATTAATTCTAAAGAACAAGTGGAGTAGGAACATACTCTATTAGGAATGGCTTTCTAGAGGTTCCTATGAGAGAGAACTTTTCAAAGCTGGGAATGATTTCATTTGGGAAATGAATTGTACTAGGTATAGGCTTAGCATTAATAAAGACCTGGGGTGGACACATTTTGAAATGAATATATTATTTAGACTTAACAAAACCAAGAAATGTACAGCATGGCAGGTAGCTGCATCCTCTTCTCTCATGAGTGACTGTTTCTGGTCTAGAATTTCTGGATTAGGAACTTGACTTTCTGTAGGTGGAGCTGGATTTGTTCCCTGTTGGTTTCTTAAATATTTATTGTGCACCTGCTGTTGCTATGTAGGCAGTGGCCAGAAGGACTTAAGCAAGTTCAGACACTCTTTCAGTTGGCCACTTAAAACCAACTGAAAGTTTATTTAAGTATTTTTAAACAAAATGATTTTTTTTTTCCTGAAATGCATTCCCAGTGATCACTGCTCTAAACTGGGCAAAAACAGCAGAAGGATTTCTTACTAGGCAGTCTGACTTTAGGTATTTGCTGAAATGACTTTGAAGGCCAGCTTAACTCATTTCCTGTTGGGATGACACTGGTTTATTAGACTTGGCCCAAGTCAGAGTTAATAGCCCTAATGGTTTTGAATGGTCCCAAATGATTCTCCTGTAGTGTACCATTAGCCAATGGGAAGGTCTCTGCAGATGGTATGCAACACATACATACCGGCTTTAGCTGTAGTAGATGACAGGGAAGAGCTGTTCCCCACTGAGATGTAGCCATGGACGTTTGGACTCCCGGAGAGTAAGCGTTGCTATTGTAGGAAATACTAAACTATTTTTCAACAGTTCTTTCCTAGTACTTTTTGTTGTTGTTGTTTAAAATGATTACATATGAAATGAATGCCACTTAAAAATGGCCCCAGCATTCAAAACTTGTTCAGACCACCCAACTTTTCTGGCACATGAATTAACATCTGATAGCGTGTTCATGTTGTAAAGCGATTAAAAAGGCTACGTTTTGAAGAGCAGTGGATTGGCAGTTTGCCTAGTGCCCGAGACACACTACTGAGACTTTGGGATTGAAAAGTCCAGTCTTCAGTTAGTATGTGTATGTTGGGCCATAAGCCTCTGAATTAGACTGGAAATTAGCAAGGCATGCAGTGACCCCTGGTATTTTATTTTTGTAAATTATGATTAACCTTGTCTTTCAAATTCTGACAGGTCCTGCTTTGTGAGTATTTTGCTATTTCAGGTACTGATGGGGTAAGATGAAGCCTGGATGTAAACCCTTACAGGGTTCCTATCCATGAAAGAACATCACCTGCTTATGACCGTTTGAGTCTGTGTGAATGTTGTTATTATTATTATTTTTCCTTCATGGCTGGGCCAAATATTATGTAGTTTCAGTATCTACTGTTGGTTCTTACCGCCTTATTTTTGGCCTCTCAGTATCTTCCTTTATATATCTGTCATTAAGTTATAATTGAAGCTTGGTGTTTTATATTTAGAATGATGCATGGAGGTTTAGCTGTGCCAGCCATTCAGGCTTAATAGCAAATGTTGGTTCATGCCAGAAAGTTCTTGAAATCTGGTCTCTTTTTTGGGATGTCCAGTCTAAGCAAACCATCCCTTTTTACTCTTAAGCTTAAGGCCATGGGGAAGCAATTCAGAAAAGATTTCTATATCTATACATGTGTCTATACATGGAAGAGCATCTTATTTCTGATGAAAAAAATATTGGCTTGTTAGTTCACTCTTCAACCCAGAGTCATGCAGCCTCAAAAGGGACTGCTTTGACAAGTCTTTATATCACTTCCTCTCTTAGTTTCCTGACTTTCCTACAGGGTATCAGTGAATGCCAATTCTAGAGTGGGCACATAGCGACAGTAGATGACACCCAGGCCACAAGCTGCTTCCCAGGGACTGCCAGACATTATCAGACATTTCACAGCTCTTGAATTCTCTGGATTTGGGCCACTTTTGAACTCCATCCATAAATCCATATAACCAGTTTTTCAGCTAATATTTACTGAGGTTTCAGTATTTGCCAGGCACCCATCTATATTTTATGAGTTGAGCCATGAACCAAACTACCGAAAATCCTTACACTCATGGAGCTTATGTGTGGGGGAAGGGAGGACTGTAGAAATAAATACATGCATAAATAGTAAAATATATACTATGATAAAGGGTGATAAGTCCTATGGAGGAGTTAAAGCTCGATGGGTTGGGGGTGACTTGTACTTTAAAATAGAGTAGGCAAGGAAGGCCTTCCCAAGAAAATGACACTTGAGGAAAGATCTCGAGGAGGTTAAAGAGAGAGTGGGTCATGCTCGCATTTGGAAGAGAAGCTCAGCAGACAGAGGGGAGGATGAGTACATAGGCCCTGGATAGGAATGTACCTCCTTCAGGATCCACATGCTGTCTGTAATGGCTGGGACAGGCTGAGCAAAGAGAAGGGTGATGGGAAAGGCAGGATGTGAGGTCAGGGAAGAAGTGGGATCCAAATGGAGGCAGACACTCTAAGGGTTTTAAAGACCTTGTTCTTTATTCACTAAAAATGGGGAGCCATGGCAGGTCTCCAGCTAGAGGAGTAAGGTGACCTGCTTAATTCAGGGCAGAGTTCAGTATGGTGGGGTCTGAGAATTTGGAGGTTCTTTGAAGTTTTGTCATTGTGCAGAGGCAGATTTGTTCAGCATTTTGAGCTTCTGTTTTTTTTTTTTTTCTTCCCTTCCTCCTTATAAAGCAAGCTGATGGACCAGATAATTTTTATTGACCTTGCAGGTTTTGATGCTCTGTCTGCATTTATTGATTCCTACCTCCATCTCAGTGTGTGTGAGCTTTTCATATTTGTGGCTGATTATATTTCTTTTTGAGTATGCACAGCTGGACCTCAGTGTGTGAAATATCTTACTGTACTTTATTTAATTTCTTGAAAATTTCCATAAACATCTCACATTGAAAGCCTTACAAATATGAAGTAATTTTATATATTGACATTAAAAGTTCCTTGAAGGTTAAATGGTGTGGGTAAACACAAATTAAATGCTTTCTCATATAGCCTTAATGCTATTGTTGTTGTTTTTGTTGTTGTTACAGAAATAGATCTAATTTATCGAGTGTTACCGTGAGCTATCAATTGAGGTAGAGTGATAAACAAAGCACAGCTTCTGCCCCTCCCCCTCAGGGAGCTGAGTAGGAGAGAGTCTTGGCTAAGGGACGACCCACAAAGCAGTTTTAGGGCAGGAAGCATAGCAAGCTTGAGGCCTGTGGGAGTCCCATATAGACTAATATTCAGATGCGCTGTCACACTGGTATTTTTCAGTATGTTCCACCCCCAAGCCAGTTAGACCTAGTACCACGTGGGATAGGAAGTGCCAGGGACCCAGCCGCTTCTCTTCCACAGCCTTGAGCAATTTGGCTCTGCCCCAAACTTGCATCTCACTGTTTAGCACATCAAAGTTGTAGAGTTAACTGTCTCTAAGGCAGTTTAGGGACCATCTTTTGTTACTTAAGAATTTGGGCATCTCCATCCTTTCCCTTCCATCAGAATATTTTTTCCACTTCCTGTGAGAGTTTAGTGCCCTTAGAGAGTGGTGCTTTAGGTAGACAATGGCTGGTCAGCTTATTCACCTCCCTTGTGGGAAAATATCGCCATTGCCTTGCCTTTACCTTCAGGTCTTCAGTATGTGCTCTGTCAGAAGTCAGGTGGGGCCCCAGTTGTGTCACCCACTGGCAATCTGTTCCTCATATTCTGTTAACTGGCTTCATTTTGGGCAGCCAAAAAAAATGTTGTAAGTTTCCAGGTTGAGGATTCTGGAAACAACTCCCCAGGAGATAAGAGGGCTGCCACTTGCCCAGACTGGCCCTTCAGCTGTCTCCTGGCATATTCTGGGGCACTGGAGGCCTTGATGTTGAGGACAGCTACCATGGTTGTGAACATCCTGATTTTAGCTAACCCTTTAGCACCTAAGCTGGGATCAGAGCCAAGAACTCTTGACTCTGATGTCACACTACTTCCTTTTGATTTTTTCTACCTTGGGCCTTTTCACACATTCCTCTTGCCATCTGGAAATTTTTCTACCACTCTCCTTTCTACTTTCTACTCCATCTTTCAGTGTCAGCTTAAAAAGTTTGCCTCCTGACCCACTTCCTTGCCCCCTACTTGAGGTAGCTGTGCTATTCCTTTATGCTTGCTTGCTTGCTTTCTTCCTTCCTTTCTTCCTTCTGGAGAGAGAGGGTGGGGAGGGACTCAAGGAGAGGGAGAGAATCTTAAGTAGGCTCTATGCCCAGTATAGAGCCTGACATGGGGCTCAATCTCACGAGCCTGAGATCATGACCTGAGCCAAAATCAAGAGTCTGATGTTTAATTGACTGAGCCACCCAAGCCCCCTCCTTTATGGTTTCTTGATTTTTTTCTTCATGCCACCTTCTCACATACTTAATTACATACATAATTATCCTATACTTGTCTGTTTGTTCTGTATATGTCTCCCAACTTCATGAGGCCAGGCAACCCAGCGATTTTGTTCACTATTAGTATCCCCAGAGGTTAGCCCATGGCCTGCACACATGGGCACTGTATAAATATTTGTTGATTAAGCGAGTCCCTAAGTAAAAGAATAAAATGATTAAAAGGCAGACCCTACATTTTATCTTGTCTATTCATATTAAGTGTCTCTGCCTATCTTGGTTAAGGGTAACAACTGTTATTGACTCTGCATTTTATTGAGGATGCTGAAGATGTGATTTTTGTCTCCAGCTTAAGTCTGTGGCCTTGCAGAATTTTATTAAAGTTGTCTCTGCAAAAACCAAAACTCAATGACACATACAACTCAGCATTCTTTAACTGGTGTAGGCTTGACATGTTGGGCTATGATTTATCAATTTATTTTGCTGTAGTTGCATTTTTATTCCTTAATTCTGTTTCCAGAAATGAGATTTAATTCTCTTTAGATCCTCCTCCATTCTATTTGTTGAAAATGAATAGAGAACTATTGCTTTTTCTTAATAGGATTCATAATGCTTTTTTGGAGGGATTTATTTTGGCTTACATAATGGAGATTTAAGAGGGTAGGAATAGAAAACTAAGTAGTACTTTCTCTAGAAGAAAGAGCGAAGTTTCCTACTGTGTGTATAAAAGAAAAACAGCATCCACAGTGGACCTTCTTTATTTCTAAAACTGAACTGTCTTCTGCATTCATATCACAAAGATGGGCTTTTCCTCAGCCAGACTGGCATATGTAATTTATAGAGAAAGCATGCATTGTTCTGCAGGATGCATTGCGGTTACACTGGCTCCCATAAGATGAGCTCAACAGTATCTATGAATAGTCACACCCTAAATTACACGAACTGAACAGTTTTAAAGAGGTGGAAAATCTGATGCCTACTGTTTCCCAGACAGACATGCCTCAGGAAAAAATTTGGGGAGGTGGGGAGTGAAACCCAAACATCGCTACTTTACATTCCCCAGTGTAGCACTTGTTGGTTATGTGACCCTGGGCAACTGAATTAACTTCTCTGAGTCCCAGAACCTCCATTGGTCAAGTGGAGACAAAAATACCACCTACATTGGTAATTGTGAGAATTCCATGAGATAATATAGGGAAAGGGTCAAAATGCCCAGCACATTATAAATGCCCTAGAGATACAATTATTACTTGGAGGCTAGTGCGGTGAATAGGGTGGTAGTTAAGGGCATAAATTCCAGAGGTCCTGGTCTAGGTTTGACTCCTGGATCTGGAGCTTATTGGCTGGGTCATCTTGACCTCGTAACTTGACCTTTCCATGTTTGAGTTTCTCCATGTATAGAATGAGGATAGTGATAATACCTGCTACATAGGGTTGTCCTGAAAATAAAATCTGCTTCTGGTACATGCGAAGTGCTATGTAAATGTTTGCAGTGTGATGAAGAAGCCTGCAGATTGATGGTTTAGGGTCATAAGTCAGGTTCCGTTATGGACCCGATTTACCAACATGAAGTTGTCAACTTCCTTGAGACTAATTTTCTTTTCTTTTTTTTTTTTTTTAATGAGGATAATTCCAGTTGTAGTGCCAAGTTTTATGAGAAATCTATGAGATAATGCATGTGTAAAGTGCTTAGAGTAGGAAATGGCACGTGGAAAATAATTAAGTCATAACTACAGTGAAGACTTTTCTTATAATTGTCACTGCTTCTTTTATTTTTAATTTCACTGGTAATTTATCTCTGGCTTATATAGAATTTACATGGTAAGATGGATTCCACAGACCCTCTCTGGAAATCAACATGTTTCATATGTAGGAAATAATGTTGAGGTCTTTTGTTACTGTTGGTATATCTATATAAATGGAGCTGTTTCAGGAACTTGAAAATACTCTGTAAACATCTTACAATCATGCATTTATGATTTTATAGGTCACAAAAGAAAGATTGAAGTCAGTCAGGGTCAATGTTACGTGGACAGTATTCATGGAAAATGACTCCTAGGAAACATTAGGAACTAAAATTTCCAAAATAAAGAAATAAAAAGTCATTACATTAACCGTGTTTAAATCAAGTCTGTTTCTATTTCATATCTTCATTGGGATTGTGTTCACAGAGTAAAGTTTTGACATAGTTTAAATTTCTGATGTTAAATCTCACTTATGACTGATAACCATGCATCGCAACCGTGCATCACCGGAAATGGATAAACACTGATTCCAATGTTGGTAACATTTTCCAGTTTAGTCATTTGGGTCACTGTTTCTACAGTATCTGTATTTAAACTTTTGTGTTGTTTTGCAATATATCTTCAGTTCAACTTCCTTTTTTTAAAAAAAAAAAAATAAGGTAGGGAAGGAGAAGCAGTGATTATAGTACAGAGCTATAAATGGCATTTGAGAAAAGCAGGACTTTGACAAGCATTTGACCCGAAGTCCCTATGTTTTAATGGAAGGTGGGAGCTGGCACTGTGCACTTGGATATGCAAAGAAGCACAAATGGTTGTACCAGTCCTAGGTGGTAAGATACTCAAGTCAAACATGGAAGTGCTAATGAAATTCCTACATTGTGTTCTGGAAAGATGCGGAGAGTTATTTAATCAAAAGTATGTGGGAGAGCTTTCTTGGAGTCATGTGCAAATATCTGCTGAGAGTATGAGAATGGTTTGAAGGTTGGATCCTTGAGGAGAAATTAATTCAAGTTCAGTGTCATAGGGGCCATAGAACTTTTAAGCTATGATTAGGAGGCTGGGCTTTGTTCCAAGGCCAGTAGGGAGGCATGGAAAAATTTTAAGTAGGAGCTACGGGATTTTGTTTGTTTCTGAAAAGGTCACTGTGGCAGTGCCGTAGAGAATGGGTTGCAGAGGGTAGTGACAAAGAAGACCAGGGAAGTGAGGCAGGAGATAGTGCTATTTGTGACTTGCCTGGTGGTTGGAGAGATGGAGAGAAGGGGGTGGAATTAAGAGATACTGGGGCATGAAGAAGCATGGGCCTGGGTGATTGGTTTGGACTTAGATGGGAAGAGAGTGAGGAAAGAAGAATGGCTCTCAGTCAGGTTTACATTTTCATGCCTGAAAACAAATAGAGATTCATTCATCTCTCCTGCAAGAAGCCCAGAGGGTCTGTGACCACAGCCATTAGTGGCTCCCCAGAGTCAGAACCATCCTCACAGCCATTTGTCTTGGCTTTTTCCTCATGTTTTTTACTTCATGGTTGCAAAATGGCTGCCTCTCCTCCAGGAATCACATTGCTTAGAAGAGGGCAAAAGGAAGAGGAGTAACATCTCTACCAGGAAGAAAACACAGGCTTTCCCAGGTACCAGCAGCTCCCCGCTTTTCCCTTCCACCTCCTCCACCTGGCTTTCCTGGCTGTAGATGTCTCCTTGTATCTCCGTGGCTGAAACTGTGTTACATGGCATCTTGTGTCTGGGCACTTGCCACCCTGAACAAGTTCTAGTTCTGTTAGTAGCAAACAAAGGAAGTGGAATTTATATCTGCAAATAGTTGCTGGGTTTGCCTCACCAAGGTTTCTGGTAAGAGGTGGAGGGGTATGAAATGTTTGAGGACATGGAGGAGTTTAATCACATGGGTGGGAAATGTCAGTGGGCATGTTTTCTCTTAACTCTGCAGTCAGCCCCAAGCTGCAATTTCTCATTAACATGTAAATTTGTAAGTTCCACTATATAATTGTTAGCTACATTCAAACATCTATAACTCTGAATTGTTTTAAAATATATTAAACTCATCTTGTTTGCTGTCTGATTAAAATTCTCAACGTACAAAAGACATTTTTCTCAAATTTATTCCAAATCTTATCCCTAATTTTTCAGTGGACCTCTTTGGGTTTAGAGCAAATGAGGAGAGTTCCATTTGGCGTTTCCTTACTTATGTGCAAGTAAAATCAGGGAATGAATGATGGAAAATGTCATACCCTTTACTATGACTTTTGTATCTCTGAAGAATATAATTATTCTGTGTTTAAAACTAGAGAGGAGAAATGTTTGTTTACTTTTTTTGAAGGTAACATTATTCAGGGTATCATAAGGTGCAAATATTTGTTTTCTACTCTAGTTTAATTCAAGAAAGTCTTCTCACCAAATATAAGCAGAATTCTGTTAGTGACTGTTTTAGCTAACAGCAGTGCTGAGGAGAAATTACTTGCCAGGTTTTGAGGTATAGCAGAAGAGGAGAGATTTTTGGAAAGAGGCATCTCAAGCTTGCCACTTTGCTTTGTGATTTTGGGAATATTGCTTAACCTCTCTGAACTGGTTTATTCTATGAATTGGGATGATATACATCTGCATATATACAGAAATAGCTTGTGCACAAGGGTAGCTGGGACACACTCTGGTGCAAACAAAACGTGTTGGGGGAGGATAGGGAGAGATTAATTTCTTTTTGGAAACTTAAAAAAGGCTCTGTGGCAGAGGGAATTTGAACCCCATGTTGGAGAAAGCAGAGGGTTTACTGGATGATGGAAGATGGTCCTAGGCTGGGCAAATGCACAGCGTGTAGGATGTATTTGAGGATTCCAGGGATTTATTGTTTTCAGTAAAGGACAAAATGAGGAAAACCTTAGAAGTCTGGCTGAGTGAGTTTGGACTTTGTTCTATAGGTATAGATGTAGGGGAGCAACCAAAGACATTCAAAAATTATATACAAATTGAATTTTGGTGGAAGTAGACTTTATGGGTCAAAGAATATGTACCTTGAACATTTTCATAGATTTAAAAATTAAATTTTTCATTTTGAGGTAATTGTGGACTCTGATTCGTAAAATACATGGTTTTAAGAAATCCTCCTGAGGGAGCTCATGTGCCTGCCTAGTTTTCCACAATGGTGATACCTCATACAATATCACAACCAGGAAACCAACTGAAGACTTTTTAAAAAAAAATTTTAAGATTTTTTTTTATTTATTTGAGAGAGAGACAGTGAGAGAGCGCATGAGAAGGGAGAAGATTAGAGGGAGAAGCAGACTCTGTGTGGAGCTGGGAGCCTGATGCGGGAGTCGATCCTGGGACTCCAGGATCATGGCCTGAGCCGAAAGCAGTTGCCGAACCAACTGAGCCCCCCAGGTACCCTCCAACTGAAGACTTCTAAGGAGAGTCTGTGATATGCTCAGTCTATGTTTTAAGTGGGTGGTCCTAGTGGGGATGGACTGGAATAGATTGGAAGTACAACATGGAGCTAGAAGACCCATAGGATGTTCTTGCAATGATCTAAGAGAGGGCATGATGACAATGGTGATGGGTTTGGAAAGGAGGGGGTAACCGAGGTAAGAACAATAAGATTTGGCAATCACGTGGGATGATAAGGCCAGTTGGTACTTTGTGCAATTGCTCAACCAAGTGTGGACCAACTAGTGTGCCAGTCACTCTATTAAGTACTGTGGGGGTGAAAAGATGATCTAACAGAGATGAGGCCAGGTGGAAACTTAGACTGAACAAAATCATGAATCCTTTGTAGAGGGGCAAGTACTAGTCTTCTGCAGTTGGTTATTACTGCGATGGAATGTAGGTCGAAGGTGCCTGCTATTCTGATTTCTCAGAAACCAGAAATCTAGATTTTTATCTCAGATCTCCCAATTTTAAATGTTACCCAATATGATTAAAAAAAAGAGAGAGAGAGAAGGATGCACGTGAACTAGCACTCATTTGTGGGCTAGATTCACCCATTGGATGTCCAGTTCCTACCCTCTGTTTTCTCGATGGAATATTTAGAGCTTATTTCAGAAATGTTTTGAGCTTATTTCAGTTGCCTGCTGTTGTGTAACAAACAACCCAAACTAAGCGGCTCAAAACAATAATGATTTAGTATCCCTCAGCGTTTTGAGGGTTAACTGAGTTCAACTGGGCAGTTCTGCTGGTCTTGCTTAGGGTCCTTCCTATAGTTATAGTTAGGTGATGGCCAGGGTTGAAGAAATCTGAATATCTGTCTTGAGTGCTGAGACAATTGACATAGTTTCATGGTCTCTTGTGGCCTCTCCGTGTGATCTCTCAAGTAGGGTCACTGAATTCCTTGCTTGGTGCCTCAGGCCTCTCTACCATGAATGTTCCAAGAAAAGGTAAGTGGAAACTACTGGTCTCCTTTATGACTAGGAGCATCACCTTTGCCACATTCTCTTGGTTAACACAGGTCAAGAGGCCAGGCCAGAATCACTGTGGGAGGGGACTACACAAGGGTATGAACACTGAGTAGCCTGGTTCTGTTGATTGAAGGCCATCCTTGGAGACAACCTCCAGCTGTTGTTGGAGACTACCTACAGCTGAAGTCAAGATGTCCACATTGTGGTGACATTACTTATTGAGATAAGCCAGAAAGACGGGGCAAATTATCCTATTCTCTAGCTCATGTTCCTCTGAAGTTTTTGGGGAAAACATCATTTAAAAGAATTTTTTTTATGGTAACTGTGATTCTAATGAAATTTGGTTTTTAGTATAAGGGCTTTCTTTGGACATGTAAATCATTTGTAGTCATCTGGGTTCCAGTCGTTTAAAAAACTAATAATAATAAGTGATGAGACAGGTCTGCGCTGGTTTTGGTGAGAGTGTGTTTTTCACATATGTAACCAGTTTGTTAATGTTGTGTCTCTAACTAGAAAAGGAGCCCTCAAATAAAATCTGTTGAATAGGAGTTGTAAATCTTTCCTAGCCCTTAATGGGTACAGCTAAAAGGTCCATTCTCTTGGTGCTTTTGTATTCCTAAAACCTAGAACCAGCTACATAATTTGTGAGGCACAGTGCAAAATGGAAATGTAGGCTCTCTTATTTAAAAATTAGCAATTTCAAGACAGTCACAGCAGGGTATTTAACCAAATCCAGGCCCTGTGCAGTTACCCAGCTCTCTGCCCCTCAGGTCTGCTCTGCTCAGACTCTTGAACCTGTGTGCAAGTATTGGGGTCAAGTATATCTTTCCAATAGAGGGCTGTTGGCTCTAATCAAAATCTCAGTTGATGCTGACACCCCAGAAAGTTTCAGAAGCACTGCTTAGACAAATCAGAAAAGGTAGAAGCTTTGTGTGGAACGGTTCTGTCTCCCAGGCAGACTGTACACCTTCTGGCCACAGCAACTGGTGCTGGCAGGCATTAGTCGGAGCTTCCTGCCAGTCAGTCTTTCTGGATTCCAGTGGCACCAGTGAAGCAGGGACAGTACATGTTGTTTAGTGTTTGACAGGTTATCTCCTGCGTGTCCTTTCTCTCTTTTCACAGAGCTCCGCTTCTGAAGCATGCAGAATGGATTGCCTGTCTCATCTGTGGGCACATCAGCACATTTGGAACAGACACTAGCATGGTCTGTTATGTTAAAGATCTGGAGGTTCGGGGGTCTACGTCTCTGGAAGCTAGGTGTGGACTGTAGACAGGGCTGCCACATTGTGTTTCTTGTCTCCTGGTTCTGGAGGTTGTGAGTCCAAGATCAAGGTGTGGGGTGGGATGGGTTGGATTGCAAGTCCAGGATCAAGGCATGGGGTGGGAGCCAGGCCATGCTCCCTCTGTCAGTGCTAGGGAGAGATAGGTTCTAGGCCTCCTTTGTGAATTCCAGCGGTTCTTAGCATGTGGTACCCTAACTCCAAGTCTTCAGATGGCTTCTCTTTGCATATGTGTCTGTGTCCAGATTTCCCCATTTTATAAGAACATCAGTCGGATTCAGTTGGGACTCAGTTTCCATTTAAGGTCACATTTGGAGGTATTGGTGATTGGGACTTCATCATACGAATTTTGGGGACGCATAATTCAACACGTAGTAAGAGCATCTTCTGATGATGGTCTGGGAATGGCAGCCCCTGGCATTGGGCTATGTACAACCAAAGTGGCCATGTCCTGTAAGAACCTCAGTCTGCTCTAACCTTTTAAAGAAGAGGTGTTTGTACAGCTGAGTTTTTATGTACGTGAGCCACTTGGATTTACTTGTTTGGGTCCCTGATTTGTAGCATCATAAGCTTGTATGTTTTTTTGTTTGTTTTAATTTTTAATCTTCCCTGCCAATCAGTGGAAGCCAAGGTCAAATTACCTGTACACCCACACACCTGATCCTTATAATAGAATAATAATAAGTTAACATTTATTGAATGCTTATTATGTGCTAAGAACTCTGCATGCATTATCTAATTTTATCTTCACAACAACTCTATTAGATAGTTACTGTTATTCTTCCATTTAACAGATGAGGGCACTGAGGTTAAGGGTGGTTGTGTGACTTGCCCATAGTCACGTAGCTAATTAAGTGACAAGCTGTGATTTGATCCCATGTCTGTTTGATTTCCAAACCAAAGCACCATTTCATAGGGTGTGCACTATACTTTTAGAGGAATGCTTACATAGCACACTTCACCATTCAAAGCCTAGTCTGTCAGAGGCCTTTTCTTTCTTCTAGATCATTCCCTGATTAAATATTTTCCACCTGTGTTTATTTCTCTCAGGATTCTTACCTCTTTTCAAAGTAACCACCAGGCCTTCCCTTAGTTTTATTGGTATCTATTTAAGTAAATCTAGGAATGTGCAATCTGAATTAATTGAAATTATAAATGGCAAATGCTGAGTGATTATGTTCAAGCTGTGTGTTTTACAGATCCTTAAGAGAACAGAAAAATTAACTCATTTGCTTGACACAGATGAGAAGAGAGCCCTACACATCACCAGAGAATTTCCAACCAGTGATAAAGAAAATTAGTCTCATCTAATTTATACTGCTTTCGGTATAACGCGCTCTGTGATGAGAGGGTTAGACCTTTCTCTTGATAAACACCTTTATGCTCTGTTTCTTTTTTTCCCAGGAAGCAGTTACGATTCTCTATCAGAGTGATTGTCAGTTAAGTTTATGCGTATAAAAAGACAGGCTCTTTTCCAGGTGTGAGAACAATGCTGGTTTGGAAGCAGAGACCAGGGTATCCTCTGACGGATTATGGCGAAGTTCAGATACCAGAAATTATGTTTTGCTTGGATGCTTCTTGCCTCACCTGCCCATCTGTACTGTATTAAGTTGCACACAATATGATAGAGTCATCTTTCTCAAAGTTCTGATTGTTTTTGACTAACAGTCTATGTTGAACAAGTAGAAAAGAAAGACAAGTGCTTTGTTTGACTACAGTAGACTTAGTCAAGTAGGTACATACACAGACAGATACATACTTATGTATACATGTACCTTTGTGTATATATGTGTGTGTGTGTATAGGTATAGCCTCTGTTAAAATGCCAGGTCAGATATGTTGCTTTCAGTACCTCAAATATTGACCAAGGACTTCCCAATTCTAACTGATCTATTTGCTAGGGCTTATGGGATCCTTTACTTATTTGCAAGGTTCTGATAAAAGATGTTATAAACTACCCAGAATATATATTTTTCCCTGTGTGTCTAAAAGCATTGTTTCACAAAATGTAGTTTGAAGGTCACCTGTATTAAAGTCATCTGGGAATGCATTAAAAATATGAATTCCTGGGTCCTGGAACTCTAGTGCTATGATTGGAGGGTTTGGGGACCACTGTATTTTGCTCAGCTCTTTTGTGAGTCTTTGCCCCACTGCAAATGGAGAGCCGTGGTCTGAAATGTATCAGCCTGAGGATAAAGATTTAATTTAATTTTATCTTTTTTGCTTTACTTTCTTCTTGCCTGTTTCTCTTCCTCTTCCCGTTCCCTCCAATATATTAAAGAAAACTATTTTAAGAGTTATTCTGATGATTTATGTTTTTTATTGTTCATGAAAGGCTTTTGCTAATTTTAGCAATATCACAATTCCATCTTTTCCTTTGTGGTCTATATAAAAGGAGCCATTGGGGAAGAGTTTTTGTTGTTGTTGTTTTGTTTTGTTTGTTTTGTTTTAAATACTAGCTATTCTTTATAGCAGATCTCCAGGAAGGAACAACATGCCTTTTGTTCTTTTCTTAGGATGAACCATGGTTTTCCTTGCTAGTGGGTGTTATGATCAGTGCTTTCCAGCAATTTGTGATTCCTTTTTTTTATAAATCCCAGAATTTAGTACAGACATTCTGGTTTACAGAAGCTTCTTTTGAGGGTGAGAGAAGGCAATCAGAATTCTCTGAGAAATCATTTTGAAGGATTTTCTGGTATCTCAGAATAGGTAGTGATAGATGATAGCCTCAGTGTTTAGTGTTAAGGATTTTAAGATTTCTAAGTACTGGAAATAGTTACGAAACTGGAGTCTTGAGTGAATTTTTAAAATATGAAGTTTTTCACTAAAAGTATTTCAGACAAATGAATATCCTCCCCTCACTCCCCCATATTAGAGTAGTTGCTTTGTTGAGAAGCTGGACTAGCAAACTCTTCTCTATTTTCATCCATGGCAAATCAGTAGTTGGATTGCTAGAGGTTAGGCATTTTTCAGGTGATTTAAATGGATACTCAGGTGTATTAATGTAGATGATTTTAGAGGCAGGTCGTTCTTTGTAAAAGACTTGACAACACAGGGCAATCATAATTTAAGTGTTGTAAAGTTAAGAAACTTTTGTGGTGATTTTTTCTGAAGTGTCAAATCCAAGGTATGTTTTCCGTTGGAGACCCCCCACCCCCACCCCCCAGGTAAATCTCAAGGACCCTCTGTATCCCAATCTGGAAAGATTGGCCTGGATTGTGGGCTCCAGCAGCTAACTGTTTGGGTTTTGTTTGTTCGGGCTGGTTAATACAAGTGAGAGCCTGTTATCTTTGTCAAAGTGCTGTGGTTGGATTTTTTTTTTTTTTTTTTTAAATGGTACAAATCTATTCTCTTCCTGTTGTGTCTCTTCATGAAAGCTGTGTACTGGCAGAGAGCTCTTGGCTATGGAGCTGGGCTGACCGTGACCGTCGTGGTGAGGACTGTAATTCGGGTCATCCTGTGAGGGGCTCAAAAATGCCTCATAAGGGCTGAGGCAGGGCAGGCTGAGTAGAGCAGTGAGTCACGGCGTGCTGGGGCAGTTGTGTCCTGAAATAACAACAGCAGTGGTGGCAATTTAATAGCAGTCGCCAGCCTAGCATTTATTGAGGCTTGCAACGTGCCAGGTACTCTGCTAAGTGCCCCACACACATGATCTCATTTAAATCAGCAACAATCCCATGAGCCGAGTACCATATCATCTCCATGTCACAGGGCAGAAGCTCAAAGTCATGGTACTAGCAAGGAGTGGAAGTGGGACTTGAACCCTGATCTTTTGGATCCCCCAACTCATACCTTTCAAAGCTGCACTACACTCTCTTTGACCAAAGCGTACCATGTCACCAGGTTCCCTGCCTCTTCTTAAATCACATCATCGTCATCAGTGTTTACTTGGCAGTTTTGACTATTAAGTCATTAGATCCAGGGACCTGGAAAGTCTCTCTTCTTGTTTTTCACGAGTTCAGGTTTTGAGTGAGAAGGAATAGGACTGCATAAAGTTCAGCCTTGGGAGACTGAGAATGACCTTCTGCCTGGAACCATGTCCATTTCCTGAATGGTCAGTAGAAAAAAGGAATCCTCTGGGGTGAAAGGTTGAGGAGGGTTGGGTAATAGAGAAGGGGATTGGCAGGTGGACATATCCAGGGTGATATCTACCTTCAGGGAGAAGAAGGAGGGCTAGTAAATAGAATTTAAGAACTAGAGTTAAAAGGTCAGCCAGATAATCATCCATGCCATATGAAAAACAAAACAAAACAAAAGGTACTGTGCTTAAGTAAATTTGGGGAACTATATATTCTAATACCCATTTAAGGAACAACAACAATAAAGGACCCACAGCACCTAAAATTTACTGCTTTCTGTGCCTTGTAAGCCCTTTGTATGTACCACCCCTGTGGAGTAGGCATTGCACTTGACCCTTGAATGACACGGGTTAGGGGCATCCACCCCCTGCACAACTGAAAATCCATGTGTAATTTTGATTCCCCCCAAACCTAACTACTAATAACCTCCTGTTGAATGGGAGCCTTACCAATAACATAAATAATTGGTTAACACACGTTTTGTATGTTATTTGTATTATATACTGAATTCTTACAATAATGTTAGCTGTAGGAGAGAATTATCCAGAAAATCATAAAGAAGAGAAAGTGCATTTACAGCACAGTACTGTAAAATATCCACATGTTAAGTGCACCAGCACAGTCCAAACCCATGTTTTTTTAGGATCAACCGTATTTTAATTCCAGTTTCACAAGGGAAGGAAGGTCATTCTGCTTTTGTGTAGTAGAGCTGGGAGCCTAACCAAGGCAGTCTGGGTCTAGATACTGGATTCTTTCTATTGTTGCCTCTTCTGGTGACATCTGTTGAGCGCATATAGATGTGTCAGGCTTTTTCTGAGTTCTTACATATATTTATGTTTACTCACTTAACCTTCTCAAGTATCATAATGTACATCAACATATTAAAGGTTCTGCAATGGGCAGTAATGAACAAACTGGTGTCTTTGCCCTGTGTTTCTCAGACTTACTTGACTCCAGAATTCTCCTGCCTTTTTTGTTGTTGTTGTTATTGGGGGAGGAGAGTTGGAGGGAGAATATCTGCCAGTGTGTACTTTGGGAAATCCCAAACAAGAGAATCATTTTATTCTGAGCCCTCAAACACAGATTTAAGACATGATTTATTTTCAAGATAGAGTAAGGACTCCCTGAGTGTCTAGCTTTGTTTTGTAACTGCCCAGTGCCCAATGACCTTCATCAGAGATTCATCTTGCTGCCTCCAGGGGCATGAATACCTGTTTCTATCTACTTTATAGGAATGTTGACAGTAAATGAGCATAAAGCTCTTTGGGCTCCTTAGACGAAAGAAGCTGCTGATGTCTAAGGTCTTCCTAATGTCATATCGCATATCCAGAGTTCCTTCATTTTGTTTAACATTGAAAAATGAATGTATATCCTAGCAGGACAGATTCAGTAGCCTTAGATTACTCAGAGGAGCAAAGGGAATATATCTGCAAAATATTTATAGCCTCCTTGAGTTAAATCTTCAAGTGCTTAAGGGTGGCATTCAGATGATGGGTGACAGTCATTTGTGTAACATGGATACTGAGTTTCCCATAAGACCGTGAGAGCCATATGTTTGTTTATATGGTCTTATCCTTTTGATGTTTAAATATTTGAGGCCAGAGACCTAAATATATATCTGGGCATATATTCTTGGAAGTGTGTGTTATTTTAAAGTTTTGTTTCAGAATTAGAGTTTTATCAGTGTATAGGTAAAAATTCGTGTAGTTGTAAATGGCATAAAATCCAACTCAAGGAAAAAAGATTTCTTATTTGATTTAGAGGAGGAGTCCAGGTCCTTTCAGAGTTGGTTTGAACTTCATGGTTGGTTTTACTAAGAGGCCTAGCATTACTGTCATGGGTCTCATTTCTGATCCTGTCCACTTTAGTGTCACCTTTATTGTATCGTTGGTCTTACTTAATGTCAGGAGAGTACCAAATACTCTTGGGGCTGCTTACTCCCTCTTCCATATCCAGAGAAAGAAAGAGTATGCAAATGAGAGAGAACAGACAGACAGACATGTTTCTGGGAAGCTCTTTTAGAATAGCAAGGAAGAAATCAAGCCTTTCTTATTGGGCATTCTCAACTCATGTTCCTGTTCATCAGCTGATGCCTTTGATGTGGGAATGAGTTGAGACTGACTGGAAAATGCAGTGTTGCTCTATTCCACATGTAAATTCCAAGGTGAAGTGAGCTTTTTCAAAGGATCTCTGGATCCTGTAGGAAAATCAGGAATGGGTGTAGATATAAACATTTGGGACTCAGGATACAATCTGATAGTTTTCTCTTGTGCACTCATGTTAACAGTTACTTGTGAAACTGCCCTTTTAATGAATAAAAGACCTAGATTGAGATTTAACTTTTTAAGGATTTAGTTTCAAGTTCTTAGTAGTATGGGCTACACCAGACCAAACTGAGGATTCTCTTCTTTTTAGGTTGTTGGAAATTCCTGGTGTTTGGTATTGATTTGTAAAGTATATCTGCCCAGTGGTTCTCTGTGCCAAAAGCCTTTTGGATGAATGAATCTGAGTTTCATTAAAGTAGTAAAAATTACCCTAACTTTGTCTTTTCTTTGTATTGATCTCCTTGCTTCTGACAGTGAACTTTTTGCTTTAGTAAATAAAAAGTTGTATTTCCATATGGGTCTTGTAGGTGCCAGACATTGTATTTTATTCTATAAAATTTATACCACTGATAAAAATAGAATGCTTAATATCGAGAGTCATAAATTCCAGGAGTGCTGATAGTAGCCATTAGTGGAATGAATGTTCACTGTGTGCCTGGAAAGCACTGTGCTCTAAGTACTTTATCTGAATTGTTCTGTTTGTTCATCACAGTAACCCTGGGAAGGTGGTGCTCTCATTACTTCCATTTTACAGATGAGGAAACTGAGATTAAACAATATGCACAAGGTAACGTGGACAGGAACTGGTGGAGCCACAACACAGATCTTTTTGATCCTTGACCACTTTTTGTCTCTTGACCACTTTTCCTTCCACCAGCAAAGCCAGGATGCTTCCAGAGTGCTCCATCTTTTGATAAGTTTGGAATTCCTGGGAAGTTTTATTATGTCTTTATGTCCTTCTGAAGTTCTATGCTTCTGTATATATTAGTAGTGGTAGAGGATTGAAAGAGCTTTTACTAGCATGATCCTTGGAAAAACCCGAGCCGGGAGTCTTCCATGAAAAATTTGCATCTACCCCAAGAGTCCAAAGAATTTCGAAAAAGAAGAACAAGGTCGAAGGGCTCACACTTCCTGATTTCAGATCTTATTGTTTATTTATCTGATATATATAGAGAGACACAGAGAGAGAGAGAGAGAATGCACAAGTATGGGGGAAGGGCAAAAGGAGAAGGAGAGAAACCCAGGCAAACAGTGCTGAGTGTGGAGCCCAATGCGGGGCTCAGTCTCAAGACCCTGAGATCATGACCTGAGTCAAAATCAAGAGTCAGATGCTTAACCAACTGAGCCACCGAGGAGCCCCATCACACTTCCTGATTTCAAAGTATATTACAAAGCCACGGTATACAAAATGTTGTGATACTGACATAAAGACCCACGAAAAGACCAATAGAATAGAATATAAAGAGCTTAGAAATAAACTGACACATATATGGCCACAGGATCTTTGATAGAGGTGCAAAACCACAGAATGGGGAAAGGACTGTCTCTTCAATCAGTGGGGTTGGGAAAACTGGATATTCACATACCAAAAAAATGAAGTTGTACCTTTGTATTACACTATATAAAAAATTAACTCAAAATGGATTAAAGATCAAACATAAGATCAAAAACTGTAAAACTCTTAAGGGAAAACATGGGGGAAAAGTTTTATGACATTGGACTTAGCTAAGGATGATTTCTTCGATATGACAACCAAAGCACAGACAACAATAAAGGGAATGATATACCAGTGAGACTACATTAAACTTAAAAGAACTTTTGTGCCTCGAGGGACACAATCAACAGAATGCAGAGGCAACCTATGTCATGATGGAAGATACTTACAAATCCTATATCTCATAAAGGGTTAATATCAGAGTATATAGGGAACTTCTATAGCTCAACAACAAAAAGTTGAATAACTCGGTTTAAAAATGGGCAAAGGACAGTCCTCTGAAGATGACATACAGATGACCAACAGGGATGTGAACAAGGTGCTCAACATCACAAGTCATAAGAAATGCAAATGAAAACCACCATGAGGTATCACCTCACGCCTATTAGAATGGCTGTTCTTAAAATAACAGAAAATGTCAAGTATTGGCAAGGACATGGAGAAATCAGAAACTTGTACTGTTAAAGGCATTGTGAGATGGTGCCCATGCTATGGAAAACTTGTGGTGGTTCCTCAAAAAATTAAAAATAGAATGAACATGTGATCTGGCAATTCTCCTTCTGGGCATATATCCAAAAGAATTGAAAGCAGGGTCTCAAAGAGATATTTTTATACTTTTGTTCCTAACAGCAGTATTTCCAGTAGCCAAGAGGTGGCACAACCCAGTTGTCCATGGACTATTATTTAGCCTTAAAAAGGAAGGAAGTCTGTGACATGCTCCAACACGGATGAAACTTGAGGACATTATTGTGTGTGAAATAAGCCAGTCCCCCAAAGACAAGTACAGTATGTTTCCATTTATACAGGTACCTAAACTAGTCAAATTAGCAGGAACAGAAATAGAAAGGTTGTTGCTAGGGGTTTGGGGAAGGGGAAAAGGGGATTTTTAAAATGAGTATAGTTTCTGTTGTGCAAGATGTTAAAGTTTTGGGGATGGAACTGGACACTTAGAAGATGGTAAATTGTGTGTGTGTGTGTGTGTGTTTAACCAGAATTAAAAATGCAGAATTAAAAAAAACCAAAAAAACAAAATTAGAAACTGCTGCTGATTTAACTGCTTGATGGAGTTACTCGAACATTCTAGTCAAAGTTGCAAACCCCAAGCCTACAGACTGACCATGGCCCACAGACACATTCGGATGGAGCCATAAATCTGTTTTTGACAAAATATGAATTAGTGGTTAACATTTAAAAAAAATTAGGAAATTTCACATAAAAATAGCTTCCCTTGGAAAACTGGAAAATCTGGAAAGTCTGGATCCACATTTCTGTCTAATCACCAAGTGGCTGGAGCTGAGGCATAGTCAGCCTCTTTTTAGACTGGGCATGAAATTCAGATTACCTTTTTCTCATTCCCTAGTTTCTTATACCAGACCCAACTCCTCATAGATTTATCCTAATTTGCTGGCCATGGTACTGGTAGGTTTAACATAGTAAACTCCTTAATTCCAGGTGCCTCTCCTAAGAATACACCAGGGACACTCACTGGTCCTACACTAACTACTTCATTTTCCGGTGCCTAATCTCTAAGTGGCCCATTCTGTATTTAGGTTCGAGAGTTATGACCCGTCTTTCCATAGGAACAAATACAGCCTCAGTGCTTTTATTTTTTTTCCTCCTTTGCTGTTTTGCTTGCAGCAAATGTTGCCCTACAACTCATGTTCTAAATATAGATGTGTTAAATTTCAAATGTGAAAGTTTTTGATGGGTCTGAAGCCAGTTTGCTAATCAGGGGAAATGCTATGATTGGCGCCAGTGTCTTCACAGACCCTGGGGGGATTGTGAAATCCGGCCGCAACTGTGATTCAGCTCTGGGGTTGAAAGAAAGCTCAGCGACCGCTCAAGAGGTTTCCAAGTTGTTTTTCTTCTTAACAGCGTGGTGGTGGTTCTTTGACTGTCGTAACTCAGAAAAGATAAATACATGTTCCTTAGCTCATTTTACTAGTACTGGATTAATAGCATAGTAATAAATCATTTCTACAAGCAAAAACAAATCGTGTTTTCTTATTCTCTCTGTGCTGTCTGCAAGTAGAAAGAAATACAGGGGCGCCTGGGTGGCTCAGTGGGTTAAAGTCTCTGCCTTCGGCTGAGGTCATGATCCCAGGGTCCTGGGATCGAGGCCGGCATCTGGCTCTCCGCTTGTGATCTTTGTCTGTCAAATAAACAAACAAACGAACAAACAAACTCTTAAAAAAAAAAAAAAGAAAGAAAGAAATACACAGACCCAAGGGCCTACTTGTTATGGGAAGTTAAGAATGGTTACTTGTGCAAAATATAAAAAGTTTAAACTGGCCCAACTTTTTATCTTGTATCTTTTAAATCTTATTATGTTGTCTTTCAAGATAGGGCTATTGGTGTCCATTGCAAGTGGGAACAAAATACTAGAAAAGTGTTGGCCAGACATTTTTCAAGGTTACACATTGCTTGACATTCATGGGTGCGTGTAAGTACGTGTGTGTGAGGCATTACTAGGAGTGCCGCTGTGGTGCATGCTGGGTCTAATTCATTTGTGCAGTAGAACTGGGAAAATACAGTTTGATGCTTTGACTAATAGTGACCAACAGTAGAGGAGCCCTTAGTTTCGAGTGTTGGTGGCCGAGAGGTATTCAAAGAATTTTCTGGTAATGAGACTTGGGTAATTACGTTCTTGTGCCCTGAGTTGCTCCTCCAAGAAAACTGATGTGCCGAATCCTTATCTCCTCTCGCCAGAAGTGAGGCTGTCATCTAGCACAGTCGGTGTCTCTGTTTTTGAGAAGAGATATGACCAGAGTTGATTCCATCACTATGCGGTACAGAAGTTTTGAAGATGAGCAGTGGGTCAGAGAAACCAGACCAAACATGCCAGCTGAACGAAATCATGCACTGCTGGCTGAAGGGGCCTGACGGTGAACAAAGGGACAGATGTTTGGAGTTGCTTTCCCCATTTTTATTTCACTGCTTGTATCTATTAAATTAGTCAACAGCAGCACTCACTGGTAAAAACAGGAACAACAGACTCAGATTTCCCAATGAACTCTTAGCATGAGGCTCTCTTTTCCTTTCTCCTCTGCTTGTTCCTTTATTTGCTCCTCCCCTCCTTTCCTAAGCTCAGTTGACTTGATAAGGCTTTTTTTTTTTTTTTTAAGATTTTATTTATTTATTTGACAGAGAGAGAGAGATCACAAGTAGGCAGAGAGGCAGGCAGAGAGAGAGGGAGAAGCAGGCTCCCTGCTGAGCAGAGAGCCGGATGTAGGGCTGTATCCCAGGACCCTGAGATCATGACCTGCGCCAAAGGTGGAGGCTTAACCCACTGAGCCACCCAAGTGCCCTTGATAAGGCTTTTTGAACTGCAGAAGAATAGTATCATCTGAAGAAAAAGTTATTAATTTTCCTTTTTACCATCTCCAATCCTATCCTTTTAAAGACCTCATTAGGTCTTTAGATGTAATGGTTTGGTTTGTATCAGCAGTCCTTCCCCTGCTCATGCAAAACTATGTGTGCATGTATGTATCTATATCTATATATCTATATCTATATTCTATATCTATATCTATATATGGTTGTTTAATTTTTTACAAAAGGAGACTCCTGCTGTCTACAGTGTTCTGTAATTTTCTTTATTTTCCTGATACTGTTTCATGGGCATCTCTCCAAATTAGTACATTTAGCAAAAACCATTATTTTTAATGGCATTGGAGTATTTCATGGTATGATTTTATCATCATTTATTTACATAATCCCCTGTTTATTGATTCAGATTGTTTACAGGTCCCCTCCCTGCCCCCCCCCCCAAAACACCGAACAGGGCTGCTTATTTTTCATAGGTTTTTTGAAAAGCCTTGACCCTGTGTGATACTTGAAGAGGAAAGTTGGCAGGCTTATTTTTTATTTTACTTTTATTTATTTATACTTTCATCTGGTTTCATGAGCTTAAATCTCTAGCTTTTCTAATTTGCTAATTTGCCTTTTGGAATCTTTGCATGCTGGCTTATCTAGGCTTCAGTGCAGAGTTTCTCAGCCTTGGCACTCTTGTCATTTGGGGCCAGATAGTTCGTTGTTGTGGTAGCTGTCCTGTACGCTGCAGGATATTTAACAGCATCCCTGGTCTCTACTCACTAGATTCTAGTACTGTGCCCACCCCCATGTCAAGTTGTAATGACCAAAATGTCACCAGACACTGCCAGTGTTCTTGGGGGTAAAGGGGTGCAAATTCCCCTCCCCCCTGGTTTGAGAACCACTGCTATGATGTATAATGTATATAACAGAGTCCTTATAATCTGTGCTCTATTTATCAGTTTGAGTATTTCTTGGCTGTATTTAGGGCAACACTTGCTCAAATTAGAGAACCATGGGAAGGAGATGGAAATGACAGGTGAGTTGTGCATGATTTCATTCTACTGGGGTTCAGGCCTTTCTGGTGGTGCATGTAGTTCTGCTCTTGGCACTCCAGATAGTTCAAGTATGTAGGAGACAGTGGGACCCAAGTAGCCAGTCACCTGCCCCCCCCCCCCCATCTCTCTCCTACCAAATCTCTTCAGCTTCTAGCATTGGGCAGAATAGCCCCACTTGGGCATATCATTGAGGGGCTGCCTACCTTCCATGTATGATTTGTTTCTGGAAAGAGATGCATTGTGTATGATTTAAGTCACTTTATATCTTACAAATGACATTTTATGGGTGATTTGTTAAATTATTAGGGTGTATGTTGTCATATCTGAACAAAACTGGGCATCAGGCCCTTAATCCGAAGTGTGACCCCCTGATCAAAGCATTGTTTGTTTGTTTATTACAGAAAGTCACATGGCCTTGTGTTGGTTTGACTTAATGCCTTTTTAAAATAGGTGACGATAGGGCCTCCTGGGTGGCGCAGCAGGTTAAGTGTCCCACTTTTGGTCTTGGCTCAGGTCATCATGTCAGGATATGAGACTGAGCCTTGCCTCGGGCTCCGTGCTCAGCACAGAGTCAACTTGAGATTCTCTATCCCTCTCCCTTTGCCCCTCCTGCCCGTGCTCTCTCTTCCTGTAGAATAAATAAATAAATCTTAAAAAAAAAATAGGTCATGGTAAAGATTCCACATATTTCTATGGGCTGGGGAATAAGCCATGTGCATGTCCCTTCTTTGGCCTTAATTGAGAGTTTAAGATGATGGAGACACAGTTGTCATGTGTTTGGTTTTCAAGGTAATATGCAAACATTACAGTCTATAGGCACTTAAGAAATGGAATGTCATTAAAACTGCTTTGTGTTTGTGATTTATTTATTTATGCCCCAGCCCCTGTTCCCCATACCCATGTAGCTACTACCCAGATTAAGAATTAGACTGTTTACAGCACTGTAGAAGGTTCTCAGGTATCTTTCTCAGCCAGTAACCACTTGTCTGAACCTGTCTGACCTGTGACTTAGTTTAACCTATTCTTGATCTTAGTGTAATCAACCAGTATTTGATCTTTTGCCTCTTTTAAAGAAAGCCTGGTATAGAACAATTCCTATTAAAAAAATAATTATGTAATCACTCTTCATATGATAAAAAGATAATCATGGAACACTACATCAAAAAATAATGATGTGCTGTACAGTGACTAACATAAAAAAATAAGATCACCTTTGGTTTAAAAAAGATAATTTTCATACATCAATTAATATCAATGCATTTATAAAATTCAAATGTTTATACATAGCTAGTAAATCAGTCTTACATATTTTATGTTCACACATTTTAAAATTATTAAGTATACAGTACAAATTTTAAGGCAATCTGTGATTTCTCTTTACCTTTGTTCATGTTCATGCCATGACAGTTTATATAGAACACTGGTCCCTGACATCCTAACTTATGTAAAATCTTTTGTTATGAAAAAAATTAATTTTCTGTTGTCGTTTTTGAGGCTTGGGTTTAGTTGTTATTCCTTTGAGGAGTATGGCAATTTTACTTCTTGATGGAAAAAGAGGATCTGGTCTGGCAGGAGTTTTTCTTTCAGTGCTTGTGAGGAATCTTTTGAAATAGTTTTCCAGGTAGTAAACTCCACTGCCTTTTGGATTCACTGTGGTCCGCGAAGCTGAGAAGCCACATCTCTTTAGGATAGTTGTGAAACAAAAACTGGGAGGGACTGACTTGTTACTTAGTCCTCATCTGTTGCCTTGGCAATAAACTAAACATTTCAAAATACTTGGGCAAATGCCACAAACAAAAATGCCGAGGGGTTACATTGTTCAAGCAGATGAACCAAGACCACATTTAGATGATAAAGGTTGCAGAAACCATACCCATTAAATAGAAGGTTTTTACTGTTAAGTATTCTGACTCGCATGTAAGCTAAATGCAGTAGCAAAGGGAAAGTCTGCTGCTCTCATAAGTTTACAGATTATTTTTAAATAACAATATGCAGTAATTTGCACTGTATTTTCATCCAAAAGGTGCATTTATAATTATTTGGCTTTCATCAAACCAGTTTAATGCCACATGTACATGGAAAACTAACTGGATTATACTTGACACATTAGCTGAAGGTTAGCCTGATTGATGGAAACATAAAACACAATCTCTGTGTCTAAGTAGTTTTTTTTTTTTAAACCTTTGTTCTCACTTTGTACAATAGTATTCACAGAGGTATTTGTTGCCTGAGTGGCAATATGTACAAGTCATATAAATGAACATTTGTTACAGTATCTATTATTTTACTAGAGATCATTCATTAAATATTTTGGGGAGTGAACAGATTAAAAGGGGGGAAGAAAAGGATTCTTTTGACCAAAGAGCAGGAATTTTCTGTTTTGTTGGACTCAGTGGGACACAGATACATAAATCCACGTGTAGCCTTAGAGTTTTGAGGGGGGCAGGCTATGATGGGGGAATTAGGAATTCAGGGAGCCTCTTTCACTCCTTTCTGTTTTCTTGAATTCTCAGTCTAAAATCTTCCTCTTTGGTGGTAAGCGACATTTGTTTTCGGTCTTGATTTTGAAGTGTTGATACTTTGATGGTGCATTTTGTGAAAATCATATGATTTCGTATAGCTGACTTGATTGTCAGAGTCATTTCTTCTGCCCATTTTGGTGGAAATACTCAATGTTTTTCATCTGTAACTGAGATTATTTTTATCTTTATGAGCCGTCAGTGATGAGGTGACACATGCAGTGATATAAATCTGGAACTTCCGACGCTGTGGGTCAGAGATTACAATAAAAATATGAATGTTCATTTCAGAAGCAATACCACTTTAGATTTTACAGAGGGTTTTTACCCTTTATCAACAGATAAAGGGATATCCCAGAGTTTTAGGTTCGTTTGTTCATTCGTTTGTTCTTTCTTTTTTAAAAATTCTTTATTTTTTAGAGAGGGAGAGACAGAAAGGTGGGTGGGGGGGAGAGTAGGAGGGAGAGAGGGAATCTTATGCAGACTCCATGCCCAGCATGGAGCCCTACGCGGGGCTCAATCTTACAACCCAGAGATCCTGACCTGAGCTGAAAGGAGGAGTCGGACCCTGAACCAATTGAGCCAACCAGGCAATCCTCAGAACTTTAGTTTTTAATTAATCAGCATCCTCACTGAGAAGGAGAAACCCTCTGGAATTTTATTTTAAGTCCAGTTCCCCATTTTGTGACTCTGTGACCTAGGAACAATTAGTATCCAGCATATCCCCACCACTGACCTGGCTCTGCCTCAGTTTCCCCTTCTTCAAAGTGGGATTGCTGCTGTCCATATGGCACAGTTGTTGGGACAGTTGAAAGCCCAGCTGATTTTAAACATCCCAGCACAGTTCTTGGCTCTACATTGGTTGGTATTTTTATTCCTTTTATGTTGTGTTAGTAGAAACCAGGCAGATAGAGTACTCATTCAGTTCCTTGTGTATCACATACCAACGGCTTGGGGTCCTGGCCAGGTGATTTAAGTCACTGGGTCTCAGTTTCCTTGCTTGCAGATTGGGAATCACAATATTTATTGTTTAGAGTTGGGAGGGGGGGAAAAAGATAATATATTTAAAACAAACAGCATGGGTCTGGGCACATAATAAGCATTTGGCAACAATAATAGCCGCAGCTGTTATTATGATTGTTGTGATCGTTTTTATTATTTAAGTATATATGCCATTTTTGTAGCCCAGCTACTATCCTCTCTCCCTGTATCGTTGAAATAGCTTTTCTAACCCTCGTCCCTCTGTTGGCACAAAAAGCCTGCCCAACTGGTCTTTTTGCCTATCCTCCCTGCTCTGCTCCCCTATTGTACCCCTACAGTTCTTTTTGTGCTTCAGCCACCAGGGACTTCATTTATTTCTTAAAGTATGTTATGCTTCTCCTTGCACAGGGCCTTTCCAGTATGCTATCTCCTCGGGCTAGTTCTGTTCTCTTTCCCCCTCCTCTTCTACCTCTTCACTTGCCTACCCACCCGTTTCTTTAAATACACTCCCGGGTCCTTGTACTTAACCTTAACTTTGCCTTGTACTTAATTATTTAAATCACTTGTCATTTTATCCTTTTATGTGTGCTCATTTAATGAATTCTTTGTCCCACCCTAGGCTCTAGGTTCTGATAGAGCAGAGATGGTGTCAGATTTGGATTGTCATTGTTATCTTCATTTGGTGCCCCACCACACTCTTTTGCTAGGGGAGGGAGTGACCAACTGGACGACTGATGCAGTTAAGAGAAAATATCTGGGCGACCTTCGAGGAGAGAGAGGAGGTTGTGGGGTGTGAAGTTCATCCTAGGAGAACACATCCAGAGAAGACAGATTAGCCAAAGGTCCGGCCCTCCATGGAGAAGAGCAGTGTGTTGATGCAAGAGGGTAAACATGGAAATGAAGGAATGCAGGAGGAAGGAAAGAGCCAGGCAGGAAATAGTTGGGGAGTGCTGGAAAGCGGAAATAACTGAGAAGTGACCTGATAGGAAATTGTGCTTTTGTTTCCTCTGCTGTAGTTCTTATTTGTCTGGTTTACACACTGGTCAGCCTTGCTTTTTTTGTTTGTTTGTTTTTTTTAAAGTCTGTTTTTACAGTGTTTACTATATTCCCCTAGGATGCCATGTCTACTTACTTACACAGACAAACTTAAATACCAAAAACGAGCAAAGAAACGATAGCAGTTTAGACTTTGTTTTGTCCTGCTTTGCTAGGATACTCCTGCCGCCTTATCATTTGCTTTCACGGTCTTATTTTTCTTCTGTCAAAAATACACAAAAAGAAGCGTAAATTTATATATGTTCTCTACACTGAAGTAGATTCGAATCCCTCTACCATGCTTTCCTTACCATTTCTAATTGTTTAAAGCTTTAGCACTTGCTTCTTATCTCAGTCCACGTCGCTTAAATGGACAGGGAGACTTTCATTTTTGGGGAAGAGACCACTCACTCACTGCGGGGGGCTGAGTCGTTGCTGAGGGGGAGGAACCAACTATACATTTGGAAGTTTAGTGTTTTTCTTTCATGGTCTCTGACCTTTCCTTTCAACATTATGTTAAATTAAGATATAATCCTCATCACATAAAATTCAACAATTTATTGTTTTCATGTTAGTGGTTTTTGGTATTTCTTTCTTTCTTTCTTTCTTTTTTTTAAAGATGTTATTTATTTATTTGACAGACAGAGGTCACAAGTAGGCAGAGAGGCAAGCAGAGAGAGAGAGAGAGGAGGAAGCAGGCTCCCGGCTGAGCAGAGAGCCTGATGCGGGGATCGATCCCAGGACCCTGGGATCATGACCTGAGCCGAAGGCAGAGGCTAACTCACTGAGCCACCCAGGCGCCCCTGGTTTTTGGTATTTCTCACTGTCTCGTACGATCATTACAGCTATCAAATTCTAGAATGTTCCTATGCCCCTAAGAAGAAGCCCTGAAGCTTTAAGCAGTTGGTCCCAGTTTCCCTCTTCCCCATCCCCTGGCACCAACTGATCTACTTTCTGTCTTGATGGATTTGCTTACTGGATATTTCGTATAAATCACGTCACAGAACATGAGGCCTTTTATGTCTGGCGTCTCTTACTGCATGTAATATTTTCAAGGTTCCTTCTTGCTGTAGCATTCCTTTTTATGGCCAAGGAATGTTCCATCATAGGGATATACCACATTTTGTTTATCATTCCTTAATTGATGAACCTTTGAGTTACTTCTGCTTTTTGTCTTTTACATATAAAGCTGCTCTCAATATTCTTGTACAAGCTTCTGTGTGGACTTGTGTTTGGTCTTCTTGAGTATGTACCTGGGAATAAAATTGTTGTGTCCTGTGGAAACTCTATGTTCTGCCTTTTGAGGAACTTTGGGACTGATTTTTGACAACAGCTGTGCCATTTTACATTCCCACCAGATGGGTACTGGTTCCAGTTCCAGTTTCTCCATATTGCCAGCACTGTTTTCGGTCTTTTGATCATTGCTGTTATAGTGTGTGTGGAGTGGCCATTGTGTCTTACTCTTTAAATTGTGGTTTCTGGTGGGCTGTGATTAGTCCCTCTCCCCCACTACTTTCATTGAGAACAAACGATATTACTCTTGTCATTTTTGTTGGACCTGGATTCCGAAATGGGCCTTTTCTAGGACTGGGGGAATCTTGAACAGTGTTTGAAGTACTACTTTAGGATTGGAAAGGATGTGCTTGGAGAAACTAACTAAACCAGAAAATGGTAGTTTTGACCTACAAATTAGGATTTATTCCACCAAAATAAGCCTCAAGTAAATATTCTCATGTGTAAATTACAGAAACCTATCATTATAGGGGGGAAAAAAGTCAAAAAAGAAGTTGGGTAATAAAGATTTGTCTTTCTATGGTTTTTTTCCCCTTGTTTAACTTTTTTTTCCAACTTTAAATGCTTAATCTTCATATCCTGTTACCACGATGATTATTCATTTGTAGGCTAATCTTATAAGATCCTTTAAATCCTGTAGAAAAGGCTCTGCTAACATTAGACCACCTCATTTTTTATTCTCTTGTTTTGAGTGGATGAAACATCATGGCTGAGGGCCCAGCTCCAGGGAGTGTAAACAATTACAGATTCTTTTGCTTACGTTCATTAGATGTAGTTAAGTATTTTTTTTAAAAGTAGAATTCCTCACCTTCCACTGAAGTTCAGCTGTCATAACCCCTCCTAAAATTCTGTATATGGCCTTTTCATCATAAACCTAGACAATGTCAAATCAACACTTGTGTATTTTGGTTACTATGTAGGATCACCACCATCACCCATAAACATGTAATGAATATGTCAGTTGTGTGGAGAAACTGGTCTCTGGTCTTTAGGAACCTCTAGCTGAATCCAGATGGCACTGATTCCTGTGGATATAGGGCTGAGAAGGTTTTGGAGCATATACCAGGCAGGAGGAAGCCAGTGAGGATAAGGATGGAAGAGGCAACAATGATATGTTTGATGCGGGAGATGAAGGCGTCACTCCCAGATTTCCTGCAGTAAGGAAGCATACTGAACTCTGATTATTCTGGGAAGAGAAAATTAAGAAAAATGTTGGAAGGCAACAACTTTATGTTGAGGGCCTGTGGGTGCCAAGTGGTGTTGCCGGTTGACTGTAGAGTATGGAAAGTGAGAGCTAAGGCTCTTGGAGTCGGATGGCTTCTAATTGGATCTTGGCTGGGATAGCTCCTATTTGTGTGATTAGGGTGAAGAGGAGAGTGTCTGCAGTCTTTATGGTCGTTGCGCGGTTTGGAGGGGATCACTGTAGGTAATTCCTTGGGGCCTGATGTACCACAGGCACCCAATAAATATTAACCTTGTTGTGGTCAGAATTGTTTGTAATTGCTGTTATTTTATATTTTAATTATTTCCATCATTACTCGAGGAAAGTAGTATTACACTCATTTTTTATGGGAGAAAATGAGGCATATATAATCAAGAGATTTGCCTACAGGAGTGGTTCTCATCTGGGGATGATTTTGAACCACCCCTCCCTGGAAATATTTGATAATGTCTAGAGAAACAACTTTTGGTTGTGATACTCGGGGTGCACTGTGATAATATTATATAGTGAGTTAGGGGCCAGGGATGCTGCTGAACATTCCACAGTATACAGCACAGCCTCCAAACAAAAGAATAATCCAGCCTAAAATGTCAATAGTGCCAAGATTGAGAAACCCTGGTGAAGAGTCATGGACCTTCTAGGTAGAGGAGTAGGATTTGAACCAACTTTTCTGAATCATATGTTTATATTTTCCCCTTGAAACCATTCCATTTCCTCTTGAGAACCCAAGGAGTGAAGTAAGTTTTTGACAAGTCCCTTTAAGATAGCCTCATGCCTTGAGACTCAAAATATGCCTCTATGGGGAGGGTGACAGGCCAGGTCCTGAGAAACCAAGGTGATATGGGAGGGAAACGCTATTCATTTATTTTTCTACCCTTCATTCCTGTACTGATTGGATATTCCTCTTTTGATTTATGTGTTGATCGTTAATTCTCTGAGTATTCAGTGAGTATCAGCTCTGTGCTAGTTGATGGTCTCTGTTCCCATGCAGCTTCCCTTCCAGTAGCCAAACATCACCCTGAAACGGGAGAGAACATTTCCGAAATGTAACATAAGAGAAAAAAAAAATTATTCAATATATGAAAATCTAGTTGTTGAAGTTGTCTGCTTGGGGGATCCCTCCCCCCATTAATCGTTGTTTATTCATTGACAGCTACACATGGCCATTCACTGGCATCTTCTCGCTAGGCACTGTGTTAGGTCCTGACACTGTACACTCCAGCAAATCTGCCTTCTGTTTGTCTTTCCAGAAGCCTTCCTGTAGCCCTCAGAAAGAATTTGCAGTTTTATCATTCTCATTACCAGTAAAAATCTTTTTAGAAATAGGAGATGTTTGGTCTGGATTTCGGATGACTTCTGGAATTGAGGTTAATTCTTGGGGAAGCAAGATTCCTCTTGGGATGCTTACTGAGCCCCGTGGTTTACTTTTAATATGCACTATGTTGCTGGGTTTTGTGGGCAGAAGCATTAAATACCTAATTTCCCCTCACAAAAGTAAATGCTTCACTTACAAAAGAAAAAAAAAAAGGAATGGAATTGGGACAAAGTGATTCTGTTTTTTTAACAATATGTCTGTTTGGATAGAAATTTTCTTAGTGATGGAAAGCAAATATGTACACACATACCTCAAAAGGGTCTTGATTCTCAGCAGATTATACTTTTATCCCATGAAAAAGCAAGAAAAGCTACTATTGCTATTATTATGCACTCCATTGACCCGATATCTCAGTGTTTTTTTAAAGATTTTTTTTATTAACCACAAATTTTCCCATAGTGGGGAAGAGGTAAAAAGTTCCCCCAGTGCTGGGAAGTCCCTTTTTTAGAAGCATATGTTCATCACGGATGAGCTAGGGTATTATAGGTATATTTTTTGTGTGTGAGTGTATGTGTGTGTGTGTGTGTATCTCTGTGAGTGTATATGTGTGTATATGTGTATATGCATGAGTGTGTATGTGTGTATGTCTGTATATGTGAGTGTAGGTGTGTATATGTGTTCGTGTATGTATATACATGTATGAGGGTATTGTATGTGTGAGTTTGTGTGTGTGTGTGTGTGTGTGTGTGTGTGTATGTGTGTTTGTATGTATGTGAGTGTATATGTGTGTATGTGTGTCTTTGGTGTACCTGGTGGTATACATAGAGAAGAACTGAGCACCATGGAGCTCGGTTTCACTGGTCATCCCTGCGTAATCTGAGCCATTTGAACAGTTTGAATACACTTGTGCTGTCTGAACAATTGAATTTTTTCACTGTGGAGCAGCCAACTGTACGATCTTCCTGAAGTTCTAAAAATGCATAACTATTTGTCACAACAGCTAGTATAGTGTTTTGTGCGTGATCAATTTTTGCTGGTTTGGTTCATCTCCCCTCTCCTCCTGTCAACACTTAATCTCTTTTGAGCACTCTGCACGCTTGAGGACTGAGGCCTCCTTTTTATTCTGTTTCTCCTTTCCTTTTCCTGTTCTTTACTACCTACTTCTCTTTTCTCTTTTTCCTACGATTCTTCCATGTCTGGTGCTTACTAAATTTTTATGGTTCAATCTCTTAGAAATTGTATATTGGTAGCACTTATTCTCATGTTTATTTTTGTTACTAGAATTTTGGAAAGTTGGGGTACACAGGTGCAACTGAGAGTGGATAGTTAGAAAATGTGACTTGCTTTTGTGATATATGATGACCAGATTTTAATTTGGCCCTAAAGTGTATTCTTTATTCTTGATGCTTCTTTTGGTTCTACTTTTTTCAAGAGCCTCAGAGAACTCTCAAAGGGGCCCCAGAGAAGCAGAGACCGTCTTCAGCAAGGGAGGTCTGAGTGCAAGGAAGGTGTGGACTGTTGGCTGTCTTGTGGAAGGCCAGCATGATGCAGTCCTGAGACTTTGCTGCGTGGGATTTTGTCCCGTGAATTGAAAGAGCAGGGAAACCACCGGGTGCTGTTCATTAGAACAAGGAAGCCACGTTGGGTTAGGCAAAGAGCTCACGTATCTCTAGTACACGTGTAGTGTTCGTGATTCTAAATCTAATTTTCAAATAAAGCTTGTCAATTTCTAGGTGCATTGTAAGACCAGAGGCTATAGGAGTCCTTCTCTGACTTCTCACCCACGTTCCATTTAAACTCATAAGAAGCTGAGTCTCTAAGATGACGTAATTTTGCCTTGCTGCTTCTTATGACCATACAATTTCCTTTTGCCTTCTTAGCTAATCAGTTCAAATTAGAAAAAAACATTCATCTATGGCCACATGTTTCTTCACCTTCTCTCCATTTTTTCCTATTTGTAATTTTTGTTCTTCGTTAGCTAGAAGCTAGAATTTAAAGTAATGGATATTGTAATAACTATTAACTAGTTAGCTAAAATTTTAATGTTTACTTGATATTTTGTTTATCTACTTATTTTTAATTTAATTTAAACTTTTTTCTTCTTGTTACTTGATATTTTAAAGGTACTCTGAGGAAAAAACCAAGAATCTCTATAAGGTCCTCTCTAGTTCCAATTATTTGAAGATTTCTTCTTTTCTGGGTTGTAGGGAAAAAGAATGAGGACTTCCCTGACCACTTGATGTTATAGTTAATCACAGCTGCTGGTTGGTTTCTTTCCTAGTGATTAAGAATATTAATTATTATGTATTGTATTCATTTATTTATTTGCTTGTTTATTGTCAATTTTCCACTACACTATACATGCTATAAGGACAGGAACAATGTTAAAATTTTGTTTATTCTTCCTCAGTACCTAAAATATGCACGATCTTAATAGATACTAAAAAAATACTTATGGAGTGAAGAAATGTGTTTTTAGAGGCATGGCATGTAGAGTTATTATAATTTATCCCATTTAATGTATACTAGTTATGTAAAAATCTGCTTTGCAAAGCAAATTTTGGATGCAGGCTACCTGTACCCAATTTTCTTAATTGAGAGATTCATTTCACTGTTCTTTAAACAGAGATTCTTTTTTAAGTGAGGAATTCCTATAACAATGAAAAGATTCTTAACTCAAGAGCCAGTTTAGAATTTGAAGCTAAGACTTCTTTCCCTAGAAAAATAGTCTATTGTACATGTGTACATGGAACAGTAAAGTTTATGGACCTTTATATGTGGATTCTTGAACCCACATGTTAAGAATTTGGGCTCTTCCCTCTGAAGCTTTGTATAAGAACAAAACTGTGATAGTTTAAAGACGGAGCTCTTTTCCTTAAAACTCTGTGAGCTTATGAACTTGTAATCAAAACCACAATTATTGTTAGATTGGTTCCATGTGTAATTAAGACAGGAAAAAAATACAAGCCAGTAAAATGAGTAATGCAAGGAAATTCTGATGCTCAGCTTCCTTTTGAAGAGGGTTTTACACACTCATCCTTGTGTACTTCTCTGTTAAGATTCTTATCTTGGCTGCATAGATTGTTCAGAATTTACAACCTAAAGGAAAACACAGTGGTCTGCTTTTTCTTGGTGGAGCCCCCCCTCCAAATTAATTCTGCCTGGGCCAGATTCTCTCTTACATGATTTCCCCCAGCACGAGGGCTGGTGGTCTTATTGTCTGACTTGTCTATTATTTAAAATTCCTGTGGGGCATGATAGCGCTCATAGAGCCATGCTAGGGATGCCATAGTCCACCTCAGACCCGAGGAATGCTTGGATGTTATGTTCTTGCCTTGGGCTGTCTGTGGATCTCTTACTTCTTCATTCTGATTAATGGGGAATTCAGAACTGTTTTAGGAGATAGTTCACCTGAACTATTATTGCTTTGATGGAATTAATGATCAGAGATTGGCTAGTGCCCAAAGCAGATGCATGAACTGGGTCTACTTTTGCATTGCCCTGCTTCTAAGACAGTTGTTTAACAAAGGCCTTTTATGTTGATGAAACCAATTAATAAATGGAAATGAAATCTAATTTCTTTTACACTTATAGCTGAATTTGGTGAGTCTCCATGACATATATACGGGCAACACCTTTGTTTACTTGGTGCAGTAATTAAAGCCAGACATTTTATTGCCCTTCTGTGGTAGATAACCACTTTGATACCTTTATTTGCGTCAAAGTGCTCTGTATACAGCCTTTGAGGTACTGACCTCATCGAAGCAGTTAATCTTCCAGTGACCTATTTTGGAGTAATATGGACACAAAGGTGCGTCTCTAGAGTTGATCTAAAGTATTGTGTATTTAGTAACTAACTTAGCTGTTGTGAATGCCAGCGACTTAAGAGTTGGCCATATTTTTTTAAAAAAGATTTTATTTATTTATTTGGCAGACAGAGATCACAAGTAGGCAGAGAAGCAGGCAGAGAGAGAGGAGGAAGCAGGCTCCCTGCTGAGCAGAGAGCCCCATGCGGGGCCAGATCCCAGGACCCTGGGATCATGACCTGAGCGGAAGGCAGAGGCTTAACCCACTGAGCCACCCAGGTGCCCCAGGAGTTGGCCATATATTTGATGGTTCTCTCTGTTTAGCAACTTTGTTGGAAAGCTACTTGGTAGATATTTTTTCTGAAATATGAATATATAGCTATATAAAATTAGACTTTTTTACTCACTAATAATACAGTGGCTATTTTCTGACTGTATAGTTGCTGATTTAAGGATGAACTAAAATTAGGATAGTGATTACATTTCAGTCCAGTTAATACCTGCCAGAGGCAATGGTAGCACTCTTAATAATACTCTGGGACAACTGGTGTAAACTGGACTGTTCTGGGAATACTGGGATGTATGGTCACCTTAGTTAAAGCAGGCATGGTCTCTGTCCTCATGCAGCTGCAGTCAGTGGAGGAGGTGAAGATTAATTCAATAATCAGATAATAAATACTAATTTACAGCTGTAAAAACATTATACAAGACTGTGTAATACAAGGGAATTTGACCTAGTCGTGGGGTTGGGAAGACCTCCCTAAGGAATTAAATTAATGTGCTGAGATCTGGAAGAAGGTACAGATTAAATACATCAGAAGGAAAAAAACAGTGTGCAGACATTTTTGGGGGTGGGAAGGCATATGTGTGTCCAGGAAAAAAACAAGAAGACCAGAAATGACTGAAGCACAGATCTCAGTGTGGAGCGCGGAGAGGGCTGAGGCTGGGAAGCTTGGTAGAGCCCACACCACACCACGCCTTGACTTGCCTGGAAGCATCAAGATCTTTACCCTCGCCGAAATGGGAAGCCATCATGGAATTTAACAGGTGGGTGTGGTGGTATATAATAGGTAGATGGGTAGATCACATGGTTAGATACGGTTTTTGAGAAGATCATTTGGACTGCAGAGTGAAGAAGAGATTGAGTAAGGATGGCTGGACTGAAGCAGGGCAGGGAGCAGGGGTAAATCTGGGGAGGGTGGTGAGGTAACTCTTGCAGTTCAGCTGAGAGACTATGGCGACTTTACCTTGGGTTGGTAACTAGCAAGGGTGTTGGAACAAGTGGATGGATTTGAGAGAGATTTAGGAGGAAAACTCAAAGAGCTTGGAAGCAGAGCCCTTGGAGACATGGGGAACGAAGGTGTTTAAAATTGTTTTACGTGTGTCCGGTCAACCTGATTTGTAAATTAAAAATGGGAGCACTGAGCAGAAACCACAGAACAGAGCTGACTTCACTGACTTCTCCATTAGTCCCTGAGCGACTGGAGATCATCTCTAAGAAGTTTGAAACTCAGAAATATCCTCCCCCACCTCTTTTGTGGTTCAGCACACTTTTTCTTTTTAATTCTACAATGCGCTGTAAACATTTTTTCCACACACTGAACAAACATCTGTATCGAAACACCGAGGACTGAAGTTGGGAAGCAGACAGTGATCGCTAAGGCGAATATTAGCATAAGGTTAAAGCACAGGGCCTGCCAGGGGCATTACATGAAAGGAATGTCTTCCATGCTCCTTTGTGGGGTCCTGCACCCAGCTCTGGAGACTCAGAGATATTTTAACTTTTCAAGATCACCAAGGTGCCATGGGGTATGTGGAGGAGGAGTAGCATAAGGAATGGGTTGGGTGTTGGGGGAGAATATAATTTTTTTTTAAACATTCTTTTATTTTTAAATTTTTTATTTTTCCCTCAAATTATTTTTATTTATTTATTTATTTTTTACACTAGAAAAAAATTAATGTATAATATATTATTGGCCCCAGGGGTACAGGTCCATGAATTGTCAGGCTTACACACTTCACAGCACTTACCATAGCACATACCCTCCTTTTTTTAACATTCTTATGCAAGAGTTGAACTGTAGTGTGACCCCAACCAGTACTGCTGTGTCATTGATTTCTTACCCTGATCTCTTCTCAACTAGCCTGTAGGGCAGCGTGACTAAAGTATCATTTAGGAGGCCAGGATGGTAATTTTCTAAATAATACCTTAGTGCATCGAAGGGGTTAAGGGAAGGATTCCCAAATGCTTCATCCATGACCAGGGTGCATCTTAGACCTTGGGCCAACTGGTTTATTACATGGTTCTTTTATAAGGTTGTTGCTCTTATTGAAGTGTGATGTAATAGAGCTTATGAATTAAAAATAAAAACCCACAGGGTCACGTGAGTGTGTATTAACACCAGTGAACTAAGTATATCTTTCTTTGTAGGACATCATGTCATGGATAGAAGACTTTTGCTTTTGCAAATGGCATAGTATCAGGCTAACATCAGTGTTTAGATATTTGTTGAATGATGACATATTGTAGGTTGCTTCTCTCCTAGATTCTGGATTCTTCTTTCATTCGTTCTGCCTTTGTTGCTGATATGGTAAGCACACTTTTTAGGTCTATCTCTGGGGCCTTCCTGCACTCTTAGTTCAGATACTATGCTAGGAACATCAAAATTTATATGCACATAAGAAAAATTCTCTTTACTCCTTAGATATTAAATATCCATTTTAGGGCATTCTAAAATTCCTAATATGGTATCTTAGATGTTCTTCTCTAAATACTGTTTCAATTAAATAAGAGGAAGAAGTTTCTTTTCACTTCTTTTGCTGAGCTCTTATGTCTTGGCAAATTATGAAATTTCTACCCCAGTTGAGATGGATTCAGTTTCCATTAGCAGTCAGTTTGGCGTAACTGGAGGTGAGGAAGGATGTTGTTAAAAATTCTAATTTTCTTTTAATTTTTGGTGTCTTCCCTTTTTGGTTTTCTTTAAACTGAGTATTTTAAACAGGCTCATCTATCTTTGGTCCTTTATCCCGAGCCTGACATTTGCTAGCCAGAAGAATTGGATATTATTTTTCAAAAGATTAGTATGATTTTGGTATCTCATTGCAGGATTTAACACTGAGAATGACCAAAGCCAGCGTTCAGGGATCATTCAGGTGGCTTTGATTCCTGCTCGCCAGCTCATTACTTTACTAAGCATTGAGTCATATTTTAGATTAAATGCGGTTAGGTTTTTCCATTCAACTCTTTTTTTTTTTTTTTAAGATTTTATTTATTTATTTGACAGACGGAGATCACAAGTAGGCAGAGAAGCAGGCAGAGAGAGAGGAGGAAGCAGGTTCCCTGCTGAGCAGAGAGCCCAATGAGGGGCTTGATCCCAGGACCCTGGGATCATGACCTGAGCTGAAGGCAGAGGCTTTAGCCCACTGAGCCACCCAGGTGCCCCTCCATTCAACTCTTAAAACACTAAGTTAGAAATATGGCTTGAGGGGCACCTGGGTGGCTCAGTGGGTTAAAAAAATCTAAAAAAAAAAAAAAAAAAAAAGAAAAAGAAAAAGAAAAAGAAATATGGCTTGAGTTGAAACTCTGTTCCTTGAGTATTATGCACAATGAATCTGAACTGTCCAAAGATTTATTTGATGGCAGTATGCTCAGCTTTTGAAATTAAAAAATAGAGCTAGTATTCAAGATAACTTTTTTCACATGACAGATTTGATCTTTGATCAAAAGATCAGTTTTGATTAACTCCATGAAAACACATGTAATTTCAACATTATGTGTGTAAATAGAGCACATGTGTTGCTATAAGTTTATTAGAGTCTATCTGAGCTTGAAAAACCCTCATTAGTGATTAGGAAATAATAACACCTACCTTCCAGGGCCACTGTGAGAGGTAAATAAGACCATTCATTCACTTGTGCCTTCAACAAGTCTTTCTTAAGCATTTACATTGTGCAAGGCCCTATAGTAGACAATGGGAATATGATAGAAGCAAACCAGACCCTCACCCTCATGGAGGTTATATTCTGCTTAGTATTTGTAAAGCACATTATGGGTGATCAACAAATGGTAGCTCTCTCGCTATAGAAAATTTTTCTAAAATTATGGTCTAAAATACATTGTTAAATTATTTAAGAACTTTCCTTAGTTTGAATTTGAATTAAAGTCGGGGTATTGAAGGTTTTAAAAGTAGTGATTTTTTATTCTGACTGCACATTAGAATGAGCTGGGGGGCTTTTAAGAAACTAAAATACCAGTGTCACAAGGCTGTCCTCAGAGATTCTGATACAATTGGTCTACGGTGGGACACAGGCAGTGGTATTTTTTAAAAAGCTCCTAAGATGGTTCTAATGGGTTGCTCTGGTAGACACTTATTGCTTTACAGGTAGCGATATCTTATGAGTATTTACACATTATGTGTAATCATAGATTTACTGTTTGTATATCAAGATGATAGCTGGATGTGAGAGAGGAGTTATACTATTAGCTATGGATTGAAGAATTTCAATGATAGGTTTCAGAATAAAATATGTGGCTTCGGAGAACCAGGATATGTGGACTGTAGGCATGACTGCCATAGTGCTTCTGTCACGTTAGGTAAGTCCTTTTAGCATTCAGACATCAGTATTCTCCTCTTGAGAGGGAGGGGTTTGTTTAAGTACAGGGCCCATGTCTGGCAGTGCTTGTATCTTGCTGTGCTATAGTGTAGTAGAATGACTTTCCTGGCCTGCTGCCTTGTTCCCTCCTTCTCCAAAGCTAACCAGACCAGTGGTAGACATCTAACCAGAGCCTGCCAGACTGTCACTGGGCCAACAGACAGCTAATTCACTCTTGAGAGAGTTTGAGTAAAGCTACAGTGTTATCATAGTGTGTGAAGCACAGAAGCTTCAGAAGGGTTGGGAGACCTAGATGATCGTCTTGGACCATGTGTGAACCGAGGCCAACTACGTAGAGAAGGGGTGAGGAGAGGGACACAGATTTCGTAAGAATGCCGCTCGATGACCCCTGAGAGTGATGGCAAGGAGAGCTTTGTCTTTGACTTCATCCCAGGTCGAGTCCCCAGGGCCCCGACTGTATTTAATTCTTGTCCTTGGGCAGCTATCATCTGCCATCTCCTTATCATTTTTCCTTCCTCGTACTCCCTCCAGTGGGTTTCTGCCCTTTGCAACCCCATATACGTGGGGTAGGATGTTAGGTTAGTAGACCCTTTTGAGAAACAAATGGGACGATAATAAAAATAGAAACGGGGTAGGGAGAATAAGCAAAATTGTGCACGGTTGTGGAAAGAATGAGGATAGTAAGTTATAGTCTTAGCTCTGTCCCAGAATAGCTCAGTGACCTTATCCAAGGTGGCTGACATGACCAGGTTTGTCTAAAATGGGAATGGTGCAATCCTCACAGGGATGCTGTAGTGAAAAATTAGATTACCATTGTAGAAATGCTTTGAAAAGGGAAAGGGGCATGTCCATGAGGGGACTGCCTTGTTAACAGACACTTGGAGAATGTGAGTTTTGAGGTGTTTGTTCTCAGAGACAGAGTAAAGAGAAACTGAGTTATAAAATATGCTTACAGGACCAAATTTTTAAGTGTGGATTTAACTGCAAATGGTATACTTCTTTACTCTGTCATTAATTTTCATAGCTTGATTTTTTTTTTTTTTTCTCCAGTGGTTATTATGTCATTCTCCGAAATTCTACTTATTTGTTGCCCAAATTGCTTCCTGGATTTCTTCTAATACATATTTCTAGATATAGTTCATTTTTTTTTTTTTCATGAAGTTTTAGTGTAGATAGGGGCCACAGAGTTTTTTGTGTTATGAGTTAATGATAAAAGTTGTTTTTCTTTCTTTGGGTTCATTGGAGAGCAAGAATTGGGTCATGTATGCAGATGATTTAGTTGGTCGGTTTCCTTCTTGTCCTCAGTTGGTACATTGCAAGCTCGTTTTGTTGTCTCCCACTCAGTGGATTGGGCAGACAATGGGAAAGGTTTATAATTGAAATAGTAAGGGCATCAGGAGTTCAGGACTGAGGGGAATTGGCTCTGCAGTGAATATGCTTAGCATTTGGATACCCTTAAGCCTGACTCAGACAAGATTTTCTCATCCTTCCACAGTACTCTTGAAGATAACTTTTCATTGACAAAGTCAGGTAACTAAGACAGATAAGGTAAAATAAAAGGAAGATTGGATGAGTCAGTAGACACAATGTGTACAAAAATCTTTCTAGTCATTTTTGTATTTATTGACACCACGTGGAATAATTTGCTGTCTTGGAAATGCTGTTACATTTCCTAATATATTTGGGCATTAATATTATTCCCTTTCTCAGAGTCATGGACACGTTTGGTTTATGTAAGAGACGTAAGTGTAGGATTTGATAGATTTTACTGCTGGAAAGACCTAGGCCATTTTCCTTGCATTTCAACTTGTTTTCTTATGCTTTAGTGGAAAAGGAAGGTCATCAAATGCTGTTCATAGATCTGACATTGAAACACAGATTTCTTTTTCTTTTTCTTTTCTTTCTTTCTTTCTTTTTTTTTTTTTTTAATATTTTATTTATTTGAGGAAGAGAGAGAGAGAGAGAGAGCAAGAAAGAGTGGCAGAAATCAGTGCCCCTATGAGTAGGGAGCTAGACATAGGGCTCGATCCCAGAACCCTGGGATCATGACCTGAGCTGAAGGCAGTCACTTAACCAACTGAGCTACCCCAAAAAACAGGTTTCTTTATTGGCAGCTTTTATGGACTTACCTGACTGTTGAATATTTAAGATTTCTTTAAAAGGTGCGAACCTTGTTATTTCCAGTCAGGAATGAATGGGGTATGCCATACCATTCTTTTTTAAAAAACTTACTGACAAGTTGATTAAAGTTTATAGAATTAAGTTCAGAGAACAACAAGTAATTTACAGAGGGTGGCTCTGTTTTTTGAGTTTTTTTGGTAGCTGTGCTGTTGTCATTGTTTTTGATCGATGTAACGAACAAAATGCAAAAATACTGAAGGATTGTAGCTAGAATACTGCAAAAACAGATGTTCACCCTAAATCACTTTGTTAGGAAGACTTTTCTAGAAGAAACTCCACTGGTAAACTGGTACAGCATGGCCCAAGGCCTTAGGCATAAAAACACTCTGATCAAGCAGAATGTTCCAGGGCTCAGAGGTTATCTCCTCAGAGGCCACCAAAGCCAGTCCTGAAGACAGACTTGTCTTTGGAATGTGCGGGGTTTGAGCAATCTGGGCCTGCTGAGTTGAGGCTTTCCTGCCCACAGGTTTAGCAGTACTTTATTGGTAGCCATTGTGAACGTCCTGCTGTTGTGTCTCTGAATTTTGTTGTCTTTCTAAAAGAACTATCAAGTTTGATTTTTTTTTTTAAAGTTGTTTTTAATTTTCGTGAGATTAAAACCAGAGTAGCCTTCTTGTCGGCCTAGTTTATCCTTTCTCCCAATTTAGCGACTCTCAGGAGTCACTGTCGAATGTGTGCAGGTGTTTAATGGAGGTTCTGCACTTTGGCCGGTTGGATGCTGACCACCCAGCCCTCTGTGGGCGCTGAGGGTTGTTCAGCTAATAGCTTCCCAGCAGATGCTTTTTACTGCTCGTCTTTCCTTCTCTGGTCGTTGCTTTGCTCAGCCTTGTAGGGGCTCGCCCTCTGCATACATACCTTGCCGTGTAGCTAAAGACTCAAGGAAATTCCTATGAAGATTTTTAGAAATCAGCCCCCCCCCCCCCGCTTTATTTTTCCTTTTTGCCTAGTTCCTTCCTATCTTGTGCTCTGGCGTACATATCTATAACCACCTCATTCTCCCCACGTTCCCGCCCTTTTGCTTGCAATGCACTGAGACGCTCTGCCCTGCCCAGGTGACCTCCTCTGCCTCACCATCGGGGAAGTACTTCTAGGCAGAAAGCTCGGCTGGTCATCCTGCTCATCTCATTTCCCTGCAGGGATCATTGTCCCGACATGCCTCTTGTTTAATGACTGAAAACCGTTGTTTCATGTATTTTCTCTGAGTAATTTTTTTCCGGTTAATTACAGGGGGAGAGATAACCTGGTACCAGTTACTCTGCGTTGCTGGAAGTGGATTTTTTTTTTTTCTAACATAGTTCTTATATCCTGATTAAGTGTAGCACTTGAGAATCGGACATAGGTGGTTCAGAATTGTCTCCAGCATGACCATCTCTTGATCTTTGGCATTTTAACATCTCCCTGACTGACTTGCTTTATCTGTAAAAACCTTACATAGGGTTTTATGAGCTTTATTTGTGAAAGCCCGAGGAAAATGCTTGGTATAGCTCCTGACAAATACTGGAGCTCGTTTTTTTGGTGATGATGATGATGGTATTTACTTTGGTGGTATTCAGCTTTACTTGCACCATTAAAGGGGGATGCTACATGGTAAACAAAAAAGCCCCAAAAAACAAGCTATTGTTATGTTAGAAAGTCAAGATGCCGCAAGTCTTTGGCTGTTAGTTTTCCCCAAAGTGGGATAGGGTAAAACAGAACAGACACTTTTCCTTTTCCCTGCCTGCAGAACTGTCAGAGAAGTTACACAAAAATTCACTGATGACTTCCAGGCATGATAGTAAGAAGAGCTGATGCTTGTTCTGAAGCTACTTCTATAGCCTCTCAGGGTACAAAACTGAACACTGTGTGCAGAATGCCCTTAAAAATCAGCCTGAGCTTATCATCAATGTTTTATTTCTTAAACTGTGTGGTGGATATGCTTGTTATATTTGACTTCATTTTTTTAGGACACCTGAAATGTTCCATCATTTAAAAAAGCCTGTCTCTGCCCCTCAAATAGTCCTGATGTATATGTTTAAAAAATATTGAATTAAACATAGAAACTGCAGTATGATGGGTAGGATAGGTTGCCCTTAAAATACATATAGAACTTTACCATATGCTCTTAATGAAAATGTGTGTGTCTGTGTGTGTGTGTATGAAAAACTTTGTTTGCAAAGAAACATCAACTTCAGGAAAGCAGTTTCTTTCTGAGAAGAGAAATGAATGGGAGAAAAAGCAGGCAAGAATACAAGAAGGTCTTAAATTGAATTCATGATGTTTTATTTCTGAAAAAAATGGAATCAGATATTCAGAGTAACATCTTAAGATCTGGATGGTACTTAAATGGATGTTTGTTAAATTCTTCTCTGTATGCTTGAGATACATACACACACCACAAAACATTAAAAAGAAATATAAGAAAAGAAATATAATACTGTTAATGTTCAAGTTGGAACTAAAAATCTTTGCTTTGGTGCCTTGGTTCATGCTTTTTTTTTTTTTTTAAATTTATTTATTTTTTAGAAAGAGAGAGAGCACCAGCAGGGGGGGGGGGGGCAGAGGTAGAGGGAGAGAGAATCCTAAGCAGACTCTACCCTGAGCACTGAGCTTGATGTGGGGCTCAATCCCATGACCCAAGAGATCATGACCTGAGCTGAAACTAAGAGTCAAATGCTCAACTAACTCATCCCCCCACCCCAGGCACCCCTTGTTTTATCAAGGCTTTTTGGGGTGTTATGACAGTATCTGCATTGTGTTTTACCCTGGGACAGCTCCATAGTACAAACTTAAACCAGAGATCAAGATCACCTTTCCTCCCATATATGTATTTGTAGCTCTGTAATTTGGTATGTGGTCTACCTAAGTTGGGATTTTGGAGATCCAGACTGCAGGAAACTTTTCCTGGACTGTATTGTGCTTCAAGCTTCAATCACCCTCCCTCAAACCTTTCAAACCTTAAAAGCCCAGGATGGATTGTCGGTGTGAGGACAAAGTGCTATAATTTAAGGGTGGCTGTCAAGCACCCACCCCTTCTTGTTGCCTCCTACCGTCATCTCCTCTTTCTTTCTGTTATCCAACCATCCTTGACTTCCCTTTTCTTCTTTTGTTTCCTCTCAGGTTTCTTGTTCCTTCCCTCACTTTCTTCCCAGCTGTACATCTGTTAGGCCTTAGCTTCTATATCCCTATCTATCCACTCATCCTTTTATATTGTACAGTTCCGCCATATTAATGTTCATATCCTTACTGGTGTTACTTAGTTGGTCATCTTTCCAGTTTAGATTTTAAGTTGAGGTTTTTTTTTTTTTTTTAATTTTTTCAATTTATTTATTTTCAGAAAAACAGTATTCATTATTTTTTCACCACACCCAGTGCTCCATGCAATCTGTGCCCTCTATAATACCCACCACCTGGTACCCCAACCTCCCACACCCCCGCCACTTCAAACCCCTCAGATTGTTTTTCATAGTCCATAGTCTCTTATGATTCACCTCCCCTTCCAATTTACCCCAACACCTTTCTCCTCTCTGACACCCCTTGTCCTCCATGATATTTGTTATGCTCCACAAATAAGTGAAACCATATGATAATTGACTCTCTCTGCTTGACTTATTTCACTCAGCATAATTTCTTCCAGTCCCGTCCATGTTGATACAAAAGTTGGGTATTCATCCTTTCTGATGGAGGCATAATACTCCATAGTGTATATGGACCACATCTTCCTTATCCATTCGTCCGTTGAAGGGCATCTTGGTTCTTTGCATAGTTTGGCGACCATAGCCATTGCTGCTATAAACATTGGGGTACGGATGGCCCTTCTTTTCACAACATCTGTATCTTTGGGGTAAATAACCAGGAGTGCAAATGCAGGGTCATAGGGAAGTTCTATTTTTAATTTCTTGAGGAATCTCCACACTGTTCTCCAAAGAGACTGCACCAACTTGCATTCCCACCAACAGTGGAAGAGGGTTCCCCTTTCTCCACATCCTCTCCAACATATGTTGTTTCCTGTTTTGTTAATTTTGGCCATTCTAACTGGTATAAGGTGATATCTCAATGTGGTTTTAATTTGAATCTCCCTGAGGGCTAGTGATGATGAACATTTTTTCATGTGTCTGATAGCCATTTGTATGTCTTGATTGGAGAAGTGTCTGTTCATATCTTCTTCCCATTTTTTTTTATATGTTTGCCTGTTTCGTGTGTGTTGAGTTTGAGGAGTTCATTACAGATCCTGGATATCAATCTTTTGTCTGTACTGTCATTTGCAAATATCTTCTCCCATTCCGTGGGTTGCCTCTTTGTTTTCTTGACTGTTTCCTTTGCTGTGCAGAAGCTTTTGATTTTGATGAAGTCCCAAAAGTTTATTTTCGCTTTAGTTTCCTTTGCCTTTGGAGACATATCTTGAAAGAGGTTGCTGTGGCTGATCTCGAAGAGATTACTGCCTATGTTCTCCTCTAGGATTCTGATGGATTCCTGTCTCATGTTGAGATCTTTTATTCATTTTGAGTTTATCTTTGTGTACGGTGTAAGAGAATGGTCGAGTTTCATTCTTCTACATATAGCTGTCCAGTTTTCCCAGCACCATTTATTGAAGAGACTGTGTTTTTTCCACTGTATATTTTTTCCTGTTTTGTCGAAGATTAATTGACCGTAGAGTTGAGGGTCCATATCTGGGCTCTGTTCTGTTCCACTGGTCTATGTGTCTGTTTTTATGCCAGTACCATGCTGTCTTGGTGATCACAGCTTTGTAATAAAGCTTGAAATCAGGTAACGTGATGCCCCCAGCTTTATTTTTTGTTTTTCAACATTTCCTTAATGATTCGGGGTCTCTTCTGATTCCATACAAATTTTTGGATTATTTACTCCAGCTCTTTGAAGAATACCGGTGTGATTTTGATCGGAATGGCATTAAAAGTATATATATAAGTTGAGTTTTTTGTTTCCATTGCCCCAGTACCTCTGTAGCACCTATATGGTGTCTGCTGTAACTTAGGCAGTAAACAAAGATCTCTGTGATGAATGAAGTACAATATAGCCTTTTGGCTTACATACTTTCATTGTCTATTTAAAAGTAGTAATGGAAGGTACTTTATTTAAGTAAAACACTTGCAGTATTTTTGTGAATATTTTCATAAAACATAAAAGCGGATTTGGGATCAGAGATGCATTTTAAAGTCAGAGAAGTAAAGTGTTTACTCACAAGGGAAGCACTGTTAGAATCCATAGGCTCTGATAGGCTAATTTTCTTGAAATAAATGAATTAAAACATTTCTTACTAGTAGCACATGGTATGGAAAAAAATCAAAGGAGAATGTTTAAAATAAAAAGCAGCCCTTGTCAGCTCCACTTTTCCTTAATCCTATCTGATTAATAGGCTGAAATTTCAATAAGAGGATTCATTCACCTTCAAGAAGAAAAAAATAAACTTTTATAGATTAGAACCTTATAATGGCTTGAGAAAAGCTGCTAGCGTTCAGTTGAAGGGAGGATGGGCATAAAGCTTCACACCGAAGGGACTTATTTAAAGTCACGATTTGTTTTTTAAAAATGCCATATAACGGGTGCAGTGTCTCTTCCCGGGTTAGCTTGTGTTTCCTGTAACCTTCTTTCTCAAAGGCCCATCCTAAAAAAGGTTCAGCCTTACTTTTTTTTTTCTTTTTCTCTTTCAAAGACAGTATCTCAAAAATGGTACTAATTTAAGCCGGGCTAAAATGTCCAGATGCAGCACCTGGGAAAAATGGGGTTCAGAAGTTCAGAATTTGAAACTGCTTAAGCTAGGAGAATCTTCTTGCTGTCGTTGCACGTCTGGTTCTGGAAGCTGGTAACTTCTTTCGGGTGGGCATTGTTCCATTGTAACAGATGGCCCCAAGTGTGGACGTGCCAGAGAGTGAAGCCTGAGTGTGAACTTGTCCAAGAAGTTGAAACACTTCTCAGAATATCTTCTCCCAATGATAGCCTCGTCACTGCAACTGGGTTGGAAGAGTGAGCTCAAAGAAGCATGAAAGAAGCCTTAAGAGCTTTGTCGTCCAATATGGTAGCACTAGGCACATGTGGCTGTTGTCGCACTTGAAATGCGACTCATCCAAATTGAGATGTGCTATGAGTATAACATGCACATCAGATTTCATAGACTCAGTAGTAAAGAAGGATGTAAAATATCTGGTTACTAATTTTTCATATTGATTAATGTTGAAACATTATTTTGGACACAGTAGGTTAAATAAAATAAAATTAATTTGACCTATTTTATTTTGCTTTTCCTTCAAAAAACAGCTACAAGAAAATGTAAATTTATATGCATGTCATGCTTTATATTTCTACTAGACAGTGGTGTTCGCAGGGTAATCTTTGCCAGGAATGTCCTGGTAAACCTTGTCCAGCTTATACTTTGATTTGACTATTTTTTCTGAAATATGTTAGGTCCAATACAGAGTTAAAATCTTAGAATTTCTAGGTTTGTTTGTAATAGCTTGTGGTTTAAATGTAGCAGTAAAAGCAAGAGTAGAGTAGGGTTTTTTTTTTTTTTTTTGATTGTAGAAGAAATTTCTAGAAACTAAGAGCTTTGCAGAGCTAAAAATTCATTCTCATTGTTTTATTTTTAAGCTCTATTTTAAGTTTCTGCCAGAACAAAAATGTTCAGTCCCTTTTGGGTTCTGATGGCCTGGTAAAACTTCTTTGTAAACCCTGGGGATGTGATAGAATTGGCACAGGAGAAAATTAATTTGGTTGGGATCCATGAATGGAATGGAGGTAATGAGCAAGGCTTGCAAGAGTCCATGTAATCAATCATTGCAGAGGTTTTGCTGCGATGCTAGACGGCCCAGCACACTCCACTGTGGGCAGCATCATGTCAAGATACCTTCCTAGAGACACCCCCACCATGTAAAAAGAGGAAAGGGTAAACGTACACATAGACTATGTGCATAATTACAGGCTACATAGACACACAACCAGTAACATTACTTGGCATTGATTCTTGTGTATGTGTGTGTGTGTGTATGAGTATTTCTAGAAAAAAGTTAAATGGGTTTTCCACAACTTTTTTTTTTTTTTTCAGCCTAGTTGTAGGATGTTTTCTGACCCCACATTTTCCCAGTAACTTAAACTCAAAACTCGTAGCACTGAGGTACTTTCTTGTCAAAGGTGAGTCAAAAACAGGAACCTTTTAATTCTGTCACATGATGCCGGATTTCAGAAAATAGTTAATAGCAAGGAGTTCTTTACTGCACCTCCACCTCCCGATCCCCACTCAGTCGTCAGACTCTTAGCGGCTTGACTTCTTCTGAATTCCTGGCTAAAGCCAGGAATTCAGAAGTGTAGGTCGGATATTCTCCGTAGAAAATGCATTCAGGAGCGTACACATTATATGGGTTATAAATAGTGTCTGCCCTGACAATGCTGGAATTTTCTCAGCTTCTGGAGACATTGAAGTCTTTGTTTTGTGGGTCGCTGCCCTCTCCCCCACCCCTGTGCTTGAGTCATAAAGCCTGAAAAACTAATGAGGCTGCTGAAACTTAAAATCTAATTGCTAAGATGTAAGGGAAACAATGAGAGATGGCACGGATCATACAGAAGCGTGGATGCGAGCTTCTCTGCAGCGACCTGCGCACTTTGCATTTTCCTGTTTCAGGACCTTGACTTTATTTTTTTCCATCAAGAGCATCTAGTTAGATTTGGATTTAAAAAAAAAAAATTAAAACCTAAGTAGATAGTCATTGAGGCTAATTCGAGATCCTGAATTCCCCGTTTAGAATAGGAAAAAAAAATATATCCATGAGAACAAAAGTACAAGCCAGCTTTTCTTGATATATGTGCGTGTGTATGTGTGTGTGTGTGTATTTGAAAATATGTTGGCCTTATATTCTGAGTTTATATATGCTAGGGTACAGTAGGGGTTAGGAAACCATAACTGGCATCCAGCTTACCACCTGTTCTATGTACAGCCATAGAACTAAAAATGGTTTTACAATGAATAGTTGTTCTCAGGGCACCTGGGTGGCTCAGTTGGTTCAGCCTCGCCTGCGGCTCAGGTCATGGTTCCAGGGCCCTGGGATCAAGTCCCACATTGGGCTCTCTGCTCAGCAGGGAGCCTCCTTCTCCCTCTGCCTGCAGCTCCCCCTCTACTTATGCTTTCTCTCAGTCTCTCTTTATAAAATCTTTAGGAAAAAAACGTAGTTGTTTTCAACCATTTAAAGCTAAACAAGACAAGAAACATGCAATAGATACCATATGTGGCCCACCAAGCCAAAGGCATTACCAGGCCTTTTACCTGAATAGTTTGCTGACCCCTGGTTTAGAATGTGCTTGCTGTGCGACCCTTGATATTCACTAGGTGATCAAATGAAAAGTACCTTTCTTGGATTTTTTTTTTTTTTTGATTCACTCAACAAATATTTCTTGAGTATTCATTTTGTTCCTAGCATTGTTCTAGATATTAGGGGTAATCAAGTTGGGGGAAAAAAAAAAAGAATCACATCTCTACCTTCAAGACCAAGCCTGACCAAATCAAACGGGAAAACAAGAAACTGGAAACTGAAGGGCTGGGAAATCAAAGCCGCGGAGTGTGAGATAGGGAATAATGCCAGAGGCAGTTCCTGCGCATCTCACCGGCTGTTAAGCCTCCCTTGGACTGTGCTGTGAAATGGTGACTAAGTTATTTCCCAGATTTTGAATTCACCCCGCACACGCCCACACACAAACACAAAAAAACACTTGTTTGCTTTCCCCTGTGATTTCCTTATTTCTTTGTTACTTTATTCCCAAAGTTGTTTTTTGGTCCCAACTGAAATCCACTATTCAGCCCTGGCTTCCGGGGGGCCTTCAGGTGAGTGCCCACAAGGTCTATTTCCATCCTTTTGTTTTTCAGTCAGCTTTTCTGTGTCTTTCTCCTTCAGGTTCACTGTTTGAATGTAGCATATTGTTGGGTTTAGAACTTCAGTCAAATAGCGTATAGTTGGGTTTAGAAGTTAGGTGCACCTGCGCATTGGGTTATTAGAATTTATGCTCCCGCTCCCCCTCTTTCCAGCGATAATGGATTATGATTATTTATTTATTTACTTATTTTAGCATCAGGATCTTTCTCCCCATCTCAGGTTCTCTGTAAAGCCTGCATTTTGTGATCTTTACCAAAGTGAGTTTTGGCAAGTTCCCTTCATTTTGGGTCTTTCCTATTTTGGGAACCCTTTGTGACTCTACATGATTATTAATGCTGGTCTTCTAAGCATATGAGTAGTTGAGTATGATTTCTTCTCTGGTTTAAAATATGCCCTCTATCCTGCATTTTGGTTAGAATGACCGGAGCTTGGACAAAAGGCCACGGCTGACACATACACAGGCCTGAAATTATCTCGTTACAAAACAGTTGCCACATTCATGTAAATGGCTAAGCAAAGGTCAAAATATGAGCAACATTATTTATGGCTCAGTGAGCGATTTGTTATTCAAAGCCTGTCATCTTTTGTCAGAAGACTGGTATTCTCAACGTCTGTGCCAGGCGAAGGACCATCTATGAAGTGATTTAGTACAAACTCAGAACACAGTCAAGAAGGAGACAATTCAGCTGTATTCCAGGAAACAAAACCCTGCATTTGACCCAGAAATAGCGCTATTCTCTGTGCTTACTATCGGACTTGTTTGCCTCTTGACCCGAGAGTTTTCCTCCCTCTAAATCAGGTTTGTCATCTGTAGGCAGGGTAGTACTCACGGGATCAAGTTCATATCAGTGGCACGCCTGCGTGTTGGGTTATTAGAACATACTGCAGTTGCTTGCTGTAGGGTCTGAGCTGGCCATCAATTTATCGCCTTTCAGGTCTGAGTGCACCCTCTCTCGCCTGCTCTGTGAAAATGGATCGGGACTCTGAATGTTCTTCCTCTGGCAGCTGGCATGATGTTAAGCACTGTCAGGAGAGCACTCTGGAGGGAGGAATTCTCCTTCCTGGCTTCTCCAGTGCCTGACTCTTGGAGCACGAGAGGCACCGCCAGTGCTCGTTTCCTGCAGGACCCATGCCTCTCCCATGCCCTGGCCCCTACAGCTTGGGGGCTTCTGCGGCGTCAGGCTCCCGCAGAGCATGGTGGCCGGGACCGTGGTCAATAGCCAGCCGCTTCCTCTGGCATCCCCACTTAAGTGGTTTCGGAGCAGTGTGCCTCTGTTGAACCACTTGTCTGTGAACAGCTTTTTCCCTGGCACCGTAGAGGGTGGATTTCTGGCAAATTTCACACAGGTGATGTCGCAGTGAATTCCCCACCATGCGTGAGCACAATGGACCTTGATCTCAGCCCTGGGGAGGAAGGCTCTCCCTCGGGCACCGTGACTCAGCACCGAGGATATGGCTGCTCCATATATCTGCCAATCTTACATTCTTTAGAATGCTATTTACTTCTTTCCTTTCGAAGATTTTATTTATTTGAAAGAGAGAGCGAGGAAGCATGAGCAGGGATTGGGGAGGAACAGAGGGCGAAAGAAGCACCGACTCCCCGCCCAACAGGGAGCCCGATGCGGGGGTCTATCCCAGGACCCCGAGATCGTGACCTGAGCCAAAGGCAGATGCTTAACTGAGCCACCCAGGTGCACCTTCTGTTGATGTCTTACTAGCTAATTCTGTTATAGTTAAGAATTCCTTATATTAAACTTTCCGTATTTAAATTACTGTGTAGTTTCTTTCCAGATTGGACCCTGACTAATACTGGGTACCACCAATGGATTTAGGTTGTTTGCTTGCATTGCAAAAAGCATGTAGGTGAGAAATGTCTAATGGATTTGTACAAAGGAGCATGAAATAAGAGTTCATAGGCTATTCTATATTTCTTTGCATTCTTCTGATCATATGAAAAAATCTTATGGAATTCTGGGAATTTGCAATTATCTGTAGTAAAGGAGGAGGTTAGTGGTTCTCGCGGTGCTAGAATAAAATATCCGTAAAAGATTTTGTCTGATAAATTGGCCATTCTGTTTTTCTTTTCTTCTTCTTCTTCTTCGTGTGTGTGTGTGTGTGTGTGTGAGCTTTAGAATATGTGAGCAAAGCTGCTGTGGGACCCAGTTGGTGAGTGGTAGTTCTGTTTTTGGAAATCGTCTGCAGAGCAGTGCAGATCTACATTGATAATCAAGTGTTGATTAGATAGTTGTACATGTCAAGTTTCTTTCCTTCTATCCGAGAATCATGTGATAGGGTTGCAAGCGGTTGGTTGCTCTTCTGTTCCCCTTTTCTGTGTGATTGCTGCAGCAATGTGATAATGGCAAGTGTAGGACTCAAAAAAAAAAAAAAGGAGGACAGAAGAATGAGGTGCCTTGACAATTATCTGGTCTGATCCCTTCAGTTTTCTGAGGGGGAAACTGACTAAGGTGAGGTCAAGTGCCTTGCTCTAGAGTATGCACCCAGTTAGAGAACAAAAGAAGACACTAAGACAGATCTTTTGATTCCGAGCCAGTCGTTTTTTCCCAACTCCCACCTATTAACTTTTAAATCTGGTGGTTTATTTTTTACCTTCATACTTACAATTGATAGAGCTTAAGAAAATATAGTATGTGGTTTATTAAAGATTATTTAAGTCTAAACACATTAAAAGGACAAACCAGAAAATGCCTTAAGTAGGTGCTCATGTTTTTACTTTGAAAAACACTTCAATAAAGTGTAACATATGTGGAGGAAAGGTTGCTTATTATAAGTGTATAGCATGATGAATTTTTTATAAGTTGGCCCCATGTTTACTGGCACTCAGGCCAAATTAACACAATGTTACCCACACACCAAAAACTGCCTTCTTGTGCCCTTTGGTTGCAAAGTCTCCGAAAGATAGCCACCATCCTGGCTCCTAACAGCTTTGGTTAATTTTGCCTGCTTTATACCTTTTAGAAATGGAATATCATATCATCATATAATAGGTACTCACCTGTGCCTAGTCTCCATTAATCATGATTATGTTTGTGAAATTCATCTGTGTTGCTGCGGTTGTGGCTGTAAGTCATTCATTTTCATTGCTATATAATATTTAATTCTATGAACCTATTGGGATTTATTTATCTGTTCTACTTTTGATGGGCATTTTCTAGTTTGGAGTATTTACAAATAGTGTACCTATGAACATTTGTCATTGTTGTTGCTGTTTTTTAGATGTTTGGACATTTGAAGACTGCCAACTGTGAGGTTAAGGGCATAAGCTTGGTATTGGACAAACCATTAACTGTGTGTGATCTTGGTCAAGTTTTTGTTTGTTTGTTTGTTTGTTTTACATCCTTGAGTCTGTCTCCATGTTTGTAATGGACATACGAATTGCAGTCTTGCAGGGCTTTGGAAAGATGTGAATGAAATAATGAATGATTTGCATAGTGCTTGACATAGAATAAGTACTCAAAGAATGGAAGTTGCTTTTAAATTAAACTTTTGTAAATTCTAACAAAGCAGTCACATAATTTACTCCTTGCATTCTCTTGCTTGTATGCAGTGTTTCTTTCTTTCTTTTTTTTTTTCCTAGAGGTTGCACAGGCTTTGTTAAAATCTTTCTCTTCCCTCTCCCTGCCTCCGTGCCACACTTGTTACCTGCCTGTTATAATCCAGGTATACTGGCAGAGATTGCAGAACAGAGTTTTTTTAAGACACTACTCATTACTAAGTTATCTTCTCAGTTTTTGCCGTAGAGGTTCACCATTATAATGCTATTCACTTATGTTTTCTTTTATTTTGCTTTTAATCAGCTCACTTTTTTTTACTTTACTTTGTGAAAAGATACAAAGTCCTTGGAGTAAGGAGTTTGTAGCAATATTTGAAGTGTTTGTCCTTTGCTGTCAAATACATTTCATGTGCCATCACTGCATATTACACTTCTGGAAATTTTCCATCAAGCATGGGCCTTGCTTGTTAGAATTCCTGGTCTGTGGGTAGAGGAGGACAATTGAACAAACAGCCGCATACCTTAAATTTTGCTGATGTCCTTCCTTATTACCACTGTCATGGCTTGCTTTCTCCTCACTTCTCACAGCCTCTGAAGGAAAATACTGCTCTGCTTCAGCTTTTCCCTAGTATAATCTATGCTACCTGTGGATGATGGGGTAGTCCTTCTCCACACGTGTGTCTGTCAGCTATTCCTATAGTAAGAGCTTAAGAAAACTCTGCTTTACCATTAGGTCTTCAACAAACACCATGTATGGGCTTTTCTCCCAAAGACGTGGATACACACTGAGAGAAGGTCACTGTATTAGTCAGCAGCCAATTTTGCCGCATTAACAAAGTCCTGCAAAGTTTTAGGTACTTAAAAAAAAAATCTCAGCTTGGCAGTGGCTATGTTCTCGGCCTCTTTCCTTCTGAAGCTAATGCTTCAAGATCAGCAACTACTTGGGACATATTTACCTTAAACACAAGGAAAAGGGAAATGGTGGAATCACACCCTGGCTCTTAGAACTTCCCCAGGGAAGTGGCACATGTCACTTGTACAGATGTTTCATTGGCCATAAGATGCCAACGGCAAAGCCTGGTATCAGTGGGAGGGAAATATAATCTCCCTGGAAGGAGCAGTCAGTAGGAAGAGACTTGGCGAGAAGGGGCAGAAGAGTCATTGCCTTGGTAGATAGGTTCTGGCATATAATTCCCAATTCGTTGGTAGACTGAAAGAAGTGGGGAATCACCATTTCATTCTCTTATTCAGTAAATATTTATTCCTTCTCTAAATGATGTGATAGAAGCTCTATAAAGCTTGAAGGCTATGGTCTTGAATACTCCTTCTAGAAAATTCATGCTATAAATATAATCAAGAATATCCTCACTTTTATTTACAATCGGCCTAAAACTAACACTACTTTCCTGAGTACTAGGTAATAAGTTAGTCGATCCATACTGACTCCTTGCATGGCCTCAAGCATGCTTTTCTCTGGAATGCAACTTTTTTTTTTTTTAAAGATTTTATTTATTTATATGACAGAGAGAGACAGCAGGAGAGGGAATACAAGCGGGGAATGGGAGAGGGAGAAGCAGGCTTCTCGCTGAGCAGGGAGCTCCATGTGGGGTTCGAGCCCAGGACCCCAGGATCATGACCTGAGCTGAAGGCAGACACTTAATAACTGAGTTACCAGGCGACCCTGGAATGCATGTTTAACTTGGACTTTGAGGAAAATCATGAACTCATACTGACTTAAGAAAGCTTTGTGAATGACTAGAGCTTTCAGGATTATGTTTGTGCAGTTTCAAAGGTTGTATTTTTTTTTTTAGATGTAGTATGATTTAAGAAGATTAGGTAGCATCCCTCATTAATCTGGAGCTATTTTAATGAAAACAAAAAGCGTAACCTGCTTCTTAGAAAGTCATATGTTAGTTTGATTTATAAATTATTTTTCATCAAATTTTATTTAGATTGGATAGATAATTTTCAAGTAGAGAATGTTAACTAACCTAGAATAAGGAAAGGAAAACACTGTTGTCCAAGTGAACCTAATTTTAATAGCATTTAAAAAACCCCATCATTGCTAGTTTACACAATAAATGTTTTTATAAAACTGCAGATACATAAATATGGAAGATAAATATATAAAGATTACATTTTGTAAATGGCTTAAAATCACCATGGCATTTAAGTATATAAAGTCAATCTTATGACTACTATAAATGTGGGATCTGTTATAAAATGAACAATCTGATCCTAATTTTTCTTGTTTAAATTTTGGGTTGATTTGAAGAAGGGCATAATCCGAATATTAACAGATTCTTGGATTCTGATATTATGAGCATCATGAACTTGACATGATGAAACTTGACAGTTGAAATAAATATTTGACAGAAATTAAATGGGTAGAAGAATTTTTTTTTTATTATCAGCTGGAGAGCAAAAATATTTGCAACTGCATTGAATACTGGTCTTAGCATGTGCACACGTGTGTGTATGCACGTGTGTACACGTGTGTATGATCTAAGACTCATGCTATTCTAAGTGGGACCCATGAGCTGCACTGGTTCATGAGCTGTGTGTTGCTGGTGTGCAGTAAGTTAAGAAGAAAAATTGGGAATGTTTAGAAATATCTATAGCAATTGAAAGGAGTAATTTTGGGTCTGTTGAATCTGATATGAACTTGGGTTTGCATATTTGTGTGTGTATTTTGTTTTTCTTTTTATTTGAGGATTCATTTTTATTTTGTTTTCTTACAAATGTATCGGTCTGTGATGTATTTGAGAAAACAGACAAACTGGTGACCCAATTGGTTTTAGAAACATCAGTAAGAAGGCTCTATCACTGTGGCAGAAAGGTGGTATAATTTCTCATATTCCATAGACATGCTCTATGACATGGAATACAGTGACTCTTATGACGTGGGCTTTTTTAATCCTAATATAGCCATATTCCCTAACTTTTCTAGCATAATTATTCTGTCCATCTCATGGTGACATTTTGATCTGCTTATTTTCTGGAATGATTTGCAAAGAAGTAATTCTTTGGGTTTATGCATTCATTCAACCATTATTTACTGGGCATCTCCTTTGTGCATTTGGGGTTCAGAGATAACAAAACAGATGTATAATCCTGCTCTCTTAACTTACATGAAAAGAATTAAAATATGTGAATATGTTTGTAATCACACACGTACATATGTATACACGTACACGAACTGCGAGTTGGTTGTTTGGTTCCAAGTATCATCCAGTCCCACTTGGGCTACTGATGCATACCTTCCTCTGTTTGGATATTAGGATCACTCTTGATGTAGCTTCGTGTCTGAATGCTATGGCTGACAAAGAGTCCCTAGGTGACAGGTGTGGATGGCTTCCCTTAGGGTCATCAAGGCTTTTGAGTGTGGCCTCCCCAGACCGGTGAGCATGCTGGAACACATAAAACCTCAGAGATGGGAGGCGCTTGTTTACTGTCCTGAATCACTGTCCCCTTTTGGGATGCCATTAAATAGGGTTCTTAGTGAGTGCATTTCTTTGGTCCAGCAGGAGGAACAATGGTCTTTTGCAGGACCGTGTTCTGGTCCTGGGAGTCTAGGCTAAAGCACCGGGGAGGTATTAACACTGAACGTAGAGCAGCATTTTGTATATGTGCACTTTTCTGGGGTAAGTGCCCCAACTTCCGTCAGCTTCTACAAGTGATCTGTGACTGCTAAGGCTGGGGAATCATTGATTGATGGACAGGGGCCTACAGTGCTGTTTTTTAGTTTGGCCCCTATTATTTAATCTGATTTTATCTCCTCTTATTTTGCCCCTTGGGCTTTTCTGCAGTTACTAGACTGGTCTTCTCCCAGCAGCTCTAGTGTGCCTGGCACGGTCCCATCTGGTTGGTCTCCAACCATCCCCAGAATTCCTCTCCTCACCTCCTTTAGGCGTTTGTTCCGATGTCACCCTCTGGGCTTACCCAGACTACCATATTTAAAACCGCATCCGTCTCCTGCCCACATCTCGGTCCTTTTGATGCTTCTTGCTCTGCTTTACTTGTACACCTTTAACATCTTCTGTGGCTTCGTTATTTATGGAGTTTATTATCCACAGATGCTCTACAGGGATTTTGCCTCTTGGTCACTGCTATATCCTGGGCACCTTGAACAATGTCTGGCACACAGTAGGTGTTCATTCTGTAGTTGATGAATAAAGGAATAAATATGGGATCGGACTCTCCCTTTCAGAGCGCACAGCATGGAGCTTAAATTTGTCCAGTTTAGCTGAGGGTCCTCATATTTCCCTGTGTGCACCCCATCCCCTAGCTTATGGTTTCTAGCATTGGTCAGACACAGAGCAAATGGCACTTGTGACAGTTATGCTTTTTCACACCCATTATCACCACCGCCCATGACACGGTTGCAGACCATCATCAGAGGAAACAGTAGAGGAGATTAAGGTTGTCTTCCCTTCCCATTCCTTCCTTTCCCTCCACCTCTTCCTCTCCATGCTGGGAATCAACTGGTTTTCTCCCTTGCTGTGCACTGGAAGACCTTTCAGGTTTGAAACTCATTCTTTGCTGTGCACTGTGATGGTGGCTGTCACCACCGTATAGCACTCAGCCTTTTGTGCAACATTCTGTTCGAATAGATCGCAGTAGTTAACTAGCGTGGTTCCTTGAGACGTATTTCCGCACATGGTTCACAGTGATCACAATTTCTGGCAAAGGCTTAATTTTTTGGAGGGCATTTCAAGGAGCTGCCCTCTAAATCTCTGAATGCCTGGGTTATTTGTTTTTTGTCTTTTCCCCCTCAGTGACAGGTTAGTAAAACTCCCCAGATTTGAATCTTAAAATCAATCAGCAAGGACTTATTAAGTATATATATGGAGGACGTTTTGAGAAGCAGAATGGTGTGGTGAAGGTTGAGTTTTAGAAAGCTTAACCTGGGGACTGTGTATAATTGGTGGAGGGGGTGTTGCAAATCCAGCAGAAAAGAGAGGGAGGGGGTGTCGTATGGGAATTGATTAGAATCAGAATTGCAACTGTGCTGTTGGCCATGGAAACCAGGCGGTACATGGGGTGGGTGTACGTTCAGCTTTCTTAAGCACTACCGAGCAGTCTCCCAAAGCAGTCATCCCAGTCAAACCAGCAGTGTCTGCGCGTTCTGGAAGCTCCCCATTCTTGCCAACGCTTGCTCACTATCGCTACATAACAAATCCTGTTAAAATACAGTGGCTGAAAAAAACCCTTTCATTTCATTATCTGTTGTGGTCTCTGTGGGTCATGCGTTCAGGAGGACTGGGCTGGAAAGGCCTGGCTTGGAGTCTTTCAGGATGCTGTGGATTGAAGGTGGCTTCTATCCCCTAGGGAGCAGGAGGACTTTGATGGTCAATTTCTATCCTTTCTTAGCCTCTTTCTGTACCCCCACAGGGCCGGGGCCGATGTAGAGTGAGAAACAGTTGGAAGTCCGGGTTCTGCTAAGGACTGAAATGAACATTGAGCATCTGCTGTGTGCTAGGCCTTGTGCAGGGTCTTCTGGTCTTAAGGAAGTTTTTTTTATTTCCTTCAGTGTGATCTTCCCTTCAGATTCAACTTCCTAGACAAGCTTTTCCTTAATAATCCTATTAATTAAACATACCTTCCTCTTTATTTCCATCTTCTTGCTCAAATCATTGCCTTTGCAGCTCTTTATTCGCACCGTGTTGTTGTTTGCCCATTTGTTACTTGTCTGCCTACCTTCTCTCGCCCCGTGCTACCGGACTGAGGGTCCATGGCAACAGGAACACTGCCTCTCTGGAGCACTGTTCTTTACTGAGATGAAATATAGGACAGATGAAATATAGGGCCTCAGAGAAATTTGAATTTCAGAGCAAAACAAACAGTATTTTAATATATGTGTGTTCCCTATATAGGACATTTTAAAGTATAAGTATATCCCAAATGTGGGACTTGCTTATAGTAGATATGATTGGTAGTTTATTTGAAACTCAGACGCAATTTGGTGGCTGATAGTTTTATTTGCTACATCTGGCCACCCTAGTGCCTGATATTTAGCACAGTGTTTTTGCATTATAGAAACTCAACAAAGGGTTTGGTTGAATGAATGATTGAATAAATGAAAGAGCTCATTTCTTTCTCAGGAGCGGTTTTGCAAGGTGAATGTTATTACTTTACAGATAGGGAAATTGCTGTTGGACCAAACTAATGAGCTTGCCCATGCTCCCAGAGACACTTGGCATAGGGTAGAAATATGAGTCAAATTTTGAAAGCTGCTATCTTTGGCTTTCATTTATCTTTTCTTTTCACTACATTGCGCTGCCTTGCCTTGTTAAAAGAGATTTTCTCCTTGTAGCAGTCACATTTCTTCACTTTTTTAACAAACTAAACTTTATATAGTTGAAGTAGAAAGAGAGTTTATTACAGAATATTCAGGAGCCTGTGATCCCTGGGAGGCCAGTGGAGCAGGCTGGGGGCTGAATAGTGAGGACCCATACCCCAGTGCACACCATAGAACCAATCCAGTGAGGACACTGATGTAGCTGCTTCTGGGTGTAGACATTGTGGCTTGCACCATTTTCCCAGCCACTCCAGACCATTAGACCACACAGCCCAGCCCCACTCCCCTACACCTTCCAGATGTAGCTGCTTCTTTCCTCACTGGAGTACAGTTCTGCAAATTCTGACCCAGGTCCATCGGATTTCTGAAACGGAAGGCCCCTGTCTCATCCTAGCTGCAAGGGAGTCTGGGAAAATGAGTACTTGGCTTCCACTGTGGCAGCTATTTCTGTGTCCCTCAGAACTCATAGGAAGGGGAATTCTTCAGGGGCACTTGGGTGGCTCAGTCGGTCAAGCATCTGACTCTTGATTTTGGCTCAAGTCATGATCTCAGGGTCATGAGATGGAGCCCATGTCAACTCCATGCTCTGCTAGGAGTCTGCTTGAGATTCTCTCCCTCTGCCCCTCCTCCCAACTTGCTCACCTTCTCTCTTTCTCTCTGGAAAAAAAAAAAAAAAAAAAAAAATCTGGGATGTCTGGGTGGCTCATTTGGTTAAATGCCTGCCTTGGGCTTGGGTCATAATCCCAGGATTCTGGAATCGAGTCCTGCATTAGGCTCCCTGCTTGGCGGGGAGCCTGCTTCTCCCTCCCCCTGCAGCTCCCCCTACGTGTGCTCTTTCTCTCTCTCCCTCTCTGACAAAATTTTTAAACAAAATTTAAGTTGTTTTCATATAAAAATAAAAAGTCATTTCTGATATACACTGAAAAAATAAATAAAACCTTTAAAAAATATAAAAATAAAATAACCTTAAAAAAAAAAACCCACAAAAGGAATTTTCCAAAACACAGGCAGTGTCTTAAAAGGAGCCAGGTAGACTGAAAAATAATACATGTCCACCTAACACTTCCTTTGAACTTTGGTAGCACAGTGCCTTTTAATTTTTTAAAACAGGTATTACTTTGGACGTGGTATGAAAACAGGAAATACCTTTACTTTGATTTTTTAACCTGCCCATAGGATACTGAGTCTGTACTCCCTGGAGGCACTTGATAGATTAGTGAATAAAATTGCAATTCTCTGCATGGTAGGATTTTACAGGTAACTTTAACTCTACTCGTGTATGTTTTTCTTAAATTTCCTATCATGAACATTTGGAATAAAAAAACCCTTGAAAATTTGGTAAGTAGCTGGGGGAAAAGCTATGAGTTTAAAATCCCTTATCCACAATTCTGAAATCCAGAAGTCCGAATATTGAAGATTTTTTTTTTTTTTACTTCATTTGGCAGAATTACCTGACCTGAAATGACATGAGGCTATTTAAAGTCTTTATTATCTTACTACGTTGAATATTCATATGTTTCCCAGCAGAAATATTAATGCGGTTCATTATGAGCTGTTGCCCCATCTCACTGGGGATGTTCTACTGTGTATATTCTGTTACCTTTATAAAATCTGGAAAATTCTGATGTCCAAGAGCTCTCAGTCCCCAAGGGTGTCTTTGAAGTGTGTATGTGAATACACATGTATAATATGTAAGTAGAAATTTGCGGGATGATACATTAATAGCTTTTGACAGTGATTACCTCTAAGAGCAGAGATTGGATGGGGAATCATTGGGGGATGAATTTATGCTTCCTATTGTTCGGTTTTTCTAATAAAGATGATGATAAAACAGTTGTCTTTCTCCATGGGGGGGAAAAAAAAGTAGAATTGGCTGGAGGTTTTCTTTATTTGGGGAAATAGTGGCAATATTAATTCTAAAAAATAGTTTGTCAAGCAGGCTGTGCCTTTATGTCTTAGTTCAACATTACTGACTGCTGACAAGGACCAGAAAGTTAGGTACACTCTAGGCAACCTACTGCTTTTTGGGTGATGTGTGCATGCCCTAGCGGTAGGGAATTTGTATCAGCAAAAAACACTAATTTTGCTTAGAAAAATAAAATAAAGGCACTCAAAAATGTGATGAGTAAATGAAACTACTGTTATTAGCGATGGGTTTGGCATATTTTACGAAGTCTGAACGATTACTCATCCGCTGTACGTTTGCAGAAGTTCTTTAACAAAAGCCAGATGCATACGTAGTAGCAGGGGTTAGTAGGTGGATGAGAGAGGATTAAACCCAGCGAGTTTTTGGAGCATTGGTCTGGAGCTGTTTTTGGCTTGTCAACAGGCGCCTTTTCTGAGTCAGCCTATAGGATGGCTTCCCAGGGTAAGTCTGATTTTGCTTTTCTGGGTTTAAAATATAAGCGGTGAAGGAGGTCTGACGAGTTGTCTTTTTTTTTTTTTTTTTTTTTTGCACTGGATTCTGTAAATTAATAGTGCCTGCATTTCTCCTGTGAGAAAGACATTTATCCTATTCCAGCATATTCTAGTGTTCCCGTGGCTGATTTTTATAGCTTTGCCTCACCTCCCCCTAGGTTTGAAAGTGGAATGCCCAAGTGCTGAAAGAATTTGCAAGGGGAATTGCAAAGGTCATATGTAAGTTCTGCGGCTGGCGGCTGGTGTGAGAGAGCAATGTGATGGAGCCAAAGCCCTTTGTGACCCTTTCTTTTAAAGAGGATGTTTCCAATAAATTAGTGTAGCACACTTTATGTGCTTGTTTATGACCTTAAAAATGGTTTAGCTATTGCTGAGTGGCCATTACTGATGCTTTATGACATGTTATAATGGTTTCAACCTGCACTTTTTAATTTTTTTTTGGATTAAAACAATGTCATGCATCACTCGATGTGAAGTTCATTTTTTTCCCCCCTCTTAAAGGGACTTGGGAGAACATTGAACATTAAAATAAGTCTCTGGATTCTAACCCCAGAGAATGTGGGTTCTTGAGGTCAGAATAAGTGAGGATTCGCCAAGCTCTTACAAATGAGCTTTGTAGTAATTGCTGTTGAAATTATAAAAACACTGCTTTTCCCACTGGATGTTAAATGCCCCTTTTCATTAGCTATAGTATGGGGGCAAAAGCATGTGATTTTTTTTTTTTTTTAATGTTTAACCATAGCTACTTTTAAAAGGCAGTTTTCATTTTGTGGCTGCTTTTTTCCTTCCGGTGCCTAGCACAGTCGAGGACTTTATCTTCTTGTATCTTTTTAGGCCACTCTGATGAATCAGAGGGGTCTGACGAGCTCTCTAAATGGAAAAGCCTGCAGAGGAGCCTGGGCTGGAGGGTGTGGAAGAGCCTGGTTGCATCCTTGGCCAGCCAGGGCTCGGAGGTGCTGCCCTTCCCTCTCCCCCTTTTGCTTTCAGGCTGCCGGGAGGTCACTGTGATGTGAGGGCTGGGCCACGTCGCTGGTGGCCGATTAGCTTTTCCGAGTGACAGTGACATCTCTGTGGACTCAGAAGAGCCTTTACCTCAAGATTTCTGTTCATTTATGTTCAGTACACAGGAAACAGAAAATGGATCTCGTTCTAAATGTGGTCCTACCTCAGCAAAGACGGGAACATAAAAATGAGTATATCAGCTGATTTTTTAAAAAAAGGAAAACATTCACATTAGGAGACTATAAAATAGACTTTAAAAAGTAAAGCACCCATGTCCTAAGTGCTGTGTGTGTCACCTAGAAGTATCTATAGCCCGCAGAGTCTGAAGACTGAAGACTTCTGCTAAGGGCTTCATGAAGTTGGAGGGAGTAAACAGGGCTCATCTCTCTGGACCGTGAGTCGTTCTTGAATATTTGGAGAAAGGGGAGCAAAAGTTGCAGTAATCCAGCTGGTCAGTTATTTAGGATTTTTTTTTCCTGTTGGTAAAAGCAAGAATATATCATGGACTAGTCTGTGAGATAAAGTGTGAGGATGCAAATAGATATCTCCTTTACTGACGGTGAATTCAGACCCCACTCCCAGGCCTTGCTCTCAGCCCTGCGGGCAAGGGTGTGTCGCCTGTGTGGTGAGGTGTGCTTTGGTGGAAAGGTTACAGGGTTCACTTTCAGCCCTTCTCAAACACAGCCTCCCCAGGAATATATAAAACAAGGTGAATCGTTGTGAGGTTTGAGGGAAGTTACAGCCCAGTGGAAGCTGGAACCTTAATCCATCACGTGGCACACACACGGAGGAATCGGGACTAAAGGTTTGACTACCTCCGCCTGAAATTGTTATAGTTACAAGACAGTTGTCTTTTTCAGTAAGAGAGAGAAGTGTCAAATGTGGTGGAGATGGGCACCCGAAGATAGAGCCTTGTGACTTTTTCCAATGCTCCCTCCCTATACCTGGATTGCAACTTGATCAGTGACTTAGTCAAGAGCCCCCTGCCCCCTTTTTCTAAAGTGAAGAGTGAAATCATTTATCAGTGATTTCCAAGAAAATTATTGTGTGTGTTATGGAGTATTTAGCCTCTTTTGATTTTGTTCTATTGCCCTCATTTCTTACTGTTTGTGAGCATTTTGTCAAAGAGTAAGAGGGGATGAAATCCCAAACAGCTTTTTACTCTTAGTTGCTTGTTGCTAGTTAGGGAATTTAGCTTAAACAGATACAGTGGCAAACATATTTCACATTTTGTAGTAAAGAAAATTCAAGAATATATATATCTGAGCCTGATCTTTCAATGATACATACATACATACATATACATGTATATTTATATCTGTATCTGTCTGTGTCTTGTGCTTCTATACCTACATCTTCCATGTAATACTTGCATATATTTATATGTATAATCTTCCATGTTGTATATATATATATATAAAAATATATATATTTGAGCCCAGTATTTGATACAGACACATATATACATATGTATATACATGTGTGTATATCTATATTTTACACATAGTTTACTAAATTTTTATAATCTATATCTATAAAAAAATCAAATCTTAAAATAATTCTGCTGGAAAAAATAAAGAGGGAAAATTAGTAGGCAGTCTCCATGAGACCTTAATGTGTGTATTTACTACTTAGAAATACTCAAACGCAGCTTGTTTTGTGTAGGTAATTTTGGTGGCACGGCATTCAAACAGGTGACAGAGCAAAGGGCAGATTACAATTCTTGAAGCTGTAATTTGCAGGAAACCAATAATACAAGTCCATTTTCTTTTCTAAATGTGCTATTTATATAATTTATATTTTTAACAAATCTTAGAACACAAATGAAAATAATGATTAATCTTAAGGGCAGGAAATGTTGTAATTATGCCAAATTCGGAAAGTTAAAGAAATTCTTTTGGTTGTTAAGCACAGTCTGTTGACTATTCTAATTTGTATGTCACAGAGCATAGCGCTAAGCGGGTGGTGTGTGCTCATTTAATGTTAAGTGATTGACTCAGTTTGGCAAAGCCTTTTTTTTTCCACCCGGAAAAATAAGCATCTTTGAGTTAGAATTGGCAAGTCAATTTTTAAGCCAAATCAAGATAATAGGTAAATGAAATAGCACACATAGTAGGGATGGTAGTAGTACATATGTAAAGAAAAACGACTGAAAAAAACATGAAAGTGTTTGCATTATAAGATGGTGAATGATTTTTAGTTTTATGCATTTTTTGGTTTTCTTTGAATTTTCCAAAGTGAGCAAGTATGTTCTTTGGAATGTAGTACTTTCATGACATAGATGAGGCTTCATGTAATTATTTGTTGAATGCCAGATTAATTAATCGATCATAAAGAAGATACACATAAAATACCACTTTCATCTAAGTGGTGTCCCTTGGAGTTCAGAGCATGTTAGCTTCGTGTAGAACTTACATTCTAGCAAAACTCCTTTTTTCAAATATTTTATATACATTCTAATATGGTCATTTCTGCTGTAACACAACATAGGCCCTTCTAAAAAATCACCAGGCTTGGCAAAATCACGGAATCTATAGGAAAAAGAGGATTAGGGGTCTTATACTTAGAAACTATGTCAGTGACATGTTAGAAGAAGAAAGGACAAGAACCTAATAAAAACAGCAGACATTTGTACATTTGCTGAGTGGGTAAGCAGTATATGAATACAGCAATAAACTTGGTAGTTTGCCTTGAAAAGACCTGGTGTTTGCTTGTGGCATTGGGTGTGAGAAGGGTTGCAGCTTGTACATTACCGTGAAGAGGTGGAAGGAAACCTATCTGAAATTGATGGAAAATTGTGCCTCTAGAAGTGGATGAGTGTGGTGCGTCATGTGCATGGTGAACTATGGTAGCTGGTAGATGTTTGAAGTGCATGCGTTTTGTGTATGCCTACATGGCTTGATTCTGCTGGGTGCATTTTCTGTGTTCATCTCATGTTTCTTGCAAACAAAACAATGCACGGCAAACCAAAATTCATTTGAGTTATGGGCAAATTGTTCTCTAACATAACCGTCACATCTGAACAAATCTGCATTTTAGAAAGAAGCGTTCTAGCAGAACTGAGAGAGATGAAATAAAGCTGCACTAGTTCTAGGTATGTTAAGGGCCCAGGTTGGAATGCAGCCTCCCTATCCATACCACCCCAGGGATTCTGTGAAGCATCACTCTGTGGCATAGAACTTGATTGTCCTTTTTGTTCGTGACCTGGGACAGATACAGAACAATGCTTTGTTTGTGGAGACATTTGGTCCTACGTGCGTATCCTTCCTTGGCCAGTGGCTGGAGGTGTGCCAGCTCCTTCAGCAATTCACAAAGTCCAGTCCCACTGCCAGATGGACTGTCCATTAAAGTGAACGGCTTTGAACCTAATGGTCACATAGAATACCTCACGTTGAGTCCTAGTCAGGGACTCTAACCTTGAGCATGGTATTACTCAATACTTACCAAAAGCTGCTGTGAAAAAACAGTATTTAGGGGTTACAGTTTGAAAAGGTTTCCTCCCTTTCTATGGACACTCTAAACCACTGTGGGAAGAGGAGAATGCTGTTTGAAAAATTGTTTTCCAAGACGGTTTTTGCTTGGATTTGTGAAATAATAGTAAAGAAAGGTGTGAGAATTTTACAAATGTTAAAAAGGGTAATTGGTTAAAATCAGTTAAGGGAAATCTATAAAATCTGTACTTGAAATAAGTGAGACCAGTAGAAGTCTCTATACCTGAGAATTTGCCACCTGTCCACCCTGGCAGTTGATTCTACTAAATTATACTTAGTATTATGCCCTTAGCCTCTGTTGAAGATCGTTACGAGATAGGGTTCTTAGCCCTATACATCTTGATTGTATGGGGTGCTTATCTTGTGGATGTTACGGTGTCCTCTTTAGACTCTTGGGAGAAGTGTCTTTCTGGTTTAGATACCACAAATGACTGTACTTCTTTGCAGCTTTGGGTTAGTTTATGGATATAGTTAGTCATGTAACTGATCATGTCTTCTTCCTCTTTATGGTCACAGGCCTGTTTTCTTTAACTCACACATATTTTTTTTTAGCCAAAAGAAAAACTAGCTCACCAACATTGGAAAATGGGAAGACTTCACACAAGTATGTTTGAATTTCCAGCATCTATTGAAAAATCAGATCTGGTAACACTGGGCTCACATGTCTCCATGGCAACCTTGGGAGCTAGTAATATAATGCCGTTTTCCTTAAAATAAAACAGACACTCAGTTTGTTTTATTCTTTTATTCTAACTGGTTGGCCCCTGTAGACATTAGACTCTCTGTCCCCAGCTTAGAAAGTGATTTGTGACCCACCTCTAAAAAACATGCCGACTCTTACTTGTATTTTGTATACTAATCTTATTAAGTTCATCACATTTTTTCTCTTGAATTATCCTTCCTTCACCCACACACATTAATTTTCTGTTGTTGTTTTGTCTTCATATTGTGTGCTTTTACATAAGAAGTTCTAAGTCCTTTTGGGAATAAACAGATAAAAAATAAAATAATGGGAAGAGAGAAAAGCCACTCTCCTATTTTTAACTTTTTATCTAACAGGAGTTTAAAATGCTATCAGTTCTTTCCCTGGCTTATTTTAGTGCCTACCTGGTGCTAGTACCCTTCAAAGCTCCATAATTATTTGACATTTGTTTGCTTGTGAATCTTCAGAGAGATCCCGAGAAACATTGTTTTGTACCAAAGATGGGTTGAGTTCCCATGATCTTGCATTTAAGAACTGCAAAGCTAACTGTGAGAATAGTTGTTCATTCAGTTCTAAGAAGGAGGATTAGGATGCCACGAACCTGCTTGGAGGTTTTTGGCCAATTGCAAAGACCATGAGAAGGCATCATTTCATGTCCTACATGTGGCACTACTGTGGGTCCTGGGGAAGTGGCTGGAGTACACAGTAGGTGTGCCACTGGTCTGAATCTTGATGCTAGATGTTAGGCTGGCCCAAGTAGTGTTGAACACAACTCTGAATTAATGTGGAAACGTTTATTTTCACATATAATTCACAATTCCCATATTCCTTTGAGAAGTCTGAAGACCACAGGAATGAGCGAACATTTGCCCTTGGATGGGTTTGTGTCTTGTTCACTGTCTCCGTCCACCTCTGTCACCTCGACGACATTAAGGCAGAAGGCCATCACCCTGAATTTCTCCAACTCCTTCATCTGAAACCTGTTGTTATTTAGTGGCCCACTGAGGCACCGCTCCAACTCATTATGGTGCTTAAGTATATCTCATATTTTGGCACATTTTCTCCCTGCTGTCGTCGCATGCCACGTGCTTCCCAGCCATCAGCTGTTTGCATAGCACTCACATTTCCTGAGTTGGATTCTTGCTGCCCTTCCTCCCCCCGTCTCAGGGTTGTGAGTTTCCTCAGCAGGAGTATCACAAAGATAGAGCTGTAGATAAAAGCACCCGGGGCTCATTCATACCACAGTATTTATGGAGCATTGACTCTGGGCCAGGTGCTGTTCCTGTGGACGAAGAGCACAGGAATAAAACAGACAAAAATATGTGCCCGATTGGACTTGACCTTCTGCTAAGCTGTGGTAAGCGCTGTGAAGAAGAATAACACTGGAAGGGGTTCCTATTTAATTTGTGCCTGATAGGTTGGACCTCACCTCTGAGGTTCCTTGTGAGTTGAGAGGTGAGTCGAGCGAGCCACACAGCTGTCTGGGGAAGAGCATCGTGGGCTGTGGGGACAGTAGCAAGAGCAGAATCCCTGAGAAGGGAACACGCTTGGATTTGGCATTAGACATGACTTTTATTTCAGGGCTGGGTCTCTTTAATGGTGGGAATTAGGGTTAGTTGTTTTGCTCTCTGGACGTCTGTGAGCTCATTTCTGCAATGCTAAGATGCTACAGTAGAGAAAGATCATGCCTTTCTCTCCAGTCTCTACCCAAGGTCACATCCGGTCTTTGGCTCTTGGTAAATATATGTCCAATTAAAGATGGACACATAAATGGTTTTAAGAGCATATAAAGCATTTCCAAAGCAGGCTCTTAGCTAAGTATATATTTCACAGTCCCATACATTAGTGACACGACCAGCTGGGAAGCATGTGTACAAGGAATTTTTCTTAAATGGTGAGTCTGTATTCTCTATGCTTAACAAGGCACATCTACAGAGTATAATTGGGGACTATTAGGACCCAGGAAAGGGACCAGGGATTCTTTGATGTTTTCCTTTGAAAGGCATAAGCCTAATCAATAAGGGGCCAGTTCCTTAAATTCTACTAAAAATTGCTCCTGGACCCTGCATGCACTGGGAGGTAGACAGAGGGCAGGGACTGGCTCTTTGCTTTCGTATCCGGTGTTCATGCTATCTCCCAACTCCTAGCGTAGTACCTGTGGGTTCATAGTGGGAGCTTAATAAATATCTGTTAAAGAGTGAATAAAATTAAAGCCAGCATATATTTTCAACTCTTTTATAACCCAGTGGGAGTCACATTGGAAGGATATTGTACCTTCTATTTGCTTCCCAAGAAAGATACCGGAGCTAGAGAAGATCAGAAAGACTACAACGGTGTCAAGTGCTAATGTCTTACTTGCTTTAACTCATTTAGTTACTTAGTCCATTTGTAGATGAATAGAACCGGAGAGCCAGGAAGTGGTCCAGCCTGGTAGTTTGAGTCCAGGGGTTGTGTCTCTAACCCCCAGAATGTGCTGCTCACAGGAAAGTATACCTAGCAACGTAGGCAAGAGAAGCATGAAGAGAATGCACTGGGGCTAAGTGGACCGTGCTGGTGGCATTGGTCACTGCTGGTGTTCTCTGTGGTAAAAGTTCTGTTCACATCTGACAGGTTTTGGATGGAGAGAAAGGACTCTTTCATCACCCACACTTCCCTCGTTTTCTTGTGCATGCTTCAAACAGTGCTTTGGTTCAGTTTCTTAAGAACTTATCAGATTTTCTGGAAGCCGTTTGGGAACCCCTTCCTTATAACGTGAATCTTCTTTTGATGCTGGTAAGACCTGGGTATTTTCGTCAGAATCGCATTCCACTAGCTTTGCAGCCTATAAGCTCTTCCTGTCACGTTCTGTTTAATGATGTGCTAGAAATACTCTCTTCTCTTCGGCCTTGATTCCTCCCTTCTGTCCCCTTCATGAACACGTTCTTCTGCTTGCTCTAGGACAATTGGGTTTTCTAGTGCTTATTTCTGTTTTTGATGGAATGAACTCATGTACATTAGTGCTTTTGCAGGAGAACAGATTTAAAGCTGAAAGGAAGCTTGGTGACTTTGTAATGGTCTGTTGGGTTCTGGAAGGATCGTTGGAATCCCTATGTTTTCCTTTGATTTGTGTGTTTTAAAGTGAGAGAACATTCTGACTTTTGTGGATGCTGTCAGCCTAGACGGCCGAGAGAGAAGCAGATATCCTGGCCAGCTTTCTGGGAGGAAGATGGGAATGGTTGTGTTTCTCATGACTTTATTTTTCCAGTGCTGACTATATGGCAGTATCACTATGGCAAATATTGGCTGGCCATGGAACATTTTTAAGAGCAAGGGTTTCATGAATGTTCTGTCTATTACCATGGCTGAGGAATCACAACAAAATAGTCTCCACATTTCCTCGAGCACTCATGGACGGATTCCAGTATATTACTTTTATGTTAGCTCCTAGACCACATGAAGAATTTAAGATAAAATATTACTGAACACATGGTGACTAAGAACTGAGTAGACTATTTGTACCATTTTCTTCTTTTTGCATAGTAATGCCATGCCAGGAATAGTGACATAGATGAACTGGTGCAGAAGGACTTTGCAAGAATATATGCTCTCAGACTTTTGTTATGGACACGGTAGTAATGACAACAGCATGGAACATCTCTTTAGCTGTTGATAATGACCTCTAATCTCACTTAAGAAAAGAGCAGACACAGATGATGTGACAAATATAAAACAAGCCCACCAGAGGTATTCCAACAGTCATCATAATTTCTGTGTTTTGTTTTGTTTTGTTTTGTTTTTTACCATCTTCTCTAGAATATGCCTCTCATGTCTTGATGTGATCAATAAGAGTAAGAAATCAGGTGTGAGTGTGTAAAGAGAGCATTTTGAGAGGTGGCTTTTGGAACTGAGAGTTTTGGGGAGCAGAGGACCTTCTGTAGCACCTCATGTATGTAAGAATGTAGTAGGCTGACCCAAACACATAGGAGGAGTTCAGCTCTGTTGCTGTTATGGAGGAGCTTCTTCTGTGGGGCCCTGTTAGCATCAGGCCCGCGGTGATGACAAGGTTGGTAATAATAGCTGCTACAATGTATTGAATGCTTGCACCATTTCAGGTTTTGTGCCAAGTGCCTGTCATGCTTTTTTCCATGGGTTATCTCACAGTAGCCTGTGATGTTGGGGCTCTCCTTATCCCCATTTTACAGAAAAGGAAAAACTGAAGCTCAGAGGGGGTCATAATACTTTTCCCCTGGGTACACAACTAAAGTGAGACAGGAATGACCTTGGATTTGAACCCAGTCATTTCTGACCCCAGTTTTTCCTGACCTCAGAGCCTGGGCTCACAGCTTATTCTCACCACACTGTTTCTAGAAAGAGGAAACTTGCCTGGATTGTTTCAGTATCCTGCTGCTCATTCCCCTGCTTCCCTCCTCTTTCAGGAGTCTTTGGATCTTTTCCCTGGCCCTAGGCTTTCTGAAGCAAGGACCTCTCCACAGAAGCCCCCTTCTTTCCTCCCTCCCTCCTTCTTTTTCTCCCTTCCTCCCTTCCGTTCTTGTCTGGTAAATTCCTCTCCGTCTTCAGGACTCCAGTGCCCTGGCTTTCTCCTTTGAGTTCACATAACATTTTGCTTCTAGCTTAACCAACACCCTTTTCAGTGAACAATCTGCTATGTAAGTATTCCAGGGAATCTTAGGTTGTGGCTCAAGGATTTGGTGGACTTTTGTCCGCCTGTGTGATTTTTTTTCTGGAGAGCCCGCGGTTTTCATGTGAGTCTCAGAAAAGGAGTTGACCAAAAAGGTTAAGGTATTATTGTTTATAGGTTTCTGCACCCTCTCCCAAGTAATGAACAACTGGAGGGGAGAAGCATATCTTACTCATATTTATTTCCTTGGATGGATATAATAATAGATGTTTTGAGTTTGTGAATGAATGAATGTATTTACTGGTCGGGCTCTGGGGTGCTAGAACATCTGGGTTCAGAACATGTGATCAGATTCAGATTGCCGTGAATGAAATTCCTTCAGCAAGTGCTAATATCTTTCAGAGCCTTATTCTCCTCATTGGTGAAAGGGACATACTAATAGTGTTTAAGCGAGAGGGTTTCATTGGGGATTAAAATAAGGTACTGCGTGGAAATGCTTAGTGTAAGAGTACATAGCATACCTTCCATAATTAGCTGCTATTATGACTTAAGAGCACTGGAAAAGGGCTGAAGGACAAGGTTCTTATGATTCTCCTAGTGACCGTCATGGGGTACTACAAAAAGAGTTCCCATGCTGCTTTTGAGTTTTAAAGGCTCAAACCAAGATGACTCCTCTGGCCACGGTGGCAGTTGCAGCTCAGACACCTCCCAGAAATGTTCTTGGATATAACCCTTTCCCCACGGCCTCAACCTTGGCTGTGCAGTGGCTTAGGCTCCTCTCCGACGGAGCCTCCCTCAGAATGCCAGCTAATGGAAATTTTGTGATGTGGCCACTCTGCCCCTGAGGATTTGGACATATGCTTTTTGTGTTGAAATCAACAGAAAAAAAATGCAGTTGTAGCCACCCCTCTCCATAATCGTCGAAGTAGGCCTTTTGCTCACATGTTTTTGGAGCTCCGGAGTACCAAGGCTGTCGCTTGCTGTCCCCTCTGTGCATCGCAGGAGAGTCCAGTAGGTCAGATGAAAGACAGAAGGCGGCAGGGCATACTCGCTTATTTACATAACACTGATGAATAGCTGCGCGTAGATCAAGACATACACGTTATTTCTAATAGTACGGCCATCGGGTCACATTGGCAAGAAGCTGCCCTTAGAAAAGTGCTTTAGTGGGTTACTTACAAACTCTGGCCCATTAATGTGGGCTAAATATAGAAAAGATAGCTCGAAATCTCTTTACAGAAAATATATTGTGAGCTGGATGAGTTGCCATAAGGGAAAATACTGTCGACTCCTACTTTTCCCACTTAAAAAAAAGTTTATATTATTTCTCTTTATCACTGGTAACAGTGTGACCTTGAATGAGTTGCTTCCAAGTAGCTACTAAAAATAAAATCCTTAAAGTGGATCGCAGCTTTCTTTATAATCACCAAAAACTGGACACAGCCCAAATGTCCTTTCCTGGTGGAAGGATTACAAGCCATGGGTCTACCATCCAGTGGAATGCTAAGTAGCAATGAACAGGAAGGAGCTGCTGACACCTGCAAAAACACGGAAGCTCTCAAATGTACTTGCGTAAGGGAAAGGAGCTGGACTCAGAAGCCAGGCATTTGGTCCCATTTATATGGCATTCTGGATAGGACAAAATTGTAGGAACAAAAATAGGTGCTTTCTGGGAGTTGGGGGTGCGTGATATTTTGACTCCAGAGGGCATCTCGGGGAAGTGTTTTGAGGTAGTAGAAGTTCTGTATCTTGGTTGTGGTGGTGGTTATAGTAATCTGTAATTTCAGACCTTGCAGAACTGTACACCAAAAAGATGAATTTTAGTATAAGAAAATACAAACCAAATAATTTCAAAAAGGGAATGCCAGCATTTGCCCAACACTCAGAAGTGTGGACTTGCTTTGAAAGGGGTAATGCATGTCACTCACATCTCATAAATAATATTGATGAGCTACTGTAATGCAATATTTTATGGGAAACCATAAAGGGAATACTTGTCTGGTAGTGTAACAATTGGACATTGATAAACAGGTGCAAAAAACTCTAAGATGACTTTAGGGTTGTAATTATCATATGGGAATTTAGGTAGAAGGTATATCTAATTGGGATCATGGATGCTTATTTTTTGAAAAGTCTAGGAGGTTTTTTAAGGAGTAATCTTGAAAAATGGGTAGAGTTTTGAAATGTTTTTTTAACAAACCTTTAATTGAAGTATACTATTTCTACAATAAAGTATACAAGTCATATGTGTACTGCTTGATCAGTTTCCACCAAGTCATCAATACCCAGTCTATGAGACCATTATTAGCGCTCTTGTACCTTCTGGTAGGCAGCCTTTCCCCCCAAATAATCACTATCCTGACTTCTAACACCATCGATTAATAACGTCTATGTGTCATTTAACTTTATGCAATTGGAATCATACAGTGTGTACTCTCATGTCTGTATACTTTTGCTCAGCATTTTTGTGAGTGTCATCTCTTTTGTATGTGGCAGTTCATTCCCATGGAATATTCCCTTATAAAAATACGTCACTATTTATCTCTTCTGTTGATGGGTGTTTAAGTTGCCTACAGTTTTGCATTATCATGAGCAGTGCTGTCATGCACGTTATTGTCATATAGTTTTGGTGAATGCACACACCCATTTCTGTTTGATATGTACCCAAAGGTTTTGGAATTATTAGGTTGTAAGGTATGCATATGTTCACTTGTCTTTTCCAAATTTTTTGAGTATATTTGACATACAATATTACGTTAGTTTCAGATGTATGACCTACTGATTTAGCTTCTCTATACCTTTTGCTATACTTGCTACCAGCGTAGCCACCATCCAACCATACAATGCTATCACCATGCCAGTGACTATATTCCCTGTGCTGTGCCTTTTAGTTCTGTGATTTATTCATAACTGGTATTCAGTACAGGTACGAATCCTGTATCTCCCACCCCCCTTCACTCATTTGTGTACCCTCCCCACTGCTATCCCCATTGGAAATGGTCATTTATATTTTTTGTATTTGTATTTTTTGATTCTGCTTTTTTTTCTTTATTATTATTATTATTATTTTTTAGATTCCACATATGAGTGAAATGTGTTATTTGTTTTTCTCAGTTGACTTCTCCTTTTTTAAGAGATTTTATTTATTTCATGGGTCTGGGGGAGAGCATGCACAAGCAGGGGGTGTGGCAGAGGGAGAGGGAGAAGCAGACTCCTCCCTGAGCAGGGAGCCCCAGGTGCTGCTCCATCCCAGGACCCTGAGCCAAAGGCAGATGCTTAACCAGCTGAGCCACCCATGTGTCCCTCAACTGACTTACTTCACTTAGGATAATACCTTCTAGGTCCATCCGTATATGTGCAAATGGTATGATCTTATCCATTTCTTTTTTTTAAATTATTTTTATTAACATATAATGTATTGTTTGCTCCAAGGTATGGGTCTGTGAATCATCAGGCTTACACATTTCACAGCACTCACCATAGCACATACCTTCCCCAGTGTCCATAACCCAACGACCCTATCCCTATTCCCCCTACTCCCAACAACCCTCAGGATCTCATCCATTTCTTATGGCTGAGTAATACTCTGTTGTGCATGTGTGTTTGTATAAATGTGTGTGTGTGTGTGTGTGTGTGTGTGTGTGTGTTCTCATCCTTCTTTATTCATTTAGTGGACATTTAGGTTGCTTCCATATTTTGGCTATTGTGAGTAATGCTGAAGTACACATAGAGGTGCATATAAAAAATTGTCTAAAGTCTTTGTACCAGTTTATGCCCTCAGCAACAACATCCGGATGTTCTCCTTGCTCCATTTCTTGCCAGTGTTTGGTAATGCATCTCTATTTCATTTTATTGAGGACTGTATATGATTTTTCATAGAAAGAGATTACGGGCACATGAAGGGTGCTCTAGGCAAGAGGAACAACCCAAGCAAGAGCATGTAGCTAGGATGAGGGAGTGAATATGTTGTTTGTAGTGCTTGGAATACTTACAATAGTTGAGACTGGAGAGGTAAGCGGGCCTTGATTGTCAGTCTCAAAAAGAAACCTGAAATTCACTTATTCTGTGTTGACGACACATCAATTTCATTAAAATAGCTGTATGAAAACAGCAAGCCATGCTTTAGGAAGCACTCTCAATAGTAGTAGCATAGAATATATTGAGGGCAGTTAGAGTGAACAGGTTAGCAGTCCAGGCCAGAGCTGAATCATGGAGGAATAACCTTGAGGGCAGAGAAGATGCAATTTGGTGGTTGATGGGAAAGATGTGATAAGTAACCGGACAGTCGAAGGTTAAGGGGGCAAAGAGTAAAAGACATCTCTGACCTGGTGGTATGTTAGCCAGTCATGTCAAAGTTCACTGTTACCCTTAATGAGTGACCTATGCTTGCTGTCCCTCTTTCTTCCCTTCCCTTACACTTCAGACTCTGTAATTTTTTTAAAGTTGTTAAATATGTCTAAAACCTATTGGCTTATAAAGAACAATAAAATGAACAAACATGTACCCACTGTATCTACAGACGCAGAATATTTAAAAGTCTCATCTTTGGTCACATCCTTCCCTTTAACTCCTACTCAGCTAACTGCCACCCTGAATTTCAGGCTAATCACATTCTTGCTTTTCATCATACTTTAACTGTCTTTTATCTGATATTTAGTAGCATCTCTGACCTCTGCTTACTTGATGCCAGTAGGACCTGCCTCTCCATCTGTAACAGCTGAAGGTGTCTCCAGACATTGTCAAGTGTTCCCTGGAGACAAAATCACCCCCAGTTGAGAACCACTGCTCTGAAGTGTTAGGATTCAGTGAAGAGGCATTGAGTTTCTGTGACTGACAGGAGAGAGCCATTGTGTAACTTTCCTTCCTTCCCTGCTGCCCCACACCAGCCCCAGGTGGCTGTGGACAGTGGTATGTTCTTGTCTTTTGGTAGCGGACCTTTCCGGGTCCTGGAGATGGGCCTTTTCCTCTTATAAGTGCTGATGACTATTTTCTGTATTCTCATGGACCATAAGTCTACTTTCTGTCTAGCTGCATCTCTCTTTGCCCTAATCCCTCCCCCCTTCAAGGTAGTTTTTATGGGCCTGATGAGCAAATCACGCTTACTGCATTTACGAATTGATTCCATTTCTCCCCAAGCAAACAAAAAAGCATGTAAGCATGTAATTCTTGAGATTTACTGTCATTAAAAAAATATATATTAAGTACATGTTAAAAAATCAGAGTTAAAAGTGCCAATAAACTGTAAGATGCACATATTTTAAGTATACATTTTATAGCATTATTGATAGTTTGATACTGATTTGGGCCTAGGAGTGGTGAAAAATATTCACATTGGTAAAGATGATGGAACCTTTCATTTTTCTAAATTAAAATCTGAAAAATTGAAATTAAAATATATTTCGGTGTACACAGCTCTCCCATAACTTTGTGCATGGATTTTTTTTTCAAGTGCAATACAAACCTGTCCATGAATCCCAAAGCATTATAAAGTTGGCTCCATCTAGTGTGTGAAAGTATTATACAGCTAGGGGGGGGAAAGCTGTACTAAAAATCTCTTGGTACTTCATTATGAAATTAGGAGAAAAAAAACAAAAACAGACCAAAATAAAAGTAGACTACAAGTTATATTTGTGCCCTAGGAGGTAACACAGGTAGAAATGACCTTCACAGCGAGAGAGGAGAGAGGAGAAGTCGTTATACATTGAAACATCAACATCAAGCATGCCTGACATTGTGCTCTAACAGCCTTGCCTTTCCCCACTCCTGGATGGAGGGCTCGTTTACAGGCACAGTCAACAAACATGGCATGTCACTTGCCATGCCTGGCAGTGTGATATTCTCCATCCTGCCTGGCCAGATCCCCACTCTTCCAGTATGGAATCATATCTGAGAGTCATGCTCATTTTCCACAGTTAGGTGAGCGATGAGGGCTAGGCCCCCTTACTCTGTTTTCTGAACCCTGGATGATTTTCTTGATCACACTACAACTCTTTGTAGCTGGGAGCTTCCTACTGCCACGGAGTAGGCCCCTATCTCTTGGTTGTGTTTAATCTTGTTTCCTCGGAAGGATCCTGGCACAGTCTTCATTTCTTTCGACCAGCATTTCCTAAATTTCAGCCATTCTCAAGCAAACTTCATGACTTTTACCCCCCTTGACTCTGTGGGGGCTTAAAAAATTAGGACTGTATTTTCAAGAAAGGATATAATGGAAATCACAAGTGGAAGTACACGTAAAATAAATGAAACGAAACTAGAAGAAAACTGTCAGATTCTTATAAGGTGTGTTTTCTGGAAGTGCCTGAGCCTGAGGTCCGAGCTTTTTTGGTTACAAAGGGCAAGTGTTGAGAGATGGAAGACATATTTTAGCATCAAACAGAGACTTTTCCTGGGATGAAAGAAATTTGAATGGCCTTCTCACTGTGTAATTCCAGGGTTATTTATTGTGGAGTCTGTGCGTCTGGATTTAAGATCATCTGTGTCCCACACTGGCAGACGGCTTAAGATTTACCATCTTTGCCAACGGAACTTCATCATTTTCCTCATTTCCAAAAGGCCTTGTTTCCCCTAAAAAGCCTTTTCAAATAATACTTTTCCAAGCACTTCCTTACTTCTTCCTCCATTAACAAGTATAAATTGTGCTGATATCCCACATTTTCTCACTCTCTTTTCCAACTAGATAAAGTAACTTGAGGACAAAAATTGTGTGTTTATGTTTCCTTCTTGCAAATGCCATTAATTTAATTCATGCTTGGCATAAATAAGCAGGGAAGCACGCGTCATTCCTTTTTTTTTAAGGTAAATCATAGTCAGAAGTGGTCAGAAAAAGCACCATGGTCAATTAATTAATCACTTAGCCCATTGACAAATAGTTATTGGGCTCCTTCTCTGGATCTGGAAAGGTGCCTGGTTCAAGAGAGAAGAGGTGAACTAAACACATGGTTTATGCCTTCATGGAATTCAGAATCTAGTGTGGGATGTGGGGCATAGACTACGAAAGAGATGTCTGTAGTGCACAGTGCTAATTATAGACTTAGTTTGCTTCTGTGATTGTTGGGTGCCTCAGGTAAATTTGGAACACAGAAGCATAAAAAAAGGCATGTGGGCTCTGGAGTTTCAAACCTCAGATCTACCACTTATTAACATCTTGACTTTGGGCAAGCTACTCACCTCACTAAGTGTCCCTCAGTGTCTTTATTTAAATTTAAAAAAAAAAAAGATTAGATAAACATAAGGTGTGATATGCAAATACAAGGTGCAGTTATCATTGTGACAATATGATGAATTCTGTATTCTGTCCACCAACCCCCCAACTTTTTAAAAAGTGAGATAGAGAGAGACAGGATGTCATTTTCCCCAAATATTCAAATTCCCTGCCTGCCACACTTGTCAATGAAAATACATTGATCTTTGATCCAGTATTAGAAAGCAAACATCCTTGTTAATGGGAGTATCACTGTGGATAGTGCTTAAAGATTGCAAAGCCACACAATTTTCAAATTGTCTATGTAAATTAATAAATGATTTGAGCATTTCTCTGTCCAGGTTCTAAGGTCCCTGGTAGTACTGATTTATATCAAGTATATCAAACAGTGTCTGGGACATAGTAGGTGCTCAGAAAGTATTTGTTGAATTGTTAACGGAGTTGAGTTCCTGGACCTCCCATCCATGGAAAGGAGACCAGATCCAAAAGTCAAAGGCACAAGCAAAGCTTTAGTGGGGCTATAGCTCAAGTGGAAGGGAAACAGCATCAGCCAGAATGATCAGGGCAGCCTCCCAGAACACAGGGGAGGCCCTGCTGCTATATAGAAAGTTCTCTCTCCGGTAGGTTCCCGCTTGGGTCTGGTCCACTATGCTAATAAGGTAGAGGCATTAAAAAAAAAAAAAAAAGTGCCTCCTCCTGATTGGTGGGAAGGTCGATATTGGCGGTAACTCAGGCAGCTCATTGGTGCTTTTTGGGGCTGGGATCCTCAGTGTTGTCTGGCTTGTGTATGGGGCCGTATCCTTGGCCATATCCAGGTTTTGTTTGGTGAGAGAAGTATTTTCACCCTGATGCCCACAGTAAGTGTCCCAGATGCATAATGTTTTTCACTTGGGGCTTATTCCCATGGCCCCTAACTGCTAGAAGGAATGAGTTTTAATGAGAGTATTTTGAGTTTTCCTTTTTTTTTTTTTTTCCTTTCATGATTTCATCCACATCTCTTAAAAATGAAACAATGTTGTTTGATAGTAGAGGCTAGAAAATCCTGAATAGGAATGGTTATTATTCTCTACATCTGCTTTGCCATCCTTGCCTGTAATATCTGGCAGGTAATTAATACTTACTAGATGTTAAAATTAGGTAGCTTTGTTGGCACTATTTCTTTTTCTTTCTTTCTTTCTTCTTCTTTTTATTTTTTAAGGACACATGACTTAATGTTTTAAAGCAAAGATTAAATTTTTTTCCTTTTTATTAGTTTATGGCAGTATTACTTGAAATTACACAGGCCATTAATTTAAAATATTGGTTATTTTAGCATTTTACTATCCACATAAATATACACTTTGATTATAGGAAAGACTACCTAGGGTGTAAATTAGGTACAGAACACTAATATGTATTGAGTTTATTATGATTGATTGGATTTAATCAACAGACAGGAAGGATTTATGTGCAAATATTATTTTTCTCATTTTAAATCCTGTTTGCTCAGCATAACCAAAACAGGATGTCATTAGAATAAGAGTCAGTACTGAGATGTTTTAGAACTTTAGGAAATTTGACTAGTAAAACAAATTTATCATAAGGTGATTTGTTGAACACAAAGAGGTTCTATTAGTTAGAGTTTTGCTTATTTAAATACATGATTTCCTGCTTAACTTCTGGGCATATTTATATAGTAAAAATACAAGTTAAAAACATAATTGACATACTGAATCAAAGCAGAGCATTCCTTGGGCTAGAATATTTCCCTATAGCTAAGACAACCATTTGTAAAGGCAGTAAGTTGTCCACTATCAAAAGTTACAGATTATTAACATCTTAGTTTTTGGTTATTCATTATGAATATACTATTTACAAAAATCACAAATATATTATTCATAAATATTTCCTGAGCTTATGAATATTTAGTCTGTATAACCTCTTCAAATATCAATTTTCAGGGGCACCTGGGTGGCTCAGTGGGTTAAAGCCTCTGCCTTCAGCCCAGGTCATGATCCCAGGGTCCTGGGATCGAGCCCCACATCGGGCTCTCTGTTCAGCAAGGAGCCTGCTTCCCTTCCCCTCTCTCTGCCTGCCTCTCTGCCTACTTGTGATCTCTCTCTCTGTCAAATAAATAAATAAAATCTTTTAAAAAAAAGATTAATTAAAAAAAATCAATTTTCAAAAGCACCTTCACTGTTGCCTCTAAATAATAACTTTTAGAAGTTTTTGAGGCTCCAAAGGCTGACTTCTCATTCCTTACAGTGTTCTGAAATCAAATCTCTGTTCCTTGCAGAATTTTGGTTGAGTGTGATTGTTTTTAGGCACTCCGCTAAGTATTTTTTGTACATTACCTCATTTCATCATTACATTAATTATCAAACAGGTAATATTCATGCCCCCATTTTACAGATGCAAATTTTGAGACTCAGAAATTAAATGACTTGCCCTAGGTAAAACTATGAGATCAACACAGTGTGTGTGTGTGTGTGTTCTCTATACCGTACCACCACACTGTGTTGTCTCTGAATGAAAAATGGTTCTGTTTGTATTTGTAGGAGAGATATAGCAACTATTCATTCATTTATATAGAAACCACTTTTCTGGGGCTCTAGCTCATCTTGTACAAACCATACTTCACTCTGTGGACTTCCATACCACCTTCTACCATAGCCTGATTGTCCACAGAAGCAGTCTATCCCTACCTTCAGCTCAGTTTTTGGAATACAAGTATTAAATTTACATGAATAGATTAGAAGGTTTAGCTGACAAAATATCCATCCCTTTCATCTTATCTTTGTCTCCTTTCCTAGCTTCTCTGTGGACTGGAAAGGATTTAGGTGGTTCTTCCAGTTGTTGATGCCCTGATAACTCTTTCAGAGAGGGAACCTTGGGAAGGATGGATTCACCTTCCTTAGCATCTCAGGTGGTCTGAGGAAGCCATTTTGAATGGCCAAATATGATGTTACTTTAAAAATATTTCAATATCTCGGGGCGCCTGGGTGGCTCAGTGGGTTAAGTCTCTGCCTTCGGCTCAGGTCATGATCTCAGGGTCCTGGGATCGAGCCCCGCATAGGGCTCTCTGCTCAGCGGGGAGCCTGCTTCCCTTCCTCTCTCTCTGCCTGCCTCTCTGCCCACTTGTGATCTCTGTCAAATAAATAAATAAAATATTTTAAAAATATTTTAATATCTTAACTCTTGCTTTGAAGAAGAAAGAAGCTGGAGCCTTAGATAGTGGTGATTGGTACACACTCCTGCATCAGTCCTCAGCACCCTTAAGAGGATGGCAAAGACATCCTGCATGCCTGTTCATTCTTCAGTCTTTAATTACTTAAAAAAAAAAATATATATATATATACATATATATATATATAGTGACTACAATAAAAGGAAAGCCAAATTTTTTTTTTTTTTTTTAATGAGTCTGGAGTTAGCCCCTAAAGTGAGAGAAAGACACCACGATTTTAAACTCCTGAAGTGGAAGATTTTATTTATCCTGATGTCACATTGTAAGTAACTTTGGGCCCCCACAATGGCGACAGCCTTATCTTCTCCTGTTTATTTACCTAGATAAAAGAAAGTAAATTGCAGTTTTACTAAATTTCTCATTTGAAGAAATGCCAGTCAAAGTGACATAATCTCGTCTGTGTTTGCCTCCCCAGCTTTGTGTTGTCTCAGGAACTTGGCCGTGTTGTAGATTGTGGTCTGCTTATTGCAAAATACCCCAGATAACAAAGAAACAGCCTCTTAATCTCCTTTTATTCAGGAACAAATATTTCTTTTGAAGTGAACCCCAAGAGAGAGAATATCAGAAGGCTCAAGAGAGGAAATTAATCTGTTGTATTGATTATTATATTAAATGAAAGGCTAAACAATTATTTCATGGATTCTCCCTTCACTAATTGCTTAAAAATTGACTTCAGAAAACATTTGAGATGACTCTTTGTCAATTATATTTTTATTCTCAGGACATATTTTTCTAAACAGTCTTGAAAAGCATTAGTTTTTCTCTCTGGATGTTTGCATAAGCATCTAAATAGTTCTTTACTAAGGTCACAGTGAGCCTAAATCAAGTTTACCTGGGGTCATCTTGGTCTCGTCTGCTTTTCCTTATCAACCTGAAAAGACTTCTTTGTGTGCTAGGTACAATGAGTAGTCTTTCAGAAGATGCTGTGCCATCATTTTTACAGGGAGATCTGTTCTTGGTAGAAGGAAATAGAAACAGGATGAAAGAGATAATCGTGATTGAATGGTACTGACTGGGTATTTCTCCAGATAGGTAGTCATTAAAAATCGTCTCCAGTCAGGCTGTGAGGGTTTCAATTGAGAACTGCTGGACCCCTTTCTTGTAACTTTGTATCACAGTACTTACTTATGAAGATCTGTTGTGCTCAGCAACCAAAAGCTTCCAGAGTATGTAATTGTCCCATTAATGCCTGTTGACTCCTTCTTCCTAATTAGTTAAATGCCATCAGGCTGTACTTTGGAGGGCCTTTCTTATTGATCTTTTTTCCCCTCATTTTGTCACTCCTCTATCCATTCTTCCTTCTGTCCATCCATCCATCCATCCAGCATATATTTATTGAGCATTTGCTATATGTCAGGCACTGAGAATAAAGTAAATACAAAGGAACCTGCCTTCATCAAGGACAAAAGACAAACAAATAAAATGACTATTAGTGGGATTAAATACTATGAAAGAAAGAAACAAATTTTTGCTTGGAGAGCAGACAACCAGAAGTGGGTTGTTTTGCTTGCGGTAGGGAGGGTAGGAAAGATCTCTCTGAGGGAAAAATGTCAAACCTGTAAAGCCCTCCTTTGAGAGATGAGGGGCAGCCAGCCATGGGAGAGTCATTGGAGGAGGGAGAGCAGGGCCCCTGGTGATGTCCTCTCTGCCCAGTCTTCGGATAGGCAAGTGTATGGGAGTCTGGGTTTCTTTGGCGGGAGCCCCTGAAAACCAGAGCCCCATGCTTCTTCACTTTTGTCTTGCACACAGCGCCGGAAGGGGCCTCTCAAATGTGCTGGGCCAGTCAGTCAGTGTTTGTGTCGCAGGGCCTTACAGTGCGTTTGACTTTTCCCAGAGTGGAGCATGATGATATGTGGGGAGAAGAGGGGCTGTCTTTGTTACCTTGAGAGTATTTCTTGAGTTTCATAGTCATGTTCATGGTACTCTTGAATTACCTCATAGTAAGGCTGTCACTGAACATTCAAAGCATACTCACAGTAATTCCAGCTGGATGCTTTAAAGGATTAAACTCTACAAGTAGAAACTTCTTTATGCAACAAGTAAAGAGCACTTACCTTCTGGAGTTATTTCCTGCCTCTTTTAGATGATTTACATAGAATAGATTGTATTTAATTGTATGTGTTATAATACATTATATATTAGGGGTTCCTGGGCCTGACTTTACATTTGACTTTTATGAGAATCTTTTAAAAAAACACAGAATTCCAAACTTTACACCTGGGGAGTCTCATTCAGTCATTTGTTTGGGACAAGATCCTCGACATTGGATGCTCCGGAGTTGACTCCAACGGAGTAGTGTGGGGAGAGGAATCCCCAGGTGCTTCTGATAGGAAGACAGGCTTGGGAACTGTTGGCTGCGATCATAATGAAACATTTGAAGAGTGGTTAGATGTGTCCTAAATTGCCTGTGGGAGGTGGTTCTTGCATCAGTACAGTGCTGGGCACATCATAAGCCCTCAACCGTGGACTGTCATTAGGCCAGTGAGCAGAAGTTCAATTTTACAGAAAAAAGCAATGACTATCAAAAGAAAAGGTGGAAGAAAATGGTGCACTTTGGGGGGCAATAAAACATTTGATATCCAAATAAAATGAGAAATCTGACCGTGGTAATGGTTCTACATTTCTTCAGCCAAGTTTTGGACAAGTAACAAGTAAAACCTCTTATCTCTTCTCTCACTCATTCAACGTAGTGATTGAATTTTTCCTTCCAAAAAGATTCCAAGGCCCAAATTTAGCATCCAAAGAAAAAGCTGGCTGTCACTTGGATAGTTGATAGTTCCATTTTAGTTAAGGTCATCCTTGGAGAGGTCAGTAAGAATTCTGATGACCCTTGTTGGTTTGCTGGGATTTGGGGCAAGGAATAATAATTAAGATTTTAATGCATTAGAATACAGGTAATATTTTTAGTCCACATTTGGTGTTTTATTTTTTAAATATTATTTTTCCTTTTCCTTCACTGGCATTTGAAAGTTCATGTTTAAATTTAGGGCATATATGTATATCTATCTATCTATCTATCTATCTCCATCTATATATATCGATACACACATATATACATATGTATACATATGCATATGCACTTAGGATACTCATCTGGTTAATATAGGTGTGTACAAGAGAGTTACTTTCATGTTGTAGATTAATTCATTTTAAAGATGTTTACTGAACATCAACTACTGACAGTTTATTCCACTAGGTTCTAGGGACACAGTGGTGAACCAAGCGGACATGGTTCCCGCTGCTCCGAGACATTTGTTGAATAATTGGGTGGCTGCTTGAGGATTGGTATTTTATTTTATTTTTAAATTTTTAGTTGAAGTATAGTTGACATACAATATTATATTAGTTTCAGGTGTACAACATAATGAATTGACAAATATATCACAGAGTGTTCACCATGGTAAGTATAGTCACGATCTGCCACTGCACAAAGTTATTATAATATTACCGACTCTGTTCTCCATGCTGCACTTTCTGAACCATGCCTTATTTATTTGATAACTGGAAGTTTAATACCCTTCATCTGTTTTGCCTATCTTCCCACCCATACCGCCCTCTGGCAACCACCAGTTTGTTTTCTTTTCTTGTATTTATGAGTCAGTTTCTTTGTGTTTGTTCATTTGTTTTTTAGATCTCACATATAGGTGAAATTATATGTTATTTGTCTTTTTCTGACTTATTTCACTTAGAATAATACCCTGTAGTTCTATCCATATCATCACAAATGGCAAGATTTCATTATTTTTGATGCCTAAGTAATATTCCATCACACACACACACACACACACACACACACATCTTCTTTATCCATTCATCTTTCATTGGACACTTAGGGTTTCATATCTTACCTATTCTAAATAATGCTTCAGTAAACATAGGGATACATATATCTTCTTGAGTAGTGTTTTTGTTTTCTTCAGGTAGATACCAGAAGTGTAATTACTGGATCATATGGTTGTTCTGTTTTTAAGTTTTTGAGGAACCTCCATACTGTTTCTCATAGTGGCTACGGTGATTTACATTTCCACCAATGGTGCCTTCCCCATCCCACCCCCACATCCTTCCCAGTATTTGTCATTTCTTATCTTATCAATACTAGCCATTCTGACAGGTAGGCATGATATCTCATTGTGGTTTTCATTTGCATTTCCCTGATGGTGAGCCATGTTGAGCCTCTTTTCACGTGTCCGTTGGCTATATGTATATCTTCTTTGGAAAAATGTTTGGATTCTTTGCCCATTTTTAAATCAGATTTTTATTTATTTTTGGTGTTTAGCAGACCAGTATTTTAGTATTAGGGTAATGTATGTAAGGTTTTGTGAATTTTGTAGATGGTGGCATATATGCATGTTTCAGTCAAGCTTTATATTCCATTGGCTGGTGGGTATTTCATTGCTGCAGCCAAAAGGATTTTCCAAGAACTCTAGTATAATATAGATCTTTCTAAAGTACCATGAATAGTGGAACACATGCCTCTTAAAAGTAATTTTATTTAAATACTTATATAAACAGTCAATGGACAGCCTTCTTGGGGTGGTGAATTATCTGGGATGAAAGATAAGTTGATGTCATTGGCTGAACGTGCCAGGGGAGCTTTTGGCGCACCACTTGGTGTCCCTGCTGGAATGGCTGGAATTGATACCATTGGTTTCATGGTCAACACTTGAGAGCCCATGGAGGGTACAGATTTTCCCTGTGTGTAAGCATGTAATAAATCAGGGTTTCAGTTCTAAAAGCTACCCGGTACCTTGTAACTTAATGCAATTTCAAATAGTGCCCAAAGTGAGAGAGAGTCCAATTCAGACTTTTAAAAGATAATCTCTTAAAGGTCCCGATATAGTTGTTTCTTACCCCTTCCTCTTTATTTTCTCTGTCCCCCCCCCCCCCCACTCTGTCCTATTTCCGGTAGTTCTCTAGATCAGTCAGTGTGAATCAAGGATAACAGCCCTAACCACAGTCATAACCCTAAGAGCTTTTTTCTTTTTTTTAATTGAGAGCTTACTATATGCCAAAGACTATGCCAAACACATCACTATATTATCTTCTCCAGTTCTAACAGTAACATTTAAGATAGGCACTTTCCATTCCCCTTCCTCAGGTGAAGAATCTGGGGTACAGGAAGTTTGGTAAATTTGCACAAGGCCACAGAGTTACTAAGTGGTAGAATTTCAGCCTGCATAAGTTGACAGCAGAACCTGGGTCCTTTATTTTTATGCCATTTGTGACTTAGGAGAAGGGAGGTCAGGTAGGTTAGTAAGGGGAATAGTGTAGCCTCTTAGTCATCTCTTTGCTCCCATACCCAGCACAATACCTGGTGTGTAGGAAGTGCTCAGTAACTCTCGTTAATGAATACAGTTATTGCATTAGGAACCTGTATGCCCTACCCTACCCCCTTGTCTTTCTATTTATTGGTCTTTAGTTTTGCCAGTACTTTGTTCACTTTTCTGTACTTCTCTTCACCCTTTGTACCCTCAGGGCTCCCCACCTCCCATGAACTATCATTACCTCCTACCAGGACTATTGCAGTAGCCAATCTTGGCCCTCCTTTAGTTGAGTCTCAAAATAGCAGCTAGAGGGAACTTTCTAAAAACTCATCTCTGGGCCCTTTGTTCTCCTTCATACAGCCTCTCAGTGGTTTTCTGTTCACCTTAAATCAAAATCACCTCCTTCTCCCTGGCCTACCAGATCCTGTGATGGTCTGGCTCTGGTCACGGCATTAGTCTCATGGACACCACCCTTTTCCCTTCTTCTCTGTCCTCCAGCCATAATGGATCATTCTCCTAATTCCCACCTCAGGATTCTTGCATGTATTTATTGTTACTACCGCTCAGAAGACTCTTCTTCCATGTCCTCCTTCCCCCGGCTGGTGCCCCCACTCAGATTTCATTGCAGAGGTCCCTGCCCAAGAGAAGTCTTTTCTGACCCTTGGATTTTAAGCCTTTCTAGATCTCTGTAGCATTTACTACTTGTATCTTTATCTGTTTGCATGATTACTTAATATGTGTCCCACTAATCCATAAACTCCAAGAGTTTACCAAAGCCTGGGACATAGTAGGTGTCCCATAAATATTTATTAAACAAAAGAATGAATGAATGAACAAATGAGCAGACTAAAGAGTCTAAATAGCTTGCTTGAGACTCCTGGCTAGAGATTTCCTATTATTAAAGGGAAGTTAAGACAAAGGTAATTTCATTACATTATGGAATTCAGTTTGATTATGGCTTGTCGAGATTGCATTGTTTTCTAATCATTTACTTTGGAGATAAGCTCTTAGACACAGAGAGGTGAAGTCACTTGTCCTGGGCACACAGCTAGCTCATGTCACATATCTTTGTTCTGACCTTTGAATGATGTGTCAAGAGAAACATACATATTTTCATAACTCTACAGGACATCTTTGGTGTGCTGAGTCTGTAGGAGCTCCATCAATATTTGATAATATTGATGTTGTCATGTTGGAATTTTTAAAGTGTTGTCGGAGAACATGTGTTGTTATTTTTTTTCTTCTTGTACACCGGTGTGTCCAGAATTAATTGGGTGACAATCTAAGAGCACACAGATATACGGCCTAAAGATGTGTCCATCCTAGAAGACAGTGCCCACAGTTAGAAGCAGCCTGCATTTGGTTCCTAGTAGGACAGGGCAGGGACCCCCCTCATATTCTTGGGGTCCAAGAGTGAGGAATGCTGACTGGATCTCTAGTCTGCCAGCAGGAGAGCATGGCCAATTACCAGCTGCAGTTCCAAAAATGTCTCAGATCGCCCAGACTGAAAAGGGACACAAGCGATCTCACAGCCCTCCTAGATTCTGGGACTGTATTAAGTGTTAAAAATTCACCGGGATGTGAAATTACCTCCCTTTCAAGTTCTCTACTAAGGCACAGCCGCTGCAAGCCTCCACCAGCACCTGTGCTGGGGAGGGCTAAGTGAGCATCCTGAGGTGCTCGCCTGACTGCTGGGGTGAATTGCAGGCCTCCTGGGTCCCTGCATCGCCCCCCGTGCAGGGGTGAAGCAGCAGTTTTGTCCTGCAGGTACAGTAGGTACTGGATTAAACAGGTCTGCTCTTGCAGACAGAGACCAGGCACCGTTCTAGCACGAGCTGTGTTTGGATTGGAGTTTCCAGGGCCTTATCAGGAGCCACCCCTAGTGACACAGCCGGTGCCAGAACTAACTTTGACTTTCACTCCTCGCCAAGGGCTTGCAGAACACCTTAAAGGAAAAAAGATGGAGGCGCTTAGAGTTCAGATGTTCATGCCTTGCTCCTTTGAAAGCTTATATCTGTAAGTGAAGTTTTATTCTGGAAATAATCCCGGGACCACTTAACAGGAGCGATTTTTTTTTTTTTTTTTTTTTTTTTTTAAGGGGGAGGATAGAGAACGGAAAGGTTTTATTGGGAGTTAAAAATACTGGAACTGTTACTTTGTGACTGTGGCTTTAATCAGCTTCAGCTGTAGCCTCTAGTATGTGGCTATGACAAGGATAACAACTAATTTGTCCAAGGGGGTGGGGGTGGCGGATCAAAATGCTGGCCTCTTAGCTTTGTCTTCTTGTTTAAAATTGAATGTTGATCTTAAATTAATAATGCCAAAAAAATGACCGCTTGAAAAATCTGAGAACAGAGCTTGATTTATGATTATGGGGTAGATTACAGCTCAGCTTCGTCATGAATAAAAAAGGGTTCTCTTCAGGAAAACGAGTGTGCTTAGCAATAACATTTGTCAGAATTGTCCTATTGCAAACACTTCGGATTTTTTGCTTTCTCTCTCTTTCTCGTTTTTTTACCTAACTGTGGAATAATAGCAGTTGCATTTATAAATAATCTTGTTTGCATTTCTGTATATTGATTTTTTTTTTTCCTCTTTGAGAGAAAAACAAAACATCCAAACATCAGAATCATCTGCCTGGCATATCAATGTAGAACAAGTTTGCGATGGGCAGTTTCAAAGAAATACTTAAAAAGAGAAAGACTAAATAGATGATAGCTGCCCCCCCCACCTTAACATTTACTTTCAGTGTTAGGTGATAAGATTTGGAAACAATACTAAAAGCTGTGTCCCTCAGTGAATAGGCATTCAAGCAAATCAACTTATGCAAAAGCCACCTCTGGAGCTTAATAATTATTTACTGAACGTTCCTGGGTCATGAGAGAGGTTCTGATTAAGTCAGAAAAGCATTATGTTCAGCAGCTTGTGAAGGTGTGTTTAAAGACGGCAAGAATCATGGAAAAATACTAAATGTAGCAGAACTATTTTTAGAATTTGATTCTTAAAAAATGAATTCCCACAAATTCAAGCGCCGTTGAAGTTCCTAATGTTCAGTACGTAGATCTTTAGAAGTTCTCAGAGTAGCTTTTTAAATGATTTCTAATTTCTTATGCTATTTTGGCTGTACTGAGTTTGTTTTCATTGATACTGTTTTCATTCTATAGGTCATTGAAACAGTTTAAATACTTACCTCTCTAAAATGATAGAGCATTTTACGAACACAGTTTGTGTATTTTAATTATGTATTCAAAATGCCATTATCCTAGAAAGGTTATAAGTTTCTGCTTCGCAAACCAGATAATAGTTAAGGAGATGATGGCTGCTCTGTTTGATTCATACCCAAGAATGTATCTGTAACTTACTAATGTTTTAAATATTAATTTTATGCAAATTAATGGATGGCATGAATGGATAAAACATGCCGTTCTGATGCAGCCTAAGGACAGTAATGATGTCACCCTTGAAATTACACCAGTTAATTCTTAATTTGAACTTCTTTTGCTTAATTGATTCTGAATTTCTTTCTTTGGTTAAAGGAAATACTCTTCATAGGAGCAGGCTTCCCTTCTAAATTCCCAGAAGGAAGTTCTTAGCACACGTCTTTGACAGAACTCTTCACTGAGCTGTTGCCTGTTAACTTCTTTGTTCCTGTTCTTTTAGGAAGGGCACTCCCTGTGAATTAATTGTTTCCTTTGTACTTTCCTCTAGGAAAGCAGAGGAGCACTATAGCAGAAGGCAACATTCTAAGAGTTCTGGCTTCCTAGAAAATAACTTGTTAGTTTTCACTAGTGTTGAGATGTTAAGAAGATGCTCAGAGGATCCTAAATGAAGAATTAGAACATAGTGTCATATAATGTCTACTTCTTGTCCATGGTGTGCCGGCCACCATTCTAAGTATCTTACCTGTACTAAAGCATTTAATTTTTATATTTGCTCTGTGACAAAGGTGCTTTTTTCTACTTCCATTTTGCAGATGAGAAAATTGAGGTTTGGTCAGATAAAAAATCCTACCCAAGTCATATACCTGAGAAATAATAGAGCCAGCTTTTCAACCTTCGGTGTTCTGACTCCAGGACTTATGCTTGTCTCTGTTATGATGCTCTGTGGATTTTCATTTAAGATCCTGAATGCATGATGTTTGTTTCTCTGCCTTTTTATTGAGTGGGCCTCTCCAATGCACACATTCCTGAATTATTCCAACGGTTACTCATTTGAGCTTTGGGAGGGCACAGTTCCTCCACTGCTACAGTATTTGTCTATCAGATATATTTCCTTATATCCAATTCACTATTGATTATAATTAGAAGGCATCTATTTGGGGAAAAGATCTACTAAATATATACATTGATTATGAAATCCATCCTAAATTGAGAAATCTTAAAATATAGAGGGAAAGTTTGTCTTAGAATTTAGGAAATATAGTAGCTCCCTAGAGCCCAGAGCTCTTTGGAAGAATGTTTCTCTGTCACTGGGTGATTCAAGCAAAATGGTTTGATGAAAGGTCTTCCAACACTAAGATTCTAATATCTGATTTTAATAGAGGTGGGGTATTTATTAGGATAGAAACACTGCATTTATTCATTGAACAGATATTTATTTGAGCCTACTGGGTGCCAAGTAGTCCTCTGGGTGCTGGGGAAGGTATATGTGAATGAAATATAAAAAAAATCCTGTCCTTATGGAGACCAGGTCATGAAGGACGATGCACATTTAAGCTCCATTCTTAAGTCTGGGCCTCATCCTTACAGTCCAGAGTGGCTGCTGGACTCTAGTCATTACAGCTGAAGTCCAGGAGATATGATGGTAGAACTTAGGCATGAAGCTAATCAAGCTCCTGAAAATCTGGGGAATGTCATGAATAGCAGCGTACTAGCTAAAATGAAAAGAAAATAGGAAAATGAATATTGGGTTGTTTGAGTTGTAGATTTTAGGCTGAAATTTTATCTTTTTCAGAATGACTGATATTTTTCCAAAGTGTCACAAAAACCAACTGTGGTATCCAGGGCACATCAAACTGGTTTAATAAAAATGGAGATTGACTAGTCTTTGCAAGTCAGTGTCCAGTGTTCAGGGTTTTCAGGGCTTCAAGGACCATTTCATTCAGATGCTCAATGTCATCCTTCTTGTTCTCCGTCCTCTGCTGCTTCTTTCAGTTTACATTACTGTTTCACCTAGTCTGGCTTTCTTTTCAGTTGGCCCAGGAAATTGCAGACTTAATATCCCACCATCTTTCCAAATCTTTGTTTTTTTTTTTTTTTTTTCCAGGTTTTGTACATTTATTCCTCTAATAACAAAATCATACAAAGCCAAGGCAGCTACAGAACCCCATGGACCCTGACCAGTGGCTCGCAGGCTTCCTCGAGGCTCAGTGTGGACAGGGGTGCAATGCAGCCAAGCCCCCGCCCTCCAAATCTTTGTATAAGGAGAGTTCTTTTACCCCAGTAACTGTAGTCAAAGGTGTAGGGCTGCCTCCTACTTGACCATCTTGGAGCACAAGCCCATTCGGTGGATATGCTCATTGGCTAATCTTGGGTTGTGTTTCTATGTCTGGTCTGGGGTTAGTAGCACATCATAACCTCATGAGCTGAAAGTGAGGAGCCTGGTCCTTCAAGGTGAAATCAAGGTGCTTTACCAAAGAAGTGGGGCAGGATGCTAGGCTGCTCCTGAGGCCATTATTTGTACTTTGTTTTGATTTCCACACCGTTTTGTGACCTTTGCATCTTGGTAGTAGCTACGTCCAAACATGCATCAAGAGAGTTCTTCATTTTGAAACATTGTAGGTACATTATCCTGTCATGTCATACAAATTACTTACACCTTAGAGGGGATGAGTTTTTCAGAGCATTTTAAAACATGGCAGCTGTGTGTGAATGGGCTTCCATAGTTGGACAGAGTAAGTGAGAATTCTAGAATGTGGTCTAGTGGAAGGAAGCTTGATGTGAAAGAAAGCAAGCTCGAGTGTGGGGCATCTTAACTTTACTGGCTTTAAAACCTTTTGATGGCCTGGCTCTCAGAGGCAATTCCTGAAGGGAACTGAGTGTGAAGATTATGCCAGCCCATAGTGGCATCTGTGGAAAACAGAGAACATTTGTGGTCATAAAATGAGGAAATGGCATGCTTGTATCATTCAATGTCATCTTTTAGTTAGAGTGTATAGAACTGAGAAACTCTGGGAGTGGGGAAAATAATCAACTTAAAAAAAAGTCTGATGATGAAAATTGCCTATAAGAACATTGGTCGTATGTTACAGAAGTCTCTTGAACATTTTTGGTCATCCTTCCTAGTTAAAATTTTTCAAGTGAACTCTCAACATACTTTTATTTTATTTATAAATTATAAACATGTTTATAATGTTTATATATTATACACATTACTTTATGTTACATTATATTATAATTACATTATATGATATGTACAAAAGTAGAAAATAAAAATGAAGGTTAAAATATATGTAAAGAAATGTTCTAATATTTTCTTTCTGAGCCCCAGAATACCATTTTTTGAACCTTCTTTTGAAGAATATTGATATACTGGGAGTCTTCTTAGGGTTCTCTTTCATTTTGACCTAATCAATTACGGAGATTATCTTTCCTGATACTGGAGGTCCAGCTTTAAGAATATTAATTCTGAATAGATGCAGAGAGTCTCCAGTTTTTAACCAACGAATTAGGGCTTAGGTTTGGAAAAGTCAAGATTTCAGACTTTTTTTTTTAAAGATTTTATTTATTTATTTGACAGAGAGATCACAAGTAGGCAGAGAGGCAGGCAGAGAAAGAGGAGGAAGCAGGCTCCCCGCTGAGCAGAGAGCCCGATGGGGGGCTCGATCCCAGGACCCTGGGATCATGACCTGAGCCGAAGGCAGAGGCTTTAACCCACTGAGCCACCCAGGCACCCCAAGATTTCAGATTTTAACTTACATGGGATTAGTGGTGATTCTTTTAGGATGTTCTCTTCCTTTCGTACAATGAAAGGTGCAGAGCTTCAAAGCATAGGAGTGCTGTCCACTTAGGACACCATCATCTCCCTCCTGTCTAGCAGAACCTGACCTTTGGGAAGCATCCAAGTATTTGGTGAAGGAAAGGAGAGGAGAAAGACAAGCTGTACTTTGCAGTCCTTTTTCTTTTCTCTGTGCCAGAAACTCTGTGCCAGAGTTCTTGGTAGTATGTATTATCTGAGCTGGTAATGTTACCAGAAACATTTTGGCAGGTTTTCATTTTTTTTTTTCCTTGACCATTAAAACCCAGAGTTGATGATGACAGAAGTCCAGAAGATCCCCGTATTTGAAGCCGAACTATGAAATCTAGTACTCTGACATGTACAAGGTACAAAATCTTTCCTTACGGGCACTTGGTTCTACCATGAGTGGTGAAAAGGTCATCCTTATATTCACAGTGCGATTACTTGAGAAGGAATGGGAAGGTTCAGATAATGGGAAGGCTGATCATTTGGAAGTATCGAATACCTAGACTGCCACTTAAAAAGATAAATCCACTGACCAACTCTTGCTTCAGTGGTTTCTGCACTTGGAGGCACTCACACAAGATTCTTAATCATTTCTTTTTGCTGACAGAACCAACTGATTTGGGGGGGCACTTTCTGTAAATTCAGCCTTTTGGTTCCTTTTTCTTAGGATAACATAGTTGTGTTGTAACCATAAAGATCCACTGGCACTTTTTGGATGGATGTTTTTATTTGTTTGGTTTTATAGCCCATTTGGCAGGAGAGAGTAGCCCCCATTTCCTTCCATTCCTCGTGTTGGAATCAGGGTAATAAAGACTTCAGAGTTCTTGGCAGGCTTGCTGGAGGTAGGGGATGGCATGAATTTCCTCAGATGTGGAAGAAAGTGTTTTCATCTAAGAATACAAGGTGTGAGCTTCAGGGCCTACTGAACTCCTTAGGTATTAATTTACTCTTAGTTTCTGAACATGGTCAGGCATCAGAGTCAGCTGCAAAATTTTTATAGACATATTGATCCCTGAGCCTCATCTTACCTGAAATCAGAATTTCTAGAGATGGAGACTGGAATGGCATTCTCAGCTGATTTTTTTGGCAGCCACTCTTACATGGAAACTCTGGTGCCTTAACCTGATTTTGACCTGGCATTCTCACTTGTGTGCCTTCTTGTGTCTCCACTGTGTATTTGAACCTCAGCCATTGTGCCTTCCTGAACATCGTTACATTATACTCCAAGTGTACAGGCAAATGCTAGGCTTTGAGCTCTGTTAACTTAATGATTATACTGAAGATTAATTTTCCCTGGAGGAAAACGCTAGAATTTTTACTTTATATCTCAGGGGAGAATTGCAGGATAAATAATCTCCCTCCACCCCTGAAAAACTTTGTCCTGTTCTCTGAATTAAATAGGGATTCCCTAAATCTTAAGAGGGAAATCTGCTGTCATCCGAACTTGAATATAGGCTTATACAAAATTGCTTTTAAAAAAAGATTTTATTTTTATTTATTTATTTGAGAGAGAGAGGGAATGAGAGAGAGAACGCATGAGAGGAGGAAGGTCAGAGGGAGAAGAATACTCCCTGCTGAGCAGGGAGCCCGAGGCGGGTCTTCATCCTGGGACTCCAGGATCATGACCGAAGCCAAAGGCAGTTGTTCAACCAACTGAGCTACCCAGGCGTCCCACAAAATTGTTTCTTTGCATCAAAAAAGAAGTAGCAAGTTCATGGTTTGCTATTTCTTCTACTATTAATTTTTTAACTCTGTTCCAGTTTAATGGACTCTGTTCCAGTCATGCTAATTTTGTTTACATCTGTCATAGATTTTAATCCTCATCACAACGCTGATAGGCAGGTGTATTAAACAGTCTTCATAAATAAGGAAAACTGAAGCTCAAAGGGATTGACCGAGTTGGCCATGGTCACAGATTCATAAGTGGCAGAGCTGGACTCTGCCTGAGGAATTGAAGAGAGGAAACACAGGAAAAAGTATGTCGTCTCCTTCAGCCCAGAGACTACATTGCAACTGACATCTGGTTTCCTACCTTGGATAATAAACCATGTTATGGAGACCAAGCTGAACCATAAGGCCTATTAAAGGGATATTGGCATCACTGTCAAAGATGAAGCGTGGCTGGGTCAATGTCATTTGGATCTCAAGGAATTTCTTTTTTTTTCTTTTAATATTTTATTTATTTATTTGACAGAGAGAGGGAGAAAGATCACAAGTAGGCAGAGAGGCAGGCAGAGAGAGAGAGGGAAGCAGGCTCCCTGCTGAGCAGAGAGCCTAATGCAGGACTCCATCCCAGGACCCTGAGATCATGACCTGAGCTGAAGGCAAAGGCTTTAACCCACTGAGCCATCCAGGTGCCCTCTCATGGAATTTCTGGTATATTTAAGAATTTAATGAAAGCCATGGAATTGACTGTATGAATTAAGGAATTTACAAAACATTTTGGACCACATATCCAATGTCTACACCATCCCAGAGAAGGGGGGAGCTTTGAAGGTTTAAATACAAATTCAGCCATAGAAGTGGGAACTCAGGTCACGTGTGTGGATGGATGCTGTCTTGTGGACTTTAACGTTGGTGACATTGGCACACTCAGTCATAGCCGTGCATTAGGGAGGGGGGCTTGGAGAGGGTCAGAGCAGTGGAATGGCTCAGGGACCATCCGGCTGCTCTGCAGTGACTGAGCTAGAACTTGGGTCCAGTTGATAGTCCTCCTCCTTGAATCCCGTTGAGAAATTCGCAGCTCTTGGGAAGTTGTGTGTCAGGCTTCACTGCTTCAGGGAAATGCTAGTAACGGCGTTTGCCTCTCTTTCCCTTGGCTGTGAAAGGGTGATTTCTTAGAGTGATCCACCTTCCCAGGTGGAACTATTTAAGAGTCAGACAATCTGGATAACTGATTTAATTTTAGGGCATCTCAGAAAAATGTTTGTGACCGTGGCTTTAAACAGTGTGAGGTTAGAAACCAGGTATCCCCAGCATAGAGTGCTCTGTTCCCCTGGCACAGAGGGAACACTCCCTGAGTAGTTGTTGAATAAATGACCTTTACATAATCTGATTAAAAGGCATCAGACTCACTGAATTAGGATTACCAATGCAGATTGAGCCCCAGATGAGTGCAGTTAGCTTTTAAATTCATCTGGACGACTCTCCTTGCTTATCTTTAATGACGAAAGCATCAGGTCCTCATTTTAAACATAAGCTTTTGTAGCCACGTGTGATGTTCTCACATAAGCCGCGACTTTGAGTTTAAAACCTGATGCTCCTTTGTCTTGCTCCCACTTTGAGGGGTAGATATCTTCATTTTTGTCTATGATTGCTGATTTAATTAATTCTAAGAGACAAAGGTCTTTAAAAAATGTCAAATAAAGCTGAGGATCTGGAGTCATCTTTAACAATCTAGAAAGACCCTGCAGGGAAAGACCCTGCAGGGAGTGTGTGCAGTGAAGTGACTACAGTCTTCCTTTTGCATTTTTTTTTTTTTTAGAAAATTTATTAAAATAATTTCAATTAGCCAAGCTCTGCTACATTTTCCTTATTGGACTTTCAATTTATTTATAGGGGTATACTGTATAAATATGCATTTTTTTTTTCTGATAGGGTATCTCAGCAAATGCTTTAAATGATATTGTTGGGAACGTAAAGTCTGAAGCCTTACTGTGGTTGATAACTGGTAATTTTAATTTAAGATGTCTCAAGAATGCTTTACTGTTAATTGAAAGGATTTTTTCCCCCAGTATCACAGCCAATGGCTTGTCTTGAGCAGCTAATTAGTGCGATTATTCCACAGCTGCATTTGCTACAGCACAAAGGTTTGCTCCTGTTTTTATCAAAAGGATCAGTCTCTCTGGGAATGTTTTAACCTGACAGGCTTTGAATAGTAAGGCTGTTATTTATTTATTTATTTTTTAAGAGCTGTTCTCCCTTCTTCCCCCACCACCTTCCTTTTCTCGTTCAAGAAGCTGCATTTGAGCTTTGAACACACACTAAAAAATGTGAAAATACCTTTGCTTTTTATGCTCTTCTAAATAGAGCCTTACCTGGTGAATAGATTATTTTGAGTAACGTCTAGGTGTTCCTACTGTGTGGATGAGTACATGATATTAAAATAAGTGGGGTATTCACATTGTTTAATCTGTGCGCGTCTATAGGAAACTGTAAAGGACAGAGGATTTAAGTCTTCTGGAATGCTGAAGATCTCCAGGAGAACCAAGCCACTGATACTCTCAGCACTTTCTCTTCCTACTGTCAAAATACAGTCTGTGATGGACCCTGTCTCTTTTCCTTCAGGCAACGGGTGACTTTGATTATCAAGTCATTCCTTCATGTTCGTAATTTAGTTCATGTTCCTCGCGTTTTTAAATTAGAGACATATATTCTGCCATTGAGAAAAATATTTCGGCTTTTTTATAATTTAGGGGGGAGTAGAAAGAGAAAGAAAGCAGAAAAAAAAAAAGAATAGAAAAGAAAAAGAAAGAAAGAAAATAAGAAAGAAAAGAAAGAAATTAACCTCTAGTTTTACTTTCCATCTGACAGCTAAGATCACCCTGATACAGTCCCTACTAGGCATGTCTATTTGTGTACATACATACACACACTTTACTTATTTTAAATTAAAACATAAATACTCTTTTGATTGCTACTTTTTATTTTATCCTTATTACCTACTTTTCTTACTTTGCTCTGTAGTTGTGCATTTTTTTAAAATAGTATGATATCAAATTCATGTATTAACAACTTAGTTTTTTAAAACCAGGTTTATGCTGAAATCTCATAAATAGCTTTATTTTTTCCCCAGTTTTATTGAGGTATAATTGACAAAAGCTATATATATATATTTAAGGTGTATAACGTGATGACTGGATACATGTGTATACACTGTGATATGATTACAGTCAAGCTAATTAATACATCCATCATGTAGTTACTATTTCTTTTCTTTTTCTTTTTTCTTTTTTTTTTGCTATGAGTAAGGCCACTCCTATAGCGAATTTCAAGTGTGCAGTAAGTATTGTTACTGTAGTTGCCTTGATGAACATTGGATCCCTAGAACCTGACCTCATAACTAAAAGTTTGTGCCTTTTGACCAGGCTCTCCCCTAATAATTTATGTAGTCATTCTCATATGAGGGGGAAGATTTAGGAGGCTCAGAATTTTTTTTTTAAGATTTTATGTGTTTATTTGACAGAAATTATAAGTAGGCAGAGAGGCAGGCAGAGAGAGAGGAGGAATCAGGCTCCCTGCCGGGCAGAGATCTCAGTGTTGGGCTCAATCCCAGGACCCTGGGATCATGACCTGAGTCGGAGGCAGAGGTTTTAACCCACTGAGCCACCCAGGTGCCCCAAGGTTCAGAATATTTTGCAATGTGTAAATAGCTTTGCAATGTCAAGTTTTCCACATTTTGAATTATGTTCTTAGGAAAACTGTCCATCAATGAAATTTCTGAGTTAGATTGTCTGAACAATATTAACGCTTTTTGATAAAGTTGTTTTTCTTTTGCTTTTCTTAATATGCCTTAAAGGATTGTGCCAGCAATGGCTCAGACTAGCATTATTGGTATACTTACTCTGGTAGTGAACATTTTTTTTTTTTTTTAAATTGGGTCATACCGTGAATATTTTTTTTTGCAGCTGACTTTTCTAAGTTCATTATATTGCGTAGATTTAATTATAACTGTAAACATATTATTTCTTCAGCATTTTGAATGGTTGGATAGTACTACCTTATTTGATACTATCATAATTCCCTGAATTGATTTCCTATGGTGAGTAGTAAGTTAACTGCTAGTATAATTTTTACCATGTAGTTTTCTGGAACCGTGTGAGAGAGAAACACAAACATCTCATCTGTTAGCATGTTTTGCTACCTGCAGAATTTGAAGGTTCTTGTCTTTAAGGAGTTCGTGAGGACGGCCAATGGCTTAAAGGCTTTATTTTGTCTTTTGTTGGAGGGTAAAGACCATACTGAGCTTTATACTCAAGGAAGGAAGCTAAAGCCTTTCATATTTCCCTTGATGAGCGACTTCCTTGAGAGTGAATATTTTCTCAAATGTTACTGTTTTTCCGATTCTAGGTATCAAGGTTTTGCACTGTTTGCCCTAAGCAGAGATTTTTTTTTTTTTAAAGAAAACCAAATTGCTGGAAATAAATAATCAATGAAAAAATTCTATCTAGTAATAATAGCAAGGACAAACCTTTATTGAAGTAGTACTACATGGCCCTCATTGTGCATTATTTTACTGAATTGTCTCCAAATCCTGAAGAGGTAGGACATAAAATACAAGGAATGTAACCGAAGTTTTTAAAACCCCCTCTCTCTCTCTGATAAATGAATAAATGTGTGAAAAAACTATTATTATCCCTCTTTTCCAGATAAGGTAACTAAGGCAGAGGGAGGTTGAATAAACTTGTTGATGCTGTAAAGCTGGCAAGATAAGCAGTCGCAACCCATATTTAGGAAAATTAGGAGCTCTTTTCTTCCTAACTTAAGACTAGTGTTTAAGCTTTTTCTGTAATTTTGGAGAGAGTGAGCACCAAAACCATCAGAAGTAGGCCGCATGGGGATCTCACAGACATGTGTAGGGGAGAGCTTGCCAAGATGAATCAGGAGAAAAGACCGTACAAAGAACACCAGCCGGAGAACTGTGTTGTCAAACCAGCCTGTCCTCTGCCCCCTCCCCGAAGCCTGAAGTGAGCCCAGGGTTAACCTTCCTGGTCCAAATGATTCCTTTGTGAATGGTTTTTACTTCCCATTTCCTCACAGAATCTCCCCATGACAAAGTTCACCTTTTCTTGAAATTATTCCACGTTAGTAAACATCTTCGACATCTTCAAGGAATTTAGATAATGTGTAGGAGTAGTTATTTGGTTAGAGTCAGTTACGAAAAAGCAAATCAAGCAATTTATTTTTAAATGTGGAAATCTGGGTGCCATTAAGACGCACTGCTTCTTGGCACTTCATATGGCGGCGCTATATTTGGTGGTGATGAGTAGTATGTGGTATAAAATGTTAAAAAAAAATTAAGCTGCATGATAAAAATGCCTAGATGCAATCAAGCTGCCTTATTTTAATTCAACTCCTAATGACTTAAATCCTGTCACCTCTTGATTTTCAATTATGTGGAGTACCATTCTGCGACTTGATTATATTCACACAGGATCATTTCATAGTTTGGTGCAATTTAGGATCCCCCCTAAAATGCCGATGAAAGGTCTCATTAGGAAACTAAATGTTGTGCTTTTTGTTTTTTTTGGTTTTCCCACAGCAGTTCCGAGGAGCATCCTGGGGCCTCCAAGCCTCCGATAAGCTCCTCCAGTATGACATCACGCATCTTGCTACGCCAGCAACTCATGCGTGAGCAAATGCAGGAGCAGGAGCGCAGGGAGCAGCAGCAGAAGCTGCAGGCGGCCCAGTTCATGCAACAGAGAGTGCCTGTGAGTCAGACCCCAGCCATAAACGTCAGCGTGCCCACCACCCTTCCCTCCGCCACCCAGGTGCCGATGGAAGTCCTCAAGGTACGTGAGCGTCACTCTTGTCGGTTGGGCCAACCCCTCTTCCAGACCAACATTGTCCATTTCCTAGGTGTTTTATTTATCTGAGTGTGTTTTTGGTCAGATTAACCCATCTGAATCCTGTTTGTCTTGTCAATGCCAACTCTACTGACGCTACCTGGCTTTGCATGTTCGAGGAAGGGCGCAGAGTAAATGCGAATGGAGTAGTAGCCCTCACTAAGCGGGGGGGGGGGGGGGGGGGAGTCGATGTTGCATGAGAAACAGCAGGTAGGAATAGGCATCGGTTGTAATGATACCTTTCCATTTTTTCGTTGGGAGAATTTCAAAATGTACATGTTACCTGAAATGAATCTCATCTAATAATGTATTTTTCCCCCCTCCATACATTCCATGGCGAGCCTTTTAATTTTCTTCTTTATTTAGTAAGTGAGCTTGGCTGTAGAATCTGACTGGTTTAGAAAGTCTCTTCTGGGATAAAACTGTAGGAGCGCTTTCTTCACTTTAATAACCAGAATGCATAATCCTTTAACTGAAGTGGTCTGTTTGGGGCCTCTTTGATTTCCTGCTAGAGTAGAAACTGCAGGAGCTTGTTAACATCATTCTATCAGGGACATATAGCTTCCTAATTACTGGGGAAAACTGTAACAAGTCTAAGAATAGAATTCCATCTCACACATGCCCTCCACCTCACGTTGGCCACGCTCCTTGTTTAAAGATAAACATTCCAACTCTTAAATATGAGGCAAGGAAAGCTAAAAGGGAACTAGTAAGGGAACTTCCTTACTTAAAAGAACATTTGTTAAACCCATTCACCCAATTGATTCATTCGAAAGAGTCCCAAGTGTTAGTGTTCATTAAACAATGTGAACTTTGCACTCTGGTGATTCATTGTTGGTCTTCGCACTCATTCGTGTGCTCAGATAAAAAACATCTCCCACTATTTAACGTTTACAATGAAAGTAAATAGAGGGGTGATGTGTTATAACTGGAAGCAATATATCATTCTTCCCAGGAAGTAGCAAAGATTCTTGAAAAACAAATTTAAAGTCAATTGTTTTTTATTTGCAAAGACCCTATTAAGATGTAGTGATGAAATAATGAAGCTCTTTCATGAAGAAAACAAGCAGAAATTTGGTGAGGGCAAAAGAGATCCAAACAGTTGAGCATAAAATATTACTCTGATGTAGTTGAAGTTCTAGATATTGCCGCAATTAATGGCTATTTTGTTCCCCTCCCTGCTGCCCCCATAAAGACAAATTTTCTTTTGGGACTAGACTATACATTAAATCTTTCCGTTCTGCTTGGGTGAAAATTGACAAAAACTAAGGTTTCATTATTAAGATTTACGTTGTCTGGTGTTCACAGGAATCACAATTGTTTTGTCTATGTCTTTTAAAGTTAGATGAATTTAAAGTTATATGAATTAAATTATAATCAAATGTGGAGAAATATGTCTGTTTTATTCACCGTAATAGTCTACTTTTTAAATCTGAAGGATACATAGTAGAAGAGATGACATGGATTTGTGCTAGTAGTGGTTTGTGTCCAATTCAAAGGTAATGTTTCGTATTGTATTAAAGTATATTACTTGCAAACAGTATTTCTATTCAGGCAATTACATGTGATGGTGCGGAAATCACCCATATGCAAATACATTGAAATACCGTTTTTGTATCTTCTTAAAAATGAACATCATTCCTAAATGTTTCTATTACTTAAAATGTTGTTTTGAAAATGCTTAGAATGAAAACCTATACTATGTGGTTTGTATAATACACCCATTTTTCCTTATATGTTGCTGTGTCCTGGTAACGGTGACTGGTAACGGTGACTGGAGCTACAACCTTCAAGTTAGGTATCACAGAAAAATGCCAAAGTTGAAGCACAAATAAAGTTATTACAAGTAGAAGTCCCAATGTAACTAAAAATGAGCAATTGGTATAACTGTGTTTCAGGTTGGATATAGTTTCTTTGACTTGTACATTTTTATATTTCAGTGTGTAGTATAAAGTAGTGATACCATATTTTAAAAAGTTGGGTTAGCACTGCGGATGGGTTTGATAGTTATTTAGACAAATTGTAGTGCCCTTTGATAAAAGACCAAGTAAAATATGTAATTGCCTATGAAATGACATTCTAAGAAATTCAAAAAATATTTTTGAGGATGGTAGTATGTAAGGGATGGCCCCAGATACTTGAGGATTTGTTACTTAAAAATAGTTTACGTATTTTCAAAACTTTTATATATGAAAATATTATTATGAAAGATTTACTATAGAAAGGTAAGTGAGAGAAATGTTTTTTTTTCTTTTCTCTCGTATGGTTTTTAAAATCATAAGCATAGTTTTGTAAAGTTAAATGGTTAACTTAACTAAAAACAGTTAATTTTTTCAGACTTGGACTCTTTCTACAAATATACATTTTTAAGGAATGAGTAATAGCAAGTCTAGTAATTGAGTGCATTATCGTACAGATTATGTTGAACAAATATTTTTTCATAGTGTAGCCTCAATAAATTCTTCATTAAACTTTTAAGATTTAAATTGTCAAAACAGAACATACCTGCTTCTCAGTGGAGGTCGATGTGTATACTCAGCTGTGGTTACAAGTGCTAGAGAATCCTGGTTAAATCTCCCCATCTCCTACTGGTTTTCGAGAACTTGATGGAAGATCACACACACAAACTCATTACCAACACTTTACTATCAGTGGGTTGAATGATTTTTGAAAAGCTAACTTCATGTTTTCAGATTAATTCCTTTTTTTGGCAGAGTTAGGCTTAAAAAAAAATGGAGCTTTATAAAGCATGTTTAAAAATTGTTGACAGCTTCCTATAAACTTAGGTCCAGTCTTTGGAATTCAGATTAGAGGTTGGAAATACGCATTACTACTTATTCCTCACATTTTCACCATTTAGTCTGTAAATTCACAAAGCTTTGTAGGATTAGCTTCTTGTTTCTATATTTATTTAATTACTTCTTACTGACTCTCATGGTGGGTAATATGGACTGATCAGTCTTACTGCTGTGTATTTAAATATTAGCTATATCGTCTGGGTTTCTTAAAAACAACCTGACTCAATTGGGTATTATAATTAAGGATGCTTTTTATCATAAATTAACGAACACTTAGTGTACATAATGCGTTGTTCATCACAGCGAACACACCTCATATTTCAAATTATGAATTGACAAAAAAAAATCATTAAGGACCATTAGTGGAAGCAGTTTCTTCCACAGGTGGGTTTTGTTGACATGGGAGTCATGCATATCTTAGTTTTGCAATTTGATCTGGCTTCTTTCAAACAAAAGCAGAGGAACCAGGGGTGGACTCTGCAGACGCATGTCAGGTCTCATAGTTAAAGAGGCATCATAGTACCACGCACTGTGTTAAGATCTGCACACACCAGGCATGTGTTCTCACTGTCCCATCTGTAACACGGACTGATTGGAGGAGCGCCTGGTTGCCCTGACCTTGGATTGGCAAGTTCATCAGAAATTTTCTCTTCATTCCCTCCCACAAGAAGGGCTCTGACAGCTCATACCTTGAAAACATTATAGTTTGAAGACATTTCTCTGTTCAGAATTGTGTAGGGAATCACCAAGGTTTTCCCTTCCTTCCTCTATCCCTTTCTTCTCTTCACCTTGGAATTTAAAAATTCAAAGATTTAGGATATTTTAAGTCATTTGCAAGCCTATATTTTTAAAATTTTTTTCCCTTTTTAAACTCTCAGATAATCCAAGAAGTTGAGCAGATTGCTGCAAAATTTGAAATGGTGCTTGGTGTCCCGTGAAACGTACAAGCAGTTTACCAGGGGCTGCTACATTGTCAACTCAATTTACTTTGGCATTTATTTGGTTGTGTAATAATGTGGCATCCTGTTTCGATAGTTAGTCTGGTAGGTCAGGATGGAAGTCTGCTTCCTTGTCACCTTGCTCTACACCGAGATTCCATGAGATTTCACTAGTCAGGGAAAGGTGTGTGACTTATCTGCTGGCCTTTTGTCCATAACTTACGAAGAAGACCTGATGTAGCATTTTTAAGGCGTTGCTTCTCCTTTAGGTGAATACAGAAACATGAAAAAGGATATGTAGAGTTCCTGGGGGTTGGTGGGTTACAGATTAGCAAAAGGGACTATTTCCATACTCCACTATGCATGTAAATTTTGTTCCTGATTTATTGAGCCGGGAATACAGAACCTTATGAGCATGATGGTGGCTACAAGAAGCAGGAACAGGTGCGGGGGTCTCAGATAGGCTCACATTGTTCCTCTTAGTTACGAAATCTGTTGCTACAGGTGCTTTCCCCAAAAGAAAGGACATCTGAGAATTCTGTTACCATAGTCTGGGCCATCACATATTTATTCTTGTTCATCTGTGGTCCATCATGTATTTTTGTCACTAGATGGTGTGCCATAGACATTCTGTGAGCCCGATTTCAGAACTGTTTATAAACTTTGGAGTCCTTTCATTTTTGGATCAGACTTGGTATCCTTCTTTGTTGGGGGGACAAGCAGATTCCAGGTTCCAACAAGTTCTCATCCTCCCAGAGACCTCATTTCCCTATGGGGTCTTTGAGTCTTCTGTTTGTATCATTTTGATATGCTCATCGTGACACATAAGGTAAATTTTTTTCTCTTCAAAACTCATTTTTATTGATTTTTAAAAATCATAGACCACGTTTGTTAACATGGAACCAATTTTAACAGCGGGGAAGAAAAATCCAGCTGGAAACTCTCCCTTCTTTCCTCCCTCTCATCGCTTGCATCCCTCAAGCTCCCTGGAAGGAGCTGCTCTTAGCAGTTTAGGGTACGACCTCCCTGACCACTGCTGTTTTCCCAGCCCACAGTTGCCTTTCGTGGGAGCGAGGGCTGAAGAAATATATTAGGCAGTTTTGATCTGTAGTTGTAAATCCTGCCTTTCTCTTTGTTCACATTTATAAACAGAACAAAAGAAACAGAGTTTCTTCTGGGATTCTCTCTACTTTGAGACTCTTGCTTCAAACTTTTCTTCCTAAAGCAGAGTGGGGACTTCTTCCTCTGTGCTGGGAAGCAGTTAGATTGGTTCCGGGGACGCAGGTGTGTGCTAGCTTCCATGGGCACTGACTGACAGACTGTTTGCCTCCCATGCTGCCTTACAAACCCCTGTGGGTAAGAATTTAGTCATCTCGGGACTGGCGCAGGGAGCGGCTCCATTGGCTTCTCTTAGATTGGTAAAATCAAACTTAACACGGTAAGTAGTGTAAGAATACCTATAAATGTACATTGATTGATTTTAGATACTGTTTTCTGTCTGCACTGCTTTCAGTGACTAGGAACCAGTGATGATATGCTGACTGAAGAGCGTCATCTCTGCTCAGCTTTGTAGGCTTCGTCCGCTTAAATGGGCGGGCCCATGGGGAGCCACTACCTAAAACAAAATATTTAGTCTTTACACAGCTGAGTGTATGAATTAATTCCACTTTTCTGAAAACATTGAAACATCAGCTCTAATCACCTGTTCACTTGGTAATATTAGCACAGAATGTAAGTAGTTTCTCTTCCTGTGACCACAAGGCCCTTTTTATGTGACTGAGGAAACAGTAGAATCTGGGTGATTTGATTTCCTTAAGTTGTAGATGGGTCAGATACACTCAGTGGACACCTGGACCATGCAGGTTTGGGAGGGACACCTTCTCTTTAGGCACAAAGATCTTTGTCATCTTGAGCTACCAAAGTCCTCTTGTAGGTTTGTGTGCACAGGTGCCTGCTCAGCTCCTTCTCTTTCTGCTGTTGTAAGAAGCCATGCTGACAGGTGTGTGTCTGTTCATTGACACAGTTCTCCTCATTCAGGACTAGTGGAGGCTAGGGTAGCATCTTATGGAGAATAGTGATGTAGGGGTCTAGGAGTGGGGTCTGAATATTGAAGTAGGCTTTTAAAATTTGGCTCTGTAGAGTGTGTGCTGCCAACAAGAATGATATTGTCCCCAGTTGGACAAGGGACCAATTTTGGTCTTTGGAAGGCAAAAAATCATAGATGTTACAGTGGTTTGGGCTTCTAAGGAGCCTTCGTATACCAAGTTTAGGTGCCTCTTAAAATTTCATGGGTGTGGGATTTAGGAGAGGCAATTTGGGGGAAAAAAAAATGCCTAAAAAGTCTCCTTGTGGGGCGCCTGGGTGGCTCAGTGGGTTAAAGCCGCTGCCTTCGGCTCAGGTCATGATCTCAGGGTCCTGGGATCGAGTCCCGCATCGGGCTCTCTGCTCAGCAGGGAGCCTGCTTCCTTCTCTCTCTCTCTCTCTCTCTGCCTGCCTCTCAGTGTACTTGTAATTTCTCTCTGTCAAATAAATAAATGAAATCTTTAAAAAAAAAAAAAAAAAAAGTCTCCTTGCTGTGGAGGTGGTGGTGGTGATGATGAAAAAAAGTCTTGAGAAATATGCCCATAGAGTGCTCAGCACTTTCCTCAATTCCTCTCTTTGTTTAGAGAACACTTAGCAAGGCTCTTGTCGGTGGGACTCCGACATTCCAGCCAGTCTGTGTCTCCCTAGGAGGGCAGTTAGGGTGTTGGTCATGGTTGGCATGTCCAGCTCCGGGCAGTTAGCATTCGCATCCCCATGTCACAGATGTGGGAACTGAGGCAAAGGGTAAGCAGCTCATCCAAAGTCGAGGAAGCAGGTGGTACAGTCAGGAAACGAACCTGCTCAGTTAGCACTCCATGGCTCAGGTTGTTTAACCACTAGTGGTAGTACCTCTCTTAGAGTAAATGGCCTGGGAAGCTTCAGGAGGGAGAAGTAGTATTGTTACTCTCTAGAGTGACATCGTAGCCTAAGGCCTGCAGCAGATGTTTGTTGCACAGCTTCAGGCCACAGATTAAAATTTTAATAAGAATTATTGGTGGAGGGGTGCCCGGCCAGTAGGGGTACCAGCCAGTACAGCGTTGGTAGAGCATGCATCTCTTGATCTCTTGGGTTCGTGAGTTCGAGCCTCACACTGAGGGTAGAGTTTACTTAATAAAATAAATAAATAAGTAAATAAAAAAGAATGACTGGTGTAAATGCAGTACTAGCTAAAGTAACTTGGAGGAGGAAAGACAGTGACTATGCAGACATCGATTATTGGCTGGTAGGCTAAATACGTCCTATTCTATATCTGATTTATTCCTCTAGCAACCCTACGGGCTTGATGGGGTAAGCCCTGTCTTCCAGATGAGGAAACTGAGGCACTCTTGTCATGCAGGCTCCACACCCTACCCTGTTACTTATAACCATATCCCCTGTGGTTTTCTACAGAGTTCAAGGACATACTGTAAATATTTCTAAGGAATCCCCAGTAACAGAGTGTGTTAGCACAAAGTGGGAGGTTAGAGAGAAACTATAGAGGAATTTTATAGGTTTAATGGAAGGATACATGATCTGAAGCATTTAGGTTTATGGGGCCATCTATATTGAATAATTAGAGTGGATCCATGAGTCTCCATGATTTGCCAGATAAAAGATCGGAATATGTTCTTACTTCATAAAAGACCACCTGGCCACAGTGACCACAGTGGCAATTTTTGGTTTAGTTATAGTATCATTATTGATTAATGTAGCACTACAGTGAAAGTTTCTGTGACAGCATCCAGAAATCGTAACTCAGGATCGCTTATGTTCTAAGGATCCTGTTGGCTCAGGCTGTCCCAATTCATGTCCTTTATAGCTGTGTACATTTTAGTAATGTATTTGTTTTGCAGCAAATTGCTTTTGAAACACTGATTTCAATGCACTCACACACATCTTTTAATAGGAATCTTTTCCTAATAAAACAAGATGGGATCAGGAGGGAGACAAACCATAAGAGACTTTTAATCTCACAAAACAAACTGAGGGTTGCCTGGGGGAGTGGGATAGGGAGAGGGTGGCTGGGTGATGGACATTGGGGAGGGTATGTGCTGTGGTGAGTGCTGTGAAGTGTGTAAACCTGGCAATTCACAGACCTGTACCCCTGTGGCTAATAATACATTATATGTTAATAAAAAATAAAAATAAAATAGGAATCTTTTCCTACAATTATGGTTGCATTATTGTTTTCTTACCCTGCCCCCCTGCAGTATTAATAGCTTTTGCTATATTTTAGCACCTAAAACTGGAGCTTCAATTCTGATTGCTTTTCTGTTGGCTTTCAAGCAGATTTTAAGTGAATAGTGTCAGCTGTAATAATTCTTACATCACTCTACAGAAAGGTCACAAGTCCTCTTCATGAATGTTTCCTACTCATTCCCAACAATGAGGGGAAGGGCTTCGATTTGAAAGACCACCTTCTATAAATATGCCCTTGAACAACAGAGATTGTGGACACGAGTAAGCACAATCTAATTTTACTATTGCCCTACTAAAATAAGTGGGTGGGACCTGTGTTTAAAATTATGTAAATCAGCACTGTGGCTTTATGCAAGGGTATAACTGCAATCAGGACTAGAATATTAGCTCTTGTCCTGAATATGTCTCTTTTTATTGAGTTCTTTGGATATCACCTTGAACTTTAAGGACACTGTAGTTCCTGACAATATCCTAGTCTTTCAGACCTTGTTTATGAAGTTGGATGTTTTGCATATTAATTTATAATTTTGCACAAATGAGATGACTCAAAACTGGAGCATATAAAGCAGATGAAGTTGGAGGCTGCCAGAGATTTATTTTGTGAAAAAGAATCATTTTAACCATTCTTTTAAAAACTAATGTTTTAGTAAAGGGTCTGGATGAATCTGTACCAGATGTACAGATGTACAGATGTACAAATGTACAAGCGTACACCTCTGGAACAGGTTTTGGGATTGGAGGTGGTGGTGGTGAGAGGCTCTATTTTTTTTTTATTAGAAGAATGTGTGCATATATTCTTAATGTAAAGTGAGTATCTCCAGTGCCTTTTATTCAGGATTCTTGACAAAGTTCTCTTCGCCCACAGCTTTCCGAGCAGTAGAGTTGGTCTGTCAAGTGAGTTGGCTAGACTTCCACACATCGCACACCTCTCATGGCCTTTCCCGCAGGAGAGATCGCAAGGTGTACAGGTCCTGGAAATTAAACATGAAGAAAAGGATTTGAATCACCAGGTTGTGAATAATTTTCAAAAGTAGTTAAGAGGCCCAACATGAAAAGTGAAATTCAGATTTCTGCTACCTTATCACCAGGCATAGCTTTGTTGTAATCTCCCCTGTTGGCCCTGAGTTTTGTATAATTAAAATTTAGGAGCTAGAAATTTTGTTGAGACTTAATTAGAAGCGACAAACCAGAGACATTCCTGCTGGTTAGGAAGGGCTTAAGAAATTCTTATTGGCTAAATTACAAATATGTAACATTTTTTTCTGAGCACTGCATGGTAGTTCAGACTGCCTAAAGGTGACAAGATTAGCTCTGTTTTTCTAGTGAAGTAGTAAAAATTAGATTAATAAGTACCAGGCAAAGAACCTTTTCTTTCTTTCTTTTTTTTTTTTGAAAGAAATCTTACCTTGAGTACTTCTGGCTGTGGAGATCGGTGCCTTAATTAGCCACATGTTCTTTTTACCTCCTGGGAAATAAGTATGGGATAAAACTGGGGATCAAGACGTAGACGCACATTGACTTAGCACACGCCGCTAAGTAATTCATCAAGGAATGTTGGTAATTAGTCCTGGTCTTTCAACTCTTGGCTTATTTCATAAAACCAGTTGATTTAAAATAATGCCTGCTGATTTATTACCAACACGTTTCAAGCCTGAGAGTTGGCTCTTAAACAAAAGTGATATTGTGCAGTGATGGAAATGCGCCCTCTTGTTTTTGTGTTTTTACAAATTCTGAAGGGCCATTTATAGGCCTCTGTTAACTTTGTTGTGTTTGCTTTTGCCCCATTCAGCATTTTACTGGGTTTTCTTTTGTCTCTTGGTGAAGAGAAAGGGGGAGCAAATTAGGGAAAAAAAAAAAAAATTCCAGGCTCTTGGAGGTCTTGGATGTGAGGTGCTTGTCAAAGTGTATTGGCTCAGTGTGGTTTGATGGAATTTAATTGGAATCCCTCGTCTGGTAAGATGGGCTGTAGTAATGGCCTTTGCTCCTCCTGCATTGTTAAGTGTTTGGTGATATTTATGACAGGCAGGTTAATCTGAAAAGATGGCATTTATGAGAAGTACAGCACCTTGTGACTTCAGCCCTGTAGTCTTGGGATCCATACAATGTAGTAAATTACTATTTGGGAGCTAAGTTTCCATTCGTGCTGACTGCTCTGCTCCTTCATGCTTTGGGATGCGATCATAATCAGCTTCCCTGTTGAAAACCTAGGATTAGCTTGGCTCCAACACTTAACTGGGTGACTGGGCAAGTTTACTATTCTCTCTGGGCCTCAGTGACCTCATCTGTGAAATGGAGATCTTAGTACCTCCTCTGGAGAAGTTTTTGTGAGAATTAAATGAGATCGTACACTGAAACTGGTGTTGCCCACTAGACACAGAATGGGAGCCATGTATGGCAATTTAAGTTTCCTTGTAGTCACATTAAACACAGTGAAAAGAAATAGAGAAAAGCAATTTAATAATGTATTTTATTTAACCCAGTATATCCCAGGTATTATCATTTCAGGATATCACCAATATAAAAATTGTTAACAAGATCTTTTCATTCTTTTTATTTTTCATAGTTCATGCTAGGTTCGTACTAGATTTTTTCATACCAAGTCTTCAAATTGAGTGTGTATTTTCCCTCTGTCAATACATTTCAGTTTGAGGCTAAACTTCCATCAGAATTACTCAGTCTGTGTTTAACTTCTCTGAGGTTTACGGTTGAAAAAGTAGATTCATATACCCAAGTTTTCTTACGTTAAATAAACATATTTAACAGATTTCTGATAACTAAATTGCATATACATCTTTAAATTTGGATTTAAGTGAAATAAAAGTAAAAAATTCATTTTTTCATCACACTGGCCACATTTCCAGCACTATCAGTGTGGCTTCTGTGTTAGCACGGACCCAAAGCATTTAACACAGCGTCAGATAGGTGGAAAGTGCTCAGTAAAAGATTCTGCCTTATTTTTGTTGACAATGAATGATACAATAATTTCTAGTTACTAATTACCAAAATACAGTAATTAATATCATCTCCACATTGACATCTTTCTATGCCGCCATGACACCTGCCCAGTAAGATTGGTTCCTCGCACCCTCCCTCCCCACCAAAGAGACCCTAAAAAATTCAATCATTATTTTCCTTCTTGCAATCCTTGGAGGCCAGGTTAGCTGACATACCTCATGTATGGTTGATATTTTATGTCAAAAACAGCCTCTCACAGTAAGGCACAGTGAAGAGTCACCGTTGGTGGCGTGGCGTTTGGACCTTTCTCTGCCAACAGCCTTCCATTCAGGCCTGAGCCCAGTAACAAATCTTGACTTGTGAGTCACACGTCTTATTTGTGCTTTCAACCTGATTTCTTTTCAAACCTCCATGTGTCACACTTACCTAGCGCCTGTCTAGCATGTTCAAGATGTCTCAAACCCCAGGAATATTTAAGCATTTTAACATTGATAAAATGTTCTTGATGCAGAAGAAGACTTTGAAGTAAAAGGAGTTTGGTTAATCCTAGGATTAACTAATGTACTATATATTCGTTAGTAGCTAAATTGACATGTAGGTTATTGAAAACTAGTTTTTTTGGTGGGATTTTCTACATGATTTCTGTCCATGCTCCTGTTGCTAAGGCAGCTTTTTCTCCATTAACTTGCAGTATATTTTTAGGCATTTTCAACACAGCTAATAATTCAATGAAACCATTTTTCTTCCTTTTCTTATTCATTGGGAACCCAAGTTTTCTGTTTTGATACCAGTTTTGACCATTTGTTAAACCAGAAATAATACACCTAAAATGATAATTTATCTTTTATTAGATACCTTGTTATTCCTAATGGGAACAATGAGTTGATTATACTGGAATTAAACTGTGTTCGAGAGATTTAATTTGTTCTTTATATAATACTAAAAGCCTACAAAGTAACATTCTTGTTCAATTACAACAAGCACGAAAGTCAAGAGAGCAAAAATATTAACTATGCTGTGACTTCCAGAAAGAAAAATCATTGTGTTGTTAGATTTTATGATTGCCTTAGCTTGGAGTTATATATTTTCTCAATGTTTATTACTTATTTTATTATCATCTTCATGTAAGTTAATAAACACATAAGCCATTATAAAGTTGCTTTCAATTTTCCTAATAGCATTCCAGGTTTATATTAAAATCATATACCTCAAGAATTTTTCAACTCATTAATTGGCATAATCTTTATAGAATTAATAATTTAGGTTTAAGAGTATGGGTCATTGTGACCATTTTTATGGACACTTAAGACTACCAATATCTCATAGACAGGAGAAAATCCATAACATTCTGGAAGGACATTTAATCTTGACGTAAAAATTTTATTCAGTTTGACGTGAAGCTAATGTGTGTAGAACTTAACCCTAAATGGTGTTTCTGGAAGAATATTCTGTAACTTGGTGGCTCTCAATGTGTGGCCAGGGGACCTGCAATGCAGAGGCCCTGCAATGCCCAGGAGCTCTTTAGAAACACAAATTCCTTGAGTCCATTCCAAACCTGTCAAGCCAGAAGTTCTGAGGGTGGGGCCGTTAATCTCTGTTGTAGCCAGTCCTCTGGAAAGTTCTAATGCCATGCTCAGGTTTGAAATTCACTGTTGTGGAAGTCTGGAAGTTAGTTTGTAAGAAACCTGAGGAAAATTGGGAAATGCTAGTACAAATAAAGTCAACCAAGTTTCTTTCCTGTAGGGCTTCTTAGATCTATGGTAAATACGTAAGGAGTTGTGGCAACTTTCCAAGAGTGGTATAATAGGTAGGCACTTACTTGAGAAGAGGGGAGGAGGAAGGCAAGTAAAGTAGATGTTGCTTTCAGGTAAAATAGATAAGTAGAAGTTGTGAAATAGGGACGCCTGGGTGGCTTAGTAGGTTAAGTGTCTGACTCTTGATTTTGGCTGAGGTCATGATCTCAGGGTCCTGAGATCGAGCCCTGTTGTCGGGCTCTGTGCTGGATGTGGAGCCTGCTTAAGATCCTTTTTCTCCCTCTCCCTCTCCCCCCACCCCTTGCGCATGCATGTATGCTCTCTCTCTCTCTCAAAAAAAAAAAAAAAAAATAGAGCGAGAGAGCGAGAGAAGTTGCAAAATATCCAGTGATCCAGTGGCCCTTTAGAGCCACCTGTATGTGGGGTAAATCCCTTTATATGCATATACTTGTGCAAAGTTGTTAAAAATAGATTAATCCTGTAAAATCCCTCAGATATGAGAAATATGAAATTCTAAAATTATACAGTGGTTTCTACTTTAAGTTACAGAAACCACTATGCTTTTGGAGGAGCTCTGAAGGGTCAATAAATCCACTGTCCACAATCTGTACCCCAACGTTCATAACAGCAATGGTCACAGTCGCCAAACGGTGGAAAGAACCAAGATGCCCTTCAGCGGACGAATGGATAAGGAAGTTGTGGTCCATATACACTATGGAGTATTATGCCTCCGTCAGAAAGGATGAATACCCAACTTTTGTAGCAACATGGATGGGACTGGAAGAGATTATGCTGAGTGAAATCAGTCAAGCAGAGAGAGTTGATTATCATATGGTTTCACTTACTTGTGGAGCATAAGAAATAACACGGAGGACATGAGGAGATGGAGAGGAGAAGGAAGTAGGGGGAAATTGGAAGGGGAGACGAACCATGAGAGACTATGGACTCTGAAAAACAATCTGAGGGTTTTGAAGGGGCAGCGGGTGGGAGGTCGGGTGAGCCTGGTGGTGGGTATTATGGAGGGCATGTGTTGCATGGAGCACTGGGTGTGGTGCATAAACAATGAATTCTGGTGCACTGAAAAGAAATTTAAAAAAATTCATAAACAATGAATTATGGTACACTGAATGGAAATTAAAAAAAAGAAATAAAAAAATTTAAAAAAAAGAAATAAAAAAAAAATCCCCCATCCACAGGTACATGGCAACTAAATTTATATCTCACTTGCATACATACCGTACATCGCTCCTTCAAGTAAATGTTGACGCTGCTGTGTGAACCAAGTCCAAATTGATAAAAGCACCATGGAATTAATTTTTCCCTTACTTCTATTCATTTTTTTAACAAAAATGAAAAGCTCAGTTTCTAATTAAATGGGGGGCCTTAAGGTATTTGACTTTTAAGAAAGGTTAAGAGTCGTTTCTTTTTAAGAAACATTAACTATCAACTGTTACTTAAATTCTGCTTTTGGAAACTACATTCCTTTTGTCAAATTGGATTTAGTTAAGTGGTAACACAGAATGGCCTTTCAGAGTCCAAGGGACCCTAGCATCTATAATTTCACAAGAAGCAGGCCCTTGATGGGTCAGACCATGACATCAAAGGTCTTTACTGACGTGACCATGGTCTTGGCTTTGCTTTTCACACTGGAGCATTGACATCAACAGAAAGTGTTTTTCTTTCTTTTTTCTTTTCCAGTATTAGTTTTCTGCCTGAAGGCAGTATAGGCGGTGCATGTGGCCAACTTGCCCTCTGGTTGGAATAAAACAAAGGTTCATTTTTGGAAACTCCACAGGAAAGACCAACTTGTTCTGATGCTTGGAGTTCTTGACTTGTAGAACCAGAGTGTGGACCTAAGTCCACCTTCAGAGAGGCCTGGCTCACACAGGAGCCATCAGGTGCCCTTTGTTTCCACCGGAAGATAAAGATTGTGTTCTTATCTTCCTCCTACTAGAGGAGGAAATCAGAAACAACCCTAAAATGCCCCTGGAAAATTTCTGCACCAAAAATTTGCTTTTCTAGTGGAGTTACCATTTTTCAATTAAAAATCACTCAAAGAACTCCTTTCTAAAGGTGTTTGATTATGTGCTGTTCCCCTTCTCACCTGGAAAGACATGGGATCCCAAGTCAGATCGGCAGTGTCCAGATCCTTTCTGAACCACAGTTCCCTTGTCTCTATGACAAGGTTAATAGAAGTCCCTCGTTCATAGGGTTACTGTGAGAAGCCAGTGACATGATGCTTGCAAAGCACTTAGCTTTGTACATGGCACAGGACTTGTTACTGCTGATCACTGTCGTTTCCGTTTCACCCAGGGACACACACCATGTCCACAGTGACTCAGCCACATAATAGGTGCTTGAGAGATGATTAGAGGTTAATGCTTTGGCAAAAGACAAGGAAAGTTGATTCTACATACAAATTGGAATTAATTTCTCCGGCGGTCTATGAGATGTATAAAGATCCTTATAACTGGTAACTCCTCAATTAGGTTTCTGCAGCAAGGAATTTTTAGTATTGAAAATCATCTGGTGATGCTGGTTCGCTTCCCAGTGACTTTTTCTTGGAGGGGAAAGATCGTGGGATGCTTGGCTCAGTTTTTCAATCTCTCCTCCCCCCAAATTAATTTACATCCATTACTTTAAATACTTTTTTTAAAAGTATTTATTTATTTATTTGAGAGAGAGACAGAGATAATGAGAGAGAGCACACAAGTGAGGAAGAGAGGGAGAAGCAGGCTCCTTGCTGAGCAGGGAGCCCGATGTGGGGCTCCATCCCAGGACCTGAGCCGAAGGCAGATACTTAACCCACTGAGCCACCCAGGTGCCCCCCCCCATTACTTTAAATTCTTAGAAACTGTTTTGATGATTGACAGTAAAGATTAAATCTTTTCTTTTGGAAAATCCTGGGGAAACTGGTATACACGGGAGCTAGATTTAAATAAAATTAGTAGGTATCAGGCTATCAAAATTGCTCCTTGATTCTGAGTTTAAACTTTCACTTACAAGCTGAGGATTTAGCAGTTTTGGTTCTGGTTAAATATAAGTGACCATCCATAATTTTATGAACTGTTCACTTTTGAAGGCATTCCTATATTTAGGTAAGTAGAGGTTCAAAACATTTAATCACCGCATCTCATCCATAAGCCCTAGTACCTGATTTATGGAGCCAGTCAACTGGTGGAAACCAGCTTCTGTGTTAATCAGATGTCATAATTATTTTTTTTCTAGTATACAGGTCTTTTGACTCACATGCCTTGGGTTTACCTGACTTCTTCCTAACATGATACAACCTATTTTTTCTTGTCTAAGATCCTGCTGTCCTAACCACATCTCTTAAAATTCAGATAAAATTTTAGTCTTCCCTTTTTATTTTCTTTCCTTTTAGAAACATGTGTCACCTTGAGTGTTCTGCCCTCAACACTAGCTTACTCACTGACCTTCATTTTTTGCTATTACACCATTTATCTTATTTCCATGATATGTATTATCTTGAGATAAGACCAATTGCCATTGTCTTCAGCCGAACTTACAGTATTTGCTACTTTACAATCAAAGCTACAGCCATGAAATCAAACATCAACCTGTAGTATGACCTTGGGGAAGTTGCCTTCCTGGGCCTCAGTCTCCACATCTGACTCAAACTTGCCTCCTAACCCCTGGCATTCAGTGATCTGTTTCTTTTTGCTTGAGAAGGGCCCACCTACACATCGCTGGAATTTAATTCATGGTGAGATGAATAGGACAAAGGACTTTGAAAGCCCTTGAAAGAAACATTAGGTTTGTTTTTAGCATGATATACACCGAACAGCTACCGTGACAAAGACCTCAGTGTATATAAGGCTTACAGTTCCACTGTAGTTAAAGTGACCAGTTTCTCCTTGAGGGTGGAGAAAGGTGAGTTGGAAAACCTTTAGATGTTCTATTGTATTATCATTTAGATGTTCTATTATTTTGCCTATGTGTGCTTTACTTCCTATAATAATAAAAACAGTGTCACTACTGACGAATCACTCACCGTGTCTTAGAGATGTTCCCGAGGGCTTCTGAGTGGAGACTGAGCACAGGTGTGATAGGACCAGACGATGAGCGTGAACCCAGAACTGCCACGAGTTTCTTTGCACAAACGGCTTGAAATCCATTTTAAATCTTTAAATCTCAGGATTACTGAATCTCTAATGTGAAAACTCATTTCTGACATAATTATTTAAAATATTTTATTTTATTTATTTATTTGACAGAGAGAGAAAGAGAAAAGGAGAGTGAGGGAGAGCGCAAGCCGCCCCCGGGACGTGGGAGAGGGAGGAGCGAGCGGGCTCCCTGCCAAGCAGGGGGCCGGATGTGGGACTCGATTCTAGGACGCTGGGATCATGACCTGAGCTGAAGGCAGATGCTTAACCCACTGAGCCACCCGGGTGCCTGTCTGACATAATTTGCAGTCGCAGAATGTTCAATAGCTCGCTTTTATTTTCTTCCCTATACTAAGCAGAAAATGAGTGGAGGCTAAGGATGTTTGTTTACGGAGTGTGTGATTCACTTCTATAGATTTATTAATTTTACTTTAGTTTATATATTAATACTGATTTGAATTCTCTTGAGAGAGAAAGAATGTGTATTTTTTCCAGTTTTCTATCAAAGGCTTTACTTTTTCAGTGATACGGCAATTCCTCCTTCCTTCTCTTCTTCCTTAAATGCACAGATCTAGAATTATGCAGCTTGTCTTTGAATCCCAGCTCTGTCTTTAGTAATCTTGGTCTGGTGATCTAATCTCTAGTCTAACCCTCAGCTTCCTTATCTGTAAAATGGGCACAGTATCAGTACACCCCACCCATCCTGTTGCAGTATGTTTCTTTAACGTGCGTACCTCCAGTGTTCTTGGTAAATGAAGAACTTGTGCTGGTGTAACACGGAATTCCTTTGGAATTCATCCTCCACAGCATGTAAATGCTGGAAGCAGCTAAGGGCAAGCTTTATCATAGAGAAAGCCTTAGCCATAGAAGAAGACTTTAAAATAGGCAGATTGTCTACCAAGTGTCCGCCCCTCCTGGAGGTTTCGTGAAATCCAGGCTCCTGGAACTGCTTGTCTTTCCCACCAGGCTCCACTCTCTGGAGAAGGCGAGCGTGCAGAGGAGGCAGCTGCTAAGATATTTCTCTTTACAGTGATGCAATCACTCACAAAAAAAAGGCCATATTCAGGATGAGGTTGTGATTTTTTTTTTTTAAAGATTTTATTTATTTATTTGACAGACAGAGATCACAAGTAGGCAGAGAGGCAGGCTGAAAGAGAGAGAGGAAGAAGCAGGCTCCCTGCCCAGCAGAGAGCCCGATGTGGGACTCGATCCCAGGACCCTGGGATCATGACCTTAGCCGAAGGCAGCGGCTTAACCCACTGAGCCACTCAGGCGCCCCCTGTGATTTTTTTTTTAATAGATTTTATTTCTTTATTTGACAGAGATCACAAGTAGGCAGAGAGAGAGCGGGGGGAAGCAGGCTCCTCGCTGAGCAGAGAGTCCGACGCGGGGCTCGATCCCATGACGCTGGGATCATGACCAGAGCAGAAGGCAGAGACTTAACCCACTGAGCCACCCAGGCACCCCGGGTTGTAATTTTTAAAGAAATGATCTCCATCAGAAGCACTTACCCTCCGTACTCTACCTTTTGAGGGGTGGAAGCAGGAGTCTCAGGGTTTAAAAACCGTCTGTGAAGCTGGCCGCGAATGCCGGTAGAAATTTAACCAGCTCGTGTTGAATTAGGGTTTACTGATTGTTGTTATTCGTGCTCTGGTTACAAAGGTCCAGAAGTTTGGAGAGGTCTGCCTCGAACCTCTTTTCCTATATGCCGCCCTGTTTACAGTGTGTGATTTTGCAAAACGTGACATTTTTCAGGACTGTATAGATGAAGTTAGAGCAGAAACACCTCCATCAACCCCCCAGCTGTGGCCCTTCAGGGAATTAATGTATGTAAAGTACATAGCACAGCTCCTGAGGTGGTTGCCTTTGAGTGGAGGCCTGAAGGACAAGTAGAAGGGACTCAATAAATATTAGCCAGCACTAGGAAAGCCTTCTAACGTTGAAGCCTTCACTTTCCCAGCGCTGGGAGGGCAGTCGGTCTGCCTGGTGTCGAAGCACCCTGAGCCTGCAGACGGACTGCGGTTCCGCCCCCCAAGGTGAGGTGGTTAATGTTGAGTGGAGCCCTGAGGAACAAGGAGGCCACGCTAGAAGGATCAGGGAGGGTGGCATGAGGAGAGGAACGAGGCAACCATACCTGCTCTGGTTCTTGGTGTGGAGCAGTGAAATGTGAGATGATAGAAGATGGGGCCGAGAGGGAGTCGGGCGGTGAAGGCGGGACAGGCGAGCAGGGCCTGTCCCTGTGACCCTGCCGAGCTCGGCTCTGATGGTGTGCATGCTGGGGAGCCCCTGATGGCACATATTTCTATTTGTTTCTCTGGGTTGGTTCCTATATTTTCATTTTAGAGAAAAAGAGGGATGTTCAAGAGATGCTTCTGGGAGCTGGTGGAGGTGGGAGGTTGAGTTTTAGAGGAATACAGTGGGAGGTGGGGAGGCTATCAAAATAATTTGGGGAATAAATTATGAAAGCGTTGACTCCAGAAGTCTTAGAAGACGTAAGTAGAAAGCAGTGGTTAAAACCTTAAGGGGTAAAGTGAGCCGAACCTTGTTAGATAGAAAGGAGAAGGAAGGTAGGGTAATATACTGTGTGCCTTTGACATAGAGGAGAACCGAACGTAGTAGAGATGAAGACATTGGTCTATACCAGGGCTTGGCAAACAATGTTCACAAGCCATTTTCTGCCCTCTGCCTATTTCTGTGAGGTTTTGTTAGAATACAGGCGTGCTCATTCATTTTCAAACGGTCTCTGGCTGCTTTCGCCTTATAGTGGAGGGATGAGTGTGCAACAGAGAACTCAAGGCCCACGAAGCTGAAAACAATTACTTTCTGGATCTTTATAGAAAATATGTTTGTTGACCTCTGGTCTGTGGACATAGGCTTCCAGTCTTTGAGAGTTGAGATGACATCTCATTTGTTTACCTCTGATCATGAGCATTTTACTCTGTGTCCAATATATGGGAAGGCCTCATAAATAAACTCTTACTGGATTAATGAATAGTGAATGTGAATACTGAATGAACGAGCAAAGTAGCAAAGCTAAATCTACCTATTTACAGCCTTTAATTTCTGTTCTCATTTTTATAAAGCTATCGAGCAGCAGTTAATATATAAAATGAGTATTTATTAAGTGACACCAACGTTTAGGGTGTTGCTCTTGGTTTGAGGATTTTTATATGCCCTCATGATGCTCACTGCTAATAGAAGGCAAATGTTCATCACATAATCACAGAAATGGATACATAATTGCTCTGTTGATGGAGTAGCCAAAAAGAGAGGGGCACAGTGCTAGGGGACCTAGAGATGGAAGATTCAGTATAAAAAACCAGAGAGGAGTTTCCTAGTTATACCTGACCTGCAGTCTGAAGAGTGAGTAGATTTTAATTTGGTGTTGGGATGTGGAAAGAGTATTTCAAGGAGATCCATGTGCAAAGGCCCTGTGGCAGGTAAAAGCAGGCCAAGGACACAGAGAAAGCTGGCTATGCTGGGAGTGAGACTGGAGAGATGGGCAGGGCTCTTGTGATCAGGATCAGGAGTCCTTGTGCTTCCTGAGCTGAGTCTGAACTTGAGCTACAAGTTTAAGACTCATGAGTAAGTATTTTAATCCAGAGAGTGGGTTTACCAGATAGATTGTTGTGAGAGAGGATCTAGGTCTTGGGAAGAACTCTGGAACACACCAGTAGAGGGAAAAACAGAGTATGGAGAAATGGAGAGATACAAAAACTAGGAATGGAATCTGGAGAATCCATATGGCAGAGAAGTTTTGAGGTGAAAGAACAGCTTGTCAGTTGCAGATACGGCATGTATGTCCAAGAAATTAAGGATTGAAAAGTGTGCATTGGATTATTCCATTGGGAGATCGCTGTGACTTTGAAAGAGTAGATTTTGGGTAGTGGAGGGGGAAGGGTAGAGCTGTCAATTTGTCAAATGAGTGAGCAGAGAGGAAACAGAAATAAGTATATATTCATTTACTTATTCAGCAAGTAGTTATTGAACATCTATGGATTAGGGATCTGGTGTTGAGCAAAACCAGACAGGGTCTTTGTTCTGGGGCCTACTGTTAAGTGGGGGTGATGGTGGAGGGGGATGGGTGCTTAATCAAATAATCTTCCCAGTACCACCCAAAAAAGTGAATTAAGGAAAGTGCTATGAAGGGAAGAAAAGGGTTCTGTGAGAATAGGAAGCAAAGGAAAAGGGAGACCCACTTACTACTGGTGGGTTTCTGTCCTAGTACATGAGTGCAGAACAGAGAAGGGTTTCCGAAGATCTCTCTCTCTCTCTCTCTCTCTCTTAATTAACATATTATGTATTATTTGTTTCAGGGATACAGGTCTGTGAATCATCAGGCTTACACATTTCATAGCACTCACCATAGCACATACCTTCCCAATGTCCATGACTCAGCCACCCCATCCCTACCTCTCCACCCTGCAGCAACCCTCAGTTTGTTTCAGGAGATTAAGAGTTTCTTATGGTTTGTCTCCCTCCTGATCCCATCCTGTTTCCTTTTTACCTCCCTTCCCCCATGACTTCCCCACCCTGCCTCTCAAATTCCTCATATCAGAGAGATCATATGATAATTGTCTTTCTCTGATTGACTTATTTTGCTCAGCCTAATACCCTATAGTTCCATCATAAATGGCAAGATTTTGTTTCTTTTGATGGCTGCATAGTATTCCTGTGTGTGTGTGTGTGGTGTGTGTGTGTGTGTGTGTGTCTCACATCTTCTTTATCCATTCATCTGTTTATGGACATCTAGGTTCTTTCTATAGCAAAGACCTCTCTCTTAAAAAGGCATTTATACCCCTCCCTACTTCTGGCACTCCTGTTCTTAGATTTGATGAATCAAGAAAACCACAAAGAGTATCTCACTTACATGATGTCCGCCAAGAAATCTTTGTGTGTTTGGAGAATGTGATCACCATTGGCCTAGATGGAGAATGAGAACTGACGCTGTAGGGAGGCTTCCTCTGCTGTACTTCTTTTTATTTTTTATTTATTTATTTTTTTAGATTTTTTTAAAATTTATTTTCAGCATAACAGTATTCATTGTTTTTGTACCACACCCAGTGCTCCATGCAATCCGTGCCCTCTCTAATACCCACCACCTGGTTCCCCTAACCTCCCACCCCCTGTCCCTTCAAAACCCTCAGATTGTTTTTCGGAGTCCATAGTCTCTCATGGTGTACTTCTGATCACAGTGGGTGGGTGGGTGATCTTTTCTCTGTCAAGGCTCACCTCAACTGGCCCATTGCAACTGGTGTATTTTTATGTCATTGATAATCTTTTTCCACAGAATTAAAAAATCTTAATATCTCCCTGTCTTGTTCGTGCCTATATTCTCCTGTTCCCAAACCCTTTCTCCCTTTTTTTCCAACAGTGTCTTCTTAATTAGTTTTGCAAAAAAATGCGTGGTGCGATTACCTGAATTTCTTCTCATGCTTCTTGGCTCTGGTTAACCAAACACCTCCCACATCTTTGTTCTTAATGCTCATCCTGATTGACTCAGAAGGTGACACTGGCTGACGTTTGGCAAGACAGTGACCTTCTTTTTGAGCTGAAGTTGACAAAAGCTGATAAAAGAGAAGCAAGGGTAGATAGAAACCTATAGCCAGCCCTTTCTTTAGTAAAGAGGAAGGAACTTAGGTGAATATATTAAGAGGAAATTGTGTTTTGAGTATTTCACTAGATGATTTGTTCAAGGACAAAAGTAACATAATTAAGGCAAACAAAGGATGTGGGGGCGTGCACTCACTAAGGGCAAATATGGTCGATGGATAAGTGAAAAATGACTGTCTAGTGTCTATTTTAGATTTAATAAAAGTGAAAGTCCTGAATTTGTTACCTATTAAAATGAGAAGAATTTTCCTGGAAAAGCAATACTTAACAGAGGAAAAGTGGATTTAAAGTATTGTAAACACCAGAAACCCCTGCCCCTTTTAAAGTCTCCCCAGAAAAGATGTTTCAATTAAAAAGAAAAAAAAAAAAACTTGTAAGGATGGAGTGAGATATTTGTGAAGTACCTTGAGCTCTTTGGATGAAAGCTGCCACAGTGTAACTTTTATTTATCTATCTGTTACTTGGGTTTGGGTTGTAATTTCAAGCAGCATACTCCTAGACCTGCTAGATAAAAGGAATTGCTTATTAATTAAATTAGCAATCATGTGAGTTGACGTGATGTTTAAAAATTTGATATATGTGAAGTAAGTCTTTGCCTATGTGTTAAAATCAGTAGTATTTTGCTTCATTCAGAGCCTATTTTTCTAAAGATGAACAGTGTGTTATTAATAATGCAAGCTTTATTAGTCTTTTTTAATAACAGTTTTTGCCATCACCATTTTGCCAAGGTTTAGATCAATTTTATGGGTGTGAGCACAGTCTTTTCAATTTAGAAACCCAAGTTTTGGGCCATTGTGCCACTGGCTGCTCTTCCGCTCCTCCGTCCCTCTCCCACCCACCATAGTTTGTATTTCTTTAAGATGATCTTCATCAGAGACTACTCGGAATGAATAGTGACCATGGAGATTAGTGATTGCTTAATTGTTTTTCTCCCCATGGCCCATGGTCATTTTGAGACAAGGCAGCTGGTCCTATCCTGTGAATAGCCCTACACGTCTGCATAAATTGCAGCTAGATGAAGAAACTAATTAATATCATAGTAAATTCTGAATCTAGGCCTTTAACATGTCACCACCTATCTGTAGTACTTTGAGCCTCCAAGATGTGCCATATGTTGAGTGTAGCTTCCCATCCCCAAGTCATTAATTGCTCATGGTATGGCAATTAATTGACCTGTTTATCCCAGAATGTGTCAGCCTCGCAGGCTCTCGCCGGGAGCCGTCCGTTCCATGAGCACATGGGGATAATAGAGGCAGATGGAAGCCTGGCCCAGTCTGGCAAGGTGGGAGCAAATGATGGTAGTTCCATTTGCTTTGCATTGGAAATTGAGATGTGGCCCTAATACAGTGGGCAGTGGAGAGGGAGACAGACGTGCCTTCTAGATTGTGTCCCTCATGGTTTGGCGAAAATTAAGATCAGTGGAATTGAGACCTTTGACATTGGAATCATAAGATCTACCACAGAGAAATACATTCATGTTGTGTGATGGTTACTTTCCTCAGTTTTTTCTTTTGCATCTCTAATGATGGATCGCTGTGCTTCATCTTTTCTTCCATGCATATAAATTCATAACTATTCTATACTAAATAGGTTTATACTTGAAGCTTGGTTTTAATTTCATGATAACATGGATCTTGTCTGCTTAGCTTATGGCTGGGGCCTCACTGCCTAGAGAGTTCTGAGGCATTACTACAGGCTCAATAAGTGTTTTCGGAGTGGAATTACAGTTGAATTCATGGCTTACTTTTCATCCCACGATTTTATGTTTGAGTGACCTAGTTGTCCAGTGGGCTTGTATGGGTGATTTATGTTTTCCTCCAAAGGAAAAGTTAAACAGATAGCTCATAGGTTATTCTGGTATAAAATAGACTCCTTTGAAAACCAGCCTAAGGCCTTTTTTTTTTTTTAAAGTATATGACGCTAGTTTGATCTTCTGACAAAAATACTACTTATAGTTGCTTTAGTTATACTCATAGCCTCTGGAACCCTGAGATGGTAACACATTCAGTTCTTTGTCTTTAGAGATATTGTTTTTTGACTTGGTCATTGGCAGTCCATGATATTTAATTGGAATTTCCTCTGGACAGAACATTTTAACATATACTTTTTTTTTAAAGATGAAAAACAAAACAAAACAAAAATCCAAATGAGTTTGTTTTTGAGTTTTAATGTAAGTTACTTTGTTTTGTTTTTGTTTTACAAAAATATATAATAGTGAAAATAATGCAATAAAGATATTTTTTTATCATGTTTCATCATTTCCCATTTTGTTGGCGGAGTTTACAAGCTGTGGTCTCCGAGTCTTCAAAGAGTTTAGGAATTAGATTGCTCTTTTAAGTTGACTACATTTTTATGGGTCTTAGTTTCAATTTTTATGAGACCATAGAGATGAAGATTCAATGTGTATCAGTTCTTTTCCCTAGGATGTGGTCTGGTATGTGGTTGAGGACCGTCATTTCCAAACTACCAAATCATTGGGATACCCTGGAGAGCTCTTAAAAGTAAAGATAGCTGGGCCCAGATATAGGATGTGGAAGTACTCTTTCAATCTTTATTTAAAACAAAACAAAACAGCAACTCCCTTGTGGTTTCTGATGATAAGCAAAGTCTGATTTAGAACACTGGATCAATGAGTTCAAAGTCATCGGCATGATTTGTCTGTTGGCCTATTGATTATGCTCTGTTCTGTGACCTGAGACCTGCTTCTGACCCTGACCAACTCTTGGATGATGGGGGTGACCGGGGTCATCTTCTCTAAAGGCAGCTCCTTTTGTTAACTATGCCAAGCAGCAGCCTTATCACTGGGGGCTTCTTTATTATTATTATTATTTTAATCAGTGGTTAGCAGAAGGATGTTGTTGAGTTGCTACTAGGCAAGATTCAGTGGTCCTTTCCAGTATCTACTGAAGCTGGAATTCAGAAACTCAGTGCCCTTCTAGAAGTCATAGCTTTTAACTCTGCCTTCGTTTTGGGTATGTTTTGGGAGTGTCTGGTCAAGAGGTGCTAGAATCAGATCACCTGGGTTCCAATCTTGCTTCTCCTATATACATACTAAGGATCTGATCTTGGCTGCCAAACTACTTAACCTCTGAGAGCCTCTATTTTTCCTTTGGCTAAAAGGCAATAATAATTATCATTATTGTAATACAACACATTGTAAAAACAGTGATTGTAAGGTTGTTGTGGATAATGATGTAACATTGTTGGAGATATAAAATAATGCCTCTTTGTGTAAAAATGTAAGTGTGTAGTCGTTGTTAATGGCTGGTATTATAACCCTATTACTACAAATTTTGAATTAAAACTTTAGAGACAACTTATCATTATTGGTTTAAGGCAGTGTTCCCTATAATTGTTTATTAATTACTGTCTCCTTTCATCCTTTCTGGAATTTTTATTCCTCTCACAAATACTGATTTAGTATTGACTATGTGCCTAGCAGAGTACTAAGCACCGGGGATATGGTGGTGAACAAAAGAGATACAACATAAATGATAGCTTAAAAAATTGACTTATTTTTTGACATTTGGGGTTGTTTTCCATTTTGGAATATTATAAATAAAGCTGCCTAAACATGTGTACAGGTCTCTCCATGAATACATTCTATCTTTTCTTTTGGGTCAGCTCTGGGGAGGGGACCAGCTGAACCATACAGTAGGCATATGTTTCACTTTTTAAACGTTTTTAGGAAGCTGCCTAACTTTCTTCCAAAGTGGTTGTACCACTCGTATTCTTAGCAGCAGTGTATGAGAGCTTTATTTCCTCATATCCTCTTCAGCGGCTTGCTATGGTCAGTCTTTTTAATTTCTGAGAGGTGTGTTTACCGATAGGTGTATAATGCTGTCACCTTGTGGTTTTTATTCACATCTCCTGAGTGACTGATTATGTGGAACATCTTCTCATGTATCTGTTCGCTATTTATAGATCTTCTTTCAGTGAAATGTCAGTGTAGATCATTTGCTCATTTCTTATATACCTTCTTTGTTCTATCACATTTTGAGAATTCCTTATTTGTTCTGAATCAAGACGTCCTATATCAGATGTCTGCTTTGCAAGTATTTTCTCCCAGTTTCTAGTGTATCTTTTCATTCGCAGTGGTGTCTGTTGAAGAACAGAAGTTTTTACTTTAACAAAGCCCAATTTATCAATCCATCCCTTTATTAATTGTGGTATTGGTGCAATATCTAAGAACTCTCAGCCTAACCTAAGATCATAGCAATTTTCTTCTAGAAGTTTCATAATTTGAAGTGTTATGATTCATTTTGAGTTAGTGTGCATCTATGTTATAAGATATGGGTTAAAATAAATATTTTTTTTACAGATGAATGTCCAGTTTTTTCAGTATTTGTTGAAAATATTTTTTTTTCTCTATGGCATTGTCTTTGTATCTTTCTCAAAAAATTAGTTGGTCATAAATGCGTAGGCCTATTTCTGTACTTTGTTTTTTTCTGCTGATTTGTCTTGACACTGATACAGACTGTCTTACCGTAAGTCTTGAACAGGTAATGTCGGCACTTCAGTTCATTCTTTTGTTGTTACTTTATAAGTGGAATTTAATGGTTAATAGTTGTGTACATGATGTCAGCCTTTAGAGAAGTGAAATTGAAACTTTGCTTTATCACTCTGGTTAATAAATGCCATGATTTGGCATTCTACTAGGTGTCTTTCTCTTAAGATAATTTATTTCTTATTATTCTGAGATGTTTCAGAGTTTTCCCAAATAGCTGAGGAATGAGTTATATACAAGTCCATTTGTTTAATCTTTAATTTTCTCTAAGCCTTATTCTACAAAGCCTACAACAATATAGTTACTTAACACTTAAGAATTAACTTCAGAGAGCTTGTCACAAGACTGATCAAACTCTGGGTAATTTTGGAAGTGGATTGCAGAAACCGACCAGGAGGGCCATGGTTTTATTTTTGTTTGCTTGTTTTATAAGATGCCCAAGTGGAGAGAGTCTAGAATGGAGACTGGCAACCTATAGTCTGTTGGGTGTGATTTATAATAAGAGCTGTCAATGCACTCCGTTTTCTGCTTCTTTGACCACATGTATACAATAAAAGAGACAGCTTTTATTTATTGGCTATTTAATATATGCTAGTCACCATGCTAAGGACTTCTTTCAAATTGTTATACTTGATACTTTGATTGTCACTGTGAGGTACGTGCCATCACCACCGGTTTGGCTTGGAGAGAGGTGAAGAAACTTGTCAGAGGCCACACAATTAGAAGTGATGGGTCCTGTATCTGATCCTTCCCCTGCCTCCTCAAATACTCTTTGTTCCTAACCACTGTGCTGTAATACCCTTTGCACTGAAAGAATGAAAGGGATTCAAAACTTGAAATGCAACTTAAATAGGCCATTGATCTCTGGAATTCCTACTTTCTATGTCCAAAATGTTCTCTTTTGAACCACTGAATGAAGAAGTCTCATGGTATTTAGAGACGGGGCCCTGTGGGTCAGATGCTTGAGTCAATATAAACGGATCATCTATTCATTGAGTAATTCAACTCAAATCAGCGTATATGCACCGGGCACAAATATATACTGGGTATACAGCAGCGAAACAGTCAGATAAACAAACATGAGGGTCCTTCTTCAATGAAGGTTATATTCTGATGAGGAGGGACACATGATAGACAACTCTGAGGTAATCCAGCTGGCTTAGGCTGTGAGCTGGATGTAGTACCCTCCTCCGATCCCTGGCTAATGGCCTTTACAGCGACTTGAAATTGGAATTACCTTTGATTTCAGGCAGAAGACCCCAGCTTGTCTGTCCCTGGCAGTTTTGAGTGCTCTTTTTAGTTGAGTAGACTATCTGCTTTACTTAGATCATTGGCTGTACTGCCTAGCATCGAGTTTTCCTCAAGACCACTCATCTCTCCATGCATGTGCCTTTTAAATGTCTGAGAGCAAACTCCCCTGAACAGAGTAATTGTTCTTGAGAATAAATAATGTCTGTATGAACACAGGAGAAAACGTTTCTGCTGGACTCAAAGAGAATTTCTTGAAGTCGCCATCTCAGAATTTCTCGGAGAGAAATTCTTTCAGGAGAAGCTTAAAAACAAATATTAAAAACAAGTTTTAAAAGGAAGAAGGAAATGATCTATGTATCATCTTAACGGTTTTATTTCAGGAATGAGGAAAATAACCCAAAATATCCAGTTCTTTTTTCTTCTAATACTTCTTTGCAGAAGGTCCTGCTGCATCTGTCTCTCCCTCTTGCCTTTCGGTCTTGCTGTGGCATGTGGGAGGGATACATGAGATGGAAAGATAATGGAGAAATGTCCAGAGCGGTTGGTTAGGCCACCCACTTAACTCTGGGGGCATGACTCGACTTCGTAGTATTTTAAACAGCAAGAAAACATTCTAGAGGGAGCCTTGCTCTCCTTGGGCATAGCTCTGTCTTCTCCCTGTCTCTAGTGCAGTTGAGTGGTGAAGAATGGTTTCCATTTTTTTTGCTTTGCTTGATGGAATTTTAAAAACAAAACCAGTTAAAACTATTTTACATGCTATATCACTCCTTGATTTGGCATGAGTTTAAAAACTGACTCATATTTCCTTTTCTTGGTCCCTTCCCAATTAAAAAAAAAAATACTGGGTGGTAGAGTTTTTTAAGAATTTGACAATGAAAAAAAAAAAGGTTGCTCTTTAACAAGCATTACAAATCATTATTCTTAAAAAGCTTATGGTAAAGTAACAATGTTAAATATTATCAAAATAAAATAAGAGTACAATTTTTGTTCGCCACATTATTATCTGTATGTTTTTGGTTTGTTCACGACACTGCAATTCAATTCTTATGCAGATGTGGGGAAATGGCTACTCACACACTGCCAGTAACAATGTAAATTGGTATTTTTGTGGTGAAAATTTGGCAAAATGCATCAAAAGCTTCAGTATTACATTATCCTTTTATCTGGTAATTCCACGTAGAGCTTATTTTTCCCTTCTGGAGAAAAGAATAAGGAACAGTCTGAGAGTATTTGTTTGTACTTGAGCAAACACAATTTCTGAAGATTGTATCAGAGTTAGTTCCTTTGTAGTGTCAATTCTGCTTTTAACTTGAGATTATTTATGTTATAAAATATGTTTAATATGAAATTAGACTCTAGAAAATATGTCTTTGATGCTTATTATTATAGGGTATGGTGATTTCCTTTACCGGTTGCTAAATTCTGTTTTTAGTTACACTTTCAAGAGACGGTATTATAAAAGTTGGGACATTGATGCTATGATTCTGTGACTTTGAACTTGAAAGGCAAATTGAGTTGCCACAGAGGTGATTCTTAGTTATCATATAAGGTTTTAATCTTCTGTATTAAGCTTGATTATCATTCTGAGTGATTGTGTTTAAATAGTGAATCTTTTTATATACAGAAGTTCTTGTTTAAAAAAAAAAAAGATGCTGATGGGGCACCTGGGTGGTGCAGTTGGCTAAGCGTCCAACTCTTGGTTTCAGCTCAAATCGCCATCTCAGGGTGGTGAGATCAAGCGCTGAACGGAGGTCCATGATTAGTGCTCAGTAAGGAGTTGACTTGAGATTCTCTCTGCCCCTTCCCCTGTTCGTGTTCTCTCTCCCTCTCTCTCAAATAAATAAATAATATCTTTTATGAAAAGCTGATTTTCCAATGTTAAGAAGCCAGATTTTATAGATCGACACCTTTATTATAATATTTATGGATTAGTTCCCTAATAAGATTATAAAAATATTTTGGGGGAAATAATTTAAAATCAGGGTATGCTTTCTTTGTTGTTGTTTTGTTTTTAAAGATTTTATTTATTTATTTGATAGAGATCACAAGCAGGCAGAGAGGCAGGCAGAGAGAGAGGCATAAGAGGGGGCAAGGAAAGCAGGCTCCCTGCTGAGCAGAGAGCCCTATGCAGGGTCCGATCCCAGAACCCTGAGATCATGACCTGAGCCAAAGGCAGAGGCTTTAACCCACTGAGCCGCCAGGCGCCCCTCTTTGTTTTCTTAAACTCTTTAAAATTTTACTTTGGAAGCTTGATGAACGCACAGTTCAAATGTAATAAATGATAATGGAAGATCTCTTCCTAAGGGTTTTTTTTTTTTTTTAAGATTTTATTTATTTATTTGACAGAGAGAGATCACAAGTAGGCGGAGCAGCAGGCAGAGAGAGAGAGGGAAACAGGCTCCCTGTTGAACAGAGAGCCTAATGCGGGACTCAATCCCAGGACGCTGAGATCATGACCTGAGCCAAAGGCAGAGGCTCAACCCACTGAGCCACCCCCAGTGCCCCTTCCTAAGGGTTTTTATTCCTGATCCTTTTTTCAAGGAGGGTAGATGTAGTTAAATAGAAACACAAAGTTAAAAGACAAGCAATACATCTGAAAACAATGTTGATAACATAAATAACAAGCATAGGATTAGCACATGAAATAAATAAAGAACTCCTGAAAATCAGTGAGAAAAGCTTTGTGTAGAAAGGTCAAATAATATACATAGACAATTCGCAAAAGCTCAACATGATTCATAATCTGAGAGCTGCAAATTAAAGCAATAACCAGACACTGTTTCACATACAATCAGGTTGGCAAAAATTAGAAAGCCTGATAATACCATGTTGGGACAGAACAGAGAAATCACAGCCGTCATACGTTGCTAGCAAGGTCACAGATTCTACAAATACCCTGGGAAAAATTTGGCAACATTTAATGAAGTTTTTAATGCACGCATGGAACCTACTATGTAGCAGTTCCTCTAAAGAAACCATAAAAGAGACATGCACAAGGATGCTCACTCAGTATTTTTTGTGATTGTAAAAATTGCAGTTAACCTAAATGTCTATCAGTACAGGAATGGATTACACAGAACATTATAAAGTGGAAAAAACAAACAAATTAGATATGTGTATATCATCTTGGACAGATCTCAGAAATGTAATGCTTAAGTAATAAAAGCAAATTGGCTCAATCATACATATGGTCAACATTTATGTATTTTTTTAAAGAAGATCACGGCAAATAACATATTTTATAGGTGCTATGTTTTATATGTATTATGACATAGACTGAATGAACACACAACAAATTCTGGGTAACAGTTGCATCTGGGGAGAAAGACTAGGGAATGGGACTGGACAAGGAAACCTGAACCTGAGGGACTTACTGTTATTTCTAATATTTAATCCAAAACAAACAGAATATTTTAATTATATTTTCTTTCTGGGAGTGGAAAGATTGCTATTATATCATTCTGTACAAATTTAAAAAAAATTTAACTATGGGGTGATGGGTGTAATCTAGACTTACTGTGATCATTTCACAATATATACGTTTACTGAATCATGCTATATACCTGAAACTAAGAGTATTTGTTAATAATATCTCAATAAAACATTAAAAATAATAATTTAAATTGTTTAAATTTTTAAACACCTTTTAAGGAGAAAAAAAATGCATTGAGGCTTATCTCAACTAAAGAAACCACTAAAGTATTTATCACAGAAGCTTGTCATACTATCTTTGCTTAGCTAGCTCTCTTGAGTGCCATTTTTAATTGCCTTCTTTTTTGTAATTTTCCCTTATACTGTAATTATCTTTGGGGCAGGAGCTTTCCCTGCAATTTCTTTGAAGTCAAATTTCATATATTTTCCTAAGGAAAAATGTGACACTCATTTCTCAAGCTGCTCACAAAAGTTGTTAGAAAGCTTCTTGAACCTTTTGGATTCAGGGCACTTGGATCCTCTGTTAGGAATATAAGTATAATAGCCTTTTCATGGGGAATTTGGGCAGCATCTCTTAAAGTATAAAATGGGCATTCTCTTTGTTCACCTGTCCTTTATCTTAAAGATAAAAGCTCATATAATGGTATAAAATATTCATGAATGCAGTGATATATACATCTGCATTACTTACCTTTTTTTCCACGTTGCTTATAATAGTGAAAATTTGGAACCGTCTTAATGTCCTTAAGTCTAGAAATCTAGAATGGAACACTAGGTAGCTGCTTTAAAAGGGAGGGGTATATCAAGGTGTGTTGACATGGAAAGCTGCCTATATTGTTATTGTTTTAAGAAAGCAAACTGCAGGAACATAGGCATCACCCAACCAGGTGTTTGTTTTAAATGCCTGTATCCTATAGATGTGAGTACATTTTTATGTAATTCTCTTTGAATTAGGCTAGAACCATTGAAAATGCACATGGACTCTAAAACTAATCACTTTCAGAGACTAGAAATAAAAGAGAAGGAGGAGGTGGGACAGGCTTTTGTTCTAGATGTATGTTTGTCTTCATTGTTTTAAGATTTTTTTAAGGAGCTTTTATTTTATCAGTGTTAACAACCCACCAATATTACTAATGGTTGGGTGACATTTCTGTCTAAGTATGTGAAGGAAGCATGTCACCAGTTACGTGTCATGTTATAGGTCCTTATTTTTCTTTAGTAGATGAATTCTTCCTTGAGAGCTCTCATTTGCCCTGCATTCGAAATGTAAGCTTTTTCTACGGTTCCAGAGAAAAAGCAGAGGTAATGGAGCCATGACAATGGTGGATAGCTGAGTTTGCATGAAGGTGACTCAGATTTCAGCCCTTGAGATACTCGATCATCGTGCGCGGTGAAGGGCTGCGTCTCGTTTATGATAATACAGTCCATTCTCTTCAGGTATAAATAGTAGCACAGTTCACTGGACAGGAGGGGAGAGCCGGGCAGCTCCGTGGGTGTCATCAGCATGTAAACTAAGCCAGTGATTTTATAGCATTCTAACAGACGTGTTAATAGCATGATAAAACGAAGGGCCCTGAGTTGTTTTGGTGGTGGTGCCTATTCAACCTCTCCCTGTTCGGGACGATATAAAGCTGGAACTGGCTTTCACGAATGCCGTATCGGTTTGATATTGTGCTTTTTATTAACCATGACACTGTGGGTTACCGCACTTGAAATGAGAAAGGGAATGCTCTCTCTTTTTGAAATGTGAATTAATAAAATGCTTCTTGTTGGGAGAAATGGTTTTCCTCGCCTTCTTCATGTATTTTCTGTTGTGGTTGCCCTTGTCTCCTGTCCCTTTATTGGACAGACAGACAGACACACCCGCACATAATTCATACTCATCAATACTTGCTAGTAGAATTGAACAATTTTGCTTTTAAAAGACAATGTGGATTTTAGAAGAGGCTGTTTAGATTGGGCTGTGCAGTGAACACTCCCTAGTAGATGAACTTGGCCTTCCTGTTGTGCATTTGGGGTCTTTGGACACATTGTTACTGGCTCGAAGGGATGCTTTGCCCACCTGTGAGGAGGCAGTCATCTTCCCTGCCCCGCTAGAGCTTTGGGTCCTTGTTATCATTGTGCAGGGGCAGATGAGAAAGTGTGTGGGAAAGGGTGATTGGCAGGGGCTGGCTGGTCTGCACGGGGATGGGCTGTAATAGTTGGCCGGTTGATGAATAGGAGACTGGGAAGAGGAACCTGGAGATTGACTTCTTCTGGGGGACTTAAGCTTCAAAGGTAATGAGCAAGTTCGGGAGAGTTCACATCAGTTCAGTATTTGAACCGGTATTTATTGAACACCTTCTGTGTGTAATGTTTAAGCGTAGGAGGAGATCTAAATCCTAGTTTAGTAGGTTCTAAGGTAAACACCCTGAATGGGTGTGCTTGTTTATGTAACAAACAACTCATGTCCTGTGGGTCACCGTGCATGGATATTAAACATGATCAGTTACCCTTTCCTCCAGTGTTAATCAGAGATACTGCCTGCTTTCACATATTAACATTGAATTGTAACATATAACCCAGCGAGAAATGTTAACAGCAAATTTCAGTTGCTTCCAATGGGAAGAAATCTAAGAGAACCTATTCATTTGCAGTTTTCCCATATTGTTAGGATTCTTTTCTAAAATTGAGTTTGTATTCCTTAAACCCAAACAGTCATAATCAGACATAATAAAAATGAATTATGCCAAACAGTTCTTGTTTGGGTAAAAAGTTCCTACTACATAAAGATTAATGAATAATAATTCCTCCTTATATCTATGTAAATATATTTGTATGTATAGATGCATACATTCATGTACATTTAAATATGTAGTATTTTAGGGGCGCCTGGGTGGCTCAGTGGGTTGGGCCTCTGCCTTCGGCTTGGGTCATGGTCTCGGGGTCCTGGGATCGAGCCCCGCATCAAGCCCCGCATTGGGCTCTCTGCTCGGCGGGGAGCCTACTTCCCCTTCTCTCTCTGTCTGCCTTTCTGCCTGCCTCTCTGCCTGCTTGTGATCGCTCTCTGTCAAATAAATGAATAAAATCTTTAATAAATAAATAAATATGTAATATTTTATAATAAATACATATTTATAACACACTGATATATGTATCCGTAAAAGTAATAAAATCTTAGCCCTGTGTCAGAGTTTTTAATAACTAGCAGCAATAAGCAACTCTGGTTAATTTTAAAAGAAAAAAGACAGGATGTAGGGATATCTGCAGAAGTAGGTAGGAGAACCAGGCTTGGAGCAATGTGGCATGGTACAGAACCTCCAACTGTATAGACCACAGAACTGGTCTGGAGAGCTACTGCTAGAGCCTGCTCCATTGCTTCTGTTGGAACTGAATCTTCTTGCAACATGAACATCCAGGGTTGTACCTGCTACTTCTCTCTAGTACCCCATTCCACTGCAGGCACATTTGATGGGTGAATCCTAAGTCATGTGTTCACTTTGAGTGGCAAGGGAGGCCAGAGAAGAAATACCTACATTTCCCCACTGTCTTTGATAAGAGGCAGACTCTACAGACAAAAAAGGAAAAAAAATAAAGTGATTGGCAAATTGTTATTATAATGGTCATATTGCAAATGCTGGAAAGTTCTTAGAAAAGGTGAAAATGTCATCAAAGGTACAAAGCTCTTTTAAAATGCAATTTTCTTGAAACTAATATTACACTGTATGGTAACTAATTAGAATTAAAATTAAAACTTAAGGGGTGCCTGGGTGGCTCAGTGGGTTAAAGCCTCTGCCTTCAGCTCAGGTCATGATCCCAGGGTCCTGGGATCGAGCCCCGCTTTGGGTTCTCTGCTCGGCGGGAGCCTGCTTCCTCCTCTCTCTCTGCCTGCCTCTCTGCCAACTTGTGATGTCTCTCTCTGTCAAATAAATAAAAGCAAAAAAAAAAAACCCCAACAAAAGCACTTTTCTTAATCTTTTCTAACCTTCCAGTTTATTTCTAATAAACTGGAATCATAGCTTTTTAAATTTTACTGTGTTTTTTCCAATATCATATGTGTTTTTATATTTCATATAAAGTGTGTTTACACAGTATACTCTCCATATGTATCATTTTAATAATTTCATAATGATAATAATTTAAATGAAATAATTTCATCATGATAACAATTCAAATGAGATATTCTTTGCCATTTCTTCTAAACATTGGAACTTGCTGATGCATTTTTACCATTATGAAAAATGATGGTGAACATGTTCCTATCTAAAGTTCTGGCATCTGGATGTTAGGGGTTAAGAACCCAGAGATGTATCTTATTACCTCTCCATTCTCTAATAAGAAAAATCAATATATTCAATTTATACCTTTCTGTAATTGATTTAAATGTAGACACATTTCTGACTCTTTTTGATGTGACATTTTATAGGTTCACAATTGAGTGAGCAAAATTGAAGCTGTTTGAACTTCTAAAACATTTTATTTATTTTAAGTTGATTTTTTTTTTTTTAGGAATCTCTATACCCAACATGGGGCTCGAACTCAGTACCATGAGATCAAGAGTCAAATGCTCTTCTGACCAAGCCAGCCAGGCATAGGCAAGCTTTGTTTGTTAGTCAAACATTTACCACATAGCAGTGCTTTTAAAATTGATATTGGGAATACAAATACGTGACCTAATAATAAGTACCCTGTATCTAGATGAGGTAGTTTGATGTGCATGATAAGAAGCTTATGGCTGCCTTGTGACTATCACCACTTGCCTCAGTATTTTTTAAAGTAAAACATGTTCATTTTTATCAGGGTTACATTTATTAGAAAGATACTGTCCTTATTTAATGTCACAAAACAAACTGAGGGTTGCCCGGGGGAGGGGGGGAGGAAGAGGGTAGTAGGGTTATGGACATTGGAGAGGATATATGCTATGGTGAGTGCTGTGAAGTGTGTAAACCTGGCGATTCACGGACGTGTACCCCTGGGGCTAATAATACATTATGTGTTTACTAAAAAAATTAAAAATTTTTTTAAAAAAGATACTGTATTTACTTTGTGGATATTAATCAATTACAGTATTTACAAGTGGGTTCTTTTAGAATTAAATGATACCATGGTTTATTAGCCAGCCTCTTTGGTCAATCTGTCAGTCTACCATTTGAATCTTTAGGAGACTTGTTCTCTCCTATGAGTTTCTCTTGTCACCACTTGTTAATTTGCGATGTGTTTATTAACCGTCTCATGCATGCCAGACGCTGTGCTGAGTACTAGAGTACAAGAATGAGAAGGAAGTCTGTTCTGCTGTCAAGGGGCTTCTGTCAAGGAGGTGGTTTTATAATACAGAAATGTATGTGTGTGGATGCTTTCAAAAAACCTCAATGGGCTATTGCTGGGAATAATGACCAAAAGAATCTCATTTGTGCAAACTCAAGTTACTGGAATTTAAGTTAGGGTACATAGTTTGAGAACTCAGATCTCAGAGGACTCAGGAAAATGCTTAGGTATTACTCAGCATTCTTGCCTTTGAAATATGGGGATATTTGACTTGATACAGTTCCTGTCCTTTTTTTGGCCATGATTAGCCCTTGAACCAGTCTAGGTTGTAATGCTCTCTTGGGTGAGGGTAGTTGCACTTATGGCACAATGTAGAAAAGACATTGACATTAATGTAGCAGAAGTGGAAGGGTTGGGGGAAAGCCCAGGATTTTTCAGCACTAAGTCTCTCCTTATAGCACACTCCTTGTATTCCTCACATCGATGGCTCTACTTCTACTTCCTGGATACCTAGCAAAGGGCTCATTACAGCCCCAAGTATTCTCTAGAATGCGGGCCCTACAACATACAGTTAAAGAGTCAGGAGTAGTAGAATGTAATTTAAATTAATAATCCAAATCTGAATTCTACTTTCAGAGATTGTATTGAGTGTAATCTTAGCTGATCTCTGTGGGGTAGGTTAGCAAGTATGTTTTCTGTTTTAGGGTTATGTATAAATCCCCCTTTAGGAAAGATGGAGGAAGGAAGGCAGGAACCTTGCTCTTTTTGAACACGAGAACTTTTGCTCTAGTCCTGCTAACGTTGCCTGGTGACCACATCACAGTTCTACTTTGACCTATAGAAAGATAAACACCATCATGCTTTCAGGATTGATCTCTCAGTTTGGGATTATCTGTGATATACTTTTTTCCTTTTCATTGCTCACCTTTATTCCTTAAATTATCTTCAACCACATTTTTAGTAAGAAAAGTCATAAAACTTTTGTTTGGTCCCTAGGCTTGAAGATGATAATAATTCAATAAAATTCCCTTGGCAAATTTTCTCTAGTGCATTCCTTTTTGCAGTAACAATTTTGGTGGTCTTTAAATAAGCATATTTACCATATTACTTGGGCAGGATACTGATCACTCCTGAGAAGTGAAGCCATAATGCATCCTGGGTATTTCGCTTGGTTTAGGAGCCCAACAAACTAAGGTTTAGGTTTAGGTCTGTCACTGTATGAGAATAAGCAGGTAAGATAGGGCTGGTTATTGAACTTCTCTGCTCTTGTTTCCCCGTCTGTAAGAGCAGATAAGCAAGAGCACTTACCTTGGGTGCATCAAACAAGATTGATGTATTTGAAGGCCTGTATTATGCCTCACATGGAAGAAATGCTCAGCAGAAGTTAATTTTCTTCCCTAATAATTTTTCCCTGAACAGATAGGGTGAACATCGTACTATTAACTCATTCTCATGCACTCCAATGACCATGTTGAGTATGGAAAAAGGCTTCTTGCTAAGTAAATAATCATGCTCTTTCTAAAGGAAAAACAAGTCAAAATTACCATATTACCTGGCCTTTTATTACGTACTTTTCCTTAATCATTTCTTTTGTTTGAAGAGAGCACTCTCTCTTGCACACACACTATTTTATATTAGAGGTGTAACTGCATCCCTCCATATTTTAAGGCCGATGGAAGAAAGGGAAATGCTCACATTTGGTCGCCACAAATGCATTTCCTAGAGTGCTAATTAGATAAAACACATAATACAAAGAAGTTTCAGTTTGCCAGTTGAAACCTCTTGTCATTTAGCTAAAAGATAAGTCCATTTAAGGTCTTCGGGGTGATTTTGTCTCTTATAGACATCCTTTGAGACAAACTATGTGGGAAGCATATTGTTTAATTAGTGCTATTTCTACAACTTGAGGGAGTTGTTTTTCCTTCCTGAGCATTTTGTAGATTTTTTTTTTAAATGTAGATGATGGGGAGGCAGATAGAAAAATAAAGCTAGATCTAAAATCCTTGAGACCACAAAGAATTTGCCACTGAAGTCATCAGGATTAGATTATTTTATGTAAACACACATGGCCACATTTGTATATGTGTGTGTGTCTATTTATACTTTTTTTTTTATAACTGGAAAATTTCTAATATGTATGGAAGTGGGAAGAATTGCCCGGTGTGACTCTTTCTCTCCCATTCTTCATCTTTAAAAGTTGTATCACTACATTTCCATTTGTACTTTTCTAAGAAATTAGAAAATAAAGACTGTGTGTCAGATGCAAAATAATAAATGAATCAAAAGTTCTCAAAAATACATCGAAAAGGATGCATAGTGGGTATCATGCAGCCACAGAAAAGGATGAGATCTTGCCATTTGCAACAACACAGGTGGACCTGAAAGATACAATGCCAAGTGAATTAAGGCAGAGAGAGAAAGGCAAATATTATATGATTTCAATCATATGTAGAATCTGAAAAACAAAACAGATGAGTAAATTAAAAGAATCAGATCTGTAAGTGGAGGACTAACTGATGGTTGCCAGAGAGGAGGGAGTGGGGGAATGAGCAAAATCGGTGAAAGAGACAGGGAGATACAGGCTTCAGGTAATGGAATGAATAAGTCACGGAATAAAGGGCACAACTTGGGGAGTATAGGCAATGATGCTGTCATAGCACCGTGTGGTGACAGAAGGTAGCTACACTTGGGGTGACAGTAGCATGACCTACAGACTTGGCCACTGTGTTGTACACCTGAAACGAACGTAACCTTGTGTGTTAACTATATTCAAATAAAACTATTTTTGAAGAACCCCACCCTTCCCCCAAAAATAGAAAAAAAGAAAAGGATAATTCCACCTTACACTGTAGAAAATGAATAGACCAGGAACTATGGTTGTTTTGCTATTGACAGTTTGGGATGAGAAAGAAGACTTACAGGAAGCCCTGTAAAACTAAGCCCTAGCAAATGATTTTGTTTGCAAGGACTGGCATGTTCCTTTACTCCATATTTTGTCGGACAGAAGGGACTTGTGAGTGACACTCCATGGGATTGACAGTTCATGTTCAGAAACACCAAAGCAGGTTCCCAGCAGTCTTTTGAATAATTGGAGTCATCCGTGTTCATTCTGCATAGCTTTAGGGATAGTTTATTATTGTGTTGAATTGATGGATCTGTGTTCTAACATAACTTTTCATTCCCACATCACTGTCTAGTTGATATGAAGGGTTTTTTTTTTTTTTTAAAGATTTTATTTATATATTTGAGGGAGAGAGTGAGTGAGAGAGAGCACAAGCCAGAGGAGGGTAAAGAGAGAGGGAGAAAGCAGACTCCCTGATGAGCAGGGAGCCTGATGTGGGACTCGATCCCAGGACCTGAGCCATGATGTGGGACTCAATCATGACCTGAGCCAAAGGCAGCCGCTCAACCGACTGAGTCACCCAGGTGCCCAATATGAAGGATTTTGAATTAATCCATTCACTGTGATGACATTTCCTCCTCCTTGCAATTAACGAAAAAGTTGTCCTTTGCGTGTCAAGACGGGGTGTGAAGTGACCGTTGGCTCACTGCAGAGCTCAGATACCAAAAGGAAGCACATCTGTGGTTCATGGGGTATCTGTGCCCTTCCTGTGTCTTGACTGGTTTCACTGCCTTCTTCTGAAACTACCTCTGAGAGGGTTGGTGCTAGGAAGTGACCCCCCATCTCCTAGTTGTGGGTTCTCACCGTCGATGTTGGGGCTAGGTAATTCCCTCCCATGAGGGAGGGTACGTGGGTACCGTACTGTGGTACTGTGTGTGGCATCATCGCCCCTGTCTACCCACTGGGGGACTGCAGCCTTCCTCCAACCCCTGACACCCCCAGCTATGACAACCAGAAGATGTTCCTCATGGGGCAAAATCACCCATGGTTGAGAACTGCTGTTTTAAAGGGTAGGGGTAACTTAAGTACAAATTTGTGTGTGTGTGTCCCTTTCCTCCCATTGTCACCCTAACCCTACAGCTGTAAGCTCCTTGAGGACAGGAATGAGGGATTTTCTTTCATTTTGAGGGCTTTCTTTCCATTTACTGTGTGCAATATATGGACTTTTGGGAACCGATAAAGCCATCACTTTTTGTTGTTTGTATCCAAACTATATAGTACAGCCAGTGAGTCTTTTTTTTTTTTTTTTTTTTTTTTTACAAAAGGGTAATCTGCACATTTCTCTTCATCCCTAACTATTTTGATAACAGTTTATAATTAGGTGTGTGGCAATTGGCATTTCTCTAATACAGTGGCCTATTTTCTTTCTCATAAAAGAATTACTATATTGTACAATAGTTTAATCTTTCCTTTAGAAACCGCATGATACTTAGATGCTTTTGCTTAACAAAATTCCTATTGAGTCTGGAAGATTCTGTTTGCCTGTTGCCCCCTCACCCCTCCCCCCCCCCCCCCAGAAAAAAGAAGAAGAAAGAAAAGGCATCAACTCTTAAATTACTCAGAGTCCTGAGGCAGTTTTCCCGTAACAAATGTTCTCTTTAACTTCTCTGTTGTAAAGTCCTGTCTTCTTTGACCCACTGCTGGCCTGAGCGCCTGCATCTGTTCATTTAGGAATTGAGTAGAACTTTGGTTTAAATGCCCCGTGTCCACCTAGGTGAAGATCAAAGATTAAAGAGAGCCTTGTTTATAACAAAAGCGTGAAAGCATGTATACAAAAGAAGTAGTTAGTACAAAAGCTGTACAGTATCAAAACCAGAAATACTACATTGAAAAATGAATTCTGTAGATAACTCATAACATGGCAGTGGCTAGGAAGAATTCTCAGTTTTCTCTTCCCTAAAATGGGAATAATGACAGCTCCTACCTATGTCATAGGGTTGGAGCGAAGATGAAATGAGCACATCCATTGAAAGCTTTTAGAAAAAATCCCTGTGCTTAGTAAGTGCTAATCATTATTTCGGTGTTACTTTTTATTTCTTTATCTTCATTGTGAGAAGTCCCAGTATATTCCCATTTTCTTATACTTTACAAAATTCTCACCTTTCTTTCCCATAGAAGTATTTTGTCCTTTTTACCTTCAGTCCCTTTATTCATTGTTTCTGTCAAACACAAAAACTCAAACAGGACTATCCCATTTTTTGGTTTTATAATAAGTGCCTCCTACATATATATATATATATATATATATATATATATATATATACATACACACATATATATGTATATATATATATGTCCCTCTGAGAATTTGCTTTGAGAGTGTGATGAAATCATTTTTTGCAAATGTTTTTTAATGAATAAAAACAACTCCTTCTAAATACCTTTATAAACTTAAGCTTCAGTTGCTTGTCCTTTTTATCTGACATAAATATACATCACTGGGCATTTTGTTTGAAAGAGATAGTCCAGATCCTGATCTGCAAAGGTCAGTCTGAATTCAGTTTTGTACCCTATGTGCAAATAAATGTCTTATTTGTGGCTAAAATACACATTTCTGCTTTGATCAGTGAGAACACTCGATGGACAGATCCAAATTACTTTTGTAAACAAGATGTTTCTCTGAGAGTTGCTTAAGCTGACACCACCACAGAGAAATGGCAGGGACCATACTGAATCCACGATCAATTCATAGAACATAAAATCAGCATTTTGAGAAGCAAGTTTGGGCATAAGTCCAGAAAAGCAAGGAAAAAAAAAAAACCCAAACAAAAAACAGACATTTATGCTTATGATATGTTGATGGATTAACTAAGTGCTTGCTTAGTAAATATGTTACTGTAAGACTTGCCTTTTTATAAGAAATGAAGTTAAAAAATGAGTACCCATGAAAATACCTTATACATAAATATGTATGTTGTATGTGAATGTTTATAGGTTGTTTCAAACTCATATAAAAATAGAATAGTGTAGTGTCACCTGGGTGGCTCAGTGGGTTAAGCCTCTGCCTTCAGCTTGGGTCATGATCCCAGGGTCCTGGGATCAAGCCCCACATCAGACTGTCTGCTTAGTGGGGAGCCTGCTTTCCCCTCTACCCCCTGCCTGCCTCTCCGCCTACTTGTGATCTCTGTCAAATAAATAAAATCTTAAAAAAAAAAAAAAGAATAATGTATGGACCCTGCACGTCTTCATCCCCAGCTTCAACAATGACCACTCAGGGCTCATCTGGTTTCATGTACCTCCCTCCCTCTACATTGTAAATCCTAGACAGAAGTTCATCTTTGACTGTTTTCTTTTATTAGACCTCTTCCTAGGAAAAATACACCTCAAAAGTTTGCATGTCATTTTCAGAAGTTCCCAGGTTCCCTGAAGCCTAGTTTAAGAAGCAGTGACTGAGCTAGCCGATTTGGCAAGTAGAGGAGAGAAATAATATCACAAAAGCCTTCCATGAGACATTCCTGCCAGCAAGTGTTCCAGGCACTAAGACTGTTGTTTATCTACTTTACCTTGAGTATCCATCTGTGGTACTTGAGTCAGCTAAAAAGGAGGTCATAAAAGCTTGCCTGGAAGAGACTGAACATGGTCCCCATTCCCTTCTGCCCTCTCCTCTCCTTCAAGGTGGATTGACTCCCCCCGCCCCCTCCCCTGATATGGATGAGCTAAATGACCCAATATCGGTCTGCTTGAATGGGAAAACAAAAAATCTGGGGCTCACAATAGTAGTGAACAGTTTTTATTTCTTGAGCATTTATTTCATGCTCAGCACTTCTCATGCATGTTGTCACTTACAGTAATTAAGCTCAGCAACTACCAGGTACATATCCATGATCCCATTTTTGCAAATAGAAAACTGAGATTCAAAGCATTTAAGAACTTGGCTAGGATTTGAACTCAGGTCTATCTGAAGTTTCAGCCAGATATTTACCATAGTAGATCAGTTCTCTCCACTGCACTCTGACAACTGACCATACACTTAGGTTGTGGACCCCAAACAGGTCTATATGGGGTATTTTATAACTATATTCATCATTTACCCTAACTTCTTGATGGTGGTGTGAGACATTTCAGAGCATCGTGTAAGATCTTCTTTGTTGTTGTTAGTTCTTTGTACGTGCTTTTCTTAAATGAAATTGGATGCAAGCCAGACATAGGACCTGGTAACATATATTTCATACTCAATGGCATCTTAATATTGGAGGTCGAGGTCATTACTCTTTCTCATATATGGGGCTGTGGAAGGCTCTGAGTTGTTCCTCCTGTGTCCGTTCTTTCCTCCCACCCACCTCAGCTCCAGAGTGATGTGTTACAGATGTTCATCAGATCATGTCACTTCTCTGCTTAAAACCTTCAAAGAAAGAAAGGTTTCTTGTAAGTAGCAGAGAAGAAAAATCAGATTTCTCACAGAGTGTACAAAATCCTATATCCGGGGAGCCCCGACTGGCTGTCTCAGTTCACATGCCGACCTGGTCACCGTTCTAGCCCCGCTGGACTCTGGTTGCCTTGACATCCTCGTTTCTCCCATGTGCGGGGCTGCTTCCCACCTGGAATTTCAGCTCCTTGGCTTCTCCACGAACCTGGCTTCTTCCTATCATTCAGGCTTCAGCTGGAATGCCGTCGCCACCAAGCAGCCTCTTCTCCCAATAACTTTCTTTTATTGTCTGCAATGCAAGAGTCACTGTGTGAAATTCTTTGTCGACTTGTTTCCGTCGCACTTGTCTCTGCTTCCCCAAATGAAAGAGGTTTGTTGTGGGGCCAGGAGCCCAGCTGCAGTTGCTCTTCTCCATATGTTCATTGAGTGCCCGTGTGTGTGCTGGTTGCCTGAGCGCCCGAGAAGGGAAGCAGGGTAGAGTCCGCCTGTCTCCCTCTGAGGGCTCAGTGCAGAGCCCAGCATGCCCCGAAAGCCCTCCCATGGGGTGGTTCATTCCAAACCAGGTTTTCCTCTTCCCATAATCTAGGCAACGAGTCTTAGGAATTTCTTAAGACAATGCAGTTCCTCAAAAACCAGGAGACCCCTCGGTCTTATGATCCGGACCCTGAAGTCGGTGTTATTAGGAGGCGGCTGCTTTTTGCCAGTTTGCAGCCAGTGTGGACTTGACCTTCAAACTGGCAGCCTTCAGCTCTCATTTCTGACTGACCTTTTGCTTAAGCCCAGGGCAATGTTTTCATCTTTGACAAACTTGACCACTGCCAGTTTCTTAAGAGTGCCGGCCCTTATGAAAAGGAGTTTTACTGCCTGTGCCATAATGATCTCTAATACCCGATAAACTGCAAACAATGGGGGCCTTTGGGGGGGGGGAATACTAAGACAAAAAAAGGCATCTGCAGTTCTGAGGCCCTGCTAAACTGGGGCAGATGGAAAAGTTATAGCACGTGGAATGCTGCACTCACAGCTCCCGTTAGGAGCCCTTACAATGGGTTATTATTAGGGTACCACTGGACCACGTAATCACAGCCCTTTACAAAACCATAAAAATGTGTCAAATATTATGCAAACTCAAACTGTTGGGGCTAGAATGTTGGACTAAAAATTTCATGAATAACAGGGTCCTCTTAATCTGATCAAGTATTTAACAGGAAAATGGAAATGAGACAGATTTCATCATTATATAACAACTTCATGGATTAATGTATCGTTTGCAAAATTTTCAGTAGAGGAATTCTGCCTGAATATATTTTTATTCATCCAGATCTGCAGAATTTAGTTTTCGTGCAATTTGTGGATTTTTTAAAAAAAGATTTTATTTATTTATTTGAAAGTGACACAGCGAGAGAGGGAACACAAGCAGGGGGAATGGGAGAGGGAGAAGCAGACTTCCCACCGAGTAGAGAGCTCCATGTGGAGTTCGATCCCAGGACCCTGGGATTATAACCTGAGCCAAAGGCAGACACTTAATGACCGAGCCACCCAGGCACCCCTAGATTTTTTAAAAATTACACAATTAATGCCCTGTAGATTATAGAAGATGGGGAAACACCCCAATAAATTAACAGCCCCCTATAATTGCATCATCCCAGAATAGTCATGATTAAGATCGCTTACTGATTGGTAATTGCTCTTTTTTTTTTGCCTATGCTATATATAAGTAACATTTTAAAGCCAGTTTAGGATCACAGGGTATCTAGTGTTTTTAAGTTGCTTTGGATTTCTATGTACATTCTGAACATTCCCTCTGATTAAATCATGTTCTAAGATATGGTTTTTAATGACTGTATTGTATCCATCTACATGTAGTGGTTCTCGACTGGGAGCAGTTTTGCTCCCCCAAGGATGTTTGGAATGTCTGAAGGCATTTTTGGTTGTCACAATGGGGGTTGCAGGGGAGACACTACTGGCATGTTATTGGGGAGGGGCCAAGGATGCTGCTGACTGTCCTATGGTTTGTAGGACGGCCCCATAACAGGAAAGTATCTGACCCCAGGGCCAACTGGCCAAGGTTGGGGGAACCCTGAACTTGTGTGGCCATCTTGCAATTAATTTAACCCATTGCCTGCTGTTAGATTTTTGTTTCCATTTTGTTGTTGTTGTTAAAGATTTAAGGTTGGCAAACTTTCTGTAAAGGGGGGGACATGAGGTCTATTGCTCAACTCTGCTCTAGGACTGTTCTAGCTTGAAAGCCATCACAGACTACATGCAAACAAATGGACATGGCCGTATCCTCATAAACTACTACAGAACCCAGCCATGGGCTTTAGGGTAGTAATTTGACTATTCTGTTAATGCTCTGATGGACATCCTCATACTTAAACCTTTTCCTGTATCTTTTCCTTAGAAAAGTGTTTGATTGTTTAATTGTTGAATGGGCGTGCATGTATCTTCAGGAAGTTTACAACTGTTTATTTTAGGTATTCAGGTTATAGCAATTTATCTTATATTCTCTCCTCTATCACATAAGATTGTTCCTTTAATGTGGCTTTGTAAGCATGTGTATGCTACCCATTCAATCAGACTTGGAATGACCCTGGGAATGGGAAGTGTTTAAAGGATAAGCAGGGTTTGCAGCTCAGTTGCCTTCAGGAGTCAGGGAGATTGGTGAGTGGAGGACACAACTGTTACTGTGGCCACAGGGAGTGGTACAACGCAGGAAAAAAATGGAGAGTAAGTGGCCCATCCAAAGAGGGAAGCTGCTGTTCCGCTCCATCCATTGGTGGCCCACTAGAATGTGCTTTAGTGTTGCTAGATCTTCTGATTTATCCATAGAAACCAGAATTCCAAAATTTGGTGTGAAAATTCCCAATTTTTACTTAAATACTGAGATAATTGTAAGCCACGCCTGTGAACTATGCCCATGGACCACGTGCTTGGGGACCTCTACTTTAACTGTGACTAATGGTGTGCCGTGGTTTCGACATGGAGGCAAATCTCCAGGCTCCTGGCCATGTGTCCTAGACCCTCAGGACCCTAAGCCTTGTAGATGAGAGCTCTAAGAATTGACAGTCTTTGGAAAGACCCTAAAGAGAAAAGGCTCCTTTAGCTCTCTGAGTAGGGAGGCTGGCTATGAATCACTGCCTAGCCTGGGTACTTAGTTCCTCCAGAGCTTCCTGAATTAGTCAGGAAGAGAGGACATTTGTCACTTCTCCATTTCCTCAGAACACTTCTAGAGGCTCTCAGAATCCTAGCCTTCAACCTGCACAATCTGACTCCTTGTCCGTCGCTTCTTCTCTCCCCCCCCATTCATGCCCTTCAGCCACAGTCGCTCCATTCACTCACTGATGGACCAAACTCTTGCTGAGTGCCTACTACGCGCCAAGCCATGTTCTGTACACAGGAGAGCAGGTTATATGGTGATCAGGAGCACTGGCAGGGAATGGGTTGGGATTTTGAATAAGCTCTTAGAATGGTTGTGGGAGATAAAATCAGACAGGTCATGATCCCAGGGTGAAGGGAGAAGTAGGCAAAGAGCGCAGGGGTCTTCAGACTTTGATGTGCAGAGGAATCTACCCAGATCACTTGTTAAAACATGGATTTCTGGTCCCCACCCAAAGAGTCTCATTCTTTAGGTCTTGGTTGAGGCCTGAGGCTCTGTTTCTAACAAGTATGAGGGGTGGCACTGGTTTAGGGACTTAATAGCCATTGTAAGTACTTTTTTTTTTTTTTTAAGTTTTCCCTCAGAGATCAATAGGGAACCATTACAGAGGGTTTTTCCCCCCCAGAGTGCTGATATGATCTGACATATTTTACAAGGATCACTCTATTGGTGTGTTGAAATAGACTGCAAGAGGGCAGAGACAAAAGCCAGTAGAAGAGTCCAGTGGCTTTCAGTAATCCACGTGAGAAATGATGATGGCATGGATCAGATTGTAACATAGAGGTGGTGAAAATCTGTTAAATTCTGGATATGTTCTGAAGAAGGGGCCAACAGTTTTTTGATGCAGTAGATAGAGGGTATGAAGAAAAAAAAGAGTCAAAGATGACCAATTTTTGAATGTGCAGCTAGGTCCAACCATATGAGGACCACTTTTTTGACCTACAAGAATTAAAAAGGTGATTTCCTGTGTAGATGGAGTTGCCGTCTACTGAGATGGGGAAGATGGTGGAGGAGCTGGTTTGGAGGGGATGATGACCATGTAAAGGTCGGGATGCCTGCAGTGCTCCAAATGGTGCTGTGGTCTAGGCAGGTAGAAGTGAATCCGGAGTTTGGAGATACCCAAACCGAGTGTTGAAATCCCTGAGATTAGCTCTCTGGGGCTGTGTGCGTCCAAAGAGAAAATCAAGCTCTGAGCCTTGGGACACTCTGAGATTTAAGAGCAGAAGAGAGAACTAGCCAAGGAGACTGAGAAGGAGTGATGAAAGAGGTAAGAGGAGAACGAGGTGCTTGCGTTAAATTGGAAGCCGGGAGAGGACTGTGTAGTAGGAGCCTTCTTGCTGTTCCTGGAGTAGGTGAGCCTTGTTCATACCTGAGGACTGTTGCAGTTTGCTGGGATGGTCCTCCCACTGACCTGCCCGGCCCGTCTCCTCCCCACCTTCTGGCCTGTGCTTACCTGTCCCCTTCTCTGTAGGACCTTCCCTGAGGAAAAGCCTGGGTAAGATGAGGGCGGTTGTCTAGTGTATGGTTGGCACTTAGGCAATATTTATTGAATGCATCATGAACATATCACTTTTGGGGGAGAAGTCCAGGTGAGAACGTATTATAGCCCTGCACTCAAGGTATAGTGTGGTCCATGGACCAGTAGGGTGGGCATCCCCTGGGAACTTATTATAAATTCAGGATCTTGGGTCCCACCCCAGACCTACAGAATCACACTGCATTTAACAAGATCCCAGGTGATTTATATACACATTAAGGTTGCACTCAAACCTATATTTAGTTCTTGATGTCTATGGTATGAAGGCAGTTGGGTATAGGCTCAGATAGCAGTGACTCAAAGAAAGAGTTTCAAACTATCAAAATGAGATCTCTTTTTAGTTGCTTCTGATTCAATCAGTTATCATATGATTAAAAAAAAAACAACTTCATGAAGAAGCTTTCAAGAAATCTTATGTGGTTATCCAAGTGATTTCTTTGTTTTGTTTTTAAATGACCTAAACTTGGAGCGAATATAAAATGCACAGTGTCTGGTACAGGGTAGAGAATTTTGAGTGAATGAGTGCTAATTCTTTGTAATATATGTTTTAAAAGTTTGCTGTTTAATATGACATATCCATGCATAATGACTGATATAACCTTCAGAGTACAGGACCTATAAATGCGTAGTTTTCTATTAAAGTGAGTAAAGCATTACATTTATTGGATTTTGCTGCTTCTCTCATAGGAGTTTGATTCTGAAAGTGGTGTTTTTTATTCTGGGATTATAAATACTCTGCAGGCAGACAGCTACCACTCTTAAATCTCATATTTCTATTTGGATGAGATAACACTTGATGTTCTTTTTATACTCAGACCTTTGGTTTATTTTAGTCTGGGAGAGGAAAGATCATGTATATGGTAGAAATTTACTTACAATAATACTCTCTTTTTCCTAAGGCTACTAAATATTGTTAGCCATGAACCCAAAGCATGCCCACCTTGTGCTTTATATTTATAATAAGCACACTGTTTTATAGGTCATCAGCTAAGGATAAAAGAGCTGTAAGGAATTTTTGGTAAAGCTGGTCTGGTTTATTTTATTAACACATCATAATTTTAGAAAACTGGATTTGCCATCCTCTCCTTCTGTACACATTTATAACTCATATCTCTGAATTCAGAAGCCTAATGAACCTACAAAGTGATATGATAGGAAGTTGTGTGAAAGGATACAGACCAAAGAAATGGTATACAAATTTATATATATTTGTGTGTGCACACTGGAGTATGTGACTATACCTCTGGATTTACATGCTTTTATCTTTCCCCCTTAACTAAGTTAAAGCCCTAGATCAAAATCCATCAGTGACCAAGGGCAACGCTGTAGTTTGCCACGGGATGGAATGATGAAGATCTTGGTTTGATTTCCAACCCTGGCACGTCTGTGAACTCTCTTTTCAGAGTTTCTGTGTATCTTTAAAACAAGGATAATTTAAGCATATCCTGGGTTCCTACATGTGGCTGCTTGTCCATTTTAGACAACTTTTGGTGAAACAACTACAAAATTGTATTTCCTTACATTATTTCTCCTTAGAAAAGGCACCTCATCATTTCCTTCTTAAAACTTCTATTTAATAAGAAAGCCTAACTCCAGTTAGGTAAGACTTCCTTACAGAGCAGAGGTTGGCCTTTTCTGTAAACATCCAGGTAGGAGGGGTGCCTGGGTGGCTCAGTGGGTTAAGCCTCTGCCTTCAGCTCAGGTCATGATCCCAGGGTCCTGGGATCGAGCCCCACATCGGGCTCTCTGCTCAGCGGGGAGCCTGCTTCCTCCTCTCTCTCTCTCTGCCTGCCTCTCTGCCTACTTGTGATCTCTGTCTGTCAAATAAATAAATAAAATCTTTAAAAAAAAAAAAAATCCAGGTAGGAGGTTTTAAGGCTCCGGAGGCTGGACAGGCTGTACCCATCTCCGCCCTGCAGCGAGAAAGCAGCCCTGGGCCATATGTAATGAATGGGCATGGCTGTGTGCCAAGAAAACTTTATGTATGGCCACTGAAATTTGGATTTCCCATAATTCCCATGTATCATGAACTGTTCTCCTTCTGATTCTTTTCCAACCATTAAAAAATATAAAATGTATCCTTAGTTTATGGGCCTTACGAAAATAAGGAGCGGGCCCAGTTGGGCTGGTGTGCAGACCCCCCATGCTAGGGAGAAGGTCTTGGGCTCATCAGCCTTGATCCACTGTACCTCTCCTTTATGTGAGTCTTCTTTAGTTTTGCTTTTTGTTTGCATCCGATTTTTTTAATCCTTTTAGGTCAGGATTCATATCCTCATTCTTACTTTCTATTAAGGATACCTTTATATAGTCTGTACAGAAAAACATGACTAAGTGTCTGAAAACGTGGGTTTTGGGCTTGAGGTTTCTGTAGTGGTAACATTACAGTTGTGGGACTGAAAAGAGCCCTGCAGCTGTCAAATGTGACCCTGGACAAGACTTGGCCCGAGTCATTTTTAAAAGCTAGCTTCCTCTGTTTTACCATGTTTTTCAGGGATGGTGATTGCATAACTGACCATCTCTATAAATCGTCATTTTAAAAAAACAATATCAAGGACTGGTAGTGGGAGGCAGTCAGTAGTGGACAGCAACTGAGTGAATTATAATCCCTTTAAGATTCCTGAACCTTATTGAGCAACAGGACACATCATCTCCCTAAACATTAAATGAGAAATCTGAACTTTCCATTGACGTGTTAAAAAAATAATAAATTTGTGAGCTAAAAGAACTACGGGAATCTTCCCTCAGTTTTATTTACATTCTGGTTTCCAAATAGAGGGAATAGAAGAACCGTGGACCTTAAGATGGGACTTTTTTTCCTGCTGCGGAAAAAAAGATGGTAATATCTGTAGGCACCATCTCACACTGATGTGCTCCCGGATCTCTTTCGAATGAAACTGATGGAAAATAACTTGTCATTGTCACCCGGGAAGTGGCACAACGAGTGTGACAGAAGGTGATCCATTCCACTTCTCTGGGTATCAGTTCAGGATCTGAATGAAGAAAGGAAAAGGCACGAAAAGATAGTAGCAGTAACAAGGACAAAGAGTTTCACAGCCTTTGGAGTTTTGCACTACAACGAGATAGCTAACATACTTGATTTATACGAAATATCCCTTTTATCAACAAAATAGTATCTCTTGATGGAGTCAGAAGTGCTCTAGCTTTATTTTGTTGACTGTGCTTCCAGGGCCCAGCAATACCTAACTTTGCTCTCCGAATTCATGAAGTCAGGTAGTTAGTTTGAAGCTCAACCCCATGCCGAAATTCTCAGGAAATAATTCAGTGTTTAATGTTACATATATGTTTTCCTTTGTATGCTCGCTTGGTTGGCTATTTAGAAACTAACACAGGGGAAGTCACTAACTAAAAAGCTGTGGTGTAGGATGGTTGAAAACAGAAGATCTTATTTATATGGCTTTTAAAATTGTCCTAGGACTTTAGAGCCTCCTAATATTGCTGTGAGGAAGGTAGAGGGTTGAGTGTCTTCCGGCCAAGGCAGGCAAGACACACAGGTTGTGTCACACCCCACTGCTGCACAGTGGTGACTAGCATGGCTAGGATGGGGAGGTGATAAGGTTCTAGATCCGCTGTTCTCAAAGAGCCCGGAGGGTCTCCCAAGACCCTTTGCAGTGCTTCTGCCAGGTCAAAACTATTTTCTTAATAATACAGAGTGCATCTTTTCCTTCTTTCATGCTCATCTTGTGACTTTACAGAGGAGTTTTACGAAGACTTCACGAGCGTTAAAATGTCATTCTTCTGATGGCCAGTGGAATGTATGCTTGTGTACATTTTTTAAACTTGCTGCTCTAGTTCATAAAATAGTAACCACTGATGGATATAACTTACAGAGACAATCTGAACTTGAAGGGCTGAAAATGGTTTTAAAGCCAAAACCAAACAAAGGAAAAAAAAGTTTGAGAACTACTGTTTTTCAGATATATTGGTAAGCCTGTCAGAAGTGTGATTTCATTTAATACTGTAATACCTCCATGATGCAGGCCCACTTACCATCCCTCTTGAGCATGGGAGGAGATGAAAGCCTGGAGGAGTTAGTGACTTGTAAAGGGTCCCTTTAACAGTGAAGATGCAAAGTCCTTTAATTCGAACACAGGTTTTGAATCCTTAAGTCTTCTGCTGAGTGTTCTCTCAGGCATGCTGACTGTCAAGGGGGCACCAGGAAATGCCTGGATGTAGGCAGTAATTTTCCCTAGAACCTGCCCCCTCATCCTGCCCCAGGGAATGTCGATGGGGGATTATCTGCATGGACGGTGTGAAGCTGAGACCACATTCTGGGTTACAGACTGAGGCCAGCCCACAGGTGTGTTTGCCTTGTCCCATGCAGGATGAGAAGTCAAACAGTTGGGCATCAGTTTTTTTGTTTTGTTTTGTTTTTTTCATCTGGGAGACTTAACTGAAAAAATTTTACTTTACCATCTGTATCTCGAAATTGGAAGGTCTAGACTGGGGTGGTATACTCATATGGCCACAATCGGTTGTAGCTTATGTCAGCTCTTTTCTTTTAGACATGTGTGTCCTAGTTTGCCACAGACCTCACTACCCCCTATTACCTCGAGCTCGCCTTCCTCCTTGCTGTTACCTGTTTTCAGTGTTTGGGTTGGAAACAGCTGGAGATGTTCTACCTCCTGTATAGTGTTGGTAGCCAAACTGTACTTAGCTTATTTAAAAACTAAAAAGACACTGGCAGAAAGGGACAAAATACATTCCACTCTGATTACCCCAACCTAGATATAGTAAAGAGCCCACTGTCAATGCTGAACACAGAGCAGGTTCTTCCTTCCATACTAAAGCATCAAATTTTAATTCATTAAAGAATAAGGATCTGCCAGTGAATTAGCATTTATTTTTAAATGTGTAGCCCTTTCTTTTTTTAGTGTAATAGTGAAATAAGCACATTACACCCATTGCCCTCATTTTGGGTTTATTTTAGTAATGTCTGTTGTCCTCATCATTATCGTGTCTGGACCCTTTCGTACACTTAAAATGTCTCTCTGAACCTCTGTGTGCATGTTAGATCAGTCATTTGAAACAAGTTGAGATTGGCAACGTAAAGGACTTCATTTTTCCGGAGCATTCGGACCAAATTACTGAATTTCAAAATTTTTATCCTTAAGATAGCTCCCTATTTCAGCAGTGAATATCGACCATTTATCCTAACTTTTACATATATACTCATTTGCCTTTTTCTTCTTTTGTCTCACACCAGACTGCACATTTCAGAAAGCTGTCAGGTCTGTTTGTGCACAACGTCTATTCCGTGTCTTGCTTGGCATTCAGCATATAGTAACAGTAAATAATGAACAAGTGAATGAGTAAATATACATCAGTTGTGCATATGAGAACTCTTATAATAAACGATTTTTAGTAAAAGTTTTCATGCTTCCCATCTTGGTTAAATTGGGGAGATGTTTATTTCTTATTCTCCGCATAAATACACATCCAGTCCTATACATGTGCACGTGTGTGTTTCTTGTTCTGTTTAGAATACTTTCCCTTCTTTCTGATGTGAGGTCAGTAGGGAAGTTACATTTCCATGCAGCTAAGAATAAGATGCTCACTGAAACCAGGTACAGGATGAGGCCATTGAACTTGAAAGTGCAGCACAGAGACTCCTCCACAGACACTCTTCCTGCAGTTGGCAGTTACCGAGTTATGTGGCCATTAGAAAAGTCTCAAGTGTTAACAGTAACTTTTAGGCGGTATCTTCTCCAAAGGGGGCATCTAGCTCTTAACCTATTGCTGAAAGAGAAATACCATTGTCTATTAATACTACTGGAACTAAAGATGAATAGTGAATTGGCCTTGATCTGACAGTGAGTTTGACTTTGATAGCTCATCACTTAAAAAGGTTCTTTTATATTTATGAAAAAAGCATGACGTCAAGCCAGGGGGGAAAATTGATACCAATATTGAAGACCAAACTCGTAGGGCTTCCAAAAGAAAAAAAAAAAAAAAAAAAAAGCCCCTTGTGCGAATGGGTTTTTTTTACATGCATAACTAATTAGCTTAGGTTATTATAAGCAGGGCTGCTGTGATAAAGTTTCCGGTGGTGTCTCGGGATACCTTGTTTATAGTGCCTTCTCTATGCCAGTCAGTCTTTGAACTGGAATTACAGAAAGTAGAGGGAGTGAATAGTCTACCGTTTCTCTCTTTGGACTGGGGCCACCTAAAACGTTGTTATGCTGGAAATGCTAGAATACAATCACTATCAGGTGAGCTTTATTCTTATTCATATGCAGTGTCTGAAATGTAATTCAGTGAATTGAGTAATTTGCCTTTTCATGTTATTGTACTCTTTTCAATAAGTGCAGGTCTACTAGTTTAATGCTGTTTACTGTTTGATACCGTAAGAGGTAATTCAATGTGGTTTTGAACAAAGTAAATATAGTAGGGTTTTTTTTTTTCCCTAGTGCCTGGCTGTGCTCTCTCCATCAGCTCCTGTTCAGAGCTCATAAGATTAAATTGTGTTTATCAAGGAAAAAGTGACTTTAAATTGAGTATCATTGATTATTTTTTTAAAAGTATTTTTAATTCTGTATTAGTTTTTCTAAGAAAGGAGAAAAAAGAACCTGGTGGCTTCACAGTCATGCCTTGAAAAACACATACATGTAAGTGTGAGGTATTTTGAAAGAAACTGCTTCCCGTAAATTGCTTTTTATGTTGAGTTCAAGATCTTAATTAAAATGTTGAATAATCATGTCCAAATGAAAGTGGGAGGAATTAATCTACAACTAGTTGATTTAATCATCAGAATGTTTCTGTTTATTTTCTACAACCGTTTACAGCTGGCTCTTAAGGAGGTTTGTTGTTGTTGTTTTTAAACAGAAAGCTGTTCTGTTTGCCAAGGAAAGTAAAATAAATTGTTAGGCTCCTTCTTCTAGGTTGTCCTTCTGATCTCAGTAAACCCTGACGGTCGTGTTGGGGAAAGTGTTGCCCTCCAGATGGTTGTGAATTTTAAATTATTGGACATGAGCAAAAGGGCACAAGGTTTCAAAGAGATGTGCAGCTAATTAGCAGTGGAACTAAAACAGGGCAAAGTATTACCCCAAATCCTGAGTGTTAGCCTTTAAACTTCAGTAATATCAAAATCCATTAGCACAGTGCCTGGTACATAACAGGGGCTTAATAATTTATTCTGTTGGTGGACTTGGCCAGTCTCATGTTTGTGCGTGAGAAAAGAGCCGACCGAAACTCACAAATAACGGCGCTGTCTTCTCTTCCCTCCGTGGCTATGTTCAGGTGCAGACCCACCTCGAAAACCCCACCAAGTACCACATACAGCAAGCCCAAAGGCAGCAGGTAAAGCAGTACCTTTCTACCACTTTAGCAAATAAACATGCCAACCAAGTCCTGAGCTTGCCATGTCCAAACCAGCCTGGCGACCATGTCATGCCACCAGTGCCGGGGAGCAGCGCACCCAACAGCCCCATGGCTATGCTCACACTTAACTCCAACTGTGAAAAAGAGGTAATTCATGTCTCCTCCCCTCTCCTGTCTTCTTCCACTAAATGAATGTCTGTCGGCTATGATTCCCACACTTGACTGTGGACTCTAGTCTGTCTGCGGGGCCACACGCGCCAGCCTTTGTCCCACATTCTGCCGTGTGGCTACCGCGCTCCGGCCTCTTCACGCCGTCACCGGGTCCTGTTGGGTTGTGCTTCAGGTTGGGACACCTGGGCACTCCAGAGTGGGACGTGGAGGCGAGGAGGACACTTTCTCCCCCAGCCCCCAGCCCTGTTTCCGCTCCGTGAGCCGAGCGCTCTCTTCTCTTCAATGCCTTTCCATTTACAAAGCCGGAAAAACGCAGAGAGAGGAGAAGGCAAGGTGGAGAAGGAAAAGCAAAAATAGAAAAGGTGTGGGACAGGCGGTTTAGAAATTCCGCTTGTTGTGAATGTCTGGAATATTATTTTTATTTCTCTCTGACTTGAAGTAAAAAAAAAAAAAAAAAAGCACAGCATGTGCGTGGACGGATTTGAGTAATGTAGCGCATGAGAATTTAACAGAAAAGCTCAGGTTTTAATTGCTAGATAAATTCCGTTTCGTAATAAGATTGCCGCTGCCGTGAAACCCGCTTTTGTAAAGGCCGGATTGGAGACGAGATTCAAACACACCTCAAGTGAATTGTTGCATCAAAATTCGAAGCCTAAAAATACCTGAGGGGAGAGTTGTGACTTAATGCCCGTCATTTCCAAATTATGAGATGATAAGCCTCATTTTAATGGAGTTTTACCGTACTCTGAAATGTTCATGGGATTTCAGAGGTGACTCTTCTGAAGTTGCTGAGTTTTAATTTCCAGAGGGACTCAGTCTTTTCCTCTGTGCCCAAACCAACTGTCTTATTTTTCTCTGTCCATAATTGTCATCTCTCAAGCTGATCTGGTGGAAGTTCTTTCTGCGCTATTTTATTTCTTGGTCAGATTCCACTTTGTTTGAAAGCTTGTTAGTCCATCTTGTTGCCGCGCCATCAGCCTCGTGTGAACGTGTCATTGAAAAGTCATTTGCCAATCCAAGTCATGGGCTGATTTTGCTTGTGTTTTTGCAGGGATTTTATAAGTTTGAAGAGCAAAACAGGGCGGAAAGCGAATGCCCAACTATGAACACGCATTCACGAGCGTCGTGCATGCAGGTACCGAATGACCCGGCAGCTCAAGGATGTCACACTTTGTAGTGAGAACCTATATTTGTGGCTCATCACGCCTTCTGATGACTCAAGGGTTTTGTTCCCCTCATTGATTTTTTTTTTTTTAAATAAAGCTATGAACAGGACCATTTTCTTCATAGTGTCTCCTGATGAAATAACTCAGGGAAATTAAACTTAAAATGCACTTTCCCTAAGTTGCTTCAAGTCATTTAAAAGTACTTGAAATACATAAATTGTGGTACATAAAATATAATACGCTGTACTTCATTTCGATATCATCAGTGTGTTACACAAATTTGCAGGGTAGCAACTTCAAAAGGCTCTTAGTAAAACCACGATATGCACATGATTGTGTGTGTGTATGTGTGAGAGAGAGAGAAAGAGAGAGCTCTATATATTGTTTTATGAAATGGAATCTCAGGAAACACGCATTTCAAACTTTATTGATTTAGTAATACTTTATGGATTTTTTCCCAAGTGATGAGAGATTCTTCTATGACAGCCTATAAAATAGATTTAAATAAATAATGCTACATTTATTAACATAGTTATGTATTTTAAAATAAGTGTCTAGATGTATAAGAAAAAGAAGAAGAAGCACCAAAAAATTCTTTTTCTTTTTGTTTTTTGCTTTTCTATATTTCCTGTTATTAATTTGCATTAGTGGTTCTTTTTTTATAAGAAAAAGAAATTATTTTAAAAAACAAACACACCAAGCCCACTAAATTTATTTCCCTAAAAAAATTTACAAGGAAAGGGGACTTGATCATAAGTACTCTGACCCATTTGCCTGTTCAACTCAATTAGAAAATCATCTCTTGAAAGCAAACAAACAAAACTGGTGTATCTAGAAATGAAACTTAATAAACCACTGGCAGTTAATCAAAACTGACCTGCAATTATTCTTCTTAGGGGGTCACTTAATGACGCTCATTTTTTGGGGTGTTTAGCCATAGCCCTCTGAACACTTTATATGGTTTATCCTGAAATCTCACAAGAATCCAGTAAGGCAATGAGTATTATTAACCCCATATTCCATACTGGCCCCGTTGAGGCTCTTTAAAATTGAGGGCTTTGCCCCTGATAGACCAAGTGGGAGAAGGAGGATTCCAAGCTCTGTGGCACTGGAGCCTGTCCCCTTTAGTTGAAAATGGTAAAAACATGTAAAGGAGCATTCCTCTGAGTTTTGAGATTTCATTGTGTACTTGTGAAGCACTATTTAGATCTGTGCATGCATGCGTACACACACACACACACACACACACACACACTAGCTAGCTCAAATACATCAGGTGTTTACAAAGAAATGTTTTCACAGCCTTGTCTTTGCAACTGCTGCAATGCACATGTAATCACTGTTGTTTATTATCATAACTGATGTTTTGGTACTTCAGGAATAAAATTGATCTAGTGGGAATGTCAGCTCCATGACTGTAATGATAACCTCGTCCTGCTGTACTCCTCCGGGAGTACCGAGCACACTGGCAGCTGTACAAGGAGAAACTTATTTTACAAGTCATTGCAGGATCAGTGCAGGGTTAGCCAGCAGCCCGAGAGCCGCAATGCCCCATATGTGCCTAAGAGAGTGAAGGTCTAAACTACCATCTGGATTGTCTTACTGAAGGGAGGGTCTACAAAGGCTATGGGGTGTAGTCTTGAGAGAAAAAAAAAGAGAAATGGCAGCCATTGTTCAAGATAAGGTTTCCTGGTTCACCTTTCCCGTTTGGGGAATAGCATTTGAGAGCATGGGTTCAAGTTGTGGCTCTAACCCTCTTCCGTGTATGACTTTGGGCAAGATGCTTCTCATTTATGTCACTTGGCAAATTGATTTACTAACCTGCACTGATAGAGGTATTCTTAGGGGAGAATAATTTAACCCATCCAAAGCCCTAAACCCAGTGCTGGACACCTAGTAATCCCTCACTAAGTGCTGGTTGCAGATGGCGTCCTTATCCTCTGTTAGTGTCCGTGACCTAACGGTAATGTTCATATTTGGGAAGAAGAGGGAGGTAATTTCTTAGCATCTAACTGAAGAGAATTAGTGCTTAGGGTAAGAAAAGACCATGGCTCTCTCTTTGGGTGGCTTTGCACAGTGTTTGCTTTTGTTGATCTCTCTTACATTGCCCTTTTTCCTACAGATGGATGATGTAATCGATGACATCATTAGCCTAGAATCAAGTTATAATGAAGAAATCCTGGGATTGATGGATCCTGCTTTGCAAATGGCAAATACGGTATTGCTGACTTTTTTTTTTCTTAAGAAAATCTTGAGATATTTCCAGATATTTCCATTTCCTGATCTCTTAGGTTATTTCCTCAAGTGACTGATTGATACACTTACTAAGAATATAACAGAGAATTGTGTCAGGATTGCAAATAAGTGACTTTGACGTCAGAAATTAAGAATTTCTCATGGGTTTATTGGTAACCCCATGATAAAGCTCTACATTCCCTGGAGTCCAAGTCCACTTTCAATAGGACGTTAGGCCTTCCAATTCCCCCTGACATCTAATGCCCAACTTAGTACACTGCCCCCAAGGGAAATACTATGGATAGTACTATTTACACTAGCATTCTAGTTGGCCTGAAAAATGAGTGCAGTTTTTTAAAAGGCAGCATCTTACTATTCACAAGTAATAGAGTGACTGATATTCGATTTCCCTTTCTTCAATAGCAAAATTTTTCTGATTTTGGTTAATAAATCAGTGGTTTATTAAACTTATTTCTCTCTGTCATTAGGAACCTTGCCCCTACTGGGTTTTTCTCTTTTTTTCAATGGTGTCTTATGTTTCCATTTTACCAAAGTCTTATCGTAGATCTTATTTAGTCCTTGTAATAAAGTCTCCGAATCTAGTCCTTGCAATAATTCTGTGAGTCAAGTTGGAGTGGTATCATTGCCCTCATTTTTAGGATTAAGAAAGGTTAGCTGGTCTTGCACAGGATTACATAGCTTCGATGTGTCAGAGTCAGGACTTCTCAGTAGGCTTTGAATACCTTGTCCAGTCTTTTCCTCTCTTCTATGAGAGCTATGCCATGAGACCATCATATCCTTTAATAACCTGTATTGCAAAGATTGACTCCCACAAGGGAGATGGGGTGAAGGCGAGTTGTTCTTCAGTGGGTATAGAGTTTGGTATTTTCAAGATGAAAAAATTCTAGAGATTTGTTTCACAACAGTGTGCATAAACTTAATGCTACTGAACCATACAGTTCAAAATTATTAAGATGCTAAGTTTTATGTCATATGTGTTTTTACCATAATAGAAAATTTGTTAAAGAATAAATTCAGATGACAAACTCTCTCAGCCAGGGAATATGATAGCCCTTACTTATTTACACCAAAATTCTTAGTGAACTTAAGTCTGATAGGCAGTACTTTCTTTTTTTCCATCTTGGTCCAGTTCTTTCGGTTCATTTACCTGAAGGGTAAGGAGGACCCTTAAAACTCCAAAGTCTTTTCTACGATCTTTAGTTTCTGTCGACTTCCTGCCCATTTAAACTTACCCTCCGATTTTGAAAGAACTGGATGTTCTGCCATCTTGACAGATGTTTCCATGTCAGACTCTCCCCACCCTCTTTTGAGCCCTTGGTTTGCTTCTGTAGAACCCTCCTGCTTCCAACTTTGGGCCTCTTGTGAGGCAGGCTGTACTTGTCAGCGGTCAGAATCCTAGGACCAGTGTGAGGAAGATACTTGGGAGAGCTTGCGCTGTGAAATTTGTAAGTATACCCAGAAACGTGGGTATATTTATGGTGTTTTCAGTGCCCTAGCAGCAATCATTAGCAATGGCCCAGTCATCCCAAACGAACTTTGCTGGATGAAGGTGGTCATTTTGCCAGTCGTGTCGGGTGGTATCTAGGTACGTTAGGAGGACTATAGAGTTAATATGATTTTTTTCATAAATGATCTTTAAAATTTTCTCCAATGGTGAGGACCTTGGAAGTCATCTGAGTCAATCAAGTACTCGGTGCCTTAGTCTCCTCTTGCATATCTTCTGTGCACCATCCACATACACAGAAAAACTAGACATCCATCTTCTGGAAAGCCTCCAACGGAGGATATGCACTAACTCGCAAGACAGGCTGGAAAGCACAGAGGTTAGAAGTTGGAGATGTAAGTGTATCTCAGTACATCTCTAAAGTCTGCCATTCCCCGTGTGGTCTAGCATGTTACTTAGCTTCTTAAAGTCCTGCATTTCTCCATCTCTGAAATTGGACTGATAATTGTACCTACCTCCCATGGTCATCTCATAAACTATAACTTTGAGCATCTGAAACTTAAGCTGTACTCAACAACATCTCCATTCAGTATAATTCCTTACAACAGCAAATAGTTTTGACAGTGTTTTATTCAGGTGATAGTCCTGAGCATCTGTAATGTGTCCAGCTCTACTTCAGAGTAACAATATACGTAATAATCCAGATATTACTTACAGTGTGTCTCTCTGTGAATTCCAGACATGGGTCAGATTGCCCTCATGGAGAACTTGTCCTCATGATAACCCTTCTGAGGACACTTCTCAAGACCCCCACTTGCTTCTCTCCTTTAGACTAAACACCCATGTCTCCTCCTCAGCCATTCTACATTAGAATGGAAATCTGACTGCCTCTAAGCTAACATTAAAGATTTAATTAGTATTTATTAAATGACCTAATATGTCCCCAGCCCTAGACGAGGTGCTGTGGATGAAGACGAGTAGGGTGTGCTTCCTGTTCTCAGGGGGCTTACCAGTCTGGGAAGGGGAGACCCTGTCAGACCTTGAATGGAGGAGGATAATTCTGGGGCAGAAGGACCATCTTAGGGGTGTTCTTACGTAGAAAAGATCTGCTGGGCAGAGTTGAATTAATTGCCAGCTGGGGAGGAGTAACCCGTAGCCACCCTCAGATACCACTGATTGTCCAGGCATTCATTACTTTTTTATATTTCCACCCGAAAAAGTCTAAGTGTAGACCCATCAAAGTCAGCTCATGACAAAGCCATTTTAGCATTTTGCTATTATAGAAGACCCAGTATAGAACAGAGGTCAGGATCACAGACTGAGAGTCATAGCTGGATTCAGTACCTGCTGTTGAGTGAGCTGTTTGACCTCTTTGCCTCACTTTCTTTGTCTGGTAAATGGGAATAATAATAGCATCTAAAACTATAGGATGCCTATGAAAATGATAAGCACTAATCTACAAAAAGCACTTAGAAGAATCTTGGTTCTGATGTGCTCTTACTAAAAGTTAATTATTAGCTCTTATTCTTGATAAATCTGGGTTTGGATTGTCAAAATAAATAACAAAGCTACCCACAACTCACTAACATTTTAATTTTCTTCCCCCTCAATAGAGTTTAAACTTAATGTTCTTCATGTTGGGTGTTTTTCCCCTTTTATCTGATTCTTTGATATGCTTTATTTCAAGTTAACTTCCTAAAAAAAAATTAAAGTGGAGGGAGCACTTAGAGAGGAAACTATCCTAAGGGAATTGGAGTCTAGAAATAACTATTCTGAGAACACAAGGGCCCTCTTGTACCATTACAAACAAAGAATAAAAGTCCCAGTTTACTTGTGCTAACAGTGCTCAATTGATATTCAGTGAAGGGGAACATCCAGAAAGAAAAAAATAATAACATTTTACAATGATCATTTCCTTGGAAAAATATTCATTTTGGTGGAGGAACACATTGAAGAACTCAATTCAGAACAAGTTTGGGACACAGATATGTGTCCACCTTCTCTTTCTTTGTCCCTCTTAGGCTGCAGCTTCTGTCCTCTGTACTGCTTGTCTGCTGGAGGTAAAGTCTTGCCAATCAGGTGAATGTGCTGGATAAAAACCTAGCAAACACACAGCGTCACCATGTAAGCAGAAGGTGGCTCTTCCTCTTCCTTAGCTCCAAAGATATTATTTTGACCCAGTTATAGTGTTTATGGGGCAGTTTTTCTAACCCAGAAGAGAAACCACAAAATCCTTTCTTAAATATGTGTGACTGATTTTTAAATTAGAAAGCCATTTTTCACCAGCCTTCCTTTTAGTAGCTTCAACAAATGGCAGCCATTAGTATAAAAAACGTAAGGCACATTCCTAGGCAGAGTCTCTTACCTTCAGCATGATTAATATTTGAGATGGATAATTCTTTTTTGTGAGGCTGTCCTGCCCATTGTTGGACATTTAGCAGCATCCCTGGCCTTTACCCCCTAGATGTCAGTGGTACCCTCCCCCCTAGTTGTGACACCTGGAAATGGCTCTAGCCAATTGACAGATGCCCTCCACTGATAATGGAGAAGCCCTGATTTGAACCCTGGGTGGTTACCCCAACCCTGTAGTTCCGTGTTTGGATTTGCTTTGCAGTCTGGTAAAATTGGTGCAAAGGTTGACAGCAATTAACTTAGCAATTAACATGGCACATGGTGCAGCCGATCAAAGTGGAAATTAGCTTGACTGTTGAAAATAGACTAGGAATACAGTACTTTGTAGAAAATTGTATTACTAACCATGGCAGTACTGATCACTTGAATACAGTGTCTCACCCAGTTGACCTCTGATTCGTACAAAACCCTGAGAGGTGGGCGATAGGATTGCCACTTTGCAAAGGTGTGTGGCGGGGCGTGCCTCAGGGAGGTTAGTATCACCCAGCAGGTCAGTAACACAGGCAGGTTTTAACGCAGCTCTCTGCCTCCTGAGCCAGCCTGCACCATTAATTTGTAAATTTGAGTATCCATACTTGGCTCATGAGCAGCTAGGTTTTTATTTGCTTAGAATTAGTTGGAGATTAATTGAAAATTGCAGCTTTGAATTGGTTTATCAGCAGTTGACCCTGCCCCCCAAATATTGCTATTAACATAGTATACAAACCTCCTACCACAAAGCTCTATTCAGACATAGCTAGAACCATGGTTTTTCTTTTGTAAAAATCAATTAAGACAGCATACACAAAGTGCCTTTCTAGTTTTGTGCCTGACCCAGAGTAGGAGGCCACAGAGAAATGTTTCGCAGCAAAATATTCCGGCAGGATGTATGCTGCCAATTCCTAAACGGCAAGTATCAGAAAAGCAGCCAAAGCGGGAAATCTTTTAGAGAAGTTGGGGGACGATTATAAGCTGCCTTTTGGTCTGAAAGTAATGACATCTGGCCTCAGTAGAGTGTCCGATAAGGCATCTCATTACAGAGATTACAATTCGTCTCCCTTCTTGGCACGCAGGGCTGTCAGTCCATGCCAGTCACAGCAGTCGCGTCTGCCCATCCCATTCGTGTCTGGGTGTCCCTAGTCTTGTGCTCTTCCTCCCCACCCCCATCCTGAATGCCTCTCCATCCGTCTGTCCGCCTCTCTCCCCTTCCTGTATACATGTGTCTCTCTCTTCAGTTTCCACCCCTCCTCTCGTGTCTTTGTCTCTGCCTCATTCCCAGTTTGTGTTTCGTTTGCCCTCTGTCTGTCCCCCTCCCTCCCTCCCTTCATGTGGTTCTGCATTTATTAAGTACACATGCACTTCATTTCCTTTAGAATGTGTTTAGAAAACATGGTCTTGTCCCAGAGAAGCTTATAATTAGATATCTATCCATTCAGTGTTAATGCATTAGAGGGGCTTTGTTTTGTTCTGTTTTTTTAAAGTTTACTGTATGTATCTCTTGCCTATTACATTTTCCCTAACAAATCATCATCATAACACAGTTGCCTTGTTTTGCTTACAGTTTGCGTTTGAAAAGATGATAGCTATGATTCGTATTTCTAGAGGTATGGATATATCTTTTTAGCTTGTTGCGTTGAATTTTGAAGCCACATTCTTGGTTTATTAACACTCAGTAGTTCCTCCAGAATCTCAAAGTCCAAAAGGATAAGTTATAGGATAAATCTTGGGAGTCCCTCAGCGGGTTACGAGATGTCCCAGCAGCTTTGAGTTTTGATGCTCTCTTTACGCTGCTGTATTAAGACATTTGTATACCTTTCACTTTGCTGTCTTAAGTTGTACAAGAATGGAACTGAGTACTCACAGAGCAAGACTGACCCCAGGAAGGTGACCTACTTCACATGAAACCACTTAGCAAAAGGACAGCTAAGAATCAAAGTCACTGGTCATCAGGTTTTTAGCTAGAGGGGCTTGACTTGTGCTTCAAGGGCATTCTAAATGCTCACAGTGCATTGTTTATATGCATCGGTGAGGTGGGATAGGTGTATTACATTTTATATACATAATATAAATCCTGCCTTCAAAAAGAAGAAAAGATGGAGTTGACAAGAGAGAGACGCGTTCCGCTGATCAGTCTGTCCTTCCTGTTCTCAGACCCAGTCGTATTAGAGCAAGTGTCCTGTTTACCTGTCAGAAAGTACAGGCGTCTCCCTGTACTTTCATGGACTACTTCTCTAGAAGCCGCAATGGGAATAGATGGTCAAGGCAAATAGTGAAAGGAAACACATTTGTATCTGTATTTTGCGGGTATTTTTATCTGTATGTTAGTGGCCATTGGAGAAATTGGAAGGCGAGATGTGCAGTAGAATCTCTTCTCGATACCTCTTGGTCACGAAACAGCTTGAATGCTATCTCAAGGTACTTTTCTCAAAATTAGAGTAAAATTTAGAGTGTCTGATCAAGGATGGGCCAAATGCTCTAAGACTTCCTTGGTAATGATAGTTACAGGAATTGTTTGAATTAAGCTGGGAAGAGGGAACTTCTGCACTGACTGTAGTGAGGTCACTTAACTCTGTCCCTCTTGTTAATAATCAGAACTTTATTTCAGAGGGTAAGAAGACGAAATATCTGGGACCTCTGAGGTCCACAAACATGGGTATCCTCAAGCTTCTTCAATGAACGAGGTGCAGGGAAATTCATAGACGGAAAAAGGAAATCAGCATCCGGGGCAGAAAGTTTACCACTTCAAAATATTTAGTTCAGAATGGAGAAAAAAGCACTCCTAAGCTAGCTTGAGAGGGCTAGATATTTCTTTACTTTTTTTTTTTTAGTGTAAATTTTTATTTTTATTAAAGTCAGTGGGCTCCCTCTTGTGGCTCTACGAAAGATTTCAGTTTCAAGGAAAAGAGCTTTTCTTCAGCAATAAGGAAACCATTTCTTTTCCAGTAGAGAACACTTTGCACTTGGTTTTCCTTATAAAATAAAGAGAGATTTTTTTAAAATGGAGAGGGCAAGAGAGGGAAGGAAAAAAGGTGCCTTTAATGAAAAACCTGATTTGGTGAAGAAGTCAGGCCACATAGAACCCCACTTTACAGTAATAGCCAGCATTTCCTAAACATCTACTCTGTGCTGCTGAATGTGCTAGATAATGAGTTGCCACAGTGTCCATTGCCTCCATGCTCAAAATATAACTATAAGCTGATCATAGAATCGTCTTACAGGGGTGAGATTCTGTGCCCTTTCTTATTTCAGAGGAATAAGCTAAAGGTCCCCATATCTAAGTGAGTAGAAAGGTAAACAGGTCATGCTTTCCTGTTTTAAAAAATGATTTTTTTTTTTGTTTTGTTTTTAACTTCAAACCATTTCTTTTAAGTCAAGTCTGGAATAGATCTGGGCTCTAGCTGAATAACCTAGGAATTGTTCAAGCAGTTCAATTCTCTTATTGTTTCTCTCTCTAGTTACCTGTCTCTGGAAATCTGATTGATCTCTACGGTAACCAAGGCCTGCCACCCCCAGGCCTCACCATCAGCAACTCCTGTCCAGCCAACCTTCCCAACATAAAAAGGGAGCTCACAGGTAAATATTGGCAAGTGTGCCTCTTCCTGGGGATTTTCTGTTAATTTTCTGGCAAGCAAAGTTATCAGAATTGTGACCTCCAGACTCTTCCCGGTTTGTAGACATACTTTTCTTCTTAGATCTGCACAGTGGTGAAACTATTTTTTAAGATGGAGGATTTATACTTGGAAATCCTGGTTTCCGGTATTTCTTGAGGTCCTGGAATTGGGGCTGCTGTCACTCCAAGGCACCACTGTTATGCCATGACACCCATCGTTGTGTCTGTGGCTGCTCTCCCCTTTGGGGTGGGGAGGCAGAAGGCAACACTTTTAATTATAAAATGTCGCCACCCCGTCTGGTGCTTGTGTTACTTGCCAAGCCCCTAGAGGCATTCCAGTTTGAGAACCGTGGTCTGAATTTTCCTTTACACACATCAAGCCCACATTTGTCAGGATAGGGTAAGAATGAATTTCTTACATCTTTAGATGCCTCCTGTTATTTTTGCTACATCATGTGCAAAAGATTTATTACACAGAGGAAAAAAATAGATTATGAAATGGAGCAATGGGTATTGTTTGTTCCTGAGGCAAGTGTGAAATTATCTATTTCACCATTTTGCTCAATGCTTTAGGGAAGGCATTTGGCCATTAAAACATGACAAAACTCCATTAGAACTGGTGTTCTACCATGATGAGTTTTATGGCCCTCACCTCATCCCCCTTTTTAATGTTTGGTCCTTGCATCTTGCAGGATTAGGTGAACGGTCTGAGAATATGAACTATATATTTGGTGCAAAAAAAAAATCCTGTTTGTTCAAGGGTGTCTTTTTGAAGAAAATATTTCAGAAGACTGTGGCAGGAGAAAGTTTAAAAAAACAATTTGGGGGGTTAAGAGTGGTAATAAGTTAATTACTGTGTAAAACGCATTGAAAGTCAACAAAAAGTGGGTATCCTCCCAGAAAGGAAAAGTACCGTGAAGTCTCCGAAAATAATGCTATATGAGATCTATAATAATAATGATTAAATATGGTTAATATGGCATGAACAGAATTCTTACAACTTACATGTGAAGTAAACTTTTTTTTTTAGATTTACAAGAAATTTATTTATTTTAGAGAAAGAGAGCGTGAATGGAGAGAGGGGCAGGAGCGAAAGGAAGAGGGAGAGAATTTCAAGTGGAGTCCGAACTGAGCACGGAGCCTGGCGTGCGGCTCAGTCTCACAACCCTGAGATCATGACCTGAATTGGAACCAAGAGACGGAGTCGGAAGCTTGACTGACTAAGTCCCCCGGTGCCCCCAAAGTAGACTCTGGATTGTTTGTTCAAAAACAAAACAACAAAGGCCAGGGGTGGGAATGAGAGAAATGGGTAAGGGGGTATAAATTTATTTTTCTTTTTAAAAAGAAGCAGATCAACTATACACTTCTAGAATCACTTTTTTATCTTAGAAAATGACCAATCCAGACAGGAAAAGGGTAAAATGCCAGGAAAAGGAATAAATGGACAGGAATTGGGGTTCTGAACACTGCTAGCTTGAAAGGCAGAGTGAAGTAGCCAAAAGAGAAAAGGCTTAGGAGTCAGGTCTGACTAAGGGGAAAAAATTCTCTTTCCCACCTGCATTAGGTTCTAGTCAGGAAGCAGAGTCCACATGGTGATTTAAACCGGAAAGGTTTAATATGAAGGATTGTTAACCGTGTATGGGCGTTTAGCTACTAGGAGAGGAAGAATACTATAGAATATCCTGAGGCTATAGAGGGGCTCTCTAAGCTTGGGAAGAACCAACCCCCCACCAAGGTCAAGAGTCTACCCACCTTGGGGAGGATGTGGGTGAAGCTATAAGACGGCAGAGAAGTTCACTGGATTGCCCTGACCAAAGCTGGCCCACAGTTGGTGGGTTGAGATGGATGGGCAGAAAACCATGGTTGTAGGGCTGGCAAAACTGAAGATAAAAAGAAAAGAAGAGGAAAAAAAAAACCTAAAATACTGAAGGGGAGGGTATATAATTAAAAGCTGACTATAATGCTCATGTGATGAAAAAAAAATTAGAAAATGGTTTGGATTAATCATCCCAATTGAAATAATTCAGGCTCTGAATTATTTATGTGTATATAAGTATACATAATACACATACAATAAATATATATACATATATAAGCTTCAGTGGCTATGAGTTATGCTAAAAAGATTTCTAATTTTGGGTACAATTCTGAATGATGGTAGTGTAATGTTTCAGGTGTCACTTGTGAAAAGAAAGTAACAGAGGTCGCAGAATGCCAGGATTAATCAAACAACTGTCCTTTTGTTTTGTTTTGCCTTCTGTAAGGTGCAAAGCTATCCCCCCACAGAGATCTCACAGAACTTGCACTGCAAATGTATCTTTTCAAATGGAGTTGCCACCAAACACCTCTGTACCCTGTACCCTATTTTTGTTTATAGGAACTCAGGCTAGTAGGGTCTGAGTTCCTCAGGGTCATCATTTCATTCTAGCAAGTTCTGTTGGAACCTAGCTCCAAGCCCCCCCCCCCCAGCAAAAAAGAGTCCATTTCTACCGTCAGAGATCTGACATGATAGCTTCTCTCCTCGGTTTTCATGTCAGTGTGTTACAAAGGCATGGAAGAAATAACAAAAAGTTCTGTTGCATGAAAAGAAAATTTGACTCCCTGGGCATCGGGTGGCTCAGGGCGCTTAAGCTTCCAACTCAGGTCATGATCTCAGGGTTGTGGGATCAAGCCCCACATGGGGTTCTGCACTCAGCATGGAATCTGCTTGAGATTCTCCCTCACCATCTGCCCCTCCCGCTCATGCTCTCTCTTTCTCTCTCTCTCTTTCTTTCTGAAATAAATAAATAAGTCTTAAAAAAAAAAAAAAGAAAAGAAAGTTCAACTCTTAATAACAGAATATCAATAGCAAATTTCCATAGTTTTCTAGTTACTTTTCTTCTTGTATGTTTGATGTTAGATACCTTTGCTACTGGTCTTGTACAATTTTGTAGAAGCCATGGCTTTGCATTTATTTGATATATATTGCTTTTGAAAAAATACAAGCCTTTGAAGAATCATGATTTTAAAAACCCTATTTTTTTTATTATTAGAATGTGGTCAGGTAAGTTTCCATATCTAACTAGAAAATGAGATGTTTTGTAGTGTACATCATTGCGTGCCTTAAACAGTTCCCATTTCTAATTACTTCATTCACGTGCACAGCGTGTATTTTTCCCACAGAATCTGAAGCAAGAGCGTTGGCTAAAGAGAGGCAAAAAAAGGACAATCACAATTTGAGTAAGTTGGTTTTATGTTCATGATATTTGAAATTGGAGTGGATGTTCCCCCTTATATCAAAATTGTTTGAAATCTTGTGGGAGGAAATTGATATGCATAGCTGTTAAAGGTACATTTATGGAAGAAAAAATGTTTTTCAGAGAAACTAAGGTTTTCCTGTATTTATCTCTCATCAAATTGAAAATCTCCCCAGTATTCTGAAGAGTATTTACTTATTTATAGTAATAGTTTTGGTGTGTGTGGTTGGTGAGAGGGACACTTGATCCCCAACTACCCAATTATAAGTGTTGCTCACACTGGAACTTATTAACAAAAGGGGATTATGGGATCACCTTCTCCAGTGAGATTTGAAAGAAAAAAAAAATGAAATGGAAGGGAATCTGTGAGTGAGGTACCCTCCCCAATTTCGGACTTAAACTGTGACTTAAAGAAAATCTTCCAACATTTAAAGTTATTTTTTATGTCTTTAATTTCCTCAATCAAATCCTTAAGTTTTTTCCTGTGAGAACTTAAGATTTTTTTCATAAACAAAAGTAAAAGAGGCTACACAGTTTAAAAAAAAAAAAAAAAAAGATTGGGTTTTGTGGTGGGAAATCATTGGCGAGTGTGTGAATTTTTCCTCTCACGGCCTCCTGTCCTCTTCTTCCTAAATTGAGTTTTAAGAATGTAGGTTACATATAAATACTTTGTCCTCATAAAAACGATAGAATGAGCCAGAATTTAAAATGATAGAATAAAGCTAGAGTTCTCCTCTGGCCCCTGGAGCCATCATCCTCGCTGTTACCATTGTTGTTGTTTTCAGTTTGCTCTTGGCCTTCCCAGCCTCTGCCCTTGTGTTTAAGAAGACACACACATACACATGCACATAGCGAATAAATAGTGTTTTTTGTAACACAACCACTGTCATGTTAGCCATATTTGTTGCTGTTGACTTTCTTACTCAGCAGTCCATCCTGAAGAACTTTTGCTGTTATTAGTCTCTATCTGTGTCCTTTTTAACAACTGTTGCGTACTATTCCACAGCATAACTGTGTAACATTCAATAATCCTACTACTACCAAGTGTTGATATTGCTTCCAGTTTCTCCCAGCTACAAATAGAGCCACAGTGAACATTTGCATAATGCCTCTCTGTGTACAGGGGAGTTTGTTTCTCCAGGTTAGGTACTGAGAAACAGAATCGCTCGGTCCCAGAGGGGGGTGAGTTCTTTCTTTTAATAGATTCTGCCTTTCTCAGTTCCTATATCAGGTACAAGAAGCTTTGCTCCTTTCCACCAAAAGATTTGCACTAATATTTCTAAGGTCTCCTCCAGCTTCCAAGAAATTGGACTCGAATGAATGTATTTCTTCTTTTCAGATAACTTAGAATTAAGATCATTAAGCATTATCCAAAACTTCTCCTGACTGAAATATGGGAAACTAAGTTGTATCTTGTTAAAAACATTACCTTTGTTTAGGCACCTGAACTCTCACGTTTAGGGTTGTCAGTAAAGTATACACCTGATCAGGTCACGTTCTGAGGGCTATAAAAAACCTTTTAAAATCTCATCTAACCATTAGAAATGAACACTCAAGGTTAGATTGTCCATTGGCATAACTTTTCCTCTCCTAGAAACTAACCTTGTGAAAGTAGCTGCCAAAACGTGCACAATACTATATTCGTTTATTTACTTGTAACTATTTATTGAGCTCCCCATATCGTACGAGGCATTTTTCTATGGAAGTGAACAGACAGACGGGCTTCCCACTCTTATGAGCTTCCATTTGAGTCACTCTTATGAGCTTCCATTTGAGTCAAGGACAGACAGAATAGATGAGCAAAAAAATATTTCTATTTTATAAAAGCTTAATGATAAGGCTTTAAGTAACTGACTGAATCCTAGAAGTGATGGCTCAGCTAAGGGGAAAAAATACAGTATTTGTTGGGAAAGTAACACGTAATATTATTTACCTAAGTGTATGGAATGCTAGTTGGTCAAATATAAATATGTATCTGGACATACTGTTTTAAAGTGAAATATTAACATACTTATTCCAATTTGTTAGACCTTAAGTTATTTGGAATTTATTTCCCAGAGTAGATAAATTAGAGACATTTATTAACACATATGCTTTACTGTTTCATCTTCCCCTAAGAAGACGATAATTTAACTAATGATGCAACTGAACTGGGATGCCACCAGGACGCAGAGTATAGTGAAACAAGCTGCCTTGACTCTTAAGCTTGTGTTACTCAGTCCTGTCGCTGCTCAACACAGCTGTCTGTTGAGCACAGGAAATGTGGCCAGTTTGAATGTGATGCACTGGGAAGTATAAAAAAGACACTGGATTCAAAAATTTAGTGCCAAGAAAAGAATGTTCGGTATTTAATTTATTAATATTTACATAGATTACAGGTTGAAGTGATGGTATTCTGGCTATGTTGGGTTTACAGAAATACTCAAATTAATTTTACCTCTTTCTTTTTACTTTTTCAGTGTGACTACTAGAAAATTGAAAATTACGGAAATACAATACTTGCATTGTATTTCTGTTGGGCAACACTGCGCCCAGAGCAGGGAATTTTGTACAGCCTAGAGGCTAAGAATGTTTTCTACATTTTTAAATAGCTTAAAAAAAAAAAAAGCCGTGAGAAGAATATTCTGCGATAAGTAGAAATTATATAAAATCTAAATTCTGGCCCCCTGGGCTTCTTGTTGGTAGACTTGCATGGCCCAAAAAAAAAAAAAAAAAAATTGTATCCAGTTAATATTACCACATTTTGAATTTTGTCAATAAAGAAAAAAAAATCTATGGAAATGTATTTTCTCTTCCATTCTTTAGGTATCTACATAATATCCTCAATTTTGCCAATTGGCCCTCAATGCCAAAAGGAACCCATTATCTGGCCCCGTAAAAATTTGCTGTCCCCTAATCTGAATACTCAGGGTTGAGTCCTGGCTGTTCCCACTTAACTCAGTACCGAAAACATGACAACAACGGGGAGATACCAGTTCGGGTTATATGGCCTTGGGCCAGCACAGTTAAGGCACACATGGCTTTAGCAGTATCTACTAAATGTGTATGTGGCCCTGTTACTAATCATCCCTTCCTGTGCTCTTTTCTTGAAGTTGAACGAAGAAGACGATTTAACATAAATGACCGCATTAAAGAACTAGGTACTTTGATTCCCAAGTCAAATGATCCGTGAGTACAATTCCATGTTAATCTGTGTCGTATATTTTTTTGGTACCTTAATGTTTATTCATATGTTGCAAAAAGTGCACAGCTACAGAAACTAGAGTCCAGAAATACCCCTCTGCCTTTGGTTCCATGGCTGGTATATTTCCCATACCTTTCTTTTGGTTAGTCTCATCAGACTAAAAATTTGAGAGAAATCAACTGAATTGCATTCAAGGGCTACTGGACATCAGCTCTGAGCTTGGGATATAAGGAGGTGGCTTTCTGAAGTCTGAGACTTTTTGGCAAATGATCCCCAAGCTGCTAGAAAAATTCTCTTCACCGTTCAGGCGGGACAGAGGTTTCAGTAGTGGTTTAGACTGGATTTGCTGGCAACTTGTGTGCAACTCATACAGTACCGATGGGCCCTGAGAGCTGGGATTAGAGACTTCAAGTTTAACAATAGTCAACAGATAAAAGGTCAAAAATTGGGGCACCTGGGTGGCTCAGTGGGTTAAAGCCTCTGCCTTCGGCTCAGGTCATGATCCCAGGTTCCTGGGATCCAGCTGACATCAGGCTCTCTGCTCAGCGGGGAACCTGCTTCCCTCCTTTCTCTGTCTGCCTCTCTATCTACATGTAATCTCTGTCTGTCAAATAAATAAATAAAATCTTAAAAAAAAAAAATAGGTCAAAAAAACGTTTTTGAAAACTTGCATGCCCTCGCTGTGTTTTACCAACCTGGAAAAAAGTAATTTTCATCCTCTTTTAAGTACACGTCAGCTAATTTGGGTTTCAGCTTCCAGTCTCTGCTCACCTCCTACCCCTGTTCAGACAGATAACAGTTGTAAAGATAATTTCCCTACCAGCAACGTCAGCAAGTAGGACAACAAATATACAATTTTTATCCATTAGAAAGTGGCCCATTTGAAGTAAAGGGCTAGAGTGTATACATTTTAATGGCTCCCACAGGCATCCGATGAAATTAGCCTTTGAATATGACCTTTTAGCTACCTAATAAAATGTAAAGATGAAATCAAGCATTATTCATGCAAGGCTTATTAAATTTGCTATTCACATTATTGTCGGGGAATTTGTGACAAAATAAAATAAAATCATTGCCCATTGTAAGGTGGTCTTGATGGATGTTCAAGCAGAATTTCCATCATCAAGATTTTGCTTTCCCAGGTTTCAAGGAAAGCCATTTTGAAACTCAAAACATTCAGATTCTCAGTTCTGCAGCACAAATTTATCCTACTAAGGGGCTGTGACCTTCATTTCCTATAGTCAGTCTTGCATGATAGTTGAAATTGAATTCCCATTTTCCTGTTCTTTATCAGCTTTCACTTTTTAGCATATTCTTTTAAACTGTAGCATGTGAATCTCTTTAGCAACGTATTATGAAATTATGGGGCTGCAGTGAAAGCCTCTATTTGCATATCTTCTTTCTCTATTGTATTAGAATACTTACGTGTTTATAATCTGAACTGATAATGATCTTTAATTGTAGGCATTGTTTTAAGATAAATGGACTATAATCTCTAATGGGGGTTTTCCATACCAGTTTCTGGAACAGGCTCTGCAGCTGCTTTAGGAACATAGTCCGGCTGACCAGGTTCTTGCCCCATATGCTCTCCTCCCCCATAGCAGATCCCTATTGTTGATTTCTATATTGGGGATCTTTTAATACTTATGTGTGAAAAAAGTGTGGTTCTCTAATTACGAGGGGAAAAAAAGTTTGAATACCCTTCCTTTAAGCCTAAAAGCATAATCGATTGATTGGGTCTTACAGGAGGCAAAACCTAATAAGATAATTGGTTAGAACAGTCACTTCTTAGAAACTGAGTAACTGCTTACATGTGTCATGGGTCAGTACAGGTTTTTCAACTTCACTGGCCTAGTTAAGGCATCTTTCATTATGGTTACATTTCTCTCTGGCTGCTAAAGGGTCTGTTACTCTGATCTCAGCCCTGAACATTAAACAAGTCAGCTCCATGTTCCCCGTATCTCAGGACACCTCCCTGGGTAGCCATCTTCAGTGCTCAGACCCCAGGGATCATCCCCCGGGAATTCTCTGCCTCTCAGAGGAGGACTTCTGTTTTGTTCTTCATCTAATCCATAGGAGGATCAATTACTTGGTGACTTGTTTTAATGATGCTCCATTCACACATCCCTGCTGATACTTCCAATATTCCTCCAGCAGCCGTAGGTTGTGGGGTAGAAGAGTTTTCATCCGTGAAGTGGTTTTTGTTTATTTTTTCATTGTCCTTGTCATTGTCATCATGAACACTGTCGATGAAAGAGCTCAGATTAATTTAAGGTGCCCCAGAAATATTACATAGGTAATTATAATTTCATTCTTAATTATTTTTCTGGAGTGCTCTACATTTTTCAGCTCACTTTTACCTACATTTTAATGGTGTTCTTAATTTCCTCATATACATGAGTACATTACAGTTACAGTCATAAAAAACTGAAAGGCACCAAGCTCAGGCTGCCTGGATTTGAAATCCAGAAGAGTCCCTTTCTAGATGTGTGATCTTGGGGAAGACAGTTATTTTCCTCATCTGTTTAAAAAAAGGCAAGGGTGTTCAGAATATTCTTCCTAGTCTGGTTCTTTTGAGGACTCAGTCACATAAGAAGAATGACAGAATGGTTCAGTGCCTGGAGTCTGGAGCCAGATCCTCTAGGCTTCCTGGCTCTACCACTTCCTAGCTGTGGGCAAATTACTTCACCTCTCTGTGCCTTTGTTTCCTACCCTACAAAATGGGGACAATATTAGTGCCTAGACACTGAGGTGGTTATGATAGGATCAAATGAGCTCTGAAAAACCTTAAAAGATACCTGGCACATAGTAAATGTTGTTTAAAGATAGCTATTGTAATTATTCAGTTGAAACTTTAACACAGTGTCTGCTGTTACTTGAATTGCCTTCTAGACTTTTCATAGCACATTCATCTAAGAGGCCTCCTTGGAGTTCAGTAATGTACATGCAAGGCTGTTCATACATGTGTAGTATTACCATTTTATAGATGAGGAGATGGGGAGAGCTTTGAGAACTTGGCCGGGATATTCATGAGAAAATCCAAAGATACCACTTTTATGCTTCACATGGTCAAGTAGTAGGATCTCACGGAATTTTTTTTTTTTTTTTTAACTGTAGCTTATTCTGCCTGCCTGAATGAGTTAACTTTGATAGTCCTAGAAACCTGTAACTCTTTAATATGGTTTTTAAGAATATCGATTTTGTAATCAACAGAACTAAATTTAAGTCCTGACCCCACCTTGTCGTGGCTCTATAACAAGGGCATACTCCTCCAAACAGTGTATGTTTCAACCCGTGCACCACGCCCCTCCCTTCCAACGTGCTCGTCTGGGTTAAGTAGGATAATGTCTAAGAGGTGGGCAGACAGTGTCCGGCACAGGATAAGCACTCCGTGAATGGTACCTGTCATCTCGTGTCATCGTTAAGATATCTTTAGACATCAAATGCCCTGAATGATGAATTTTCATTGTGCCTTGAATCCCAAAAAAGGTTGTTTTCTTCCTCTTCGTTATAGAGACATGCGCTGGAACAAGGGAACCATCTTAAAAGCATCTGTGGACTATATCCGAAAGTTACAGCGAGAACAGCAGCGCGCAAAAGAACTTGAAAACCGACAGAAGAAGCTGGAGCACGCCAACCGGCACTTGTTGCTCAGAATACAGGTAGGGGGCACGTGTTGTGAGGGGTTTGCGATACGTCCCTGACTTGGAGGTGGGAGGAAAGGGGATATAATGAGCCATGGGGGACTTGATTTACATGATCCTAATACAGTAGCTACTTGTTATTTATGGATTGCCTCTTTGTGAATTTGCCGCTCATAAAAATTTACCGTAAGCCCAAGATCAACATTCATGGTGCTCTCATGGCCCTTCGTGGACATGGGCAGAGTGGCTAATCTGAGTTAAGGTTGAACAAGACAATAACCTGCTGTCTTGTTTTAGCTCACACCGTAAGCATCCTTTTCATGGTCCTTAGTCCCAGGCTTTTCACATTTCTGTGGGTTTTATGGGTGAATTTTGCTGTTTAAAATGGCTCCTAAGAGTATTACTGAAGTTGTCTGGTATTCCTAAGCATGAAAAGGCTGGGAGGGGTCTTCTGGAGATAAGTTTCCTTTGTAGGTAAGTTCCAGTGCTCTTGGCTGTGATTTCCATATTAATAAATCAACATTGTGTATTAAGGTGTCTTTAAACATAAAACAAGGTTACATGTTGACTCGTTAATGAAAATGTGACTAAGATACTCATAGAAACCTAACTCCATATTTCTTTTAGAAGCGATCGTTTGGTACATACTAATTCAAGGTTCAGAGCCACTTTATAGAACCTCAGTGGCTTAGTGCATTTGGACTGCAGTAACAAAAGACCACAGACTGGGTGGCTTACACAACAAACATTATTTCTCAGGGTTCCTTAGCCTAGGAAGTCCAAGATCAGGGTGCAGGTAGATTCGGTGTTTGGTAAGAGCCTGCTTCCTGTTTCATAGACAGAGGTGGCATCCCTGGGTCTTCACATGATAACAGGGGGAAAGCGCTCTCTGGTGTTTTTTTTAATAAGGGCATGAATTCCATTCATGAGGACTCTACTCTCACACCTTAATTACTGCCCAAAGTCCTACCTCCAAATTCATCACCTTGGGGATTAGATTCCAACATAGGAATTTTGGGGTGGGGTGAGACACAAACATTCAGTCAATAGCAAAAATTATTTCAAAGAATAAGAATTGAAGTTGTTAAATACCAAGATGCCTCAGTATTCGGTGGGGGTATGTAGCCAATGGTCAAAGCCTATGTTTATAAGGAACTTGGAGACATCCAGAAGATCTTACCAAGATAAAAATTTTAGAAGTCATTGCAGACAGTGAAATTATAGTATCTTGAACTCACGCTACTTATTTTTGGAGTGAGAAATACTAATTTTGTTATGTGGAATTCATCTGTCATTCTGTGTACTGGGTAAACATGGTACTATTAAGTGTGAAATGGGGCAGTCCTTCTGTAGTATGAGCTCATGGTACTCCTCTTAGGCACTCGGGCTCTCATGCTGAGGGTAAGGGCATAATCATAACTTCCTCCGAAACTGTCCTGAAGAAGGCTAAGAAAAATGGACTCCCTGCTCATGAACAAAGGAGTTGGCAAGAGTAATTTTCATTTACTTGTTGACCTAGAGCACAGTCCACTGGTAAGAGACAACAGAGTACCTTCTTCTTGAGTAGATGGACCCGCCTTTTACCATATTTTCAGGTTTCCAGTGCAACTGTTTGTGGCCATCAAAGCCTGACCCTTCAGATAGCAGTGTGTTCCACCTGATGGTGTGAATCCTGGACACCCAACCTCTCTAACAGAGTAATTTGTTTATGATAATAGTCTCCGACCTTTTGAATGCCCCAGAACATGGTTGACATTTCCCAATATCACTTCTCTCATGGCATGACTGTGATCTTCAGCACGGTGGCAGAAGACCATTCTCCTCTAGGGGGTGCATCTTAGAATGTCCGCAGTGAAGCAGAGGTAGCATGTCATTTGAAAATCCTTTTTTTTTTTTTTTTTTTTTGAGTTTTTGTCATTTGTTTTATGTTCGTATGATCATAAGTAGCCATAGGTCCTTTTCTCTTGAACTTAGCATACCCTTTTATAAAAGTAGCGTATACTGATGTGTTATTTCCTTATACAAATGTTAAAACATAGGAACTGTTTTGAAAGACTAGGTTTTGTTTTCAGCATCCAAACTCATCTCTTTGTGTGGAATACGAATATTGTGAAAAATGTGGATTGGAAATGCCATGGTGACAGCATCATAGGTTTCTTCCGGTGATAGCATGGGACAGCCTGTAGAACTTAAAGCATATCACGGAAAAGATTATTAGTTAGGGAGGCCGTGCCATGCAATGAGCCTGAGTTCTCCAGATGAGACTTACCACATTGTTTAGAAATCTAAGTAATGCTTTAATCAGCTGATAAACATTTTTAATTAAACAAGAGATCAGGGTGAGATGTTTGCCTCTTTTCATCCAACTTCTTTTTTTTCTTTTTGAAACAAACTACACGTGTGGGGGAGCTGTTCATATTAGCATGTTGGTGTAGATTTACAATAGTGCATGTTTTAAGCTTGGGCCTAAGGGCTCCCTTTCATTTTCACTCCAAGTGATGCATGCAGAAATTTTCACAGAAGAAAGAGCATGAAGCCTTAATATCTTTGGAACCATAATTTTATTAAACAGCCCAAGGCTTTAAAATGACGCCCAAAGAGACTTGTGTTTCTGGAGATCGAGTAAAGGAACATGAACATACTTTTGTGACATCTCAGGCTCCCGTCTTTTATGTGTCCGGCATCCAGAGAACAATCTGGACTGCACACTGGACATGACTTTTCAGGAAAGTGCATTTCTAGGCTTGTGGGCAAAGGTTGAGTAGCTGGATCACACTGGAGGCTGCTTGTCCCTCCTTCGTGTGGCAAGGTGACTTCACATTTATATTCTGTCGCTGTTATATTAGGGTACGACAAGCATAGAAAGAACACTCATAGAGAGTCGTTTGGGTTCATTTTAGGAGGGTCCAGGGATACTCAGGGAGAGTGCAAAGAGCTTGCTTGGAAGGCATTTTGCAGAGAGGAACCTGGAGAGGCTGTGACAGTTGGAAAGTGCATTAGTCCGCTCAGGCCGCTCTAACAAATACCACAGGTCAGGTGGGGACACGCATCTCCTCCTCACAGTTCTGAAGGCCTTGAAGCCCAAGGTCAAGGTGTGGGCAGAATTAGTTTTTCTATACTTCTCTGGGAGGATGCCTTTTGGTTTTGCAGGAAAGGCTTTCCAGGGTCTTAACCTAGGTGTGTCTGTGTGTCCTAATCTCTTCTTCTTTTTTTAAAATTTAAATTAAATTAATTAACATATAATGTCTGATTGGTTTCAGTGGTAGAGGTCAGTGATTCATCCATCTTACCTAACACCCAGTGCTGATTACATCACATGCCCTCCCCAAAGTCCCTCACCCAGTTACCCCATCCCTCTACCCCTCACCCCTCCAGCAACCCTCACTTTGTTTCCGTTTGTCTCCTTCTCGGGTTTCGTCTTGTTTCATTTTTTTCCCTCTTTTCCCCTATGATCCTCTGCCTTGTTTCTTAAATTCCACCTATGGGTGAGATCATCTGTTAATCTCTTCTTCTAAGGACATCTGTCCTATTGGAGTTTGGATTAGGGCCCACCCAAATGACCTCATTGAATTTAATTGCCTCTTTAAAAAACAGCATCTCAAAACACACATTCTGAGGTGCTGGGGGTTAGGACTTGAACATATGCATTTTTCTTTTCTTTTCTTTTTTTTTTAAAGATTGAGAAAGAGAAAAGAGGGGGAGAGAGAGCAACCAAGAGGGCGAGCACAGTGGAGGGGGGAGGCAGAGGGACAGCCTCTCGAGGAGACTGGGCATTGAGCTGGGAGCCTGACGCGGGGCTTGATACCCTCACCCTGGAACATAACAAATTTTTCAGTTCAGCCCGTAACAGGAAGGATGTGGAGAAAGTATATAGAGAAATTATTCATCCTCCTTATAAAAACTTTCTTTTGGAATTTAAAAAAAAAAAAAAAAAAACCAGCCAAGCACAACACTTCCCTTGGGCCTGGTAAGATGAGTTAGGCAACACTTCTCAAAGTTAAGTTCCCTGTATACAACTTCCACAAGTTTTGCCATTCCCACTCCCTTTACTAGGTCATGATACCCTTCGTATCTTAGTAACTGTTTAGCTGTGCCCTAGGCCAAAGGAATAGCTACCATTTCTTTGTTAGTTCCAACCAACTTAATGAATGTTTAGGTCCTAACAACTCAGTTGGCTATTTGAAAATACAAAACAGAAAAACCGAAAGAAAAACAGCATTTTTTTTTTAAGATTTTATTTATTTGACAGACAGAGATCACAAGTAGGCAGAGAGGCAGGCAGAGAGAGAGGAGGAAGCAGGCTCCCTGCAGAGCAGAGAGCCCGATGCGGGGCTCAATTCCAGGACCCTGGGATTATGACCTGAGCTGAAGGCAGAGGCTTTAACCACTGAGCCACCCAGGCACCCCAAAAAACAGTATTTTTATTTGATTTTCTAATAACTGTGTTACTTGCTAATGGGCTGTGTGTGTCTGTTGCACACTGCACAACCTCTCCAGCTGCGGAATCCAGTTGGACAGTGCCGTCCTCATTTCTCATCCTGTGTTGCTTTTTATGCAGTTCTTACTTTTTATCACAGTGACCACCAAAGACCTGGCTTTACAATGATATGCTATGGAGAAGCATGTCGCACAGTTTACTGCTGAGACCATGAGGCTTCTTGAGTTTGGTAGTTCTTGGAGTAGTGTGCTATTTCTCCAGTTATCTGAAAATGTCACAGTGCCCTACGAGTTCACTGCAGCACCCCTGGATATGTGTTCAGAGTTTAGGGACCCCAGGACTGTATTATTTACCAAACATTTTCTTTCAGTCAGCTCACATTTTGAAATTTTATTTTTATATTTATTTTTATTTCTGTGTTTTTAAAATTTATCTTAAGGAATATGAACATCTGGGAGAGACAGTCTTTGTATTTAATACCTAATGAAATCTGTGTAGCATTTAAAATGCTCTACTGGAAGAAATAACATTTATTAATTGAAAAGAGCAAAAAAATTATTTTTGTAGTTGTTTTTTCCTCTGTCAGATTTTTTTAAGACTTTTTTTAAAAAAGATTTTATTTCTTTGAGAGCGAGAGATAGCACAGAGGGAGAGGGAGAAGCAGACCCCCACTGAGCAGAGAACTCTACACAGGACTCGATCCCAGGACCCTGAGATCATGACCTGAGCCAAAAGCAGATGCTTAATCCACTGAGCCATCCAGATGCCCCTATTACTTTACTTTTAGAGAAGTTTTAGGTTCACAGCACAATTGAGGAGAAGGTAAAGAGACTCCCTGTAGGCTCCTTGCTCTCCCACAGGTACTCCACCTCCCCCCAGCCACGCCCCCCACCACAGTGGTACATTTGCTACAACTGGTGGACCTACACTGCACGACACCATCACCCAAAGTCCCTGTTTGACCTTAGAGTTCACTGTTGGTGTCGTACAGCCTGTGAGTCTGAACAGGTATATAACGACACATACACCCCCTTACAGTACCACAGACAGTCCTTGGATTGCCCTAAAATCCTCCACCTCTTGAAACATTTCGCTTTCATTTTAGGAACTTGAAATGCAGGCTCGAGCTCACGGACTTTCGCTTATTCCATCCACGGGCCTCTGCTCCCCCGACCTGGTGAATCGGATCATTAAGCAAGAACCCACTCTCGAGAACTGCAACCAAGACCTCCTTCAGCACCACGCAGACCTACCTTGCACAACAACGCTTGATCTCACAGACGGCACCATCACCTTCAACAACAACCTTGGCGCGGGGACCGAAGGGAACCAAGCCTATAGCGTCCCCACGAAAATGGGATCCAAACTGGAAGACATCCTGATGGATGACACCCTTTCTCCCGTTGGCATAACTGACCCGCTGCTCTCGTCAGTGTCCCCCGGAGCTTCCAAAACAAGCAGCCGAAGGAGCAGCATGAGCATGGAAGAAGCCGAGCACGCTTGTTAGCGGGCCGGCCTGCCCTGCGCTTTCCGAAACTGCTTCCTTTCTCGATTCGTAGGTTTCCTAATTTCCCCGAAGGGGGTTTCTTGATAATTTTTCCTTTAATATGGAAGTTTTTTTCATGCTTTATCAATAGCCCAGGATATATTTTATTTTTAGAATTTTGTGAAACAGACTTGTATATTCTATTTTACAACTACAGATGCCTCCAAAGTATTGTACAATGAGTGTACACTATCTGCGAACTGAATTCGCCCCGGACTTTAGCTTTCTGAGCAAGAGGATTTTGCATCAGAGAAATTTCTGTCCATTTTTATTCAGGGGAAACTTGGTTTGAGATTTTTTTTTTTTAATGCCTGTGACATCTTTGGAAATTAAATGTAAAGTTTAATTGAAAGAATGTAAAGCAACCAAAAATTTAAAAAAAAAAAAAGGCAGAGAGTAAGAGATTGAGGAAAGAAAGGAAGAAATCCAAACTAACCATTTTTTACTTTGTAAATGTATTGATTCATTGGTACTGCCTTAAAGATCCAGTACCGTTTTAACAACATTTAGTCTTTCTACTGCAAGCTATTTAAGGCAATACAATATTCTGTTAAAAAAAAAAAAAAAAAAAGTGCATCCAATTTCATGAGGATTGTCTGGTTAGAAAATGTAACTGATCCCTTACTTAGGTGCAAGTGAAATTGAAGGGTTAGAGAGCGAGGCCCTGACACATGGGCCCTAATCTTGCTGTTCTTCACTCTGTGCTCTGTTACAGTTTTCCTCATCAGTTAGTGTGATTCAGTTTTCCATAAGATATATTTTATTTCAAAAGGAAATGAATGTCCTCTCAAAATATTGAGGAGCACTGAAAGTTGTCCTTTTTAAAATTTTTTTTCCTCTCTCTCTCCCATTTCACTTTTGATAAAGAAAACCAAACTGGGCACATTTCTAATTGGCTTTCCTATTTTTATTTTTAAATTATGTTTTACTGTTCATTTGATTTGTACAGATTCTTTATTATCATTGTTCTTTTCAGTATGTTTGTATTAATTTGTAAGAATATGCATCTTAAAATGGCAAGTTTTCAATATTTTTACAACTCACTGGTGGTTTTCCGCATTCTTTGTACCCACGTGAAAGAAAACTTTTATGCAAGGTCTTGTGTTTAAAGAGAGCTTTGCAAATATTTTGTATATTACCGTCTCACTTGGAACTGTTTTTTTCCACACGTTTAAGGTGTAGTATTAATAGGCAAAAACTGGCTTTCTAGAGAAAATAAACTTACATATTTATTTTTAGTGATATAAAAGTAGCAATATTCTTGGAGAATGATCACCATAGCATTGATACGCCCATAATGGTCATTTAAATTGGGGTTTATTTCAGCAAACAGCTGCTGAATTTTTGGAAGGAGAAATAACTGTATTGGCAAATTACTGTTACTGGATAACAGTGTTTCAACAAGCAGCAAAGTTGTAAGTTAGTTTCAGTGCATTATCTACTTGTGTGGTCCTTTGCAATAACAGTAGTGTTACATGTAATCTATCTGGCCTACGTGTTTTATACAGCTGACATATGGTGTTAAGAGCCAGGCTGTTGAATGGAATTTCTCAGTAGCAGCCTACAATTGAATAGCAAGTGGCATAAAGCATATCCATTCAGAATGAAGTGCCTTAAATATAGCAGTAGTCTTTTTTGGACTAGCACTGACTGAACCGTAATATAGGAGACAGTTTCAAGATGGTATTTTTCATATTAAATATATTTTAGTGACAGAGTGCCAACTTTTTTCATCAGGAAATCTTATTCAGGAGGAATTTTTTTTTTTTTAAGAAAATGAGTTTAAATGTCAAATACGAATTGGCGGATGGGTATTGGAGGGTTCAAAGAGAAGGTGTGATTGTCAGGTGAATGAATGGATGGCTTCCATGAAAATAATCAACTGCACAGTTCCCATGCACTTCGGGCAATGAGAATCCTTGGAAACATTGATGATGCGATCAGTTTTATAGCTTTATTACCGAAGGGGGTAGGGAAAATTAATTCCCATTCTTTCAATCCCCTTAATTGTATAGCTCTTTTCCTAGAATAGTGATGCAAATCTGCATGAACAGCTAACTGTACCATAGTGTTCACTGATACAATCATAGCATTGTCTATTTTTCTCTTCATATTTATATGGGAGGAGGGGAGCTGGGTGCAGAAGTCCAAGATCGCTACGGTATGATGTTTGTTTTCTTTAGCTGATGGTGAGGGTTCTTGAAAACGGAGCAAGGTTGACGAGCCCCTGGCCCAGGGAATATGGCCAGGGCTAAGTGACCTTACACAAAGCTCTGTTAGAGGAAGCATGGCATCTCGTACCACTGTCCTGACTTTTGCAACTCCTGAGCTCACTGCCACCTGCTTCCCCATCCCCTTCTTCTTAAGAGACAATTTCTCGGAGTGGCGGGTGAGGAAGCCCAGGAGAATGCTGCAGCCTCGGGGGGTGGTTTTATTTATTTCTTTTTTGCCAAATCGAGTGTGGATTTGTCTTAGGGACTAGTTAAGCCAAGAAGCGGTGGTTTGGGGTCGTCGTTTGTGACCGCGAGAGAATGATCCACACCACTCCCCTCATCCCTGAGAGCACACTTGTGACTCGGGGTCGGGCCTCCCTATGGAGTGACCAAAATGCCAAACTTGTCCACCTGCCTCCGGATAAGGCCATGGAAATACCAAACCCTTTGACTTTGCCAAAAACCCTTACAACCAACCTGGACATACACAGGATGACAAAGTTCTTTCTGGTTGTTTTTAAATAATAAAGCAATAAGAACAAATAAAATACATAGGAAGTTAAGAGATATAAAATAAAGCACAAAGGAATGCACTTATTAATATTTTTTAAAAATGCACTGGGGAAAAGTTAGTGTTGATAGCAGTATATTAAAAGACCCTATTTCTTGGAAAAAAAAAAAAAAGACAAATGACTGTCTCTTGCGGACGCTTGGTACTGTAATGTTAATAATATAGTCCCCTGCTGTTGGACGCAGCAATCATTTCTGTATGGTCCATAGCACTGTATATTATGGATCGATATTAATGTATCCAATGAAACAATTGAACTGTTGTTCTTGATAGCCTCATTAAAGCATTTGGTTTTTCACATAGTGGTGGCCAGTTGTTTTTAGTTAATGACAATTTTGAGTATTGTTTGCCTTATCCAAAATGGTAGTGCACATTTTCTTCCGATGGAATGAATAACGAATTGCAGGAAAATTTTTAAATTGCCAGTAAGTACTTTTTTTGTTTGAAATGCCATTCTAATACACTACTTCTCAGTTTTCAACATTTTTGATTATGACTTGCACTCAGATGAACTATAATTATACAGCTTCCCCCCAGCTACCTCTGAATTTGGGGGAGATTTTAAACTCCCAGATGCCAAGAATTCATTTTAGATACAGGAGTTTTATTTAACATGTTTTAGTGAGAGGTGGCTTTATAAGAAGAGAAATTGTCAGAGAAGCCCTTGCATATTTACGAAAAAGACATTGGGTTTTTAAAATACAAATTTACAATAATGAAAGCTTAATATACCCAGGTTGCCAGCTCCTGGCTGTATTTTTTTTAAATACAGCACTTAAGAATCATTTGATAAATGTTGGATTTGACTTGGGAAGTGTCAGACAAAACATGTCTTTATTCCCTAGCTAGACCTTAAACTTCTGCCCTCTTTAAAAAATATTCTGGTTTAACCTCTGGAGAAAACGAGCAAGAAACTTCCCGTAATGCTTCTGACCTGATTGTCAGCTTTTTGTTAAATTAGATTTTTTTTTCTTAAATTGTAATATACAATAATCAAGCCCTTTCTTTTTCAGAATTATTTGAATTATTTATATTTCCCATAGAAAAGTGATTATGTGATGCCTTAAAAACGTGTAAAAGTAGGAAGATTTCCTATGTCAAGAAGAAGTTTTCTGGGCAACCTTGAAAGCAGGTAAGCTGAAGGCTGGAGCTCTTCATGTCAGGAGGTCTGCAGCAGAACTGTAACCCTGTCCTGGCATTTGCCTCTTCACGATCACCTCACAAGCTCTAAGGATCCTTAATCTTCAGCTAACCCCTGCCAAAAGGAAAAAAAACAAAAAACCCACATCCTATATGTTAAAGCCTTGTTACCTGAACATCACACATTTGCCTACAGCTTGTGTGTCTTTATTTCATATTCACAGATTTAGATTTATTAAATTTTCTATTAAATGAACCCACTTAACCGATAAATCTATCCACGAAGTGACAAAACATGGACTGGCAGCTAGATCTGAATTTCGGTCTTGCCTCTGCTGATTTCCAGCTCTGTGGTTTTGAGTGAGTTACTTAGCCTCTCAATGCTTCAATTTCCTTTCTGTTCTTCGGTGACCTAACAGCGGCGACCACGTGGTGGTCTTATGAAGTCCATTCAAACAGACAGAAGAGAATTTTTGCTTGGCTGCGCATAGTAAATGCTCAGTAAATGGTAGCTGTGACTGTATGATCATAATACCCTCCATTAAGAAAATGGCGCCCACTCCCTGGACCTCACGCAGTCATCGTGTGTATCAATGGTGGCATATGTTGTGAGAAACGCTGCATTTTAGCACAGAGCTAATATTCGTGTGAACCGGCAAGGTGACAGAAGCCACAGGGTGCTTTCGAGAAGAGGACTGCCCTGTATCTAGGACCCGGGGTTAGAATATTTTACAGAATAATAAACCCAATTTATCACCTTTTAAAAACACCATCAGCACAAATGACCTAAAATTTAAATTGTATTAAATGTGTATAATCTGCACGGGTGCCTCTGCTATGAGAATAATTATGCTATATTATTCTCAGGAAATGCGCTTTACTGAAGTTGAAATCTCCATTATAGTCCCTAGAGAATTAAACTTTTTAATCCTTTATGATAGACACTGATGTTATGTATCTAAAGAGCGATGTCTTGACTATATCCTGTCTGTTCACTTTCCTATCAATATTTAAATGGTTTTTAGGTTTTTATTTTCAATTATACTTACATTTGATGACTTTCTTGGAACACCATCTGAGGAGTTAATCTTCATAATCCAGCCAACAGAAATGAACCTTTAGAACTACCCTGTTTTTATTTTTTGTGTATGCCAAGATTTAATGCATAGCCAAGTAGCATGAGGCAAGCTCGTTTAAGAGGAGTGTTGTAAAGTTAGATTTTCATTATATTTAGTGAGAGATGGTGATGATCTCTTAATTCTTTGCTGCCACATCTGAGGCTCAATAGCAATGGCTTCATGTCCTCACCCATACTAACATGAATCCGTAATATACATCTTGTGCAGAATGTAAATGAAAAAGCTTCCATTCCATTCCCAGTTTTCCCAAGAGGCATGTACAAAAAGAAAAAAAAAGAGAGAGAGAGAAAGAAAGAAAGAAAAAAGAAAGAAAGAATAATGAACTAGAGCACATTTGTCATATTAAAATTGTCAAGCCCTTGTTTATAGATAAAATTTAGACAAGGCTAATCTTATTTGTGTTCAATATTTATAGGTCTTTGGAGCCTATTACCTATACCAGATATACTGGAAAGTAATATAACTGTACGCAAATCCAAGTAAGTCTCAGCAACATTTCTAAATGGTAAAGGCAGTTTGCTTTTGAAAAATTTGCATTTTAAATTTCTAATTATGGAGTCAGTTGAAGTTAAATCCAAATGGGTGTAATTGTCACTCAAAATGTCTTCCATATTATTCAGACAGCAAAATCTGTGTAGATAGAAACCACTCAACTAGTGTTTCCCAAACTTTGCTTTATGGAACTAGTTCCACAAGCTGTTCCAAAAGTTGCTTTGGGGAATTGGGGTTTGGAGGTTGGGATAGGAAGCAAAACACCGTATTTCATTTTTAGGAACTTAATGTTGGGAAATGCTGTGTGAAACACATTTGGACAGGTATCTGTACTGCGAGACTTCTCACATTTTCCAATGTGCTAGTATGCCCTGAGAGTTTTCAGGATTGACAGTAGTATTGAATGTTTCACAATCTTATTTGACCACAGGATTTTGTGTGTATGTGTGTGTGTAAAACACTAGTTCATGGTTCCAAAGAACATAGTTTGGGAAATTCCAGAGATCTTACGGAAATTATATAGAGCTGATAAAAGATAACTTCTTTTATTCCTAAGTATGCTTACATTTATTTACTATTCTGTGGGGAGAAACCATTGTCACCAAAGAATTCTTCCTGAATAAGCAGATTAGCTGAGGTTTGGATTTCTACTGTAAAATATAACATTCTGGTTAAGGGAACTATTGCCATTAAAATATTATTATTCCTGAATTTAAAAAGTAATTTATGCCATCATTTATAATGGAAATACAAATTTTCTTATGCTCACATTCAGTGTATCTTTTCATTTTTTTCTTTTTCTTTTTTTTTTTTTTAAAGATCTTACTTATTTGACAGACAGAGATCACATGTAGGCAGAGAAGCAGGCAGAGAGAGAGGGGAGGGCAGGCTTCCCGCTGAGCAGAGAGCCTGATGTGGGGCTCGATCCCAGGACCCTGAGATCATGACCTGAGCCGAAGGCAGAGGCTTAACCCACTGAGCCACCCAGGTGCCCTCAGTGTGTAATATTTTCTATGACTGGTAAAAAGTAGTCCCTCGTATTGCATGTATCCCACCCCTTTAAATACAAATACCTGATGTGTGGGAAGAAGGGGGCAGATCGTGGTTACAGTACAAGGGGTTTATAACTTTGGGTCCTGCTCACTGATTATTGGTGGAAGGGAGTTAAGAACCACGTGGTAGTCAGAGTTTACAGAGTCTTCTCCGTGATTTCATTTCATTTCTTTTCTTTTCTTTTTCCTTTCCTTTCCTGTCCTTTCTTTCCCTTCTTAAGATTTTATTTTTAAGTAATCTCCACACCCAAAGTGGGACTTGAACTCACAACCCTGAGATCAAGAACCACGGGCTTCACCAACTGCGCTAGCCAGGCGATCCTCAATGATTTCTTTTTTTTGAATGCAGGCAAATCCTAACAGATAGGTTATATCTCAAAAGTTCAGTTAATTGGTTGTAGGCCAACCCACAAAAGCCACATTAATTGTCATGGATCTGGTATATTATAGTATTAAGAATGTTATAGAATTTAAATAGCCATATTACAAAGTCTGAGGGAAAATACATTAACACATCTTCCTATCCCTTACAAAAGAGATCAGAGATTTCTTTCATTCAACACCTTTTTTATGATTTGTTTTTTTCAGCCTCCACGCTTTGCCTGGAAATAAATGGTGAAAAGAGAAACTTGGCTCTGGAGGGACAGAGGAATTCGTTGGCTTATAGGACCGCAAAGTTGAAATGGTAAATGTCACTTCACGTGTGTCTGAATTTAAGGGCTTAAAGGCATTCAGTCAGCCTGTCTCTCATTTTCTTGATTCTCTGCTCCTCTTTGCGGGTGAATCTTCTCCCTGTGGACCCCCACAGTCCAGCTGAAAGCCAGCACTTTCTTCCCAGTGTCCATGGTCAGGTCCCTGGATCAGTTCTGGTCAGGCCCACTAAGAGGACCATGGCGGGAAGATGGAACATGCCAATTGGCCAGGTCTGGGTCACATGGTCCACTCCTCTAGATTCCCTCAGCAGCCCTAAACTGTGTGAACTATAGGAAAGGAAGGTGGGGTTAATTTACCCAGATTGCCAGGAGTGATGCTGAGCCTAAAATGGGAAAGAGATTGTGCACAGACAAAACTACGAGTACTCAAGCATGTAGATCTCAAGAGGTTTGGGCAAGCTCTCCCTCTGCCAGTCTCTTACTCCTCCCATGTGCATTGATTTGATTTTTCTTTACTTTAATGGCAGGACGGTGGAAAGGGAGGGAAAGAAGGTGTTCACTCCCTAGAGCTGTATCTCCCTCCTCATCATTCATGGCTAGTTTTCCACAAACATTTCTCTAGCTCACACCCCTCCCCCACATGGAGATCCTAAGACCGAAGTTCTTCAACAAGATGTTGAGAGGACTCTCGAAGCACAAGTGCCTCTCAATACACAAGGACTCTTACTTCCATTATTTCCAAAGCCCCCCGGGCTGTCAGGGTGTTTTCTCTTGCAGGTGACAGAAACCAAACTCCCATCTGGCTCAAACTGGAAAGGGAGATTTGCTGGTCACATAACAAAAAAACTCCATGGATGAAACTTGGCATGGTGACCTCAGATCTTCAAATGACAATATCATGAATGGTTTGGTGTCTCCTACTCACTTCGGCTGTCTTCTCTGTTGGCTTCCTTCTCATGCAGGCTCTCCCGGTGAGGCAGCAGGATGAGTCATGGCCCCAAACACACCCCTGCAGTTTATCAACCAGCCTGGAAGAGGTGTTGCTCTCCTCCTAGAGTCTCCTTGGCCCAGATTGGCCAGTGTGCTTATCCCAGGACCCATCACTGTTGCCAGGGGCATGGGACAGACTGATAGGTCATGCCTCATCATGTTTCCATCCATTGAGTCAGGTGGTCTCTGTCCTTCTGAAAGGGAGAGGGGCAGCCCTGAAAACTGGGAAGGTGGTCCTCCAATGGCCCTTGTTCACTTCTCCTTTTCATGTGTGGGTGCCTACTTCTAGCTCTTCCACCCCTGGACTCTTTATCGTTTAGGACCAGGTTAACTTTTACCTCCTCAGAGGGCACTGACCACCTTTCAGAAAGGAAGTTTTGTTTGTTCTTTTCTAATACACCATCTTGTTTATTTCCTTCACAGCCCATTTGATTTTATCTTCCTCCCCCTCCTGTTCCACCTTATCCCACCTCCTTCTCTGCCTCCTCCTCCTTTCTTTAAACCAATGGGCTGATTTCCAGTCACTTATATATAAAATAATCATATTTTCAATCAGTGGAAAAGTACTGGCAATTTTTGCCATAATATTATCAATAAGTATGCAGTCTTTTTTAAATAACACAATCTAAATAAGATTGGAAAAAATATTAGATTGGAAAAAAATATCATTTGTTTGCTGAGACTGTAGAAATATGTTTACAGGGTATCTGGGTGGCTCAGTCATTAAGTATCTGCCTTTGGCTCAGGTCATGATCCCGGGATACTGGGATCAAGCCCCACATCAGGCTCCCTGCTTCACAGGAAGCCTGCTTCTTCCTCTCCCATTCCTCTTGCCTGTGGTCCCTCTCTCATTGTGTCTCTCTCTGCCAAATAAATAAATAAAATCTTTAAAAAATATATATATATATTTACAAGGACATCATCACATCCTATTCCCATGAGTTCTTGGGAGAGTACGAGTTCTATACGAATTAAATAATCTAACTAGTCTTTAAATGGTCCAAATTGTCTCTTTGCTATTTTGATGACAGGCTTTCTCAAGTGTGTTATTGCCTGCCTTTTGATACAGAATATAATGACTATAATTCTACCTGAGCTTGATGGCCCAGGGTCATCTGTAAAATCCTTGTTTTACCGAACTGTAAGACAGTAGTGTCCTTGGGGACTTCAGAGCTGGAATGGAGGTTGTGGTCCCTGGTATTAATGGCCCTAGAGACAGTGCTGTTACCCAGTCCTCTTTCCTCCCTAACCCCTTCCCGTGTACTGCTGCAGCCCTGCCATGGGTTTGGGAGATGGGCTAACCCAGTCAAGTCATTGACAGTTAAGGGAATTGTGTCTTGTATGAGGGCAATGCACCGTGGAGGACTATCAGAGAACAGCTTTCAGGCTTTGACTGTGGCTGTGCAGAGACTATTTTCTCTTACATTCCTATTTCCCACAGGGCTTGAGCTAACAGAAGTTGCTAGATTTGTGACTTTGTTAAGGACATTTTACTACAATTAGAAACCCTGGCCAGACTCCTTGGGATCATAGGCTCCTGGGTTCCTATACCACCCACAGGCCATTCTTCCCTCCACGCGTTGCAGAAATGTCACTAAATTAATCCAGTCCAGACAAGGACAGTGGTCAGCGAATTCTTCGCTAAGGAACCAGGTAGAAAATACTGTAGGCTTTCTGGGCCAACAGGAAAAATCAAGGGTAGGATCCTGGAATGTGAATGAGAAGGAGAAAACAAATTTCCATGGATTTTGTATGAATGAGTTTCAAAGTATAAATAATGATAATCTAGTATAATTTTTGCAACACAGTTTTACTCATGAAAAGAATAAAATCCCTTTTTGGGAGGGAGTAATGTTTTGCTCAATTGGGGTTCAAAGTTAGTGTCCTTTAGCATATAATTGACTGTAAATATTCATCTGTAAAAGCCATATTAACTCCCAGGCTATTCGGAAACAGGTAGTGGGCCCGATTTGGACTATGGTTTCCCAATCCCTGGACCGTGGCATAAATTGATAATTGTTCCCCAATATCTGTTGTCTCTTCTTCCTTTTAGTGATATAATGCTTTGAGTTTTCACTCAGATCCTAGCCACACTGCTGGCTTGCTTTCTTTCCAGCCTTCCTTGTGACTCAGTGTGACCAGTTTATTCCATTCCGGATAGCAAGATGTGAGCAGCCCTCCATTCCTTGGAAGGAGTAGATACCCTGATGACAATAGTAGAGCTTTCCCACCAGGCCCTGGACAGCTGTGTGGACCAGATAGAGACTTATTTCAAGTCTCTATTTTGAGATCTTTCAATTTAGTTATACTCACAGATACTATATGCTCTGTAGTCTACGGTTCAAAGGAAGAAATGTTCTCTCCTCTTCCATGTCCTCCTGCTTTTCCTTCTCTTCTTCCTCATCCTTTTCTTCAATGACATTACTTCAGGATTTTCACCCTTTCCTACTGGCCTTTCTACTCAAGTCATCTAAATCAGTGAGTTTTTCTTTCTTTCTTTTTTTTTTTTCCCTGCTTAAGCAACAGCAAATCACATCCCCCTTTGTGGCTTATATGAGCATCGCAGAATAGAATTGAAAAGCTGGATAAGGATTTTGTGGATATCCACAATGGAGCTCACGAGACAGTCTTGCCCTTTTGTAACAGCAAGAAGCAAAACAGCTTGGCAAATGTAATCTCACCTCGGTTAGCGAGACCTGCAGGCAGGTTTTTTTCTGTTTATGGGGATTATTATAAAAGGCTGGATAATAGCCTTGATTATCTCTTTGGTTGTCAGCGGAACTTTAATCACATCCAGGTTGAGATGAGGAACTGCTGAGCATAGAGTGTTAGACGTGCATGCGCGCACACACATATACACACAACATACACTGCACAAAACTGAAAATCATACAGGAGACGTTGAAAACTTGTTCAAACTCATTGTCTGTGGGTTGTGATTCGCTGTAGGAAAAGAGGTCTAGAAAGGCATTTTTGTTGTTGTTGTTATCCTTATATAAGGCTATGGGGTATGTGATACGTTCTTGGACAAATACCTTCAGCTTTCTGAGTCTCAGTTTCCTTGTCCTGGTGATGGGAGTAACAGGGCCCATTGCAGAGGCTGAGGTGAAGTCTCATGAGAGAAAATGCAAAATACATCTTTTCATACTTGACGGTTGTTGTGATTTTCTCTCCAGTTGTGTCTATACCCCAGTGTTCTCTTTGAATCCAGAGTTGTCTTTTCTCCATAAAAAAGCAACTCTTACTAGCCCGCATATCCTAGCGGCCGTAAAGCCCAACCTGCTTTTGGTCATAGCATTTGAAACGGTATGAGAATGTCAAAAGTGGTTTTTCCTATCCTTTAAATAGAGTTTCTTGAGGGAAAAGGCCAGTAGTTGTTTTTTCTTATAAATCAAAAGTGCTAATAGAACCTTCTCTAGGTTTGCAGATTTTTCTGCGGGACCCACACAGATTCTGGCCCATATACCAGGCTCTCTAATGTGGTTAAGAACATGGGTGCTGGAGGCAGACTGGGTTTGGATTCACTGCCCTCCACTTTGAGGAGTCACTTGGGGCAAGATACCGAACCTCTGTTTGCCTCTTTTTCCTCTTGTATAAAATGTCAGTAAGTAATACTTCTTACATTGCACAGCGTAGGACTCACTGAATCAGTACATTTCAAAGGGTCTGTGCCTGTCACAGACTGACAGTCTATAAATGTTAGCTCTTCTGTGCCATGGAGGTTGATTTTTTTTTCCTTGGGTTGGCCTTCTATTAAAGCAATGGGCATCTCCAGCCAGCCTGCTACTTTTCCGCTGTTTCTCTTCTTGGTTCCAGTCTGTTCCATGTATCTATTACTGCATTTTAAAAAAAAAAAAAAGGCAAAAAACAGCCCCAAATCATGGCAGACAACAAAAACCATTTTATTGGGCTCACAGACTCTGCAGGTCAGGAATCTGGACAGGACGTAGCTGGGGTGGCTTGTGTTTTCTCTGCTCCGTGTTGTCTGGGGCCTCAGCTGGGAAGAGTCCAGGGACCGGTGGTGACTCAATGGCCAAGGGCTAGGATCACTTGGAGGCTCCTTCACTCACAAGTCTGGCGCCTGGCCTGCCTGACTCAAAAGGCTTGGCTCAGCTGGGACCGTTGACCGAAGTGCCCACACGTGGCCTTTCCACGTGGCTTGGGTTTCTCCCAGCATGGTGGCTCGTTTCTGAGAAGGAGAAACCCCAGAGCAAATGTTTCAAAAAAAAAAAAAAGAAAGAAAGGAAGAAAGAAGAGAAAGAAGGAAAAAAGAAAAAAAAGAAAGAAACAAAAACCCAGATACAAACAGCATGGCTCTTTGTGACCTGGCCTTGGAAATCAGAAAGTGTTATTTCTTTTTTTTTCTTTTTCTTTCTTTCTTTTTCTTTTTTTTTTTTTTTTTTTTTGAAAGTGTTATTTCTGGTACTCAGCTAGCTCATCTAGCGATCCCAGGTTTTCTCTGATTCCAGAGCAGGGAAACATGGATGCCACTCTGGATGCAAGTGGCAAGGATCTGAGGTCTCATTTTGTTGTTGTTTTTGTTGTTGTTGTTTTTGTTTTTGTTTTTTTGTTTTTTGTTTTTTTCGTAAAACTTTCCTCCTATAAATCTGGCTCTGTTTGGAACTTGTTACTCAAATTCTGGCGAGTGGTCCCAGTCTTCCCTGGCTGCTGTGTCCTCTTGACTAATCCCAACCTCTAAGATTTGAACTCTAGAACATGCCTCTGGAAACCTTCAACTTGGTCCCTCCACAGCCCAACAGCGTTCCCGGTTTCTGCCCACTCCCCAGCCCTGCCTCCCTCCTCCTTTGTTCAGTCCCACTCATCTGCCTACAGAACACTCACTGAGAGGAATAATATTTTTGTAATGCTAGCCAGACTTTCCCTCAATACTGTAACTTTCTCTTTGGTCTACCCACACTCGTTGAAGCTCAACGGTCCTGAGCTTATGGACACAGAACAGGAATGTTTCTTCAGAAATGGAAAAGCCGTGGAGGGTCTTCATAGGAAAATAGAAAAGACTATCACTGCCTAGGATAAATATTTGGATACAAAGACTCTCTGGTTAGGGGGTCCGAGGGAGAGTAATGAGAGTAGAGACAGAAAGACAGGTCTTGTGCACTGTTATTTTGGTTAAAGGCTGGGGCGACAGCAAAAAACCAAAAGTAGTTTTATGGGATCTGAGAGCTGAGAGGACATGAAACTCTTCCCAGGTGAGTTCCTGGAGAAGAAGCAGTGTTCTAGAGGAAAACATGATGACTGCAGGATTGAGGTGGGATCAGGCTTTCGACAGCATCACCCACTCGAAAGACCTGGAACCGAAGAAGGAAATAACCAATTAGGGAAGGACCTTGCAGAGGAGGATGAAAAAAGACTCATCATTCACCCACATGGAGCCATCACCCAGGACGAGAGAGAGTGCCACGGAGACACAGTGCTTTGCTTTGTCCAAAGCCTCTTTTCTATATTCGCAGGAAACTCTGACAAAAACCCCATGGGAAAAGGAAAGGAACTCACCAATGACAAAGATTAATCTTCCACTTCCTTAATAGGAGGTGATAGATTCAAAGGAGAAATTAAATCTAGTTTTAGAAAAATGAAACCAGTTCTCCCTTTTTTGCACACCTCAAGATGTGTACCACGATCCGTGTTCACTAGATCTATTCCAGGTTTCGTACGGAAGTCTATGGGGAGAAGTGGATATATGCAATAAAAATTCTCTATGGCATTTTTTTAATAATCAATTCTTATTTCTGTTGGAGTTTTATTATATTTTGCATTTCCATCAAATACATTGATAGAGACTTAGCTGTTGAGTAAGTGGAAACTGTGAGTGAAAGTTACCATTCATTCATTTAAACCTTTCTGAGCCACTACTCTATGTCAAACCTTGTTTTAAGTGGAGTTAACAGACGTAATAAGGCCATCGTCTTTGCCCATGACAATAAAGCTCACATTGTAACAGCTCTAGAACAGACATGAGTTTTTTGGTCTCATAGCTAGGTCTTAGGTTTACAGCTAGCCACATATAGATGAAGGGAATCTGATCTATTAAAAAGACACACACATCCTCAGAGCTTCTTGCTCCGAAAGCATAATAAGAATCGCCACAGTTCCCCTCTTCCATGGTTTGGTCAACAGAGTCAAGAGAAAGGCTTGAAACACACATACGCAACCATGCAGCTGAACCCACCATCTCTCTATTCAGTGCTAGGATGTGTTGTCATTGCATGATATATTTAGACAAAAACCACTTACTATATAATGATCTTTGTTCGCATGAAATCTGCAGAAATAAATAGTATTACTGATTTCTTCCTTTGTTTGATGTCAGTGTGAGATATTTATTAAGAAAATGCGCTGGATGTAATGTCACCTTAATTATAGTATGAGAAGGCTTAATGAAGGCAAATTCCCCTTTATAGCTTTAGGCTTTAATGCCACTAGGCTCTTCTGTTTATTCCAATGAATTACATTCTGGCACCCACGATCTCATGTAACAAATGCATAACTAATGTGACATTCACACAAAACATCACATTAGTTCCATACGATCAGTTCTATTCCAGTGAACACCAAACCAAATCATGTTATTGTAATGTGAGTTGTGATTTAATACCCTAATTTGTAGGTAGTTTTGTCTGAATCTAGCATTATTTACACCACGCACGGTGGTTTCTAAGACATACTAGATGCACACTTTTTCTGGCTTGGCTGCCTCCCCTCCCCCAAGAGACACACCCCTAAATAATACATCAAATAGTCTGTTACTAAATGCATTCTCAACTCTCTTCCTACCTGGTTCAAAATTACTGGGTGCCAGTAGTTGGCTGTTTCAGTAACTCGAAAATTCCCATCATGTAACATGCTTTGAAATCTGGAGAACTAAGAATTATAGAAAAAAAGAGACTATCATCCAGCCCAGAAAAACTTACTAGTTGCATAATATTATTTGTAAAATAAGGTCAAGGTTATTCTGTAAGCCTAAGTCAATCTCTTTTGAAATAAGACATTCTTTCTGCTGGGTGTCCTCTCCCTGCTGTACATATGGGGAGCTCACTTGCATCCTTTGGGTTTCACCTTGATTGTTAACTCCTTTCTAAGACTATCCTAGTTAACACATCCTGTATCACTGACTGCCCCTCACATCACCCTGCGTGGCAATATCTGGTACCGTCTATCTGCTCTCCCTTTTTCCCTGGTAATAAATACTGCTCAATTTCCAGGCGGGCCAATGATCACTTAGAATGAAAGCTACATATTCCAGCTTCTCTTGCTGCATCTGGCTATTGGGAAAAACACCACAACATCTTTTAAGTGTTGGGGAGAATTATGGTCCTCTTCTTGGCTTTGTCCTTCTTATAGTTGCAATGGCTGAAACCCAGGCCACCATCATCCTGAACTGTGAAGTAGAAGCCATGTGTTTAGAATGATGAACAACAAATCTAGGTCCTTGATGAATTCATGAAGCTGCTTTACCCATTCTCTCTCTATTTCTTTTTTTTACAGAAAAAGAGGGAGACAAGCAGCTGGGGGGTGGAGGTAGGAAAAGAGAGAATCTTAAGCAGGCTCCATGCCCAGCACAGAGCAGGACGTGGGGCTTGATCTCACAATCCCGAGATCATGACCTGAGCCCAAATCAAGAGCCCAACGGCTTCACCGACTGAGCCTCCGAGGCATCCCATGTGCCTTATCCATTTTGAAGAGCCTTCTTTAAGATTTTATTTATTTATTTGAGAGAGAGAGAGAGAGAATGAGAGAGGGAGAGTATGAGAAGTGGGAGGGACAGAGGGAGAAGCAGACTTCCTGCTGAGCAGGAAGCCCGATGCGGGACTCGATCCCGGGACTCCAAGATCATGACCTGAGCCGGAAGCAGTCGCCCAACCAACTGAGCCACCCAGGCGTCCCTTGAAGAGCCTTCTTTAATGTAAAAGGAGAAATAAGCTTTTGAGACCACAATCATTATTCAACACACAGAGCAACGGGTCCAGCATAGTAACCTGAACCAAGCAAAGAGACGAGGCGCGGATCAAGGGGAAGGGGTACCAATGTCAAGAAGTTGCTGTGGCTGAACCACAGCCTTGGTCTAAGCAAAATGATTGTGAATCCTCCGTCTCTTGCAGCTAAACCTAATCTGAAGTCATACACTCTCCTTCTTTTTAGCCCTTGTTATAGTCTGTGATGATCTTTTCATTGTTTTACTGATTGATTATTTCCCCCTTCCGTCCCCAATCTAATCTCTGTGAGGGCAGAGAATGCCGCTGGGGTTTGCTGCCAGAACACAACTTCGTGGAATGTGGGAAAGAATGAATGAACCAATTCTTTAATTTTTTATTGCGAGATACAATATTTTGGGAATTGCAGATCTGGAGGAGTGAAAAGAATTCTATTTGGAGGACCAGGGTTGGCAGTGCAATTGACAAAAGTTTTTTTTTTTTTTTTTTTTTTTTCCTTCTGACTTGGGGAAAAAAAAAACCTGATGAAATTAGTGGTAGATAAAAATTCATTTCTCGCTTCTAACAAGGAATCACAAACAATGGAGGACATATAAATAGAGTAGCAGCTTTATTAATAATGCTTTCCTACTCCATTCGTGATCTTTTCATGACAACCCTACCGGAGGCACTCTTTATCAGGGACTAAGGCAATTTAGATGCTGTCACATGCCTTTCTTGATATATACGTATTAGACATAAAGCAGTTTTCTGTTCTTTAGCTTATTTTAGTATATAATTAAAACTCCGACTGTCTGCTACTAAGCAACGGAGCATGGCAGAGGTTGATCACATGCTATCACAGAGATAGAAAGAGGAAAAATAATAAAAATAATCATACCCATTCCTGTAATCAGTCTTCAGATCTTAATTATGTTTTAACTCCTTTGTTATGCCAAAGGCAATGCCTATTGGCATTTAAAGGACACTCTCAGTTCTCTGCCTAAGTTCAATCGAGTTGTTTCATTTGGATCCCAGTCCGTTTATGGGATCCTTCTGGGGGCATTTAAGGTCACAGGGCATGATAGGAAACTGAGATAGGAGTCAGGAGGTTTGGGTTCCAGGTGTGTGCAGGGGAACAGCCAGATTCTAAACTCGAGGGAAGGGAGGCTGCGGTGGGGGTACATGCGAGGCTGAAGGCAGGGGAGGAAAGCAGTGGCAGGTGAACAGGTGTGTACATACCCAAAACTGCCCTCTGCCACCTTTCTGCCTGACTCAGGGACTGACCTCTGAAGTCTCAACCACGTATTTCACTCTGCTTCCAAAGACCCCTTTTCATCAGACTCTTAACTTTTATATGAGTGGTATTTCTATGGAATTGTGAGATGCACCAGTCTTGAACAATGTGTTCAGAGGGAATAGCTCTTGCTCTGTTCTGGCCCCCACCTCCCTCAAAGAAGACTTCTAAGTTTGAACCTTCTTCATTTACTCTTTTGCTCACTCATTCATTCACCAACAAATAACTTCTGAGCCCCTGTTTTGGATTGGGCACTGTTCTATGCATTAGGACTATAATGGTGGGTAAAACCGACCCCTGTCCCCTTGTGGAAACCCGTTGCATAAGAAAGACAGCTAATAAATACAAAAAGCTTTTTTTACAAGGAAGGAGTACTTACCTTATGTTGAGCTCTCACTATGTCAAACACAACAGAGTCTCATGATGTGATTTACGGTTCACCAGCCAACAAGAGCACGGCGGGGGGTGAGTGGGCATGAGCTACCCGCCTGAGTCTGATTCCCACCGATGTCACTTACAAGCTGTGTCATCTTCAGCGAGTAAATCTTTACTTGCCTCAACGTTCTTATCTGAAAAATGGGGACTCTATGTTATGGGGCTGTTGGGAGAATAATTAATGTATTTTGGAACAGTGCTTGGCTGTTGTACATTGGCCAGTTTTAGAGATAAATAAAGTGAGTGAAGCAGACTGATTCGACAATTTGCTCCAGTCCATTTGGAAAAGAAAAAGTGGGAGCCAAAATTCCAACCTATGTCCTCTCGCCTTATCTTGTGTGCCCTTACCACAGTTCTGCTTGGTTCTTCTGGCAGAATTTCCCGGCTCCTTGGAGAATCCGCTTCTGCATTTGCAGTCTGGGCGTGATAATACCAACCCCCTTCCTTGCTGTGTGTCGTGAGATTCCACTGTGAGAACATACTTGAAAGTTCTTTGAAAACTGTAAAGCATTGCGAAAAATACAAATTGCTATTATTATTATTATTGATTTGTTTTTACATTCAACACTTTAGTTTGCCTGTGATGAATCCCATTTGTGTATTTGTCAGATAAGACTTTTTCTTTAATCTTTCCTGTTCATTTAAAAAAAAATTTTTTTAAAGATTTTATCTGTTTGAGAGGGATGGGGGGACAGAGCACAAGCAGGGGGAGGGGGAAAGGGAGGGGAAAGCCACGGGGAAAGGGGGAGGGGCAGAAGGCGAGGAAGAAGCAAACTGTCCCCTGAGCAGGGAGCCTGACTTGGGACTCCATCCCAGGACCTTGGGATCATGACCTGAGCTGAAGGCAGATGCTTAACTGACTGAGCCACCCAGGTGTCCCTTTCTTGTTTATTATATGACCTTTTAGCCAGCCTGGCAGTCTCCGTTTTGCCTCCTCATGATCCTTTGCTGGTCAGTCCACTCTGTCAAAATGGCCCGTTCTGTCAGTTCTCCTCTAGCTGGAAGAGAACATACAGCAGATAGGAACTTGACACCATCTAATGTTTTGCATACCTGTTGGATGTTCTGTGAAAGTTTTCGTTTGGGCGGTGGGTGAAAACACTCCAACTATTGGCCGAAAGTATGGGAACAGAATCTGCCTTACAGGGAGCCTAACTTCTAAGGGAGGCTTCCTTGAAAGGACAGAGCGACAGCTCGGCAAACCCACAATAGCCAGCTTGCCCTCAGGAAATCAGGTTATTCTCCCTGCTCGCAGGCGTGACCTCCTGAAGGTTCTAGAGAAAACTGGCCAATTCTATCATGTAACTTAGGACAGGTTTCATCTGGTGAAGTCCAGTGACTCCGTAGGAGGACACAATGTGATCTCTTTCTTTTTCTTTCTTTCTCTTTTTTTTTTTTTAGATTTGATTTATTTCTTTGAGAGAGAGATAGAGAGAGCACGAGAGGGGGAAGCAGACTCCCCTTGGAGCTGGGAGCCCGATGTGGGACTCGATCCCAGGACTCCAGGATCATGACCTGAGCTGAAGGCAGTTGGCTAACCAACTGAGCCACCCAGGCGCCCCACAATGTGATTTCTGTACTCAATTCAAGGAATCACCTGTTGAACCAAATTTATGTAAATCAACATCAGTCCTTTCTCTCCATGGAAGCAGTAGGAGGGCTATGAAATGTCCTTCTTTTCCTGAGTCACCTGTTCTCTGACACCCATACAACCACCTCACCAAAAGATTTCTGACCACGTTAGATGTTCCAGAGCCCAGACCTAATTACTTTGTTTTGGAGGGAGCATTGGGAGGGATGATGGTTGGTAACTATGAAGGCCGTACAAGTATGTCCAGAAGGTCTGGAGTTCAGGAGGGCAGGAAGAGCTGTCCGAAAACAATGAGCTACATTAGGAAAACTGAAAAAGTATATTTAAGTATTGGTGCTTCAGCACTTGAATTGTATAAATTCCCAGTCAGAGGTAAACAAGAGGAAGGAATTCTCGAGGATTCCTGATAATCTGTTCCATTATTTTTCTTCAGCTTTTATAATCTTCCTACGTACTAAGCAACTAAAACTGACATGACTTCTTTTCTTTGTCCTTCTCTCCACCCTTGAACTATTCCCCTCATCAGCCGAATGGCGTCCCTTCTTAGTCATCTTGGTCATGCCTAAGGACCCTCCATCGTCTGCCGCAGAAAGAGAGAGCATGTGGAGAAGAGATTGAAGGAGCCCCGTGGAGACAGAAAAGCAATGTACCAGCCCCATTGCAGTTGGATGTCTATCCCTGGCCCTAGTCAGCTCTCAGGAGGACAGAATCAACTTTTGAGACCAGTTCTTATCGATAAAGAACTTGCGGATTGGGCAAGCTTTCCAAAATCTATTTTTGCTCCTCTCTTGTGATGATGTTATTTTCCACACAAGGGGTCCAACTCCTATTATCTCAGCCGTTAGCCACACATTACAGATAATTAGCATCAGTCATATTGTCATGTCTGATATTTATTAACAACCTTCTTAACTGTAGCGACATACTGATTACTTTTAAAAATAGCCCTTAGGCTCTTTGGGAGTGGAGCGGCTCCGAGTCTTATACACTCAACGTTTTTCTCTTAACCACAGCCTGCCATGGGCACTCTCTTCCTGACATTTCGGAAAACAGACTTACACACAGGCCTGTGTTTTATGCTTCTAGTTCTATGTGGTCCCACTGTACTTAAAGTACTACAGGGAACAACAGAGTCTCTGCTCTTAAGAAGACGTAATCTACAGTGGATCATGAGATAGAAGATTTTACCATTTTCTCCAAACCCAGCTGTGCAATGGGTAACTAAATTGGCTCCTTGAGACAAAAAATTTCGTTCAAGAACAACCTCTATTACGATTGCTTGGAAAAGTTGTAGCTACTCTCTTCCTTGCTTCCTTTCTTTTTGGGATCGTGCCTAGTTGTTGGCTACCATTCAGGAAAACGTTATAATTGTAGGCACTAGCCGAGCCAAAAGGCCATGTTTTAGTGTTAGGGTAAACTTGTTAAAATTGGGCCCGTCGCCAGGGTCACCCATCTAAGAACATTGTGAAAACATCTTACTGTTGTTCATCCAGCTATGGTCTAATTAATTTTCAAATGGACAAAGTGGCTTCTTGGGCCATGTAACAAGCATTTTCATTCATTTAAGCGAAGCTGGATTTGGCCCGGAGCAGGGTCACGAGAAATTCTAATGGCTTCTTCTCTTCTTTGTGTGTCCTCAGGAGAGCTTACGTTGATGTCAACAAAGCAAGATTTGTGCTCTGGGCCATCGGAGTAGAATCAGTTTCCAGAGAGCCAAGTTCTTTGACTTCCCCTAGAAGGAAAGGGTATGGAATTGAGCATATGGGAAGGCTCTCTAAACCCTTTTACATTATTGGATTTAGCTACGCTCACATAATGAAATTGTTGAGATTGTTTAAACCTTCTGCAGGGACTTCTGTTAGCAGAGAAGAAACTTGTACTAAAGCCATAAGAAGATTGTGTTATAGATATAATGGAATCTTTTTTATCTTTTGCCTGGTTTTCTGTGTAGGGCTGACATTTTTTTTCTGGGCACGAGGCCAAGGGTCTATTTAATTTCTCAAAATTTCCCATGGTCACTAATACTGTCTCCCTGACGGCAGTTTCATAAATTTATAAATAAAGTCAGAGCCATCAGAAAGGTTGTGAATCCTTGCAATTAACATCAAATAACATTTGGAAATTGCTTTTGTTTTTATTTTTTGTTTTTGTTTTGTCTTGTTTTGTTTTACCATGGCTATTTTGCTCAGTAAGCATAGTGACACCTATGGAAAGCATGCTCTTGATTCTTTGGTACATTTTTTACTGATCTTACCTAAATTCCAATAAAATATTGAACTTTGTCTTTGCCTTGAAATCACATCTATGATTAAATAAGGCTTGAATATAAAAATGCACGTTCACTTACATCTGATGAATTCTCATGAATAGTTGTATTTATATCATTCATTCATTTTTGTTGCATTTTGTCATTTTTTTATTCTGAATATATAAATCTTGGGGTTTATTTATTTATTTATTTTTTAACTTTTGGGTTTTCTAGGAGGCTTTTTGCCAATTTAGAGACAGAATTTGTTTGGTTTTGTTTGGGTTTTGTGCATTTCTTTGGTTTTTGGTTTTGGGGGGTTTTTTGAAAGAGAGGTAGGGGTAGGGAGAACGCAGGTCACAGGCAACTTCCCCTGAAGGAACATCACGAGACTTTGACCATGAAAAATGCACTCCATTGAATACCACAGTGTTCCAGGAAGTGACTGAGCACAAGAAACTCTCCGCCCCTAGCATTCACTTCAACAATGTCCCCACATTAGTAGCCAACCTAGAACCACCATGCATACCTATAGAAAATCATTCTGGCTTCCAAAAATCCCACCTTCACAGAACCCTGACCAGTCAGAGGTTGTCTTAGCCTTCCCTGTTTGACTCTCTAAAGCTCACTCTCCCTTCTAACACCCTTGAATCTCTACTGAAAGAAAAGTGACAGCTGATGGGTTCTTTTGCAAGTTTATGAATAAATAGTGTTTGTTCATTTTGTCTCATACTTAGGTTTGTCTTTGACAGATGTATCCCCAACTGGGAACAACACCTTGCCCATAGAAGAATCAAATATTTACTCATTCAACAAATATCTGTTGGTTACCTACCACATGCCCGATGCTGTTTCCAGCACTGACACGCAAGAGATGTGATTTGCCCTCTGAGCAGCATCCTAATTTTCATAAATAATAATCCTAGGATATAATAAACAGCTTCATAAATAATAACTCATCATTAGCAATGATATTGTAAGTAATAACTTACTATTAATGCTTCCTGAGACACAAGCCTGACGTTTTTAGCGTAGAGAGAAGCGGTTCCTCCTTTATAAGTGTAAGGGAAAGCAAATTGTCCTACATGACACCATAAACGGTCTGTGATAGAAAAAGAGCTGTCCCATCACCCCGCATCTGTGACAAGACACGCATTGCATTTTCAAGGGAAAGAGGCAATTAGTTGACACATGCAGGGAAGTTTTCTCCGGCTGGTGATATATACCATCTTTTATTTTTTAACTCCTGAAACTATAACATAATTGTATGGTGATCTATATCGACAATATTCCTCCCTCACCCACGTTTTATCTGTTTTCAAGACGAAATGAAAAAGGATATTCTCAAAAAACTAGCGAAAACAATGGAAAGCAAGACTTTATGCCAAATATAAACATATTTCTGTTTAGCAAATAGCAGGGGCAGAGAAAACATTCCCATTTCTCTTCTCACATAACAGAATGTTCTCTGCTTACTGTATTAGTTAACAAATTCAAGTCTGTTTATTTTGTTTGAAATTCCACTTCATCCATAAATTAGAGCGTTACACAATAACACCAGAAGGACAATATCACCATTGTTTGCTTTTACAATCATCTCAGCCCACAAAATTCTGTTCCATTGTCAGTTGCTGTCAGCAAGCCATTGTTGTTTTCCTCCACCCAGGGTCTCCCTACTAATATCATTCAAATTATTTAGACACTCAGCAATGTTTTTGCTATCAGTGCAGACTTCTAAAGAGTTGGAGCCCCAGTGTGATGACCAAATCACCCTTGACTGTTTATCTTTCCACAGGCATTATTTCCCGCCCCCGAGTAGCTGAGTTGCAGTGTGTGTGGCTGGTGGGGGGTGTGTGGAGAGCTTCCCCCGCTGAAACTGGTTTGTTCCACTGGACAATGAAGCCTTTCTGTGAGCCTCTCTCTGGGCACGTACACAACGCAGCCGTTGGGGGGGAGGGGACAGGCAGGTCATTGATAACAACAGTTCCCAGACTTCCTAGAGTAAGGAATTTTCAAATCCAGACATATATGCATTGTTTTATTTACCAATTCTCTGTACCTCCTTTCATAGTGGCGAAAGAACTCCAGGCACCAGACCAAAAACAAATAAACAAACAAAAAATACATGTATGTATGAAAGGGAAGTTTCTCTATCTCTCCCTGCTCTCCCCCTTCGAATTATGTTCTTTTATTCATTCTGCATCTAGTTATTCTGAGTCTCATGTGTGTTAGTCATTGGAAATAGACACGGTCCTATCCCTCATGGGGGATACAGATGTTAAGTTGTTTCTAATTTTTTTTTTAAGAGAGCTCCTGTGTGAATATGGATACGTGATATATATTCTCCCATTTCTAAACACACAAGTGGTGATTTACTCTACAGACACTCTTGTGTTTTGTTTTATTCCTGTAACAGTACGTGGAGGATGTTTTGTTTTGTTTTTGTTTTTGTTTTTGTTTTTTCTGTACAACATTCTCTTTTCCCTTTCAAATAACACCCTGATTTTATCTTGGGGAATCACTTTCTCACTTTGCATGTTCCTTGCGGGAATGCAAATCATCTGGTAATCAAGGGTTGGGCCCGAGACCCCGGACCAAAGCTCACTCTCTCTTCACAGTGAATTTCAACCCAAAGGACTGAGGATTGAAACAATGATATCCAGACAACGTGATGGAGTGAAAGCTGATGTTGAGTGGTCTGGAGTTACTAATTTGTCATCTTCTCTCCAACCTCCTGGCCATTCTGTGACTTATGATGCTCCAATTTCTTTTGTTTTCCCTCAAGCTCTCCAGAATTGATCTCTTCTGCTTGTTAACCAAGATGTTTAGCCCAAGACATACAGTCTATCAGCATACATACACCCATCTCATTCTTTGTTAGTATCTGAAAGACATCCGGGTCTATCCGTGTACTTGCTGCCTCCACTATCTGACGCAGAGCATCCTATGAAACATTTTGTAAGCTTTCAAAATGGTGTAAAATGAAGAAGCAATTACCATATAATTTATACAGAAAAATCTCGAGTGTTCCTTAGACCCTGAAGATAACTTCTTAGGCTTTTCCAATACCTGAGGACACATCTTTCTAACAGATGAACAAAATAAATGGAGATAAAGCACAAATGCTTGCCAACACAGTTCAAAGCGATGGCGGCTGAATGCTGAGATGCTGAGTGTGTTTCCCGGGGAAGGAGCTGGGCTGGTGGGGTCTCTCTCCCCGTGCTGCCTCTGTAAGGGCTCCCTGCAAAACACACAACATGATTTTCTCTTTTCAACTTTTCTAGCAAAAGTGAAAATCCTCTTCAGATCTCATTTGATTTGCAAAAAGAAGTACTAACGTAGGTCATTCATAAACGCGAAGGGGCATAAAGCAAAGTTTCAGAAAGTGAGAATGCCTGGATCGTAGTTTCTTGAGCTGTCACTTACTACTGGACATTTAAGATGTTTCTGGTATTCCATCCACAGCTACTTCAGAATATATATCTACACACACAATATACTCTTGTATAGTCTTTGGACAGATACATGAATATGTTTTGAGGGATAAATTTCCAGAAGTCAAACCTCTGGGTCAAAGGATATTTTTATACATTTTTAATAACATCAAACATTGCCAAAGGCCTTCACGTGAGGATGATTGTGTTATTGTAACTATCAATCAAGAAGATAACTAATGAAAAAGTTTTAATGATGCTTTATTTGTGACAACTCTTTATGGTTGTCAAATGAAAATGGAAGTCTTGCTGAACTTAGAAAACTGGGAAGATAAATGTAAACACACAAAAAAGCCAACCACCAAGTGGCTTATGATTATCTTACCCACAGTGGTAGAATTGTATCTGCCCATTGTCGTTACATTTTTGTCCAGTTCTTGCAAATGTTTGTAAAAACGATTAGTATCCATAAGCAATACCATCATAGCTAGAAGTAGAGGCCATTCAATGCATGTTTTGAATTCTGAATATGTGGGATTTTCTACTTACATTTTTTATTTCCAGTTTAATTGCTAGTGGTAAGAGAACCTAGTCTGTATGGTTATAGGGTTTTCCAGTTTGCTGGGACTTGCTTCATGGACCCCTGTATGTTCAGTTCTCATTGCATTTCTCTGTGTCTTTGAAGAGTATGGTTTCTACTTTTGAGCAGCATTCTTTGTACTTGGTTCAAATTGGGTTTGCTCATTGTGCCATTCAAATATGCAACCTTATTGATTTTCTTTGTCAGTAACAGAGAAAGGTATGTTAAAATTCCCTACTATGATTTGGATTTGTCTGTTTCTCCTTCTAATTCTGACAGTTTTTGCTTCACATGGTCTGAGGCTCAGTTGTTAGGTACATATAAATTTAGAATAGTTGTATTTTCCTGGTGGGTTGCATATTGATTATTAAAATGGTTCCTCCTCAACTCTAGTTGTATTTTTGACTTAAGTGTATTTTTTGTTATTTCACAACTTTCCTTTTGTTAGTTTATATGGCATAAAATTTTCTTCTCTTAAAAATTTTGCTTTTAGCCTATCCCTTGTAAATAGCTTGTAGTGAATTTGTTTTGTTTTGTTTTTTAACCTAGTCGAATAGCCTTTGTCATTTAAATAGAGCATTTAGTACATTTATAGTTAATGTAATTATTGATATATTACAGAATGTTATTTGTCTAGCCTGTTTTTCTTTTCTTTTACTTTTTTTATAATATCATTTTGGGTTAGAGAGCTCTGAATCATCTCATATTTTTCTCAAGGAGTTTGAAAGTTTTATTGACATTCTTCTGTTATTTATATGGTTATTACATCTATTCTTGACTTAACAAAGTAAATTATTAGTATTTTTAACTTGCTTATGGATAATCTGAGGACTTTAATGCTAGCCACTTTAATGCTATTTATCCCCTATGAATTAATATGACATTGTGCACTTTAATCTTATGCATGAGAAAAGCAAATTAAACATTCGAGTTGTTGTTTTGTATATTTACTATCCATTTTGACATATCCACCTATTTTCCATTTTTGCTGCTTTTCAGTCTTTTCTGCATCTCTGTTCTTTCATCTGGGGTAATCTTTCTTCCATTTAAAGGACCCTCTTTAATATATTCTTTAGTGAGCATCTGCTGGTGACAAATTCTTTTAGTCTTTTAGAATGAAAATGTCTTTATTTTGCCTTCATTGGGAATTAATTTTTTTAATTTGCCAGTTTGACAAGTGATAATGGTATCATACTGCTTTAATTTGCATATATTTTATGTATTTACTACCTATTCTCTTTCTTCTCTTAGGTATTTAATTTCTTTATAAAGTTAAAAGCAATTTTTTTTTTTTCAGGAGACGAGGAGAGGCTAAAATACTCACATAATTGAGATGAAGGTAGTAGGTTCTATGTTTTTAGTAATGGATCTGCTTATTTTGCAGGTGTGTCCCTGCACACACAAAGACACAGGATCTAAGGGCTGTTTCTGGCTAAAAAATTAACTCTTCATATGGACAAGTATGTTATTAATGACATCAAGGCTTTTAAACCATTCCTGACAGTCACTCTTATTTCACATGGCCAACTCCTGGACCAACTTTTCCACAACTGTGTGACACCTTGGGCATTTCTCTCTCTTCCCCTACAATGTTTCAGAAGAGGTACTCTTTCTTCTGAGGTTGTTTTGGAGGGAAGAAATAATCTTAGGTCAATAAAGGCTCACCATTCAACCAGGCATTTGACTTTGAGCACTTGCATGAAGAGTTGTCTTCATTCCCTGATCCATCGTGCCTCCATTTAAGTAATATATTTTTGAGTAAGAGAGCACCCTCAAACTAGTGGCTTGAAACAATTATGAAGTATTACCCTTCCCAAAATTTGCATCAGGAATTCTGGTAGAGCTCATCTGGGCAGTTCTTCTGTTCCATATGGGTGGGCTGGGCTGAGCTGGGCTGGGCTGGAATGTAGAAGATGTGACTGCTTGTCTCGCATTCCAGTTCAGTACTTTTCCATGTGTCCTTTCTTTCTCTGTGTGTGTCTTCTCATTTACTATTCTGGCCTAAACTTCTTTAGAGCTTGACATCTGGCTTCCTACACTGAAAGTGAGGCCCTTAAGAGGTCCTTTGAAGACCTTGAACAGAGCTGACAGAATATCACTTCTACCATTATCATTTGTCATAGCAGATCACAGTACAGGCCCAGATTCAGGGGAGGGGAAATTGAATCTACCTCTTGGTCATTGGTGTGGCATGTGCACCCAGGAATGGAAGAAATTGATGGAAGCCATCTTTGGATACTATTCACTACTCTCTGTTAGCACGTATTTCATATTTCTTTTCTGAAGACCAGAACACATTGCTTCTTTCAAACTTGTATTTATTTTAAAGCATAAATTAGAACATGAGTCGCGCATATGCTTACCCACTTGGTCCTCTCCTTATTGACTAAAGATAGAACAGACTTTTTCTAAACAGGCTGCAGTTAATGCAAAGTATGTAGGCCACCCCTATAGAAGCTTGCTTTATAATCAAGAATTCATGTAATGTTTCAGTTTTTCATTTGCTTCAGCCCTCCTGGTATTAGCCAATAAAAGAATTATAGTTTTAATAACTAGTTGACACAGCTGATTTTATCGATTTTAATAAATAATCAAACATGCCTAAAAGCAAAAACATCAAACAAATGATTTAAATCCCTAAAACCTTGCCTGTGCTAATCACGAAACTCAGTTAAATGACTAAGATAAAAACAGATTAGTGTCATTAGGCAAAAAAAGAACACGTACCAATTACAGAATATAAGTCTTATCAGTTTGCTTAATAAAAACCTGAAATGCTAAATGAGCAGCTGCGCTCATACACATTTGTGCAGTGCTTCAGCCTCTTGGGTTAAATAGTCATCCAAGGGAAACCGATAACCATAGCGAACGGAAGAGCAAGAGCATATCGATTGAGTGCCTGCCCTTCCCTCCCCGTGTCCACTCTTTTGTAAGTCTTAGGAGTCCTCTGAAGTTGAGGCAGATGGAAACTGAGATTCACAGAGATGAAGCAAGTAGTTCAAGGATGTACAGCTTCTGAGAGATGGAAGTGGGATTCAAACCCAGGACTTGATGCTTCCCAAAGTCCCTGTGGTTTCCTGTTCCCATGCTGCCTCTCAAAGGGTGCACAGTTGTACTTGGGACATATGACTGGGGTCATCCTGGGGCCAGTCTCTTCTATTCTCTGTTGGTGCTCTCGACAGACAATGGAACAGGGATGGATGCTGCTTACACTGATGTCATTATCATGTCTTAGGGTTTCTGCTAAACCTCCGGGACTCCTTTTCAATAACCTATTTATAATTTCATCCTATGTAATCTCGTAGGAATAATTTGTTTCTGAGAAATATACGTAATATAGAACACTGGCTTTTACACTTTGGGTAAAAGTGTTACTTGGTGTTACTTGATGGCTCTTTTCTTTTTTGTGCTTTGGCTTCTTTGACGCTGTGGTGAAGATTCCTGAGATTCATGCTTCTGAATGCTTCTTGTGCTTCTAAATTAAAGTATATAAGAAAACACAAAGGAAGCCCATTTTATTGAGATATGGTTTAATTCAGTACCGGCACTTAATTTAGCTCAAACATAAAGGGAAAACATGCCATAAGTGAAAATGAGCTTATTGGTGTAAAGAACTAGAGGAGCCATTAGCCCACTATGGCCCAGGGGCCAAATCGGTCCATTACCTGTTTTTGCTAAGTTTATTGGAACACTTTTATTTTCAATTATTTACATATCATCTATGACTGCTTTCTAAGGAGATAAAAAGGAAAAACAAAAAGTCTCCTATTTTCTTATGCAGAGCAATCCACTTCTTCCTTGCTTGTCTTCTAAACTCCATTCCGGACCTTCTGTGAATGCCTAAGGATTTGGCCAAAGCTTTGGAAGTACCTTCAGTTAAGGCCTCCCCATTGACATTCTTACATTTAGCCCCAGTATGTAGTTGGGGAGAGTTTTTTATTATTATTATTTATTCAAGATGTATATAACTTGTCTGCAATCTTCAGAAAAGTCTAATTTGGCCCATAACTGTTTTCATTTAATCTGAAATTCAAGGGAGTGAAGATATCTCAGAATTGCATGGGAGACTGAAATGAACATAGATTTAATTTTTTTTATTTATTATAGAAGTGAAGTCCATTGGTTAAGAAGTGGCTGAAAAGAAAACTGTGGGTATTTCAGTTCCATTTCCCTAATTGCCAAGAAAACAAAGATTGGAAGAATCTGATAACGCCCATTCAAACAAGACCTGGGCGGGGATCCAAGAAAGCTAGCTATAAAACAAATAAATCACTTGCTATTAGAAGGCATGGAAAGCTCAGGGATCTCAGACCTAAACAAGGAAATAATCATTATTCATATTGTGTTTTAAAACACAATTATTAAAGAGAGCTCTCCAGAAACTGACTCTGGAAGTAGCAGATGAAATTAGTGGCTACAGGGCCCACACCTGACCAACCACAGCAGGGTCTAAGTTAAAAGGCAATATGACCTTTGGCCCAGAAGAGCCAGGGCCAATTATCTCCACCCCTTTGCCCAAGATCCCTCCCAGACAGCCCCAGGGCCTGCTGCTTCCTTCCCAAGATCCTGGGCTGGAGTAAATAGTTGCTATTTTACTGAAAGCCTGAGGCTTGGAATTATTTTCTAGAAGCAGTGTCTGGAGGCCTCTGGGGAAGCTGAAACTTCCTTTGCCTTCTGTGGTGGCTAAAATAACATCTCCTCAAAGATGTACTCGTTCTAATCTTTGGAACCTGGGGGTGTGTTACCCTACATGGTAAAAGTGACTTTGAAGATGTGATTAAGTTAAGGAACGTACAGTGGTACATTGGATGTCTAGGTGGTCCCAGTGTCATCTCAGGTGTCCTTATAAGTGAAGAAGAGAGGCCAAGAGCCAAAGTCCAAGAGAGATTTGAAGATCTACACCCCTGGCTTTGGAGATGGAGGAAGCGGCCATGAACCAAGGAAGACAGAAGCCTATAGCAGGGAGAAAAGGCAAGAAAACAGATCTCCCCTGGAGCCTCCAGAAGGAACACAGCCCTCCTGACCCATTTTAGATGTGTGACCTCCAGACTGTAAGATAATGCACTTGTGCCACTTTAAGCCACTCAGTTCATGGTAATTTGTTAAAGCAATAATAGGAAACTAATACACTCACTTGCCTCTTTCCTCTCTAACTACAGGAGTCTTGGTATGCTTCAGGCAAATCAGAAGACATGCATCAGATTACAGTTTAAAAGGTGCAATTTTGTGTGTGATAGAAAAGTGGGGTTTTGTGTGGCAAATTTTCTGCTTCTTCAGATTTCAATGAAAAATTGGGATTTATCTGTTTTTTTTAGAAGCTCTGGTTTCTTATGTGGGTGGGATGGCATAAGGATCCTTGGGCCTCTTCTATTTTGGAAGGAAGCACTGTTATGTCTTTTTATCTACCTTAAAAGGCCAAGGAAAGAAGAGGGTAGATTGGCCAAGTTTGCACACTCTGGAGCAAGACCATCTGGTGGTGAAAGATACTGAGATTTTATACAAGTAAGTTCACCTCGGTCTCTCCATTTTTTATTAAGAATAATAGTATCCATCTGATGAATTATTTATGTAAAAACTTCGAAGGTACCTAGAGCATGGTACATGTGATGATAAAGATAAGGATGATGGTTAGCTGTCTAGGTTTTGATTCTGGCTCTCTTATTAAGTTTGTAATCTTGCACAATGTTTTTTCCTCGAAGCGAATCTTGAATGTTTTCATCTATAAACTAGAGATAATAATAGTAACCACATCAAATGTTATGAGAATTAAGATCACACATACAAAGCATGGGGCACATAGTAGCTGCTCAGTAAACTTGAGACCCATTGTAGTCAGAGGCGATCCAAGCAAAGGAGGCCACGAGTCAGTCTCCCTATGATACAATTCTTCATCTTCCTTTATTTGGCTTTTTCCTTCCCTAACTTTCAGGATAGTAAGATTAAAAGGACTAAGAAAGGTACTCTTACATTCTTATTCCACAACCATGCACCTCAAAACTGGGGTCCTTAGCAATGAGTCAGGTGGGTGAGAAGGCACTAGATAAACATGGTACATCTTCCTGGAAAGTCAACTTTACCGAAAGGTAAATAATTTAACATATTTTTCTTTTAAAACAAACATGGATGTATTATGAAGGAGAATGCAAATTTTGCATGAATTTTTAAGAACAGGAGTGGATTATTTAGCCACTTTCTTATTGAAGCTTTAGAAACCCAACTCAAACTGGCTTAGGCAGAAAAGACATTCCTGAGACTTTGGATTGGGCTCCATTTCAGGGTATGCCTGGGCCCCAGGGCTCCAACACTGTCATCAGGAATCTTTACTTACCCATCTTCCAAGTCTGTTTTTCTCCAGGTTTTATCCACAGGACAGAGGAAATCTAATTGGCTAAAGTAACCTGTTTTCCAGTGAGGGTAGAATACCTGGGCCGTTATCCTGACATTTCCCCCACGGCTCAGCCCAGGATGTGGACGTGTCTACAAAGAAAATAAAACACACCCTGGTCACTGAAGAAGGCAGAAAGAATTAAAAGCGCAATCAACCCTCAGCTACCACAAGGAGACTTCTGAGAGATTGCTTGCTTCTAAAGACCACGATCCCTATTTCCTTGGGATATAAATATATTCTGTGCTGGGACACATTTGCCTGATGTCTAGGCAAAAAGACTGTCTTTCTTTGAGCCTACACGTTCCAGCCAAATCCAAATGCCCTGGTTCTGCTCTGTGGGGTAGAGAGGGGAATGAGCACACAGACTCTGACTACCTTCTCCATCGAGCCTGAAAAGGGGCCACTCATGGAGAGTATGCTTGGGAACAGCACCAATCGTCCTGACTCTCCTCCGACCCCCAATGTAACTTTTGGCCTTGATCCTCAAGAATCTATGTGGGAGTTTGAGGGAAAAAGTTCTTCATAGAAGTCAAGTGTGTGATTTTGTGTGAGTTGTCCATTTCTCTGCATCTGCCGAGGACTTGTAGCTTCAGTTGAAGATTCAGAGTTCTGTGTCCTTAAACATTATTCCTACATTACTGAGAATGATTACAAGTTTCCAAATTCCTCCCTTAATTAGATAATGCAGATCAGGGTTCCTGAATCTATGCAAGTTAAGACAAAAGAAGCAAATCAAGATGAAAACCATCTTGGGACTTGCCGGAGCATTTTCCTAAGTGTTTAGGAGACCACTAATCCTCCGAAATGCTCTGTGGAAAGGGTGTTAGATGGTCAAGGAAGTTTCTCTCTGGAGAGCTTATATTCTATACGAGCACATTAAAGGCTCTGAGAAGTCTTGCAATAAGAGGGCCCGGTGGTGTGTCTGATTAGTCTTTCTCACGACGATTAACACCTTGCATAACAATTATTCAAATTTAGAACACTTGGTGAGAAAATGCTGCCTCATGTCCAGGAACTGGAGGCTCTGGAATTTCTCGCTGGGCTTCTCAGTCACAGGCAAGGAGTATGCGGAGCCTTGGTATCCTGTGTGCATCACAGCCATGCCAAAGCTGGCATTTCTACCGGGTCAGGACCCTGAGCTGAGCACCGGTTGTGAGTAGTTATGTGATTAGACAAATCCCTGGGTGAATCTTGGAGAAATGAACACTGAGCATATATATATACAAGTTATTTTTTTATCCTTTCTTTTAATGTTATGTCCTCCCAAATTAATGTTTAAACCAAACTTTCAAGGTGATAGTATTGCGGGGGTAGGGGGGCACTTTGGGAAAGACTTGGGTTTATGAGGGTAGAGCCCTCATTAATGAGCTTAATACCTTTACCTAGAAGCTCCCTGTTGCTTCTACCATTGGAAGATGCCGCTGGAAGGCAGTGAACCAGGAAGTGAGCTCTCACCAGACACCATATCTTCCCCCACCTTGATCTTGGACTTTCCAGCCTCCAGGACGTGAGAGATCAATTTTGGTTAGAAGCCAGCCTGTTTGGTTACGGCAGCCCCAAACCATGGCGTCTCTGGCAGCAGCAAATGAGGCCTGGCCACAGGCAAACTTGTCAAGGAGGGGTATTTCTCTCCCCCCCCCCACCCCTGCCGTGGGGGATCCAGCAGGTTCTGCAGCCTCTGCTGGGTGCTTCTCTATCCCTTCCCCACTGGCTAATCAGAATAGTGATGATAATAAATCATCACCATCATCCCCCTCCCCGCTACTGTTGATAGAGCTCCTTCTCCAATTCACGAGGCACGCTGCAGAGGAAGCCCTCCCCAGCCTTAGGAAGCGTGTTGTTATAGAAACATACGGTTACTCACCAGTGAAAGGATTGAGACTCTAAGGTTGAAGCCCGTTGCTGTGTTCCATGGAGGGAGATAATGACAGAACCAAGTTTTGAAAGTGTTGGTGGTAGCCGGGGAAATGTTTTTCCCTCCTAGTTGGGATATTTGCCTGTAAGAATTTGCTTTCTGGAGATGATGATGCCCTCCCTTGGAGGAGGGCGCTAAAAGTGGGAATTTTATGTTTCGAGGGAAATGACTTCAGAGTTCTTTCTCTTCTCACCACATTGTCTGTGCAAGGAAAGAATTGCTTGTGTGTGTGTGTGTGTGTGTGTGTGTGTGTGTGTAGGGCCAGGAAGGGAAGAGAGGACCTCAGGAGACGCATGTACAAGGCTACAAAAACACCTTGCCTACTATTCTAATTAGTATAATGAGTTTTCATTTTCAGTCAAAAATGTACATAATTTTTTGTATTGGATTTTCTTTTATTTTTGGTCGACCTGTTTCCTTTTCATGAAAGAAGCTGGCATCTGGCCTTTCAGCCTTGGTAACCTTTGGCTGTTTTCATAATCGTTCACCCTGTTTTTACAAATTTTAGTCTACAAAGATGACGAGGTATACCAACTTATAAAATAAAACATCTGTGGCAAAAGTAAAGAAATGGCAAAATGCTAAAAGAGCAGTCAGAAAAATATAGCTTGTTTAAATGTTGCCAAATGGATGTCTACTCTACCTGATTATAATTTTTTACTTTTCAAAACTTGCCTTTGATTTTCTGTAATTAATTGTCATTAAGGATCCAAATCATTTTTTAGTGCAACGCCTCAAAGGATTTCTCAGATTGCGATGATATTAACAAGAGAAAAAGTCAGCATATTATATATTTTATTATTTCGGGATTGTTTTCAAGCCACTGGAGTAATTGGCCTGTAGCCTGTTCCAATTAATAAGGTTTTTAAATGCACTTCTACAAATCTATTTTTTGGAAGCAAAAATCTTGACTTAAAAAACTTGCTCACAGCTGTGGAGGCTTATTGCTATGCGTGACTAAAGCCTGGGAGCCATTTCTTTTTTAATAATTATTTTCAAAGAAACCTGTGAAATCTTCGTCAACACTTTTAAAGAAGTTGTCCCTATCAAGGAGAAGAAAGACTTTGAGATCTAAACCTGTGTTAACCACCCTGGTAGGTGACAGAGTCTTGTGTCACCTGCTGAGAGGTAGTTTTTGCGGAAGGCAATGCATTAACAAGAAACGTCTTTTATTTTGCCAACCTAAATATTTTCTTTCTCCAGTAATCTGTTGTCCTTGAGTTGAGGCTGGAATATACAGTGATTTTCTACACACTGATTCTCTATGGAGACTCAGAGAATTCAAATGATATTACGGCCCCTAAATGTACATTATTTGATTTCATTAAGTAAGTGCATGGTATGACAACCAGTACAGAAGGGAGACAATGGATTATTTCTAATAGTCCCTCATGGTGGGTTTCTTTGTTGCTGTTTTTTGTTGTTTGTTGTTTGTTATGGTTGTTGTTCTTTTGGTCTTTCAATTGGGAACATTTGTGGGACTAATTTCATTTCTCAGAGCAAAATTTATATGGTACTCTGGCTTGCATCATGTATTACAAAGGCAATTCTAATGGGCCAGATGAGGTCCCTTTGGACTTAAGCATCTCACCATTTCACTTTGCCTTCCCAGGAGGTTTCTCCAGAATATCATTAAAGAATTCAATGATTCTAACTAAATTGGGTGCACAACAAAATGGTAGCTGCCATCATTTTCAAATGCAAGAGCTTCTGTCACTCTAAAGAATTTTTTACTTATTTTTAGTCTGGAGATGGAGGAATCATTGCATGGATACATTTCTCATAAGAAAAAGCGGAGTGGGGGTATCTGGGTGTCCGAGTTAAGTGTCTGAGTTAAGTGTCCAAGTCTTGATTTTGGCTCAGGTCATGATCTCAGAGTTCTGGGATAAAGACCTGCATCAGGCTCCGTGCTCAGTAGGGAGAAGTCTGATGGATTCTCTCTCTCCTTCTGCTTCCTACTCCTCCCCCCAATTTGATCATGGGCACAAGGGCACACACACACTCTCTCTCTCTATCAAGAAAATAAATAAATCTTAAAAAAAAAAAAAAAGCTGGATGGGGTCACTATCTTCACATGATTGCCCCAAATTAAGAAAATGGTTAGAGGAAAAACAAAACAAAGCAAACAAAACAAAAACAAAAGAAAATGGTTAGAAGAATTGAATCCAAACTCCCTCTAATGTGATGTTGCCCTAGATTCTAAAACATCTTGTTAGGACATCAGAATTGCAAAACCTTAACTAATTTCATAATCTCTCTCCTGAAGTTTCCTCCATAAACGTTATTCATTAGAGTGGAAACTACCAAAATAATTTCCAGTCTCCGAGGCTAGGAATCTTCCAATAACTTTTTCTTTTTCTTTATTCCTCGTAGTCACGGCTCTCTTCTCGGGTCACCGCTTGTCATCACAGGCACCAATGACAACTCACATCTGGAAGGCGGTGTTGATAGTACATAAAAATATGAATCCCAACTCTGCTACACCCTCTCCTCGTGCTTCTTCTGAACTCAGTCACTGTCAGTGTCTTACAGTTGCCCACCGTTGTGAACCGAGCTACATCGGCTTGTCTTCTGTAGCGAGCTTGCTCTCCATCTTCAGCTCTGTCCATGCTCCTTTCTGTCTCTGTGCCTCCACTCACATGGAGGCTTCCTCCCAGGATGCCCACACTTTTCTCTTCTGCCAGTCTCACCTAAATTTCCCATCCAGCTTTGGTTCAAGCTCCTCCCTCTTAGCCTCTTCCCAACTGTTGTCACTCACAGCGTTCCCTTGTTCCAGATCTTCCTCAATCATTAACAGGTCCCAATCCCAGTCTTCAGGGTCCATCTTGTTTTGGCCCCTAGATTGGGAGCTCTTTGATTCAAAGAACTGTGTCCCATATCTCTTCTGTATTTCTGCAGTGCCTGGCCCAGGTCTAGACATATAGTGGGTACTTAATATTAAATGAGTATCCGATCAATGGAATCATTGCACCTGGTCATTGATAGGCCATGTTATAAAACAATAGTTTACTATGTTTTTTCATGTCTTAGTCTCTTTGTTTTTCAAAGTCACCTTTTCTATTTGCCCTAGATTAAAAAACTGGCCAGACCTATCCTTTCTCATTGAAATAGAGGCTAGGAGATGGTATTAGGCAAGCAGCCCAAGAATAATAGTAAATTAGGTGCTATTTATTAACAAGTTACCCTATGCAATCAAATGAAATGGAAGTTGGAGAAAGCAGCTCAGCCTCTGATGTCCCAGGTCCACTCAACCATCACGCTCTGCTGTCTCCCTGCTGAATTTTGCTTTGTTCCAATTTCTATCCTTCGCTGCAGGGTCGACTGGAGAAGAGGCAAAGGAAATCATCAGAATGCTCTTTTGTTGGCTCTAACTTTTACTTCAAACCTCAGTGTACAATTCTACCATTTAGGTCGATCCCAATAGAAGTCTGGTTCGTCTTCCAGAAATGAGAGGCTCCATCTGACTATTTCCTACCCATGCAAATCTGGAGTCTTAGCATTGATGGCAAAGAAAGAGAGATACTGAGGAAAAGGAGAGAGAGGAGCAGATAATATGAGAACACTTGACTTTTGGGGTCTGCAGAGGAGTTGGTGGGAGGAGGTGAGAGAAAGATGACTTGTGTCTGTTGTGGTCCTATGCTTCTTCCATTCCTAGTGACAGGGGTGAAGGGGCTGGAAGAGGCTATGAGGTTCCCACAGAGACTACCACGGGCTAATTTCCAGTTAAGTGCAGAGGGCATGTTGTTTAAAATGAAATTGTCTAGGGGTGCCTGGGTGGCTCAGTGGGTTAAAGCCTCTGCCTTCAGCTCAGATTGTGATCCTAGGGTCCTGGGATTGAGCCCCACATCAGGCTCTCTGCTCGGTGGGAAGCGTGCTTCATCCTCTCTCTCTGCCTGCCTCTCTGCCTACTTGTGATCTCCATCTGTCAAATAAATAAAAATCTTTAAAAAATAAAATAAAATAAAATAAAATCGGCCAAACCCCGGGACATTTGAGCATTGCTGGGTGAAGTAACATTTTGAGGCACATTTGCCTAAAAGATTCTGGAGGAAAAGGTATCTTGGAATAAATACAGTGGTTGTATGTTAATACTGGGCATCCCATTGCTTTATTTAATTTGCTCACAACTCCTTAAATCAGAAATCCTGTTCTCAGAAAGAACTTGGAAGAGAAGAGAGAAAAAAAGGAAGAACAAGCCAGGACCATGGAAGTGGTGAGCAGCAAAGGTTTCATAACTCCTAACAGTGAAAAAGGAGGAAATATCACTCAATGACACAATGATATGTTCGTTAATTAAATATTTTGCCAAGGTTCTGTATTTCTTGAAAGGAAATAATGTCATTGGAAGATGATATTCCGCACTGCTCGGCTGGCATTGAACATATTTTCTCTCAACTTCTGAGGATGAGATTTCTGATTTAAGATAGTTGTTAGCTCATTAAATATAAAACAATTTGAAGCTCAGCAGTTTATTTGTCTTACCCATGTCTTTTTTATTCCTTCCTCCCTTCTGTCCCTCTCTGTTTCTCAGTCTCTCTGACTTGTCTGCATTTCTTTCTACCTCTATGTTTCTCTTCCACCCAAACTAAGATTTCCTGGTAGTTTAGTAAATCTGTACCAGATAACATGGGGAAGTGCCCCGGCAGAGACGAAAAGATGACAGAGCACAGAGGCATCCCTGATTACCACAGACAAGTGGTCTAGACAGAGCAGGGTTTTGTTTTGTTTTGTTTTTTTTTTTTCCTCCCTCCACAACATCCTGTGGGAGGAAAGTAGTTGGCTTGTTAAGGTCAGATAATATGATGATCTTACAGCAGGCTGAGAGACCAGAGTGCCCCAAGTCTCTTCCAAGATTCATGTTGGTGGGCATGGAGTAAAAGGAGCTGGTGGGGTCTTCTGAGTTCACCACACTCGGACTCCGAGCTGATTGGTATGTTAACGCAGTTACAGGAAATAGACTAATTGGACACAGTTGTGAGGTGTGCATGCCTGGCATGTTAGTCTCCCAATCTTCTTCTCTTAGCATGAGGAATGTTGAAAAACTCCAGTTAAGGAAACATTATGGGCTGATGGAATAGGATAGAAAGTTGTACCATGGCATCCCTGGGCACTCACTCTCAGAGGCACAGTGCTTAAAATGGGGAAATGGGGCCAGTGCTCAGACTGTGCTGGGACGTTTGTAAAAAAGGCACTTTTTACCCATTTTTTAAAAAAGATTTATTTATTTATTTATTTGAGAGAGAGAGACAGAGACAGAGACAGAGAGCATGAGCAAGAGGAGGGTCAGAGAAAGGGAGAGAAGCAGACTCCCCACAGAGCAGGGAGACTGACGTGGGGTTCGATCCCAGGACCCTGAGATCTTGACCTGAGCCAAAGGCAGCCGCTTGACCAATTGAGCCACCCAGCGGCCCCACTCTGTACCCATTTTAAGAAAGACGTCTGTGACCCTGAAGATTCCTCTAGCATGCATGAATCGGGCCATTGAAGCGTTTTTATTTGCCATATATTCTTGGAGGTTGAATGTTCATCATGATTTATTTCAGTAGTTAGTTAAAATATTTGCGTCCTGTTTAGGCAAAGTAATGGAGAGAACAGTACCCTGAACTTGAAGAATGAAAATGGGAGAATTGAGCTTTGGAAAAAATGTATCATCAGCCACGTAGAAAGCTAGACTTTGGTATAGACTAATTAATTGTGACTCAATTTTGGTTCTAATACCCTTGAAGACCCCAGACATTAATATCTTCTCTCTCCTTTGGAGAATCTAGTGAAAAATTTAAGTGAGCGAGAGGTGGACTCTATTAGAGTTTTCTTGGAAGCCACGATCGAAATTTATCATCAAGCTCGTGCGAGGTTATCCCTCAATGTACCAACCCACTAATTTTAGAAACCTTCTTTATTTGTCATGAAAAATCAGTTTAACGTCATGACTAATTTTTTTTTTTTTTTAATCAGGGAAATTGTAAAGATTGTTATAAGGGATTGGTTGAAAATAGCAAATACTGGTTTATTTGGGAGTAACACTACCAAGCTGGAGCTCTACATTTATTCTCTTACACCAGATCTATTCTTAGACCCATTTGTCCCCAGATGTTGCCATCGTTGGAGCAATACATCATCAGAGTGAGGTGTTCTTATAATGTATTGCACTAATACATTGTGCGAAGGACAGCAGGGATGATAAATTTCTTAAACGATGGTGCTGTCGAAGGCTAATGAGTGTAAGAGCAAATGCAAGGTAATGCAGTGATTTCTTTTCAGGCCCCAGCAAAGAATACAGAAGACATCTCAAAACCATTTTCACTTGGGGGTGATTCCGAAATAGACAGTATTTCAATGCCTTTGTAACAGGCACTTAGGCGGTATTAAGGAAAATGTAAATGGCCTTGCATTTTTCAGTGAAAACTGATTTAATGCTTTCCCTCATGGGAGTTAAGGTAGTTATTTTTTTTTCTTTTTTGGTTGGTTTGTTTTTTTTTGGTTTTGGGGTTTTCTTTTCGTTTTACACATCTCTCACCTGAAGTTGTTTCTCTGTGTGGATATCACGCGCCTCGTGCTCCTTGAATATGCAGCGTTTACTCTGAACTCCTTACTTTGAGCAAGACTGTTGTTCTTATGGTTGCAGCCATGGCAGAATTTGTGGCTGGAGACGCTAGTCCTGGCAAAGGCATGTGGGTGGGCAGTGGATTCCTGTATGTGCCACAGAGTTGGGTCACATCCGTGCCCAGAAATTGTGTGGTCATTCCTTAGTTCTCAAACGCCAAAATCCAGACACTGAGAAGCAAAATGAAACACTCAAGGGGATGTTTTGGTGGAAGTCATTCCTTTGGTAAGGGTGGTGTTTTCTCTCTGTGCTAAAGAAAACAAAAACTGCGACCGAATCATTTCTTAGTACCTGGGGGTGAAGCCTCTCCACAGAGCATCATTCCCATTCGCTGGGCGTAGCCAAAAAAAAGACGCGTCTTGTGTTTTTCCAAGGAAAGAAACGTTAAATCCAAATATCCATACAACAGAGCTTCTCCCTTGAAATAATGATAGAAATCATCACTGAAATGTCTGGAGTACGGTTGGCCACTTCTCTGGGGCCTTCTGTCTTCTGTTCCACCGAACTGGGGCAGGCACAAGTTTTAGGTCCATTTTACAGAGGAGCAGTTCAGGCTTGGAGAAGATAAGTCGCTTGCTCCGTAGATCTGGTGTTTGGACCATCTGACTCCTGATGACATGATCTAAACTATTAAACTATATTGCAGGTTCAGGTGTTTTAAAATAAACACTATGTCTCCCTCCCTATCACAACGTGAGAGTGTAGTCATCAAGCCATAGACTGATTCTGATAATAATAATTTCTTTGCTCAATTTATTGACTTTTACCAGATGGTAATACATTTACTTCATCCATTTTCCCAGCCAAATATACACACAAGGAGGCTCAACTCTACCCTTTTTGGCTAGGTATCATATCAAACTTAGAGGGTCTTTTAAAAATGTCTTTATTCTTAGCCTTTAAATGCTGGATAAGGCCAATGTGAGATCTTTTCTTTGTCTAATGTACCTTCAAAGTTCTCTCCTCTCAGTTAAGAGTGAGACTGCTGGCTCTAAACTTCCCATTCTTCCAGAAGGCAGCATTATATTTTTACTAGTTATACCTTAATTGATTGATGAAAATGGGGTATGTATTGAGTTGGGTCCTTTGGAGTAGTGATTTTAATTTCACCTAATAATATTTGGTTGAAATTTTGGCTCTTCACTCTTTTCTGTGGATTACATTAGAAGTTATTTTTTAATGTACTCATTACTGACAGTTTCCACTTCTAAAATTGTTTTCTTAAATTCATATTTATTCCGGCTCCCTTAGTTGTAAGGAAAGAAGCTGATTGTAATGATCTTTTTGAATGAGCTTAATTTTGGTTCACACTCTATGGAATATTTCTCTTGTCTGAGTGCCAATAAGAGGGAAATAGGATGACAATATAGTTTTACTTGACTTTTTAAAAAAGATTTTATTTATTTATTTGACAAATAGAGATCAAAGTAGGCAGAGAGAGAGAAAGAGAGAGAGAGAGGGGAGGAAGCAGGATCCCTGCTGAGCAGAGATCATGACCTGAGCCCAAGGCAGAGGCTTTAACCCACTGAGCCACCCAGGCGCCCCTTACTTGACATTTTGCCAATAAATTTGAAGAGATGTGATGGGAAAAATTAATGATACAATATAGTTATACAGTTAATCAGTTGTAAGTGCTTAGTTTTATATACCAAGTCACGTGTTTTATAAAACCTTTTATAAAGTTTAACAAATTGTTTCTTTTCTTTTTTTTTTTTTTTTAAAGATTTTATTTACTTATTTTACAGAGAGAGATCACAAGCAGGCAGAGAGGCAGGGAGAGAGAGAGCAGGAAGCAAGCTCCCTGCTGAGCAGAGAGCCTGATGTGGGGCTCGATCCCAGGACCCTGAGATCATGACCCAAGCCGAAGGCAGCGGCTTAACCCACTGAGCCACCCAGGCGCCCCAACAAATTGTTTATTTTCTTAACTAGATTTTCCTCTCTGGAGTTTAAGTGAGTGAGAGATGAACCAGTCTATAACTTTAGCTTTATCCTTTATCAATTTTCTTTAAGAAGGAAAGATAACACAGGCTACCTTCATAGACTGTATCAAGCGAAAAGCGATGGGTGACTATCTTGCTTCACTTTCCACAAAGATAACCAGAGAAGATATAAATGTACCTCACCATTTCCCTAAGAAAAGACAACTAACATATTCAGAATAGAACTACGTTTGTTGAGTCCTGACCATCTGCTATGCATCGTACTAAGTGATTCTATGCTTATTATCTCATTTTTTTCTTACAGCCATACCTTGAAGCTGTTATTAATAACCTCATTTTACAAATAAAGAAACTAAGGATGAAATATTTCATCCTTTAAGTTGGCTCATCACCTTTAAATATATTACCAACTTTCTGGATAGGTCTCAGAAACTTCAACTAAAAATAATGGCACAAACTTGTCACTTCTTGTTTTGTTTTGCAATGCATGTGTTTTAAGATAAATGTTGTATTACATTTTATTTTTTTAAATTTTATTTATTTGAGAAGAAATAAAGAGAGAGCGAGCACAGGCAGCGAGGAGGGGCAGAGGGAGATGCAGCAGAGCAGGGAGCTGGACTCGGGGCTTGATCCCAGGACCCCGAGATCATGACAGCAGCCAAAGGCAGAGGCTTAACTGACTGAGCCACCCAGGTGCTCCTCATTTATCATATTTAAACATTTTGTTAATAAACATTTTAAATGTTTTAACAAAAATGTTCTCAGTCATTAATATGTTAAAGTCACAAATTTTAAAATGTTTTGATGTTTGTCTTATATGGGTAATGCAAAGAATTGTATAAAGCAGCGATTAAGTCTGTTCCTTCTTGCTTTCTACCCCTACCACCTACACCTGACCTCCTGCTGTCTCTTCCCCAAGCAAATCAAAAAGCATCATTAAGAGCTGCTTTCTTCTCCCATGCCGCTCTCTCTTACCCGCCCCCCCCCAGTATTATCAAGATAAAATTGACATAGTATCTTCTATAAGTTTAAGCTGTACAGTACAATGATTTGATGGAGTTATATATTGCAAAATGATTAGCACAATGAAGTTAGTGAGCATCTCCATCCCCTAGCATAATTACTGTTTTTATGTGTATGATGAAAACATTCGAATCTACTCTACTAGGTATTTTCAAGTATATAATGCAGCATCTTTAGCTATAGTCATCAGGTGTACAGTATTACATCACCACAACTTAATCATATTACAACTGGAAGTTTATATCCTTCGACCAATATCTTCTTATTTTCCCCAAACCCCAGCCCCTGGCAAAAACCATTCTACTCCCTGTTTCTATGAGTTCAGTTTTTTCAGATATCACGTATAAGTGAGATCATATGGTATCTGTTTTTCTCTGTCTGATTTATTTTACTTAGCCTAATGCTCTCGAGGTCCATCCATGTGGTTGCAAATGGCAGGATTTCCTTCTTTTTTATGGCTGAATAATATTCCATAGTTTATATATACATTGTGTTTTCTTTATCCACTCATCGGCTAATGGATACTGACGTTGTTTCCACGACTTGACTGTTCAGTAATGCTGCAGTGAACATGGGGATGCAGATATCTCTTCAAGATAGTAATTTCAGGGGCGCTCGAGTGGCTCAGTGGGTTGAAAACTCTGCCTTCGGCTCAGGTCATGATCCCAGGGTCCTGGGATCGAGCTCCGCCCAGGCTCTCTGCTCAGCGGGGAGCCTGCTTCTCCCTCTCTCTCTCTCTGCCTGCCTCTCTCTGTTAACTTATGATCTCTGTCAAATAAATAAACAAAATCTTTTTTAAAAAAAGATAGTAATTTCATGTCCTTCAGATATAAACTCAGAAGTGGGCTTGCTGATCATACGGTAGTTCTGTATTAAATTTTTGAGGAACCTCTATACTGTTTTCCACAGTGTCCGTACCACATTCCCACCAACCGTCCACAAGCCCTTTTCTCTCCGTCTTTGCCAATATTTGTTATCTCTTGGCTTTTGGATACCAGCTGTTCTAATAGGTGGGAGGTGATATCTGATTTTGGTTTTGATCTGCATTTCCCTGATGAGGAGTGATGTTGAGCATCTTTTCATGTACCCGTTTGAGCCACAGGCTTTATAATGTCTTCCTTTATGGAAGGTCTACCCATGAATTGCCTCAATTTTTTTTTAAATTTTATAACAACTTTTATTTTTATGGTTTTCTGTTTTGTTTGGTTCTGTTTTGCCTAGGGAAGTTTTCAAAGGGAAATGCCACACTCAAGATGAAGTTTGAGGTAGCTGTTTCCATTACATCTTCTGGGTCCAGGGACTGTATAACTTAATCTTAATGTAATAATGTCTGCAGGATCCCTTAGCTAATAACTGATAATGGATTGAATCCAACTGGACTGTAGAGTCAGCTAAATGTGGAAGTTGGGACCTATTACTCTGAAAGATCCCACCATTTGTAACTTGTAGCCTCAGAATTCTAGAACATGTTTTGTTCATTGTGAAATTATCTAGTATGGTTAAAAGTCACAGCTAATAGAATCATTCCTGAGCTCACCTGAGCTCAAGAGTGCTACAGCAGGTAGATCCAAAGAAATTGACCTTTACCTTGAAGTGACAAGGTGAGGCAATACTTCTGCTCTAGCTCACATGTAGCATGACATGTTTAGATGTGGAGCTAAATAAAAATAGGATTTTTAGGGGCACCTCGGTGGCTCAGTCATTTAAGCGTCCAACTCTTGATTTTGGGCTCAGGTCATGATCTCAGAGTTGAGAGATCAAGCTCTGTGTTGGGCTCTGAGCTGGACGTGGAGCCTGCTTGAGATTCTCTCTCTCCCTCTGCCTTTCTCCTTCCACCTCCTGCTCCCACTCACACACGCGTTCTCTCTCTTTCTCTCTAAAAAAAAGGTCAAAGAGATAGTATTTTTAATATGTGAATTTTTCAAAATCAGGTATCTAAACAACATTGGCAAATACCATGCTAAAAGTCCCATGTTTTTTGCCATGTCAAAGATTGTTTCTCTTTGCAGAGTGTGGGAGATTTATCAAATGGTTTTCCAGTGCTTAATTTTTACAACTGGCCCACTGCGACTAAATGCAAACATGTAAGAGAAATCCTTAAATATACAGCCGGTTGATTTTCAACAAAGATGCAAGTCTCTTCAATGGGATAGGACAGTCTTTTCAACCTACGGTGAAGGGTATGTGCATGCAGAAGAGTGAGGTTGGACTTACTTTAAATCATGTACAAGAATTAGCTCAAAATAGAATTGAAAGCAGGAGCTCTGATACCTACACACCAGTGTTCACAGCAATCTTGTCCTCATAGCCAAAAGATGGAAACAACCCATTATTCACGGACAGGTAAATGGATAAACAAACTATAACATTTACCTGCAATGAAAAATTATTCAACCACAGAAGAGAATGAATTCTGACCATGCTACAAGATGAATGAATCTTGAAAACATCACGCTAAGTGAAAGAAGTCAGACACAAAAGGACAAATGTTGTACGAGTCCTTACATATATGGTACCTAGAAGAGACAAATTCAAAGAGACAGAAAGCAGACTAGAGGTTATCAGGGGGAGGGAGAACGGAGAGTTGCTTTTTCATAGGTAAAGAATTTCTGTTTGGGATGATGAGAGAGCTCACCACCACGAGTGGTGGTGATGACTGTCATACATTGTGAAAGTATTTAATGTCACTGACTTGTGCACTCAAAATTGTTAAAGTTATTAGTTTTATATTATGTATATTTTATCTATAGTGTTAATTTATTATTTTGTGTATTTTATGCATAAATAAATGTATTATGTGTATTTTATGTATAATATATCTTTTATGTATATTTTATATATGCCACATATTTATATATATTTATATATATAATTTATAATATATATTTATAATATATTTATATATATATTTATATATGCATTATATATAATACATGTTTTATATATTTTACATATAATATATATTTTATGTGTAATACATAATACATATACAGAAGGGGGTAAAATACTGCTGGGTGAAAAAAGAGCAGGTAACAACTGAAATGTAAATCTGAATACAGACATTAATTGCACTGACGAACGCCTTTAACAAATAGTGAACATCTTCGAAGGGAGAAAATACTTATTTTCAGGTGTAGGCATAATTAGAGGGATAGCATTAGCTTTGACTTTCCACAAGAGTCTGATGTTAACATATTGGAGCACTATGGACTTTGGGAGTCCAAAATGGCAGAAAGGCTCTGCGCGCTTAAAAAGAAATACGTCCACTAGCACAAGGCCAGCCCGTGGCATGTGCTCAATGAATACCTGTTGAATGGCATGCCTCGCTTTTCCAAAAGTCAACAGCTACACAACAATTTTGCTCTAACTTTCAAGATTATTTATGAATTGTGTATCATGAGTTGTGTACCTTTTTGTGTGCAATGCACATTTTTTCCCCCAGCCATATGTTTTCTAAAATGGAAAAATGATGCAAACGGGTATACTCAGTCAAAGATACTGGAATTCTATTTTAAATGTATAGAAATTTGGGAACATGATTCTTTTAGGGAGGTGCGCTGCTGCCTGGAATTAGGATGAGACTGTTACCGTGATCAGCCAGTTAACGTTTCCAGGCTGCCCCTCTGAACAACCACCCGTCTTTGTATTGAATTTATGTCAGGGCCCATGAAGCAAACAGGAAAAGAAGGGTAGAGAAAAAAAGTCTTCAAATTATTTGAATAAGGTTGGAATAGGAAAAGATAGATAGCCACTTAAATTATTTTAAAGCTCCCTTTTTATCCATTGAGTTTACAGTAACAAAAATTTATTTAAAAAAATGTAGTAAAGATATACTGAATATTGACTTTAACGATACATAGGGATACATTTTACATTCTTTCAGCCTTGAGGATTTTGCTCCCTCTGTCTCTGTTATTTATTACTTTTCAAATTATAAAGGACAGGAAGCAAAGAACTTTATGATAGCATTTTGAACAGTCTAAATTATGTGGGTGTGTATTTGACAGGGAGGGCTACAGATCTTAAGCTTCGTGTTAACGAATTGGTTCTTTTATCTTTTGATCTGTGTTCAAACTGTGGAATCAGACTTTCAGTAGGATGGAGTGGCTTCAGGAAAACTTTTTTGATTGATTCATTTAACAGGTAAGAAATTCAAGTATAGACCAACAGCTCCAACTAGCAGGACATGTGCTCTCAGAACTCAGGGTCTAGAGAGACAGAGAGAAAGAGAGAGAGCAACGAAGAGATGATCACAATCCACTCTGCTAAGTGCTATCAGAATGACTAAGCCCCGAGGGCTCCAGGAGAACATTCTTTGGAGGGGTAGGGGAAAGCTATGCAAAGAACCAGTAGCAGGTGCTTCTGGGGGGACATTGGTCACCTCCTCTTTGCCCATCTCTGATTTAGCTGCCAGGCAGGGGCTAGCTCTTGACCCACTGATGGTGTGAGTGGTGCCTCTCAGCTTTTCTCCCTGAGAGCTTTCTCTGATGCATCAGGACCTGGAAGTATAGTGGGGAACTGCCCAGGTAGTTGCAGGTAGTTGATGTCCCCAGGGGCCACCCCCCCCAATGGAGGAAATGAAAGTCCACAGACAGATTCCCATCATTCCACCTCCAAAGGAACAAATTGTAAGAAAAATTCTGTGTGGTTTCCAGATATCCTGGTGTTGCCTACAGCAATGACCTTGACACTGGAGCTTTTCTCACTGTTCCTTCTCTTTCTCAATCTTCCCACTTTGCCCTCCTGTGATCACTTCCCAAACAAACCATCTGTGCTCAAGTGCTTTCTTCAAGCTCTGCCTTTGGAAGAACCCAAGCAGACAGAATGTGGCAGTTGAGTTGGGAGACGAATGATGTGGGTAGGAGCTCGCTGGGGTTGTGTGTAGGCCAAGGGACAAAGTACCTTCCATGTAGATAGAGCAGCTGCTGTCAAGCCACCGAGGCCTGGGAGTGGTTCTGGGAGGGTTGTAAGAGGATAGGATGTGCAGGGAGCAGTGGGAAGGTCAAAATATCCTGGGCTAAATTATCTGGGAAGGCAGAGAGGCCATAGAGGTCTGTTGGGCATGAGAAGGATTTGGGACCTTCTCATGCTAATGAGATTTGGGACCATCTCATCAGTAACGGTGCATGACATGCTCAGTGGGGGAGGCCATGCTCAGAGGCGAGAGACAGGAAGCAGGGAATGAGGACTGTAACAGTCCAGGGGTGTGAGGATAGCAGAGAGGGCTTCAGGTGTGAGTGGGGAAGAGGTGACAGGACAACTTGGAGAGATGTGGAAGCAGCAGACCTTTGGTGATGACATGGAGTGCTGAAGGAGACCAAAGCCAAAGCTGTCATCTGGTGTTTGAGTTTGGCAGGTCATGTGGTTGATGGTGCCTCGATATGTAGAGACCTAGTCCCAGTGTGACAGTGTCAGGAAGTGGGGACTTTGGGAGGTGATTAACTCATGAGGGTAGAGCCCTCGTGAATGGAGCTAGTGACCTTACAGAAGAGCTCCCAGACAGCTCTCCTGACCCATTCACCTGTAAGAACGCAGTGAGCAGATGGCCATGGATGACCCAGAAATTGGGCTCGCCCCTGACACTTAGTCTTGCTGGTGCCTTGATCTCGGTCTTCTCCAACTCCCACACTGCGAGACAACAGTGCTGTGCAATCCACACAATCTATGTTGTTTTTGTTATAGAAGCCCAAATGGACTAAGATACCTCCCTGGGGTGAAGAGAAGGGGGTGTTGGGTAAATTTAACAAAGTTGTTGCGTTCAAAAGTGTTGGAGGGGTTTGAATGCCGCATTAAGGCATTTGGTTAAATGAACTTGATGTTCCATTTGGGGGCTCTTGGAGATGAGGCAAAAGGGTCAGCGAAAAGGACTTAGAAAGTTTAATGCACTAAATCTATTTGCTAAGGAAGGGGGGTGGGAGAGAGGGAGAGGGAGATGGAAGCTGAAGAGGGAAGGAGAGACTCCAAGCGAGGAGATGATCTCATGTGACGTCTAGTTTCATTCTGGTCCATAAAGTCGTTCTGCATGAGCCCTTTGAATCCTATATTAATCAGTCAGTGGCCATCTGGATGGGGAGGGCTGGGGGCAGCCTCTTGTGAGGGCTAATTTTAATGTGACCACTTGGAGAATGTTTTTGGGTGAGATTAACATCAGAATCCATGAATTTTGAGCAAGGTAGATGACTCTTCATAATGTGGATGGGCTGTGCTCCATCAGTTGAAGGACTGATTACCTCCACAACAAAAAATCCAGTCTCCCAAATAAGAGGGAATTCTTTTTCAGATTGCCTCTGGGCTTCCTCTGCACCATTGTCTCTCTCTCTGCTGCCGGCCCTCAGGCTGAAACCGCACGTTCAGCCATCCTACGCCTACACTGCAGTTTTAGACTTGTAAGCCTAACTGTGTGAGCCAATGCCTTGTAATTAATTGCTCCTCTATACACATTCTATGTATTCTATTTCCCTGGAGAATGTTGACTAACACACTTCCTGGAAGTCTCTGTCCTAGAGGACGTGGCTCCCATCTGCTAAGGGCAAGGTCTCTGCAAAGGTCACAGGCCTAAGCAGCAGCTGGTGGCTGGATGCCTCCATGGGGAAAAGGGGGTCTTGATGGAGCACCAATTTGGATGGCCCTTTTATGGAATAGCTTGGAGAATGATGTGGGAATAAATAGCAAATTAAATTTATTTAGCTGCAAGTTAGGCTTATAGGCCTTCACAGATCCCTCCTCAATACTCTGAATTCTTGCCGAGCTCCTTTTAGTGACATTTATTCATGTGGAAGCACAATATGGCGGCGTCAACTTTCGAGATTTGAAGTCGGAGATAGTAGTTCAAATACCAACTCTTCGCTTATCTGCTGAGCAGTATTTACCTATGTCACTTAATTTCTGGGTTTGGATTCCATACCTGTATGACAAATATTACAAATAACCTCTGTGTTATGAAGATTAAAATGAAAGCTTATGTCATATGGGGAAAAGCCAATAAATGTCACCTGTGAATACTGAGCTCCTCTGTGCCAGGCAATAGGTTAAACAACTTAAATATGTTACCAGGTTAAAGGCACCTGAGTGGCTCAGTCAGTTAAGCATCTGACTCCTGATTTTGGCTCAGGTCATGATCTCAGCATCTGAGATCAAGCTTGCCATTGGGCTCTGTGCTGGGCATGGAGAAGTCGTGGAATTTGCTTCAGATTCTCTCTCTCCCTCTCTCTCTGTCCCTCCCTGCTCTCTCCGCCCCCCCACCCCAAAATGTTACAAGGTTATATTCTTACAGTTGTCCCCTAAAGTAGATATTACTCATCTTGTTCCCTAACATGGAAACTGAGTTGTAAAAAAGACACATGCCCAAGGTTGCTGAGCTAGGAAGCCAAGGAACTGACACTGTTCCAAGTGTCTGTCAGGATGTAGAGCCCTGACACAGCATTTGGCCTCTGACACATAGAATTCTAGAAGTGTTGTGACTTGACTGTCACTCCAGAAGCATGAGATCTTGCTCCAGGGACCTGAAATTATAGGTCCTTTCTATGGGGCTCATGGCCCCCCGAATGTTGTAGCAAGAAAGGGGAGGGGTGGGCATGTCAAGGACTCCAGCCACTGCCATGGCATTTTGAGTCCAATGTGGCCAACATGCCTTGTGTGTGCCCACTGCCTGCCAATCACCTCAACTTGCAGTGATTTGAGGGGGGGGTGGATGGAGGGGTGGTGGCTGGGAGCAGCAAGCGGTGGCAGGGGGGCAGGCCAATGGACGTGAGAGCAAAATGACGTCTCGAAACTCCAGTTTGGTAGGTCATTTTGTTATGTCATCATTAGGATGGGACTTTCTGGGTTGAAAACTCATAAATGGAAAACCTGCTTCACCTCTAAGTTTTCACAGATTTCAACGATTTGGTCCAAATCCAGAGTCTCGAGACAATAAAAAGGCTGCTGAATGTTAACTGAGAGGGATGGCTGAACTCTCAGTGAGCTACTTTGACGGTACCAGAGGCATTTAATTTTCATGGTCTTGCAGTAAATTTAAAGGCAAATTATAAAAGTGAGGCTCCGTTTTGGTAAGGCTCCAATTTATGTGTTTCGGGCTTCTTCTAACTAGACTGTGGGGGCAGCCGGTAAAGAAAGTTTAGATTTAAAGACTTTTGCCAAGGTGTCCTGCGTGAAAATTTCCAGCGTTTTGTCGTATTTCCAAAAGGCATCTCATTGCATACTCCTGGGCCTCATATTATTCACAGATTTGGAAAGTGGGCCTTGGCTTCTGGAAGGTAATATTTTAATGAGCAAGTGCTAAAGTGAGGGACCAATTCACTTCGTCTAGTGTATTTAGGGAAATCGCTTCGCTCTGTTTCGGTATTAAAATTTAATTCTTGCTGTAGTTTCATGGTTTGTCTTTCAAGGGAGAGTGAGGCTGGCAAGGGTACGCGTGCCGATGAAGATCCCTGAGTCTCAGCTTCAGATGTTGGTAACTATCTCAGGGTGCTTGGACAGAATCAATCCCGTAATGATTGTGAAGCCTTAATGAAGTTGCTGGCAGATATTAAGTGTTCATAGAGTGATCATTAACAGGAAAAATCCCCCCGTAACAGTATGAGCAGAATCGTTTGTAATCCAGGGGACTGAGAAAGAGTTTCTACGTGGACAGTGGTTGAGCTCAGGTATGGGATTGAGTGGCTCTGAGTATGGCCTTTATTTTATTTTATTTTTTAAAGATTTTATTTATTGATTTATTTTTCAGCGAGAGAGAGAGAGAAAGAGAGAGAGAACACAAGCAGGTAGAGCAGCAGGCAGAGGCAGAGAAAGAAGCAGGCTCCCTGCTAAGCAAGGAGCCTGATGCAGGACTTAATCCCAGGACCCTGGGATCATGACCTGAGCCGAAGGCAGCCGCTTAGCCAAGTGAGCCACGCAGGTGTCCCTGAGTACGGCCTTTAAAGGAAAGTAAATGGATTTCCTATCTACTCTGAGCTTCGACCGACTCCAAAAAGGCAGAAGAGTTTCCTGGGGTATCCGGGTTCCGTTTTTACAACTCGTTGCACACATCGCTCATTTGAGGGTTCAGAGGGGTAGTTTAGGAGAGAAAATGGAAGTCTATGTTCTTGAAGGCCAATTTGGGAGGGCAAAGCTGGGGTTTGGGATCTCACTGGCAAGTCTGCATTATTGAAATTTCTGAAATGAGCCCTTCTAATATGACCTCAAGCTAATGTGTGGGTGTATTTTAATAAGAGCCTCAAGTCATTTCTTCCAATCATGCCTCCTAAGCAACCCAAGATATAAGTATTGTTTTTCCTGGGGATGGCAGAATTGTCAGGAAGGTAACAAAGTACCTTACATTTTTGTTGGTGAAGCAGAATTCAAGTTTATTTCAATTGTTTTGAACTTAAAAAAAAAAAAAAAACCAACAAAACAACAAAAAACAACCTTTCAGGGACTACTGATGTGAAAATACCATGCGCTTGCTAGGGGTTCTATAGATGACAACATGCTGGGCTCCAGTCTTGTCTTCTTTTTCCCTTCCCTCCGCCCCCACTCACCGTCTTTTGCCAGACAGAATAGGTGAAGAGGTTGAGCTGTAGATCTCATTTCTCCTGTTTTGCTGCTTGTGAAGTCTGCCAACAGAATCCACCTTGACAAAGTCAAGGACTGTGCGTTTAATGTTGAACTGAGTGAATAAATTATGCATGAAATTGTGCTGGAGTCTCTAGTGTGCACAATTGCTCCTTTTGATATGAAAGGTTAATTCAGAAAGGAGTCCAAAATAGCTGGAAATTGTGGGGATAAGTGGATAGTATTCACTGTTGTGAGCTGTTATTACCAGAAATTGCATTCCCTCTCTGGCTTCCCCGGAGATTTCGCTTTGCCAGTGAATATAAACTGTACTCAATAGAATAGCATTTAGGAGTAACAAGAGTGTATGTCCACACACAATAAAATATTCTAATGGCATTTTAAAAAAGAAGTTGTACTTTTTCATGTATATCATGCACCCCAAGGAAGAATTTCTATTGCATTTAGGTCAAGAACAAGGCATATCAAACGTAATGAGTTTTGAGCATATATGCACCGCAAGGGGCTGCCTGGGACTCCCCCTTTCAGAGCCTGGGCTGGCCATGCCTCTGATTAGTTATGCAAGCCTGCTTTCCGATAAAGCCCAAACCATCCTTGCTTAAAAGAAGGAACAGCCCCTGATTGTTTTATCACTACATCTTACACATCCAGCTTTAATTTAATCTTTGGTAAATTTATGAAGCTCTTCAACCTGTTTCTCTTAAATGTCCTTTTTACACACATCCTTATATCATTTTTATGTTAGTTCATTATTTCCAGCAGAAAAACGTAGTTGTCTGGAAAGCTAAATTTGACTTAAAATACACATACACATATTTTTGGAGCTTGTTAGAGACTCCTTTTTGTGTTTCCATCACAAGGGAACAGAATTGTGCCACCAGACTGTGGAAGTTGTTTATTTTTGTCCCTCTTATGTACATTTTCAGAAACCATCCCCTTCTTAATCTCCACTGGGGACTGGTAGTTTTTTCTCTAATTATAAAGTGGTCTCATTTCTGACCTGGGGTAGTTTTTAATTTTAATTCCTGGCTTGTGTTTATAAACTGTTACACTATATTATCCTGTTGGGAACGTCGAGAGAAAGGTTTCAGTCCTTTGTGTTGGTTTTAACAATTAGGTATTCATTCAATGGCTTACAATGTATTTGGGGGGAACCAAAGATGATTTTTGATGTCGATTTTTTACTTTCTGTGTTTCTCTTATCTATATGTTTCACATTAGCGATAAAGCTTTTACAACTCTGTATGGGTGACGGTGAATAGAGGTAGTATTATTAAAAATCTAACAGAAGCGAATCGAATTGATACAGTTAGTTTTTTAACGTATTTTTTGTTTGTTTCAAATGTTTATGTGGAAAAAGATAGAGAAATCTTGGCATAGGGAAGATATTCCTACACATTTTGGCAGATGCTGGGTTAGAATAAAGTAGTTGCTCAAACATCCAGGTGCCTGTGAGCTTTTTTTTTTTTTTTTTTAAGTGTTATTTTGTTACTTTATGGCATTACTAAGGAGCATTTAAAATGACCAATCCCTACCCTACTGCCAAGAGTGTTAAGTTTCTTTCTTCTGTTTTCTGTAACTCATGAATCTGAGTTCTGGACAGCAAGTTGGCAAAATGGCCTCTTGTCACTGGAAACTGTTCCTTCCGCACGGTGAAAATATTCTGTGCCTGAGGGGTTGCAAATTTTTTTTTCATGTGAACCTGAATGCCCCAGGCTCCTAACACTCTAACAATTAAGTCCCAAGGCAGGATGGAATCGTGTGTAATATTCCAATGACTTGATTACAGGGATGTCTACCCCTGTGATACTAGATTTGATGCATTTAAAATGTTTCCGATCAAGGCCAACCAAAGATGCTTTTTCTGATGCAGATTGAAATGCCTTCAGCCGATTAAACTGAAAAGTCATTGAATAAACAACTCTGTAGCACTAAAGACGGGGATTGAAGGTAAAGAAGGAGCTGGTTAGTGTCTAAGTATCTTTTACACAATTCTGCAAAATAAACTAAGTAGGATTTTTCATAGAATTATGTGACATACACACACATGCACAAATAAAACAAAACCGAAGGTCTTTTAGGAGATGTTCAATCTAGCACTTATATACATTTATATATGGATATAAATATATTTACAGACACATCTATGTATACAAATGGTTTTATATATATTTATGTATGTAGATCATATATAAATACATGTAATGATTTTACACATGAATAAATTACTTTTACATAAAAAACAGAATTTAAATTATTTCATATCGTTTTAAACGTGTCTTAAGAATTCTAATGACATTGGAATACAGCTTATATAATTTCAAAGATCACATTTAAATGTATCGTTTAAATATGTTATTTAAAATTACGGTGACAGAACGTTCCCTTTTACCCCAGACATTTTTGCAGGCAAAGAATCACCCAAAGAAACAATTTAGAAGCAAATGGAGAATCTTTTCCACAAGTAATTAATACCTTTAAAAGCATGTTTGAAATAATTAGTTAAGAGAATCAATCTCTTTTAAAAGCCTCCAATTCACCAGAGGCCCATTCAATAGCACACACCTGCTCACCAACGGTCCAATATCCCGACACCATCAACATTTTCTTCATCTCCCACCACCCCCCCGGCTTTTCTTGAGGGAGAAGAGGGGAAATGTGCAGTTTCTTAAAAATCTACACATCCCCTCCACCCCCAAGGCCCAAAAGCATGATGCATTCAATTTTCATTATGAGATGACTAGTGAATATTTAAAAGCTTGGGTTTAAAATTGCATGTATTAAATGCGCATAAAACGAATATATTGTTTGTGAAATATTAAACACGAGTACTTTCTTCCCAGTTGTTAAGCACAAATACGGTCCTGCCAGGCACTCGTGCTATCTTAGGAAAATTGGGGGCTTTATTAGCTCTTCTTTAAATCACACAAATTATTCCTTTTAACTATAAACGATCCTATCTTTTGGTAAGTTTCCGTGGCTCAAGATAACTTCACAAAAGCATCCGTTAGTTACCCAGAAATGCAAGGAAAAAGTAACTCTTGTTCTGAAGCGATTTATCTTGTTAAGCATCACTTGGGGGCGATATAAAAGGCAATTCTTAAAATGCAAGTAATCTTTAGGAAAAATATTATGAAAGGACTTTATTAGTATTCCGTTGTGTTGTGTTAGCATCCATTTCATGGGAAAGATGTTTCATTTTAACAAGATCCTCCGCCGCAAGAAAATTAATTTTTTTTCCTTCTTTGGCATAGCGCCAATCTTTTTTTTTTTTCTTTCCCCTCCCAGTGGATGAAGTGATCCGAATGGAAAACACATTTTGATGAGCAAATTTACAGGTGACTGTGACCAATGAAAATACTTGAAGTGAAACAATAAAAATCAAGTGATTGAGGTGGCTCTTCTTGGTGAACATTGTGGAGTTCTGCTGACTGGCTATGCGGAATGGCCATCTACCTCAACTTGTGAGGGAGCTCGTTTTAATCCACTAATGTTGCATATTAATTCTGGAAGATTTGCAATGTGATATGTGGGATAGGTATTTTTGCAGCTGGTACTAACTGTATCCAACACTAATATTTACTTAATTATTCATTACATTCTTGTACTTTTCAATTTTTAGGCGTAAAATTTGATATATACCCTTGAAACACTTGGAAAAAAAAATCAGTTTTCCTACCACTTAGAAATCTCAGAGAACTGCTCCTTTCGGTTGCAGTGTGTGTTGGTTTCCTATGGCTGTTCTAACAAAGGACCACAGACAAACAGTGTAAATTAATTATCCTACCATTCTAGTTCTCACTGAGCCAGAATCAAGGTGTTGGCAGGACGGTGTCTTTTCTGGAGGCTCTAGGAGGTTGTTTATTTTTTTGTCTTTTTCTGCTTCTAGAAGCTGACCACGTTCAGTGGCTTGTGGCCCTTTCCCCTGTCATCAAAGCCATTCATGTTACAGCCCTGGGACCCTTCTTTCCTCCATGGTCACATCTCTCTCTGCCTCTCCCAGGAGCAGGAAAAGGCTCTGGGTAAGGATTCACATACTGAGACTGGGCCCAGACGGCTAACCCAGGCTCGTCCCCCATCTCAACATCCTTCCCATCAGCCAAGCCCCTTTTGCAAGGTAGAGTAACAAAGATGCAGGCATCTTTGGGGGATGATTATTCTGCCTCCAGGAGCAGAAAGTGGAGGAAAATCAACAGCAAGAGCAGCGGCTGCCATTTATTTTATCTGGTGTCTCTTTTGTGCCCTTTACAAAAATGACCCTGTATGATACACAGTAGGCACTCAACAAGTATTTGTTGAGTAAGTAAATGAAAGGTTGGTTGACGTTCATCTCTTTTCATCAGACGGCATCATCTGGAGCATTTAGCAGAAGTGGAAGGGCTCTTTAGGATTGGTCACTAGCAGAGAAATGGGGAGTTTGTACAGGAGCTTACTATTGGCGTAAGCAAATCCAGAGCTTGGTGCCCAGTTTTTTCAGAGCCATGGGGGTATACTAACTTAAAACTGAATGTCACGTGTTGGAGCAGAGTCACTGTTCACACTCAAAGTTCCGAGGACAAACCTGGATGCTTGTTCCCTGAAGGAAATAGTCAGCAGAAGGTACATGACTCTGAAGATTCCTTCAACCCTGTTGAAAATACAGGGAGGGGACAAGCTCTGCACACACAGGGTACCAAATGTAATCTGGTCTCCTGGATGATTCTTCTTGACCACAGTCAACAGAGTTGTGAAGCTTCTTGTAACTCCTGAAGATTGGTTGGCATGAACCTCGTGTTTCTCTGAGGGTAAGTAGAGCACACAGCTGCCTTTGAGATGGAAATCCGATGTAGAAAATTGTTGGGTTTGGGACCATAAGACCTGCATTCAAATCTTAACCCACTGAGCCACCCAGGCGCGACCTGCATTCAAATCTTGCACAACTGGGCGACACAATGTATTTGTAAATTATGATAATACTATCTACCTTATGGATCGGAGAAAGGATTAAATATATCTTTATGAGGCTTTTTAAGGACAGGAACAACATAGGAGGCACTCAATAAATAGCAGATTTTTTTGGTTAGTGTTAGTATAAAATTGCTCAGTCAGCTTCTAATTTTGCCTGTGATGTGTTATTCAAAAATATCATTCATCTCAGATAATTAAGAGGCTTAATTGGTTAAGAGTTTAGGTTCTGGATTTATTCATCCATTTACTCATTCATTTTTCCACACATTCCAAAGTTTTCTGTTACTGATGACTCACTACGTGATGGGCTGTGAATGCAATATTGAAGAGAACAGATGTTGTCTCTTGCCTCATGGTACTTTCAGTCTAGTGGGAGGGAGAGGCCATTAAGTAAATAGATTAAAATTCATATCCTGGTGCTGTAACTTGTCTGCTGTGTGGTCCTGGGCAGATACTGAACCTCTCTGAATCTCTGTTCCCTCATCCGTGCCTGAGGTTAATAGGATTTCGCTTGAAAGATTAAATTACATAATGCACATAACTGTTTACATAGTTCTTGGCACATGAGAATTATTCTTTTGTAATTGAAAAAAAATTTTTTCTTATTAAATTTTCATTTATTAATTTTATTTTCAGAGAGACAGAGAATGGGAGCAGGCGGCAAGGAGCAGAGAGAGAGAGAGAAGGAGAGAGATAATTTTTTTTTTTTAAAGATTTTTATTTCTTTATTTGACAGACAGAGATCACAAGTAGGTAGAGAGCAGGCAGAGAGAGAGAGAGGAGGAAGCAGACTCCCTGCTGAGCAGAGAGCCCGATGCGGGACTCCATCCCAGGATCCTGAGATCATGACCTGAGCTGAAGGCAGAGGCTTAACCCATTGAGCCACCCAGGCGCCCAAGAGAGAGAATCTTAAGTAGGCTCCACGCCCTGCATGGAGCCCATGTTGGGGCTCTATCCCATGACCCTGAGACCATGACCTGAGTTGAAATCAAGAGTTGGATGCTTAACTGACTAGCCCCCCAAGTGCCTCCCTTTTGTAATTCTTAAAATGATTATTTAGTATCTAAAGAAGACGTGGTACTATTTTTGACGAGGAAGTTATACCCTTTAAAGGGAAAGCACTGAAGAGCTGATAAACGTTAAAAAAAAAAAAAAAAAAAAGTGAGGCTGTGTCCTCAACTTCCCTTCCTGATTGCTCATGTTCAGCATTTCAGGGACTATTACTGCTTCTAGTACCCTTGTTCCTATACCGACATCTGTTCATACGATTGCTCTTCCTACTAATACTTACCTTTTACTAAGGTTTTGCTCAATCACCTTATACTATTTAACCCACATCACAGCCTATAGTGTGGACTAGGTGCTGTTACAGAACCCATTTCACTGCTGAGGGAATGGAGGCCAGAGGGTGAAGCCCTAGGTCTCTGTCAAGGGGGTGACAGGCCAGAACTCTAACCCAGGTGCTATGACCCTGGATTTGTCACACCTCAGAAAGAGGCAGGATTTCAGAGAACTTTTTAGTGAGGTAGACTTCATGGTGGGGGTAATATGGAAGTGGAAGAAGAATATAGCTCTCAGATTTTATACTGCTGTTTTAAGACAAAACAGGATTCATTTGCTCAAATGTTCCTTACTCGATCAGACTCTAAATGCCTACCTAGTCCTGGGTGCTTAGGGAGTGCTTGGTCCTCGGTGGGGGCAGGCGGTGAGTAGGGACCCATAAATAGAGTGTGCTTCATGGTCTAACGGAGGTTTGTGCATGCGGTACTCAGGAAGGTTCAGGACATCTCATCTAGCCTCGGGTGGCCAGGAGAGGTCTCCCAGAGGAGATAAGTCCCGAGGAAAATTAAAGACTTGCTCAGTAGAGCCTCAGAAAATTATCTACTGAGATACGCAGGTGAACGTATATCATATTAGTTAAAAATTTAGGCTCTGGAGTTAAAACTGCCTACATTCAGGGTGCCTGGGTGGCTTAGTCAATAAAGCTTCTGACTCTTGATTTTGGCTCAGTCATGATCTCATGGTTGTGGGGTCAAGCCCCCATTGGGCTCCATGCTCAGCATGGAGTCTGTTTGTCCCTCTCCCTCTGCCCCCCCACCCCGTTTGCACATACTCTCTCAGATAAATAAATAAATAAATAAATAAATCCTAAACAAGCAATCAAAAAAACCCTGCTTACTTTTAAACCCTGTCTCTGCCTTTTTCTCATGTTTAGACCTTTTCCTCACGAAGCCCTTAGAGTTTCATCTGAAAAATGGGAACAATAAATGTACATCTTCTTCCTCAAATTGCGGTGAAGACTCCATATAAGCTGTTGGTATGGTGCCTGGTATATGGTAAATGGCAACACAAGTGAGCATTTGTTATCACTGCTCTTGTCATTGTCATCATCATCAGCGTCATCATCATCATCATTTTTTAGGAACTATGAAATAACACACCAGGTAACAAAGGGATTATTTGGGTTGGTTGCTGCCGAATTATTAAGAAACATTGGTCTTAATTTTTAAGGCTGGAAAAATTTCAGACAGTTTATAAGTCCCTGTGATCTTATATAAATATATATTACTGGAATTGATGTGTGCAAAGAGCACAGTTTGTTTTTACCCCAGTTGAAAATGTGCAATGACATAATGTAACCCTTTAAGATAACAGAAGCCAGCTGCCCTATTCATATTTAAATATGAGTCACCTTCCAGGGAGACTTGCAAGATTCTATGTGCCAAGCTGGAAAAGTAAAAATTGCTAGCAAGGCAGGAAAGAATAAATTCACACTTGGAAGTTGGTATTATAGGCTAGAGGCCCCTTCTTGCCAATTCCTTTATGGAGCAGAAAACGGCACCCTAGTGGCCAGAGGGAAGAACTGCAGCAGCATGGCATCATGGTCTGTAATTTCGAAACGAGGAAACCTCTTCATGTTTGGGGAATCATTTCCACCTGATTGCAAGTATTTCATGTAGATGGCACACTGCCCAGGCACAAATGTAGTCTTCTGTAATGACTTCTAAAAAGCACAGGGTAGTTACATTTGAATCCCCCAAGACCTTGGCATTGAGTTGGCCAGCAACTTCCTATGTCTTCCAGTTTGGCAGAGCAGGTCTCTGAAGAAAAGTGAAGACCAAATTCTTGAGAGTAAAATCAACAAAAGGAAAGCCTAAAATTTCAAATAATGTGTGTCTTCATGAGTGTTTGCTGAGAACCTATCAGAAAGAGGAAACCTAGGGGCTCCTGGGTGGCATAGTCATTAAGCATCTGACTTCAGCTGAGGTCATTATCCTGGGATCCTGGAATCCAGCCCCACATGGAGCCCCATGTGGAGCTCCCCCGCTGGGCCAGAGGCCGGCTTCTCCCTTTCCCACTCCCCCTGCTTGTGTTCTCTCTCTCTCTCTGTTAAATAAATAAATAAAATCTTAAAAAAAAATATGGGGCACCTGGGTGGCTCAGTGGGTTAAAGCCTCTGTCTTCGACTCAGATCATGATCTCAGGGTCTTGGCATCGAGCCCCACATCAGGCTCTCTGCTCAGTAGGGAGCCTGCTTCCTCCTCTCTCTTTGCCTGCCTCTGCCTACTTGTGATCTCTATCAAATAAATAAATAAAATCCTAAAGAAAGAAATAAAGAAAGAAGGGAAAAAAGAAAGAAAGAAAAAAGAGGAAGTCTATAGGGGGTCCTTGGAAACAACATTTAAAAATTAATTACATATGTAAACTGAATTGACACATTGACCATTGGATGAGGTTAGATAGAAGGTTGGTTTGAAGGAAGGATAAACTGCTAATTAGGATTCCCCTCATGGATGAATCAGATTTGCTATGGGTCTGTGTCTGTGAAATTTTACCTAAGTAATTCAATGATCAGTAATCAAATTTGGTTGAACCAAAACCTGGAAGTCAGGTCAACTTAGGTAGTTTGGATAGGCTGTGGCTTCTCTTGTCCCATAGAGTAGAGCACATCACTGAGAATACTCATGCTCGTCTGGAAAGGCAGTGGACACTACTTTCGAGAATAGAGTAAATTTGTTAGAGAAGGGAAAACAGCAAATATAAAGGTGAACTTAAATTTTACCTTCGAATAAAATCTTTTGGAGGACAATTTGACTGTCTGGATCCTATACTTTGACTTTTACTCAACTTCTATGAAGTTAACAACATAATTCAAAATGTATTTTTGATAGATTTGAATTATCAAAATAAAGATTTAACAATGAAGATGTTCAGAGTAGCATTGTTTACTTTAATTAACTGAAAATAATATAAATATTACAGCAGGTGATTAAGTAGATTATAAACACTTTACAATCATGCATTCTAGGGCTGTTAAAGGAGTTGTTCAGAGTTATATATGTGGACATATAAAAGATCTATACATTACTAAATGAAAAATAAGGCAGTAGATCTGATTTTGATTATAGTAATGATTCCATTTAATTGGTATCATTTTTATACAATATTCTTTTTTAATGAAAAAAATTTTTTTAAAGATTTTGTTTATTTATTTGCTTATTTATTATTCTCTGTCTCTGAGAGACAGAGAGAGAAAGAGAGAGAGAGAGATCACAAGTAGGCACAGCAGCAGGCAGAGAGAGAGGGGGAAGCAGGTTTCCAGCCGAGCATAGAGCCCAATGCGGGGTTCAATCCCAGGACCCTGAGATCATGACCTAAGCCAAAGACAGAGGCTTATCCCACTGAGCCACCCAGGCGCCCCTACAATATTCTTTAGATCAAAAAAATTGTGGGATGTTTCTCCTATTTGACCTCCTTTCATTTCTATTAACTTAATTATTACATAATAACAACATAAGTTTTGGTGGAGTTTTAATGTTTGATTTCTTAGCTCTGTAAAAAGTAATATTTCCTTTTATTAGAGTTAAAAATATATAGTCTATTTATTTTCTTAACTCTATAACTAGTTATTTATAAGAAAAGCAAGAAGATTGTTACCCATAAGAATATTTTTACTTTCTGGGACGCCTGGATGGCTCAGTTGGTTGGACGACTGCCTTCGGCTCAGGTCATGATCCTGGAGTCCTGGGATCGAGTCCCGCATCAGGCTCCCAGCTCCATGGGGAGTCTGCTTCTCTCTCTGACCTTCTCCTCGCTCATGCTCTCTCTCACTGTCTCTCTCTCAAATAAATAAATAAAATATTTAAAAAAAAAAAAAAAAAGAATATTTTTACTTTCACATGTCCCCCGTAATAATTTGAGTCTCTTATGTTTTCTTGATGGCCAATCTAATGTCGGAGTGACTCCATCACAGGGCCAAGAAATAATATTTTGTAGGAATAACTGACAAAGAGGCACCCCTAAATTTGCTTGAGTAAAACCCATCTCATCCCTCTCTCCCTTGTTACCTCACCAGCTTCCTGCAGTTATAGAATAAATTGGGAGAGTAAATAATAAATGGTGTATATTATCACAAATCCCTCCTTCGTTAATTGTGTATGAAGAAACATTTTATAATTTCTTTCTTTTTATGATTGTATTTATTTATATGTGAAAGAGAGCACAAGCAGGGCTGGGGAGGGACCGAGGGAGAAGCAGACTCCTCAACACAGGCTCAATCCCAGGACCCTGAGATCATGACCTGAGCCAAAGGCAGACACTCAACCAAATGAGCCACCCAGGTGCCCCTCATTTTATAATTTCAATAACAAATTTAATTACATTGTTTTTCTGTTGTTATAATAGTACCAATATCGGGTAAATTCTGGGAATCTGGGAATGCCATTCCACTTAGCATAATTTGGTGGAAGACCTTTTAGAATGGTTCTGGCATTAACATTACCTGTGAGGTTACATACACATGTATTGTGGGTTGGGATTTCTCATTCTTGGCACTACTAATATTTTGGGTTGAATCATTCTTTATTGTAGAGGGCATTCTTGTGCCCTGTGGGATATTCAACAGCCTCTCTGGCTTCTACTCACTAGATGCCTCATCCCTCCCCTCTTGAATTTCTGACACTCAAAAACTTCTCCAGAAATTGCCAAATGTCCTCCCCCTGGGAGTGGAGGGTAAAATTGGCTCCCCTACCCCTTGTTGGAGAAGCACTGGCTTAGACTGATCTATATGCATTGTGTTCGTGGGTGTTATTTTGGGGTGGTGAGAACATGAATGCCATCCCCCCTTCTGTCTGCTTATCTTATTTAATTTTTATACATTGATGCGTATGGCTCTAATTTTAGAAAAAAGGTCAAAAGACCAAAAAAAAAAAAAAAAAAAAGTGAGTCAAAGCTCTGTAAAGGAGAATGTATAGTATTAGGTTCTTATGGTCCTTGGTCTTGTAGAGAGCTTTTCCCTACGTTCACAGACATGCCATGTTTTCGAGTCCTTTGATTTTATGAAGGAAGTAAAAAGAGATTATACTTTCCTTCTTTACAAATACAAATGCTGAAGTCTACGTTTAGGCTATCTAAGCGCTTAAATAACAGAAGTTGGACCACAGCTCTGGATTCCTTAATTACATTAATCATTGGCTGGGGTCACATAGCCTTTCTATGTGTGACATGTAGGTATGGCTCTGAGTTGTGTTTGCCCCAGGGACTGGTGTACAATGCACTGTGGTTGTGTGGACGATTTGATGGGGGGATTGGAATTGGCAAGTAGAGAGTAGAGCAGAAAGGCCAGGCATCTCCTCATTAAAGATATGACCACTGGGCAGAGAGGGGTTCTCACAAGGAGGCTGATTTCCTGCACTGAACTCCCACAGAGTCCCAAGCCACTTTGAGGTTTTTAGCACACAAGGAGACTGACAAATGTCAGTTTTGTAAGTTCTTTTCTATGAAATCCTTTATGCGCTCTGCTTCTCTGTCCTGGATGCATATTTATTTTGAGAAATTTTAATATAATTAATTCACCTACTTCCAAAGGAAACAAACCCTTCCAGAGTTCCCTTTATATTAAGTTTCTGGGGTTCTCCCTCTCTCTTTTTCATTGGTACATTTCCTCTGTTTCTATTAATATAATGGGAATTAAGCACAGGTATTGACCGGTACCCACCCCCATATGCTGGGAATTTAATTTCTCAGTCTAGGTGTGTCTTGGATAAGGCACAGTAATTATTATTACCCATTAATATCAGAGTGCACAAAAATACCCTGAGAAGTAAATATTTAATATTTCACACTCATTGCCTTTTTTTAGTTTTTAATTTACTGTGTGCATCGCAAGCAAATTGCATGTCTTCTCTTCTGCTGGTCTTAAAATTAAGCTCTTTTAATTTTGAATAGCATCTGGTTGTCAAACGCACACCATTTTATTTTCTTACACTGAGTGTTGAGCATTCCAGCATATCTGAAAAGGAGTCAACATACAGATAGAGGTGAGTGTAAGGAATCTCATTTCAGATTTTAATTTTAGTTTCAATTTTAAGAGAATTAATACCTCACCCCAGTGACTGTACTTTTAATTTAACCCACTGTGGCTGCATTCTCACATTTCAAAACTGACAAATGAGTGGGGAGGAGGGGAAAGCTTTATGTAGTGTTGGACTTGGCATAACTCCTTTAAAAGCAACATTACCCATCTCTGGATCTTGGAATGCATTGCAAAGAAGAGAGCCCAGCACATAATTTGGTTCTCCAAATAATTCTTGAACTAATCAAATCAATCTGTGCTTCGTAACTCCTCCATCCCCCTCTTGGCTTCCTTGTCTGTTGACTTTACATCTTCTCTTGTTCTGCCCTTGGGTTGACCTTCAGATCTGACCATTTGTCTTCAGGGTCGTGATTTTCTGTTCGATCTGCACCTTACTGTACAGCTTGGCTGTGGTCATCACTTATGTCATCGGTAACCCCCAAAACTAAAGGATTGGTTGCAATCACCCATAATTCTGTCAGCTTAGATTTAGGATTGCAGACTCTGTTGTGTCCAGGAACCAGGTAGATAGTGTAGACATATGGAATGAGCGGTGGGCAGGACAATAGGACTGTATCTGGAGTTGTGAGACCTGTATAAAAGGGGGAGTGGCTGCTCGGGTCCTGCTCAGTGTTGTTATTCTAGAATGTGTACCCTGAGTGGCTAGATATTTTCATTAAGAGAAAAGTCAGAAATCTAGACTTTGGGTTGAAGTACCTCTACTTCCAGGGGTGCCTGGGTGGCTCAGTCTGTTAAGTGTGTGCCTTCAGTTTACGTCATGATCCCAGGGTTCTGGGATTGAACCCTGCGTCAGGCTCTCTGTTCAGTGGGAAGACTGTTTCTTCCTCTCCCACTCCCCCTGCTTGTGTTCCCTCTCTTGCTGTCCCTCTCTGTCAAATAAATAAATAAAATCTTAAAAAAAAAAAAGAAATATCTCTATTTCCAAGTGTGACAATAAGTTCCTAATTTTGAAAAATTCTGTTGCATAGCTGTCAAGGAATTTTTAGATTTGACTGGATATTTGATGGTATTAAGAAATTATTATTTCCATTTTTGCTTAATTTGATATTGGTATTACAGTATGTTTTTAAAAAATGTCCTTCTAAGTGAATGATGCTTTGTATAAGATCTGCTTCAAAATGGTCCAGGAAGGGTAGCCTGGGTGGTTTAGTTGGTGAAGCGTCTGCCTTTGGCTCAGGTTGACTCAGGCCATTGTCCTGAGGTCCTGGGGTGGAGTCCTGCAGTGGGCTCCCCACTCAGTGGGGAGTCTGACTCTGCCTTGTACCCTCCCCCAGCTCGTGCTCTCTTTCTCGCTCTCTCTCTGGCGTGCTCTCTCAAATAACTAAATAACTAACAAACTAGATAGATAAATAAATAAATAAATAAATAAATAAATAAAATCTTTAAAGAAAGGAAAAGTTCCAGGGATTAAAGTGGGGAAGTGGAAATAAATGAAACAAAGGTTGTAAATAAAGCAACATTGACCATGAGTTGATAATTATTAGGGCTGTATATTAAAATTTATGTATGCTTGAAGTTCCCACAATAAAGAGTTAAAAAAAAATTTAAAAAATGGACCTAGGCCAGATTTGACCTCAGAAGTTGACCTGCTAGAGATGTTTCTGTACATGTCCCAATCTCTGTATGTTTTCACTTTGTACTATGTTTGGTTAGAGCATTTTCTGAAACTCTGTCACAAACATACTAATGGTATGTGAGCTGTCCCTCATTCCAGAGTTCTTAAACTTCTTTGAACAAGTGCCTGTTCATTCCCACTTATTTGTACATTTTTTTGAAATATTTTATTTATTTATTTATTTGAGAGAGCACGCACAAATGGTGCAGAAGGGCAGAGGGAGAGGGAGAAGAGGCGGATTCCCCACTGAGCAGGGAGCCCGCTGTAGGGCTCCATCCTAGGACTTTGGGATCATGACCTGAGCCGAAGGCAGACGCTATTTGTAAATTTTTAAGCCTCCAATCACATCCCCTTGAGCTTTCATCCTTCCAGAAGATTTTTAGTTCTTCATTTTTCTCTCTTCATGTAACAGTTCTCAAATTTATCAACTTGCTTTTCAGAGACTTCTCTCTTCTGATCCATTGTGCCTTTTTTAAAAACATGTAGGATTTTGCACCAATTTCAAACGTGCCACATGTTGGAAAAAAGAGAGATTTATTTCCCTTTTAATTTGTCACCCTTCTTACCTATTTTTCCTCTCTTTTCTTTCAGGACACGAGAGTGGATAGTCTCCCGTTTAGTCTTCCCTGTCTGGACTGTGAACTCTTTGAGGACAGTTGTGGTTTGCCATCCCAGGGCCGGGCCCATGCCTGGTGCATAGACAGCTTTTCATTTATTCAGAGACATTCACTGAGCTCTTTACTCTGTGGCAAATTTTTTTGGTCTTACTTTTGACTCCTTCAACTCCACTTCTTTCTTGCTAAAGGTGAGGTCTTACTCTTGTGAAAAAGGAGAGTAATAATCCAATGATCCTTTGGGCAGTTTCTGTGTTCTTACTCTCAGGTTCTATATGGGCTGACCAGAGAACCATTGATTGACTAGTTTTGTTCCGTCATTTTCTTTCCTCTTCTACTTCTTAAGCAAATCTCAAGGTGACAAATGAAGGGCTCCTTGGAATTTCTTTTTCTTTTTCTTTTATTTTTAAGGATTTTATTTATTTATTTGACAGACAGAGATCACAAGTAGGCAGAGAGGCAGGCACTGAGAGAGGAGGCAGGCTCCCTGCTGAGCAGAGAGCCAGATGCCGGACGCCATCCCAGGACCCTGAGATCATGACCTGAGCCGAAGGCAGAGGCTTAACCCACTGAGCCACCCAGGTGCTCCTCTTTGGAATTTCTTTTGTTTTTTACCAGTCTTTACTTTTATAACCTGCCTTGCGAAGTTCTCTTCCTTTGTTTTCTTATTCAACAAAGGTTTATTGAGTGCCTGTTATGTGTCAGGCACTGTTCTAGACTGTGAAGATCTGGTAGGAAACAAAACAGACAAAAATCTCTGCCTTAAATTAATGAGGAAGACAGAGAAAAACTGGATTTCAACCATGAAAAGCTTCTTAAAGTCTGTATCTGTTCATCAACAATAATGATAACTTTCATATTTTCTATGCTTGTTTTCTTTTTGAATATGTTGACTTAGAGAGAGTTTTCCCCTCTTTTCCTCTTTTCAAGGCCCTTTTGGTGTTTTACATATGGTCTCTTTCTTCCTTCATCTAGCATGTTAATGGAAATATACTCTCTAGGTAGGAAGTGATGGAATAAAATAGAGTTAGGAATATTAAAATTCATAGTATATCTATAGAAATGTTTCTGTCTCACATCAACACTTATTAGGTGTTAAGATAAGTTATTTGAATTAACAAAAGATGTTCATTCATGTTAGGAGATAAACAGCCCTATCTATATATGCCTCCCACTGTGAGTATTAGGTGGGGTTCAATCCTTACCCGTTGCATATACTTTTCCCATGACAGGAGGCCATATTTTGAGGCCAAAGTGAACAGGTGCTAAATTAAATAAAAGCCTTATCTATAGAAACAAACTAGACCGTTACAGCATTTAGATGAGAAGTAGTCTCATCCAGAGAAAACATCGATCTGTAAAAAATACCTTATCTGTTTGTGTCCCAGAAAAAAAGGCAGGCAGGACTTTATGTACATGATAACCGGAGACCTGCGCAAAGAGGAAAACACAGTTTCTTAACACTGCTACTAAATTACATCAGCGCTCTCCCTTTCTATTATTTTCTTGCAAAATGACTCTGCCCGATTTAAGTCAAGCAAGAATGCAGAATAAATTTTATGGATGATTTTTAATTTTTTATTGAGGAGGAGGCTGATGACAGCGAGTTCCTTAAATACACCCTTCTTTTCTATCTTCTCTCCTTCCTTCCCTCTCTCATTGAATGTTTATTTATGTTTTTAAGGTTATCTGATCCTAAAAGGGTAGAATATTTTTAATTCACTTTGAAAGACTGTTTCCATATACATTCTTAAAAATTTTGGGTTATTCCTGTAGGACTTTAACACAACACTGAAAATTTGGCATCTGTAAGCATAATTCAACGAAGAATTGTCTTTGCCTTGTTTGAGGACATTTAGTTTTGAAATAACAGCATTAGAGTCTTTTGAAAATAACAGAACATGAACAGAAAATTATTTCCCTTGGAAAAAACTGTAGCTAATTTTTCCTTTGGCTGATTTGCTGCTGAAATCACACATTCGTATAAATGCCAAGCTATACATATGCATATACATATGTATATGGATGAGCACGTGTTTGTGTGTGTGCGTGTGTGTGTGTGTGTGTGTGTGTATGTATGTATGTAAAATTCCACTCTACAATCATGGTATAAATTGGAGAATTTGTCTTTTTCAAATTAACGCTCATTCATATACAGGTCAGGAAGTAATGCAGAATGTTGGTGTTGCTAGCACATTCCATCCAAGATTTCAATTAATTAAGTTTTACAATTCCCCCATGCAGTGGGCAAATACTGTCATTATCTCTGCTTTATTGATGGAAAATCTGAGAGTAAAATCTTGCTCAAGGTCATGCCAGATCCAGGCACTCAGAGCCCAAAGTGAGAGGGAAATTTGAGACATTTATTTGATATTTCAGTTGAAAGTAAGTATTTGTTGGATGAATAGAATATACATGTTAAATAAAGGTCTTGGATCTGAATTGGTCAAAATAGCTCCTCACTTTTTTTTTCTTTTTGAGAAAAATGCCATCAAAACTGTGAATTTAGTTGTATTTCGTTCAGCCTCAAGAGAGCTGATGAGTGCAGAGAACAATTCTCACAATGCAGTGTGGGGACTGCAAAAGGGTCCTGCCGTTATGGGGTAGGATGGTCACTGAACTGGATAGCTGAAGAGCCGCATTTCTGCTTGACTTTATTTTGAACCTACAGTTCTAGCTTGCCTCGGTTTTGGTACAGTAAAAGTTCCAGCTAACTCAGAACAGATTTGGATATTCCACACAGAATCACCAGATTGAACGAAAAAGTGTCCTAAAAATTCAGAGAGCTATGGGGACAATTACAGGTTTATACACTTTGAAGTATAATGCATGTCCTGGCCCAATTTTATTCTCAATCCATAAAAACCCAGTGCTGACTCTGTGGCTGCAAGATAGAGAAGGAAGGATTTTGTTTAAATGGGTCATAAAAGGTCATTCATACTGTTAGCATTTAACTTTACAATAATCACGAAATGGGTCATCCCTAGGAAATATTCTGGTCCAAAGTGCTTTTCTAATTACAATGTCTCATTCATTTCTTTGTATTGAGAGGACCTGCCTTCATTAAGCTCTTGGTACTTGCTAGCAACTGTATATAACATCATAGAGGTCTTACACTGGGTAGATTTCTAGCGTTAAACCCATTTTACGTTTAAAGAAACCAAGGCAGAGAGAACATCATTACCTAAGAACACAGACTATAGATTTGCCTCTGGTTTGTAGTACTCCAAACCCTAAGCCTGTAGGAGCTATCACTGCCCTTGCCAGCAGGCAGATATTAATGTACCCATTTTATGGATTGAGGAAACCAGGGAGGTTAATCGATCAGTTTAAACTCCCGGGTCTCTATTTTTTCCGAACAAAGAGCCGACTCTACCAGCTCATGAGCTTGTGGGATGACAAAAGTGTCTGCTGACTAGAAAGTTTTTGTATGTATTATTTGTAAAGTGACATGTTTATTGTGCAAGTAAATAATAATTGAGCTTGAATCAATAGAAATTTAATTTTAAAATACCGGAAGAGAACATTAGGTAAGCATTTTAGACAGAGATCATAAATTCAAAATTTAGTTTCTAAGGTTCAATTTGGTTATGGAGGGCTCTTCAGCTGTTTTAGTGAATAATACCATCATTTATCTATTTCACCTGCAAATATTTAGAATTGTCATCTGTGCATTCATCGTTAAGGGTCATAATAAAAAAACTTGAAGATACAGACAGTCTTGAAGATCTTGAATGTCTTTGGTGATAAAGATCTGCTATCTGGAAAAGTGAGTCAGAAGATGCTGTGATGTGCTGTATAGATTTGTAAGTAAAAAGAGACCACTGTCAGTCGGCATTAGTTGGAGATGTCTTCATGGAGATCATTGATCTTGAGCTGTGTCTGGAAGGAATAAGGGATTGGGAATTGCTGAGAGCTAGATGCAGGGCCTATCACTCTACTATTGCAAAGGTTATCCTTCATGGCCAGAACACTCACTTAGTGTCCTCTCTATGCCAGGCACTATGCTAAGAGCTGGGGATACACCTATGACAATGCCACGTAGGTCTGTGCCCTCAAGGACTGTACAACCAAGAGGGGAAACTAACATTAAATAAGCAATTATCATAAAGTCTGTGTTGGGAGAGCCCAAAGTAAGGGAATTTACCTTAACATGGGAATCGGGGGTGGGGGCAGGGCAAAACCTCCGGGGATATGGGGAGTGGGAGGAAGTGCTCTTGGCTTGATAAGAGATTAAAAAAAAAAAAAAAAAAAAAAAGAAGTCCAGAGATGTGGTAACTCTGGTTATTGGCAGTGTAACGCAGACACAAAAATTCATAATCAGTGACAATCCTTCCTCTGCCACTCTGGTTATTTTGGAGCCAACTTTTCTGCTTCCTGTTGGTGAATATGTAGAGAGTTCAAGTTAATTGGAAGGTTATCCTGGGAAAAATATTCTGAGGCTCAGTTTTTCCCCCCACATCTTATTTGATAGGCACAGCTCAGGGGAGGTGCTCCTGGCACCTGGCGGGGTGAGGTCAGGGAGGCTACTAAAATTCTCACAATGTACACGACAGTCCCTACCCCCTATCGCCCCTCCCCCTGAGAGAGAGAATGAATGCTTTGGCCCCAAATGTCAACAGAGCAGCTGTTGAGAAACTCTGACCGAGAAATATGAAAACTTGAGCTGAATTTGGGAAATCAGGCAGTTCCCACTGGCCAAAGCTTAGGATCTAACCAGACATGGAAGGGTATTTCAGTTAAACGTGTTGGGTTAAACACGTCTCACCGTGAAGAGTTATGGCCAGTGGCAAGTCAGCTCAAGTTGATTAGCCTGATTTTAATAAGCAGTGAGGAACATCATTTCCAGTTTTTGGGTTGAGCCTGAAGTGTGTGGCAAAGAAGAAGCATGTTTTAGAAGGACGCGTCTGGCGCATGTGTAGCATGAGAGCAATGTGGCCCGCGGAGGTGGAGAACGATTGCATAGTCTCGAATGGAAGTAGGGAGAGCTTATACTAGTAAAGGGGACAGCGGAGATAGGGAAAGGGTAAGGACACATGCCAAGATGATGTAAAGGCCATGACTCGAGGATGTGGCTTATGGAAGGTTCGGGAAGGAAAAGAGGCAAGGCCGGGCCAAAGACTAGAACTTGCAAGCTGACCCTAGCCTTCATGAGAAATATGCCCAGCAGGAAGAAGGGCTCAGCAGGAGGGAGAAAATGAATTTGAGTTGGTGCAGGTTATGGTGGAGAGGCTGTCAGGTCCTCCAGTTGCATCCCCGGGGCCGGTGCGCGTAACTGTGGGTCAGGAGCTTGTAGCTGCGACCGGGTCTGGGGACCATGCTAACGTCTTTCTTCCAAGCCAGAGGTCCTAAACTGGCAACCTGCAGGCCCCATCTGGACTACAGATGTGTTTTGTTTGGCCCGCCTTGTGTTTTAAAATTCTTTAAAATTTCCAACAACATACACATCGAGAGATTGCATATAGAAACCCATCTTTTTAGCTTGTCTTGAAATATCAGAGCATCTGGCCATTCTGGGTTCTCATTTTTGCATGGCAGGAGTCTGAGCTGAGGCTCAGCTGCCCCCTTGAGATGGCAGGATGTCTCCCGGCTGCTCATCTGGATGCCCCCCCCCTCCCCCCGCCCCGCGAGCATTGACTTTCCCTGCCTCAGATCTGAGTCCGTGATCCTTGGTTTACATGCTGATTTCATGATTTAATTGTCTTCCTAAGACGCCCTGCTGGAGACCAGCTCCCTCCACCTTTGCCCATCACCATGTCCTTCCCACCTGCAGCCTTCACTGTGCTTCTGTCTGTGGCCTCTCCTGTCCCTCTCTCCAGACGGCCCTTCTTCTGCTGTGCATAGGCACGAGTCTCCCTGAACTTGCAAAATGTCCATGAGACCTTCCCACCTCTCAGGATCCTTTGCCCTTTGGCTCATTTTGTTGGATGAAGGACTGGTTGTATGAGTGGATGCGTCTCCTGCTAATTTTTCATTTCTTCAGAAGCCCCATATTCTTGTGAACTGTCCGAATGTGTCTGTCTCTTTCCTACCTGCTTTTCCAACCCTGTCTCCCACCACTGCCCTCTGAACCACTTAGCAATTTACCTCTGCAGGGGCTGCCTGGCCCTGCCTTGGAGAAGGTAACACTTTTCCTCAGTGGCGGCAGCTGTGGTTGCCCTGGGCGGTCTGCTCTTCCCAGAATCCCCAGCAGCAACTCTCAGCTTTATGGGACGGGGATCTGTGTGCCTCCTCTGCAGACACAGCTTCAAACAGGTAAGTCCCTGAACTATCCTCCCACGCCCCCCAAAACCAGATTTCCCTCCTAAATCCCTCCTACAGGGACATGTTAGAGCTGCCACTGCACTCCCTGCCTCTACTCTTTTGCTAAATGTACTGCATTTCCCCAGAAGCCCCTCTGCCCTTCTTTCTGGGAAATCTCATCCTTATCACAGGAGACAGAGTGCCGGGCTGGTTCGGAGCAGGAGCCGTCGCATCGGGCTCAACTTGAGCCTGAATCTTCACCTCTCCCACGCCATCGTGGGGGTCCTCATCAGTAAGATGAGGTTGTTCTGAGGATTAATTAAGGGAATGTTTGCAAGGGGGCTTAGCACAGTGCCTGGCATAGCTGAAGCATCGTTAGTGGCAACAACGATGTTTTTCTTCATGATTCAAGACCCACTCGTCTGCCATATAACATAAATCATTTCCATCAGGATCAGTCTTCAGATCTTTCCTCTAAGTCCTGGTGCATTTCTTGTCTGGGTTATGCGAATTCACCCATTTTACAGTTCCTAATCCTACGACGAGATTATGGCTCTCAGCAGACCAGTACCAGATTTTTTTTTTTCTTTAACCTCTTTGCCTGCCCCCACCCCCATCGGTATAGTCAAAAGTCCAAATAAGCATGCGGCCTTCCAGGAATCTTTGTCGGCTAAAAAATTATTGGAGGCCGTGAAGCACAGGCCTGTTTTAAAACAGAGTTCCGCTGCTTTTCCATTTAATTAGACAGAAACTGTTTTGGGTTCCTTCCTTATCTACGGTGCTGTCTTAAAACAGGAATAATAAAACAGACCGAGGACTAATGCAGCCGCCGTTCTCAGAAAACGGGGACTTGACACTTTAATTAAGATCATGCAGTAAAGCATTTGGCCAGAAGATGGTGCAGTGTTCAAGGGATCGTTCCCTCTGGAAGTCAAAACTGATTTTGAAGGGCTGAACTTGCAATGCGACCAAGTCTATAAAGAAAGAGAAGAAAGTGATGCCCGTTCAGCTTTGACACCATCCTAGGGCTGAGCAAGTGTCATGCTTTCATGTCGTTTCTTCCTTCTTCCTGCCTCGCATAATGAGCTGGAGGATTCTTCTAATTAGCTCAATATTATTGTACATCAGAGCGGGGCCGTACTTCCTGTACATCCTTATTTGTGTTTTGCCAGCCAAGGGAAGAAAGCTGTCAGAGGCAGGAACAGATGTAAGAAAGGCACAAAACACGCCAAGAAGTCATGGCACTTCTTCACTCTTGGATGAGTCATTTAACTTTGCATGTTCTTTATTCTGATATTAGTATGACTCCTTCAAGCCGGTGCATGTGACTGGGAAAAGGTTTCGCGTGGGGGGTGTGTGCGGCGGGCGTGTGTCATAGTTTCTTCCACTCTCGACAAGGTCGTGTGAGTCGGCTTTACCGCTGACATATCTGCTGTTAAACGCCCACTGACCCGGTCCTCTCCTGATCATTTTCCATCCTGCGTGGAGCCAGGTAAAGAACATGGCAGTTGGCTTCAGTTTCTTGGTGATACAGATTAGCAACTCATTTAAAAAAAAAAAAAAGGAAGATTCAAAGTTGATGCTGATCGACCATCTTCTATCGAGTTTGTGTATCATGTACTTGTTCCTTTTTTTTTTTTTTTACCATGTAAAGTCTTCTGAAAATTGAAAACTAATTTATGATCATGTAGTTATTAGCACAATCACAAAAGAGGTCACTGGTCTTTCCTTTAATTTCTGTCACAGGCTGCAGGCCGTATTATGCTAAATCAAGGATACGGGGAGATAATTAACATAGCAACTCTGGCAAGTTTAATAGGTGAGTGATGAGCATCGAGAGTTAGGTTTCAGAATTCATGTCTTAATTACCACTGCCAGAGTGTGGTGACGGATCCCCTCTCTAGCGCACGCGTCTACGGTACCCTCTGTCAGGCCTGCGCTTCTGTGAGGTGTCCGTCAACCTGTCATTAGATGGAGAGACTTCAAGGGGAGGAAAAGGAAGGAAAAAAAAAAGGTGTCTTGTGTTTTGTTTGAAAAAGACTAGGTGAGATATCTTAGGCTGTTCCCATGGGCGGCTCTTCCAGAAGAATCCGCTGTACTGGAACGGTTCTCACCTGGGACACTGTTGGGACATTTGACCCTGCCAGGGACATTTTGGGTTGTCACACGCGGGGTTTGGGGAGAGGGTCCTGCCGGACCCTGGTGGGTGGCAGCCCGCGATGCTCTGCTAAAATTCCAGACAGCCCCCACAGCACAGACGTGGCCCGGAATGTCAATGTCAAAAGCGCAGAGACGGAGAAGCACTGCCCACCCCCCTCCCCGCCCAGCCCCCACCATCCACTGTATTGGTGGTGGTTTTACACCGCTGATTGCCAACAGGTGTCACCACAGCCCCTGTTCTATCAGCAGCGTTGTCAACGAGAGTCCATAAACCCTCGTAACATATGGAATGAAATCCCAACTGCAAAGCTTTTGTGGAAGGCAGTTACATGCTGGTGAGCTGAGGCCTATGCAACCAAAATTGATCAATTACACAAATTAAGCATAGCCCTTAAGGAATTTATTTTATTGGTCTGGACATCTGTTGCAGTATTGTCCAAATCCAAAACTCAAATGGTGCCTCGGGTTGCCAAGTTAGGCAAGAAAATCTAGTAGCTATAAAAGTACAACTGAAAACCCTATATTAATATCACGTCCATCTGCTGAATGTTACATAAATATGCAGACTTTTTATTTTCCTTGGGAATAACATTTATTTTTACTGTGCCCAGTTTGACATTCTTATGACATTCTGTTCAGTTTATTACATTGTAACTTTAAATGTTTCTTCAAAAATGCATTTATAATGTTGTTGTTAATCTTTTTTCAAGGGTCTGTACCACCTGTTTAACTTACAGTTAAATAGAGAAGTCCTTTTTCTTATAGGAAGAATGGGAAATCTTTGGACAAAGAGGCTCAGAAAAGATTTTGAGTAACACTTGTGTAATGTAAAGGGAAATTATATAACAGCCATGAATGCTAATATTCCATCCTGCTCTTTTACAAGTTGAAATGTAATCTCCATTTTAAACTAAATTAGCATCATTTCCAAACAGAGTATCATATTTATATCAGATTTATACAACCACATCAGATTACTATTAACATGTAAAATAGTCTCTTTTATGCTGCGGGTAAAAAATAGATTGAAGAGAATGATTTGATTTCCACTGTAATGTCAGGGATTTAAATTAATCTGAGTGGACATGTTTAGATTGAGAGTTACTCTGACATTGAAGAAACAGCAGGTAGGGGCGGCTTTACCTTAAGAACCTGTTGTGATCCTGGCACGAAGAAAACCTTGCAGTTATAAAAGTACATCTGAAAATCATGATGTTCCTATCATGTCCATCTGCCGAATGTTAAATAAATATGTTGGTTGGTTATTTAAATATGTTGAGTGGTTAAGCCAACTGGAAAATTATAGGATATGTGTAGGAAAACTTAGAGGACATTTTTGTTCATGTTTTTTCTTCCTTCATTCTCATTTTACGTATTCAGTAAAACACTTTTTGGTAGTTAATTATTGAATGGATTGTAGTCTAATAATAAGATTAGCTAGGATGATCTGGGAAACTTAAAAAAGCAAAAAACTAAAAAAATAAATAAGTACACGATAAAGCAAACAACACTTGGCACAGAACTCTGGGAGACTTCCTTGTGTTATTTTCTATCTTAACAGAAAAATATATTTATACAGCATCTTATCAGATTCATTTGAAAGAACATTTGAATTATAAAAGTGGTTCTTGCTTGCCATGGGACGTTTAAATAATATAAATGAAAAAATTATTAAAGATAAATACAATTATCTTCATTTTAAAAGAATATACATTGACCCTAAGTCATAACGTTGTGAGATTCAAGAAAAGAGTTAACAATGGAGGTTGTGTTTTCTTTACTAGAAAGTCACATTGAATTTATCATCATTTCCAACAGAATTCTTGTATCTTCCTACTTTGGTAACTAGAGAAGGGAGGGTTATTTGGATAAGTCCCAAATAAACTCACTTTAGGGAAACACATCTCTGATGTTAAAGAAGACAAACACTCAGAAAAATGACGGAGGTGTCTGAGCATCTGAATTGGCCATGAGGGCAAGAGGGGACAGTTATTTGCCATTTATCTATTGACAAACTAAGCTTGTTTGAAATGTGATGCAATGAGATACTTTTTTACAGTTGTGCTTATACTGGGAAGGAGGGAACAGAACCAAGGAATATGGGGTCACTTACAAGGAATTTGCCAGCTAGGGATTGCTTTAGAAAGACGTGGGATGTGTAACTCGCGGAGTTAGAATGGCATAAAGGAGCCTCCTCCTGATCATGTGAGACATGAACTCCCCTCCCAAACCTCACCGACTCGGCTGCTATCAGCCCTATTGTCTTGGGCAAATCAGTTACTCCATGGGTGAAGTAACCAATATGGAGACTGTCACCAAACAATTTGTGGTGGAGGGGAAAAAGTCTATGGAAATGTATCCATAGCTCAGCCATCAGCACTCTGTCCCTATCTAGGGATCCTTGCGATTTACAGTCACGCACCCACTTAAGTAGACGGATGGCTGAGCAGAGGAGGTAACTGGCTTTTGGAGAGATGGACTCTAACTGGCCCAACTAAGAATCCCTCTTTGATTCCCAGTAGTCTTAAAACCAACAGGCATTTTCTTTTCCTGTTATAGAACTGCTGCATTTATTGAAGTCCTAAGCCCGTAGTCTATCTTTAGACTCTTGATGTAATTTCTGAATCACCAACCATTTCTGAGACCACAAGATATTTAAAAATCAGATAAGAAATATTGACTGAGACTCCCTGATGCCTGTGAGGGAAACGAAGATACCGTGGCAGAGGTTTACAGTGGAATTTCTTTCCTGCAGCTCATGCACATTGAAAATGACATGATCTATCCCAAGGAATAACTTAAGGCCCGATCCACTTAAACAGCTTCAAGTGATTTATCAGAAATGTGCTTATTTGGAACGTTTTGCAGTAACTGCTTATGGGAGGTGGTGGGGTTAACTACCAAAATTGTGCATAACTTGGGTCCTGTGTATGGCAATTAATCAAGAAATTATATTCTTTGACTTTCTAACAACCCACACAGAGTGCTGCATCTGTGGTGTGTTTCAAGGGAGCGAGAGAGAGAGGGACAGAGGGATGAAATATTTCTTCTAATAAAATGCTAATGGTTTTGTTTTGGAGAAAAAAAATATTGAATTATTGTGGGGTTAGATTTATCTGTATGAGGGTTTCTCAAGTCACAGTCAATAAGAACTTGTGACAGAAAAGCAACCATCCTGAGTGCCCTCCTCCCGTCCTCTAAAGGACTTTGGGATTGTGGTGAGACCCCTTTATGGTGCGGAAGCAGGAGCACAGGGAGAAACATTGTTACAGAAAACCGTGGCATCCACAGCTATGCTATGGGCATTTATTACACGTTCAAGGGTATTATTCACCCAGAGCATGTGGGAATGTGTTCATAAAGACAGGGATGGCATCACTGTGTATTTCTGTTATCCTTTGGAGGCGTAATTTTTATCTGTTTGGTCCCCTCGAGGACTCAGGTGTTCACAGCCAGGGTTGCTAGAGAGTGCCCGCTCTCTTTAGGAACCCAGAAGGTGCAACTCCCCTAGAGGGTTACTGGTACAAATTCAGTGGCTGAAAACTTAAAGGAGGTTAGCATCACCAAAAAAGGGACATTTCCGGCAACTTCGGTGGTTCTGAAATGTCTTTTTGGTCCCGTGGTCCTTTGTGGTGGGAGTCACTTTGTGAGTCTTATTGTCGTATTTTTCAGTCATTAGCTTTTAAAAAATTACAATTTAACAAACGTGTAGGGAGCATCTACGTCGTTGCAACACCGGGAGGGAGACAAAAGAGGTGAAGTAACACCCGCCCTCGGCCTTTCAGGATCTTACAGTGTGGTGAAACGGGCAGAGTTATAAGCAGTATTTAGAATGTAGTAAATGCAATCCTAATGAAATGGCCTGGCTCTGGACACTTCCGTTATGCCAGGCACTGCATCATTATTCACGTTCACAGACAACGGAGCTTTAGCCCGGACAGAGGGTTAGATCTTATAGTCAACAAGAGGAGGGGCTGCCCTTGAAAGGAAGATCTGTGTGGTTTCGGCTCCTATCCACCTTACACTTCACGCACCTGCTAGGTAGGAAGCACACAGCTGATGTTGATAGTGTGCTCCCCACAAGCCAGGCCCTGTGTTAAGAGCTCTGTACCCCTTGCTTCCTTTAATCATCACAACATCCCTACGCAGTAGATACTGTTAGCTCCATTATATAGATTAGCAAACTGAGGCTCTCAGAGGATAAGTGACTTAACTGAGGTTGTATAGGTAGTGTCTGAGCAGTGATTTGAACGTAGGCTCTCAACCACTAAACTTGACTGCTATGCACTGTGAGGGAGATGTTATTTCTGCCTGGGGCAGTGGGTAAGTATGGAGATTGGGGTAAAAAAAAAAAAAAAAGACAATCAGAGAAAGGTAGAGACAGTCTTGATCAGGACTTTGAGGATAATACTTGCATCATACTTCCCTCTGATCTAACTAGATTAAGGGATCTATTTCTGAACCTTCCAGAAATTTCTCTTAAAATTTGTAGATCTGAATTTCGGTGAGAATCTATTCAGTTTCTTGCATTGTGAAAATGCAGCACAATGTCTGGGAATTCAGACTTATAAAACTCATATAGAGGTACTTTTTTTCTACTTTTTATTTTGAAATAACAGTAGATGTAGGAGAAGTTGTAAAAACTGAAGAGAGGTACCCTATACCCTTAACCCAGCTTCCCCCAATGGTAACATTTTATATAACCATTATACGTGTCATAAGCGGGAAATCAACTTTCCCAAAATACTATTAACCAGACGACAGACCTTATGTGGATTTCATCAGTTTTTAGATGCACACTATTGTTTTGTACAGTTTGATGAAATTTTACCACATGTGTAGATTTGTGTAAGTACCAAGAGGTAGTTTTTTCTAACGCTGGCATGAAGAAAAAGGCAAGTAAAATGTTTAGAACAATCGTTTTGTTGGATGGCATTGTTATGTTAGGGACTTACTTTGACAAATATCCTACTCTTTCAAAATAATTCATGTTTTAATGGAATATTTCCATGGTGCAAAACTATTATTTGTAGTGCAAAACGGTTACACTTCATAGAAGACAACTCCCCTCAGAGAATATAAAATAATTCCATCAAAAAAAAATTATGTTCCCATACTTGTATGACTTAAAACTTACCTGTTAGATTTAATTTCTAAACATTTGCAGATGAAAGTGACAAGCTCTTGGTTTTTCTGTGTATTTCAAATGAATGAGCAGTTAATACCAAACTGAGGTGAATTCTGAGGGATTTACGTTGTATTAACATAGGCTACTGTTCATTGAAATTCTGTGATTTTATTTTGTAGCTCTTTTCTCAGAAGGATATGGAGGTAAAAACCCAAGCTTACAGTGTGTTCCCGAAACCCCCAGACACCTGAGCTTAAAGAAGGGTTAAATTTTAACGAAAACATACCTTCTAGTCAATGTGCTTTAAATTATAATTTTAAAAGCCAATCATTTTCTTTTTTGACTGACATGTGGCATTTTGGAGAAATTTTTAAATCTTCAAAGTCTGTAAGAGATGAATTTGGGGGGCTTGTAGTTACCGTATTTAGAACAGAGGGAAAAAAAGGATTCCCCATCCTGAAGGGGTTGAATTAAAATCATTTGTAATTATGCATCACAAAGAGACACAATCACAGAACATCCATTTATACGTACATCTGTGCATCTGCTTCTGACCCCAGCTTTCTGGTTTCTGTCCCTTTCTTTACAAAATCTTCAGTTCTGCGTAGATGCACACATTAGGAAATTGGGGCTAATGGTTTAGGCATGTGCTAATTAATTCTCATTATGTCCTGTGAACCAAGAGCAATAGTGAAAGGTTGTCTGCATACGCGTATATACTATGTGTATTTTTCCACACTGTTTTTCTTCTGTAGGAAAGTTATGCTGTTTTTTTTTTTTTCCCCTCCTTAGGTTCTCACACACAGTGACAGCTAGCAGCGTCCAGAGTGTTGACATTATGACTTAGAGATGTGATAAAGAGAAACGTGAACTGCGTTTTCTGTAAGTAAATGTGGTTCCAGTATTCAGAGAACATACATAATCAGATACCTGTTCTCCTTGAGTTTCTTAATTTAAGCATCGTGATTCCTAATTAGCGGTTAGATTGCATTTGTTGTTACTTTGTCTTTGGTTATCCATGATGAAAAAACTTTTGCTAAACAAAGATGTGTCCTCGTGCTAGGGACACTCGTGGGTTTTTTTTTTTTAAAGGTTTTAACATTTGATAATAGGTTTTCCAATAGCTTGAAGGGTAGCTTTTAGCCTTTCTTTTCCAGCTGAAGTATTTCCTGAGTTCTGTCCGAGTTCTCCATGGTTAAAGAAAAGTCTTTTTGACACTTAATAGACAATGTTGCGGCTTTTTTCCTTCTTTAGACAAATGTATAGGCATTTAAACTGCTCCGTTGTACTACTGTAATTGAGACGCCTTGCAGAAATGGCAATTATAGGGTGACTTGTGTCAAAAACATTCAGAACAAATTACATTTTCCCTAATTTTTTGAAACTTGGAAAGATATCGCCTCTCCTTCCTCCTCCTCTCTCTCCCTCCCTCCTATTGTTTCTTTTAATATTAAGCAGACTCTTTGCATTTTCCCATTTTATTCACGTTGTCCCAGATTGGGGGGGTGTGTTTAGCAAAACTCCAGATGTACTGTCCAGATCAAACCAATCAGCAAAGACCAAGGTGTTCTTACTTCCTGAAATGGAAACAAAATAGATGTTCAGAAGGTTCTATGCTGCTCTGGCTACCAGCTTGGCTGCTCTCTCTGAGAATATTCTTGCTTCCAAGTTAGTTCCAGTTCTGTTTATTCCGCCCTGAGCTTGGTGAACTTTCTAAAGCCATCCTCTTCAAACAACACTTTTTTTTTTTTTTTCCTGAGCTGGAGTTTATTTTGTGCCCAGCCCTCGTTGCGTTGCGTGGGTCCCATGAATAATTCTTACACAAAGAAAAAAACTCTCCTTCTGACCAGTGAGAGAAGGGGGAGGGATCTGAGAATAGAGATAAAAATTGCATGTTTAATCCAAAAAGCAAAGGGCTTGGGAGAAGAGAGAAAAGGAAAGCAATGAGATTCTGTAAGAAATAAAACCTTTTAGTGAAGATTTCAGTACAAAACAGGTGTCTGCTAAAGCATGAGCAAGATAAACCAGAACACACTCAGCATATACGGTCCACACACTTGACACAGATTTTTCACCGCCGGGATGGTTTCATTTATGAAATAAAGATGTATTTCTACAAATGAGAATTTAGAGCAAATGTTTCAGTAGTAAAAGCTATGATTTCTTGATTGATACTATGAAATGGGGTGACGACCCATTGAAAATATGCTGAGGTGGGTTGTATATAAATTTTTTTGGTTTCCAAAAATGGTTAAAATGATCTTTCACCTCTGTGGAATGTTGGAAGTGGTAGAATTTCTGGTTTTGGTATCGTCCTCAAACTGCCTCACAGGGAATTTCATTTTCAAAAGCGAAAAGAGGGCAGAGGTACTCTACTCTTTGTTTTAAATGTGCCTGGTCAAAGATGAAAAAAGAAAAAAGAAAAGAGCACCAACACCCCAGATGCGAGTGGCCAGACTTAGGAGGCCCTCACTGAGGACGATTATTGAGACCTAGTTTGTGATTGCAAATGAGCAGGTACAGTGTCATGAAACTGTTCTACCCTTGTGGCCCTCGCCATCGGGCACATTTCTTTTCGAGGCATGTAGAACAAGGGGACAGCTAGTTGAAAAGTGAAATGTTGGGGCACCCCAGTGGCTCAGTTGGTTAAGCATCTGCCTTTAGCTCAGGTCATGATCCCAGGGTCCTGGGATCAAGTCCCGTGTCCGGCTCCCTGCTCAGTGGTGAGTCTGCTTCTCCCTCTCCCTCTACTCCCACTGGTTCTCTCTCTCTCTCATGTTCACTCTCCCTCTCTCTCTCTCAAGTCAATAAATCAAATCTTGAAGAAAAGGAGAAGTGAAATGTTCAAGTCATGAAGAGTAAGGAAATAGATGGCTGTGTTTCATTTGTTTATGGAGTTCCCATTATTGGACCATTCTGTCTAGCCGAAGGGATACTGATCAAGACAAACAGAGCTCCTGCCCTCATGGAGCTTATCATCTGTCAGAGAAACAAGCCAGGGAACCTGAAGTAAGAGAGCGTGAAGAACAGGGAGCTCCCAGAAGCTTGGGGTTCTTGCTTTCGCCTCCTCACCTTCCTGCTCTCCTTTTTTCCCTCTCTTTCTTTTCTCCCCTCTTTGTTCTTTGCTTTCCCTCTTGATATTTCTTTTCCAAACAGAATTCAGCCTAGCTCATTTTTAAAAAGAAGGAGGCGGCAGATTGCAGTGGTTACAGCCATAGGCTGGGGAGGGTGACCCAGATTGGAATCCTGACTGTGCTGTTAACCACTGAAGAATCTCGGCCGAGAGAAATTAACCTCAGTTTCTTGTTTTATTAAAAAAAAAAAAAAAAAGGTTTAAAAATACATACGTCGCCGGAATGTTCTGATGGTTCGACACCATACTGTAAGTTTAATCGCTGGCACAGTTCCTGACACAGAGTGAGTGTGCTAAAATTATTAGCTGCAGGCCTATTATGATTATTAATTATTACTACTATTATTTTGTGTTCTTTATGTTCTAGGAGCAATGTCTGTATTATAAAACAGCTAAGAAATAGTGAATGATATGTTAATCAATTGAAAAATCTTCTCTGAAAAACAACTGGCCAGCTTTGATATTATATAACTCCTTAACTTTTGTAATTTTTTTTTTTTTTTGTCCACTCACAAAAGCAGGGTTTTGGAATGTTAAAATTAAAAACCATTTTCAATATACTAGGTTTTTAGATATACCTTCCAAATCTCTGCCACATTAGATACAATTGCTGTCTTTTCCTCCAAACACTTTGAGGAGTGAGATTGAACCAAATTTCAGTTAGCCCTTTTGATAGAGAAATTTGTTCATATTTACTATGATTCGTGAGTGACTTGGACACAGCACATTCCTCATTGTATCCATACAGAGGAAGGTGATACGATTTTCTGGAGTCTTGTGAAATCAGACTTACTGTGGTTACAGTAGGTTACAGTAGAGTTGTCGTGTGACTATGTATTTATGGGATTTGATAGCAATTCAGACAAACTTTAATATTAAATTGTTATAAATTTTTCCTTAATCAGGGTATCTTCTGGCCAGTCTTCATCAGCACTTTTCTGTTTCAGAAAGGCTCAAACAGCCTTCTGTACATTTTATCTTTCGCAGAGCAAAGGTGTACACACGTAAGGGTGACATAGTCATATATAGAATTTAGATCTCTTTCTCTCTTTTATATATTCTATGGATGCTCCTGCTGCTTCCCCCCACCCCCAGGCTAAACTTTAAGCATCCCCCCAAATCTCTTGTCTATAAATGGTCCATTTAATCTCCTGTTTTCTATTCTGCTTGAATGGGTCAGTGTGCCTGAAATATCTTTCCCTGCCGGATTGAAACATTACTTATCATGTAGGATCTGATGCCCATGTCATCACTGGTGGGATTTCTTTCCCAATCCCCCTGGGCAGAATAAACTGGTCTCTTCTTTGGAGCCCGTAGCTCTTTGTTCTTTGCCCTGGTACAGGAGAGCTGCAGAAGTGAGCATCTTTCCCTGCCCCCCCCTAAGCACCACGATCTCCTAGATGGTGGGGTCTCTGTCTGATTCACCTTTCCAGAAAACCTGATTCCTGTCTTCAAGGAGTTCCCAGTCCAGGCAGGGAGACAGACATATAAACACGCAATTATACTGCAATTTGGAAAGTGACATAAAACAATTGTCTAAATTAGTGCGCACAGATGAGCACTAATTTACCAAAGATCCTGCTCTTCTCGTGTAGGAAAAGAGCAGTCGGCATGTAGGTGTAGCTTGTTTCTTAAAATAGCAGTGTTTTCCCAGTGCTCGTATCAATATTTATATTGTTGCCTGTGCTCTGTAAAAAAACAAAAACTTTCAAATGACATTGTACATCCAATGTTAGTGAGAATTGAGGGATCTGTTGAAACTGTGACGTCCAGAAGGAGCGATACACACTCCTCCAAACCAAATAAAGTCTCACTAAACCTTTGCTGTAAGCTAAGACTTTAAGTGCCATTTATTTGTTGAGCTTTGCCCCTCGAAATTGCCCAGTTTGGCACAAGAACTTTAAAAGTATTTATAGTTTAATTGGTATGTGGTTTATTTTTAATTATATTAAAATGACCTGCTTATATTAAAATGACATGCTTCCCCAAACCTCATATTGCCTTAAAAACATTGTTGCAGCAGGGAAAGATTTCAAAATGTTATTCTAAGGAGCAAGGGAAAGGATTTCAGACTAAAACACAGTCCATATCTCAGTATTTTTGTTTGTACGGAGCTCCCAGGACATAGTTATCAAGTCGTTTTCTATTTTTTATATGGCCAGTGTTTGGGGATTTGGGGAAAAATTTTTTTTGAAATTATAGTTGTTTTTTGGCACCTGACCCCCCCCCCCTTTTTTTTTTAAAGTACTCTGAGTCAAATTACAGCAGACTCATAACACCATAACCTTTATCCATATATAGCCAGGCAAAGCTTTCTGCTGTTAAGTAGAACTTAGAAATACTTCAGAGAGGGAAAGCATTGCTATTTTTGAGCAAACTCAGAGAGTTTAGAAGCATTATTTTGAAATGTGCTTCCTTAAAGTCAGAAAGAACTTAATTAAGTTCCCAGGGTTAATTGTTTCTGAAGTGTTAACATGTCATTTGTCTATTCAAACTCCAAAGCAAATCTAATACGGGATTTAATAACCTGTTTATGTGAATAGAAATTTGGGGTGGGGGTGGCGTGGGAGAAGAGGGGAAAGCTAATAGGGCTTTTACCTAGTTAGTGGGTTTCAGGAAGAATTCTTTCTGTCTTCATTTGAAACAAAAGGCAAATCCTATGTTCAAAACTCCTTCTATTTGGGAGTATAAATTGGGATGACAAGGAAGTTACGGAACAAAACAGTATTTTTATACTTTGTTCATTTCATATTTATCACTAGCTTGTTTGCTAATTTTCATTTGCAAGAGGCAATTCTTCCAGCTAACTGGGTGCCTCAATGGGCCACTGATTTCTTTGAAGTGACAGTCTGTAAATATGCATAAAAAAGGGATGCAATTAGCGTGTGTGTGGTTCAGTGCAGCCTGATTCCATTGGCAAGTTTACCCACAGTGTTGATAAGCTACATTATCTAGAAAATTGGCCGCTGAAAAACAGCACCTTTGATTGCCAGCAAAGGTTCCAGATAACAGGGTGCTGAAGAGAAATATAATTGAGGTTGAATATATTAACCAAGGTGTCACATGCTCCTCAGAAGCTCTAATTTATCAGCATGTTGGAATTTTTATTAACATTTGGAATGCATTTCTACCACACTAATGAAGTGGAATTGGCAGTTCAGGTTTTGGTTATTGTCATTTCTGAGAAGTTAAATGTAATTTCTCGTTAGACACAGTTATGTAAATATATTTGTTCAGGGGCTAAAAAAATTATACATTTTGCAAAATATAAATATGTTGTTAAGAGGCGGTGTGACAAATCAGGGATGGCTGAAGTCTGAAAACCAGCCACGTATTTATGCTGCGTTTTGTACCTTACAGCTTTTCTTTGTTAGGGGGGGGTGGTTTGAGAGAAATGAAGGGAGCTTAATTTTATTAACTTTACGACGGGCTCACTGCTATGAAAAACAGTTAAAATTAGCCACTGTTTTAGTAGGCTAGCTATCTAAAAGGATTTTATGATTAAAATATTTTTTTTTAATGAAAACTTACTTAAATGATAAGGTTGAAGCATTTCTGGAGGATGTCAGCTTTTCTTTTCTCCATCCTGTTTGGAAGACCCAAGACTTCTATTCATTTTCTAATTTTGATAAATAGGTTTTGACAAACATATGGGAGCAATAACCTTAATTTCTCTCCATAAGAAATAAACTTAGGTGTGCAAACCTGGAATTATTTCAGGTTACAGAAGTGTGTGATAAAACCAGGTCTTTTTTAAAGCAAGGGTATGAAAATAACAAACTTTGGGATAATAAAAGAGGAAGGGTCAGAAATACCAGGGGAAACACACAAGCAGCTTCATTAGTGTGTTTCTTAACTTACGTGGGCGGATTCGTGGGGCTTTCATTATTGTAAGTCTTACTTACATATGTGTAATGTACGCTTGTATGTATCATATATCAAAGCAAAAAACAGGGTTTTTTTTGTTGTTGTTGGTTTTTTTTTTTTTTTTGAAGAAAATCGCTCCGTTTCTATTGACTCGTGAATTTTGTTCTTCAGGAAATGATTATGAGTTGGAACCCAGTGGTGTGCTTTGTGTAACAGGCTTTAGTATTACTTAATTGTACACATCTCCGACCTCAGGGAACGAAGCCAGCAGTTTCCCTCCATTAGTAATAGATGTGGTAGTCACAAAGCAATGGTTAGGATGAGTGACCCATGTGAGACATTTTTCCAGCTTTCCCTTTGCACCTGCCAGCCTTCTACTGTCCTACAGTGCTCCTGACTTTATTCCTTCTTCCCTTACTTGCTGCAACCTCTCCTGGTATCCCTTAACCCAGGTTTTTGTCCCTGCTGAAATTCTTCCCAAGCATTCTTAAGCCATCATCCTATAAACTTCTGATCCCTACCATCAATCCCATTACAGGGGCTTGTGGTGGGGGAAGAGCAGGGTTGGTGTTTCCTTTATGAGCAGGAACTTCTGCTGGGAATCAAATTTGTTATGGGGAAGTCCCATGTCTGTTGGACAGGTACTCCTAAGTGCTCGCCAAATTAGATGTTTCTTAGGATGCCTGTTACAGTGGATTGTGTCAACTCTCACTTATGGTGTGTTTTATTCTTCTCTAGTGTCCTGGGTTGGGCAGGTAAAATCCACAATTCCCAGACTCCCTTGCAGCTAGGGTACCGGAGGAAAATTAGGTTCACACAGGTGCTTGCAGGTGTTGTTTGGAAGGTCAAAGCAAGGCAGGGGTATCTTCCTGGAGCTTCAGCTGCTGCTGCTGGTAGAAATGGGCCTGGAGGTGTTTGGTGTGTTTGCAGTAGTGTTTTCATGCCATTCACTGACTTGCAGAAGGTTGAGTGGCAGTGCTAGCTTCCTGGATCCTGGCTCATGCCTGTGTCTCTGTCTCTTTGAACTTGGCTGTTCCGTGGGCTGCTTCAGGAGTTAGTTTTCAGGCTGTTCAATGAGACGGATGTAGGAGCTTCCTTGGCAGGCTGGTTGTCTTGCCAGCTTTTTTAGTCCTTCCAGCATTTTTGCAATCTCTTAATTCCATGCGTTAGGTTTCTTGAGGCTCAAGGGTTCAGTTTTGACCAGTTGAATCTAGATCAGTACATCTTAAGTCTGAGTCAGGTGCCTCAATAACAGGGCTGTGCATAGGGTGAGGCAGTCAAGGTACTAGGGGCCACCAGATTGCTTTCAGGGCCACAGAAGTGTCCCCTTAAACTTTGTGTCCTTGGTATCTCTCCTGCCTCACCCTAGTGCTGACCATGCACCATAATTAAATAGCAGATGTTGCTTATTATAAAAATAACTAAATAACATCTATAGTGGGTGATAGGAAAATAACCCATGGGGTCAGTCTGACCCACTGCCTGTTTTTTGTTTTTGTTTTGTTTTCTTGGTTTTTTTTTTTTTTTGTTTGTTTGTTTGTTTTGTTTTGTTTGGTCAATAAAGTTTTATTGCAACCCAGCCAGCTCTTTCTTTTATACACCGTCTGTGAAGACTTTCACACAATAGGAGCAGAACTGTGTAGTGGCAACAGGCTGCAAAGCAGAACACGTTTACTATCTGGCGCTTTGTAGGAAAGTTTTGCAGGTTTATGTTCTGTGGCCCTGCAGCTATGCCTTGACATGTGGAGTCAGACTGCTTGAGATCAGCTTCTGCTTCCTCGTTGAGTCTCGAGACGCTGCACGAGCTTCATGCTTCATGCTTCATGCGAACTGGGGTCTGCCGACGCTGATTGGGTGCATCTCTGGCCAACTCCCCATTCACAGATCACGTTGGTAGCTTGAAATCAGCCGTGGTTAGGCGTACTTACAGGAAAATGGGCAACTGCTACCTATCAGAGCTTTCTCAGAGACCCAGCAATTAAAGATGTGCTGCCTCTGGACGTACTAGATTCTTCTTCAAAATGAGGTGACAGGTGCACTTAGTGGCCCATCTGTATCCCTGTAGCCAGCCCTGCACATAGCCCATCAGTGCTGCAGAGGACAGCTCATACGTGTGTCTTCCTCACGGGCAGTCAGTGGCTTGTAGCTACAGGGAGGAGACAAGCCCAGCTCCTGGGCTGCAGAACACGACTGAGATTATGGCTAGAGTCCACCCAGGGAGCCACTCTCCACCGGCTCTTTTGGCTTCACTGACCTGTTTCGCTCCTTCCGCTGAAGGGTGGTTTTAAAGACCTTGACCCAGGACCTGGATGAGCAGAGTGAAGCATCTGGAGCACAAAATCTAAGGACAGATTCCCCCATCAAAGGTTAAGCAAGTTGCACAACCCTAGGAATGAGAGCCCTCTCATAATTTTGTGGCTTATCAGATGCTTCCTTCTCTTTCCCTTGTCTGGGCTCTGCTGGCCCCGGTATGCCACACACACCTGGACTCCTGCTTTAGGCTCCATTTGTCAGAAACCCAACCTAAAACAAATGGGGGTCATAATGAATCATTTGTTACCTATTGATTATTGTAAAAACGGAGTGAGGTAAGGTATGGGAAGCATTTAGGGCTGTGGCAGAAACAATAATGGGCAGGTGGACAGACACCTGGATGGAAGGACAGATTGGACGTGTAGCTCTTGTACTTTTGTGCATACTATTCTCTCCACCTGAAATGCAGCCTCTGCTTCTGTTTACTTATCCAAAGGGCACTTCCCCTCAAGACCAATCGATTTTTTTAAAGATTTTATGTATTTGACAGAGACACAGCGAGAGAGGGAACACAAGCAGAGGGGGAGGGAGTAGTAGGCTTCCTTAATCAGGGAGCCTGATGTGGGGCTCCATCCCAGGACCCTGGGATCATGACCTGAGCCAAGGGCAGACACTTAAGGACTGGGCCACTCAGGCACCCCAAGACCAATCTTGACTATAAGGTGCTTACTAGCGGCAGCATTCTGAATCATGTACCTTTACTCTAAATTCCATAGCTCTGTGCTTCCAACCACACTGCAGTGTTTTGCCAGATGAACTGTTTTCCCCCTTCTTGTGTGTCCATGCCCTGTGACTTGTTATCGATTTGGTAACTTACTCGAATCTACTGACCCACATGGTCAAACCACTTTAATGATAATGCAACAATTATCCTGAACAGCCGTTCTTAAAGAAAATGCACTGATGGCTTTGGAACGTGGTTCTTGTGTTTCCTACCAAGTGTAAGGACCACCCAGAGCACATAGCTCATGAGGGAGACATTTGAATACAGTCGCCTTGTACTGCCTTCAGTATTTGTTTCTTAGACTTTCAACAGGTTTTAGTGGTTGTATTGGTAGATACCCTTCCCCTGACATTTCAGCTAGCTTGCAAGAACTGTTGCAGTCTATCCGAGGATCCTGTTTACTTTATTCCTGGGTCTCATCACTACTTGGGCTTTTCTAATTGATTTGTTTAGTGGAAGCCATCTTTGTCTCTGACAAGGCAGTAAGTTCCATGGAGGCAGGCTCTTGGCTTTTCCTGCCTGCTGTCTCTAGCTAGCCTGTCACCGGACAGGCACACAGAGGATATATGTTTACTGCGACCGACACAACGCATGAAATGTGTTGACTCTGGAGCTATAGAACTATAGTGTACGCTGAAGAAAGATTTTTAAGGTGAGTGAATGAAGGAAGTCACTTAAAGAAATTCACGAGCATTCGTCCCATGAGGCCAGGAGCTTCTCTCGTTTGAGCTGGAAAAATCCTGTACTTTTCCACACAGTGCAAATGTGTATTCATGTGTCTTTTCCTTGAAATTAGAACTTATGTGAAAAAATATAGAGACGATGAGAGATCTGAAATTGCAAATGTGCACCACAAATTATTTACTTCAGGTACCTTTAAATTGTGAGGAGAATGAATTTAAGGTAAGGATTATAGCTGAGATGATGAGGGGGACACTCAGATGGCTTTATGGGTTGAGTCAAAGGGACATGAGTTCACCTCATTGTTCCGCTGTGAGGTTATTAAGGCTGGGAGTGTCTGCTTTCCCTGTAATCTCTGCACAGGTGCGGGTAGCTGGTATTTGAAGGTGTCATCTGTGGTAATGTCGGCTATGCTTTCAAACTGGGTTCCTTAGAACCCTAGCTGGGTCCTCAAAGCCGTGTTGTGGTGTGGTGTGGAGAGCCAGAGTAGACAAGGCAGGTGGGTATTAGGAGACCCACCCCGGTTTAAATGAGAACAATGTAATGGACACTTGTTTAAAATTTAATTTAAAACTGTTTAAAACACATAAAAATGCTCAAAATTTAATTTAAAAGTGTACCGAGAATTAAATTAGAATTCTAAATTCTGAAATCGGAACATGTTGACACTTGTATTCTTTCCAGAGGATTGAGGTAATTTAACGTTCTGGGCAGACAACCTCAGTCTATTAGGTTATGGGTTTGGTATTCACAAAACAGTATCAAAATAAATATCTCTCACTAAAACACACACAAACATTCAAATTCCCTCATGCTTAATAGAGAAGTGGCATTTAGTAAATACTTGGTGTCAATTTATTTTGATAGTAGAAAAAAAACATGTGACTTAACTTTTGACATCATGGCCTTTTTGCTTCCATTGCTAAGAAGATCATGTTATGGCCAGTATGCTCCTCTCCAGGACCCACCCACCTTTGTAGCCATGGCCCCTAATAACTTCATTCCTGACCCCAAAATCTGTTCATTCATCAAACACATATTTTTTTTTTTAAGATTTTATTTATTTATTTGACAGAGAGAGACACAGCGAGAGAGGAAACACAGACAGGGGTAGTGGGAGAGGGAGAAGCAGACTTCCTGCTGAGCAGGGAGCCCGAAGCGGGGCTTGATCCCAGGACCCTGGGATCACGACCCCAGCCAAACGCAGACGCTTAACTGACTGAGCTACACAGACGCCCCATGCATCAAGCACTTACTGCACTTCTATTACAGGCCAACCATGGGATCTAAGGCTGATAGATTACTTAAAGAAGTACCTGCTTCCTGCTCTCGTGAAGCTTACTACATTCTCCTGGAAGAAATGGAGTCTAAACAAATAACTACATAACAAACATTTCAATATAGTTGTGCTTAGTAATGGTTGGAAGAAAAGGTCCAGTGTCTTTAAGACCATTTATCTGGTGGGGGAACATCTGTGCAAAAATGATACTTACTGTTGTTTAAATAAAATACCTTATTTTATATATATGACATATGTGCATATGCCCAAGACCATCAAGTTGCCAGGTAAGGTACTTTTTGGGGAGGGGGGGCTGGTGAGGAATCCTTGCTGGTTACTGCTCTGTCTTCTTAAGAAAACAGGCCCTTGGGGCACCTGGGTGGCTCAGTGGGTTAAAGCTTCTGCCTTCAGCTCAGGTCATGATCCCAGGGTCCTCGGATCGAGCCCCCCCCCCCCCACACACATCGGGCTCTCTGCTCAGCGGGGAGCTTACTTCCTCCTCTCTCTCTGCCTACTTGTGATCTCTGTCAAATAAATAAATAAAATCTTAAAAAAATAAAAAAAGAAAACAGGCCCTTGAACCACCTTGCTTTCTGCCTTTTCATGCCTTCACACACACTAAGTGCTTACAGCAAACTGTAGAGTTAGTGGGAAAAACACAGAGCAAGGCAAACCTGTGTTTGAATCCCAGCTCTGCTGCTTCCTGAGCTGTGCGTTCTTGGGCAGTTTTCTTATTTTCTCTGAACCTTATCTGTTAAACACAGCCTTCCATGGGGTGTGGGGAGGATCAGCCATCTCCCTCTTAAGGGCAGACTTTGCCCTCGCATCTCTTTGTGCTGGCTTTGCTGTATATCATTTCCAGTCCCTAACATCCCTATGAAGTAGGTGGCTGGCTCCATTTCTCTGGTGCGGGAACTGAGGTAAAGAGGTTTGCTCTCTTGCTCAAGATCACATTGGCTGCCAAGTGTTGGAGCTAAGATTCAAATCTAGACAGTGACCAGGTCTGTGTGTTTGGGTATTAACTCTTTTTTTTTTTTTTTTTTTTTAAAGATTTTATTTATTTGTCAGAGAGAGAGAGAGGGAGCGAGAGTGAGCACAGGCAGACAGAGTGGCAGGCAGAGACAGAGGGAGAAGCAGGCTCCCTGCTGAGCAAGGAGCCCGATGTGGGACTCGATCCCCGGACGCTGGGATCATGACCTGAGCTGAAGGCAGCGGCTTAACCCACTGAGCCACCCAGGCGCCCGGGTATTAACTCTTGATGTGTAAAGCAGCTGGCCAAGTGAGCACCCAAAGAAAGATGAAATAATAATTAAAAAAATTATTTATTCATTTTAGAGAGAGAGAGTGAGAGAGAGGAGGGGCAGAAGGGGAGAGAAAGAGAATCCTCAAGAAGACTCCCTGTAGAGCACAGAGCCTGGCACTGGCTCGATCCCTGGGCTCGATCCCGGGACCCTGATGTCGTGACCTGAGCCAAAACCAAGAATTGGCTGCTGAATGAAATGAGCCATTCAGGTGCCCCAAGGAGCTGAAATAATCATCTCTTTTCCCCTTGACTATTGTCAAGTCTAGGGCCCTGAAGGCTTTTGTTGATCTATGGAATTATTCAGAGGCACGTGACTTATAGGAAGAAGAATTCTCTTTTACCAAAGAGCTCAGGATTCCAAGCATTTGCCAGAACTGGTTGTCTTGAAAGGCTTTCATTGTTTGCCATTTGGTTTTCATTCCGAAGCCACATGTGACCGTAACTCATAATACTTGCGGAGGGATACCATTACTCCAAAGCTTCAAGTCTGCATGTCTGCTCCCTGTCTTTACAGCAAGTGCTGGGGTCATTTCTCTTCTTGTTTAAGCTGAGAACTCTAGAAAGTCATTCTTGTCCGCAGATTTTATGTTGCCTACTGCCACGGCTTCTCTCCACGGAGGGAAGGGCTGGAGTTCTCTGGCCCCACCTCATTCCGCCAAATCTAGCCATGCCCCACCTCCAAAGACAACCCCAGGACCTTCGATGATAAGCTGTTTTCCCACAACTGCTGGGTTTTCTTGGCTGCTTTTTGGTGCCGTGGGCACCATGGAAGACAGGTGCTTAGATGCGGTGCAGACTAGGATTGTTCTAATCTAACCTAACCTGGCTAAATTCTGTAACCCCCTCAGATGTTGGTTCTGCATGACATTTGGAATATAAACTTTCTTCCCTGAATATATCAGTCCTATTAGGAATGATCTTCTTATCTTTACTTAAACTTCTTGTATTTATCACCCAGTATCTACTACTTACCTATCCATCCATCCATCCATCCATCAATTCACCCATCCATCCATCCATCCGTCCATCCATTCATCCATCCATCCTTCCTTCCTTCCATCCATCCACCCATCCTTTTGTATAATTAATTTTGATATCTTTCCAGTAAAATTGTAAGCTACACCCCAAGTAGGAGCTCTATTGAATGGATGAATGAATGAATGGAGATGAAATGCACTCCTATAGGTATCTTTTCTACTGTTCGGCCATTTCAATAATCCAAGTATAACTGGAATCCCACCCACAGAGCTTCATTTTTCCTAGGCGATACGTGATACATCAGCACATGCTCTTGAAGTGTATTTCTGTTCCCATCACACCTTTCCACCTTGACACGTCTCCATCGGCTTGTTTGTTATATGCCCCCTTCTCACTTTTTGTGGGCCTCCTCAGTATGGGATCGATAAACAGGCTTCAGTGGGGCTCTCAGGAATTCACCCCAACCATTTTGCCTAGACATGATTCATTAGGGGTTACCTCTTGCCTGCTGTAGCCTTTTCTAGAATCATGTAAGGGTAAAGTGGAGAACAAGAATGGATTTGAAACAGAAACCACAATTGCAATTGACACTAATTAATAGAGCTGAGAAAATCTTTCATTAGCAGCGTTTAAATCATGTAGCCAGGTTCTACTTAGAATGGAATAAAAAAAAAAGTAGCCTGTGAACCACTTAATGAAATTTGAAGAGATTATTTTCTTTCCTTCTTTCTCAGAGAATATATTTGGATCAGAGAAGTTAGAGTTGTTCAGAAGTAGGGTAACAGAAGAGGGGTACGGGTGCACTGCCTGCATGTCTGTCCCCATGTCCCTGGTCCATGTCCCCTGTGCTGTTTAATTAGGCAGCTCCTTGACTGCATGACAGAACTTCCCTTGTTACTTCTGTATTTTGCAATTCTATATCCCCAACTGTGAGACTTGCAGCTTATCACTTATGAACAACAGCAACAACTTTAAAATGAGCTAGCATCTCCAGGGCACTTACTGAGTTCTAAATGCGTCACATGAATTGTTTTATTAAATCTACATACACTTCTATGATGTAGCAACAATTATTATCTCTGATTCAGAGATGAAAATGGAACCATAGCAGGGCTAACCAAGTGATGACATTGATAAATTAGTAAATATGTAGCAATGGGTTACAAATTAATCTCTTTTGGACAAAATATGTATATTATCATAGCATGTGCTTGAGAATAGAATGTCGTACCTCAAGAATGAGTTGGGAGTAGGGGGAGTGATATCTGGGAAGGAGTCAGTGAAGGAAGAAGGTTAGTTACTGTGACCAATAAAAGAGATCAAGAGTTCATATTTGGAAGGGCATGGCTTCAGATGTCTCTCAAATCAAACCCTGGAATAGGTACCCTTTCCAACTATGAGATCAAGTGTCAGATGGTTAATGGACAAAGTTACTCATGTGCCCTTCCCTTCCCAAATTCTCTAAGTAAATTCCACATTGATTTGAAGAGTAAAGTGCTCATTGTTAAAATTTTAACAAGCATAACAGGATCGTTGTTAAGGGACCCAATTTAAGCCCAAGGAATGATGTTGTCTCAGCTCCCTTCAAAGTCGTAACACAGTTACTGTTAACTTCTCGATCTAGTTCCCCCAAATAAGGGAAGGACTAATATTACTAGCATAGCAATGGGACAAGTTCTCTTACACTGAACTGACAGTCTTTTAAAGAAGTCATAAACCGGTCACCTTGTGAAACAACAGACATGGTCCACAGCTCTAGGCCTTCCGTTTAAGGGATAAAACAACATTCTGAGCTCTAGGTTGTTTATGAATGTCTAAGAATTGACTCAAGGTTTCTTAAAAGCATCACTTTTCAAGTAAGCATTTATCATGGCAGTTGTATTATTTCCAAAAAACCTTCCAAGAGATTGTTATGGGATGTAGTAGGTCAGTTCAACAAGAGGTCAGTTTGTTATCACTAAGAAAAACATCGAGGGAAGCAAACTTTCATACTGACAAAGAAAATCTCCTCATGAAACTATCTCTGGGGCCACGGCTTTCCTTCTTCTTCTCACATCTCCGTATGTTGTGGTTATACTTGATGGTTCTATTCTGTGGACTCATGGCTGAGGGTGCACCAATCCCTTTATTTTATGCTTCCAGTGTGAAAATTCTTTTCCCTTATTTAACCCAAGACAAAAGTGAGTGTTTTCAAAAGGATCTGTTATCCAGAAACTGAAGCGAAAGAAAATCATACAAAGTCAGGGAACAGAGCTTGTCCTGCCCAGAAGCTTATCCTAGCAGAGTTGAGGTCTTGCTATCTATTGACTATCTATCGATTGGTTGATCAAGCTTCCTGGGTACCCTGCCCTGGTTTCTTTTGCCACATTCAGCTCTGTCTGGGTTGGATGCTAGAAAAAGAAGCTCAGACTTCCAGCCTGAAGTTGGTTTTGGTTGGAAGTTTTCTTAGGCCTAATGAGATTTTTCTGTCCTTTCTTGAAACAGCTTCTTATAATTCTATAAATTTAGGCTCCCAAGTCCTGGACTATGTTGTTCTTGAGTTCTTTCAAATGTCCTTTTTGAGAAGCCCTTCCATATAATTGGTTCTTGTGATGATTATAATTAGTTCTGATGGCAGAGTTCACGTTGGTTGAGTACCTCCTGCATGCAAAGCAATGTCCTTCATGTTTTACACATTCAGGGGCTCATTCATTTCATCCCCATGACAATCCCACAGGTCTTTATTAGTTCCATTTATATAAGGAGGAAAATTGAGGCTTAGAAAAGGTCAAGTAACTTGCCCAAGGTTACAGAGCTCATGGTTGAGCTTGAATTCAAGGTCTTATCTGTGTGAGAAGTCCATACACCATACTTCCACTCTCTCTGAGCCCAAGAGATTCCATTTCTGGGCCTTAGGCCATCCTTAATTGGCCTTCAGCCTTTCTTTGGAAGACAGAGAGTTTCCTGCACTGAAATTTTCTTGCCTAGATCTCTGCTGTATTCTGTTTCTTAGAAATGTTTCTAGCGGCCACTGGGAGATAGTCCTTTACTTTGGCCAAGTTGGTCAAGCGCTATTTCTCAGCCGCTGACCTTGGCTTGCTAACTTTGGACCATAAGTTGTTGTCCAGGGTGACCAATTCCCAGCCAAGAATCATATCTGCAAATAAACATTAGTTTATTTAATTTGATGGGAAGTGATCTTAGAAAATTTCCCAGTAGATGCCAAGTGTATGTTATAGGAGAAGCAGCCAGTGCAATACAATTTGGAAGCATATTCCTGCCATCCTGGAGATCTTCACCTAAGACCTTTTCCTCTGAATGTACCCATAGGTACAAAATAGAGCCCAGATTTGAGAAGAAGTGCCCTGATCGAGTCAGTAGTCTTGTGGGTCTCTTTTACATAGAACCTACTGATGATGTTCTTGTTAGCAGAAATGACACCTGAGTTATTTTCCCACTCATTTAAGCATGAAGAGAAGAGAAAGGTGGCTTTCCTATTTAAGAAATGGACTGGGCTGGGCAAGGCATCATCTTTGTTATTTATCATCTATATTCCCTAAGGACCTGGAGAAATGTGCCAGGAGTGATCAAAAAAGAATCACAGGCACTTCATTTCCCTAGATCCTCACTGTCTATAACAGGCACACACTAAGGTCATAACTCAGAAGGAGGGCAGCATGTTTGCAGTTGTAGGCATTTGTTGATGAGTATATTACAGAGAAAGCCAAGAAACACAACCCACTTTGATATAAATTAAAATGTAAATTGACTTATGTAACTGAAAAAATCTAGGAGATAGCATTGCTTCAGGCTTGGCTGAATCCAGGCACTTGGATGTTGATAGAAAAATTTGCTTTCTTCTCTCCTTTCCATCTGCTTTCCTTTCAGTGATGGCTTAATTTTCAGGTAGGTTCTCTTCCCTTAGTTTCTCTAAAGATGCTCTAGGCTTGTAGTCTAGAATGGGAGCAATCCTATGATAAGGACAGTTCCTCCTTTTCAGTGCTTTCTTCCAGTGGACATCAAACAGGAGTCGGGCTTGGGTTGACTGCCAGTCCCTGAACCTGTCTCTTTGGTCAGGTTAATAAGTGTTCTGATTGATCAATCCTGGTGCTCACACCCAATCTTGGGGGCGGGTGAGTCCTGCTAAGTAAGCCCCACGGACTAAGAACTGATAAGGGAAACTTTCAAAGGAACACTGTGATAAGGTTACAACCAGGGGGAGGAAGGCAAATATAACAGATGTTTGCCACAGTGCATCTGAAAGGGAAGACCATAATTAGGGTGGGAGGCAAGGCTTCTAGTGCAGATCCAAACAAGAGAAAGTCTCACGTATAGATTCCCTCTTCTCTGTTAAATTTGGGAGGCTCTGTGGAGAAAGTCAGACCACAGATGTGATGAGTCCTTGGTCCAGGTGGGTCACTGTGGTTCAACTGATGAGGCTCAGTTCCCTCTTTTTTGAAACTGTGGGTGATGATAATCTCTACAGTACTTTTATTGTGAATATCCAGAGGTTCTATGCATGGGCTAGATGCCAAACAATTCCAACGGCCTATAGTAGTTTTGTATTCACAAGTCTGCAAACATCTTCGTGGCATATGATTCTTGCTGTCCAATGGAGTAGAGATGCTGGGGAAATAAAGTAATCCCTTCAGATTTCAGGGGACAGTTATTGCTGATAGATACCAGTAGGTCGGTTCTGGGTGGGGCAAGCAGGAACCTTCCCTAGCCAGACAAGCAGGAACCTTCCCTAGCCAGATGCTTGTTTTCACTCACAAACCTGACGAGATCCAAGTTTGTGCCTCAGGCAGACCCTCGGGCCTCTGAGAAAGAGTCAAAATAGAAGTTACTAAATTTAAAATTAGGTCTCTTCTGCACTGAAGTGGGACAATAAAAGAGGATGTTTGAAAAACCAAACTGCTTGCTGTCGAGGCTTCTTTGAGAACGTACCCGTTCTGTAACTGAGTTCTAGTCCAGCCTTGTTCCTGGAAGGCTCCTTTATTTGGGAGTCTCTCAAAGAGATCGGAAACAAAGACCTTTAAAGAGAGCTGATAGGTATGTGGCGAAAAAGCAGTCATTGAAAGCAAATTGGTGTTTATTAACCCGCTTATATTCTGCATCAGGTTCTAAGGCTTCATATACAACACCGTACTGTCACAGCTTTCTGACATAAGCACATTTATCATCCCCATTTTATGGATAGGGAGACTGAGTCAAACAGAGGCACTGTAATTTCGCTGAGTTTTTTTCAGCGGGGGAATGATGAAGTTAAGATTCAAGCGCAGAAAGCATGTGTTTCCAACTGCTTGGTTGTCCGAGGTCAGGCAGACAGGCTACAGTGGGGCTCCGAGTACGACCAACTACCAGTAACTTTGGGACCTCCACTTGCTCGTATGGGAGATGCCTGTAAGAACACCACCTATCCCTTGGGGCACCTGGGTGGCTCAGTTGGTTGAGTGTCCGAATCTTGATCTCTGCTCAGGTTTATGATGTCAGGGTCTTGATCCCAGGGTTATGGAACCTATTTGGGGGCCAGGGGGGAGAACACCACCTATTCCTTCGGGTTATTTTGAGGTATGATAAGGTGATGATCAGGTGCACCGTTTATTCCCATGGGTCAGTCTTCATGGGCAGAGTGTGGGACTCCATTTTCCTCAGCCCTGTATCTCCCTTGAGGCCCCACTTGGGCACCGTTGATGGATTAAATGTTCCTATTAAGCAGATGGCTGGGTGGATGTCCCTGTCTTTGCTGGCCTTACTTTTGTTGAGTGATTTCCTATGGTAGGAAGGGAGTATCCCATAATAATGAAAAATTGACAGGAGCTATTGATTAAATTTTTTTCTAGCCTCTTTTCCTTGACTTCCCCCCATTAGTTAAATATGAACACCTCAGAGATAAATGTAAAAAGGTGAAGGGAGGTGAGCTGGCGTAGGGCTGCCTTCTGTCTTTTTAAGAACAAAATATTATTATTTTGTTTTGTTTTGCTCAAGTCCCATCTTCCTAAAAGATCAAGGGAAGGGAGAAAAGTTTAAATTACCCAATTACTGGCAATAAATTATTTTCTTTTCTCGGGGACATATGAAAGCTTAGGATGGCAAATACCATCTGAGAAATGTTCTTTTTATTTTGGTAGCACAGCAACTCCAGAAAATAGGTTAATTGGTTCAGAGACTTGCTCTTACTGTTAATGGCATTTAGCTTGTGAAATTGAACAACTGCATCTCAAGACAGAATGTTCATAAAATCGATATTCTGGTTGCTAAGTGTGTGTTTTTAAGATATAGTTTGAATTAATTTATTCAAAGCCAGCTGGTGCTGTTCCCAATATAACCTCTAGGAGGAAACCTCAACCCATGTTGTGCCTAAAATAATCGGGTTTTCCGTGTTCTCTCTCTATTCAACTTTCATATTGTATCTAAGTTAGTACTTCTGATATTTCTAAGTTTTTTTTTTAACATTTATGTAGAACACCACATAATTGCGGGAAAGATAATAGTCACATACCCTAGGGCCTACTGTACACTTATGTTAAAAGTACAGCTTTTATTGGCAACTAAAGTAATAACCTTTCCGTGTCAAATTGCTTTAAATTAAACTTAAAAAAAAAAAAAAAACCACTGGCTGATACCCACAGTTAGTAATTGTCAAGCATTAGCATAATGTGGAATGCTAAAGCTGCCTAAATCTTGGGTTTAAAAATAATTATTTACTTAGATAAATTTTGTATGCGGTGCCATATGATTAGAAACCTTTTTTTACCCTTCTAAAAACGCCAGATCAATGTATATGTTAATATTATGCTCAGGCTTGACATGTAAGTGGAACTGTAACTTACGTTAGCCTCGGAGAAAGGGGTCTCGTTTAATCTCTGCTCATCCATCCATCACGGACCACATACAAATGGGACGAATCGACACTTTGGATGGCTTCGCGTATTGTGCCTTGTGTTGGGTGACCTAACACGTGACCTCAGGGGGAAAAATGTACAAGTCTATTTTTGATGAGGCTGCAACATGGCCCAGCCTGCATAATTTCCACCCATTTCTAAGGCACTTGGGGGAAGAGGATCCTAAATGATGTTGTGTGCGAAGCCCTCAGGCGGAGGTCGCAGCCGCCTTTCCCACTAATGCACTTGTGTTTCCTGGATCTCTCTGCGTTCCGTGTGGAGCTTTCAATTAAAACCAGCTGCCAGTGGTTTTACAGTGGTGGGATGCATTTGGTTTTGCAAAGTCTGTCCAGAGATCGGGTACCACCTGGGCACACCTGCCAGCTAAAGCCAGAACAGTTTTTTTTTTTTTTTTAAATTTTTTCCAGCTTTTATGGTACGTTGCTGATTTGAAGTAGAAATTCACTGATAGGGATTGACTTTCTGTCGTTCACAGAATCTGCAAAAATCCTGAACCTCACCTTGAACAACTACCTCCCAAATTTATGGATTAAAGCATCTTGAGCTTCCAATATCGAAGAATCCTGACTTACAGGTATAGCCTGAGAAGCACGTTGCCTTCCGTAGGAAGGAGTAGGAGTGTTGTGCATTTGAAAAGTCTGGCAATGTCCACAGTGGGGAGTGACATGCAAATATTTGGTAATGTTACCCGGAACCGAAGACTCCGAGGACAAGCACAGGATAGACGCTGGATGGAGCAGCCTTTAGCACTCTGAACTATTCTTCTCCAAGTCAGAAGACACGCATTCAAAGTTAGCTTATTCCCACACACATGCGGGATTATCAGGAGAGCCCTAGTCTCTCGATAATGTTGGATTCAATCTTCGGTTGAACCGCAGTTGCCTGCACTTTGGGACACCTTTTTCCTGTTCATCGAAGAAGTGAGAGAGATTAGATTTTTTCATGTTTTCCTCATTGAACCAGAGACGCTAATGTCTAAGATAAGCGTAAAAGTAGGAAACTGAAGGTCTGGCTTCAAGACCTGTGTTTCTACTCTGCAGCTTTGTTTGGGAGATGAAGCTCTTTTGGTCTCAGTTCTCCCCTGTGCCGACTAATACCTATTTTGAAATTAAGCAATGAAACGAGAAGACGTTAGATGATGGTTTCAAAGATGACGCTTCTTCAAAGCTCTATGCTCATTTTTCATGTACTTCACTTTCCTCCCAATGTGCGCTGTAGATTCCCTCCTCTGGATCATCGCTTGGTTTGTTTTTCTCCCACAACGACCTTGACTTTCCGTTTGATCATCTTTCTCCACCCAGTGTTCCTTTTCTGTCCTGTATGATGCTTTCCTCGGACTGTTCTCTCATAGCTCTGCAATCTGGCAATGGGATCATCTCTCCTACAACCTTTCTCAGTTTACTGTATTCTGCTTTGCCCTGTTGAGCTCTAAAACTGCTAGTCATTGTCCCACCCAAAGAGGAAGCATTTTTCTTGCCCCCAAGCTTGGATCTTGCTGGTTGGATGCTTGGATCAGCATCGGTTGCATTCTGAGCTTAGGTGTCTTGTACACAGCGGATTCCTTGCTATTGCTTTGTGGGGGTCTGTTCCATGAGCATCTCCTCCAATCATCTCCCAAGTGCAGGTGTACCTTTGTGTATAAATCAGACTGTGGCTCCTTTCATTTGTGGAAGGGGCCCTGAGACAGACAAGTATAGTGATTTGCTTTTTTATGTTCTTAGGCAAAGGTCTCTAGATGTGTTACCTGGTGTTTTGTTTTGTTTTGTTTTCCACCAGATCTGTGTTCCTCAAATTTATTTCTGCAAATTTGTGCCAGAGCTCCCCAGGGAGCCTCTCTCTAGGATCAGAACAGCAAGAACATTGGGAGGGTCAAGGGACATGAGTGGTCAAGGACATGGCAGGGTATCTTTGCTGATGCCCCTCTTACAAGCCTTCATTTTTACTCAGTCTCTTCCCCTGGAAGGTGAAGCTCTTTTAGCCAAGGGCTGTCTTTTCTCTACCTTCCATGTAGAGGAAGGTAGAGAAATCTTCACTCTTTTTCTGAATATCACCAGACAGGGCATAATCATAATCATGAGCATTTATAAAGAACATACTCTATCCAGGCAGTGTGTGAAACATTTGGGTGTCACTTCCTTCACCACTCACAACAACTTTATGGATAACTATGATTATACCCATTGTATAGATAAGGAAATCGAGGCCAGCAAAAACTAGATTGGAGCTGGAGAAAAGCTCTGGACTAGCTATAAGCCTCTAGAGGACCATGCTACCTTGGCTTGGATTGTGGATCTTTTTGTCTGGCTTGGAAGGTGGCTTAGTTATCTGGGGACAATTAGACAACAAGATAGCATGCTTTGTGCTAGAGCTGTGCCATGACCGTCTTCAGAATGAAAGAAACTTGGTTTTATATTTACATGGTAGACTCTGGGCACCTCTCCAAGTGACATTCAGGAATGTCGTGTCAACTGGATGCCAGGGTGGGGTTTGGGGTGGGGGGTACGTAGGAGCCCTGGGCCACTGTGGAAGGAAGGAATGAAGTTTGCGGAATTCTGCACAGCTCATGTGGTGGAGCAGACCAGGCAGGTCCCTTTGGTGCTGTAGTTTGGTGACGCAAACTGAGACTTGGAAATATTTCTGCAGAGAGTGTTTGAAATGATGCCTGGAGCAACACTATATTAGCCCATTCATTTAAAAAAAAAAAAATCTGTTTTCTAAAACCAAAGCTGTTTGATTTTTAAATGAGTGATTGAAGTCCTCAGTCAAAGCCCCTAGGTGCCTTTGAGGGATGTTTTGCAACCCCTAACCTTCTGCAGCACGTTTTCTATGTTTTATGTTGTGATATATGGGGAAACCACAAACCTGACTCCAGGGGCCAACTTTCCTGAGCGCTGACTTTGACTTGGGAAATCACGTAGCCATCAGCCTGCAATTGGTGTGTGTTATATAAAATTCAAGTTGTGCGCGGCTGAAACCTATGAGTCATCCGTCTTTGAACTCTCCCTCACTTCCCCTTATCCAAGCTCTGTTGATTTTCCTCTCCGAAACATCTCCCAGTGGTGCCCGCTTCTCTTCCCCACCACCTCCTCAGTGGTCCAGGCCACCGCCATTGTCTCCTGCCTGAACGGACCTAATAGGCTCAGACATCTCTCTGTGCATCTTTCAATCTGTTCTCTTTTTGAATCTGCGGTGGTAGTCTCCAATGCTGCTATGCTCCTGTGAGGGTTCTCCTCCCTCTCAGCCCTATGGAATACCTCCGGTGACATTCCATCCATTGCTTTTAAGGGGAAGTCACAGCTCCTTAACATGGTCCACACCACCATACGCTGTCCTATGCCTCGGATCTAATCTCTCCCGGAGCCTCAGCCCTACTCCCAGTGTCTGCCTTTCTTGGTTCCCTCTGCCTTGGGCAGTTTCTGCCTGCCACAGGGCCATGGTCTTGGCTCTTCTTGCTCCCTGGACTTCCTGCCTTTCTCTAGTAAACGCTTACTGCCCATTGTTCAAATTTCAACTCAGGTGTTTCTCACTGCCTGGTTGGGTTAAATCTCTCTTACCGCCTCCTTCAAGACCCCATGACTTTTCCTCGTGGAGCTCATCACAGCCCACATTTTGCATATGTTAGTGTTATTATAGCATCACGGTTAAGAGGGAGGTTCATTGTCCGGCCTTCCCAATGCCTAGAAATGAGATGCTGGACAGTCACTCAGTTTCTCCTGGCCTCCGTTTGCTCACCTTATAAAATGTGCACAGCGAGAGGTCCTAGGGGTTCTTGGGAGGCTTAAATGAGAAAATATATAGTAACATGCTTTGAATGTTCAGTGTCTCCACGTGGTAAGGGCTGGATAAGTATTAGCTGTACTATTAGTATATGACATTATAGATCTCCATGCACAGCACTGATGCATAAAAGATAATTAATTAATTTAATTAGCTGGTGTTGCTGCAAAACAAATTATCAAAAACTTAGAGGCTTAATATAACACACATTTATTATCTCACGGTTTCTATGGGTAAGGAATCCAGGCATGGCTTAGCGGGACCCTTTGCTTCAGGGCCCCTCACCAGGCTGAAGTTGAGGTGTTGGCCAAGGCTAATGTCTCATCTGAAGGTTGTACTAGGGAAGGGTTGACTTCAAAGCACACGTGATTATTTCTTGAGGGCTATGGGAAGGAATCAGCTCTCAGTTTCTTGTCCTGTGGGCCTCTCCTATGGGGTAGCTTGCTTCATCCGAGCCAGCAAGAGCGACAGTCTGCAGAGAAGACAGAGGTCACATCTGTGACTAATACCAGAGGTGACATCCTGTCATCTTTTAGTTAGAAATGAGTCACAAGTCCCATGCATAATCAGAAGGAGGGGATCGTGCAAGGTCATGAATTCCAGGAGACGTGGAACATTGGAGTCCATCTTAGAAGCTGCCGTCACATCACTCGATGAAATAAGGAGTCACTGTCTATGTGGCTTCTCATGCTAGTAATGAGGCCACAGGATGCATATGGAGAACAGTGTTTACTGAACCCTGTTCCAAGTGATTCCAGTGTGTTAGGAGATGGTGACAGGTGTCCATGGCCTGATGAATTTGAGAGACATTAGATTACCAGAGTTAATCTAGTTGGCGACTTTTCCTGAATTGACAATATCAGTATGACCTGTGATTTTCCTGGAAGAAGACACAGTGATTGGCAAACAATGATCTGTTAATATCGTAGACTACAAGTTGGGAAATGCTGACCCACAACTTGAGTGTGGGATGCTACCCAACCACTGACTTTAATGCAGCTGGTCCAGGAAAGGTGTGAAAGACGTACCTTTGGTACGTAATTGTGGAATAAGTGGATATATGTGGAATTATCACAAAATGACCAGAATTACTTGTTCAACTAGGGAAAAAACAAGGCGAAGATCAAGAGAGCCTCATGGCACTCATGACTTTGTTGCTAGGCCATGAGTGTTACTGTCCCTTGAAAGAGAGTCAGCCTTATTCAAGTGTGTGCTTTTTCTGAAAGGGGGCTACACAAGGGAGTGTGGGTCAATTGGTATAAACCAAACCTGCTTCTAGGAAAACTACTCAAAGAAACTTCTTCAATTATTTTTATAAAGAGAATCGTCTCTATTTCCATTGACTTTGATGACTTAATTTGCTGCTTTCCAGCCCAAACCTTAGCTTATTCCTGACAGACCCCCCCCCCCAATCAGGATGTCTTTGTATTGGCAAACATTGGGTGCTAAGGCCAAAGTCACTTACTCTACAGTCTTCAGAATTATTGCAGCAAATTGAAACTTCAAATACAATTTATGTCATTAACCTCTTAGGGATTATATTTTTGACTTTCCCTTATGTGACATATATCTGGTCACATACTCATTGTGAACCAGTGCTTAAAATGCATAATCCCCAAAGGTTAGGAGCAGTCATTTCAAAGACCCCATATTCATCTCAAAATGCAGAAGTGGGAGATAAGGTTTAAGGAATGGCCGAATGGGACACTGAAATAAACAAGCCATTTCATAGTTCTTAAAATACTTATGGAGTACATTTTTATCTACGAAGCTTGAGAAATGAATTTATTAATCCTTACCACATCCCCCATGTTATTATCAACACACAATAAATATGGAGCTGGGGTTGGAAGGTTAAATTAGCTTTATTTTCCCCCTGCAAGGAAATTGGTATTACTTTTGAATTAGAATGGCGTTGTATTGAGCTCTCCAGCTTTCAGTGTATTTGCCCATTTATGGATATTTTGGGCTATAAGATTCTGGCCGTCAGTTCTGAGATTCAGGTCCAAGTGAAGTCCACGTCTTGTCCAGTCCTCCTGGGAGAATGCAGTTTGTGTCATTTCTTTGAAGGCATCTATCTCTACAGGTAGAGGCTTATCACTGTTTCTTGCCTCCCCTTCCTGCTGGTCTCCATCCCCTTCCACTTCCCTTCCAGCTATCCAAGTGAGTTCTCTCTCTTTTTTCTTTTTAAAATTCTCCTTTGAGGTGTTCTGAACATATACAAATGTACAGAGAACATTGTAACACATGCTTCTATCCCTACGACCCTGCTTTGGAAGAAAATGTTTCCAGTATAATAAGCAGACAGTCCCAGGATCTTTGCCACCACCCACTAACGTACCCTTCTCTTAAGTGTGTCCATCATCCTTCCCAACTCCCGGGGCTTTCTTTACATTTCACTACGTGGTTATGTGTCTCCAGGTAATATAGGTTATTATGTGCCATGTGTTAAACTGGCATACGACTCACATGGTAAGGTTTATATATTTCTGCAGCTCTTACTCTTTTTCTTTGCTCAATATTGTACGTAGGAGACTGATCTTTGATATGTGTGGCCCTAGTTCATTTTCCATGCAATTTAATATTTCACTCTGAATATGCCATGCTTGGAGTTACATCCTTTTGATAGACATTGAGTTTATTTATACTTTTTCAAGTATAAATATTTGAAATAGATATTTTTGAAATATATTTCAAATATTTGAAAAAAAATATAAATAACACTCCTATAAAGTTTCTTACACATGTATGTTTATAGATACATGCGAGACTTATTTCTAAGGTATATTACAAAGAGAAGGATTGTTGAGTCAGAGAGTGTTGGTATCCTGTATTTTTATTGATGATTGCCAAATTTCTCTCTGATTGAACCATGTCACTCTTAACAGTGTATGACAGTTCTGGTTGTTCCATATGTTTATTGTACTTGGTATTCTCAGATTTTTACATCGGATGGGTTAAAAAAATGGTACTTCATTGGGTACCACTTTTCTAACTCTCTACTTTTCTAATTCCTACCACAACTAATCATCTTTTTAGATGATTTTGTGGTCATTTAGGCTTTGTGTTCTGGAAACTACCTGTCTATATTATTTGTCCAGTTCTCAACTGGATTGTCTTTATTTTTTATTTCTCTTTATTTAATTTATTTTTATTGTCATATTTTTTAAAAAAAGATATTTATTTATTTATTTGAAAGAGAGAGCCAGAGAGAGCACAAGTGGGGTAAAGGCAGAGGGAGAAGCAGACTCCCCTTTGAGCAGGGAGCCTGATGCAGGGTTCAATCCCCAGACCACTAGGATCATGACTTGACCCGAAGGCAGATATTTAACCAACTGAGCCACCCAGGCACCCTTGGATTGTCTTCTTATTGATTTGTAAGTGTTCTTTATATATTCAGGATACCAATCCTTTGTTAATTATGTGTGTGGACAGTATTACTCATATCTTTGTCTGGCTTGTTCTTTATTGCCTTCTGGTTAAAAATCTGAAATTCTTAGCATGGCAAATGTGAAAAATTTGGCCCTGATTTCTCCTGGAGTCTTGTTTCTAAAAATTTTCCACCTCCTACTCATGTTTTGGTAAAAATGTCTCATCCCTATACATTCTTGCTTATGTTGTTCCCTCTGTTTGGAGGGCACTTACGTGATCTTTGTCTGGCTAACATTTATTGCTCCTTTACAAACCACTCTTTGAGGAAGATTTTGCTGCCCCATATTATGGAACCTCTCTGTATTTGCATAGCCCCCTGTGCAGAACTGGGAAGATGTTCAGCTTCTCTTTTCCCAGAAATAGTGCCTGATAGGTTTTGCCACCCACATGTTTGACCCTGGTGAAGGCTTCCCGAGAGATCTACCAGGAATGGGTGGTGAGATGGCCTTTTGAAGAAACTTTCAGCAAGGGTTCAGCTAGAGAATCCAGGTCCTATATAAATTCATCTCGGTGGCATTTCCACTGCATTCCATATCATCCCAGTCTTTTGAACCGGCAACATTTTATCCAGTTTTCAAAGATGGTTACTACTTGGGGAAAAAAAAAATCCCTAAATGTAATTTTTGGAAGAAATTTCATGAAAAAAAATTCCATGACTATTCCCCCTAATCTTTCCCAAGTATTTACTTCAATTGTAGCTCATCAAAAACTTAGCGATTTCCTGCCCAGTGTGAACCTGCATCTGAGACACACCTCTGTTCCATTGATTCTTTTTCTTGTGTGAATGACCAGAACATGCACTGGGACATCTATGATTTTGAAGCTGGGCTTTAACCCAGCTAAGGGGGGTGGGGAACAATGCACCAAACTGTGTATTATTTACACATTTCAATATTTAATTTCCTGTCTCCATTACACACATTTTAGTATGCAGATTATTTGCCCAACATAATTTATCAGTTCCTTGTTAGATAATATTCTCCTCAGGGTACATATTGTTCATATTTAGAAATTCTTATTAATCTCAAGAATCATATTGTTTATCCAACAAAATTATTACAGCTTTGATGAAGCTTTTAAAGTGTAACATGTAAATCACTATTTTCTCACTTTCATAAGCAGCTGAATTTTTGATCTGGTGGATTATTATGGTTTAGAAGATATTTAGTCTTGGGGAAAATGCACAAGATGGTGCAGTCATGTGTAGATGAGGCTATTTAATTAGAACTGCTGTTAATGACAAATTGCCATCACCAGAGCTACCCCTCCTCCAAATTGCCTTTCTTAAATAGATAAATGAGTAGCGCTATCCAGTGTTGTTATAAATAAGATGGGGCTACTATTTAAAGCTATAAATGTTAAAATAACAAATGGCAGCATAGAAGCCATAAAGGAATATTCCAGTATTTTGATCACTTATTTTCTAGATGGTGTATTGATTATTTTACCTGAGAAAATACTAGGGGTGTTCTTTAATGAAAAATCATAAAAGACTATTAGAAAGTGAGAGAAAAGAAGCATGTCCTTTTTTAACATTGTTAAGAAGAAATGCAACTTCCTTGTTTAGGAGTTCCGTTTTTATGGGAGATGATCACATGATCTCTACAGTTGCCCGCCCCAATGTTTAGTCATACCTTCCATCTGCAGAGTATTTTACCTTGTCCAAACATTATTATATCCAGTTACATTTTGTCCTTCTGCTCTCCCTGGGGCGATAGAATTCCTAATTTGACAGATGAGGAAACAGACCAGAACAGGTTATGTGGCTTGAATAAAGCTGAAAAATCAATTAATAACAAAACTAAAATTATAGTTCCCTGATGTCATCCATAATGCCTTCTTGTAATCACACTCAAATTGTAAAATGTGGGAAAGTTGAATATTGCTTACAAGTGATGAGGTTTAAAATACAAGAAGACGTGACAGTGTTCTAGTACTAGAATATTAGAAATAAATGATCAATTCCTCAGCTGCATCCATTGGTCTCTCTAATATATTTTTAGCATTTCCTGTATGTTTTTTTTTTTTTAAAGATTTATTTATTTATTTATTTGACAGAGAGAGAGATCACAAGTTAGGCAGAGAGGCAGGCAGAGAGAGAGGAGGAAGCAGGCTCCCTGCTGAGCAGAGAGCCCGATGTGGGACTCGATCCCAGGACTCTGAGATCATGACCTGAGCCGAAGGCAGCGGCTTAACCCACTGAGCCACCCAGGCGCCCCTCCTGTATGTTCTATAATGAAATCTTTTCCTTTCATTGTTCACATACAACTCAAGTCCAGTGAACCTTCAACTGAGGGGAAATGCTTGCCATTTTTGGATTGTTTAGGGATTCTACCTTTGGCTTATTTGAATTAAGTCTATGAGATCTACAATTTTTATTACTAGGATCAGTGTCTCATCCTTTTGTCCTCTTTTCTGTTCTTAGTGACAATGAGGTAAGAACCAATACAACGTTCAAATCAATGGCCTTACCTTACTATACAGAGGAATTGTAACAAAGCCTTCGCGGGACACAGCTGGAAATGTCTGTTCATCAGTTGCTGTAAGAACACTTGAATGCTATGCCTTAGTTTTAAAACCTAGGTACTGGAGGGTGAGCTCTATGAAATTCGAGGGCACCTGTAGTTGTTTTTTAGGCACTCCTGGACTTTTTCTGGGAGTTCCGGTTTGTGGTTGAGTGGAAAGATCACAGAAGGAGCATCTCCATTCAGGTCCCTCCTCTTTCCCAGATCCTTCTTCCCTCCTTGACCATGATGCTGGGACTTTTATTCTACATAATGAATTGGGCAAAGGATAGGCAAAATTGAGAAATCCTTCTCGATTCTGGTATTAATTGAGCCAGGTTCAAGTTCATAGTCAGTGCACTTAAAATGTCATTTCCCAGTTCAGAAGACTGCATCTTGTCCTTGATCTTCTGAATGTATGCCTGCTGAGTCTTTGTATTTCAACAGAAGAAAATGGGCATATGGAGTGAAAATTAATGAATATATTTGGTTGTTTATTAGGCTCTGATTGCAAAAGGCATAAGATTCTTGGCTCTATGTTTGATTTGGCCCTAAGCTCACCTTTCCCTCTTTCTTATGTATAGTGCATCTCTCTATTGAGAGGGACTACTGATAAACAGAACCATACCAGCCCTTTGGAGAGTCAGTCTGAAAGTTTTTGACCAAAAATCATTCTTCTTTTTCATGTATTGCAAACTCAAGTGCATAGTGAAGTCGGAAGCATCGGTGAGTTAGAGCAGGCTGAGGCACGCAATTGTGAGCAGCTGTGGTCATGTAGTATCACCCTGTCCAAAGGCATGGTCTGAGGTCTCCAGTCAGCTTCTGCAAATTGGTGTCCTGCTGAAATGCAGGCCCACTGTTATGCAAGCCTCTTGTGTTTTTCCCATCGCAAGTCAGAAATCTGAATTTTTTATGTGAGATCTCTTGATTTCATAAGTTGAAAAATAAAAAAAGCTAAGTACATCACCACATAGACTACACAAAATATGCCAGCTTGCAACTACTTATTTCCTTTTGTATTAGGAAACCTGGTTGAAGAAGGGAGATGAGATAAAGCTCATGGAAAAACTTCCCCGTTTACATGTTGTTGTCCACACCTCGATGCATAGGAGGTATACCAAGCCAAATGATTTCCTGCCATACAGACAAGGCAGAGCAAAGCTTCTTACCCCAGTATATGTAAAACTTTGCTTATATATTCATTTTTATGGGGAAAATGTCCATTGCCTTTATGCCATTTTCAAACGTGTCCCACCCTAAAAGGTTGTGAATCTATTTTGTTGTGTCCTTGACAAGTTGTCATCTAGTTCTACTTGAATTCCCCTGGGGACAGGAAACTTAGTATAGCACAAGATAGCCCACTTTTGTTTTAGACAGTTTGGAAGGTAGAAAACTTCTCAATGGCAAAAATTCTTACTCAACTTCTTTGTTATTAGGAGCCGAAAAGGCATCTAATCTCCAGGAAAATGCACTTGAAAAAAATAATCTTAGAAATTAAGAGGTTGCTGTAATTTCCTGTAACTATTATCCATTCTTGGAAAAAAAATGAACATTATTAAATTGTGATAGTTACTAATGGAATTTCTAATTCTTTTACAATTAAGGTCATTGAATCTTTATGTCTTGACCTTCATTCTGAGACTATTTGCATGAAAATAAAGGCTCCAAGTTTCATCGTGTTCTTTTGATTCATTTAAGCTTTTTTTTATATCATGGATTTCTAGAAAATGTAGAGCTGCAAATGATCTGTGTGTCTGAGGTAGAACAGAAAACCCAACAGCCTGAGAGTCAGAAGATGTTGGATTGTTCTGCTCAGTATTAACTGTGTCATGTTGAGCTGGGTGGCTCAGTTTCCTCATTTGAATGTGGCATCGGATAAAGTCCTTAATGGATTGTGTGACAAACCAATATGAATGGGCAGTACACTGTAGGAATCAGCCCAAATCTATTTTTCCTGTTTGTGATACTGAGTAGTTTAACTTTAATTTAACTTTTCTAGGCCTCAGTTTCCACCACTGTACAGTGGGGCTCACCATTCCTGCTTACAGGGGTGTTTTAATGATTAAGTGAGATGATGAATGAAGGCTTAGAGAATGTCTTACATACAGTAGATATTCAATTAATGTTGGCAATTAATATTTTGATGATGCTGATAGAAGTAAAAGCACTGGGTAAAATCAGAAGCTTGAAATCCTTATAATCACCTGGAACCTTCATTTTCAATGCAAAAAGTGTTTGAGCAACCCCAAGGTAAGAAGAGCTTGGTCGACACGTGCTTGAAAGCATGGGAAAACTTCAAAAGATGCCAGTTAGAATGTAGGACAAGGAGCTTAAAAATATGTTTTAAATCTTTAAAACAAACAGATAGATTAAGGAACAAAATGTAGAGTTAGTATGAGATTTGGCTACAACAAGAGATCTCAAAGAAACTTTACTTTGTGGTAGTGCATTCAAGCTATAGGCCAAGGCCTTGGGTGCCTTTCTTGATATGGATGGGTTGGAAAGCCTGCTTAAAACTCATTGCTTTCCAGCCTCTGGTTTTTCAGATGTGGGGCCCCAGCGGGACATCCTCTGACGACTTCATGATCCTGTTCTCCTCAATGTGAATTGCTGGGCAGCAAAGACCCCTGATGTAGGTTGTTGGTAGCCTTGAACCCCACTATGACTTTTTAAAATAGTGATGGTGTATGGATGTGGGCAAAAAGGAGTAGGGGGAAAAATCAACATTGGAGAAAAAAATAAAAATGTGTGCACCCAGAAAATAACTCAAGCCCTTTTAAAAATTTGTTATTGAGTGCAGAATCTTATGTAGGGAGAGATTCTGGACAGGATCAAGGGAAATAGAATCCCCATTATAAAGATAAAGTGAAATTAGAAGAAGGTGATCTTTTCCTTGACTAATTCACTTAGTTCTCCCACTGTTAAGGAGAAAAGTTGTTGATTTCATACTTTATTACAGGCAAAAGGGACAAAAAAGTCGCAATTATTTTGTGCCATTAGCCTGTCTTTCTTTGTTTGGGGGTGTGCTATGACAGAATAAAGGTCTGCGCCTCAGAAATAATGAGCAAGGAGAAGCTATGGGCATAGTTGGTACATTCGTCCTTTTGTAGTGAGTACCCAGAGCCATTTTATTTGGGAATTGAATATTTGAGGGCTGGGGGGTCCCTCCCCCCGAAAGTGCAAAGACCCTGAAGCGTGACTGCTCCCTCCATTTCAGGATTTGAGTGGCATGTCGAGATCCTTCCAGCACGAGGTGCATAATGCATTGTGCAGGCTGACTCCCATGTGGAAGAGAGCACAAAACTTCCTTATGCATGAGGCATTTTTAGCAAATTGGACCCCATTTCAATCTTGATGAAACTTGATGACATTTCCAACTTGCAAGTGCACAAAATGAAAAAGCAAATTTTTAGCTATTTATGTGTCAGAACATCAAAAGCTCAAAAGCCATAATTAAGGGTGTCAGCATGGCAGGGAGACCATATTTCTACTCTTCTCAGGGGTCTTATGGGTCTCTCCTTGGAGGTTAGATGAAGCTCCTCTTCCGCTTGAAGACTTGAATCAGACAATTTGGATTTCATGAGCCCCACCTGGGAGACTGCCTCCTCACTTCCAACCCTGTCATGTTGATATTTAGTGTTTTTCCTCTCTCTAGTGAGAAGAGATATTTGGGAAATGACTCTGTAGTTGATGCTCCCTATTCCTTAGTTTCCCTGTGCTGCTTTCTGGAAATCCGAAGGCAAATATAGAAGAAACAGTGATTTGATGTGATATTTTAATTCCTTTTCATTTTGTGTTTCTAGTCTATGCAGTTAACTTTCTGACTTTATGTTTGGGAAACACATAAAACGAGCTTTTAGGATGTGCTCTTTAACACATATATAGGTATAATAGAGTTGAACATAAATGTGTCCAAATCAATGGAAATAAATGGACATTAAAAATTTAAAAAGTATCCACTAAAACTAGCCCTTCTAAACTTCTACTGTGTGTATGTGCTGAAATATGGCTCTGATTCAGTACGTCTGGAGAGAACCTTAAGATTCCACATTTCTAACATGCTCCCAGGTTGAATAGCACTGATGGTCTCTGAGTCACACTTGGAGTGGCAAAGCTTTTCATATCTTTCCAACCCAAGGAGGAGTCTTAAAATTCAGCTGTGGTCACTGTGATTATCAACAGGTGCACTTGTCTGGGATATACATGTTTTAGTTAAGATCGCCTTTGAATTTTATAACAGAAATATTATTAAAATTAATCCCTAGTACCGCTGTCGCCTGTTAATGATTCACAAAAATCCTTGCCTAATAAGAGCTATTTTCTGAAGAGCTCACATTGAATTGCAAATACTCCTTCTAATCTGAATGACATCCACAACTCACTTACACAGCCCTCGCTGGAGACAGAGCCGCTCCTGCAAGTGTTGGACACCCATTACGTGCAATGTATTGTCTTGAGGGTTGTGTGGAAGGATGTTGGATAAAGCACAGATCTGCTACCAAAAAACTTAAACTCTATCATGGGTGGGGTGGGATAGGGGAGATAGAGCATAGACACATGAAAACCACCCATAAAATGGAGGCTATTTGAAATGATATCAGATCTAAGAAAGACCTAAAGTAAAGATTCATTAGATTCAAAGGCAAGAGAGAGAGTTCGTCTGATGGCAGAGCCCAAGAGAGCCTTCATGGAGCAGGTAGCATCTGAACAAGCCTTGAACCATTGGGCTTAGGAGTGTAGAAATGCGGCTATGAGTGAGGACCGAGGTGCAAATGTATTAAAAGGAAGGAAACTCCAAGAACAGACATGACAGGGAAAGGAGCTTATGTGTTATAAACTGGGAATAGTTTCCATTTGGCGGAAGTACAGATTTCATGCAGGGATTTGGTTGACAGGAACCTTGGGAAGAAAGTTGGAAATCAGTTTAAGAGCCAGTGGAAGATGTTTGGCTTGAATTTAGTAAGCAGTGAGGAGCTGTCCCTTACTCCACTGGCTTATTCTCAGCTCTCCTTCCGAAAGTTCTTCAGTCTTACAGATTTGAATTGTGTGTGTATGGGTGTGTTAATTGATATTTTAATTCTTTTAAAATTCATTTTTGATAATCTATAGAAGAGATTATAAAAAGAAGATAAGTTTGCGTAGGAACTAACAGGAAGTGGAGGGTGGAGAGAAGGAGGATTCCATGTACTGCCCTCTGAGAGGTGACTTTCTCTTATAAATTGCAAAGAAGGTATAATCCAGAGTAGTGGCATTTTTCAACTAGGAAGCATTTGAATTTATGCCTCTTACATGGAAGGCATCCAGCAATGTGTTAGGTGACACGGGAGGGATAAACTTAGGTACATCTTCCTGAATCATCAGTTTCATTCATAGTTTCATACCACACTATGTAATTTAAAGCTTTTAAAAATATATTAGAAACAATTATATTTATCCTTAAATTTAATTTATACGGTAATTAACACTCGTCTAAAATCAGTCAGAGGTACCATTTTAGATTTAAATGTGTTTTCCTCTTGTTTTTTAAACTTTAATGTTTACTAACACTGGTTATGTTAGACTGTTTTAATTAAGAGCTCTTTTTCATTTAAAAAAAGTGTATATATACATAAAGAATTAAAAAAAAAAAAAGCATGCTAATCCTTCATTCTGTTAATCATACACACAGGATGCCTGACTCTTCACGCTACGTGGCTTTAATAGGAGCAAGGCGCCCTAGTGGCAGCCTGGTGAATTGCAGGCATAGGGACAAGAGGGAAGTAACCTTTTGAGTGATTAATGTGAAAGGCTAAGTTTATCGATCTAACATACATGCTACGGATAGACTAAGCCAACATCAAGCCTGGCATAGTTTACCTATGTTTTTCCTGATCGCTACTCCTCCCCCGCTATCATATTTTAAAACTCCAGATATACTGTATATCTGCTTATATTCTGTGGTCCTTTGGAGGGCCACAAATCAGTAGGATATCTAAGATTTAAAAACCCATTAGAACCAATTTTTGTCTCTTCAGAGCATTATTTCCCGTTGATGACACACGATCTAGAGTTTTCCAGCCTCTTCCTCTTTGGTGTGAGATCTTGTCTTCACACTCTTGCCGCTACTTTATGCTGGATCACCTGGAGCCACCCTTCTATCAAACAGACTTGTCAGAGAGTCACTTACTGAGATGCCTGCTATTGAAACCCAGAAGAGGTACCTCTACTAAACATTCCTTATTAACGCAAGTCCTCTTGTATCACCAAAGTAATTAGTTCTGCTGATTGATTGACCTTTTCATCATTCACCTAGACTAGATTCATCACCATTCTCAGGTTTCCCCTTTTCTTATAGTCATTGCTCTGAGGTCCTTGCTGCATGGAGCCTGAATTTATCTAGTTATAGTGAGTCCTGGAATTCTCCCTGCTAAACTGGGCCAACAGCAGATCCAGAGGTACTTAAAGCTGGATTCCCATTCCTCCCAGTCCATTTATAAATGGTAATGAGTTGACAAACAGGAGAAGAGCTTGATCTTCTATGCCCTAGAGTTTCCATCCCTCTTCTCTTTCCCTGAAATCCAGACTCTAACTAGTAGGACTATGTGTGTCCTCTTGGGTTCTTTCCCACACTTAATTTCCACAAAAGTTCTGTAAGACATTTATCAAGAACATCCCCATATTACAGGCAAAGAAAAGATCACACAGCTAATGCATGTTGGATCCAGCCCTTGAACTCAGGGATCTCTGGCTCTAAAATCAGTGTTCTTATCTTATACTGTCTTTGAGAGGTCTGCCAAGGCCTCTCTAAATGGAAGTAATAACTTATTCTTTCTTCCCCTCTATTTCTAGACAGATCCCTATATTTGTCTTTTCATGTAGTCATTCACTCAGCAGCTATGTACTGAGCAACAACTAACTGATAGGATATCTGATAGTTCCTATCAGAAACTTTGCAAGTCATTAGAGATACTATAGTGAAAAGCATCCTTTCTGTTTTCAAGGGGCTCAGAGTTTATGAAGGAGATGGACCAGTGACTTGGTATCTCTAACTGTGTCTGGTGCAGTAATGCTAGTGAGAGCTATATGGTGCTGTGGGAGAGGCACCCAACCCAGTCTGTCTGGTGGTGTGGAAATTGTGGAATTACCCAGAAAACCTTGTGCTGGACAATCATCCTGTAATGCCATTATATGTCTCTGTGTCTTCCTCTCCATTTTCCTACTCTGTAAGGTTCTCAAAGGCTAGCACTGTCTTTTCCATGGTTGATTTTCCAGATGCAGCTATTATTTGGTACTTTGTCAAGGCTGCAAGTCCTAGAGCTTAGGGTGTTTCTCTTGCTATCTGCCACAAGCTCTTGTGTGCCCAGGAAGAATGTCTTTGGACTCTTCTGGTTTGAAGATGCAGCAGCCTATTTGACCTAACTTAAGTGAAGACAGGTGATTTATTAGAGGACTACAGGGGTGTATCATGGAAATCAAGTGTGGAATACAGCTGATCCTTAGAAGAAAAGGAGAATCAGAAATAGAAAAAAATGTCAGAATTCTCTGTTTTTCATTCTTCTTTCTCTTGCTAAACAAATATATTCCTTTTTATGTCCATGGTATAAAATATGGCCACCTTACACCTCCCAGATTTAGTTATTTTAGGTTCAGTCACACAAAAAGACAATATAGCTCTCTCAGTCTCAATTATAAGTTCTCTGAAGAGGCAATCAGATTGGCCCATTTTTGGGTCAGTAAGATATGGCTGTTGAGGACCCATTCTTGTAGAGTAGGGAAAGAGGTGGTGAAAAGCAGTTCTCAGAGAAAGGAGACATTTTTGTGAGCTTATCAGGCACTGCAAGAGATGACTCCTATTTGGATGGTTGAGAGAAAAAGCTCTTTGGTGTGCCAGGATACCTCTCCCTGGACATAAGAAGTTCACAAACTTCTAAGAAGAAGCCATTCTTTGATGAAATGTAAGACTCCCCTGAAGCCATTTCCTCACAATGATTCTGGTTTTCCTGAAGGACTCTGCTCTTATTTGATCAAAGTAATGTCCCTTGGTTTAACCCCTTGGATAAATGATGATTTTTTTCACCAAGAATAGTGTGCTATATTGATCTTGGACCTTTATATAATGATGTGTGTGTGTGTGTGTGTGTGTGTGGCAGGAGGTGGGGGGAAACTTCTAGCATTTCTAATACATGGACCAGAGTTAATGAAGGTATTTCCTAACTGCACATGAGAACACATGAATAGGCTAGGCAGAATAAATGATAAAAGAAATTTTTAAAAACAATTAATAGCTGAGTTAAAAAGAAAGAAAAGGAAATATCCAAGAATCAAGGACTTATTAACAGAAGAAGTCATGTCCAGGATGGTTTAAGACATGAGAGTATACCCTTTACACTGATGTGGGAGATTAATACACAGCTTAGACCACTTTTCAAGCCAAATAAGGAGTACCATGGAGTTGTTTCCATAACTTGTGGTACATGAAACTTCTCCAGAAAAATAATCTCAGCTAAAGATGTATTCACAAAAACATTAAAAATCACACGGGGGAATGATCCATTATTAGCGAATCAACTGACTCTACAAACAGAGGGATTGATGCTAAAATGACCTTGGGGTTATAAAACGGTATTATTTAGGTAGGTTTAAATTGATTAAAGTCTTCGTGCATGAGGAGGAAGAGAATCAATGCAAGAACAGGCAATTTTGATTTCAAAATCAGGAGTATGACCATATAAAAAATATGGTCATAAATTAAACCTCAGTGAATAAGTCAACTAGCAGATTAGATAGAGATCTATTATTTCTTAATAATTCCAATCACTATCCTGAAGGATAAAAAATTAGAAAATAAAGAAGTCACATTAAAAGATATGCAAGATGAAATAAGAAGATCCAAGAAATTTACTGGATTTTCTGGAAAGAAAGGTTATAGTGAATAGGAGAAATACTGTATTATAGCTGCTAATTGTAAGTACTGATAAAGATACAAATCTTCAGATCGAAGAGTTATATTGAATCCTAAGTGAGGTAAATAACAAAATGATCTTCTAGAAAGATTGTAAATAAGCTGTAGAACACCAAAGATAACGTAAAAACCTTAAACACAACAGGAGAAAAAAGATAGATTTCTTCCAACGGAGCAAGCATTCCACGAAGAGTAGAAATCGCTTAAGTAGTAGCATGTGTGAGAAGACAATAAAAATCTGCAACATGAGGAGAGAAATAACTATCAGCTCACTGTTAGGCAGCAGGCTCGTCTACCATTAGGGGCATCTCCTCTCATAGAAGCTTGCTAAAATCATCATAGGAGGGGGCATCTGGGTGGCTCAGTGGGTTAAAGCCTCCGCCTTCGGCTCAGGTCAGGGTCCCAGGGTCCTGGGATTGAGCACTGAATTGGGCTCCCTGCTTGGCGGGGAGCCTGCTTCCTCCTCTCTCTCTCTCTGCCTGCCTCTTTGCCTGCTTGTGATCTTGTCTGTCAAATAAATAAATAAAATCTTTAAGGAGGGTGGGCATTAGGAAGCCAGGAGGCAAAGGGTGGGATGGAAGAAACACGGGTGGTCCAAGATATTGGAAATTGTGTGAGTCGGCCTGAAAGGGTATGGATTGGAGGAGAAAAGACTAATATAGTAGAGGGTGAAAAACCAAGCAGAATTGCACTATTCTATCAGACAACATGACTGACCAGAGTTCAAGTGCTCTTGGGTACATCTAAAATGATTCTATATGCTGTTAAGAAAGTGCAGTAAAAATTTAAGTTTAAGATATATTTTTTTAAAGATTTTATTTATTTGACAGAGATCATAAGCAGGGAGAGAGGCAGGCAGAGAGAGAGAGGAAGAAGCAGCCTCCCTGCTGAGCAGAGAGCCCGATGCGGGGCTCGATCCCAGGACCCCGAGATCATGACCTGAGCCGAAAGCAGAGGCTTTAACCCACTGAGCCACCCAGGTGCCCCTTAAGTTTAAGATTTTTTGGGGGGGGGAGGGGCCTGGGGAGGAGCATGAGAAAGGCAAAAGGAAAGCATGACAAATAGGTTACTATTTATAAAATAAAATGGCAGAAATAAATCCAAATATTTTCATAATCGCAGTTAATAGACATGAATAAATTTTGCCACTGGATGATGTGATGCATACAGTGGTTTAAAAAAATCCTAGTAAATAAATAAATAAATAGATAGATAAATCCAGTTATATATTCTTTCAAAAGACAGACCTTCAATATAAGGGCACCTACTATGAAGGGGACTTGGGTTCTTTTTAATCTCGTGAAAACTCTAATGAAGTCACTAAAGCTCCTTTCTCGTGATAGATGTGGACATTCTCATGCCCCTGCTCTGGAATACGGAGTGCCTTCAGTGAACAGGAAGTAACAGCAATTGAACATAGCCGGATGTGGGATTCCAAGTATTTTAATGCTTTGTAACATCAAATTGAGGAACTGCTGATCTGTGTTTGCCCCAGGAGTAGTTTTCACAGATGGCTGAGAATAAAGCATATGAAAGGACATATATGTCTCCTTTTAGACAAAACGGACACATCTAAGAGCATATGGTATAGTTATTTTAATTATGAAGGTTTACCACACCATGATTACTGATGAAATAGAAATCCGAAAGCCACAAAAGCATTAATTAGCTGTGGCAATGCTATGACATAAAGCTCTTGTTTTCTTGTTTTCCTGAAATCCATTTTTTCATGTTATTAAGCTGTTGATATTTTGATCATGCACATAGTTCTTAAAAGCCAGAGTAGATAATAGGGCCAGGTTATATTCATGTAACTGCACACAAAGCAAATTTATAATTATATAAAATCCACGTATAGACTGAGGCAAAGTTGGGTGGCTTTTGAAAATGTAGCTAATCAAATCTCACTCCCTATTTATCTGAACACATCTATATTTGCATTTTCCTCCAGCGATTCGGATAATGAAGGGAGAGCTGGCCTTGAGGGATCCAATCTAGCACATTCGTAAATAAAAAGTGACGTGTACAAGTTGATCCCCTGTGAGGATTCTGAAAGTCAGATATGGTACACTGACACACTGAAACAGGTGTTATGGGCTGAATGATTGTATTCCCTGGAACTCATTTGTTGACGTTTGAACCCCCAGTGTGCTGGTATTTGCAGGTGAAGCCTTTGGAGGGGAATTATGTTTAGGTGAGGTTGTGCAGATGGTGTCCCTGTGATGGGATTCCTGTCCTTAGGGTCCAGAGCTTTCTCTTTCTTTGCCTTGTGAGTGTGTGGTAGGAAGGCAGTCATTTGCGAGCTGGGAGAGAGGATCTTTCCCAGGATCTGAATCTACCAGTATCTGGGTCTTGGACTTACAGATTCCAGAACTGTAAGAAATCACTGTGTGTTGTTTAAACCACTCGGTGTGTGGCATTTTGTTACAACAGCCTGAGCTGACTAAGACAACGGGGCTCCCTGATGAGGCTGGAATTAACAAGCGGATCAAACTGGAGGGGCCCGTTCATTCATCTCTGTTGTTATGCCCACCCGAGGGGCATGTGGGAAGGGAGATTGCACCTTGAGTAGCCTGTAGACCACATGCGCCAAATCTCTGGTGTGTGCCAGTCTGCTTGCATGTGTTCATAATAAGAATATTTAAAACTGAACCTTACTTTACATTTTGTTGAGCATTACAAGTGCATTACCCTATGCTTCTTGCCTTAATAGGCTCTCAGGAGGAGCTGATGAGACATCCAGTTGCTGTATTCTTAGCTAATCTTCCTTTTGGCCTCATGGAGAAAATATCAGGCAGTTTTTTTTTTTTCCTCCAACAAAACCTCTTTGTAAATAGAGTAAAATATACATAAAAATTAAAAAGGAAGAAGTCACACATAAATTGTTTATGCAAATGGGCATCAAAACACTTGAATCAAAGGCATTTTTAGTAACTTTTCTATTTACCGTATTTGTGAAGAGAGTCATTTGAGCTAAAGTGGGTAGAGGTCACAGAGTTTCACAAACAGTGCTTATATTTTTGTGATTCTTGCTGACTCTGTTTAGTCCGTGCTCGTTCATATCTCTGGACCCAATGGTGAGTTCAGGGAAAAGGAGAAACTTTGAGAAATCAGCACATTGGGAAGAGAGTATTAAGGAAACATCTTTGACATAGACCAAGTAAAGATAAAGAACACTGAATTTTTGTGATAAAACATATTCCATAGTGATTCAAGCATAATGTGGAGTTCAAAGGATCATTATATATAAAGATATGAATTATTTTAATGGAGGTTTTATTCTATTTTTCTGTTGAAAAATATATTTATTCTAACTTAGTATTTTCAATGTTTTTTTTTAATTAAATTTATTTATTTTCAGCATAATAGTATTCATTATTTTTGCACCACACCCAGTGCTCCATGCAATCTGTGCCCTCTATAATACCCACCACCTGGTACCCCAACCTCCCACCCCTCCACCACTTCATTCCCCTCAGATTGTTTTTCAGAGTCCGTAGTCTCTCATCGATCACCTCCCCTTCCAATTTCCCCCAACTCCCTTCTCCTCTCCAACTCCCCATGTCCTCCATGATATTTGTTATGTTCCACAGATAAGTGAAACCATATGATAATTGACTCTCTCTGCTTGACTTATTTCACTCAGCATAATCTTTTCCAGTCCCATCCATGTTGCTACAAAAGTTGGATATTCATCCTTTCTGATGGAGGCATAATACTCCATAGTGTATATGGACCACATCTTCCTTATCCATTTGTCCGTTGAAGGGCAGAAAGATTCCCTTCTTTTTTTTTTTTTTAATAAACATATATTTTTATCCCCAGGGGTACAGGTCTGTGAATCACCAGGTTTACACACTTCACAGCACTCACCAAAGCACATACCCTCCCCAATGTCCATAATCCCACCCCCTTCTCCCAAACCCCCTCCCCCCAGCAACCCTCAGTTTGTTTTGTGAGATTAAGAGTCACTTATGGTTTGTCTCCCTCCCAATCCCATCTTGTTTCATTTATTCTTCTCCTACCCACTTAAGCCCCCATGTTGCATCTCCACTTCCTCATATCAGGGAGATCATATGATAGCTGTCTTTCTCTGATTGACTTATTTCGCTAAGCATGATACCCTCTAGTTCCATCCACATTGTCGCAAATGACAAGATTGCATTTCTTTTGATAGCTGCATAGTATTCCATTGTGTATATATACCACATCTTCTTTATCCATTCATCTGTTGATGGACATCTAGGTTCTTTCCATAGTTTGGCTATTGTAGACATTGCTGCTATAAACATTCGGGTGCACGTGCCCCTTTGGATCACTATGTTTGTATCTTTAGGGTAAATACCCAGTAGTGCAATTGCTAGGTCATAGGGTAGTTCTATTTTCAACATTTTGAGGAACCTCCATGCTGTCAATTTTTTAGTGGAGGTTTTATTTTATTTTTTAAAAGATTTTATTTATTTATTTGACAGACAGAGATCACAAGTAGGCAGAGAGGCAGGCAGAGAGAGAGAGGGAAGCAGGCTCCCCACTGAGCAGAGAGCCTAATGGGGTTCGATCCCAGGACCCTAGATCATGACCTGAGCTGAAGGCAGAGGCTTAACCCACTGAGCCACCAGGTGCCCCATAGTGCAGGTTTTAAATCACAATGCAAGTTTTGTTCAAGATATAGCTTCCTTTAGGGTTGGTATTGGCCAGTCTTTTAGGTGGTGCGCCTTATTTTCATATTTTTGATAAGCATTTTTATCGCTATTCACAATAATCTTGTCATATCAGAGAAATTTGTGCCAATATTTCCCTAGGCATAGGGAGAGAGAAAGCAGTGAAGAACAAGGCCTTTGCAAATCACACAGAGAATGACGGAATCAAATCTACAGGTCTGGATTTGAAGGAGATTTAATTTAAATCAGGTGGTTATTTCAACTGGCCCAGGTAAACTTTGACAAGATTGCGAAAGATGCCTATTACTTCTGGTCATTCACTATAACAATTCACTGTTCATTAGCTCGTGTTCATTAAGTGGTTGCTCTCTGCTGGGTACTGGTGAGGATTTCAGATGTATTTTTCTTCTTTATTCCTCTCAATAACCCTCCAGATACCTAATATTATAATCTCTCCACTTCTAAGAGAAAGGAGGCAAAATCCAGAGATGGCAAGTTAAAGCTTGCTGGTAATTTGGTCAAGATAGAATTTGAACCTGTGTCTCCTGGACCCTAAGGATCATGTGTGTAACGGCTGTGTGAGATCAACCTAGATATCATCAGTCAAGAGCTTTTCAAAAAGAGTTGTAAAATAAAAGTTAATGTTACAAAGATTCTTCATGAATAATTTCATGAAAAGATCCTTTCTCCGATAGTCATGTATTAATACATACTTAAATATATATTAAGTATGTAAATTAAATTAAGCTGGTGAACTTCAAGCATCCATATCTTGTCTAGAGAGGTAGGGCTGAAGGATGCTGATTAAGGCAAAATGTGGATTCCATTTCTTTCATTTTGTCATTAAAGTCTTTGCCATTGTAATGAACCCAAAGCACTTTATAAAATGGAATGAGTGAAATTAATAGATGGAGGCAGTTATAAGGGATTTCTCATTCCAGCTGGAACAATGTCTAGAGACACTGAAAATAATTCACTTAATCTCACCCTAATGTAGTTTCCCATTGAAATGGATAAACAAATGCTTTCTTTAAACAAGATTTGAACCGAACAAAAAAGACCCACCCATTTAAAATAATATACAGGTGGAACCACTCAATCTGACATGTGCCTTCGAATTTCCTCCAGCGTTGTTATCTCAAACATGTTGGCTTGGGTTTGTGAGATAAACCAGTGATATTCAGCATCGGAAAAGTTCAGATTCATGTGTTCCTGAGCTTAAGAACGCTGCCCACACCTCTGTGAAAGTTTGGAACGTGTTCTAGGATTCTGGATGCAGAGTTCTTCCGGTCACGAGTTCCATTGTAGGAGTTTTGCCCAAACCACATCATAAAGTTAAATTTGTGACACTCCCTTTGATGTGAAGGCAGAAAGATGAACAAACGTAACCAAATTCATGGCAAGAGAAAGAAGAGCGGGGAGATGGATGATAAGAACTCCAACATTCATCTAAGCACGAATATTAGAAATTACTACATAGGGATAGGAAAAAAATGGCTTCAGTGAGTGACTTGGTTTCCAGTTCTCTGAGCAGGGTGATGCTTCTCTTTTTTAAAGAAATTGTCTGCATTGCCGTCTTCCATTGTGTCATATTTTATTTTGATTTAAAATAATTTCTAGGATTCTCTCATTTTGCTGTATTCTCTCTCTGCACTTTTCAATAAATGATCTATTTATTTACATGAAAAGCAAGCTGGGCTAATGCAAAGACAACATGCAAGACATTTTCCAGCCCATTTTCTAATGAAAACCAATGACAGGTTTTTTTTTTTTTTTTATTTGGTTATAAGTTTCATTTGCTTAAAATGAAAAATGTATTCTTAAAATGAAATAAAAAATATCACATTATCAGTATTTCTGGCAGCAAGTGAATGAATCCTTATTCTGAATAGATCCCTCTGAATGGCCACTCTATAACTACCGTGTTTTGTTAGAAAAGTATATTAAAAAGTAGAAACAGCATCCTGAATGAAGAAAAGGGATAGAAACAAAGTATAAAATATGTAATCTTTAAGAAGAAACTTATCAAGGAGAATCTTAGTGAAACTTTAAATGGGAGAGTCACACAATCCCAAGGCTTTTCCATTTCCTATTCAATGAATAATTTACTTTTTAGATGAGATTTGCTAACATTATTGCAGAATAACTGTAATTGAAAATTATTAAAGCTCTATCTTTATTGCATTTTAAAATCTGTGCATTTGGTGTTTGACCAGGTCTGCCTCATCATTAGGAGTTTTGAGGGAAAAGCAAAATTTCTGTCGCGCAAAGAATAAAGAGCAAAAACCTTAATTGCTTTCTTGTTTCCCACAAAGATGCTAATCTGATGAACTGAATGTCAGGAATAATAAGACAAAATGATGGTGTACACCCTGCAAAGAGAAAATAAAACATCTTTTTATGTAAACTGTCACCAGAACCTCAAGGAAACTCTTTGCTCTTTCCCTGCCCTGATTTTGAACTGCTTCATTAAAAGTAATTTTGTTTTTCAGGAGGATAACACCCACATTATTCTATAAAAATAATTTTAAGAGAAATCTTCAATTAAGAGGTTATTGTTGCCTGAAAGATTTTTCCATAGTTGGTTGGTAGCTGAAAATGTGATCTTCCCAAGTCTGAATGGAAATATGACATTCATAATGGTTTAAAATAGATAAGTGTCTTGTCTGTTTGAAATGCCAATGAACTTGGTATTATTTATCAGATCCTTTGAAAATGTTGGAATTTTCAGAGGACAGAATTTTCAAAAGGGAGAGAAATTAATCATCAATTCTTTCTGCCTTCAACTGATTGAAAAGTTAAATTAGAGAGACAGAGAAAGCCCTTGTTCAGTGCAGTATTTTGAAAATAAACGAGACATCACGGACTCAAGGTACAGCCCTCCGCTGCTTGTGAATCTTCCTTTTGGTTCATTTGGGATGGAAAACCTGTAAAACTCACGCCACTGGCCATCAGACTGCCATCTTGTCTTGTAAGTACTTGTCTTATCTAAATTTAGGTACTTGCTTGGTCCACTCTGTAATGTGATACATGTTAAGATACATAAATACATATAAACCATTTAGAAGGGAATTTTTAATTCTTAATTCAAAAAAATCCCAAATTAATCATTTGTCCTTCAGAGGGCTTCTTCCCAGTGGACACAGGGAACTACACTTGTCGACTCAAGCCACAAGAATCACTTTGCAACTGAAACAACAGTGTCCTCAATTTGCAGAGTGTGCCCCGGTTCTTGTCACATTTTCTTTATGCATATAAGCCCCAAAGTACCCATAGAGGGGTTTCTATTGACTAAAGATGCCCCTAAAAATCCTCCCCACCACCCTTTCAAACTCTCTTCTGAGAAACAACCGGTCTTCAGAAAAACTTACCATAAAAGAGTTCCAGGTCAAAGAATTCTGTAGAATTCTAAAGATTGAGTTATATTTGTGATGGAAAAGGTGCACCTTAGTGAATATGAAAGGCTCTGAGAAGTTCTGCATTCTTTTCAGCAATCTGTTCTACAGTGTTCAGTGTAGAATGAATTGCTCAGTGCACAACTTTTCAAACTTACTTAATTATGGACCCCTCTTTTATTCTCATCTAGATAATTCTTGTGAGTTAGATACCTTCCTCTTTTACAGGCAAGGTAACAGGTTCAGGGAAGTCAACTGACCTGCCTTGGGTAGTAGAGCTCCTGAATGACACGGCTAAGATTTGAAGCGTCTAAGCCTTCTATCTTATCAGTACCATGACCTAAAAATACAAGGAAATACACTCATTTGAATATATGGACTATTTCCAATTATGGTTAGTATCTTTTTTCTTGGCAATCTTTAGCAGATTTCTTTTTTCCCTCATGTTCATGCTATTGGGATTATGCAAGCAAATAAACAAACCATCCCTCCATGCAGTTACATTTGCTTAGAAAAAGGTTATTAAATTCTGTGCAGTCTAATAGTTAGGAATGGGCCCAAATAGCACACAGAACACATCGTTTTATAACCACCATGTAACAAATATGGAGTCAAGAAATATGAAGTCAAGCAGGAATCTTAACTTAAGCTGGGAATGATAGTCAGGAAAATACTGGGTGAATCAGTAGAGAAATATGAAATAAAGAAATCCATTTGCTTGGGAAGGATTTTGTTTAAGCTAATTTCAGAAATATTTAAAGGATTCAATTTTATATTTAATAGTAAAATGGAAGTTATATTTAAAAAATTTAAATGCATTAAAAGATTTCTGTCAATGAGAAAAAATGTATATGCTTTGAATCTTTATGTAGACATTTCATCTACATGTATCCCTTTCTTTATATACGTGGATATTTTTGTGATTAGGAAAGCATGTGTATGCATATACAAATATATATGTGTATATATATATAACTAATAAAAATGAACTCGTATCTGAATTGTTAAAATACACATTTTTGCTGTTTTAAATGTAATATAATTTTAGATTTCTTTCATAAATGTCCAGTGGACAGATTTATTATTATTATTATTTTTAATTTCCTGCATCAGATCTAGGTCTCTGATAAATACCACAGACAACCCCAGCACTGTAGGATGGGCTTGACAGTTCTTCAATAAAGGACTGTGTGGTTTTTTTGTCAGTGTCTTCCTTCCAGTGACAGCTGCTTTGTTCTTTTCTAGTCAGATTTTCTAGTTAACACATCAAAAGTGTATCTGTGTACACGAAGTACGAAGAAAACAGTTCAAAGAGGTAAGAGATTCACTTTTAACTCTTGCTACATTTTCCCCACACTTGTCATAAAAGATGTCTCATATGGAAGCTTCAGAACAAGGTGAGGAGTTCATGACGGAGCCCAGGCACCCGTGGCATTTCAGAACTCAAGTTCTAGAGGGTGAGTTGGTCAGGCAATGGACTGAGAGTCTCCAAATCAGTGAGAACGAATCTGGGCTGAGCAGTTTGCCTTTTCCAGAGACAACCAAGCCCGAAGAGCCAGATACAGCTTTTTATATTTGGTTTATTGCAAAAGACTGATTTCTTCTTGGTATATCTTTGTGATAGTAGCTGTGTGCTTGATGTACGCAACTCTGGAGCCATTGCTTGGGTTTCTGGCAGTGGGGGTGCCTGCACACACGTGAGAACTAAAGTTAACCAAGCTTCCATGCCTAAATACATGTTCTGGGGCTGGGACTCCAAGATCTTTTTGACTAGGGTGGTTAAGCCTGGACTGGTATGAGCATATTCAAACCCCGGGAGTGTGGTCTCTTGCACGGGCTCCATCTTGAAGCCCTCTAGTGATGAGTGTAGGCAGAGGTCAGGTAGAAGGCAGCTTCTTTTCTCCTTCTCCCTTCTGTACCTCCCCTAAGCCCCGAGTAGGGAAAATGTCTAGAAAGAACTACTGCCTCTCCTCTACCCCGCCCCCACCTTCAGTGAATCAGGTTGAAATACACCAGCCTGGGGTTGTCCCATATGTATTTTTTAGTGTGCCAAGTGAAGCCAGAGCCATAAACATTTATTTTAAGGAATTTTTACATTCGATCTTTTAACAAAGCTTTCGCGCAGGCATCGTGAGAAAAATAACTTTGTCTAATGTTCTTAGGCTTACTTTATAGTTGAGCATGGTTTTAAAATTTGATGTATGTCAGCTTTTCAGAATTTGATATATGTCAGAATTCTAAGGGGCTCTGGAAATCTTCAGCCAGCCCAGGCAAAAGCCATGTGCACAGCAAACAAACAAAACAGCCTCTCATCTCCTGAGCATTCCCGGTACCGTGGTATGCGTGTGGTAGCCTAGGTGACAGGCAAGAAGGAGACAGGATAGTGACAGGGAGGGGACATGGACTAGAGACAGGCTGCTTGGGATCCACTGAGTCAGCCACGTGGCTTACCTTCTCTAAGTTCATTCTCTTTTCTGAAGTGGGGATTCTAATGGTCCCACACTCTTAGTGGGTTTGTTTTTTTCTTGTGGAAGGACAGTTATTCGTGTAAAGTACTTGGCACAGTCTGGACACATGGCATGAATCTCATGAAAGACTGAGTGACCATGTCATTGGCCAGGGTCTCTCAGACCTGGGATTTAATGATTACCTGTTGCGTTCCAGAAGTATATTCTATTATAGTACCTCTGTGGGCCCTTTACTTTGCATTCACTAAGACGTAAATAGTCTTACCTGTCAGGGATTGCATTTTTCACCTCTACTATGTGCAGCCTACAATCAAGAATGTGATGTTCTTCCTAGATCATACCTCTTTCCCATTAATTTTCAATCATTAAAGAACATGAAGGACATAGGTATGCTTAATAAATAAAAATATAATCATATTACAAATACTTAAAGCACAGTAATAATTTCTTTTTCTTTTTTTTCCTTTCTTGAGAGAGAGAGTGGAGATGGAGGGCCGGGGGAGGTTAGGGGCAGAGGGAGAGGGGGAGAGAGAATCTTAGCAGGGTCCACGCTGGGGGGTCTTGATCTCACAACCTGAGCCAAAATCAAGAGTTGGTGACCCCATAGTAATAATTTAAAGTAACAGTAAATGTAAGTAGAAAAACAGGAGAAAAATACCACATATTTTATTCAAGGTCAAGAACTCTGGCAACAGGGCTATTTTACCTATTTCAGGCCTGTGTTCTTTAAATTGTTTTCCTTTAAAAATCATGATTTTAGAATCCATAACTTAAAAAGATTACATCTTTAGGTCTCAGAATGGAATTATTTTACAAAATAAATGCTGTTTTAAAAAATCTTTTAGTGTAAATTTTGAATGTACTACAGTTAATAGCAACACTCTTCAGTCTGTGAATCCTCTGCCAAATTTCTCTACCTTTATTAATTCCCAGGGGTTCCCCCCCCCAATATTTTGTTTTGTTTGTTCTGTTTTCCAGTATTTACCTAAATTCCCTGGGGCATTCCAAATGCTGTTCTGAGTTCTGATGAATGTTCTTCCTTTGGGCTCCCAAACTTTTTAGTTTGGGAGCCCAAAATTACCTGAGGTACTTAAAATGATTCCTGGCACTTAACCTGGTAACTTCAAGATCAGTGTTAGTGCCTTAGATTCACCAGAGGGCTTATTAGCACATAGATCGCTGGGCTGTGCCCCCAGCCTTTCTGATTCAGTGGGTCTGGGTTGGGACCCAAGATTCTTTGTGTCTCACAAGTTCTTAGATGATGATGATGCTCTTGGACTGGGCACTGTTCTTTGGGAACTGCTCTCTGAGATCATGCTTTTCTGGGAAATGTTTGTTTTTAAGGTACCCCTAGGTGGTTCTGGTATTTAGCCAGGCTTGGAAACCAGCGTTCTGATGATAGCTGCAGAGCATATTAACTATTCCCATGTCACCTGGGTAGTGACCTGAGCCTGGGGGTTGAATAGATCTGGGGAGAATAGATCTGTTCTCAGAGATCTGAATATGTGCTGGACAGGGGTGTGGGGAGGAGGGGAGGAACAAAAAGATTAAAACCAGGAGGTTTTAGATGGTCTCTGAAGATTCTCTTTGCAAAATAATTTTGAAACCCTATCAGAATGAAATGGAATCATCATCTGTGAAGATGAAATGAGCACACAGCCCAGCACCTGGCACTCATTGAGAGGGCAGGAATAGTGTTACCTCTGAGCAGGATGGGTGACTGGGGTGCCCCAAGCCCCAGAGGCTGATTTACTCACTAACTGAGTGCCCTGCTCAAGTCACAAACTCTTGGCTTTGATTTCTTTTTCTTTTTTTTAAATTTAATTTATTTATTTGACAGAGATAGAGAGAGGGAGAGAACCCAAGGAGGGAGAATTGCAGGGAGATGGAGAAGCAGGCTTCCCACTCAGCCAGGAGCCCGAGATGGGACTCAATCCCAGGACTCTGGGATCATGACTGGAGCCAAAGGCAGACACTTAACCGACTGAGCCACCCTGCTACCACTTGGCTTTGTTTTCTTGAACTTTCTCTCATCTTTGGGATTCATCATTGTGATTATTTGATTGCCTGTCTCCCCAGACAGTATCTTGTCTTATTCACTGTCATCTCTAGCACAAATCCTAGCTCATAAAGATTTGTTGAATGAATGAATGAATGAAATTAATGAATATATTTCTCTTCAATTCTCAATCCAGATGTTTGGCTCAGAGTAGGTATTTTAGAAATATGTGCTGAATGAACTAATGAATAAACCTATAAGTTAGTGGCATGACTAATCACAGAGTTTCACCATTTGGGGAAGCAACATGTATTTTTAAAAAGCTCATCTAGTAGGTGCTGGGGAATACCACATACAAAAAAAAAAAAAAAAAAAGTCCAAATCTTTTACTGTTAGTGGAGAACATTTTTATCTGACATGTAAGCATCCTTCATGATTAGACTGTTAAAACACCGTACCTGCCAAATTTGAGGGTCCAATTCTCTTCAAAATTTGCCTAAAAGCAAGTATAGTAGACATATCATTAAGTGCATTTTACTATAAAAAATGATCTATCAAAAGGAAATTTCATATAATTTTTTGAAGTTAAAAACACTTGAAAATTTTTTCTCTCTTTCTCTCTGTTATTTGGACTCACTGCCTTGTATGACAAGATCAATTGTGAAAAGCTGAGCAAGGCTAAAAAAATTATAATCTTAATCAAGTAAAATTAAGTGGAACATTTTGAATTGTCAGAGATGGATAGCTTATATTATACTTATGTGAAAAAGTGCTTTAAATAATGACAAAGACTAGTCCATTGAAGAGTATAAGCCTCTATGTCAATAAGAAGGTGGTATCTAATTCAAAACTAAACAAATAAAATATGTTATTTTTATTCCAAAAGGAAGAATACAATTTGTGTCATCAAATCTTTATGGTCACTATTATTACTGTTAGTTCTCAGGCTTCTCTTGCTATGTTCTTTTTTCTAGGGATGACAGTAGGACAGAATGCAGAGAGAAATGGTCCATAGTGTTTTTTAGGATTGGTTAATCCTTGCTAATCACAGCTAATAAGCTGAGAGAACTTAATGAGCCCCTAGAGTAGGATGGCAGATAAAAAAGGCCATACGTTGCCACTTTCTGCACCTAAATACAAACAGACCTAAATGGTTGATAGTGGCTCCATTTCCCTTCATATCACAAAGGAGATACAAGGTTCCATGAGTTTTATTTATTTTTTTAAAAAGATTTTATTTATTTATTTGACAAAGAGAGAGAGAGAACAAGCAGATGACCCAAATGGAAGGCAGATGCTTAACTGATTGAGTCACCTGGTGGCCCAAGGTGTCACAATTAAAAAAAAAAAAAAAATATATATATATATATATATATATATATATATATATATGTGTGTGTGTGTGTGTGTGTATAATTATTATTATTATTAACAAAAAGAAATGGAAGATACTGTGACTGATCAGCACTGACAAGCTGGGGTGAAACCCATTTTCCATCCCTGAATTAGTCTCTATCCCACATTTTATCAATGGTCGTTCATACTTTGGAGTAGAAAGATTAGTCAGGACCAACCTGGAGGAAGTCCCTGGGTCAGGATGTTAGAGTTCACATCCTGAAAGAATCAACTGGCCCTTAGAAGTTCAGAAACTCAAAGAAAGTTGTGTGAGGTGACAAAAACTTATTTGGAGGGGTTTTCCTTCTTCCTGTTCCTGGTTTTCCAGCTTTCTTGTCTTCTGGCTGAAGCTGACATCACAAGTGCTTCTGTGTTCTCCCCATCTGGGACACTCTACCAAGATGTGCCTTCAGTCTTCTTATCCTCTTCTCAAGTCCGGACTACCCTTTCTCCATCTGATTTAGTGGACGTCATTATGGAAATTACTAATAAGGTCATCTCACTAGTCCCTGAATTGTATTCCCTTGAATAGCAGTCCAATAGGAACAAAAGAAGCGTGACAAGGTTAAATCTGTATGGGACATGATTCACAGACCCTTCTAGGGGTTTCTCAAATATTAGCTCTGAACAGTCCTGGGGTAAGAAACCAGTTTAATTTTTAAAACCATTTTCTATTTTAAGAAGTAGCTTGGTGATTCAAAGACAAGGATTGGAATAAGGATATCATATGATTAGTAGACTTTCCGTGTACCTCCCTTTTTAGGAAATTTTTTTTTTTTTCCGCTTTTTAAAATTTTTATTTTCAGTACATTAAATTTACTCATAAAAACATTCTAAAAATGTACAATTTTTCCTTTTTAACAAAGTATAATAAAACATAAAAACTTCAAAAACAATACTTAACATTTACAATTCAAAATCAAATTAGCAGAATATTAAATATTTACAAAACTATATCTTTTAAAAATATTTTTATTGTAGAGACCTTCACTTGCTTTCATATTGCTCTTTAGATTATCCACATCGTTAAGAAGGGGAACAAATTCCTGTATGCTCTGGGGGTGACATGAGGCAGAGAGGGCCAGATGAAGGAATTCTTTTCAGTGAGGAGCAAGATAAGAGGCATTTGGGGCATGAAATTAGTATGATGGTTTATTTCTAGTGATGTCTATTAATAACCTTCAATATCTCTTAAACTTTTGCCTGGTGCATCTTGTAGTTCAGGAAAGTGAAAATTATTAAAAATATAGAAAATTTACAGTGGTCTAAAAAGTAATATTTCATGGGGTAGGTAAAGGTAGTAATTTTCAATTCTAAAAACTACCTTATAAGGTTTATGTAAGCATCAAATGCATGTAAATCTTTAACACCAGGCCTGGTACCAATAAATATTTACTATTAAAAAAAAAACAGAAAAAAGTAATTTTATTCATACTTATTTGAGGCTGAGATTATACATATCTCAGTTAATATTTTAATAAAAGTAGCCTTTTGGGGGATTACATGCTTCCCAAATGGTCAGACTAGCATGGTTCTCAAAATATAATTGAATACTCTAGGGGCACATGGGTGGCTCAGTCATTAAACATCTGCCTTCAGTTCAGGTCATGATCCCAGGGTCTTGGGATAGAGCCCCACATCAGGCTCTCTGCTTGGTGGGAAGCCTGCTTCTCCCTCTCCACTCTCCCTGCTTGTGTTCCCTCTCTGGCTGTCTCTCTCTGTCAAAAAAATAAATAAAATATTAAAAAAAGAAAAAAAAGAAAAAAATGTAATTGAATACACTAGTAAAAAAAAAAAGGTAATATTGAAATCTTACCTCTTTTCAGATTTTGTTTCAAGTGTTTCTCCCTATATTATATGTTTCATTCTTATAATGACCTTAAGAGGTAGACACTGTTATACTCATTTCACAGATGAACACCCTGATGTTTAAGCAAAAGTATGTAACAAAGGTGACACAGATATCAGCTGGTAGAAAATATTTGTGCATCTTTTAAAATAGATGAGTTATAGAGTACTTAACATGGAAAGAATATAGAGATCATCTATTTAAGAAATCTCTTTTATAAATAATAGTAATTTCCTTTATAAATAACAATCCAAGGCATAAAAAGGAATAGAATCTTCTTCTGGATGACCCAGCAGAGGTCAAAGTCAGTCGTTCAGTCACTGAATCCAGCCAGTGATTCAGTGATTTGGGGACTGCTTATTAAATAAGCCACTTCCATACACAAAAATCTCACTGTGGCTTATTTACATCTATAGTCTGTAGATGTAAAAAAATTATCCCTAATAAAACTGATCTCCAAGCTTTCTGCAGCAAATTGTACTTCCCATCATGCCCTTATCTGTATATTCTATCATACATACTATTTTTATAATATGATGCAATACTCTTCCATCAATAGGTGAGGTCTTTTACTCTCACCTTGAAACTGGGTGGGCTTTTGTAATTCACCCAATAAAATATGGCAGTGATGACATTGAATGATTTCAAAGCCTAATTCATAGAAGGTGATATGGCTTTTGCAAACGTTCCTCTTTCTCAAGACTCTTGTTTTGGAACACATGTTTTAAGGATGGCCAAGTCGTGTAGAAGAGCCATGTGTTGGTGTCCTAGCTAACAGCCCAAGATGAACTTTTACCCAAAGGGTAAGACATGTGAGCCCTCAGAAGATTCAGTTTCCAGCCTTTGAGTCTTCTTTATGATGTCCAAGAAATCATAGACCAGAAACAAGCCATCTCTGCTGTACCCTGTCATAATTCTGTGAGCACAATAACTGATTGTTTTATGCCAGTAAGATTGGGGGTATTTTGGTATGTAACCATCATAATAGGAATACATTTTGTATCAAAGTGAAGAAGTACCATAACAAAAATCTCAAGTGTATGGAAGTGGCTTTGATTAAGAGATTGATGGAATTGGAAGGGCCATGAAAATAGTCTTAGTGGAGACCAGGCAGGTCTCTTGGAGGATCTTGAGAAGAGTAAGTGGGTAGCAGAAGTCATGCCCTCCAAGAGGCTATTGGTGAGGTCTTAAAAGAACATGAGGAAAATGATACTGCAAGCTGAAAGTCAAGGGCTTTTGTTCGTGTTGTAGGGGGAAGAATATTTATCAACACAGTTACCTATAGGAAAGTGGAAAATAGGAAAGGTACCTCATGAACTTGTTTAGTTTTTGAGTAAAATTTATAGCAAAACATAAAGGAGTCAGGCTTTGCCAATTTTAAAAGGAAAACTGTTTCTCATTCCAGACTCTCTAAGATTCTCAAATTAGGAAATGTTTTCTAGTTGGGGATCAAATCCAGGATAATGTCAAGAAAACATTTTATACAGATAAATGCAAGAGTGTGACTATAAAACCTTATTAAAAATGAATAAAGGTCTAAGGTGGTGCTTCGAACAAATAACAGGGCTCTTAAGGATCTTAAACATGTCTCCCCCATCCCACCTTAGTGAATAGGGATGAAGTTTAGCAGTTATTTTGTGTCAGCCCCAAAGTAGATTACTTGCCTCGAATACGCAGGTCTGAAGATGGAGAGGAACATACATAAGGAGCTATATTTAAGAAGTGCATTTGAGAACTCATCTGTACCTAAACCTGATTCATGTGACAAGATCCTTAACTTTGACCTGATTTTGTAATAGGACTTGAGGGTCTCAGGAGAGATTTTTTTTTTTTTTTTTTTTTTGCATGTGCTGGGGTTGTGAATTATCATGGCCAGAAAGCAAACTGTAGCAGGTTGCCTTTCCAATCCCACCCCACATGCCGTTCTTCCAATGTGATGGTGGCATTTCCTGGTTCCTTCTGCTTGACACTGGGTAGAACTGGGTAATTACCATGAGCAGTAGAATGCAGTGGAAGTGACACTGGGTAACTCCTGAAGTAAGCCTATCAAAGGTGATGTGGCTTCTGCCTGGTCCTCACTCTCTTTTGGGATGCCCACTTATGGAGCTTAGTCACCATACCTTGAGGCATCTCAAGCCACATGGCAAGGCCATGTGTAGATGTCCCAGACAGCAGCTTCAACTAACCTGGCAACCAATAGCCAGAAAAACCATGGGGAACTTGGCTTCATGAGCCTTTAGATGACTCCAGCCCTCAGTCTTCAAGGACTCTGAGGACTTCCAAGGATATTAAGGTCTCTCTCAGAGGCCTCAGACACGGTGGCGTACAGACACACTCTTCCCTCTGTGCCCTGTTCTACAGATTTCTGACCCCAGAATCAGTGAGCACAATAACTTGTTGTTTTATGTCACTAAGCTTTGGGATAATTCTTTTCTCAGGTATAGTAATATAGTAATTGGAACATGAGTCATTTAAAAGGATCTTGAATACCTATCATGATTTAGTCACCATAGGTATAAAGTATGGTGCTTGTGAGTCTAAGTAACAGAAACTGGACTCAAACCAGTTTTAAAAATATAGAAGATAGATTATCTCACTTAACAGGGAACCTAGAGGTTAGATAAGTTCTAAGTCTGGTATTCTCAATGGTTTAGTGATGTCAACAAAGAGCTCAGGCTCTTCATCTCTTCATGGAGCCATTTTTAAAAAAAAGATTTTATTTATTTATTTGACAGAGAGAGAGGGATCACAAGTAGGCAGAGAGGCAGGCAGAGAGACAGGAGGAAGCATGTTCCCCGCTGAGCAGAGAGCCCGATATGAGGCTTAATCTCAGGACCGTGAATCATGACCTGAGCTGAAGGCAGAGGCTTTAACCCACTGAGCCACCCAAGCGCCGGCATGGAGCCATTCTTAAGGATGGCTCCATTCTTTTTTTTTTTTTTTATTTTATTTTTATTTTTTTATTTTTTTAAATTTTTTATTTTTTATAAACATATATTTTTATCCCCAGGGGTACAGGTCTGTGAATCACCAGGTTTACACACTTCACAGCACTCACCAAAGCACATACCCTCCCCAATGTCCATATTCCCACCCCCTTCTCCCAAACACCCTCCCCACAGCAACCCTCAGTTTGTTTTGTGAGATTAAGAGTTATTTATGGTTTGTCTCCCTCCCAATCCCATCTTGTTTCATTGATTCTTCTCCTACCCACTTAAGCCCCCATGTTGCATCACCACTTCCTCATAGCAGGGAGATCATATGATAGTTGTCTTTTTCTCTGCTTGACTTATTTCACTAAGCATGATACGCTCTAGTTCCATCCATGTTGTCGCAAATGGCAAGATTTCATTTCTTTTGATGGCTGCATAGTATTCCATTGTGTATATATACCACATCTTCTTGATCCATTCATCTGTTGATGGACATCTAGGTTCTTTCCATAGTTTGGCTATTGCGGACATTGCTGCTATAAACATTCGGGTGCATGTGCCCCTTTGGATCACTACGTTTGTATCTTTAGGGTAAATACCCAATAGTGCAATTGTATTTAAAACAGTTATGTAAAATAATATCTTGGTCAACTCCCTGTTTAACTGATCTTTTTTTTTTTTTAAATTTTTTATTTTTTATAAACATATATTTTTATCCCCAGGGGTACAGGTCTGTGAATCACCAGGTTTACACACTTCACAGCACTCACCAAATCACATACCCTCCCCAATGTCCATAATCCCATCCCCTTCTCCCAAACCCCCTCCCCCCGGCAACCCTCAGTTTGTTTCGTGAGATTAAGAGTCACTTATGGTTTGTCTCCCTCCCAATCCCATCTTGTTTCATTTATTCTTCTTCTACCCACTTAAGCCTCCATGTTGCATCACCACTTCCTCATATCAGGGAGATCATATGATAGTTGTCTTTCTCTGCTTGACTTATTTCGCTAAGCATGATACGCTCTAGTTCCATCCATGTTGTCGCAAATGGCAAGATTTCATTTCTTTTGATGGCTGCATAGTATTCCATTGTGTATATATACCACATCTTCTTGATCCATTCATCTGTTGATGGACATCTAGGTTCTTTCCATAGTTTGGCTATTGTGGACATTGCTGCTATAAACATTCGGGTGCATGTGAAATCCTTGAGGAGAACACGGGCAGCAACCTCTTCGACCTCTGCCGCAGCAACATCTTCCTAGGAACAACGCAAAAGGCAAGGGAAGCAAGGGAAAAAATGAACTACTGGGATTTCATCAAGATCAAAAGCTTTTGCACAGCAAAGGAAACAGTTAACAAAATCAAAAGACAACTGACAGAATGGGAGAAGATATTTGCAAACGACATATCAGATAAAGGACTAGTGTCCAGAATCTATAAAGAACTTAGCAAACTCAACACCCAAAGAACAAATAATCCAATCAAGAAATGGGCAGAGGACATGAACAGACATTTCTGCAAAGACATCCAGATGGCCAACAGACACATGAAAAAGTGCTCCATATCACTCGGCATCAGGGAAATACAAATCAAAACCACAATGAGATATCACCTCACACCAGTCAGAATGGCTAAAATCAACAAATCAGGAAATGACAGATGCTGGCGAGGATGCGGAGAAAGGGGAACCCTCCTACACTGTTGGTGGGAATGCAAGCTGGTGCAGCCACTCTGGAAAACAGCATGGAGGTTCCTCAAAATGTTGAAAATAGAACTGCCCTATGACCCAGCAATTGCACTATTGGGTATTTACCCTAAAGATACAAATGTAGTGATCCAAAGGATGGCTCCATTCTTAAGCTTTATTTCAGTCTGGCAACAAAACGTTTTGGAAGTCTGTTTTCTATCCATCACAAGGGGATCTAGAAGAAAGAAGGAATTTCTTTCTCCCTTTGGTTCTCTCTTAGGGGCAGGAAATTTGCCTAGGTGCGATCCTCTTCCGCCAGTGAGATTTCTGTACATTTCATTGCCAGCCAAAAACTCTTAATGACTGGCAGTGGTGGGTTGGGGCGGGGGGGGGGAGAGAAATGACCATGATTGGTTTAGTCCCTTGTCTGAGGCAGCACCGCTAAGGGGAAGTCGCCTTCATGTTCACTATACCCTTCTTTTGTTTATTTTATCCCAATCACTAAAAAGAAGAACAGGGTTTGTTGAGCTCAAGGTAGTAGAATTTGCGACTTTTGGCCATGCCTGAAGTGTCCTGCTTATAATCAGATCTAGAGTATAAACAGGAGATGATGTGCAATGTTTGAAATTTCTTTAAAGGTTGGCTCTGTAAGGCAGGTCCTCTAATGACTACTTTAAGCTTCTAGTCTCTGATTTCGGTGTGAGTCTTGTCACCACGTGAAAGGGGTGCTTGTGAACAATCCCACCTGTAAGTAACTGAGAAAAACAAGAATATAGGGCACTGATATACACACATTAATTCATCTTTTTTGGTATAGCGGTCAAGAATTCAGGTTTTGGGTTCAGGCTGATGTGAGTTTCCTCATCGGCAAAGTGGAAGTAGTATTTCCCACCTGGACAGGAGGTTATAAGATTAGGTGAAATAATAACATGTGGCAGAATCCATATGGTAGTGTCGCTGGCATGTAGAAAGTACTCAATAAATAGTTAATGTTATTGTTCTTATAAAAAGCACTCATTGTGCCATGGCTTATAAATTGGAGAAAAGTTTTAAGCACTACATGTAAGTGGCCTCACTTTCAAGTTTTTTTCGTTGTTGTTGATTAGTGCTGTGATGACACAATATTTTAGCAAATAAAGAAAAAATATTTTTGAATGGATATGTATGGAAAGTAGCCCTGTATTAAGATGAGAATATGTGGCTTACCTTGCACACTTCACATTCAAACATAGTTATATTCATAAGCCACAACTGAGGTATTTCATTCTTAAAATGTATATGACCTAACAATATATTACTCAGTAAAATAAGAAAGCATTTTGATGACCTATTTCTAATTTATTGTTATTACTTATACATATGATACATATTTATTTGTAATACAAATATATCTTTTTGGCCACCTATTTTATTTTCTTAAGTTACGGGCAGTACATTACTCATGAATGGCAGAGTTTGTCAGTTATTTATCTTTCCAAAGTATCTAAAAGTGAATGAAGCTTGAATTGAGCAAGGAAGTATCATAAATTAAAAAGTGAATGCTCTAAGAAAAGCTGGGAAAAGGTTTGAATATAAAATTAAAGTACATTTTGCCATAAAATGTGACTGTCAAAGTGGCATGAACCCAAATGTGAATTATGATTGGATTGAATTTGTATTTTTATCTGATGAAGCACTAAAGAATCATTTTGAAATCATTGATCTTGGCTGGCTGAAATCTTTATTTTTCTGATAACATGTCAATCAGGTATAAAGGTGGTGAGAGACAATTTAAGTCTGTGCATTTATTTGTCAATAAAACGTGTGCTCTATTGGTTTTTTCTCAGTTGCATTGTTTTATCATGTCAATATTTCATAAGATTATATGACTGACTAATGGGAATAGCTATTACCAGTGTTGATGTACTTCGAAAATAGCAATCCATATTTTATGGACCAGAAAGAGACAAAACCTTTACCTTTGACCTTATTGAGCATAACAGTAAGGTAACGTACATGAAATTTGCTTCTTGTTTCACAGGTTCACAATTAGTTTCTAGTGGCCTCAGGGATAAATGTTAGAATAGGTAACTTATCCTTTCTTGGTTTGTAAGAGTGATTTATGGGTACAAATAAAACTATTCAAAAGGCAATTTAGGGAACAGAAATGACTTAATGCATGCCAGAAAAACAGACTATGAGCATTTTTACACGAGTCTTTGCTTATTATAAGAGCAATTAATGCATGTTCTCTGTGAACATCCTAGATAAAAACACATAAGCAAGAAGGAAAATAACCATGCCCACTGCGAACACCCAGACATACCACTGTTAATGTGAGCGTATATCCTTCCAGTCTTTTTTCTTTGCATATGTATCTCTTTTCCAAAAATACATTCTATATACTACTTAATAACTTAAATCTTTATCAGATGAATTCTTGTACTTTTTATACTATACCACTTTGTCCGGGAAATAATAAGCTAGAGCAGGTAATTTTTATAATATAATTTTTCTCTGCTTAACGCTTTACTACTTGTAGTTTTTCACTTCTGCATGTGAATTATGCAGTTAGATAATTTGCTTGTATAAAATGCCCTGAATTCTCTAAGTGTTTTAACAGCACTGATTTGTTGGTTGTCATGTATTTGACAAGTTATAGTTAAGTATGCTTTCAATATAACATAAAGATTTTTTTTCCCCCTGCAATACAGTGACAAACAAAATTAGAATAATGTAATCAGATTTCCTTTTTTTTTTTTTTTTTTTTTTGTAAAACATGGCTGGTAGCTAGATTTAAGCCATACCTCTGGCTATCTCTAAATATTTTTGACTACTGGCTGGTAGCCAGTTTCCAAGTTGGTGTCCCATGATTCTTGCTTCCTGATATCCACACCCTTACAGAGTCCCTTTCCATGTTGAAGAGAGCTGACCTGTAAGCCAATAGGATATTGTGGTGCATGACTTTGAAGGCTAGGCTCTAAGAGGCACTGAAGCTTCCATCTTCTTCTCTTTTGTATCACTCCCTTCCGGGGGAAGCCACCTGCCATGCCATGAGATCGTTACACAGGCGTATGAAGGGGTCCATGTGTCAAGGACGTGAGGCCTTCTGCCAATAGTCATCTGTGTGAACCATGATGGAAATGAATCCTCTGGCCCCGGTCAAGCCTTCAAATGATTGCAGCCCTGGCTGATAGCTTGTCTGCAGCCTTTGGAGAGAATGTGAGCCAAAACCAACAGCTAAACTGTTCCTGAATTCTTGATGCACAAAAACTGTGAGAGCGTATATTTTATTTTTGCTTTAGGCCTCTAAGATGCGGGGAGTAATTTGCTATTCAGCAATGGATAACTAGTACAAACTGAAAATGAAGGTGTCTGCTAAATCAACACTATTAATTACGTTCTGAATAAACAAGTGCTTAGGAGAACATTATACCTTTAACAAGAACCCAGATGATGTTTAAGTGCTTATAACTAGCCATAGTACACATCTCTCATGAAAAGGGTAGAATTTGAAACAAACTATATGTACAAATGAAAAGGCAATCTAAAGAAGGTCAATAATATCTCGTACTTAAAAATATTTTATACCATTATTGTTTGCTCTTGTCTAAATTGTTCTCCCCATGGGCGCCTGGGTGGCTGAGTGGACTAAACCTCTGCCTTCAGCTCAGGTAATGATCTCAGGGTCCTGGGATTGAGCCCCACATAGGCTTTCGGCTCAGCAGGGAGCCTGCTTCCCGCCCCCATCCCCCCTCCCCTGCCCGGCCTGCCTCTCTGCCTACTTGTGATCTCTCTCTGTCAAATAAATAAATAAAATCTTAAAAAAAAAAAAGAAATAATAAGAAAGTAAAAAAAAAGTGTTCTCCCCAGTTTTTGTAGTTGTGATAAACAGAAAACTTACTCAGAGGAAATAAGCATGTATATCAACATTTCAATGATGAAGCCTTTTATATATATGATGGAACTTTTATGGTTTTCTGACATTCAAGTACATATTATTTTTTCAGAAATTTAGTTATGAGTCATACATGATTATAACCATTAGCAATACTTAGTATAGGTAGATGTCTTCTTCTTTGCGCCAGTCTTATGTGCAATGGTAACACTTTGGACGAACTGGTGTGTATCCTTCTGTAGCAGTCTGGTCATAGAACACTAGGTAAAGGTATAAGCATAATCAGTTTTTTTTTATAAACATGAAATATTGGTCTACATGTTCTACAATAGGTGTTTTAGTTTAGAGAAAGTACATCTAGTACATATAGACTTACTCCATTCTTTTCAATACTGTTTAATGGTTTAAAGTAAGCTAAATGTCCTGCCACCTGTTTTTGCATGCTCCTTGAACCCAGAGTCATTTTTTATTTTTAAATGATTGGGGGGAAATTAAGATAGGAAAATATTTCCTGATACGTAAAAATTTTATGAAACTTAAATTTTAGTATCCATAATTAAAGTCTTATTGGGACATAATCATGCTCATTCTTTTATATATTCTCAACTCATCTGAGTTGTTGCAGCAAAAACTTTACGGCTAACAAAATGTGAAATATTTACTCTTGGGCCTTTTACAGAGTTTTTCAACTCCCGATCTATAGCTTTGCTGTCTAATGCAAGTTGTAAATGTAATTATGAATTTTCTATCAGCCACATTAAGAAAACTGCAAAAAGAAATAGGCAAAAATAATTTTATTTATTTATTTTTTTAAAGATTTTATTTATTTATTTGACAGAGAGAGATCATAAGTAGACAGGTAGAGAGAGGAGGAAGCAGGCTCCCTGCTGAGCAGAGAGCCTAATGTGGGGCTCGATTCCAGGACCCTGAGACCATGAACTGAGCCGAAGGCAGAGGTTTAACCTGCTGAGCCATCCAGGTGCCCCACAAAAATAATTTTAATAATATTATGTTTTAATGAACTCAACACATCTAAGATATCATTTTAGCATTCATTCAATATAAGAATTATAAATGAAGCATTTTGCATGCTCATTTTTCATGATAAGTCATTGATATACAGTGTACACTTTGTGCCCACAGCACACCTAGACTTGGTTCAGCCATATTCCAAATGCTCTGTAGCCACGTGTGGCTAGTGACTGCTGTTCAGACAGTATAGTTGTAGAGTGCAGACATACCATAATTTCTATCAATCTATCTATCTAGAGAGAGCGTTTGCCAATAGACATTCAAGTTGTTTCCCATTGTTTTGTCATGGTCTACGTTGCCGTCCCTATACATCCTTATTTCTAGACAGTACCGAGCTCCGGAAGTGAAGTTGCTGAGTCAAAGACAAGCACACCGTTCATTTTAATGGACACAAGAATTAATTTTTAGAGTTTGGCCTCCATTTTTTGTAGTAAAAATACTGTGTATGTCAGGATGCCTTGCAGTTTCTAAGCAGTTTCAAACGTGTCATTAGCCATGAGGCTTTGGCAACCTCACCTAGGATGGGGTTTTATCCTTATTTCGTGGCTGCTGAGGTCAAGCCTCCAAAAAGTTAAATGATCTGCCTGACGACACCACACAGCTAAATAGCTAGAGCCAAGACGTAGAGTGAGTTCTGGATCATAGTGCAGTGTTCTTCCTAGCGCTATGTTGCCTGTCTAGTTCATTGTTTTTTAAAAGATTTTATTTATTTATTTGACAGACAGAGGTCACAGGTTGGCAGAGAAGCAGTCAGAGAGAGAGGAGGAAGCAGACTCTCCGCAGAGCAGAGAGCCCGATGTGGGGCTCTATCCCAGGACCCTGGGAGCATGACCTGAGCCAAGGGCAGAGGCTTTAACCCACTGAGCCACCCAGACGCCCCTAGTTCATTTGTTTTTTGTTTTCAATTGAATTTTGTTTTTTCAGTGTTCCAAGATTCATTATTTATGCCCCACACCCAGTGCCCCATGCAATACGTGCCCTCCTTAGTACCCGCCACCAGGCTCACCCAAACCCCCACTCCCATCCCTTCCAAAACCCTGTTTGTTTCTCAGAGTCCACAGTCTCTCATGGTTCATCTCCCCCTCCAATTTCCCCCAACTCACTTTTCCTTTCCATCTCCCAATGTCCTGTGTGTTATTCCTTATGCTCCACAAGAAAGTGAAACCATATGATAATTCACTCCTTCTGCTTGATTTATTTCACTCAGCATAATCTCCTCCAGTCCCGTCCATGTTGATACAAAAGTTGGGTATTCATTCTTTCTGATGGAGGCATAAAATACTTCATTGTATATATGGACCATGTCTTCTTTATCCATTTGTCTGTTAAAGGGCAACTTGGCTCTTTCCACAGTTTGGTGACTGTGGCCATTGCTGCTATGAACATTGAGGTACATTGGAATACTCTGCAATTGCACTACTGGGTATCTAGTTTATCTCTTAATTTATTAAAAAAATCCACTGGGCAGCGTCTCTGTGTAAGGCCCTGTGTGAGGTCCCAGCAGGTCAGCAGGGTGAAGGGGTTTCTGCCCCAGCCTGAGGGATATAAAAAGTAGCAAATCTGTGAAGCACCTGTACAAAAGACCCATAATTCAATTGCTTTAAGCGTGCTCGAGTCCCTATTTCATGGAGAAGAAGCCCTTCATCTCATTAGAGGGATTGTGATCAAGTGATGATAAAAAAAGATAAGGACTCAGAATTATCTCAGTGTGCCTTCTGAATGAACCACTTAAAGCCTCAAGCACTTTAAATCATTGAGACGTTTAGCTACTTTCCGAGTTGCCTGATCAGATGCACTTATAGAACTTCAGAGTTTTAGACCTGTTGCTTGTCCATTTGCTGTCCCAATGCCAAGCCCAGTCAGTTAGAATGATGGACAAAGGGTAGGTACAGTTCTTACACTAAAATAGAAGGTGACATAATTTTTCCATGTGATGAAACATCTGGGCTTGGGATTCTAATATGTGACATTAATCTTTCAATGGCAGTAGGAGAATCAAGGGCTTGAGTTTTTGTGAAAGAAATTGTGCACTTGAGACCCAGAAATAAATTCTTAATGAGTAGAACTACTAAGTGAGTTTACGTGCGAAAGTATGTGTATGTGTGTGTGTGTGTGTGTGTGTGTAATTGGGAGTGGAGGTGGAATTATTTCAATTATAATATGTACAGTAGAACATTTTTATTTCATGTACCTATTAATGTTTTCAATTGCCTGCCTATCCCAGCCCCCAATCCAGTCTCTACCTTGTTCTGTACCTTGGAAATGTTACCCTTATGGATCAAATCACATTGTTGGGTATGGCCAATGGCAGGGGCAAAGGAATAGGAGAATGAGTTTATACCTGGCTGGGGAGTAGACTGTAAAAGGGATTCTCTTCTTCAACTACAGCTAACCCTAGGCATCCTTTGGAAAGCACCTCTTTCTCCTTAACCATTCAGGTCAAAAGAATGAGTGCCCCACTGTTGTTGGCTTCAGCCTTCCTTGTAGGTTTCCCAGAGACTTGCCCACATCTTTGTAAATAATTCATTTTCAAATTCTTTTCAGTGTTCTTTTGGTGTGGCAACTGTTTTCTGTTGTCCTGTCCTATCCAGGTTACTGCCTGATATGCCCCCCCTTTTTTTTTTAAGTGAGAAGTACTTATTTATTATTCTTATTTGTGGACCTTTGTAAGAACATAGGTATTGGACCATCATTATGCCTCTTGCTAAGCATTTTGGAGATAATTTTGGATTCCTATCAAAGTACACTTAGATATTCTTTGGCTCCTGGACTAATTGTATGCTTAAGTGTGTGTGCATTTTAAAATAGCTTTCCTGGGAAGAAGTCATCAGAAAATATTTAGAAAGGGCAATGACCTTTTGTAGAGGCATCCCGTTAAAATGTTTTATATTTTTACCTCGACCATCATTTTTCTCATTAAACAATATGCATTATTTATTAATAAGTCCATTCACAGGGACAGGCAGCAAATAGGCAAATTGGCCTTTACATTAAACTTTTCATGCTAAATCTGTAATGAGTATGCCAAACTGCTATATTTAAATAATTCTCTCTCCTCTTTCTACTCATAACTGAGAAATCTTTAGTAGAACTCCTGTGTGTATACAAGGTCCATTTCTTTCTTAATGATTTTCTGATCAAAATTAAGAAATCACAGGGTGCCTGGGTGGCTCAGTGGGTTAAAGCCTCTGCCTTCGGCTCAGGTCATGATCTCAGGGTCCTGGGATCAAGCCCCTCATCGGGCTCTCTGCTCAGCGGGGAGCCTGCTTCCTCCTCTCTCTCTCTGCCTGCCTCTCTGCCTACCTGTGATTGTTCTGTCTGTTAAATAAATAAATAAAATCTTTTTAAAAAATTAAGAAATCACATCTTTTCTAAATCTGTCTTTGGATTTTCAAGTCTATCAGTTAGAATTTAAGTATTTTTGTATTTGAGTCCACATTTCACTCTAAGGGATCGTGCACTTTACCCACAATATTCTTCAAGTTATGCTCATGAAAGAACAATCTGATTATGTTATTTTTTGCTTAAAAGTCTCTAGTTATTCCTCATTGCCCACCACCTAACTGTTACTGGTATATAAGTATATTTTATAGTCTCTTCTCTTTTCTCCCATTACCTTTTGCTTTGCTCCTTTCTTTTTTCTTTTTTTTTTTAAGATTTTAAAATTATTTTTTAATTTTTTATTTATTTGACAGAGAGAGAGTTCACAAGTAGGCAGAGAGGTAGGCAGAGAGAGAGGGGGAAGCAGGCTCCCTGCCAAGCAGAGAGCCTGATGCGGGGCTGGATCCCAGAACCCTGAGATCATGCCCTGAGCCCAAGGCAGAGGCTTAACTCACTGAGCCACCCAGGTGCCCCTCCTTTCTTCTTTCTTCTTATGCAATGCTACCCTGGCCATAAAAATCCGGTCAGGTCACTGTAATCTCTGCAAATCACTGTAAACTCTGTGATTTGCAGAGTTTACAGTGATACCCTCCACCAAATGCTTTCACATGCTCAGTCCATCCAACCCCAGAGCTGCTGCAAAATATACAAAGTAAAACAGAAGTGGGAGGAATAATGAAAAAATCCACAACTATGGTTGGAGATTCTAACACTTTCTTTTAGTAATTAAAAAAACTAATAGACATAAAATCAGCAAAAAAACTAATAGACATAAAAAAACTAATAGACATAAAATCACAAAACCCCATCTTTTTATAAAAGATTTTATTTATTTATTTGAGAGAGAGAGAGAACACAAAGAAGGGGAGGAGCAAAGAGAAGGAGAAGCAGACTCCCTGCTGAGTAGGGAGCCCAAAGTGGGGTTCAATCCCAGGACCCTGGTATCATGACCTGAGCCAATTGAATAATACCATTAACCAACTGAAATCCAACTGGCATTTACACAACCCTCCAACAACAACAACAAAAAAATACAATAGAAAAATTTTTAAGAGTACATTGAACTTACCCAAGAGAGATTATATCCTAGGTCCTAAAACAAATCGTAACACATTTAAAATTATTGAAATAATACAAAATGATTTTGTATTATTAGAATATGTGCCATCCTATGACTATAATATTTTATACTAGAAACTAATAAGAGGAAGATAACAGAAGAAGCGCTACACACTTATAAACTAGAAAACATACTTCTCAATAATCCATGGGTCAAAGAGATAATTTCAAGGGAAAATTGGAATATACTTTGAACTAAAAAAGTAAAAACCATAACAGAATTTGAGGGTTGTAGCTAAAGCAGTATTTAAGTGAAAAATTTGTAGCATTGAGGGTTTATGTTAAAACGATGAAAGCTCTTTTTTTATTTTTTTAAGATTTTATTTATTTATTTGACAGAGAGAGATTACAAGTAGGCAGAGAGGCAGGCAGAGAGAGGAGGAGAAATGGGCCCCCCCCCGCTGAGCAGAGAGCCTGATGTGGGACTCGATCCCAGGACCCTGAGACCATGACCTGAACTGCAAGCAGAGGTTTAACCTCTGAGCCACCCAGGTGCCCCATCTTTTTATAAAAGATTTTATTTATTTATTTGAGAGAGAGAGAGAACACAAAGAAGGGGAGGAGCAAAGAGAAGGAGAAGCAGACTCCCTGCTGAGTAGGGAGCCCAAAGTGGGGTTCAATCCCAGGACCCTGGTATCATGACCTGAGCCAAGGCAGATGCATGACCAACTGAGCCACCCAAGCACCCCCAAAAGAAGAAAGATTTTAAATAAAGATCTAAATTTTGCTATAAGAAACTAGAAAAAGAAGAAAATAACCTAAAACAAGCAGGAAGAAGGAAATAATAGAGTGAAGAAATCAATGAAATTTAAAATAAAATACAAAAGAGAAATTCAGTTAAAGCTGTTTTTTAAAGATCAATAAAACTGACAATTCTTTAACAAGACAGACAAAGAAAAAAGAGAAAAGACACAGATGCCAAATATCAGGAATAAAAATAATCACTACAGACATTTAAATAATAGTAAGAAAATAGTGCATACAATTCAGGACACAAAAATTCAACATCATAATAAACCACTTTTAAAAAACTACAGATTGGGGCGCCTGGGTGGCTCAGTGGGTTAAAGCCTCTGCCTTCTGCTCAGGTCATGATCTCAGGGTCCTGGGATCCAGCCCTGCATCAGGCTCTCTGCTCCGTGGGGAGCCTGCTTCCTCCTCTCTCTCTGCCTGCCTCTCTGCCTACTTGTGATCTCTCTCTCTGTCAAATAAATAAATAAAATCTTTTAAACCCCCCTCCCCAAATCCTACAGATTACCAGGGCACTGGGTGGTTCAACTGATTGGGCATCTGACTCTTGATTTCAACTCAGGTCATGATCTCAGGGTTGTGAGATTAAACTCTGTATCTGGTTCCATGCTGGACAAGGATCCTGCCTAAAATTCTCTCTCATTGTTCTGTTTGATCCAATTCATCCTTGTTCAAACAATATTTATGAAGTGTCTAATATAGGCTGGGAAATTTCTACATACTAAATGTACAGAAATAATTGACAGAATTCCTTAAATTCAGATGTGTATCATTTTGGACATTAAGTATTATAAGCTTTGCTTATTTTAAACTGAAAATCAGAGAAATGGGAAATTAGTTATATTTATTGACTTAAAATCCTGAAAATGTACTACATACCTCCTTAAAGATAAGGAAGTAAATTTTAAATAGTATGTTCATTTAACTCAGAGTACTATGAAGAAAGGACTGTGTAATAAAATCTACTTAAGATAAAAAAAAATTCTCTCTCTCCCTCTACCCTTCTCCTGCCCCCACTCTTGAGTTCTCTCTCTCTCCCTTTAACAATCCCTTACAAAACAAAAAACTACAAACTATCACTATTACCCAATATAAAGTAGATAACCTGAATTGTCTAATAATATTTAAAAAATTGAATTCATAGCTTAAAACCCTCTGAGAAAGAAATCTGTAAGTCCAAATTATCTCACCTGCTAATTCCACCAAACATTTATAGAAGAAATAATGACAATTATCATCAGTCTCCCTGAGAAAAGAGGAGGGAACACCTCTCAACATCTTTTGTGATGCCAGAATTACCCCAATACTAAAACCAAACAAAAATGGTTCCAAAAAAATAGAGAAAATATCTTTTAGGAGCATAGGTAAAAAGTCCTCAGAAAGTATTAACTAATCACATTTATTAGGATTTTAAAAATTAATATGCTGTGACCTAGTGAGGTTTATTCTGTGACTTTGGTCTTTAAATATCAACCCATGTAATTCTCCATATTAGTAGTCTAAATAAGAAATAACACAGGAATATAGGACTCTCAAAAATCAACAGTAAGAAATTTAAAAACGATCAAAGCAAACTCTTGGACAGTTCACCAAAGAGGATATGCAGAAGGCAAATAAGCACACACACACACACACACACACACACACACACACAAATGTTTAATGTCACCAGCTCTTAAGGAAACACAAATTAAATCCAAGATGAGATACCCCTATACAGCTAATAGAAAGGCTAAAATTAAACATACTGAGTCTATCGAGGGTTGGTGAGAATGTGGAGCAACTGAAAGTCTCAAACACTGCTGATGGGAACCCAAAATGATGGAGACACTCTGGGCAATAGCTTAGTAGTTTCTTATAAAATTAAATCTGTAGTTACTCTATAACCTGTTTTTCCCCTAGTATGTATTTACTTGGGAGAAATAAAGACTTACATTCACACACACAAAAACCATGCATGAGTTTTATAGTAGATCTGTTCAAAATCACCCCAAACTGGAGACAATCCAAATATTTTTCAACAAGCAAATGGGTAAACAAACTGGTGAATCCGTACAATAAAAAAACTCCTCAGCCATAAGAAGTACAATCTCATTTTTTAAAAGATTATTTATTTATTTATTTATTTTGACAGAGAGAGATCACAAGTAGGCAGAGAGGCAGGCAGAGAGAGAGAGAGAGAGAGAGAGAGAAGGAAGCAGGCTCCCTGCTGAGCAGAAAGCCTGATGTGGGACTCGATCCTAGGACCCTGAGATCATGACCTGAGCTGAAAGCATAGGCTTAACCTACTGAGCCACCCAGGTGCCCCAGAAGTACAAACTCTTGATACATGAAACAATGTGCATGAATCTCAAAGCCTATAATGAGTGAAAGGGGTCCCTCTCAAAGTGCTGCATACCATATGATTCCACTTATAATATTCTTAACCAGACAAAACTCTGGTGATGAAGAATGGATCAGTGGTTGCCAAGATTTAGGGGTGTGGAAAGAATGTGATAACCAAGTGATGGCATGTGGGAGTTTTTGTAGTTTGGGAACTATCCAGGATATATGCTGTGGTGGTGGTTATACAGATCTGTACTTGTGTTAAAATTCATAGACGTGTACACCAGAAAAGTCAATTTTATTGCAGTTTAAAAAGGAATCCAAATGAAGATAGGGACAACATCCCAGACATACACAAAGGTAGTGCATGTTAAAGCAGTAGATCCAACAGAAGAACCTGGATATCCATCCAATGCAAGGGGTAAGAAGGAGCAAAAAAAATTTTTTTTAAGGCTTATTTATTTATTTGAGAGAGAGCACGCACACTCTTGTGAGCAAGGTGGGAGGGGCGAAGAGAGAAGAGAGAGAGAGAATTCTCAAGTAGACTCTCCGCTGAGCACAGAGCCCTTCATGGGGCTAGATACCAGAAGGCTGAAATTATGACCCAGATGCACCCAGGTGCACCCAGGTGCACCTGCTCGAAGTGAATGTTACATGTTTCATATTGATACAGAAGCCTGGTGGAGGGCATCCTCCAGGTTCATTCCCTGAAAAAGGAAGAGTGTTTAGCCATGAGAGGTCATTGGTTTTCTATTCTTGAAGATCTTCAATAAAAGGATGTAAACTCTTGCCAGAGAGCTTGTAGAAGTGATTCCGGCATAAAGCAGGTCTTCGGTTTGACTTCTGAGGTCAGTCCATTTGAGATTCTATAGGAACAGCAGGAGCAAGAGGGATGATGAAAAAACTGTTGTTGCGCGGTGAGGGACAATACAGGTTGGCTAAACGATCCATCAATTTGTCTCTCATAGGAATTGGTGCAATCACAGTTATTTTAGAGATGGATAAGTTTTGGAACCTAGGCTACCAGACCACTCTGACTTTTGGAAAATTATCCCTCAACAGAATGTCAAGTGGGATTACTCTCAGTTTATTTTAAAAATCCTTCTTGTAGGTGCGCCATATTTAATTTAAAAAGTGCTTATGCTGATTTTGTGGTGAAATTATTCAGCTATTTCTATCTTGGCAAGTTCCTTAAGCAGCTCTGGTGTTATTAGGGAACAAACTAGAAGGAAAAGCCTGGAGCCCTTTTCTAGGATGTTTGCACTTGCCAACTGGTTTCTCCAGTTAGTAGTGGCTTAGAATGGTCCTTAGCCATCCTGTGTGATTTATTGGTCTCTAAGGATGGCCCAAATCCGCAGCATCAGCTTTCAGTGGGGGAGATTATTAGAACTGCAAATTCTAGGGCTTGAAGCTAGTGCTCCTGAATCAGAAATTGGGGAGGGGGTTGTCCAGTAATGTGTACGTTAACAAGGCTTCCAGGTGATTCTGATGGAAGGTAAGGTTGGCTGCTGCGTGTTAAGGTTTTGCAAGCCTGGTACATTAGCTTTGCTTCTGACTTATTTCAAGCAGTGCTCCAGACAACCACAAAGGTGATTTTTCAAGCCACTGCAAATTCACATTTTGCTGTCCCAAGCTGACCACCTGCCCACAGAAGTTCTGGCTGGCCCGCTACTAGTTTAATTCAGGCATTCGGCATCAGAGACATTAAAATTCCATCACCAGTCTGTTTCCTTCTTAAAACCTTTTCAATTTGCAGCTTGAATTTACAATCCCCAGAATGTGCAGGAGGAACCTGAACACATACCACTCTTCAGACTCTTATGTAATTAGCTCATTATTAGCCCATTTAAGAAGATCTGGTCTTTCTAAGTTATAGATCCTGTTCTAACTTCCTTCTAAAACTTAGTCATTATACTCCTCTTTCTCATTTTTTTTTTTAAATTTCCAATTGGTAGTTATTTTCTTATGGTGCTTGCCAGATTGAGTTTAAAACTTCACTGTCTGTTTTAATATCTCAATTGGTTGCTGTAATATGACTGTAGAGGTTTCTTGAACCAGAAATATGTCTGCCAAGCAAAGCTTTCTGTCTGAAACTTGAAGGTGACATGTTTCCTCATCGTTTCGAGCACTGTTATAATTAAGGATTGGTGAACCCCATTTCAGTTTGAGTTAGTTGAATGTCTCATGTTTATTCAAACATCCTGGTTTCAATAAAAATTCTGGATGTGAGTTGCCAGCACTTTTTCCATTAACTTTTAAATCCCTGTGTGTTTCAAGGGAAATATAGTTCTTACGTTTCTGATTCATTTACACTTAACTCATCAGAATATTATGTTGTTAGAACTAGTTTTTGTCTAAATATCACATACCTCTTGAAGTCTTTAGAAATGGGATGTGAGTTAAAGCACAGCAAAATATAAACCAAACTGAGCCTTGGAGAAGTTGAGCCATGTTTGGCTTTGTTTCTGAATTGGCCTCAAATGCCTTATGTTTAATGTTATACTAGATTAGCAGGGTTCTTTTCACTCTTCCAGAGAAGTGTAACTGTCGGACTTGGACCTCTGGAGGCAGTCGCACATGCAAGGTTGGGGGTAATTATAAAGAACACAAGTGAAAGTCAACTACCTGGATAGTACTGATGTTTTCATTTCAGTGATGAGTAGGCCTCTTTCTCTAAAATGTTCATGGGAAGAGAAGTTAGTGTGGGAAATTGGGGAACACGAAAGGAAAGCAGGTGGCTAGCTGCTGTCTGATTGAGGGTCACGCATGGCAAATGTCTGAGACTCCCGAAAAATGTGAATGAATATTAGCTTCTTAAATCAGACGATGCTTAAAAAAATGCACACTTTTGTGTTACTGGAGTGACAGAATGTACAAATGAGTGCTTCTTACTGATGGTCTGCATGTCTGTATTAGCCGGGGTCCAGTTGAGAAAACAGACACACGTTCAGTATTTCAGTAGAGAGAATTTCATAAAGGGCACTGGTTAAGTAGGTCTGAGAAGACTCAGAAACTGAGTCTAGAGGTAGTGCAGAGCTACCTACAGGGAGCAGTTTCCATGGCTGAGGCTAGAGAAACAAAGGTAGAAAGGAGCTAGATGCTGGAGGGGATTGCTGCTACCAGGGTGATATCCCCTATTATCCTGAGTTGTGGTCTGTTCAGGATTCCCATAAGATCATTTATAGGGATCTGTCCCTCTAGTCAAAATGCTGGGCAGACAGGTTTACCTTCTTCCTTTGTCTCAGTCTCCAGGAACTTCATTGTCTTCATCTATAAAATGAGACTAATAGTCTTAACCTCTGCTCATCTCGATAGTATCTCTGGAAAATAAAGAAATTGAGGCACCCCGGGGGCTCAGTCATTTAAGCATCTGACTCTTGATTTCAGCTCAGGTCACCATCTCAGGGTTGTGGGATCAAGACCCACGTCAGGGTCTGTGTTCGGCTCAGAGTCTTCTTGAGATTCTTCCCTATCCTCTGCCCCTCCCCGCACTCACTCTAAACAAACAAACAAACAAACTATTTTAAGAAATAATTAAACTAGGAGAGTCAATATTAAGACACTTGAGAAATGAGAAAATACCAAATAAATTCTGGGTATTATTTTTTTAGGCTGTACTTCAAAATGTAATGTTATAATAAGATAAATTTAAGACATAATTGTGCATAATCCTATTGCCTAATCAAGTAGATGGTTTCTCCTCCTTCTTCTGCTTCCTCCTCCTCCTTCTTCCATACCGCCTGTTTTATTTACTTTCTGATGTCATTGTCATTTTAAACTCAAAGCCCCTAGAAGTTTTGTGTTTGAGGACATAAATGAATTATTTTTCAGTCTGCTAGTTCTCTAAAATAGATGGAAATGAGGTTTTGTTGTTGTAGTTGTGGTTGTTGTTATTGTTGTTTTAAGAAATATAGATAGGGTGCCGGGGTGGCTCATTTAGTCGAGCCTCCAACTCTTGATTTCAGCTCCGGTTAGGATCTTGGGGTCATGAGATGAAGTCCTGCGCTCAGCCAGGAGTCTGTCCTCTCCCTATCCCTCTGTCCCTCCCTCCTCCTGCTCTTCCTAAATTAAAAAAAAAAAAAAAATCTTAAAAAAAAAAAAAAAGCATGTACAAAAGGAAGGAAGCAATTTTAAATGAAATCAGATTATTAACAAATGGTGTTAAGGATGTTTTACAGCTGCTGTTTATAGAGCTGGGAGTAAAGCAGAGCTGTGTTTATAAAAACCATAAACAGAAATATAATTCCATGATCCTTGGACCTTTTTCCTAATTATGCTGCTTTTATACACATGAAAGTGAGAATATTTATAAAATACAATATCTAGTTATGACACCTGCCACAGAAATACGTTTATCCTTCAAATTTTATATTTCTGTATTGAAACTGAACACTTGGTTTGCAATACCATTAAGGGAAAAAAAAAAAAAACAGTATCAAACACTTCAAGGGAGGATATAAAATCACCACTTCAACTATATGGTTCTGAGCATTGATAGTCCCTGAAAGTAGGGACAGGTCTGTCCTCTGAATAACAAAGAGTCATTTTGATGTCCCTTTCATTTTTGGATTTTCATTTAGAAAAGCAATGTGCAGATTCAGTGAAATATCTATTACCAATGAATCTTTCTTCCTAACTCTCTTCTAATCAGAAGTGACAGTAGGTACCTTATTCTATATTTTCTAAAGAGGCACAGTTTTTACGATATTTTTTTTTACTTTTTCCATCAAAACATAGAGTATTGGTATGTTCTTTCCTGTAGCCCCCTCCCCTCTTTCAAGGTGTTTTATTCCCTAACCCTCTCTTTCCCCATCACTAAAAGTGGGTGGCAATAGACTCGTTTCCCCTTGGGATATTGTTGGAATAGGCTGCCGTTATGTGTATTATTTTCTTAGTCAATGAGCTTCGGAAGACAAAAAGCTATCAGTCTGCCACTCAGTGACTTTCTTCAACACAAAAATACCCTTAGGGGAACCACAGTGACTGGTAGAGTAGAAGGGATTGCTTCATGTTTAGACTTTTCCAGTGAAAATGAATTGGAAAGTTAGAGCTGTTGTAACATGGGGGCGTTCCAGGGGGAGTGCCACGATCAATTGGAAAAGGGAAATGTGAATTTGAAATAGCTATTTGGTCTTCCCACTCCAGTAGCAGAAAATGGTAAAATTGTATCTGGTCTGAAGCATTCACAGTCACAATTGAATTTCAGTAGAAGTGTCTCGCACGGTGCGTAAATGTACGCAAAGTCATTGTTCCATCGGCCCTTTAATGAATCTGAAGGGGGAACACATTGTCCCTAGAAAGGGTATATAAGTATGTGTAAACACACACACACACACACACACACACACACACACACACACACACACACACACACACACACACACACACACATGCACAGACATTTCCTTCCAAGGAAATGATCCCAAAATGAGGGCCATTATTCTGTCAACATAAGTGCCCTTGGGATGTCAATGAAGTATTTTTTTAATCCTCACCCTACCCCTGTTTTTTTTTTTTTAAATGACTTTACAAAGTCAAGAGCAGTCTCTAATATGGTTGCACTAACAGTATATAAGGTTTGAAAAAGCTGTCACAGCATCAATCAAATGTCAACTCTACAGAAACTGTACAATGTCAGTGAAAATTTACCCATTAATGCTTGGGATTTTTTTGTTTGGGGAAACCCTGGAAGTCACAGGGCATTTTCTATAGCTCCAATTCACTGCAAAGGATATCATGGAGAACTATTTTTGTGGTTGGGTCAATTTCCCATTGTACCTATTAAAAGTGAGGTCATAAATTTAAAAAAAAATAAAGTATTGAAATAATGGCTCAGGGAACACGAAAGAGAAAAAAGAATACAAATGGGTTTTTAAGAGATTGAAGGTAATCTTATAATCAAGAAAAAAGGAAAATTCTATATTCCTGTGAATTTTTTTCCTCTTAACATGTTTTTATTGTAGTTAAATATCGTAACATGAAATTTACCATTGGAACCATGTTAAGCATACAGTTCAGTGACATTTTTTTTTCAGTTCAGTGACATTAAGTACACTCACACTACTGTGAAACCATCAGCACCATCCAATTACAGAGCTTTTTCTATCTCCCCAAACTGAAACTGTGTTCATCAAACAGCAACTCCCAACAACTCCCCACCACGTCCAGCCTCTCACAACCACAGTTTTACTTTCTGTCTCTCCACGTTTGACCACTCCAATTACGTCATATCAGTGGAATCATCCAGCATTTGTCCTTTTGTGTCTGGTTTATTTCCCTTAACATCATATCTTGAAGTTTTATGCATCCCATGATTTTTTTTCAAGATGTTTGTTTTCAGTGAAAACACCGAAACAGTGATGCTTTTGTGATACCAAAACACACTTTGAAATCGGCTTTTTAAAGGCTGTTTCAGGGGCTATTTGAAATAATGAATTAAAATTAAATCAGGGAAAACATATTAGTCCTTACAGACATATCCCTGCCTTACATCTTCAACCATAGTAATAATAGCAGCACTACTGAGGGCGATCTATGTGCGAAGCATAATTCTGTGTTTTCTGTATGTGTTCTTTTTTTTTTTTTTTTTTTTTTTGGTTCTTATAATAACCTAACAAAAGTGGCCTATGATTTTCCTCATTTTATAGAGAGTGATCTGAGGCACAAGAAGCTTAAGCAACTTGTCCCTGATCCTACAACAAAGAAATAGTGTGGCCAAGTGTTAAGCCCAGGCTGTCTGGTTCCAGAGGCTGTGCCCTCACTCACTATATATTTTCTCTCATGTTCCCATCTCATCCATAAGAGACTGTACTTAAATTGGTCTGAGGGGGCATCCGAGGGCTCACGGTGTTTTAATGCTCCTTACATGAGCCCAGTCAGGCTGAGAACTTGTGGAATAAAATATAGGAAAATAAGAGAAAATGAGCCTTGGTACTTGAGGGAATGGCCTTGACTAGCTGTCTCCTTGAAGGAGTTTGGCCTTGATTTATTTAGCAGTGGGGAAATCATGCAGGTTTCAGGGAGCCATAGAAGCAGTGCTTGTTTTAAGCAAGTTAAGGTGATAAAGGTCTTGGTTGCCAGCTGTTTTGTAGAATCTTATGGTGAGTCATGGTTCTCTTGTTGCCTTTGGCTTCGCCTTTGATTCTGCGGTGAGGCGGCACCCCAAAGAGGGAAAGTTTGCATCAAAAGGGGCATTTAAATATAGGCTAGGGGAATGATTCACTGGGGACACCAGATCCAAAGGATGGGGGGCCACGAACCAGAAGAGTGTTTTAAGACAGTCAAAGATGTAGTAGAAGATATGAAAGTGTGGACCAATCAGATCAACTGATGGAATTCCTTGATTAATTCTTAAAATTTTCTTTGTTTTTATTGGTAGTGTTCAAGTAGGTCCTGGTGGTCCTCTTCCTTATGTTCTATGCACTTTCTTTTCTCCCAGAACACAATGCTAAGCGATCAGTGCACATACCCGTAGACGTGCCGCCTGTCTCGGTTTTGCATTCCTCTTTTGTCAAGTGTCCTCTTTCCATTCAGGGGGCCCTTTGGTATTGATTTTATGATTTGGGGGTTTGGAGTGTATCCCTCGGGATTGTGAAATCACTTCCCTCTCTGCAGAGCTCCCGGGGGTCCCAAGGCCGGAGGAAGTAAGCTTTTTCAGAAGATAGTGTTAGCACATTAGAATTGGGCAATAATGGAAGATTCAATGCTCGTTCCTCTTCTCATTGAGACAGGCACTGGTGATCCATCTTTCGCTTCTGTCACCCTAATTTAGGTCATTCCTATTGTGAGGTGTCTCAAATCGTACCTGTCTGGGTATAAAATTTATGTGGAAGAAGCATTAACGCAAGCTGTTAATAAGATGAAGAACTTAACAGTATGCTGTTATCTGGGGATGATATATTTTATATACTTAAGACATGTTTAATTAGCTCTGCACACGTCAAATTGGCTTGGGCAGTAATGAAGCCTTCTTTTTACCCATATTTTGCTATAATAATGGGCAAGATATTTGGGAAATCTGCTTTCAGCTTTGGTATATTTGTAAATCAGTCTCTCTCTCCCCGCCCTCTCCTCTGTTCCTACAAAACCACTCTGTTTTGAAAATTCAGTTCTTGGTACAGATGGAGAGCAGTGGAGAGGTCTATGAGAAGTATACAGTGGAATAAGGAATAGAGCTGATAGGTGTTAGAGCTCCTCAAATATTGAACATGCATCTTTTTGAAACAGACTTACTAAATATTTAATGAGCATTTGCATCTGAGCAGCACTAAAGGGCTTTATAAGCTTTGCTATTCACTCCCATTTTGCAGATGGGGACCCTGACCAGAGTTGGAGACGTTTGCTCAGAGCTCAAAGTATGGGAGCCACGACTCAACATAAACCTCTGCCCCAAATATCTCCTTCCTTTCAAATAGAAAGATCCAAGTTTAATTTATGAAGACCATCCCTCAGCTTCATGAATAAGAAAAGATGAGATTTACTAACCAACATGCCTTTGAACTTCTTGGGACAAATGGGAGATGAGGATTTGCCTCTGGTGGGTCTGGCCATTCAGAGCCAAGGAAGAATGTAATAAGCGTGATGACGATCTTGAGTTTTATCCTAAATCACTGTGTATTTATATTTGTAGTCTCAGTTGTTCTCCCCAAATACTTTTGTGATACATGGAGTGGGTGTTTTGATCTCCCTGTATTTTGAGGCTCTCATCTAAGGTCACACTCATCGTGTTGACTCGAGGCCAGGAAGATGCTGTTCCCAAACTCCCAACTGAGCCACCATGAAGTTTTATCCAATTTTTCAACAACTAATACTTTTATAGAGATAAGACAAATGAATGAAGCAGAAAAGTGAAGATCCCATCAAAAATGACAAAAAAAAAAAAAAAGGGAAGGATGTAGGTCGTTATCTGTTGTAAGGTATTTTAAAAAAGGAAGGGGGCAATTTAGAAATTGTCTGAAGAATAAAAATCTTAACAAGAGAGAGCAGTTATTTCCTTTGATAAAGACAGGTCTTTTGGTTGAAATTTTGATGTCTAAACTCCTGCAAAATGTCTGATTTTTTTCATTTGAAAGAACTATAGGAGGTAAAATATGGAAACATTTCTTACAATGTATGTTTCTATTTTAAGAAACGGAGTGTTGCTAAGTCCTTAATAGGGAAGATTAATAGAGTAATGCATTGTTTCATTCACAAAAACACTGTTGCTTGTTTGCAGTATATTGAGAAAGTTCAAGAAGAGAGGGCTCAGAATTTCTTTACAAATTAGAGATTTAACGCACTGAAATTTATTTTCTTGCCTATTCCCACTGAGTTCATTTCCATTAGTCTTAATTGCTTAACCCTTTAGAAAGCAGGATAAGGAGACATGGGCTTGGATATCTTTTTGTCTTGCAGCCCAAGAAGATATTGATTGCTTGGTTAAATTTGTAATATGCATTTTATAGTACTTTTACCTTTTCCTAAACATTTTTATTTATCCATTCCAAAATCACAGACTATTTCTCTATGTAAATATATTTCTGCCAAGATTTAATCTCAATGCAGGAATATCTGTCAGTAAATCTCTCTCAGACCACCCTGGTTACCTGGAAGGATGCTAAAGAAGGACTTAGAAGTTGTGTTCGAGCTCCCCAGTCAAGAGTTCTGGGATTTGATATCTTCCGTGGCCTCAGGCAGTGGAGACTATGAAAACATATCAGGCAAATTATACACTCAAGGAAAGGTAGAAGGCAATGATGTATCATGTGCTTATAAATCACATGAGTGACATGTATACAGTAATTCATAGAAGAGTTTAGACCTTTCCACGAGCATCCCTTGTGGAAAGGCGTGCTCTAAGAAGATGAGTGGATCTTGAAGAATGAGTTGTTTTGGTAGGCACGATGGATAGACATCTTTAGGCGAAGAGAACAATAGTACAATATGCCAAATCAGGAATGCCTAGGACCAACAGTTTACCCAAAACTGCCAGAGCATTTTGGAAAAGGCTAGAAGTAGTTTGGAAATGTAGCTAAGAATTCCAGCTACCAGTCAGTGAGCATTTACACTGCTTAGCTTGGCTGGGTACTTTGCGTTCCCAGCTTCCACTTCTTGGGATGATCTTGCGAAGCGACGCCATTATTAACCCTTTTGACAGGCAAGGATTGTAAACCTCAGAGAGGTCAAGTCACTCACCCAAGACACACAGCTGTTAAGTGATGGAATCAGATTTGCAGCCTGATGTGTTTGCCTCTAGGGTTCACACTCTTCTATGCTCATAATTAATTGTTTTGGTTTTTTTGTTTTATTCTGGGTGTGAGGACACCTGACTTTGTAGGGTCTTAAATGCCAGATTGTAAGTTTTTGTCAGTTTGGTGTTTTAGGGAAAAAAACCAAAAACGCCTTTATTTGGCATATTGGAATTCACCCACTTGCAGTGTACAATTCCCACATTTTTAGTAAACTTACCAAGTTGGGCAGCCACTCCTCTAAAGCAGTTTTAGAATATCTTTATCATTGCAACATCATATTGCATTCATTAAAAGTGAATTGCATTCACTTTTAAGCCCTTTCCTGTTCCTACTCTCTTTCCTAGCAACTTCTAATCTACTTTCTGTTTTCATGGCTTTCCTGGACACTTCCTATAAATGGAATTATATAACATAATAATATGTAGTGTTTGTGTCAGACTTCTTTCACAGAACATGTTTTCAAGATTCACCGGTGTTGTGACATGCATTCACAGTTAATGCCTTTTTTTTTAAATTGCTGAATATTATCTTACTATAAGGATACAACACATTTTACATATCATTTACCGGCCAATGGACACTTAGATTGTTTTCAATTTTTGGTTATTATAAATAATGCCAATAAGAACATTCCTGTCAAAGTCTTTGTGGGGACATATGTTTTCATTTCTCTTGGATATATACCTAGTAGAGGAATTGCTAGGTTATAGGGTTATGTCAGCATTTTGAGATGCTTCTAAACAGTTTTCCAAAATGACTGTATCATTTTACATTGCTACTAGCAATGTCTTAGGGTTCCAATTTCTCCACATCTTTACAGTACCTGTTATTGACTCTCTTTTTTATTATAGCTTTTCCAGTGAGTGTAAAATCACAACTACTTTTGGTTTCTATTTGTATTTTTCTCATGAGTCATGATGTTGAGCAACATTTCATGTGCTTTATTAGACCACCTTGTGTACCTTCTTTGGTGGGATGTCTCTATAAATCCTTGGCTCACTTTTATTTTATTTTATTTGTTTAAAGATTTTACTTATTTATTTGACAGACAGAGATCCCAAGTAGGCAGAGAGGCAGGCAGAGAGAGAGAGGAGGAAGCAGACTCCCTGCTGAGCAGAGAGCCCGATGCAGGGCTCCATCCCAGGACCCTGGGATCATGACCTGAGCCGAAGGCAGAGGCTTTAACCCACTGAGCCACCGAGGCACCCTCTTTGGCTCACTTTTAATTGGATTGTTTGTCTTATTGTTGAGATGTAGGAGTTCTTCGCATGTTCTGAATTCAAGTACTCTGTCAGATATGTGTTTTGCAAATATTTTATCCCAGTCTGCTGCTCATCTTTTGATGTTCTTAATTATGTTTCTAGAAGTATAAAGATACTGAATTTTCATGAAGTCCAGTTTGTCAACTTTTTAAATGAATCAATCTTTTGATATCATACATAATATATCTTTGAAGGTCTTGAAGATTTTTCTGTTTTCTTCTAAAAATTGTGTTGTTTACCTCTTTTAAAATCTGTAATATATTTTCAGTTAATTTTTGTGTATGCTCTGAGGTAAGGGTCTATTTTCTTTCTTTCTTTTTTTCTTTTTTTTTTTTTTTTGCACATAGATCATGTATTATACCACTATCATTTGTTTAAAAGGCTATTATTCCTTCAGTGAATTTCCTTAATGTGGGTTTTGAATATCAATTGACCATAAATATAGGGATTTATTTCTGATCCCAGCTGTGCTCTGCTGACCTCCATGTCTATATTTGTGCCAATACCACATTGTCTTAATTCCTGTGGCTTTATAGTAAATTTTGAAATTGGGAAGAGAAAGTTCTCCAACTTTGTTCTTTTCCAAAATTGCTTTGGCTATTCTAGATCTTTTCCATTTCCAATAGGCTTTAGAATCAGCTTGTTGATTTTTGAAAAACAAGACCAAAAAGAGTCTGATGGAAATTTGAGAGAGATTGCATTGAATCCATTGGTCAGTTTGAGAATAATTCCTATCTTAACAATATTGAGTATTCCGGTCCATGAACATGCAACACCTTTCCGTTTATTTAGATCTTCTTCAGCAATGTTTTATAATTTTTCAAGTATGACTCTGGACATTTTTTAATCAAAGTTCTTCCTAAGGATTTTATTTGTTTATGTTTGACATTACTGTGAAAGTATAATTCTACTTTGGGTTGTTCATTGTATATAGAAATATAGTCGATGTTTTTATATTAATCTTAAATCCTTTGACCTTCCTATTACTTGTTAGTTTTAATGTGTGTGTGTGTGTGTGTGTGTGTGTGTGTGTGTGTGTGTGTGTGATTCTTTACATACAGGACATGGCATCTGCATGTGTGTGTGTGTGTGTGTGTGTGTGTGTGTGTGATTCTTTACAAACAGGACATGGCATCTGCAAATACAGAGAGTTTTACTTCTTCTTCCTGATCTGGATGGCTCTTATTTCTTTTTCTTGACTGATTGTGTGGGCAAGCACTTGCTGAACAATATTGAAAAATCTTAGGGTACCTCTTTCAGTCTAGTAGGATATTCCATGTAGGTTTCTCATAGATGTCTTTTTCGTGATAAGGAAATTCCCTTCTATTCTAAATTTGTCCAAATCAACTGAGGCAATTTAAGAAATGGCAATTTTTCTTTTAGAATGTTCAACACTGAGGGGCGCCTGGGTGACTCAGTCATTAATTGTCTACCTTCAGCTCAGGTCATGATCCCAGGGTCCTGGGATCGAGACCCACATTGGGCTCCCTGCTCAGCAGGAAGCCTGCTTCTCCCTCTCTCACTCCCTCTGCTTGTATCTTTCTCTCACTGGGACTCTCTCTGTTAAATAAATAAAACCTTAAAAAAAAAAAAAAAAGAATGTTCAACATTGAATACTTGCCTTGAAAAAAAGTCTAAAATTCTAAATCATTGTGATCCATAGTTTTATACAATAAACATCTTAGATTTTCTCTTCTTTCACCTCCAGGGAAAGAGAATATTGGAAATGGGTATGGCTATAAATGATTGCATTTCAGTGATATTATTTGCCTTAGTTGACCTCTGAAACTAGCTTTCTCTTCTAAATCAGTTCTGTTCAACACAAACATAAGGCAAGCTTCAAATGTGAGCTATATACATAATCTAAAATTTTTTAGTAGTTACATTGAAGAGGTAAAAAAAGTAAAATTATTTTTAATAGTATATTTTATTTAAAGTATATTTATATATCTAAAATATGATTTCAACATTAATCAAGATAAAATTCTCCTTTTTAAAAATTTGTTTGTTTTTAGTTTTTGAAATCTAGTGTGTATTTACCACGTATAGCCTATCTCTATTTGGAATAGCCACCTTCTAAGTGCTCAGTAGTCATATGTGGCTAGGGGTCACCATATTGGACAGCACAGTTCTATATACATGCATTCAATTGTAGTTAGCTAACAAATATTAAATAAGCAGATGAAGGGAAACATAAATGGCTTGTTATTTGCCTTGTAGTAACAGGTACAGAATATATAGTCAAGGATTTTTGCATTTAACTAACGCAAACAGAATTCAGGCATCTTCTAAATAGGTGATCTTTTTGCAGAACATTCTAAGTGAAAATAAAGACCATGCTTTAATGTTATATGTTTCAAATAGCAACTGCGTCTGTATTTTCGCCGTCTTTGGACATGGTCAGCAATATATTTTGGACAGTACAAATCTAGCAGGATGCTAGAGAGAACCATGAGAACATGGTGACTGAGAGACTGAACTGAGAAAAACATGACCAGTGTACTCCTTTCAAGCTTCCTCTTAGGAAACTCTGGAATTTCTCCTAGTGGGAGATCTCTATCTCTTGGATATTTGGTTAATGAAATGCATCAGCTTTCTTGCCAGCATAAAGCATGTTACGGGAGCAAATGGGCATCACAGAGCCAGATGATCATCAGCACCGACTGCATTGTGAAACTCTAGCTGTTAAATCTTTCATGGTAATGGGCTTCCCTGGAGATGGCTACACTGATAAGCTTCGTGCTGGAAGGAGCCTGTGGTCACTGCAGGTGCTGCTAATGTCATCACTGCATTTGAAGGATCATTTGAACAGCTTGTAAGGAGAGTAGCTAAATCTATTGATTTTGGATTATATCCGAATGTGAAAAAGATGATCATCTTGAATCACAGAGAGCCACCCTCACAGGGAACCGCTGTCCCAGAAACAGTTTTAAGGAATGAAAAATACAGCATTGTGTCTGTGCTCAAAATGCACTCAGCAGAAGGCTCATATATTCAGAATCCAAGGGCAAAGAATCATCTCCTCATGCTTTCCTAGTCCTCTCGGAGTATCTTGATTAGAACATTGGTTAACAGGCTTGAAGGGTTCAAGGGCATGGGTTCAAGGGCATAGGTTCAATGATCATCCAGACTAGTGAACTTCAATATTTCTGGCTCACAGATCCCCTCCTTCCTCCAGCGGCTATCTTGAATGAGTGTGTGGTTGATCCCAAGGGAATGACGGGAAAGAGGGGTGGCCAATAGGGACCATCCATAACCCCTATTGGCAAAACAAGTCATAACCTATGGAACGTGGGTCAGAGGTGGCACCTTTTAAAGACTTTATTTATTTATTTGACAGACAGATCACAAGTAGGCAGAGAGGCAGGCAGGCAGAGAGAGAGAGAGGAGGAAGCAGGCACCTTGCTGAGCAGAGAGCCTGATGTGGGGCTCGATCCCAGGACCCTGGGATCATGACCTGAGCCGAAGGCAGAGGCTTTAACCCACTGAGCCACCCAGGTGCGCCCAGAGGTTGCACCTTTTAAAGAAAAACAGCATAATGGCACACGGAGCTTGCATCATCAGTAAGAGTCCTATGCTTATAATAAATTGGATCACAGTGAGTTTTCAATGAATGCCTGCCTTGGCGCTAAAGCTGAGAATGGATGCAAAGCCAGTAAACAAAGCAGCGAAAGAGATTAGCTCTTTGAAATAGGGGCTATCAGTAGATCCTAAAAGAATGCAAACCAAACCAAACCTAACCAACAAACAAAAACCCAAGCTGGTGAGATCAGTGAGGGCAGATAAGAATTCCCTTAGACTTAGCATTGGTAGCCAACATCAGCACCAACGTTTCCATATCAATCCTTATTTATGGCCCCTCTTTATGATATTAGGTTTACTTAGGAGTGTTCTCAATAGATAGTAACATTTCTGCTTGTCCATCAACTTATTAGCATATTTCTTATTTATTACGCTTACCCTGAGTTTTCATTTCCCGTTCTATTCTAAAGGGGGTTGTTGATTATATTTTACCAAGAAGCAATAGGTTACATGTGGAACTCACACTAGTGTTCTTGCTGATACTTGGTTCAAATTCTCCAGCTGTTGTCTGTGTTTGCTGGTTTCTATCCAGTTCAATAGCTGTGTATTTATCCCTGGCTGTGCTGGGATCGCTTCTACTCCAAAGAAATCTTACAGCAACAACGTGAAGGCATCAAGGTCCCTGTCCAAAAGAGCTCAGAATCTAGCTGGGGAGAAAGGCTCATTAAACAGCTAAAATATGGGGCACCTGGGTGGCTCAGTGGGTGAAAGCCTCTGCCTTCGGCTAGGGTCATGGTCTCGGCGGGGTCCTGGTATGGAGCCCTGCATCGGGCTCTCTGCTTAGCGGGGAGCCTGCATCCTCCTCTCTCTCTGCCTGCCTCTCTGCCTACTTGGTGATCTCTCTCTCTGTCAAATAAATAAATAAAATCTGAAAAAAAATTATTAAAAAAACAACTAAAATATAAAAGGAAAATGGCTATCATGAAAAGTGGTTTTACACACATGTGTTTTATGTCACAGATCTAGGGGAGAAAAGTTTGGATAAACTTTTGGTTTTGCTTATATTGCTACCTATGAATAATCTTTCAGGGCACAAATCCTTCTCCGTTTTTAAGATGGAAAACATCAGTTGAAGAAGCTTAAAATAAACATAAGTATCAAATACACTCTGAAGCCATCGAGTGAAGGCTATTGAGCCACAGCTCACAGGATATCAAAAAAGCATATGAGTTTTTATACAAGGAGAATTTGTGGCTTATACTTCAAAACTTCATGGATTTAAGAAAATGTTTGTATTTCATATTTGGTACGATTTAGGGAAATATTTCTTTAACATCTCTTTTTCATATTGTGCAATTCACGTGCGAGTCATGCCTATGAAATATTTACACATGACTTTTATGTGAAAAGGAGTAGCTGGTTGTTGCAGGAAGTCTTCACGGCGAAGATTCCTTGCTCTCCACAGAAAATTGAAGCTAAATAAAAAGATTTCAAGGAGAGTTTAGAGAGGTCTTTTCTTTTTTTTCCTTGCAAGAGGTAATTGATTTGCTCTCCAAAAGGGTCTTTCTAGAACTCTGAGTAGACAATGCTCTAACCTTGTCAGAAGAGGATAATAAATTTAAAGTTAGACTGGCTTGGAAAGAAAGACTTAGAATGAACTACATTTTATAGGAACAGAGCACCGAGGGTCTGTTGTTAGTTTATAGGGCCTTGATTAGATAGGTTATTGATTTTGGCTGCTGGTGATATGGTTCATGTTCAGAAGGTATCAAACTCATGCTGAATAAAATAGAAGCAAACGCTTAAAAAAAATCCCCAGAAAGTAGCAAGACACTGGCTAGTAGTCTAGTCGTAGTTCTTCAAATGGAATGGGCAGCTGTGCCTTATTGCCTCTAGCCCTCTGGAAGCAGTTATGTGTATTAAATACTGGAATAACTTGATATTTTAAAAGCTTATATGCTCATCCAAGTAAAATGGTTTTAGAAGACTACCGGGAGTTTCATGATTTTATAGTTAAATCAATACCCAGATTTATGCCTTTTGGACAGAGAAACTTGAATTTAATTGAGAAAATGGATCTAATGAGGATAGACATATTTTGTGCAGATGTAGGAGAGTTTTTTCCCCCTTATTATCTGAAAAGTGAAACAGGTACTTTTGGTATGAAGATGAATATAGCTTTACAGGAAAAATGACAAATGTTCAGAAACCTTAAAAGAAGATTTGTGATTTTATGTAGAGGTTCCTGAATGTCTGGAATCTGCCGGAATAATTTTTTGTCTCTTTTAAATTCTTCAACTCAAGATTCATTAATTATACAGAAAAGCACATAATATTTTACGTTATACTGCACAATTAATGGCCATATGGTATTAAATTGGCAACCAGGCTTTAAGAATAATAATTTTAAGCAGAATCACTTGCTGTGTAGATTTTCCTTTTCCTTATTTTACATTTATGGTGCTTTTCATAGACCTTTGTATTTTAGTCACCAGCTAAACAGAGACAACACTTTTTTTTTTTTTTTTAAGGAAATTGTAAAGGCCATTGTCAATTTTTTTCAGAGATAGCTACACATAATAATTCTCTAAACATTACGTCGTGTTCTCACAAGTCTTCTTGGAGTTTTCTAAGTGGATGGAGAAACGTTGTATGAAAAATTAGCAAAGTAAAGAGACGTTTTGGTGATCTGCAATTTATTTTCCACTAACCCTAATTCTCTACAGTCTTTGACCACATTTCGCTTCGGGAAATATTCAAATCATTGTCCTTACACAAAACAAAAATTCAATTATATAGACATTCTGTCTGTGTAATAACAGCAAGATAGACCTGGAAATGCAGTGAAAAATATTCAGCTTCTAGAAACATATGGACTCAAGTAACTTTAAGAAAAATCATTGGAGGGCAGAATTTGGCTCTGTGATATTTTAATGCAGTGCAAGATTTCCAGAAATAACTACCTACTTTCTTGCTGTCCAGAAAATACACATTAAATTTTTTTTCCCATATTATTTTTTCTCTATATTCTTTTTCTCACAAATTAAGCAGACTCTTCTTTCAGGAGACTCTCCGAACATCATCATTTTAAAACTGAAATTTGTATATCAAAGTGTCAGAGATAGACAAGTGTGGAGAACGATCACTAGTAAATCTGGGAGTGCCTAAGAGTTATGTCTAGGTTAGCTAAAGCTTAACTCCATTGTCATATATTTCTCCTGGAAGATATTGTGAATATAAGTTTTAAGAAAAGTCTTCAGACATAGCAAACCCATAGTCTTCGAAGCACTTACAGGTTTTATGTAGAATGCTATAAATAAAAATATATTTTCAAAACGTGTGCTGCAGAAAATGGAAAATCTGAGTGTTAGTTTTGGCTGAAATAATCTTGAAAAGGCACCAAATATCCAGACATTGGTGCAACTTAAAAGGCATAGTCTTTTGTGGGAGTTTTACTCCCAATATTTTTTTTACCCCAATATGAATGATCTTCATTAAAAAAAATTGAAAGTTTTTTATATTTTTCTACTGTAACTTTCATGTGGTGTATTTAGGGATCTGTCTATTGTCCTTTAAACCTTCGGTAACTCTTTTTAAGAAACAGAAAATCTAAATAAGAATCACTGGATATTCAAAAATGAATGAACTACCCTAAAACCACCCCCTTCCATGAGTTTTAGGAAAACACCTGCTATGTTAGAAAAGGAGAGAGAGCATTAAGTTGAAGAAGCTTCAGGTTGCAGGTTTCCATATTTCAAGGTTAAATTGGAAGTGATTTGGTTTGTGCAGATAAGTGATTTGAAAAGTCAGCAGTGATGTGATCATTTTTCTCTGGAAAGTAAGCTAACAAGGAGATAGTACTGCAACCGTGATGATTTCATCTGGACAGCTGATCTGATCCTTTAGAAATATGCTTCCCTTTACAGAGAACTTTCTGTTAAGCTTTGTTCAATTAAGTTTCATATTTTACATCTTATGCTTTCATTCAATGGGTAACCACAGGCCAGGTACAATATTTTAAAATTCCTTATAGGCTTGTTAGTTGCTGGAACCCAAACAGATTTTCCTCCCCAAGGTGTGACTTTGTTTCACGAGTGGTCTTTTTCTTTTTAGGTGACAGTCTCATGTTAGCCATGGGGAGTTCCCTGGGTCACGCTAGAAAGTTTATGGTCCCACCTGCATCCAGGAGGAAGAGAAAACAAAACTTCATTTTAAGTCCATGGAAATTCAGTGCCTTTAAGAAACTGTTCCAGCCAGCTTTTGCACGTTATTTAAAGGGGTAAAAAGTTCATTACACTCGTTTGCTTAGGCATGCTTGTTTATATTATTTGAGTTGAAGAGATTCTATCTAATAGCAGCAAGTTTCTTGTGAGATGTCAGTCCCATGTTTGGGTTAGGGGTGGCTTTGGCCATTTGGAAGCTCACATAAGGGGGAACTTAAACACCAAGTGGGAGGAGCTAAGGATAGCAAGATAGGCAACACCCTAGGACGAGCCTTTTACAAAGATAACGATATTTTCCCTAAAAGCTAATCCAGCACCACTATTTCTCATAGCTGACCACAACAGAATGAGAACCTGGGAATTTCAGAATTTTCAGCTGGGCTCATTTTCAAGATCTGAGTTCTTTCTTTTTTTGTTGTTTTCTTTTCTTTCCTTTCCTCTTCTCTTCTCTTTTCCCATTCCTTTTCTCTTTTCCCTTCCTTCCTTCGTTTCTTTCTCTCTCTCTCTCTTTCTTTCATTCTTTGAATATTTAATTTAAGGAAGAAAATGATATCAAGGAGATACATTTTCCGTAGGGGTTATTTATGTTTATCTTGAAAAGACATTGGTTTAGGGAAAATATTAGTTTTATACCTCAGTTATTTGCTTCTTTCTTGAAACTTTAGTTTTCCAAGAATTTTCTTCTCTTAGTTAAGTGTGCCTCATTGCATCCTCCAGAACTAATCTCATACTGGTTCTCTCCTACTGAAGACGTTGAAGCCATCTACATTAGATGATCCAGCGCCATGCAGGAATTAGGGGGATATATAAATTATGGCTCGCACACTTAACTACTAACAGCCTATCGCATTTTTCTTCTTGGATAAATATAAGTGGCCTAAATTTAGACTTATGGAGATATTATTACCCTATTGTATTAATGCTTTGAGAGTTTAATAGATTGTAATACAAGCTACTGTTTCCTCAACCATTAATTTTTCAGCATGAATTCCCTTTAAAATAGTCTCTCTTCTCTTTGTCATGTGGCTGACGTGGTGCTACACTGATCAATTCAGATTAATTCTTAAAACAACATATCAAATGCCACCTAATTGTCCTGCCTTATCTAAATCCATTTTTAATATTTTGAATATTTCAAGCAGTGGGGCAAAACTTGCCCAGGTTTTTCACAGTAGTAAAAAACAAAAAAAACACTTTCACTAAAAAAGCGAGTCTATATGGTAACTGGTAAGTCACCTGTGCGGGCGTCATATTATCTTGATACCCCTCCCCCCCCACTACTGTTAACATGTGCTTTATAAATAATAGAATTCAATGCTCAAACTGGGTAGTTCTTGCAAAATCTTTTTTAAATACTTTTTTTTCGAGTTGTTGATGGATTACAGTGTTTGTGTGCCAAAATGACAAAACTTCATACTTCTTGAAATTCTGCAGCATTTGTTTTCCACTGTCTTAATTACATTAACTAGGTAAAAACCGTGTCCCTATTTGGTTTTGTTCTCTGAAGATGATTTAAAAAAAAAAAAAAAGGGTTGCTTTCCTTTAAAGAGTCTTAACGTCTTCTCCTAAAGGTGCTATTTATTAACTTTTCAGCATGAGAAAAAAATTTATGCATTTAAAGGGATGGGGACATGATCTAGTGTATCCTACTATGTTATCAGTGCCCCTATCTGTGCATCTGGGGACTCAGAATGACTGTTTAAAAAAATAAATAAATAAAAGAGGCAAAACAAAAATGAGCTCCCCAGGAGAGGTACTTGGAGTGAGAACCTCTGGATAAAATTCTCCCTTGGATTAGCTGAACATTCCTTTCCTGAAGCATCCCATTCAGTGTAATTTCTCGTATTTTTCCTAAGTGATGTGTGAGCTTCCGGTTTTTTTGACTGAATGGCGTATTTTTGGATGATTATATGGATTTGTTATTTGCTATTTGTTCTTGGGCTTCAGTGAAACACTTTATTATTATTATTATTATTATTATTATTATTATTTGACATAGAGACATCACAAGTACGCAGAGAGACAAGGAGAGAGAGAGAAGAGGAAGCAGGCTCCCCGCTGAGCAGAGAGCCCGATGCCAATGCCGGACTCGATCCCAGGACCCTGAGATCATGACCTGAGCTGAAGGCAGAGGCTTAACCCCCTGAGCCACCCAGGCACCCCTCAGTGAAGCACTCTTACCCCAGAATATTTAGTAAGACAGTATGAAGCATGGCGACAAGAGAAACGTTTTACTGCAGGAAACCATTATTTCACCTTGTCTCAATGGCAAATTGTGTCATTTTTGGATATCTTTAAAAGAGCTTAAGTGGCTAAATAAGGAGAGTGTTCTTAGGCTCTCAAAGCAATTGAAACTTAAGCTCAAAGTCCAGCCAAAGTAGAATGCACATGAAGGCATGGGGAAGAAAGGTACTAAGTGAGATGTGGTGTGGAAATCAAGAATCCTGGAAGGGGGGGACAACTATTTAATTATTCTGGATTTAGGTAAATAGACATCAGTTATAAAAAAAAATGTATGAGTTAGAGGTACTTCATGATACCTAAAAAGAATTTTTTCCCAAGTCTTCTCAACAGTCTATTTTTCTTAGAGGATCTAGTTTTATTGTATTCATATGCTTACAAAGGAAAAATCGAGAAAAGGTTAATCTTCCATCCTTTCAATTATCTACTCAATTAATACCAGCACGGCCTACGATTTTTTTAGGCGGCCCTCTATGAAAGAATAACCACTGAACTGGAACCACTTCTAATTATAGATCATAAATCCTAAGTGGACATTCTAATTTCAAAATCATGAACCAAGCCAATTCTAACTTATTTTTGTATTATAGCTTATTTCCCAAATTCTAATAAGTACCACCCCCCCACCTGCCCATATACATTTTAATGTTTTCAAATTGAACTACATCTTAAAATCAATATAGACACTTAATGCAGTAGTTTTTCTTTTATATCACAAAAGCTGGCATTGAAGTGACTTGAGTATAAAAATTATTAAAAAAATTATCTCTCACTTAACAGTACATCTAGAGATGAATAGGTTTGCTTTTTAACTGACACAGTAGTTTAACAATATTAGAGATCTTGGTTCTTTTTTCTCTTCTCTGCCAATGATAAGAACATGGGTATGGTACTGATTTAATCATGGACATCAGGTGTGGTCAGTAGCAACCGGGACACCTCACTTCCTTACTCCTGCCACTTGAAAGTGAGAACGAAGACCTCTTCCTTTCAGTCTGATTGGCTCCGTTTAGGTCACCTGGCCACCCATGGACCAATCAGAGCTTCGAGGGCAATGCCTCACCGTGATTGGTTTATTCTCTTCAGACTCTGGCCCTAAAACTTCGCCTGAGTCCCATGAATCACGTGAGCATCCGAAGGAATCCTTTCCTTAGGGAAGTGGGTATTTGAAAGCTGACCCAGGTCTACAGATCTGTGTCGCTAAAAAATAATAGTGTGGGCTGTGACTTCATCGATCTAATCCAAGGATTTGGACTGATTCTTTCTCTTACCCCGCTGTCTCTGCAGTCTCCTCCAGAAATTCTGCCAAATCACTGGGTAATGAATTCCTGATGAGGTGTTAATGGCTTAGAGTGACTTCATATGGTAAGCTTCTCAGGACTATTGCATAAGGATAGGACAAGGAAATCTTAGCATTAAAAATCCCCTTTGATGGTGGTACTAAGTTGGGGCCAGGGTCCTCCTGGGAGAAAGGTAGTTTTTAAAATGGGGCGTCCTGACCTTTCCTAGTTGCTCTTTACACTGGGCCACCAAAACACCTTTGCTCATGCTAATTAGGTTGCATTTTTAGTTTGCCATTCAAGAGCACATTTCATTTAGAGATCTTTCTGTCTCTGTTCCAAAACTCAAATTCAGCATAGCCATAACAGCTCTGTGCATTAAGGATTCACATTTCAGGTAAGAATTTGGATTCACCAAATTCACCACAACACAAACTAGAATATCTAGAGGAATTCCTCACTCGGGTTTTTGTTTTGTTTTGTTTTTTTGAAGGGTCTGTACGCTCTTTAAGAGCCAAGGCTGAACATTCCAATTATGTGTTAATGAGGTGGTGTATGCAAGAAAAATGATGCTGGACTTTATCACATATCCTCTTGTCCTTTGGCATGATCCTAAAAGATTAGAAAGAATACGTACATCTATATAGTCTCACTGAAAGAAAATGTTTGAAGAAAGTATGTGTCTTCTTTTGTACTCTTTTTTCCTTATGCGGACTTCTTTGTTTAGGAAATCAGCTTTTACTGGGATAATTCACATTCTTCCGTCTCCCTGAATGACCGCATATGACGCTTCCCATTTACAGATCTGTCTGCCCAGGGGATGTTATCTGTTCATAGTAGTTTATTCCATCAGTATTTATTGAGTACCTACCATGATCCAATCTCTGACCCTCTAGCTGGAAAAACGAAGATGAAAAATACACTTTTAGTTCCTGACTTCAAGAAGGTCATGGAGTCATGAAGGGAGAGACTGACAGTAGGGTAAGTAGAATGATAGGGGGGCATCTGGGGTACGGCGAGTAGGAGAGGAGAGGCAGTAAGGGGAAGGCTGTCAATGAGCCCTCCATAGTATCTTGCCTTTTTTTTCTTTCTTTCTTTCTTTTTTTTTTTTTTGGACTTCTTTTAGTTTGGAAAGATTTTGCTGGTCACAACCCGCTACGGCATCTGCTATTAATTATGCTAACCTTTGCTGAGAATTTACCTTGCGCTAAACAATGTGCTTCATGCTTCACATATATAATTATATATAATCCCACGCAGTCCTCCCAGGTATCCTGGGAGGAGGGTCCCAGTATTATTCCCATTTTATAGAAGAGGTCCCATAGCTGCAAGAGGTAAGGCTGGGATTCAAGCCCACCTCTGTTCATTTTTAAAATACTCACACGAAAGTGCCCACTACAGTACCTTTAGGAACTTTTATTGTAAAAGAGATCCTTATTTGTTCATGATATAGCTTAAGAATTGTCTGAACATATGGACAATATATGTGCGTGTTTGTATGTCTGCAAAATATACAGTTGGATGGTCTCTATATGTACTTGCTGTGAAAAATGTATGGTGTATGTATATATCTATAAACACTCCCTCCCCATATGCTGAGCGTTATAGTTAGCAAGATGAACCAGTTGGCCGTTACACATGCTGGCAGGGCCATCTTAGGAGCAGTTGCTGGGGTTGTATAGCACCCCCATTCTCCAGAAGGATTGTCCTATTGTCTCATGAGGGCTCTTCGTGACGGTTCCAGGCCCCTCGCCAGTGCCAGCATTTTAGTAGCCAGTGGATATTTTCTGCTCTTCTCTTAGGCTGGGGATGTGTGGAGGGAGGAGGGGGCATTAAAATAATTTTCTGCTCTAGGCTCTGATACACTTAAGACAGCCCTCTTCCTGGAATACATAAATGCCAGCAAATCAGCATTTCTTAAGCTACAGCATCCTTCCTGGAAATCCTGTTAAAGGACGTACCCGGGCTACTTGTCTGGGATGGAATGAGAATAGAGCGAGCCTCATGATTTCCACTGCTGAGATATTAGCATAAATCTCCCACTAATGCACCTCTGCCTGTTAGTGGAAGAGTCTCTACAACCCAGGAAGATATGTTAAATTGAGAAGGGACTAATGTTTCGCAACTGGGGCATGGCACTGCGAAGGATATCTTCACTGGGAGTTTCTAGATCTGCAAATACCGTTGGGTGGGCCTTTAGAATTTTTCCCTCATGGGTCCTGAGGAATGATTAGATGCCTCACTAGGAGAAAAGATTTTTTGGTTACTCCCGGAGCAACAGTAAGAACTTCACAGCTAATTGAGCAGTTTCCACTTAAGTTCTTTTCTTCTGGAATCACACATCACCACGATCTCTTGACGACCGCACCCGGGGAGTGATCCCCCTTTTAAAGATGGACAGATCCAGGTGTCCAGGGTTGAACAAGTCCACATTTGAGAGTGTCAGAGCTGGAAGGGTTGTCAGAATTCTAGAGCCACGGACCTCTCTCTCTTCTTTTCCCTCCTTCTCCCCCTCTGCCTTCCGAAACCTCTGCTCCTCCTCTTTTTAGGAAGTGGAATTTTGAGTCACTTCAACAGCCCCTGGAGCACAGTGTTCAATGAACGGCTTCTGGTGTGTGTTGAATGAATGTTAGATGTGTGGAAATGGAGACATTTGTGGGATCACGGTGCCTAAGACGGAGGAGCCGTGGAGGCTGCAGGGGAAGAGCAGGCCAGCCTCTTGTCCATTCCGCTGCCCTTGACCGCTATCTTGTCTCCACTCGGGCACCATATTAAATACTCCCTGAGTGGAGGGAGTCTGTATGAGGTGACGAGATGCCCACAGACAGTTCTGCCGGTCTTGTGGCCTTTGTGGTCCTGCTGCTTTTCTTTTTCTCTCATCAGAGAATAGATTTCTGCTGTTTTACTTAAGCTTGATGTGTGCGTGTGGTGTGTGTGTGTGTGTGTGTGTGTGTGTGTAAGAAGTGGAAAGATGGATAAAGAGGAGGATTTTTTGTTGTTTACTTTTGGATTTTTGTTTTGCTTTGGAATAATGAACTGGAAGTCAGTTGTCCTTGAAGATAAATAACTTGGAATAAACATAGCTTTTAATCCTGGCTCTACGAGATCTCAGTCAGATATCTTCATCATGCCAAGTCTTAATTCTTCATCTGTAAAATGAAGGTAGTGTAGTGGTAACTTTTTATTTTATTTATTTACTTACTGTGAAACTTGAACTGAAAAGATACATATAAATTGCCCAGGCCAGCGTCTAGTATTTAGCAAGTTTTCAGGCCAGTGGGGACCACTCTAATAATAATAAATAATAAGCACTGTAATGATAGTAGTAATGAAATAATCACGTTGTTACCTATATATTATATAATACATGTATTACATATAGGCAGTATATATAACACGAACATAAGTACTAATACGTATATATGTAGGTATTATATAGAGGTATAGAACACCTAGGCCTTAGAAAATAGATATCTAAGGGATGCCTGGGTAGCTTCTTCAGTCAAGCATCTCACTCTTGGATTTTGGCTTACGTCATGATCTCAGGGTCTTGGGATTCAGTCCCGGGTCAGGCTCTGCATTTAACATGTGGCCTGTTTGCAATTCTCTCTCCTTCTCCCTCTGCCTCACCCACTCATGCTCTCTTTCTTGCGCTCTAAAATAAATCAATAAATGTTTTAAAAAAATAGAATTGCAATCTAAGACCCTAGACCTTTTTATAAGGCAGAGTCTCTTTTATAGACCCACATAAGCAAGAATCTCCTTTAATTGTATTAGTGCCTAGGGTGTCTGAAGTGGTTCACTGAGTTAAGCCGCTGCTTTTGGCTCGGTCATGGTCTCAGGGTCTGGGGATCGAACCCCGCATCGGGCTCTCTGTTCAGCGGGGAGCCTGTTTCCTCCTCTATTTCTCCCTACTTGTGATCTCTCTCTGTTTCCAAAAAAAAGAAAAAAGAAAAAAAGAAAAAAATTGTATTAGTGCCTAGTCAAGCAAACATTTAAGATCTTAGCTGAACTTCCAAGATGTACTTTTTTTCACTGAACAATCAGGGAATATGAGAGTACATTGTGCTGCCCTGTATCCATTCATTCTTTCACACAATATGAAATCTATTCTGACTCTGTGCTAGGAACTATTTACCAGAGTCTACATACCAGGGACTATAAGACATATTGTTGCTGCCCCCAATGGAGTTACAAATTGAATTAAGTGTCATGAAGGAAAAGAAAGGTGCTAAGAAACAGAAGGAGAGGCCTCCTAATTTAATTGAGGCTTCAGGGGAAAGAGACCCATAATCTGTGATCTGAAGTGTGAATCAAAGTTAGCTGGTTGAACGAACAGCCAAAGCAAATGGCCTGTGGTAGAAAAGAGCTCCTTGTGTTGGGGGGAAACGGATTGCTAAGGCTAGAAGCTCTGTGCAAGAATCATGGCATGAGTTTGGTGAGGAACTTGGAATTTATCAGGGAACAATGGGTGAACATTGAAGATATTAAGCAAAGACGTGACAAGTTTTAGTTTACATTTTTAAGACCCTTCTTTGGCACCATCTTCCCATCTGCAGCTGCCATCCTCTTGCTCTGTTGCCATCTGCAGCAGCCCAGGGATGCATCTGCCCTCTCTATCTGGTGAAACATGCCCAGGGAAAAGGATTTAATTTTCTCCTTCCTGGTAAGAAAAGTGGTTGATGAAGCTGTATATTTTGTCTCGAGAGAACATTTATATCTTAACAGAGATCCAAGTTTAAGCCAAAGGAATGAATCTCTAAGTGTGATTTTTCTTCCATCAACAACTCTAAGAGCTGAAGGGGCTTCTCATGGAGAGGAACATGGCCAGCCTATCAGTGTGTGAGAGCTCAGAGACAAGACCTGGGATCAAGTCCAAGCCCTGCTCCCTAGGTGTATGACTTCATGTACTTCATCTTCTTAACCCTCAGTTTACTTATCTGTAAATGGGGGAGGGGGAACTCAGAGTTGCTGAATTCACTGAAATGGTGCAAAGGAATAAACACATCATTGTAGAACTCTTTATATTCAACGCTACTGTGCAGGGCCCGGAAAGGACCTCCCTTCCCCTGAATTCTCCTTCTTTTGAAAACATTATCACAAGGTTCCAGGGTAATTTCAAATTGACTTTCTCATGATCTGTATCATGTCATCTATGTTTAGACATTTTCACACTTTCATCCGAAAACATTTTGGGTGTTCTTGCTTTAAGAAACATATACTTTCTTCCACACATATTTTTGCATGTTACAAACTGTCTCAACGTGCAAATTATTTCCTTGAAATAATTGGCAATTTAGTGTCTGTGATGGGCAGGGGTGATTCAACTCCGAGTTCGAGAAAGAGGTTTCAGACAGACTGCAGGGAGGGGACCGGGGTTGGGGGGTGGGGGAGGAGGGTGTTCTTCAGAATCCAGGGGGATATAGGATAGGATGAATGAATGTCAAGTAGGCACAAACGCTCAGAATGTCAGTACCAAGATTGGCTGGAAGTCCTCATTTTGCCTTCAGAAAGGGGACCGGGCAGGAAATGAGTGTCTAATGGTGGTAACAAGTTTTTCAATTCCTATGGCATATGCCCTCAGAAAGCTTGCTTATCTCTCCACTCCTTGCTTCCCCCCCCCCAAAAAGAAAGGGGTAGGGGAACTGAAAAACACTTGGCACAGGTGCAAGAAAACTGAAAACGTCTGGCAGAGCTCACAGGCGTCTTTTTCCACTAGGCACCAAATGTTTTACAGTCTTCGTGAGCCCATATAGATCCTGGCTTCTGCCCAGTCGTTTGTTTGAAACTGTAGGCTCCGAGAAAAGGCTCCACACTGCAGCTGGCCTTTAAACCGTATTTTATGGGGGAGAGTGTTCAGGGTACAATTGGAATGAGGAGAGCTTGCCTTTGACGTTGGACGTAAAAGTAACAGATTGCAGTGGGGAGGAGCTAACACTCAGGAATTGTTGGTCTGTTCATTTTCCCAATGAAGACGAAGCTTTTGGAAATTTCACCTCAATCTCAATGATTTCACAGGCTAATTTATAGTGAGGCCCCCAAATGTGATTTTAGCCCAATTTAGCTCCATTTTACTCAAACATAAATCTAACAGGTTCTGCGTAATGGAAATGGCAGGACTGTTCTTAGTGATGCAAATTTCTTGCTAATTTAGGGCAACTGTGGCTTAGATCCTATCTACATGCAAGTTCATTATGAATGAACATTTAATAGCCAACTATTTGTCTTTCTCCCTCTCTGTAGCCTTCTTTGGTTCCTTATCATGCTATAGCTCATAATTTCAAAGGACTCATGACTAATTAGATGGGGGGGGCAACTATATGTAAATGTTATAAAAGAAAGCCTCCACCAAGTTCATCGAAACTGAAATTTGCACCTACAAAGTCCCTCTTACTCTGACAATGAGGGAAAAAGTCGCCACTGGAGTCCTCCTCATGCTTTTGGATTGAAATAATTATTCTTTATTGTATATTTGCCATGTGTCTGCCCCTCTCCTAAGTGATTCCCGTGCACTTTTTCATTTCATCATTATTATAACTATGAGATCTGAATGTGATCTGTATGAACCAGGCGAAGGAAGTGAAGGTTGGAGAATTTACACGACCCTGTAAGTGGAAAAGATGATTATGAGTGTGCATAACGGAGGGAGTGGTGTGGTCCTTTTTGAAAAGTTTGCAGGAACCACAAAAAGCAAAATATTCCACAATACCCAAAATAAATGTTGCACTCCTTTCTCTATTCTCAGCAGCTCGCATCAAATGAGTTATCCTAGAATGAAGATAATCCTGTTACCCTAGGAGCAGGGGTTTCTGCCTCTCGGAGGTCAAGGCCATTCTTTTATAGAAAAATCCATGAATGTGCAACCAAATGTCAGATATAACTAATTAATATGGAAGTTGCGGTTTCTTTATTTTTTTTTAAAAGATTTTATTTATTTATTAGACAGAGATCACAAGTAGGCAAAGGCAGGCAGAGAGAAAGGGGGAAGCAAGCTCCCCGCTGAGCAGAGCACCCTATGCAGGGCTCCATCCCAGGACCCTGAGATCATGACCTAAGCCAAAGGCAGAGGCTTAACCCACTGAGCCATCCAGGTACACCAACAGTTTCTTTATTATTTTGGGAGTAGCTTTCTGTGAAAGCCCAGCAGCTATCCCATGTCCCCCGGCTTGCCCGAATTGTGACCAAAAGGTAGAGTCCCCTTGGAAGAAGCAGAAGTGGCATCATGTGAATGAGGCAGCCCCAGAGCTGTGCCTCTTTTAGATTCTTAGCCACATCAATCAATAAAGGAGCAGATTGAGAACAGTTAACAGAAAAAAAATAATAATAAGAGCATAGATATATATTTAGAGGGATGGATACACGGAAGGAAAGAGCAAGTCGCATACCATGAAACAAAGAGAAAAATAAGAAGAGAGGGGGTGTCACTATTTCCCTGTGGCAGAATCAAAATCTTCTGTTGGATGTCATGTTGAAAAGATTTCCAAATCTTAGTTCTGTGAGCTAAAGCAGATGGATGCTCCATGTTGGTGCAGATTCCTATTTGAAGCAGTGTGGTTGCAGAGATGGGGTGGGTCATTTGATTTTCTCTGAAAAACTGTCTTGTGCAACTATCTAAAAGAATTATATTACCCAAGGAAGTGCATCATCTATGATGCTTTCGAAATGTTAAATAAATGCTTAAATCAGTGTTTTAGATATATTTCCCCTTATTAATAGGTGGGTTTCTTTAGTTAATATGTTTGGAAAATGCTGAACTAAACGTATGTGCAGGATTTTTTTTTTTTTTTACTGCAGGACTTCTCAGAGCCTTTAATATGCCCCATGAGTCTCCAAGAAGGAGTCATATTATACCACTGGTTCTTAGAATGCTTTCTCCACAAAATATCTGTGTGAAACTACTATGCTGCCAGACAGCCTTAGGGAAGTGCTGAGACACCATCACTTAGCTAAAAAAGGGTCTTATTTTTTAATTGTAGTTACGGTAATTGTAGCAAAACCCCCACCTACATAGAAGTTCATTATGAATAAATTTTTCAGTTAAATCTTCTTCTTTCACCTTCCTTTAGTCCTCTTTGGTTTCTTATCATGCTTGTAGCACATAATTCCTGAGGATTAATAACTAATTAGATTTTCAGACAACCATAAATTAAAGATGTTGAAGAAGAAATGAAAACAGTAGGGTAAGTCAAAACTGAAATTTGGAGTCTTAGCTCCCACTGAATAATTTAGCTGTAAGCACTTGCTGGAATAACTATGTGCAATTATGTCACCTTTATGGGGAATCCTTGGGAAGAATCCTGCAGTGAAGTCTGAGCTACCTCTTGGCATAGCATATTTTACTTCTTAAGTTGTCAGATGAGACTATGTGCTGTGTACTGTTCGAAAGCATGACGGCCAAGTTTGCAGTGCCCTTTTCCTGTAAGACAGGACTGTTTAGACCAAAGGAGAATGCTAGCATGTGCAAATGCCCTGCCGAGACTCCTTCTGATTAGCTGTAAAGTTGGTTGTCTCTTTGATTTCTAGATTTCTACCAACAGAGTGCAGGAAAAATTTGCTCTATTGTATCCCAAACAGATATGATTTACCTTGAAGCTGATGAAACTTAGGCTTCTGGGGGTCCTTTCTTGGGCCCCTTTCAACCTGTTAAAATGTTTTTTGTTTTTGTTTTTTGTTTTTACCAAATTGCAAAATTAAGATGTTTTTACATTTTTCATTCTTAGAAAGATTCTCCCAAGTTTTAAGCATCAAGCCTCACAAAACGTGGCTCTATCCCCATTCCAAAGAAAGCCTTAATCGGTTTTTGCCACAAAAAGAGGGGACATACTAAAATTTCATCCACAGTATGTGTCTAACCAACAGCAGGTGATAATAAAAATGTTCAGAATATCCCTTTCATGTGCTGGGGTAGTCGCCTGAAGCTTTCATGTAGGTGCTAAGCTATAGCCATGAGTGTGTGGTCTGTCTTTTCTCCCCTATAATTAAGAGGCCTAGAAATGTCCAATGGTTGATGTTTCCCACTAAAGCATATGTAGATATTATATAAGCTTCTGTCATGGGAGGTCATCAAGAGACCACCTGTCTATGTGTCAGCTGGACCCTGGGCAATCAGGTGCTTCTCACTCTGTCCCCTGTCCTTGGAGTGTGCATTCCACTTGCCTTCCCTGCTCCCAGAAGCTGCCCCAAAATACAGCCTGGAGATAGTAGTGTGATGTTGAGATATCTGGATGAAATGAGATATCTGACTGAACCCAGTTAACTTCTATAGAAACTTTTCAGATTTGCTGGCGGGGTGAGGGAACCTGCTGGTCTGTGGTGGCCCAAGACAAGGGAAACATGGCTGTCATGTCACAGTGGGCTGACCGCGGATGCCGGAGTAGAGGCTCTAAGAAGAAAGCTGGAAGTAGAGCCAAGGTTAGAGAAGGACGGGTGAGTGCTCCCTACTCTGCTGGCTTCTGGGGCAGCAGATGGCAAGGGGGAGTAGGATGAGGATTTGGAGACCTTAGTGTGTGGTTCTGCAAAGCTAGGAGGGTTCCAGCCGCCTAGGATAAAGGTCTGAGCGATGATGACAAAGCCTGATTAAGATGCTAAGAAGGAGATCATATGAGAAACAAGATGGGATTGGGAGGGAGACAAACCATAAGTGACTCTTAATCTCACAAAACAAACTGAGGGTTGCCGGGGGGAGGGGGTTTGGGAGAAGGGGGTGGGATTATGGACATTGGGGAGGGTATGTGATTTGGTGAGTGCTGTGAAGTGTGTAAACCTGGTGATTCACAGACCTGTACCCCTGGGGATAAAAATATATGTTTATAAAAAAAAAAAAAAAAAAAAAAAAAAAAAGTCTCTAAAAACAAGCACAAAAAAAAAAAAAAAAAAAAAAAAAAAAAAAAAAGATGCTAAGAAGGAAAAAAAGAAAAAAAAGACCTAAGAGGTAGAATCCATGGGAAAGTGATGAAAACAAACAGGAGGATATTGTGGTGATCCAGGAGGAAACAGATGGACTGTCCCATGCCTTCTGACCCCTGATACAAAGGACAATTTTAAATAGCAATTAACCTAGACTTCTAGGAATAGGAGACTCTACCCCTCAAAACTCCTAGGAGAAACCTTTCATTCTTTTCTCTCTCTCTTGATGTTGTAAATCTTATCATGTCTTTGAAATGTAAACCCCACTGGAGACAGCCAAAAGACTGCCCACAAAGACTGGGGGAAAAGGGAGAGTAGAAGGGCAAAGAGGCTTTTCTTTTCTTTCCTTTTCTTTTTTTTTCCTGAAAGGAAGCTTTTTAGCCCTAGATTGCTAAGGAAGATCTCTTGCCCAAAGATTCCTTACAGCCTATGATTCCTCATCAAGGACTGCCATTTGGAATGAAAGTTGCAGGGTCTCTGTGTCTGTCCATGGTGATGTGCTACGTGGATTTGGTTTTTCTACCTCCAGAGGAGATTGCCAAAATAAATTTGTAAAATAGCTCTATTTAACTGACTTAAAGAAAAAAATAAGTTTTTAAAAAAATAAGTTTTAAACATCAATAGTATACTCATGTAAAAGTAAAACAATTTTCTTTCATCTGCTCGGAGGACAAAGTTTTCTTGGACTAGTGGTCTGTTCTTAATGGGATAGTAGCAGGTTTTTCTTTACCTTTTAAGTTGTCTGGCAAACATTCTGTGTTTCATCAAAATAATTTCCTACGCTTCATGTTGTCTTGATCATGCCTTTGATTACGAAAGAAAACAGAGCCTTCTGTATTAAAAGAGCTAAGTTATTTTTTTGCAACCATGTAACTTTCTGTATTTGCCTTTGAAATCTTTGTCATTTTGGTTGGATGGATAGCTAAACAGTGTTTCACAGTGACCTATAACCTATAATCCTATTCAATCAAATATTTTAAAGACCTTTTAATATATGTTTTAAGGATTTTATTTACTTATTTTTACAAGAGAGAGCGCAAGAAAGTACACGTGAGTGGGGATGGGGGTCAAGGGTCGGGGGTTGGAGGGAGCAGAGGGAGAAGCCGCCTTCCTGCTGAGCAGGGTTGATTTGGGACTCCATTTAGGCCCCTGGAGGACACTGGGATCATGACCTGAGCCAAGCGCAGACACTGAACTGGCTGAACCACCCAGGTGCCCAAACCTTTTGATATTTTTGACAAACTTCCCCTAAATAAAATTCTAAAGGAAGTCTTGTTGACTTTGAACTAACACTGGGATTTTCAGGGGTCTCTCTCCAGGAACATCTGAAAATATTTATTTTTTTCCCTTGTAAAACAGAGATATTAAACTCATCAGGACTTAATTGATATGTTACATTAAATGGGAACCATTTTCAAGTAAGTGATGCTAAGCTTTCCTTAGGAAATATTTATATGGAAATGGTTAATATGTGTTCTAGAAGTTATGTGAAATTCCTAAAAAATCTGACCTGTCCTGGATTGTTATCAGTCATAATGAATGTATTGATTTCTTTTTAAATGTATACCCCAGAAATAACCGAATTCCCTGGTCGATTTCATTATGAGAAACTCTCCTCAGACAGCTCTTGTCTCATTCTGATGCTTTCGCCAAAGTGCTCCCGTGGACGTGTTTCTTCTTCAAGGAGGTTCATGGAGAAAACTCTGAGGAGCAGAATTTTCTGCTAACTCCGATCCTACCACTGCCCTGAAAGAAGAATGGATTACATGGGATGGTAGCCCCCAGGCCTGGTGCCCGTTCTCTTTGGTCACATCAGTGAAATGAGCCCATGACACGGGTGATGTACTGTCCACATGGCAAGATTTGCTTCTGTTGCAGGATGTGCTGTAGTTTTGGCTGGAATGTCTTTGAAGGAGAGGATAAGCAGGAAACCCACAGAAAATTCCAGGCCCAGGCAGCCTCATAAAGTTTTTGGGAGTCTTTAGTCACAGAGGACACATGTTGTCTCAGAAGCCATGGGTGATGCAGTCCAAGCCCATCTAACCCTTAAGGATGTGAAAGAAATCCAAGTCTCTGTGGGGATTTTAGAGTTGTAGAGTATTTAACCCCCATTTGGCACGGTGCCTCCATCCCTTATACCGCCCCCCCCCCCCCAGTAAAGAAGGAGCAAGGGCGGGACTGGGGGTCAGATCAGCATACTACTTTTGAGAAGGCTGAAATACTAAGGAACCAGATGAAAGCTCTGGGCCTGCCCCAAACAGGGCTGCTCTTTGAGTTGGATATACCTGTCTGTGACTCTGAGAAATACATGTCAAGGCACTGTGGCAGAGACAACTGAAAAAAAAAAAAAAAAAAAAAGAAGGACCCCCTAGGAATTTTGGTCCCAGCACTGGAAGAGGACAGAAACCTTCCACATCCCTCAAGAGTCCTGGTTCCTAGGAGTATGCATGGTGTTCCTCCAGCGAGAGTCTCTCAGGAAGGAATAAACTACAGCAGCCAGTGAGCTAACCTCAGAGCGGTTTGACTGGTGGTCACTCATTAGCACTGGCCAGTCCCCCTTGGCACAGCTGGACTGTTCTAGAAGGGTTGACCCTCTGGCTTAGACAGTGGTAAGCTGAGGGTTGGATGGTCATGGGTGGTCCTTGTGGGTGTCAGGATGTCTGTCAAAACATTTGGGTTCACCTGTAAGACCTTGAGGTCGTCCTCATAGCTTTCCACATCCTGGCTTATGAGGTATCTGTGTAGCCTAAGCAGTGCCCAAGGCAACTGCCAAAGGAGTCTGGGGCCATTCACCGGAGTGCCCAGCTGGTAAGGGACTGGCAAATTGAACACATTCGTTGGCTCCCTCTGGCTGAGGTAGTGTCCCAAATATGTTCTGATTTTTGTGGACCCTGTGTCTGGCCTAACCTGTACTACTCCTTGCCCGGGCACCCTCTGGAAAGCAGGGCTTTCTCTGGCTGAGGCCACTCCCTGTCACTCAGCTGCAAAGCAGCTCACCCCTCTGATTTCCTGGGTGGGAAACAATGCAGTCCACCTCTTCTCCATAAAACAAGGGCATGTGTCCAGTTCTCTGTGTGGTCACATTGAAGTCTCTCTCACCAGAGTAGGGAGGAGGGCTGGGCACTCCCACTGCCCTACCATTTTAAATCCTCGAGGTGTCAAATTGGCCAGCCTGGCCTTCAGCCACAGTTGCCGCACAGCTGAAGTGGTTAGGAACGTGGGTCTTGGAATCAGATAAACTCCTACGTTCAAATCTCTCCTCTACCGTCATGTTTCCTTGGCATTTGCAAAGTATTTAAATGCTGCAAGTCTGATTTTCCTCATCAGTACTCTGGGGATCATACCACCTTTCTCAGGGGGCTGAGAAAGATATAATGATAGAATGCCCGAGAGGTCATTCCTACTGTGAGTGGCACCTGTAAAGCGTGATTAAGATTGCCTGCTGTAATAAGTATAATCCTAATTTTGGAGGCTAAGATATGGTATCACAAGAGAAAAGCAAAATAAAAAGATACGGGTAGTAGAGGTGCTCATTTCCTGGGAGAGGAATCAGTGAACAATGAAAACTTTGCCCTAAAAAGGGGGTAAGTCTCAAAATCTTGGTATGATATGGGGTAGGGCAGAAATAAAGATGTAGACATCTCCCCCGTATTGGGAAAACAAATGAACTGGGTAGTGATGCTAACAATAATTGTAGCTGAAATTCAGTAAGTGTACTTGGTGTACTAAACCAGGACTAAAAGCTTTGTTGAATTGTCTCTTTGATTCCTCATCATGACCCATGGGATGGGTGTTATTAACCACAGTCTATTGACAAGGAACCTGGGGCTCAAAGATCTTAGTTACCAATTCAATGTATTTGGCTCATAAATGGGGGGGGGGGCAGGATTCGGCTTCAAGTCTGTTGGTAGACCTCAACTTCCTTCCCTGTCATTACAGGCTAACATGAAGTATTTTTGTAGAATACCCTTGCATTCTAATGGCGTGTTCTGGAAGAGGAGCCTCCTAATAGCCCCCAATCCTCAAAGACCAGAAGGGAGGGCACTTGAAACTGTGTACCCTAGGATGCTCTTCTGACTTGGCCTGCTAAGGTGATACTGTCACACCCCCAGGGAAGTCTGATCCTTCTGAGATAGCTTTAAACCAAAGGATGTCCTCTGTTCTCACACTTCTCCCAACCCATAGGAGGAATCTTGAGTTCTGGACAGTTGCTATATATACAACAGATAAGATGAGAAAAATTGGTGGGGAATTTTTCTGCTATAAATGGCATTAGTAATAAATTTTTCTGCTATAAATGGCATTAGTAATAATTTTTCTGCTATAAATGGCATCAATCTAGGGTTTCACAGGGTATCATGCTCATGGCCCAGCTACTTCCATCACGCAGAAACCCCAGCAAGGGCAGAGAGAGGTACATTTCAGGCATGACCAATAATATATATGCCAGGTTCTAAGCCAATGCAAATGTGCTGAAAGTTCATCAGATGACTTTTCACTGATTATTCCTCCAGGACCAACCCAGCTATTGAGAAGTTAGTTTCCATAATTCTTCCCCATGCAGCAGAACTTGCCAAGGGCCTGGAATACAATTTAGGCCTGAGTCAGATGGGATTTGCACTTCGTCCAACCCTGCAAAGTCACTCCTTGGATATTATTTTTCACTCTATTGTAAATAGCAAGAGGCAGATGAAAAGGTAAAAAATATGTTGGTTGGAAGATACTTATTCTCGCCTACCTAGGGTAATCAAGAGGAGACATCAGCTCCAGATTTGGTGAGCAATAACTCACATTTGACTTTAATACACTGTGATAAACTTTGAGGAATATATCTTTTAAAACATAAAATGCTTTACCTCTGATTTAAAGTTTGGGGGATTGGTCCTGTACCGTGGGCAGGTTAGATTTAGCATCTCTGGAAATTCCAGAGCAATTTTAAACTACTCATTTTGATCACTTGCTGCAGTTCCAGCTTTCAAAGAGAATGAGATGTTTTGGGAATGAATTGTGATGGACTTATATGAAAATTTATATGACCCAGAATTGGATTTGTTCCCCGGGAATATTATAGATTATGTTTTATGTTGGAATTACATCAGTGTGCAGAGCAGCAGAAGGCTGCCTTAATGTAGCTAAAAATATACCTTGACTTTCCACTTGGAATACATCTCCCCCCTTCCCCAACCCATTTCTTTCCTAATGAAAATAATGGCTTCATGAGTCATATATGTGATAGACAGTAGGGAATATTCGAGTCTTAAAATAAGAAGAGTTTGAGAAAGGACTAATGGTCCTTTTCTAATTTCTTCCCCATCCATCTCTTCCTGCCTGTTTTTCCCGTCACCATCCTATTTCAGGCCTTCATCACCCCATACCTTCCTGCAAGTTCTCTCCTTTGGAGGTCTCCAGTCTCTCCTTGCTGTAATCTGTCCTGCACACTGCTGCATGGCTGGGCTTCCTCACATACCACTTTAGTCATGCGATACCTTGCCATTCGTCTGTGGTTCTCCATGTGCTCCTAAGGAAAACAAACTAGCCTTTGAGGCCCCTTCTAGACATGGCTCTTGCTTTTTCCCTTCCTCCCCAACAATTGAGTTTATACCCACCTCCTTAGACCAGGCATGCAGACTAGGACTTAACTGAAGTTGGGCAGTCACTGAATGAGTCCCACTCCTGGCTTTCGTTGAACCAGCATATTCTACAAGTACTGTGGGTAGCATGTAGGAAGATGTGGGTGCTACACAGATACTTCTGTTCTCAAAATTATTTCTAACACATTGTTAATACATTATTGTAAAAATGTCACTTCTAGATCAAAACTATGTACTTATGCATAGTTTTGCTCAGAGTGAGAGTCATCAAAAAAGCAAGTGAACCACATGTGATCTATGGATCTGTTGAGGCTGTTCTACAACAGTTAGAATCCCCTTCCCACCTCACCTTGCAGGGGTAGTTCCACAAACTTACCTCCTGACCAAGGTGGTTTCCTGCTGTGCCCGCCTAGGCAGTGACCCGACTGTCACAATGGCAGAGTTACCACACTGGCACCATCCCACCTTCTTGTCTTCCTCCTCCCTTGGGGGGACCTGCCCTGGTATTGCAAAGCTATTCAGCAGTGATTTGAGATGTTAATGCAGCTTTCTGAAGAGTCTCAATTACAAATGATGAGTAGCTTAGCTACTGGGAAAATCTTGTTCAATATTCTTGTTTTATGTTTTAAAAAAATTTACGGGAACTTGATATTAAATAAGGATCCAGAGGCAGAAAGTGCTGAAAGGGGACACAAAGTGAATGCTGGAGAGGGCTGAACCTAGTGAAAGCTCTGTATCCACGCAGTAAGTTGTGGCTTTGTAAATCCACTCTAAGTACATTTGAGGAACAATAAACCATAAAAGAGGTTACTGTGACCTTGGTTTCCGCATAGCTTTTGAGATAAAAGGTCTAAGTATCAGAGTGCATTTGGTTGACTGTAGTGTTGTTGACTGATTAAAAACCTTCATGCTCCTAGTATCCCTTGTGGAATGCCAATGAGAGTTGCCCTGGGTGCTCTGTGCAGGGTGGATTTTTGAGGCTGAGATCAAAGTTGCTTGGCTAAAATGGAACACTAAAAGGTAAGCCTTCATAACTTTAGATGAATGGGGCAAAGCTACTGACATAAAGATTAAATTGCAATACATTGACTTTGCATTTATTACATATTGGGGACATATCTTAAAAGCATTTTGAAGATGTTCCAAATTCTAATCACTGCACAGGATAACAACTTTTAAAACATTTACATCAGCGAATGGTTTTCTTTGAATCTAGTCATTATATTTTTCTGATTGATTTTGCTTTAGAAGTGAATACTTGGACTCTATCTTGGCTTGATCATTCTTCATATGTACAACTTTTAAGCATAGTGATTGAAAACAGGGCTTTGGAATGAAGAGACCTGAGTTCAAACCTCACGACTATTGCTTATTTGGTGTGTGACCTCAGACACATTATTTAATTTCCTTAAGTCTCTATTTCCCCTAGGAAAATGGAATTAATAATAGAATTTATTTTAAGAGCTGTTTGGAGAACTTTGGTAATGTATATAAAGCACTTAATCAAATATTTTCTATTGAATGTTTTTCTCATCTGTAAAATAAATAAGAATAATGTAGTGAAGGGAAAATGTTCAGGTTCTCTGGTCAACCCTGAAATATACGCTAAGAGTGCATGGTGAAGTTCATGTGTTAATAGATGGTATTGCAATCCAGACCCAAGAAATTCTCACTCACTCCTTTCCCTCTCAGAGTTCTGAAAGAGCAGGCAATACAGAAAGGAAAATAACTAGATAGGGAAAAAGTATCCCTTCAGGTGTGCAGACACCAGACAAGAAGGGTCTTTCTGGCCAAGACTGAACCAAAAAATGTGGGTTTAGTTTTCAAGGTGTAAATAAAGACTACTGCTTTCTACCCCTTGAATCCAGATAGCCCTTGGCTGAGTTCTCTTCTCAGAAATGTGAAGCAGAGAGAGTAAGATGAGGTCAAGCTTAGCCGAAGGTCATAGAGTAAGCCTGGGACAGAAGGGCAAATGAGTGTTTTTCTTTGGAGCTGATCTTTAAGCCAAGCTCCCTGACCTAAATTATACCACATTATAAAATGGGGTCCAATGAATGTCCTGGCCTCTGACAGGAGAAATAAACAAGTCTTCTCTCTCGGAGACAGGGAGCGAGCTGGAAGATCATCCCTTCCAGAGAGCCCTCTTAAATGTGGGCTCTTTTGAACTAGGGCTGCTAGACTTAGCAAATAGAAATATAGGACAACCAGCTAAATTTGAATTTCAGATAAGTGAGGAATCGTTTCTGTAGTATAAGTGTGTCACATGCCATATTTGGGACATGCTTGTACTAAAGCATTATTTGTTGTTTATCTGAAATTTGAAGGGAAGTGGGCATCCTCCGGGTTCGCTGGCAATTCTATTTTCAGCCATGTTTAACAGTCAGTTTGGTGATAGTTCACTGAGACTGTTAGGAAGGCTCTCAGAGCTCTTTCTTTGTTGCAAGAGGTATCCTGTGTGTTGTGGAATGTTTACTAGCATTTCTAGCTTTTACCCATGAGATGCTAGTAGAATTGCCCCCGCTTCCATTGGGACAACTGAATATGTCTCCAGATATTGCCAAACATCTCAGGGGAGGGGGCAACACAACACCTACTAGAGAACCACTGCTTTAGAGATAGTGGCGGAAGCAGGTATGTGAAGCATGTCAAGATGCCACCAGAACATGGCACTTAACATAGGTTTGAACTGTGTGGGTCCACTCTTATGTGGATTTTTTTTTCCCCCAACAAATACAGCGCCGTACTGTAAAAATGCAGCTCTGTACTGTAAATGTATTTTTCTTTTCCTTATGATTGTCTTTGTAACATTTCCTAGCTTACTTTAAGAATATAGCATGTCATCTGTATACAAAACACGCATTAATCAAATGTTGATATTATTGGTAAGGCTTCTTGTAAGCTATTAGTAATTAAGGTTTGGGGGAAATCAAAAGTTATATGAGGATTTTTGACTGGGCAGGGGCTCAGGGCCCCTAACCCTTGCATCATTCAAGAGTCAACTGTAGATCCAAAAAATGATGCAGGCCCTTCCTCTGTCTTCATTCCTCCGCCCCTCCCCCCACCCCAGTTTGAGCTCCTTCCCAGTAATGTTAGGGGCTATGTAGACCTAGACAGAGGATCCCAACAACACAATTCTAGTCCCATGTTGATTATAAACACTAGGCCCTCATGCTGTATTGACTTTGCCTGTCCACATAGATCACATGAGGTTAGATATGGCAAATCTAGAGGTTTGGGCTCAGATCTCTTCTTTAGAAAACACCTAGCAAACTATTAAACCAAGTACTTCAATTTTGTCTTAGGTCATCAGTTTGTGTGGTTGGGTGAACTCGCCATGTCATGGGCAAAACTCTTAGTCAAACTACCTTACTTTTAAGTATACATACTCTCTCTTAGTTTCATTTTGTAGAGGGAGGGAGGATTTGGAGGCATTGGATAATGAATTCTGTCCTTCAGACATTTCCACCTACATATTTATTTTTGAAAAACTTGCTGCTATGCCTTCATGTGATGTTTCCTGTTTGTAAATTTCTCCTGCCCTTTCTTACTTCCTTGGGAAAAAAATGAAGTGACTTTTGCTTTATTAATTTTGTCCAGCATTGATAATTAATTTTGTAGGCCTATCAGTTTATATAATAAGAGGATTTCATTAGCAAGTTAAATGTAACTTTGTTGCTTCCTTGCTTCCCATATTTTGTTGGCTTTTAGAGAAGCAATGGTTTTATAAAAATTCACTGAGCAAAGCAAAGACAATGTAACTATGTTGTTATAGTGCTGAGGGAAGAGAAATCTCTGTTCTCCATTCGCTATACATGTGGTATGTTTTCAAATTTTTAAAAATCTATTGTGCTTCCACAACCAAAAAAGCCCATCTAAAGAATAATATTGTCTTTACTTGTAATCACAGGCCTTCATCATTGCAGAAAAAAAATCCTAGCCTTTTCAGATTCTGATACCTGTATTTAATCAATAACCACATTCCTTTTTCATCTGTCTTACCTCTGAAGTGCGTTTTCCCAGCTGTGTATGTTTTATTGTAAGAATTCAATTGAAGGAGCCATTCATGTTTGCAAAAAGGATGATGTTTTATTATTGGTTATAAAGAAAAGAAATTTCATACTTTGTATAATCGACCCTTTCTGTTATAGCACAGTGAATTCTGAAAGTGAGGAACAAGTTAAATAACCATGGAGAGACCACAGAAAAATCTTGTAGTACTCTGACCACATTATAAAATCAGACCTGGCAATTTTTAGGTCTCTAATTGACAAGCATTTGATTCACATTTGAAACGCATCCTCTTTGCACCATTTAAGGGCTCATAGACTGAAAGGAATAAGTGATGATGGCCAAAATATTTTACACAAATTCAACATGGTACCATTGTACTGGGACAGGATGCCCAGAGACCCTGGTGCTCCACATGTTGTTTTAAGGCTGGACCATGGTGCGGTGGGATGGGTGCTTGGAGTGGGGCCAGGATGCTTGGGGGCTTAGAGGAAACACTAAGGAGGTACAAGGTAACAACTGTTTATGAGCCAGTCTGGTAGTATTTTAATATTTGGGCCATTGGAGCAGCTGTACCACTGTGTACCAGCTGGACTCAGAAGTACAGAACTAAGCAGTGAAGTGCAGTTAGAAAATCAGACCACCAGCTAGAGTTCTTAACAATTCCATTAACTCACTGTGTGGTCCTGGATAAGTTGGTTCTTGGGGCCTCCCTTTTCTTTTATGGAGAATGAGACTATTGGATCGGAACTGTCCTAGTTCCCTTCCTGTTCTAAGAATCAATTTCTACCCCCCCAACCCCTCCACAAATGAGCTGCCAAGTTCTATGCATAGAGTGTAGAGTTGTCCTTGAACTTCTGGAAAGCAGGGAGACCGAAGGGGTTCCTAGGCAGTGTAGGGCACCGTCATGCTCTGTGGTTTGTGGATAAGGCAATAGTTCAAGAGAAACGCAGCCGCATTAACCACACATGCGCTGTGTCGTCAGGACAAGACAGGAGCAGTTAAATACCTTTCTATAGACAGCTTAAAAACATTTTTAAAAGATTAATAGTTTTCAGTTTTTGGAGAAATTTTTTTGGAGAGTAGAAAAATGTGCTAGTTTACTACAGAAATTAAACAAATGTTGCTTTTGCCTGAAATTACCTAAGTCGGGCAAAAACAGTTATTTTGGATTTTTTTTTCACTAGATTGCAGAAAGTTCCCTCTACTCTTTACTTCACTTTTGTTTTCTTTGTTTGAATATATATAAGTATATACATATATATGTACATTCAGTGAATATATTGAGACATCTCCATGGGAATATATAAGCACAGATTAGTGAGCAATGCCATGCCTACTGAAAGAAAAGAAGATGCTGAAATAACTCCAACCTAGATGTGTTTCCCCCAAAATGGTTTGTTTTAATTTGTTTGAGTTGAAAATCACTTTCCAAGTTGATATCACATCTTTAAATTTTTTTTTTGTAAGTACGAGGAGGTACACAGCATAATTATGAATTACTGTAATTATCAGAAAAGAAGAAAATATGATTTCTGAAGCACATGCTTTATTAGGAAACTAGGTGCTGAGTAAGTAGCTAAACATGTATTTCTTTCAGGTTCCTATATAAGTAATAGTTTAGTGAAATGATATGATTCTGTTTTAATATCCTGTTGCTTATTGTACCTGACAAACAGAAATGAGGAAAATGAAGAATTGACTATCTGGGGTCATTTTCTTGAAACTTGCATATAATTCCCATTTATGCTCATTGGAATAAAGAAGAGCATTTCTGTAACAAATTAAGAACATGCATAACCTGTTATGACATAGTCATAGACGTATAATAATGTGGTCTAGAATTACAGTACTCTCTTGAAGTACATCATATTCAAAATTCACTGGAGATGTCTTAGAGACATCTGTTGTAATTACAGGAACATGGTTTCTAATTCATTTAATTCCCTTTCCTACCTAAACTGTACATATAAGTGAATTTTAAGAGACTGTATAAATAAATTTTTAATTACGAAATCATGTTATACAATACATTATTAATAATAACCAACAATGCATAATGTTTATGCATGAGTCCATTACAAAGACAAGCTAATGTATGTCAATTCGAAAAGAATGCACTAATTTGTCCTGGATTTGTGAATGAAGTTGAATCCATGACGTAAGCCAATGAATGCAGTAACCCAGAGTGGGTTAGCATGCTCTTTTACAGTCAAGAAATACCTTGTACCTATGGCAGTTAAGAGGTACTTAGGATTTGTTCATCACATGTGATCAAGATCTTATTTTTCAACGAGCCATGCGGTTACGAAATTTGGAATGAGACCATAGAGTTGACAGTATTAGATTTGTCAGGCAGGTGCAGAATAAAATGGTCTATAGCATCCAAGAAATGTGTACAGTCCTTACATCTCGGCACATAGAAATCACAGCCTTGTTGTCATGGAATTTCCCCTTGGGGCCAGAGGGTCTGGAGGAATGTGGTTAATTTCACTGGGCTAGCGGTAACAGATTTCTGAAATCTCCATAGCTAGCTCCAGACACTCACTGGTCTCGTGGCAAGACTCAAACAGGCTGCAGTCCACGTCACAGTTGCAACTGCAATCGTTCCGAGAGTGGCTTTCATCCGAGGTGTGGTGATACCTGTGAGAGGGGCAGCACAGGTTGGTACACACCGTTTCGCACGTATCCGGGAGCATCAGGAGACAGTCCCAAAACTGGCAAAACAGACAGGTGAGGATAAGGGAGGCACACTCCTCTGTTTAAAGAAGAAGAAGAAAATGAATAGTGGCCCATACGGGGGCATCTCTGAAGGACAGGCATGTGCAGTGACTTTATAGCCAACTCTTAATTGTCTATATTAGGGGTAATGTACTTCATTATTCTCTCAAGCTTCCCCACCCCCCCACGCAGGACTCCCTCTGCTTAAGTAATTGCTTTATTAACTTCCTGAGCATTTCTATTGATTCCACATAATCTGGTTGTTTAAAATGCTGTCACTCTTCTGAACTCCTTTATTTACTTTGCCTGCAGAGGTGCTGGGAAACCACACAATTCACTACCTATCTGGAAACCTTGCAACTGTCTGAAAACTAACAGGTCCTCCCCAAGTGCAGAGAGCTTTTGGGAGCAATTAGGATTGGGGACAAGGAGAGAGACTGTACAAACTTTTGGCTTCTTGTCTCAAGGATTTGTCATTTGTATGGTGTGGTTTCCCAGGAATCCGCCACATCCATATTCCACATGCAAGCAAAAAGCACATTTCAAAACCCAATACAAATGATTTTTAAATAGCTGTAGTTTTGATGTTAGTTGTATTTTATTTTTGATCCCTGCATCCTTTGTGCTCCAGTTAATGTGAGGCCTTGATTTTATGTTCATGTTAAATGGAAATGTGTCATCATATGCCTTAAAGAGTAGAAATCTTCTCAATCCTCTTTAAGAAAATTGGTTTAAAAATTTACCATGCAGACTCGTGAAAATCTGAAAAGTATCTCCAAGGTATTGAAGGTAATTGGTAATTCTAGCCAAACAGCTGTGATGGGTTATAGATTATTATAGTTTTTGTTTCCATAAAGGGAATTAGTTAGAAGATGTAGCAGTTCTCTTGTTAAAATTATAACTTTTTTTTTTTTTTTTTTTTTAGTCACAAAGGTCTCAAAAATGTGTGAGCATTTTATAAATGGGTAGGTAAGCAATTACATGAGACATCATGTAATTAATTGAAGTCAGTATCCTGAAGATTATTGATGGTTGAAAGTAACAATCTGGCATGAATTGGAGAAAAATTCTTCCTCCTGATGGGTTTATCCATCAATTAAAGTTAGATTTTCATCGGGATTTATAATTCTTTCACCAAGAATGTTAATGTTAATAACTTTTGGTTTTCAGACTTCAGTTGGCTGAGACTACACAAGCCTGCAGGAGTGATTTCGCTCCTGGAGTCCTCCGCTAAAGGGTTCTGAGTATTCTTAGAGCCCTGTTCATTTATTTCCAAGAGCGTTTTCCAGAAAATCTTTCCACTTTTGTTGTTCAGCTATTTGTTAACCTGTAAGAGGAGGGAGAACATGGAAACTTGCTCTAAAAGGGAAAAGAAATATTTTGAAGATTTCTTTTAAAATACTTATATAAAGGTCTAAAGTGACCTTGCTTATAGGTAAACAAAAATCTTCCTGCCTCCATCCTGTCCTGCACCCCACCCTCCATCCCTGCCTCACAGCCTCCTTTTTTTTTCTTCCCAATAAGACGGTGTTAAAGAACCTCACCATGACTTTTATGATGACTTTAATTGCCATATATTGTTGCAGGTGCTGTGGCCATTACTAAGTATTTCTGGGGTAGACAGCATATCCCATAATACCCCTAGGGCGTATGTACTCATCTCTTTGCCAGACGGGGTACCGTTTTTATTCACTTAGAGCCACCTTCTAGCATGTGGCTAACTCACCCATATAAGTCAGTGCAAACCACCCACAAAAATTCAGGAGTTACTTAGCACAGTACCTAGACTCCATTTCATGTATGTGTTTCTGAAGAGGGCATGTTTGTCGTCAAAGATATGGAGCAGAAAATCTCATCAAATTTTACTAATGCCAAGAAGGCTATGCTAGCAGCCCCTGGCAAAGAAGTTCTCAGTAGAAAATATTCTCCATATCCTTCAGGCTGGAGACTCGAGAGACTGACTCAGGCTATGATCATATAAAAATGATCCAGTGGGATCACATCCTTTGTAGATGGAGATGTGAGGCTGAAAATTTGGTTTGCAGGCAAGTTAGGGTGGGGGCTGGTGTTCCCTATCAAAGTATGAAATACCTATTTGGTATTGGACCTACACTTTCCTGAGAGCATATATAATCTTTTGGTTTAATTCCTCTTCCCAGTGTTTTCTCAAGCTGGCAGATTCTGGAGGTCTCCACTTCTGATGTACCCCCTAGATTTTATTTACACACACACACACACACACACATACATGTTTGGCCTAGTATTTTGGCCAAACTGGTATTTGTTTTCTTCTACCTCTCTACTTTGCATTTGAGAATAGAAGAGCTCTTTTTTTCCCCCCCTTTTCTGTGTATAAGTCAGTCCTTTTTATTTGGTTATAAAAGGCAGAACCTCTTGCCCAAAAAAACATGGCAACATTGGTGAATTGAAAACAGATTTTTCCAAACTTTCAAGAGCATTGAAAACTTTTCCTAAAAGGCATATTACATAGTTCTACATGGCCAGGCAAAGCTGTTTTGCATATGGACAATTTTTGTTTGCACAAAAGTGGCCTAAGAAGTGGGGGGAGATTTGCAACTGTTTGAAAAGAGAGTTGGGCTTCCCCTATTCCGGAACGGGTGTGTTTTCCTTTGCACTATTTCTGGGGGCTTTCATGTTTAATAAACATGATACCCAAAGTCATAGCTCATGATTAGCACCCCTGCTCTCAGCCCATCCAAAAGAGTACGTACGTTATGCTTCCTCTGCCTACTTTGGGTCTCGTTGGCAATGTCTTCCTTCAATCATCTTCCCATTTACCGAGGCCAGATTGCATCTAGATCTCCCCTCTCGCCCCATTCCACACACCTGTCCTCCTGACCTCCTCCTGTCAATGACTCGGGCACACTCAGATGAAATCAGCAGAAAGCTGGGACTCGTTCTTGTCATTTCCCTTTTCCCCATGATACCACCATCCTCAAGTTGGTATGTGAAAATCAGAAGCCTCTACCCATCTCTAGGGCCACCCCCTTAGTTCTGGCCACTCTCAGCCATCATCAGGTCAACAAGCAATAGGCTCCTATCTAACACATGGCTTTTACAGGAGTCCAGCTCAAGTTCATCAGCTCCTGTCATGTTTTTCACTGTAGGTGGGAAGAGCTCACTCTCCCCTTAAAGTCCCACATCCTTGCCATAGCCTGCGAGTCTCGTGGTAGGTTCCTGCCTATTTTTCTGGCTTCCCATCCTTCTGTCCTCCTTGCTCACTGAACTGATTCAGCATCAGACCCTGACATACCCCATCTGAGAGACTTTGACCGTGCTCTCTCTTTGGCCTGTGTTATATACTTCCCCCTCACAGCTTGACCTGATTCTTACTCAGCCTCTGAGTCTTTTTCTTGAAACATCTTCCTTCTGAAAGTCTCATAGCATTCTGTTTTTTCTTCATGGTACAGACCATTGGAATGATATGAAACTAATTCGTGTATTAATACAGAGTTTCTCCCAGAATGTGAATTACAAGAAAGCTCTGTCTGTTGTTGAGTGGATGAATGAATAAATGAGTGATGGGAGATAAGAAAAGTCATCCTCATTTTGTGGGTGAAAGGACTAATGCTTAGGGATTGTCCCTGACTGTCCTGAATCTTTCAACTGTATGGTGGTTGGGGGTGGGGGAAGAGAGGTTCACATCTCAGTCCTTCCGGATCCAAAGTCTGTGCTCTCTTAGCTGGTGTTACACTGGAAACAAATGCACAGTGCTGGGCACTTTGTAGGTACCTCACATAGGTCCTGAAATAAACTGGAGTTGAGTATTATCATGTTCTTTTACAGACCAGGAAACTGTGGCTCAGGGAATTTAAGAAACACAGAAATGGAGGAGCCATGATTTGAGTCAAACTGTCCCCTCCAGAGCTCTGAACCCTGCAGCTGGCCTGCCCTTCAGAAGGCTCCCACTTCTCTATTACAGTCCAACATGGCGCAGGACATGGCTGGCTCCTGGAAGGCCTGTTACCCCTTCTCTCCCTGCTCTTCTCTGTCTTCCCGAGAAGGCTAACATCTGTTCTCCAAGTTCTGTCAAGTGGCCTTCTGCTTGCTTCAGCCAGTGAGAAGCAGTGGCAGGAAATGGAAAGGTGGAAAGAAGGGAATCCCAGGGGTGTTTCTCCTCCTCTGCTTTGAGCGTGTCTCAGTCAGTACCTGTATCTTCCCCTTGATTTTACCTCTTTCTGGACGTCCTCCTTTCTGCGGCTCTTGTTAATGCCACTTGCTAGTGGTCTGCCTATTAATGGTTAGTTCCTAGTGGCCCACGAGTGGAGTCCAGGACTAGTCCTCTACTAGTGGCCTGGAGGGGACAAGGGAAGAGGTGGCAGAGCTTGTTGCTGACGTCTAGGTGGCCTCACTGCTCCCTTACTTGGCTTTTTACCTCTCCTGATATCTTGTTAGGCGGTCTCTGCGTGTTGAAGCCCCTTTAATGACGCCCCTGGCATCCTGGCCTGCTCTCAGAGTGGTGCCCATCGCTCTTTTCCTCCCCTTGCCTTGTTAAACCTGGGTCAGGGAAGGTTCCAGGATGAGCTAAGACCTGCAGGACAAGCAGCCCAAAGTGGTACTTGACTGTGAACAAGAAGCCATGACACACCCCCTCCCCCGCCCTTAGGTTGTTTCATTTCCTTTGTATACCCCTAGGGTACATTTAGGACATCGAGGCTGTAATGTGCTAAGTGATACTCAAGTGATACTGAAGGATGAATGCAGCCTCCAGCCGTGCTAAATGTGCAGCTGGGGATTGGCTAATTAAGAGGGAGAATCTGTCTCATTAGAAAGGATCATGTTTAATTATAGTGGAAAAGGTAACGATGCAAAGACCTTCCACCAGTGTACCTGAGGTCAGCCTCACGGTCACGGTCCTGAACTCTCTGGGCTTGCCCTCCCCGCCTTTGATCCTGCCACCGTGATGCCTGGGATTAAGAGGAGAAAGGGACAGAGGCAGGTTTAGCCGTCCACTGGAGTTCTCATAGCTTTCCTCAGTTCCAGAAACATAGCACCTGCTCTTTGAGGAATCACTCTTCAAAATAGCAAGAATATGGTTCCTCCAGAAGTGGCTCCAGAGAAACAATAATCTCCCTAACCCTCCAGACAAAAAACAAACAAACAAAAAAGGCAAATAAACGTGGCCCCAACCCAGTATCCTAATATGTTCATGGTCACCGTGCTGTCCCAGCAGATTCAACAGAATCCTGAGATTCATGACACAGTGACTCCAATGAACTACTCCAAGTTTTTGGTCACAAAGTAGAAAAATTGGTTCCCACTTCTTCAACACTACTGAGTTTTTTTTTTTTTTTTTTTTTTTTTTTTTTTTTTTTAAGTCTGTAATGTAGAATAGGAATAAATAAAGTGTGACTGAATGCCTTTCTCTAGCTGGGGTATCATCCCTGATGTTATCAATTTTAATAGCTACTTAAATATGTCAAGATCTATTTAAGTTCAGACAAGCACAACTAACGTTGAAGTCAGTTCTTTAGAACGAGGCTGACTAGATTTGGGTGATACTTAGTAAATTTGTGCTTATGTTTTTTTCTGAGCAAATGAACTGAAATAATTATAAAATTGGAACATTTTATAAGGTGACACTACTGCATTTAATTGTATGAAATTTACAGTGTAGAAAATGTAATCATTTTATTCAGTAGTCCATGGTGTAATTAAGACTATTCTTTTGAGGTATCTTGTATTTATGATTTTCCTCTTCCACCTGGATGAGATGTCTCAAATTCAAAATTATACATCAATTAGGTATATTCTCAGGCTTCTTTTTAAGGCTCCTGTTTTCGAGCATTGTGTGTATTCCTGATTTTATTACCCGCAGGGTTGCCTTTGCAATCAGAATGGAGCAACAGAAACAGAGACACAGAGAGTGCTCTGGACTTTTTCCATTTTATTCAGGAAAGGGACCACACAGGATGAGCCACAATTTACTAATAAAGTAATGTTGCAGCACATAGTGTGTGATGTGCAGTAAAGATCCTTTTAAATTCCCATCAGAGCACACACCATGAACTGTGCTAATGGATGTAACACATTTTACAAAATCTGCATGTGTGAGGCTTTTCCATTCTGTTTTAAGTGGGGCAATGTATATAAATAATAGATATTAGCAATTAAGCATCCATTCCTATGCACTCATTTATACATTTGAAAATAAATTAACCACAAACTACATGAAAGTGGATGCAATCTTCTCTTTTCCCTTCTGTTTCCCCTGCTGTTCCTGAAAGATATTTCTGTATTTATCTCAGTACGAACAATGACCCCAGCTCTCAATTTCTGCATCCTTAAATTAATTACTATAAAAATTCTCTGACTTAACTCTTGAGATCCTTGATGTTTGCTGTTTAAAATAATGAGAGCTTCTTAGACACACTTGTGGGCCTTCGTTTGGATGTTTTGTTCTCTTTTTGATCCAGGTATCCCAAAGTCTTAACTCGATGGGGGGGATTTTTTTCACCATGTGGGAAGGGAATGGTGGGTTTTTACCTGTGTTGTCAGCCTAAAATCATGATTTCCTGGGTTGTGACGGCCTCTCAGGCAAGGCTTAAGAAAAACAGACTAAGTCAACTGTCCTTGTGAGTCTCCTTTGATCTTTTGAAAACAAAAAACCAAACAACCAAAAAAACCACCCCAAAAAACCAGTAAGTCTTGTATTTCCTGCATGAGACCCTGAGTATCAGTTGCCATTTCAATGGAGTGGTCCTTTGGCCCTTCCCTGAGAATACAGGGGTTCGGGTGTCATGTTAGCGGCACCAGCCCTTCTCCTTCTCCCAGAATCCCTGCTAGGACAAATCCGAGTGGTTCCGGAGGACACTGTGTTGTACTGTGTGGAAGTGTGTACAAGGGCAATTCCTAATTCAGGGGTCATGACAACCAAGATCCATTACGTGCATCCCTGAGACAATCTGACAAAATGCTCTAGTGTCACAGTGCTTTCTGGTATCTCAGAGAACTCTCCTGTATCGCCCGTTTTCTTGATTGACATCAAACTCCAGCAAAGCCAGAAACGTGGGCATCATCTTGAATTTGAGGTTGTAACCTGACAGTCCACTGGCCAAAGTTATCCCCAAGCTGTGTGTTGTTGGGAGTGTCTGGGCTTCATAAAAGAAATCAAAGTATTGCCAACACTCAGAAAATTTGGCGATTTCACAAGACACTCTGTAACTGGCAACTCTGAGCCTTGGTTTCCTTCCGGCGGCAGTTAGCTGGAGCTGAGTAGCTGCAGTGTGCTTCACTTTATCCCAGTCCTCACCAATCCCTGTTGCTCACTGCCAGTCTAACTCATTATTCATATATCTCCTGGCACCTGCAAGCAATCGTTTCTGTAGCCTCTGGTCTAAAGCAGCCATGACAATGTTTGTTACAAGACCATAAGGAACACATGTTAGGGGGCACCTGGGTGGCTCAGTGGGTTAAGCATCTGCCTTTGGCTCAGGTCATGATCTCAGGGTCCTGGGATCGAGTCCCGCATTGGGCTCTCTGCTCGGCAGGGAGCCTGCTTCCTTCTCTCTCTCTCTCTCTCTCTGCCTGCCTCTCTGCCTACTTGTGATCTGTCAAATAAATAAATAAATAAAATCTTAAAAAAAAAAAAAAAAGAAGGAACACATGTTAGAAATTTCTCCCCTTGCTTTTTGAAGCCACAACCATAACAAAAGCAAAAATCTAATATCTATTATGTGCCAGGTCCATTATTGGATCCTTTATACACGTTATTTCATTTGGTCTTCAAAACACCCTCACTCCATCGTATAGCTGAAAGACTCAGATTCAGAGATGGTAAAAAACTTATCCTAGTTTATATGGTTAATAAATTTCAGAGCCAGGAATTAAACAGATGTGATTCCACAGCTCCTGTTACACAAAGCCCATTTATTTATTTTTTCCTTATTTTCAAAAAGTAAATATTAATTTAAATATAGACTAAAAACTATACCCTCTTATATTTTCCTTCGAGAAACTGCAAGCTTTCTTTAAATGCAAATGAGGATATGGAACGCTACAAAATTCTTGAATGGTTTGTGTCTCCTGTAAAGGGCATTATAAAGTCAACCTGAGTTAAATTACATATATCTTGGTGTGGTGTGCATGACTTTGAACTTGACTGCGATGACCATTTAGCACCATATCAATTTGAAACTGGATTTGCAAAAGGAATGTGCCTTTTATAGTCATATGCATGGATGGTTGGGTATAGGTTGGCACTGACCAGAATGCCCAGGAAGTGATATCACCTAGAGGAATGAACCCTGTTTGCTGATGTAAGCATCGTGATATCTTTTATAGTCCACATCTATACATTCCCAGCATTTTAATACCATTCTACTCTACCTCTACTCCTCTCAGCCCAGCGTCATGGGCTGAAATGGTCCCAGATTTGAGAAAACTTTACCATTCTTCTTTATCCCCTTCCCAGGTCCACAGCAAGCACGATTATACCTCACTGCAGCTATTTAAAGCACTTTGCCTCTGATTTCCAGCTTTGAGAGCAAACAATCTGCCAAGCACCTCATAATTGCAGAGTGACCTTGACATGTGTCATTCACCAGGGTTTTCAAATCAAAGTCTTCTTGTTTAATATTCATAAAGGCTTTTTTTTTTTTTTTTCTAACAGCATATGTGATGATTTTACAGGGACTGGGGGTTGGGGAGCTTTATTTAGAGATGGGTTGATTCGGAGAAACATACCATCAGTGTCTCTCTGATGAACTGAAGTATCAGTTTGGAGGTAGGAAAATTTCGTTTGGCATTCTTCAAGGGAGGACAGTGATGTGCTGGATTCTGACAGTTTTTTCTCACTGGGGGTTTCCTTGGCTGGTCCATCTGTGATATTGAATTCAGATACTGAATTTATAATGATAGCATTAATGGGTTTCTCGTCTGCAAGCTTTTCATTTGTGAGTTGCATATCTAGATGAAAAAAGAAAACACACATACACAAACCCACTATAGTTGACATGACCTAGTGATCTCAGAACGGACATTTGCAGAAAGTTTCACACTCAAGACGTTTGTGAGAATAAGGTCTTAAGAGATTGAAGCATCATTGAATGGAAACTTTTTGAATAAATATTTAAGTTAAGAATAGAAAAGGGCAAGAATCATAAAATTTTACACACAGTACAAGTTTCCCTATCACAGACATTTGTAACACTTACTTCCACTGTGTTTTTTTTTTTTTTTTAAAGTGATGGGTGGAGAGAATCAAAGAATTCATTCACTTGGATCAACAAAAGTTCATAGTTTGTTGTCAGCTTTTGGTCCAAGTGTTTTCTGAATCCCAGAAGCAGTAAAACGGTCTTAAATGCTGGATGGACAGTGCTGCTCAATAATGTAGGTTTTCGCAATCAAATGGTTTTTATTTCTTTGGTTCTACAAACCTCAGTTTCCTCCTCTGTATAAGACAAGTGGTTGTCAATGAACCATCTATCCGCTCATACCTGTTTCTACCCTCCGAGACTCTCAGTTGCTTCCCTTCCCCTGCCTTAGCATTTGTTAGGTTCCTATTCAGGGGAGTGTTCATATGGCTTTTGAGGGTGTGCTTTTTGGAGTCTATTTTATTTCCATATAACCACCTGGAAGGGAACTTTTGGCAAAATCCTTGAACCTTGAGATTCTGGTTGGGAGAGGCATAGAAAAGACCAAGAAGGCCCAGGTGCTTCATGTAATTTAGAGCTCCCATATTCATTCATTCATCCATCCATTCATTCATTCATTCATTCATTCTTCCATAATCATATATAGGTTATTATATAAGAAACACTGGGCTGGGCATGGGGGAGTATAGTGGCACCTAGGACCAGCATGGTCCCCAACTTCCACAAGCATCAAAGGAGTTAGCAAAGAAATAGCTAAATCACAATATTGAAGAGTGTATGACAGAGCAATGGAAGATGAAATCATGTTAGCGTCTGGGTCATAACCAGTCTGGGTCATAACTTACCTATATACCCATTGCCCAGAATCTTAAGATCAAGAGAAGAGATAATAGAAGATACTCTTAAACATGCAGACCAGCTGGTTTCTGGGGACACATTAAGCCCTAAACCAACAGCAGTCTGAGTTATTTGGTGGCCCTCCTGGGAGATGGTGAAGATGCATTCCGGAGCCTTGCATTCTTGTGGCTAGCCCAATGCCTGTTTGATCCAATAATGCTCATGGAGTGACTGGAGTAAATAATACAACTCCCCAACCTGGCTTTTACCATACTTACAACGACTCAGTGCAAGGGTACATTCTTCCCAGCATCCATTCACCTTTTCCGAAGTTACTTTGTTTCAGGCAGATGGAAATCTCTACTGGGTCCTGCCTCCTCAGTCAGTGGTTCCCAGAGACTTGTCTAAAGAGTAAAATAACCTGGGAAATCTTTTAAAACTTAAGAATTTTTTCAAGCTCAGGCAAGCCCTCCCACCCCTTGGCGGATTAGCTCACAGCCCCTAGGGGATTTCTGAAGCTCCCTCTGTGAACCTTCAAAGGTTCCTGCAAGGCATGGGAGCTGTCCGTTTGTTCAGCCCACACCATTGTCTTGTTTCTCTCTCAGCCTCCAAACAGCCTTGGCTTTCAACCAGGCTTGCTTTTTATTCCCTAGCCCTTATGTTGCTGGCTTTAAATCTCTTGGTTGTGGTTTGATTCATTTTAAACTGGACTGGTAGAAGTTACGGATCATGAAAACATTGACCACTTATTAATAGCAATTAACGTAATCGTGAATAGATGGAATTAGCTCAACCGATTGGGAAAATCTAGACTTCCTCTAACCCCAGAGAGATTCAGCAAATTAATGTTGTAATGATAATGATGTCAAAATAATAGTTTATTTTGGGGGGGATATCAAAGTGCTGGGCAATCAGCTAATATTACAGATAAATATTCATTATGCTGTACTGATGTTTGGAGACAGATTATTTTTTGTCATGGGGAGATCGTAGGATGTCTAACAGCATCTTGTGTTCTATACCTACTAGATGCCAGTAGTACCCGTTGTCCTAGGCTGTGGCAAACAAAACTGTGTGCAGATATTGCCAAATTTCCCCTCCGGGGCAAAGTCACCTAAGTGGAAATCCAAACCACTGCTTTATACCCACACCCACATACTCCATGGCATGCCTTTTGTATCAGCTCCGGAGAGCTAGTGCTTACAAATCTTATTTACCCAAAGATCACAAAGAGTCCAGGAGGCAGATATTGTCAACTTCCCTGAACAGAGGGGAGTGGCTGGTGTCCCCTGCACACAGATGAGGGAGTGTAACCGAAGCTTAGATAGTTTATTTAGATAAGTTGTCCCAGTAGTCCTCATTAGCAAATGGCAGGACTAAGATTTGCATCCAGGCCCGGTGTATTCCCAAAGCTCAGCTCTCATCCTTGTCTCATGCAGCATCATCTCTGATTTGTCCTTCGCTTTTATCTCTGCTTCCTAGCTGCAGAGACCGCCCATCAGCAAACCCCGCTGAGCCCGAAGTCCCGTACACCATGCGTCACCCACCCAAAATCTAGCCTCGCTGGTTACTTAACGTTCCCGTTGCCTCTCTCCCTGAGCTCTGCAAAGCAAGACTACCTTCTTGCACGCTCAGGGAATTCTGCATCTTTGGTTACAGCTGCTGTACACTGTACATTAAAGAGCAGCTCAGAAAGAGCTGGTAGATAACGAAACCTTGATGAGTGTAGAGATTGCGGCAGCTGTTTACTTACGGAATTAATTAACAATCAGTTCAAATTATCACACGTAGTCAGGCTGCATGTAATTTAAATTGCTTTTGCACAAAGTAATTCAGTAACAAAAAAAATGTTGGATAGAGGTTACTGGAATGTAAGAACATGCGGAGAGTACTGTATACAGCCAAGTGGTATATGATTCTCTTTTTAATTTTGCGACAATTTTAAGTATAGCATTTTGAATCTAAGTGGTGTGCTACATTAAGCAACCATTTGGAGCCACTGGGTTTGTACTGAGAGAATTTTGTGGCGAAGTTAAACTGCCATTCATAAAGTTATTTTAATTCTCTATCTCTGTTTATATTTTTATTTTTTTTTTTCATTCCCCAGCGGGAACTATCTGTTGCTCATTAGAAAATCATCTGACATACACACATTTCAGACCCCAGTCTGTTCAACCCAGAATTCTGACATCTGAAGTGAGTCACAATTTTTGGGTGAATGTTACTGACATCTTCCATCTTTTATAGATGGAAAGCTAACAATAAATTTCCCCAGATTCCTCTCTTGCTGTGTTATTTGACATTGTATCCCAAGTATTATAAAGTAGCATAGGCTAAAAGGAGAAACATATAAAAAGTGGTATCACATCTCCTGCAGAAAAAAACCCGATTTTGGAATTAAATAAGGAACTCGTGAAACTATATTTGGGATGTTATACATAGTTCTTGACATTAACTTAGAGAAAATAATTTTTTAACAGAAAAAAAAAAACCACCCAAATTAGGACAAAAATTAGAAGCTCAACTCTATTTCTAAGGGAAAAAAATTTAAGTGTATCTTAAGTCAGTGAAATAGAAAATTCATGTTTGGGTTAGAAGTAATTGCAGAACCAATGGGCATAAACTTAAGTAACAGAAAAGACAGGCAGTTAATTAATTTTTTATTGCCATTGAGCAAATGTTATTAATTTAATTCAATTAACATTTATTGAGTGCCCACATGCAATGGATGAATCAATATGACAGGAGCTATTAATTTATTTACTTTATGTTATTAAGGAAACATTTTAATGGTTTTCATTTTTGCTCACTAAATGTGACTTTATAATTTTTGCATCCATGCATTCTCTATTTGAGTGCATATATAAATATATATATTTATACACATGCATTCTAATTGTGAATAAGTAGCATCTCTTCTTCCCAGGCTCCTCTCCTCCCATGCTATTCTTGCTTTTCTCTCCAGTCCCCATCACCTCTCCTCTCCCCTCCCTGGCCCCTTCGCTTCCCTTCCTCTTTCTCTCTCAGTTTAATTCCCCAACCTGCACAGTCTCTGTTTTTGGTTTCTTTTTTCCCTTCCAGTTCCTTCAACATGTTTATTCCCTTTATTCCTCTCTCTGTCCTCTTAGTTCCTCTCTTGGTGCCCTACCCTCCAAGGTCATATTTGTCCACACTCCCAATTTAATTATTTTTCTTTGTAAAGCTGGTCCCCAAAACTGTGCAGTTCATCAGCCAGCTGGGCCATGTTTACTGAGGGTTAGACTATGTGTCTGGCCCCGTACTGGGTTCTGGGAAATTCAGAGAAGAACAGCAAAGAGTCTCATTCTTCAAGAGGCCCGTAGTCAGCACAAACTCTAGTCACACCCTTGTAACTGACTACTGGGACATTTTACGGCCATTATCAGCTAATCTTTACAATTAGTATATCTCTTTCTCCTAAGGCCTTATTCTTCTCCCCGAACTGGGTGACTCTGGAGATATCCCTGGAGAACCCACAGTTCAATTTCTTTTCATTGTTTTGTCATTTTTAACAAATTCCCAGTGCTTCAAAATATTCTTTGAATTGCCTCATCTTTCATCCCAAAATTTACCAGTTCTTTTTCATTTTTTTTCTTAAATATCTTACAAATGCATCTCAGATTTCTCATTCCCATCAGTACCACTCAAGATGAATCCTTTTGGTTCTTCAATCTGTATTATTACTGTCACCATTGGTCTCAGCTATGGTGACAACCCTCTCCAAGACATCGTGTACACTGTAACTGGAGCGATGTTTTGAGTAATAGTCTTCTCATCATATTACTCATTAAAAAATCAAAACAAAATACATACACACACATATGCACACACCAAATGTTAATAGCTCATTATTACCAGACTATTTTCCCATTCTCTTGTTCTGAATTAATCTATGTATTCTATTGAATCCATGGATTCAATAGAAATAGAAAAATAGAAAAAAAGAAATAAGAAAATAGAAAAAAGAATAGAAATAGAAAAAAGTGTTAAGTTTTTCTTTTAAGTAGTAAACTCTAGAAGCCTACACAAACATTGTCAGATAAGTCTTTAAAACAGGGTTATTTGGGGGCACCTGGGTGGCTCAGTTGGTTAAGCATCTAACTTTGGCTCAGATCATGATCTCAGGGTCCTGGGTGTGAGACCCATATTGGGCTCTCTGCTCAGGGGGGAGTCTGCTTCTCCCACTCCCTCTCTCTCTGTGCTCTCTCCCTCTCTCAAATAAATTAAAATCTTAAAAAAAATTAAAAAAACAGGGTGATTTAAATTCTGGACCAAAATGTTTAAAGTCAGTGTATATTTCAAAAGTATGGGCCATTTCTAAAGCTATATGATAAATTATATTTTCCCCTGGATTTAAACTATCCTCTAGCTTAGAATTTTGTATTGTAATTACCTGGGGTTGAAATCAGATTGAAGCAGACAGATGACATTTCAAGATATAAGCTACTAAACCATCAACAAATAATTATGGTTAGTAAATGTCGTTAATTGAAGTAACACTGAAGAAGAAAAAAAAGGTGTTTTTTTTTCCTTTGTATGTAGATTATAAAGTTCATACAAATGTTGAGTAATTTTTGTTGTTAATACTAGAGGATATGGGTTGTATTCTCCATAGCTTGGTAGGTAAGAACACAAAATTGAAGAGCATTCGACATGACAGAAATTGCTGGAAATTATGAGAAAGAGCTAGAATCACAGTTTCTAGAGGTATAGAGAACTATTATGCTTATATTGAGGACAATTTTGGAAGCTGATACTTATGGCTAGAGACAGAACAAAATTAGGAAGATGAGGATTTCTCAGTACTGACAGATGCATATTGAAAGCTGACCGGTACTTGAAGAAGCTGCATTTAAAAAAACAAAAACAAAAACAAGAACAAAAAAACAACCAAAACCACAAAACACATCTTCTTTTTTGGAAACCAAGTGGGGGATAATTTGTTCAAACTAAGGGATGAAACTCTTCTCACCTTTTCAAAGGAATGGAAATAAGTTATTCATGGCATGTTTCATTGCTATAGTCCATGAGAGAGGACAAAATAAAATCTTGAACCTCTTTTTTGGAAGGGAGTGGAATCAATGAGGTACAGATATTAGACACTTTTTTCCTGTAATTTTCAAATGCCAGCCCTGGTGAGAAGATGTCCTTTAAAGACTTTCAAGTTAAAGCAGTAGTTTTATACATCATTGTTTTGTCTTCTGTGGTGCTTTAACTAAAACCCTGCCTCAAAAAGCATTAGATGAAATGTTTATCGAGGGCCATGACAAGGGGACATTAATCCTTTTCAATCAGCATTAGTAAATCTTTTTTTTTTTTTTTTTTTAAAGAGAGTAAAAGCAAAAGAATACTATTTGTCCCGATACAATAGCAGTGAGCGTTCAAGGTGAAAAGGATTAAAGAGGGGAAAAGAACCGAGAAAGGTTGAACACAGTCCCCTTGCCAAGCTTCCTCCACACCCTGAAAAGCATTTTCAACCATCTGGGACCGAAGTGGGGTTTTTGGCCTAATGCTTCTAGATCATTATCTGTTTTCTATTCCCCTGTGGTACACTCGGCACCGGTAGACAGACGCAGGCTAAGTGATATACTTTTATAGCTAGATCCTAAGCTTGTAACAAGGAAAAATTCTGTCCTAGGAGGTGGCTGGATCTTCAGACACGGGAGCAGTTTGCAATTATGGGTCTCCCATTCATTTGTATGCAGTTACCTTCAGTTTAATGTTTGTATAAAGTGTCTCAAGAAATAAAGATGATGTTATCTCAGGAAAAAACAAATTGGTTAGCGGCTTTTATAGCTTGATGCACTTGGGTTAGTAATATGTTTAGGGCTTTAAAAAACTCAGCGAAGCCAATCAGGCTATAAACTCATGCCTAATTGGTATTACATATACGGTTGCTTTTTTATTGTCAGTATTTAAATATAAATGTTAAAAATTAAGCTATAATTATTCAAAATAGTCTCTGTTATGTTAAAACCATCACAATTTATTCATCCCAACCAAGCGAATGCCACTTAAAGTCTCTTTCTTGCATTATCTCATTTGAGGCTCACAACAGTTTTGCAAAGTATTATTATCACTATTATATGAATGAGGAAATGGATGGAAGGTCAGAGATTTTAGTGGTTTGCCCAAGATTACCCTGCTGGTAAGGGGCAAAGCTGGTACTTGCACTTAGGTCTTCTAATTCCTGTGACTGTCAAACTTCATGTCCGCAAATCGCTTTCTGACACCAGGCACTCTGATAGGAGATCAAAATACTTTTCTGAAGTACAACTCCTGCATCCCTTCTAATGTTTTTCTCTCCAAGGGTAATTGACCTCACTAGTCATTGATTAAGAGAGGCACTGGGCACGTGTGCTAAAAACCAGAACTCCAACAAATGACTGCTTTTTCCATACCCCTCAGAGTCCAAAGCAAGTGTCATCCTCTATATGAAGCTTTCTGCAATGACCCTGACTCCAACTGAAATTAATTGTTCCCCTTGGGAGTCCCCAGAGGTCTGGGTTGAGATCTATTTTTTTTTTTTTTTTTTGGTACTGTGGTTAATTGTGGATGTATTTCTCTTCCCCTTCCTGTTGTGAGCTCCTAGAGGAAATGCATGCTCCATTCATCTTTGATTTCCCGGCACCTAGCACAGTGTCTGGCAGAAAGCAAGTGTTAAATAAATTTCAGATGACTGATGAACTGACTGACAGATTGAATGTGGGGTGTCTCAGCTTTCAGTTGACAATTGACTCATTTTCCCTGGGACAGGTTTTCTGAGCACATCTACCATCGGTCTTCCTCCCCCACTCTCGATATGCCAGTTAATCCTGATGAAAGTCTAAAAATTCTCTTTTGTGCTAAAATACATATTAATTTTTATTTTGATTTGAAGGCAACATTTGCATTGATATCTGTAAAACTGTGAAGAATGTAAAAAGGCACAAAGAAAATAAAATCCCCTATAATTCTACCACTATTAACACATTATTATATTTGTTTCACAAAAAGACAATGGAAATATTTGGTGTATATATATCTTTATATATGTCAGAGCTGGAATATGTCTATATTACAGATAGTAAAATTAGAATAGGATATATATGTTCTAATTTTAATAAATTATATATATCACATGTCTACTACTTGCAAGATGTGTCATTCAATTCGGTATATTATATATATTACATACAGTGCTTCCAAGATGTGTCACTCACTCTTTTAGGACTTTTCCATAAATGAACTCATTTAATACTCCCAGCAGCTCTGTGGTAGTTACTACTGGTGCCATGCCCATTTTTTGGATGGGGACACTTAAGCGCAGTGATGTGAAGTAACTTACTCAAGGTCACACAACTACGAAGGGATGAAACTGTGATTTTTAACTTAGCCATCGCCAGAGTCCATGCTTCTAGCCATGATGCTTTATTGTCCTCTAGAGATTTAACAAGAAAAACAGTATCGGGATTTTATCGAATACATTATATATGCTACCATTATATCAGGAGCATTTCTCTCTATCCTAAAGATTATTTAAAAACATCCTCAGGTCTCAATTCATGTGTCACTTCTTGGGTGAGGTCTTCTCTTACACTAAATCTAAAGCAATATTTCTCAATGGGGGCAGATTTTGGCAATGGCTAGAGACATGTTTTATTGTCCTGACAGGGGTGAGTGCATCTAGTAGTAGTACTAGTGAGTACGGGGTGAGTAGCCCAGGCGATACTGCTAAACATACTTCAAGGCACAAGAACTCCTTCTCCCTGCCCCTGCCCAAATAAAATGTAAAGACTATGGTTTCAAATGTCAGTAGTGCTGAAGCTGAGAAATCCATAGAGAAAGTAGTCCCAGGCTCTCACCACCAGCCAATTCCATGTCTCATTGTCCTCATAGTGCTTTCCAGTATTCTGAAAATGTTTTGTTTATGTGTTTGTTGGTTCACTTGTGGAGTTCAAGTATCTTCTATCCTTGACTGAAATATGAGAGTTTTGTCTGTATTAATTAATTGCTATATTCTAGAAGACGACTTGGGACATAGTTGGTACTTAATGAATAAGGGGTCAAAGAATGCATAACATTTCTTGCATGTTGTATCATAAAGTACTTAACAATTTCCCCATTTAATTAAAAAAATAGATTGTTTCCTTTTTTTGCTACTTGAGTACATTTAAGCATTACCTTCATGAATCTTTTTGTATATCTATTTGTTTATATCGGTTGAATTAATGCAAAATGACTTATTGCATTAATGGTCAGATTTCTAAAGGTCTGAATATATTGTACTAATTATTGCCTTCCAGAAAGATCATGTCAATTTATACTTACACCAATAGTAATTGGAAGAAGTTTGCTATTCTCAGGCCAATTCTAGATTTTACCAATAAATAATTTATTTTTATCAGTTTGAAAAGAACATTGAGTCAAGTTTCCAAATTTTCTAAATCCAAAAAGAGTCTTTCACTATCATGAGAGGTAGAAGATTTTGTTTTGTTTTGTTTCCATATGCACTGCCTTTCTGAGGAAACTTCTTTCCACAACTAAATTCATGGGTAATGCTGAGATCTCCTGCATTATTCAGAGTGGGTAGTAGATCAAGAACTCTTGTTGAACAAAGTTTATTGAATGATTGGCAGTTGAATTTGGATCATTTAGCTCGTTCTTGCCTTTGTGTCACAAGGTCTCTGAGGTGACATATCAGGTGACAGACTTTGGAGGCTCCCTGTTTACTTCGAGACCTTGAGCAGTTAGTATCCATCAATTATACATCTGGATAAATGGAGAATAGAGATGTGTTCTACACAGAGATCCTGGGGCGGTCAGAAATCAAGCCCCACTGGAAGGAAGGGCAAGAAGTAACCAGGAGAAACAAATGACCTGTTTATTCACAACCCCTTTTTGCCCACAGTGTTTGCCCAATGTATTATGGAATCTATGAATCTAATTGAGGGATTAAGATTTATTTTCCTGTTGGAACCACATGGTAGAAGTTGACCCTGTGGTCTCCAAAGTGGCATATATAGACCTAGCAGATTTACAAAACTATCCAATGGGGCTAGAACATCTATTTACATTAATTTTTAAAAAAATATCAGTATAGTAGCTATTTTTGCACATTTTATAATGTATATAGCAGTTAATATGGCAGCATATGTGTCCATTGTGTGTGCATCTACATGCGTGTATGTCTACACGTATGCACACAAGCAAGCATACACACACGTGCACACGTGTGTGTGTGTGTGTGTGTGTGTGTGTGTGTGTGTAATGGGCTTGCTATCCCTCCCCTTTTTTTTACTAATAAAAGTTTACAATAAAAACTTTGGAGGTCACTGGTCTAAGTGATAGACTAAGGTCAGCTCTCTTCTGTCCCCCTCCACCTGAAGGAAAATCAATTTTCTTATTCTTCCTTTTGGTACCCAGGGTGTGGTTGCTGGAACATTTACAGCCACAGCAGCTGCAGTAGTGGCCTGAGTAGACTTTTCCTCTGAGTTTCTATAGTGGTAACAGGATTAACAGACTCTATTCTGGAAGTACTTGGGTGGCATAACACCTCCCAGCAGAACTATTCCTGACAAGGATGTGCAGATGGAAATGCATATTTATGTCACTTAAAGCCTACCAGAGACACAAGGATTTGAGCTATAACAATAAATAGAAAAAAAAAAAATCTCCAGCGTTTTTGGTAACCCATACTCAAGTGCATTGACTGTGCTTGGCGAAAGACCTACAGTTTGCTCTTTGTCCAAGCATAAAATATTCAACATTCACGCATGTTAAGGTAGACTATTCTGAATATATTTGAGAGTGTTAAAACAAGCTAGCACAAAGTTAGGTTAAGATTTCAGGTCTTAAAAATAACAGGACAATTCTATGAAGTGTTTGGGCCATTTGAAGGGGAAAAAAGTCTCCTTTAGAAGAAGTGTCCAATTATTCCATTTATTAATAATGATAGGTTTGAAAATCATTTTCAGAGACCGAATAGTCATTGTAATCAAAGTTTACAGTTTAAGATATCTTTTTAGCAAGCCTTGATATACCTTCTGCTAGCTTCCTTCTAAAATACTTAACAACAATAGAGAAAAAGAAAAATGCTCCCATTCACAGAATACATGTTATATTGACCTGGAGATATTTACTCTACACATCAACCCATTAGAATTGAACGGAAGAATTCAATCAGTCTGGCACTTATGCTGAGAAGGAAATGAGCAGTCTTTATTTCCCTGTTCTTGGCTCAGGAACCCAAAAACTGAGTTGCCATGGCTTTTGATGAGGTGTGCTTTGTGACCTGACCAGAGAGCTCTAACTCTTCATCACTCTAACCAATCCAGGTAGGGTTTGTGACAAGAAACAGAAGAAGACTTTCAAAAACTGTTCAGGGTTCTCATTAGGTTACACGAAGAGCTCTATGAAGAAAGGAGAAGATAATCTCAAGAAGCAAATTGAGATAAAAAGCCTACAGGACAGATCCAAAGGGACATGGTGAAATTAAAGATTCTGAAAAAGTCAAAATTGTACTTAGAGAATTAAAATCTGCCTTAGGAGCAGCAAAACACTGAATTGACACGGCAGAAAATAGCAGTAGTAATGTGGAGCACAAATATGAACAACTTCCCCATGGTACAAAGGTAAAAAAGACAGGATTCAAGCTATGATAGCAAAAATGGCACTAGGTACATGGATCAAAGCATGCTGCTGTCACCTAATAAGTAAGTTTTCCAAAGAAGAAACCAAAGCAATTTAAACGTAAGCTTTGTTCAAAAGATAATCCTGAAGTATATGTTCTAAGTAGAGACAATTTTTGAATGTGTACCTCACTGCTTAAAATTTAGGAAAAAGAGACTCACAATCCTAGAAAATATTTTGAATTACAAAAATAAAGATCTTTTTTCAAACATGCAGACAAGCAAAACTGTAGGAAAAAACTGTCCTGCGTTTGTCCCCTAATCCTTCTTGCACAAAACAAAGTGCCAGAAAACAGCCACACAATATTTTCTCGATTTTGAGGGAATAAAATTTTGCCTTGATCATTTTATCCTCAATCCACTCGGCTTTTCTGTGCAGAAGTCCAATAAGTCATTCTCATCATGCAGTCTCAGGAGAAAAATATCTTACCCCAGATAAAAGCAATGAAGACTTTCTTGAAAAAACTACTTAGAATCCTATTTTCACTTTGTGAGACAGCAAAAACAAAATCAGGAACTTAAGTTGTGAGAAGCTGAGGTGAGGAAAGGTGACAGATCTTCCCTAGGAATTACAAGGATACTGTTGGGGTGAGCTTCGGCATTCAAAACCAAGTTTCATTGGAGGATACAAAGCCAGAAACCAGGAAGTGTGTGGAAGTCGTTGGTCTCTTATTTAGGATGGTATCTGGGTGTAAAGTAAGGAAAACTTTGCATGATTAATTTTTATTCTTGATTGTGGGAGTAACCTTGAAATGACATGTAAGAAAGATGCTCCAGTAAAACCTCCACTCACAGAAGAGTTTGCTGAATTTTCCAACTGAGCATGAATTTTCCAATTTTCTCAATCTTAGGTTTTCTTAAATGAGCATTTCCATGCAAAGGGCTGTCCTGGAGCTTAGAAGGATATATTGCTTCATTGAAGAGATAGTCCCTTTATAAATGACAAATTAAAAATGAGGATTTTTAAAATGAGTGCCGAAACGTGCTAACATCATGATGTGGATCAGGAACAAAGATAGTTGAAGGGAAGCTTTAGTGGCTAGACTGGTCAGCGTAGTAGACACTGGTCATTCTCTTTTTTGGAAAGTGCTAGAGGTACTTCCTTTTTTAACAAAAGAAACGATGAAGGCAAGTATTGTATATTTTTATTCTTAAGTGAATTTCTAAAATATTTTCACAAAGAAAGGAGGAAGAGAGAATGAAGGAATGAACTCTAGATCATCACTCAAGACTCAGAGGAAATGGTGCTTTATTTAACAACTATTTGTCAGTTGCTACTGTACCTGGAAATCCTTCCAGGTCCTGGGAATACAAGGATGAATGAAACCCATTTCTGCCTCATAGACATCTCAGCCTTCCCTAACCTGTGAAGAAGAAGGTCATTTCTGTGCTTCCATACCATTCTGTGTTAAGTGCATCTTTCCTACCTTGGTGTCCCTGAGCCTAGCCCAGTGCTTGGCATAGAAGTCAAATGAATGTAGGTGTGTGTCAGCTTACAAAAACGGCAGGTGACTGAATGCTTTAATATGGTTCTCTGGCTTCTTCTAGTCCTGTGCACTTCCATATATTACACTGCATCCGAATCGGGCATGATAATAACCAACGTGGGTGCAATATTTTCAGATAAAAAGTTTTCAGAGATGGAGCTCTCTGAAAACTAAATAGAATTATAGAATTTTAGATGTGGAATTAACTGTAGATGTCAGTCAGTTTCCTTTCCCGCACACCAATTCATCCCTTCATTCATTCATTTAGCACCTGCTATAATAATAAAAGTAATGATAGTTAACATTTGCTTCACACTATGAGGAGCTTTGAATGGATTCTCATTTAATCCTCACAATAACCCAATGAAGAAGTTATTACAAGTTCAGCTTTCCTAGTGAGGAAGGGGGTTGTGCTTTATTCACTGTTGCGTTCCTAAGCTAGCAAAGATCAGAGTAAGAAGTTGAATTTAGGTTTTTGGCAACTATCATTTTCCCTCTTAACCACTGTGGTGTATGCAAGGGATGCAAAAGTGAGTGAAACCTAATTGTGCCTTCGGGGACTATGGTGTCTTTAACAGAGACTGCCCACAAGCAACCCTGGTCAACAGGTAGATTGTCCACAGGCAAAACTTCTATGCCATTTGTAACCTGATTTTTGTGCCAGTGTAATTCTGTTTAATAGCTAATGTCTGGTCAGAATTCCCCAGTGAGGCCAAGGTTCAAATAAAGGGGGGAAAAGGAGATTGTGCATTATGGGAAATAAGACAGTTTAGCTATTGTCCTACTTTCTGGGACTCTGATGCATATGATTATGTCAAGCTATCATTGTTAAGGCCATCTTCCATGTTTATAGGTCATGGCTCAATTCGAAGATGAAGGTTGGTTCTCATCCTATCAGTTGGGTGGATTAATCACCTGATTGCCCCTTCAAGAGGCTCTAGAAATTAGGTTGTCATAGAAACAACAGCAACCACAACAACACTCTTGCGCCTGGCTGACATCCTGTAGATCTAGTAGGTAAGTGCTCTGGCTCTACCAGTTTAGGAAATAACAATATTAACCACGCCCACCCTTTATGCTTTAGGTTTCTCTAGGTGCTTTTACATTCCACATGCTCCCCTTCAAGCTGACAGGACAAAGATGTTCTGCTGGTTCTTTTTGACTCTGGAAATTTAAGATCTAAGCTAGGAGTACAGTCATAGCAATAGAGTCTCAGAGGTTGGGTCAAATTGGAATTCTTGGCAACTGGAATTGGGGACTCTGAAATTCCCAGGTCTTCAGTTTCTGAAATACTTTTATGTTGCCATAAAGGTAAAACTAGTCATTGTAGTTCATTGTTAAGAGCTCATTGGCATTTGTATTTTTGTCAAATGAGTTATATAAAACTGCATTTTAAATAATTTTAAATAATTTATATTTATGGATTTGTTTGTGTCTGTGTGCTTGTAATTTAGTACTTCGGATGGCCAGGCTTTCAACAAAGCAGCTCCCTACTACTGCTGCATCTGCTTCGGATTAATCTCACTTTAACTGAATGCCAAATACATTTGCAGAAGCTCAAGAAGTTGAAAACAGTAACAGAAATTCTAAAGGAATAATACTTAAAATGGAACCATAGGGCCTCCTGGGTTACATGAACTTACTTACTACTTAGTTAATGGAATATTTAAACCTGAAATGAGCCAGCCATACTTTGTTTGAAGTTGTCCCTTGGTGATACAAATAAGTATAAATATACCAGGTGAGTCCAATTCAGTAATTGTGCCAGACTGAAAGAGTGTTGTTTTTTTTTTTTTCCTCTAAGAGAGCTCCAGAAGATACCGCTGATGTTTTAAAGAAAATACATATGCTATTGTCAAGGTTGCTTTGAGACGAGTACCTTTATAGGTGATCAGCTTGTTGAGTCCAACTAGAATATGTAAACAGATTATACAGTGTGTTGGCATGAGCTCACTGACACCTTGTGGTAGAATACCAGGGCAGTGATTCTTAAACTTTAGCATTCATCGGAATCACCTGGAGTGCGCGTTAAACCACTGATGGCTGTTATACTCTCAGGATTTCTGATTCTGTTAGTCTGTGTTAGGGGTGGACTTTAATTTCAAGTAAATTCCCATCACAGAGAGTGATGGGAAACTTGGAGTGTCTTATGGTCACGTCTGCCACCTGCTGTGATCACCACATAGTGATTCTCATGAGCCTCTATTAGTCTATTTACAGCAGGACGTTAATATATGAAAGCAAGACTTTGGGCTCAGTTTTCATTTATTGTACACCTATTGGAGTCAGGAAGCAACTGAAACTGACTTTGTGCCCAAGGTCACACAGCCAGGCCTCAAACCCAGTCCACTCAAGCTTTTGCTTTCATCTATCTCTGCACAGATTCCTTAAAATCTGCTGAGATAAGTCCAAATTGTGGATATAAACACTTGAGTCCAATAATTGGGCCCCACTTATGATTAAAGAGTTTTAGTTAGAATCAAAAGGAGTCCCTTTCCCTTTCTAAGCAAACATTTTTTGTTGAGATTTCAAGGAAACTAAATGTAGCACCTTGATTCAGAAGGATTGAAGTTCTCTTTCCCTAGAAACATGAGGGTTCGGTTGACAAGTTCTTGTACTCCAGCCTTGTCATAAGGAGTTGTAAAGGCTGGTATCCTGCCCCAGGTTCACTCCAAAACTTAATTCTAAGAAATTTCTTTTTTCAGTGTGTCCTAGCCAAGGTTAAGAGCACCACAGAACAGAACCATGTCAACCACAAGCTTCCACGCATTCAGCTTAATTCACATACAAATCAATGCTGGGCTGCTTTGGGGCTCTTTTGGCATTTTTCCCCCCTCATGGGTGAATTTGTTTTTATGATCACTCTTTAAGACCTAATCTTTGTTCCTCTTTTATTGTTTTCTTTCTCTAATGCTCTTAGTCAGTCTGACTTTTGTGCCCTCCTTTTCTCCACTGACTCTTGTGGTTTTCTTTCTTTCTTGAGTCTAAACTGAGCTTTCTGCAGTGGGTATATACAAGAAGGTCATGTGTACGGTCTGTATATTTCCTGCGTGTCTTAATCTTCATTATTGATAACAGCAGACATTGTTAAAAACACCAGGTTAATGTAGAAATCAAATCCCTGGATCTATCTTTATCACTAATAGACAGAGGAGAAATAATGGGGTGTGGATAAAACTGGCTTAGTGAACTATAAACATATTTTCCTCTAAGTGTGTAAGCAGACGTTTTGCAGATTGACTCCAAGTGCCAGCTATGGACATTACCTGGACCAGACATACTGCATTCTTCCTGGGTCTTCCACTCACATTATAATGACAGGTGAATAACCCCAGTTCCGATATAGCCATGACTCCATGGTGCAGCTGATGTGAAAACCTCAGCGGCTGAGCCATTTTGCTACATTACGTTCTTTCACCCATTCTGGAAGCCCTTTGGATGAGCTCCAGGTGTCCCATAAAAGGTGGCACTTCTTTATAAAGAAAAACGCTTCGTTTTCTTGTTGGCAGCCCTTAATGAGTGTGTTCCCTGAAGATAGGAAAGCACCCTGCAGAGGACACATTTAATGCCCCACTATAATTTCCACAATGCTCACTCTTTGTCTGATTTTACAACTGCCCCTTTGCCTTCCCAAGTGCCACAGGCAGTAATGGGGTCAGTTAGAGAGTTTCCTTCAACACTTGGGAGTCTACCCTCTGAGACTTTAGCGGAGTTAAACATCAGGAGAAAATTCACCTTCTTCTTTTTTTTCTTTTTCTATATATATATATATATATATATATATATATATATATATATATATAATTCATTTGGAAGTTCACTCAGCAAAATGCCATCTTCCATTCGGTTCTTTATTAACGGTTGATAAAGTCCCTGTAATTTTTGAAGTTTTTTTTTTCCCCTGTGAACCATCCAACAAAGAAAGGAGATGGATGAAAATGTATGTTAAGTGAAAACATAATATTATATCTTCTTTTACGTTCGCAAAGGGTGTTAAAACAGATTCATTAGTTTTGACTAAATACAAGGTTTCTGTAAGGATTTTCGGTAAGTGACATGACAATGTTGATATGTGAGCTCAAGACAATGGAGGTTAAAACTGTTTGAAAATATGTTTCTCTGATATAGCTTGCATGTTGAGAAAGTTACAGAATAAATATATGGTAGATATTTTCCAATGTAAGAAAAGGATTTTTAAGACAGGGATGTCTTTTCATGAAACACCTTTTGTGCCATGATGAGCTAGCCAACAAAAGAATTTTTGGGGGGGGTTAATAAGAGAAAGTAATTTATAATACTGATATGTCAATATGTTTTTCAATAAACTTTTCCCCAGATTTTCTCGAATTCTCGTCAGTGTAAGAATTATAATTATATGTCTTCTTCCCACTTTGAAAGTGGCACAAGGTGCTCATTTGCAGTTCTGCTGTTCAATTGTCACTAGAATAGAAATGTCATGACTCAGTTAACAATGCTTTATTATTCACATTGATCTTTTTTTATAGTGTTCTTTATCTCAAAAACATTGTAAATCAGATATCTACCTCCCACTCTTTTGTTCATTTGCAAATTTTTATTATTCTAGTTTAAGAAAGCAATGGTATGTCAAGAGTTGGTGTATACTGTTTATGTTCTCCCTGCTTCAGAATCTTTTCCTCTGTACGAAGGATGCCAGAAGCATCCCTAATTCTAACTTTATACACCCTCATAAGAAAATTTTGTATCTCGTGTGGATCCAAAGAGGTTTGATGTGTTTTTTTTTTTTTTTTTTTTTTTTAATCCACAAAGATGAAACAATGGAGGGAAACTATACTTTAGTGTTAGGAACAAAAGTTCTTTAGAGTTATGTCTTTTAAAATATTATTGCTTGCTTCTGACTCAGTTTCTCCCTCTCTAGCCATGCATGTGCCTTATACTACATTATTTCTTTCTAACAATTCAGGATCGATGGTGGGGCTCTTGTGAGATAACATCACCATGAGCCCTGTTTTGACAGATGATGCCACTGGAGAGAGTAGTGGCCTCTGTGGACTTAAAAGTCAAGTCAAGCAGAGAAAGACAACTATCATATGATCTCCCTGATATGAGGAAGTGGTGATGCAACATGGGGGCTTAAGTGGGTAAGAGAAGAATCAATGAAACAAGATGGGATTGGGAGGGAGACAAACCATAAGTGACTCTTAATCTCACAAAACAAACTGAGGGTTGCTGGGGGGAGGGGGTTTGGGAGAAGGGGGTGGGATTATGGACATTGGGGAGGGTATGTGCTTTGGTGAGTGCTGTGAAGTGTGTAAACCTGGTAATTCACAGACCTGTACCCCTGGGGATAAAAATATATGTTTATAAAATAGTTATATTTAAAAAAACAAAAACAAAAACAAAAACAAAACAAAACAAAACAAAAAAATGTCATGGCATCAAATCATTGTTCCTTCACCAACTACCAAGTTGGTTATTGATGGATATTGACAGGACCTAAAACAATGACGAAGTGGTGTGAAGCATAGCACTCCATTCCTGAATCCATCTCTAAGTGGAAGGGTATGGTAACCATGTGAGTTAATCAACATTTATTTAAGTAAAGACTACACAGTACCTCACCCAACAGAAGATTTGGAAATAAGGCAGCAACTAGAGATTCACTCACTCATTTAGGAAACATTTATAGGCTCTTTATAAAGTACTTGGCAATAGGCTAAGTGCTGGTAGATAGATACAGATAAATAAGACCTGGGCCTGCCTTCAGATTTCACTATTCTGTGGGGCGACGGGCATTCAGGCAATTTCCGGAGCATATGATAAGTGGATAATTGAGGTATGTACACAGTTCTATGGGTGCAAAATTCAGGAATTTGCAGTTATGCTGGATGCCATGCAGGAATATATCTAAGACAAGATAAAATTTCCATTGAGTCTTAAAAATTAGTATTCAATAACCAGTTGGGAATTAAAAGGAGGGACATTGCATGAAGTAGAAAAAGTTTATAAAACTTCAAATTGTGGAAACCAGTGTTAAGCAGAGCATGGTAAGATCTTTCTTTAGCCTTTAGTCTCTGGGGTAATGGTTCTTGATCTGGGAGGGATGGGCCCCAAGGGAATATGTGGGTCGTCTCTTGGAAAAATGCACTATATTCAGACATACGATACAGGTGATCCAACCCTACCCCCACAAACATCCAAACTGAGTCTGAAATAAAGGTTTTAAGGAGGAATAAAATAAGATCTTATCTTTGTCTCAGAAAGGCCAATATGAAGGATGGATTTTATGGAAAGACTGGAGTCCAGGATTCTAGTTATTGTTATTCGACTGCTGTCTTTCAAATTAACACGGAAACCAGTTCCTACCTTCTCATTACACGGTTTTTCTCTGAGCCACTGTGATATTAGTCTCTCTGAGTCTCTCCACACCTCTTCTCCTAGCCCAAGAGATGAAAACATTTTAAGAAAAAGAGTCTGGTTGAAAGGACTACATGCTACAGAGAAGGCAATAATATTTCCAGATGAAAAACAAATCACTGATTTTGGCAATCTGATAATGTTTGTTAAAACAATTTCAATAGATGAGTAAGAATAGAAGACAGATTAACAGGATGAGGGGAACAGAAATAAGAACATAGAAAAGCTGAACATGTATTACTCTCTCAATAGGTACTAATACTAAATATTTCTAGAGTATTTTGATGAGCCGATATTCCATAAGGCTTTTGATGCTGATCTAAATCTCTACCTTAACCCAATTTACTAAACATTGTTACTTTCCACATTTTACATATGAGGAGGCTAGGGCACAGAAGGATAATATAAGTTGTGAATTAAAATGACAGATAGTAAGAGGCACGGTTGGGATTTAAACAAGGAAGTCTGGTTTCAGAAAAGAAGGTGAGTTTTAACTACTATTACAGTGTACTTCCTCTGATAAAGTAGATGTCATAGGTAAATAGTAACATTCATAATACATGTATTGTAATGGGTAATATTGATAATATAGTAGTCTTATAGTGATTAGTAAGCAATCTATATTATATGCAAAAGAGAAACTTCAATCTCAATTTGAATAGGTTGCCACTATTAGAATAATGTTTGCTAAATATTTCATTATTTGGGACTGGATAAGGTGCTAGCCATAGTCTTCAGTTCCCTTAAGTTTTAGAAGTTTTGATGTGAAGAAAGACATTTTTCAAAGATGACTATAACAAGATCTTAAATATTACAATAATGTAAAAATACTGAAGAAAGCGAATGTTGCATCATGTTGTGTTTCACTGTAAATGGAAAAAAAAACCTTGACAAAATCCTTTGTTTCTGATGAAAGTTTAATTTGAAAACTAAACTATCTCCAGCTTAAGCATTCATTCCTATCCCTCAAAAGGAGCCGTTTGTCTTATGACTAATGTTAGGTTGCCAAAAAAATAATGTTTCACTAATAGAGATTCAGAGATAGTCTCGGTTTTTGAATGATAGCACAAAAGTTCTGGGAGAAGGATCCCTGGGACCTTTGCTCCCCATCATTTGTCCTTGTCTTCTAGCTAAAATATGTGAATACACATAGGAAAGGAATATAGTTCCCAAGTCAGCATACTGGATCCTGATGAAATAGTCAAGATTTTTTACTTTTGAAAAGGATGATGCTCAATGTTAAAAATTAAAAACGGAAAAACAAAGAGTTTCATAGTTTAATAAAAAAAATGTATCTTCCTCACACTGATGTTTTTCATGAATCATTTCTTCTTTGATAGATAGTATTCAGCTTTTATTTGTATTATGATTTTCCTTACTGAGGAAAATGTACAACTGGGTTATTTCCTCAAATGCATCCATTCGTTTGGTAAATGGTCTTGTCTACTGTATAGCAGACACTATAGCAGGTGAGGATAAACTCAGATGAAAACCCAAGTCAGGGGCGCCTGGGTGGTTCAGTGGTTAAGCGTCTGCCTTTAGCTCAGGTCATGATCCCAGGATCCTGGGTTTGAGTCCTACATCAGGCTCCCTGCTGGGCGGGAAGCCTGCTTCCCTCTCTCCCACTCCCCCCTGCTTGTGTTCTCTGTCTCACTGTGTCTCTTTCTGTCAAATAATAAATAAAATCTTTAAAGAAAACCAAAGACAAAAAACCCAAATCAGTCTTCACTTATCTTCCAACAGCCAAGTTCAGTTAAGTGACACTGAGAAAGCCATGTACCAAATGTGACAACAGGGGTTATGGGGATACCAGTGAGGGATGCTCACAGCCTCCATGGTAAAGGGTCTTTCCAGAGAAGATAAGTTAAGAGATGACTCTAGAGGAAGGATAGGAAGAATGCACATTTTCTTTTGCAAAAAGCATAAAACTTTTGGTAAAAAAATTTTTTTTTCTGTTACCAGCATCCTGGCACATATTGTAGAAGAGGGAGCAGCAAAGGAGAAGAAAAAACCAGAGACCTTCAAGTAAGTTCAGTGTGTAAGAGTATTTACTGGTCAACGGGGCTAGTGTGTGTATGCGTGCGTGTGTGTGTGTGTGTGTGTGTGTGTGTATCTCAATGGGGCTGATTATATATATATATATATATATATATATATATATATATATATTGAGAGAGTATATATATATATATATAAACATTGCATATTCAGAGAATTCCTTCTTTACATATATTGGTATATCCTCTGCTTCAAGTGTAGCTAAGGAAAATACTCTCAAATATACCATCTTTAGCTCATAAAGATTTACGTTGGTGACACATCCTGATTTGGTTGCCTACTGAGTTGAATGTACTTCTTCTTTCTGGACACACAGTTACACAACATTTTCCGGTGACCTTTTTGCATCTGGATGGTGTCATGCAAATGGTTCTGGCAGAAGGGATGTGGGGAAAAAAGGATGTGTCACACTTACAAGTTTGTCTTCTAAACTATGTCACATGGTTCTCCACGTTTTATTCTTTATTTAATGGACAGCTTAAAGTGAAGGATGCAGTAGTGGGTGGAGGCTGGGGTAATTTGGTGATGGGCTTTAAGGAGCACATGATGTGATGTTATAAACAACTGATAAATTATTGAACACTACATCTTAAACTAATGATGTACTGTATGTTGGCTAATTGAATTTAAAGGGAAAAAAAAAAAAGGAATGCAGTAGAAAACTGGGGAGCCCCTGGTGATAGCAGAGCAAAAAGATTTAAAAAAACCTGGATCCCTGAGTCACCAGATGGGGGACAGTAACTTGAAATATCTACCTGTGTTGAGCTTTGAGTGGCTTGGGATGAATTTTTATTAAGTTAGGCCACGGAAATATGGGGTTTTTTGTTTGTCTGTTTGTTTTTTTTACAGCCACTACTCTTAATGAATCTGGCTCATAATATGCAATACAACTCATATGTGAATTCATTAATGAATGTTTTCAGTATTTACTATAGAATAATAATTTTTAAAGTATTTAATGTATATTGAATTCCAGGATTTGAACAGAATATATTTATTATATAAACTTATCTTATAGGAAATGCTATGAGGTAGGTAATATTATTACCATGCCCACTATAATGACTGAGAAATTGGGGTCCAAGAGTTAGAGACGTTTACTTAAGATCATAGAATTAACAAGAGTGTGGCCAAGATCTGAATCCATGCAACTGCCCACTTGACAGTATATTGTGTCCCACTGGCAGATCTGATAATATGTGTTGAACAACTAATGTCACATATTACTTCTTACAAGAAAGAAAACACAGTTGAATAACAAGCAGCATATTTCCCTTTATTCCATAAAATAATGTAGAAGATCCATTTCACCCCTAGTATAACAACAGAAACTCTTTTCACCAGTATGTCCTTCCATAAAAATATGTATTTGGATATAGATTGGTGTAAAACCCTTATTTTTGACCACTAGAACCTCATTTGGTTCTCAAAACCTCTACCAACTCATTTTAATTAGGCAAATAATAGGTGAATATACACACTTTTAAGTCTAGCCAAATGGATGTTTGAAAAACAACAGAAATCTCTCTTGGAATGGGCTGATAGAAGTCATTTATTTATTATTTACTGGTAAATACATGATTTCATTTAACAAAAACAAAACTAAGCTGTGATCATAGCAATCTATAAATTACTAGTCAAGGAGTCTCATTTTTCGATGGCTACCTCCTCTCTGGTTTACTCTATGGAACAATTTATCCCATCCCTTCATCCTCTTTGAGTTTTGAAGAGAAGGTTCCATGACAAGTTTCCATGATGAATGCAAGGGCCAAGTATGCATTCAAATCCGAGGATTCTGCATGCCCCAGGCCGGCATTATCATCTTTCTCCCAGGGGGGAAAAGAGGGTCTCAACCAACAAAGCTCTTTATTCAAATAACAAACTTGCGTTTGAATAAAGAGACCTGCAACTTGATTACTTGTGCTACCTTTCCCAGCTCACAGGAGCTGGATTGACCCGTATGAGGGACTAGCAGCTGCGAGGCACGTCAACACTGGCCATGGTTCTGCATTTGTAACAAATACATTTTTACCTTTCGTGACAAAACAGCCCTATTGTTATCAGCCGTAAATTTATTAAAAACACTCAAGGGCTTTTAGTATGTGTACCGTGCATGAAAAATATGACTGCCTTCCAGGCTCCGTGTGGCAATGGAAAAGAGGTTTTATTGAAGGAAACAGAGGTAGCAAACGGTGAGCAGTGCACAGGAAGGTAATTGTGCCTTTAACATTGGCGGCACATGTTCACTTAAGACTAAGACTCCTGCCCCTGCCTCATCCACACCCAAAGGACCTGCTAGACAAGCAGCCAGTCATCTCTCTCTGGGATCAAGCTGTCAACGCAAACTTGAATTCTTTCCCTTTTTCTGAGCTAAGCTCTACCCCCAGAGCTCCCAACGCCTTCCTGAGTGAAGGCTCTGAAAGAGCTCCCTTCTAAATTGCATCACATGCGCAGCACTCTTCAAACTGACAGAACAAAAGAGCCAAATTACAAAAGTATGGTCTGAGTGACTTGTTAGTTGCGCTGGATGATTACTTCTTAATGGGCTCTGAGAACAAGCTGTGGGTTTTGATGCTGCTTAACTAAACCTTGCAGAGTTCTTTCTAGTTAGTTACTAATTAAGGTTGATTTGCTTAATCAGCTAAACACACACTAATGAGAGAGAGAGAGACAGAGGGAAAGGAGATGGGGCAAAAGGTAGTCCCTTCTACTCTCTCTTACCCTTCCCAATTAGTGGCAGTGAAATTACGTGGTTCGCAAGTCACAAAGATAAATTCTCATCTGGAAGGACTAAACAGGCCTGCTGTGATTGTGTGTGTGTGTGTGTGTGTGTGTGTGTGTGTGTGCGTTTTCATGGCTTTTTCTCTTCCCAAACTGCTGCTTTGCCAAATAACAGTCCTGTTTTCTTGAAGGCTAGTTAGTGCTGGATGCCTCCGAAGCCTATTGTCTGCTTCTTCCGCCCCACTTCCCCCTAACCATTAGTGAGTATGTTCAACTGGCCAGGGTCACTTTATTATTCTGACATAATGAACTGGGGGATGTGATTTCCAAGTTCTGCGGCTGACACTGGCAGGGTGACGATTTCACCTCGAGGTGCCCCAACTGTATACTCGACACACTTGGAAGAATAAATATTGATCTGCTTTCTGAGGATGTGCACCATGTGAAATGTTAATGCTTTTAAACGACTTTGGACATACAAAGTAGCTATTATTACCACTATTATTATAAGGTATAAAATCTCAGAGAGTATCTCATCTTTACCCTTTATCCTCATGATTAGTGCACATGTGTTGAGTGCCCACTGTATTCACACCACCACTCAAGTGACTGGATATAGTGATGACATTTTAAGACAAAGACATTCATTTTGTGACTCCTTAGCAAGGAAGGGAAGGGTTACTCTCCCCAGTCATTGAATACATATTGTTTTGTGAACTACTGATAATGAATATTTATTCCCTCATGGGTCCTCACTTGTTAATGGGTTGGAGATTTTCTACTTGTCTTCCCTAGGTGATTCATTCTTTTGTATAAAGAGAAGAAAAAAAAAATCCATTTAAAATCATAGTTGGCTAAAAAATCTGAAGCCCTAAGAGAGATGGGGCTAATAGCTGAGGTTTGGTTTGGCAGAGTAATTTCTGAGATTGGATACTAAAGTGAGTTTCCCCCAAGCCATGGTATAGGAGGTGGTCCTAGTTAAATTGCCCTGTGTAAGAAGAAGCTGAAATTTGTGGTTTGGTTGGTACTGGTGAAGTTTGAGAGAAATAGGAGTGTAGTAATATGGCAAGAGGCAAGATCTCAGAATGGCATAATGGCCAATGAGAATGGTCAAGTGACATAGTTAACAACATAGCTATCTAAGATCATTTTAAAATTGCTTGCTGGCTAGTACTTTGATCACAAAGTCCTCGTCCCTACGATTTTTTTACTTTTCTCCAACTGGAGTACAAATCTATTAGATATAATCTATTGTTGATGATATTAAGAACAAAGAGATTGAAATCATATCCAGTGAAGCTACCTGAGGACCCAGATAGGTGATTGAGGTGTGGAAAAGTTTTGCAATGAGCAATTTGGGGTTGGGTAGGAGGCAATTCTCCTTTTCTCAAGGATTCTAGACAAGGATCTAGACTCTGAAGAGATTCCTGGGATGACATCTGAGTTATATATTTGTTTACTTATTAAATGTATTTATTCAAGTAATGGTTATTGAACACCTATTATATGCCAGGGATGTTGAGAGTGGTTTGGGAATACAAGAGTGATTAGTACTGAAAAGATCTTTGTTCTTAATATAGCTTATCATCGTAAGTAATGGGATACACCTATATCTACCTTGTAGCAATTTAGAAATTTATAGTGATTTTATGTGATCTGCCCACATACTACCATTTCTACTGTCTTCCATATGTCTTCCTTGCTTTCTTTGTTTTAAGTGAATTAATTTCTTCACTGGCTCCTGTAAAATTTTCCTCAAGTCACTGTCATATGTAATGCCTGCCTTCTTCTCACCTAGTTAAATCCTGCCAGCTTCTCTTTAAAACCTGCCTTGAACATCGCCCAAAGAAACCTCAAGATTTTTCTGATTTAATTGGTCTGGAGGTCACTGTGGAGATTAAAATTTGTGATAGCTGCCAAGATGATTCTAATGTAGAGCCAGGGTTGAGAACCACAATTCAAAAGTGGACATATAGAGGGAATTTAAGATGGCAGTGCAGGGAGATCTTGAACTCAGCTCTTCCTGTGGACACAGCAAATCTATAGCCTCGCATGCAACAATTCTCTCTGAAGAGGATGTAGGAGCTGGACAAACATAGCCTGCACAACAAGGGACAGCACTGAGATGGGTAGAATAGGCAGAGACATGGTCTCAAGGAAAGAAAAGAAAAGAAAAGAAAAGAAAAGAAAAGCAAAGCAAAGCTACACCCAAGAAGAGATTTCTTTGGGTGGGAGGGGTCTCAAAGATTTCCAGAGGAGCAAGAGATTTGAGCTCCACACCAGGCACTCTAACTGTTAGATCCTACACAAGAGAGATGAGTCCCAAAACATCTGGCTTTGAAAACCAACAGTAAATACATCCAGGAAAACTACAGAGTATAGGTAAAGGAAAACTGCTTTCAAAGCATCTGTGAAGGCTCACTCACTCCGGAAACCAGTACAAAACACCAGACTGAAAAGTGCATAGACGGGGTGCCTTGGTGGTTCAGTGGGTTAAAGCCTCTGCCTTCAGCTCAGGTCATGGTCCTGGGGTCCTGAGATCGAGCCCCCCATCAGGCTCTCTGCTCAGCAGGGAGCCAGCTTCCTCCTCTCTCTCTGCATGCCTCTCTGCCTACTTGTGATCTCTCTCTGTCAAATAAAGAAATAAAATCTTAAAAAAAAAAAAAAAAGAAAAAAGTGCATAGACCATAGATGAAGGAGAACCACTTGCTAATCATGGAGCACATACTGAAGAGGCAGGCAGTACCTGGGCCTCTCTTCAGGGACTGAGATGGTGGAAGGAGCCATTTTTGCTATCTTGTTCTGCTGTGGTGATCCTGGCACTAATGGGTGACATTTTGGAATCCTCTTTTTAAACTGTGAATGCCAGGGGTCATCCCCCTCTGAGAGCCTGGTACAAATTATACTTTAACTGTCCTCATAGCTAATAGAATGATAATGTTGCCCACCACTGTGTTCCAGCAGTTGTGGCCAGGCCTTGCAGATAGTCAAGCCAGGGGCCAACACTGCTCACCAATGTCCCTGCAATAGTCATAGACTTGCCACAACAGAAGGGCACATGCCACACCTGGCTCTAATGACACGGGGATGATGCTTCTGGGCTCCACAGGACATCTCCTATATACGATCACTCCTTTAAGACTAGGAGAGCTAGCTAAACTACCTAATACATGGAAACAAACACAGAGTTAGGCAAAATGAGAGAATAGAGGAATATGTCCTAGATGGAAAAACAAGACAAAACCTCAGAAAAAGAGCTAAACAAAATGAAGATAAAAAATCTACCCAATGAAAAGTTCAAAATATTGGTCCTAAAAATGTTTCCTGAACTTGGCAGAAGAATAGATAAACACAGTGAGGCCTTCAACAAAAAAAATAGAAAATGTTTCCAACAGGAAATTCTTCCAAGCAGAGCTGTGAAATATAATAGCAAAGAAATGAAAAAATACACTAGAGGTAATAAACACCAAACTAGATAATTCAGAAGAATGGATCAATGGTCTGGGAGGAACTGTAGTGGAAATCATCTAAACTGAACAGAAAATAGGAAAAAAGAATTTTTATAAATATGAGAATGGTTTAAGGGACTTGTGGGACAACATTAAGCATGCTAATGCTTGCATTAGCATGGTCCCAGAAAGAGAAGAGAAAGATATAGGGGTAGAACAATTATTTGAAGTAATAATACCTGAAATTTTCTCTAACTTGAGGAAGGAAACAGACATCCAGGTCCAGAAAGAACAGAAAATTCCAAATAAGATGAACCCAAAGAGTTCCATAAAAAGACATGTAATGGTTAAAATGTCAAAAATTAAAGAGAGAATCTTAAAAGTGGCAAGAGAAAAGCAATTAGTTACATTTGAGGGAACCCCCATAAAACTTCCAGCTGATTCTGCAGTGGAACTTTGCAGACCATGAGCGAGTGGCATATATATTCAAAGTGCTCAAAGGAAAAAATTTCCAACCAAGAATACCATATCTGGTAAATTTGAAATTTAGGATAGATCAAGAGTTTCCCAGACAAGCAAGAACCAAAGGTGTTCTTCATCACTAAACTAGCTCTCTAAGAAATATTAAAGGCGGGCGCCTGGGTGGCTCAGTGGGTTAAGCCGCTGCCTTTGGCTCAGATCATGATCTCAGGGTCCTGGGATCGAGTCCCGCACCGGGCTCTCTGATCAGCAGGGAGCCTGCTTCCTCCTCTCTCTCTCTGCCTGCCTCTCTGCCTACTTGTAATCTCTCTCTATCAAATAAATAAATAAAATCTTAAAAAAAAAAGAAATACTAAAGGCACTTCTTTAAGTGAAAAGAAAGAGCACTGATTATTATCAAGAATAGTCATGAAGGAAAAAAAAATCACACTGGTAAAGACAACAGAGTAAACATAATGGATCAACCATGTTATAGCTAGTATAGCAGTTAAAAGAAAAAATTGGTCTAAATCAACTGTATCTACAGTAATTAGTTAAGGGATACACAAAATAAAAAGATTTAACATATAACATCAAAAACATAAAATGTGGGAGGAGGCAGTAAAAATGTAGTGCATTTAGAATGCATTCAAACTTAAGTGAACACTAAGTTAAAATAGACTTATATACATAGGTTGTTATATATAAATCTCATGGTAACCATACACACCAAAACCCACCTATAATAGATACATAAAAAATAAAGAGAAAGGAATCCAAACATAACACTAAAGAAAGTTATCAAATTGCAAGGAAAAAGAATAAGAGAAAAGCAAAGAAACAGAAATGAACTAGAGAGACAACCAGAAAACAATTGAGAAAAATGGCAATAAATACGTATCTATCAGTACTTACTTTAAATGTAAGTAGACTAAATGCTCTAGTCAAAGACCTAGAGTGACTGAATTGATTAAAAAAACAAAAAAATTATCACTCTTCGCAGATGATATGATACTATATGTGGAAAACCCAAAAGACTCCACTCCAAAACTGCTAGAACTTATACAGGAATTCAGTAAAGTGTCAGGATATAAAATCAATGCACAGAAATCAGTTGCATTTCTCTACACCAACAGCAAGACAGAAGAAAGAGATATTAAGGAGTCAATCCCATTTACAATTGCATCCAAAACCATAAGATACCTAGGAATAAACCTAACCAAAGAGACACAGAATCTATACTCAGAAAACTATAAAGTACTCATGAAAGAAATTGAGGAAGACACAAAGAAATGGAAAAATGTTCCATGCTCCTGGATTGGAAGAATAAATATTGTGAAAATGTCCATGCTACCTAAAGCAATCTACACATTTAATGCAATTCCTATCAAAGTACCATCCATCTTTTTCAAAGAAATGGAACAAATAATGCTAAAATTTATATGGAACCAGAAAAGACCTCGAATAGCCAAAGGGATATTGAAAAAGAAAGCCAACGTTGGTGGCATCACAATTCCGGACTTCAAGCTCTATTACAAAGCTGTCATCATCAAGACAGCATGGTACTGGCACAAAAACAGACACATAGATCAATGGAACAGAATAGAGAGCCCAGAAATAGACCCTCAAATCTATGGTCAACTAATCTTTGACAAAGCAGGAAAGAATGTCCAATGGAAAAAGACAGCCTCTTCAATAAATGGTGCTGGGAAAATTGGACAGCCACATGCAGACAAATGAAATTGGACCATTTCCTTACACCACACACAAAAATAGACTCAAAATGGATGAAGGACCTCAATGTACGAAAGGAATCCATCAAAATCCTTGAGGAGAACACGGGCAGCAACCTCTTCGACCTCTGCCACAGCAACATCTTCCTAGGAACAACGCAAAAGGCAAGGGAAGCAAGGGAAAAAATGAACTACTGGGATTTCATCAAGATCAAAAGCTTTTGCACAGCAAAGGAAACAGTTAACAAAATCAAAAGACAACTGACAGAATGGGAGAAGATATTTGCAAACGACATATCAGATAAAGGACTAGTGTCCAGAATCTATAAAGAACTTAGCAAACTCAACACCCAAAGAACAAATAATCCAATCAAGAAATGAGCAGAGGACATGAACAGACATTTCTGCAAAGAAGACATCCAGATGGCCAACAGACACATGAAAAAGTGCTCCATATCACTCGGCATCAGGGAAATACAAATCAAAACCACAATGAGATATCACCTCACACCAGTCAGAATGGCTAAAATCAACAAGTCAGGAAATGACAGATGCTGGCGAGGATGCGGAGAAAGGGGAACCCTACTACACTGTTGGTGGGAATGCAAGCTGGTGCAGCCACTCTGGAAAACAGCATGGAGGTTCCTCAAAATGTTGAAAATAGAACTGCCCTATGACCCAGCAATTGCACTATTGGGTATTTACCCTAAAGATACAAATGTAGTGATCCAAAGGGGCACATGCACCCGAATGTTTATAGCAGCAATGTCCACAATAGCCAAACTATGGAAAGAACCTAGATGTCCATCAACAGATGAATGGATCAAGAAGATGTGGTATATATACACAATGGAATACTATGCAGCCATCAAAAGAAATGAAATCTTGCCATTTGCAACAACATGGATGGAACTAGAGCGTATCATGCTTAGCGAAATAAGTCAAGCAGAGAAAGACAACTATCATATGATCTCCCTGATATGAGGAAGTGGTGATGCAACATGGAGGCTTAAGTGGGTAGAAGAAGAATAAATGAAACAAGATGGGATTGGGAGGGAGACAAACCATAAGTGACTCTTAATCTCACGAAACAAACTGAGGGTTGCCGGGGGGAGGGGGTTTGGGAGAAGGGGGTGGGATTATGGACATTGGGGAGGGTATGTGCTTTGGTGAGTGCTGTGAAGTGTGTAAACCTGGGGATTCACAGACCTGTACCCCTGGGGATAAAAATATATTATATGTTTATAAAAAAAATTAAAATTAAAATTGAAAAACAAAACAAAACAAAACAGGAACAGTGCTTGGATGTCCAGAGAGCAAACTGATGCAAGAGAGGAGAGGGGAGATCAGGATGGACAAAATAGGTGAAAAGGGTTAAGAAGAAAGATCTTCCAGTGATAAAACAAGTAAGATGTAGAAATGAGATGTACAGCATAGGGAATATAGTAAAAATAAAATATTGTAACAGTTTTATATACTGGCAGATGGTAACTAGACTTACTTGGTGACCCTTTTGTAATATGTATAAACATAGAATCACTGTGTTGTGCACCTAAAATGGATACAGTGTTGTATGTCACTTATCATTAAATAAAAAATAAAAATTAAAACCAACCACCCCCACAAAAGTATACATATAAAATCTTACTGGTACAGTTCGTTATGATTGTATATAATTGTAGTATTTGTCTCTTCCTTTACATTTTATATATCCTATCAGAGGAGAAGAGGCCCTCTTCCTTTTAATGGTGAACGCATGTACCAGGGAATTGCATCCCTGTGTCTTCACCATATACAAGACCTATCTTTGTCTACCATTGCCCCCTTCCCCTATATTTCCAGTATCACTCTACTGCTTCCTTCCTCCCTTGCATGTATGCTTACATGTAACAAAACCCCAAATCCTTCTTGCATTAATTTTTTCCATCCATTTCCTCAAAGAACTCCTTAACACCTAATGTAAGTGCCTATTTAGCCAGAGTGATTCCATCCAGTTAAACAATGATTTTATTGTTTATACAGTAAAACTTAAACCGTCCCTGTCCCCCTTCCCTCCATGGGACTTACTTAAAAACAAGTCCCGGAAATCAGTCCCAGGTAACAAAGCCCAAATACAAGGGTGGGTCAGGCCAGGTGGAGGTATCCAATCAGTGGGGGCGCATACTGTTTCCCTAGCTACCAAGGAGTGTGAGCCCCACCCTTTGGGCGCCTTTTGGGTGCCAATTCTGACCAAGATGATAGACTAGTTCAAATATCTACTATAGGGTAAATTGTAATTCAGTTCATTCAATTGGTCACTTATGTGTGACCTAGCATGACTGTGCAGCTTTCTCTGTGTTACAATCTCATTGGTCACCTGTGCGTGGCCAGGCCCAACCACACGGCCTTTGCCCTTAAAAGCTAGTCTGTAAGGCAGAGAGAGGTTGCCTCTTTGTAAGGGGCGGTTTGATTCTCCATGCTTGGCACAAAATAAAGCTTTGCTTGACCTTCGCTTTGCATCAGTCTCGCTCCTTTGATCATGGTCCCAACACTGTTACTTCATTATTCACTCATTCCTTAATCCCGTATAATTGAGTTCCATCCCCATTTAGATGAAACTCCTCTTTCAAAGTTCATGTGATACGGATACTATGTGCTTTATAAATCTTTGTTGAATGAATAAAGTGAATACGAGACTTTCTCATCACCAAATCAGTGATCTTTAATCAGTTTTTCTCTTCCTTAATACATGGTTAGTCAGGCCCATGACTCTGTCCCTGTTGTCTTTAACAGAATTCTGGTTCTTCTCTTATTCTGATGTTTCTCGTATGATGGTTGACTGGCCACTTTTTTGGAAGCAGTGTTCTACTTGTTTATGGGTTGTGGTGCAGGACAAACTTAGGGTTCAAATCAGGTCCCTGATATTTCAGAGCTGTTAAAACTTAAGACAAAGTGCCCTTTCTTCATCCATAGAAAGGAGGTGATAATAGTGTTGTTCTAAAGGTCGATGTGATGCATTAAGCCCTTGCAAAGACCTTTAATGTTAGTATTTGCATTCCAGTAGCTGTAAGGTCCTTAAGGTTAGTCTCCATGCCTTTTTTTCCCCTCCTATTCTTTCTGTCCTCAAAACCAGCAGTGCTGAGCTTGGGGTCCTTGAAAACTATTAGTTGTGAATGAGTGAGCAAAGGCACTGTTTCCCTTCTCTTAATGGATGATCTTTCCCAAAGGCTTGGCTTTAGTTTCCCTCACCCTTTCCCTTCCTGACCTCATTTAATCCCTGAGGACCTTTGGACCTCATTCATATTTTCCATCCATCTTCATGTAGATCACTACCAAGTCTAAACTGAAATCAGATTCAGCTCATTGTGACCTCAGATCCAGATTTCCTATCTTTAAGATAACTCCCAAAATAACATCCTCAAGACATCTCTTTGATACCTTAAATACCTATGTTTAAAAAAGAACAAGTCTTCTTTCCTTCTCTTATTTTTCACTCATATATATCCATTATATATTTACAGTTATATATATTTGTTTATTATACATGTGCATACAATGGCCTCCTATATGAAAATATAGACCTAACCTGTATATTTAATTTATATATACACATATAAAATAAATGTATTATATATTTGTAATAACCTCCAAAGAATTCTACTTGCTTATTTTTTATGGGCCCCAAGATAATGCCCTCTGTAAAATACTGTTCATCCTAGTTTGTACCTTTAGTTATTAGCTACCTGTTCCATTGAAACCAAAAGCAATAATATTGTTAATTTTTAAAAGACCAGATTCTTTAGCCTGCTAGTGATTTGACCCTTGTTTTAATAGAAGACTTTATTTTTTGTAAACAATTATCTATTTATTATGCAAACAACATGTAGACACATTTTTATTGTTAAAAAAAAAAAGTAACATGGAAGTGTAAAATTAAAAGCAAATCCCCACTCCACCACTGACGTCTGCTTCATTCTTACTATTCTTTACAGAGATGATTTCTATTATCAGTTAAGGATAACTCTTTTATAGACGTTTTACCTACATTAATGAACACATGCATGTTTGATTTTTACTTTATGGGAGTGCACATTACTGTATTTATTAATGTGAAGCTGGACTTTTCCCCTTATTAATATGTCTTGGAGGAATGCCCATTTAGATCTGCCTCTTCCTTGAGATCTACTGCATAGTATTGCCTTCTCCAGAAGCACCATAACATAGTTACACAGATTTTATTGATGAATCCTTAAAAGCTACCTTGCTATTTATTTCCCATTCCTCTTGGATGCATAATCTTTTAACTGAGTGAGAAAACACATTTCATACTTTCCTCTGTTGGTCTCTTTGTGCATGCCATTTTTTGCTATTCCTTCTAGTGAAACTTCTACTTGGGCTGCAAAACCCAGTTCACATGTGAACTTACACTTGGAGTCCTCTCTGCTAATTCATTCTTAAAATGATATCTTTAAGAGAGTCCCTAATTTTGAGGACAGGGACTGAGATTGTTATATTACCACAAGACTAAACACAGCATCCTATGTGTGGTAAATTCTGAATGCTTGTATTGTGTAAACAAATACATGATTTTTAACTTTTCTGATCTGACATGTATGCATAGATAGGCTATGAGCATCTTCAAGGTAAAAGCATATCTCAGCGTGCCTTGACTAATGCAGATATTTGATGGTTTGCATGTCAGGGCTATATCAGCTGTATTGTAGACGTGGGCAAAGATGGGGTTCTTCCCGTATCATGTATCAACAGTACCCACCAGTCAGTAGAGGAAGTTATAATAAGAAGTAGGGATGAACCTACCAGGATCTCCAAGAGGATTTTGAATTGAGCTGGATAAACCTAAGGGAAAAGAAATGAAAAAGGATTATTCACATGGACATCCATTATTTTTGTTGTTGTTGTTTCGCTTTGTTTTTGCATTTCCAAAAAATCCCTTCCCCCTCTTTTTCAGCAAAGAGAACCCAGCTTTGTGGTGGAGGACCTACAGCCTGTAGCTTGAGTGGAATGGCCTTGCCCACCCCTGCTCTGTGCACAATGACATGGGAACCCACATTCTCTGTTGGCTAGCCACCATGCAGTCTGTGGTGGGATGGTTACGAGTGTCAGGTTGTACCAATGAGAATGTCCCCTGTGACTTGAGATGAGCATGCTGGGAGTAGAGGGTTCTCTCCTCTTTTATGAGGTGGAAAGATAATGTAGGCTTCTAACTGACAGAAACCCGCTTTCCCGCCATGGATAGGTCAGAGTAAAGCCTAAATCAGGGCCAAACAGCTGAGAAAGGAAGGTATAGGCAGGACACTTAATTCATCATTTGGATCTCTTGATTTACTTACTCCTGAAGCTGGTCTACTCCTGGACATCCTAGATAAGTAAGTGAGTTTCCAAATTCCCTTTACCTAAGCGAGAGGAATTTTGTATCTATAATGGAGAAAGACTCATAAAATGATATAGAAGGTTTAATTAATTTTAAATATTTCTTCTGACTCTATTTTCTTCCCGTCTCTTTTTAGAGGATGTATGGTGATGAAATTCTCTAAATTTAATTGTTTAGTCTCTGCTTTCTAACTCCCAAAATGTTCACAGAATGGAAATGTTTAATTTTGTGAAGGTATGCCAAAAAGGATCTACAAAAATGGCTTAAAATTGGAGGCTGGATCTTATGCTAAAATGACTGGTTAGAAATCAAGAAACTGAAATGTGATTTCTGCTGACCTGGTCTTTTATCCATTTTATTCAATTTTCAACAGTGAGAAGAGTAGACAGGAACTTACATATATTGACTACCTACTCAATTCCACTATTTGATGAAATTTACCCCTTTCATGTAAACATTGTTATCCTGACTTGAACAATTGTTTAAAAATTGCTTAAAAAAATCCAAATGATTTTCAGAGTTCTAGTCTTGCCTGATGTTCCCTAGCTAGTTAAGTTTAATAGATTTTAAGATGAGAATCTAGTTGGGTCTGACTTCTAAACTGTCCTTCTCTACCATCTGGAATGCCGTGAAATTAGAGTGGATATTGACTCCGTTCTCTGTTCTCAAAGCACATTTCCAGCTTTTAGTCAACTGTCTTGACATTCATGACTTGGTATTATTGTTTTGGGGAAATAGCATTTTGGGGGGTGAAGTATATTGCTATAGGGAGAGTACAAAATTTGAATTTGGAAAAGTGAATTCAAGTCCTGTGATTTTTCCCACTACAGAGCACTGTGATTATGTGACTCAAGCTTTCCAAATCTTAGTTTCCTCTTCCATCAAGGAAAAGATAATGGCCAATCATCTGTCAGTTCTGTCAGAACCTTTCTACTGGCAAATGCTTCCCTAGAATGCTGTACCTCTCCTATTAGAGATCGGATCAGCCAATGATTTGCTAGATGCAGTAATGTCTTGTTCAATTCAATATTTCCCAACAGTAAGCCCAGGGTATGGCAAGTAGTAGATGATCAATAAATATTTGTTGAATAAATAGATTAGGAAATGAAGTCTACTCACTTTTGTGTACAGAATATTAGTTTTTATTTTGACCCCCCCCCCAGTTGACCAAAAGTACTTCCAATTTTGCAAGTGAGAGGTAAAAATAGGTTAATGATAGGTTTGAGTACTACAGTGTGCTATATATCAGCATAGATTTTTAAAGAGGACTTTCTTTTAATTGAAAGCTCAGTATAAGCCAAGAGCTAACTCAAATTTTTAAAATAAAAGATGTATTTTAAAGTGTAAAATGGTCATTTTAGGTGGCCATTGTAATTCAGCTCTTAAGACTTGGTAACTTAGCCATCCTGGTGAACCTTCTGTGTGAATGAAGCCTTCCTTAATCGGCTTTTCCTATATTATTTCATCCTGGGAAAGAAAAGCAGTAGCTAAGCCAGAAGCAAGCAGGATAACAGAAAAAGAGTCTGTGGCCAAAGCAACAGAATTACTTTTTTTTTTTTTTTTTTTTTTTTTAATTCTTTCACTTGTGTTTGTGAAGGAGAAGAAAGAAACATAATTTTTTGGTCTTTGTTTAGACATTGAACAATACAAATCACAAGAACATATATTTTTGACATACTATTTTTTTTGGTGTTCTTTGGAATTTGGACCCTAATTAAAAAATATGTGTTTCCTAGCCCTTCTTACTGTGAAAATCCTTGGCAATATAAACAGATGCACTGGTTGGCTTTTAATTCTGACACCAGACTGTCTGAAATAATAGCTCTAAGAAAGTGTGAATTCTTTCATTCCTCAAGCTTTAATTATAAGTACTTAATTTTTTTGTCTTTCTATTGCTGACTCTCATACCAATCTGGTTTATCTTTCATCTGGCTAAACATGGTACACCTCAGAAGCCCCTCACTTTGAAAAGTTTATTGTGCATGGGAAGATGGAAACAAGCTAAAAGTTTGAGTCATTTTCATCCTCCAGGGCAATTTAACAATTAGGATATTAAGTGGTGTTCTGAATGTTCAGTCATAGAGGCCTGGAAGATGACAGAATTAGGATCTTGATAAGGGGTTTGGAAACACTTAATATTTCTCATGGAAGTTTGAAAAATGAGCCACGTTAAGAGCTTACTAACTCATCTTGACCCTTCACAGCCAAAGGCGTTCTTCATTTTTTTCTGTGTCCACCAGTTTTTACACTTTGAAACCAATTCACTGTCATAACGGTTTTAGCCACGGGACTGTCCCGGTATTGACTGCTGTAATTAGATGATGTACCACAACACGGCGTGTTAGAGGAAAAAGTCAGTAGTTGCTGGGAGTGGGGATATTTTGGAAATATTTTGGAAATTGTCATATTCCACTTTTAAAACTTGACTGCGGGGAGAGGTGTTTTTGTTTTCTAAGGGCAAAAATAAAATCCAAGAAAGGTAAATCGCTGCTGGAACTCATGGCGAACATAAGGAAGAAAAGCTCATGCTCTTCATCCAGTCGGTGTCTTTCCAAGTCTCCCTCTGTATGTACGTTTACATTTTGAGATACTTTCCACCACTATTGCAGAGCCCAATGTGAAAGTTGTTTATATCCCCTTTGTAAATATGACTAAAATGTATTAGAGATCACAAAGCCTTTTATATTTTTATTATTTCGGTCCCCATAACAATCCCCTAAGTAGTTATTATTATTACCATCCTCATTTCAGAGATTAAGCATTTGAGATTCAGTGTGGCTAACTAACACACCAAAGTTCCCAGAAGCTGTGGGGGCTGGGATTTGAACCTGGAAGGGCCAGAATATTTAATCATGTCCCTGCTGCTGCTGGACATTAAGATACGAAATGCTTTACGCACATGATCGCATTTAATCCTTCCTAAAAACTATCAACATGGGGAACACGTACCCATTTTACAGATGGAGAAACTGAAATTTTGCCTGAGTCATTTGCCCCAGCTCACTTGGTTTGTAAGCAGCGGCGATGGGCTTAGAACTGGGGTTTTTCCGATTCCAATAACCTGGTGCTCAAAACCTTCATTCTAAACTGCATGATAGCATTTGTTTAGGCCTTTCGAGTTTCCTTACCTAAATCTAGTAGATAGAAAAAAAAATGCCTTCAGTATACAATGACTGAATAAATTAAGATGCCAGTAAGACTTGAAATAAGGGTAAGAACCAATGATGCATGTTCCTGTTTCTGCCATTTTTCTAACAGTGATGAAAAAGGGTGTCGGGGGATATGTTTCTCCCTTATACTCCTGAAGAAAGAGTAACATCTCTTCAGGAACCATAGGAAAAATACCTGGGGGCACTTTCTTGCTCTTTTTGCAGAAATGTCCATGTTATACTTTTTTCCCCATAAACAGAAAATTTGTTTATGTGGAATTCGATTTTTGAGGATGTGAAATTTCAGTATCCCTCGGGCTCCATGACCATGCTTTGGGGCCATAACTTGGACAGCAATGACAGCTTCTAAGTTGTTTCCTGTTTTTCTTGGTCTCATTGCAGTCCTTGCCAGACCTTCCCTCCCTCACTGCTGCTGCATTAGTAATGCAAAATGAAATTCATTGTGCCCATTATATCTGTTAAATGGTTTCCATTTTAACTTGAGAAAAATGTATTGACGTTCATGTGTTTGGCATGGAAAATGTGTATATCTATCGAAGATAGCAACTTGTCTGTTGGAATTACAGTGCATTATGTATAATGCTGCTTTTAGCTGTGCATGTACATTTCCTGGAATCTTATTGTGTCAGAGCTTGGAAAGTTTACACAAGCATTGGTAATCTAATTTTTGTCTGGTGGGTGGCTGTGGAAATATGGAGTATTTGAAAAAGCAAATGTCTTGGCCATCTGTGCCAGGGAGTGGATTGGTGGCAGGGGTGTCTGGTCAGGTGGGGTAAAAAATATCCGTCAAAAATAAAGGTTTTAAAAATATTGCCACGGGCCTAACCTAAATATTAATTTGCCCAGGAGCTGAAGGATAGAACAGTTATCGTGACACGGTTTTTATCACATGTGTGGTTATTATTTTTAGGAGTTCTCATTGTAAGGTTGAAGAATCTGTTTTATCTTTCTCCTGCGTCTTAATGATAATCCTTCTCTAGACAACGTTGCTTCTGATGTCTTTTGTCTTCTGCAGACATGAGTCTTTGGCTCATGAGCATCTTGTTAAGGTCTGTTGAGGATTAGGGTCTGTGACACAATTTTCTTGCTGAGTCTTTTTATTGGGGATTTTTCAGTTGGTTTGTCTTGGAGGTCTTTGAAATGTCTCCTATCAAGCAATGATTTTCATTTTTCTTTGTTCTCCTCAAAATTGGGGTTGTATTCTGCTCAACTGTTCCTGGGGTCTAGGTAATGAATTGTATTATTTAATAGGCAAGTGTGAAATTCTTTTGTGTGGCGGCTGTACTGAGCTTTGCCTCTCAGAGTTGCTAAATCCTACTCACTGCACTACTGCTGAACTGTGATGTAGTTTTGTTTTTTAGCTTTAAGTGCATTTCAGTCATCCATCTAAAGCAGGCTTTCTTAACTTCAGCGCTATTGTGACCTGACGCTGGATGATTCTTTGTTGTGGGGGGCTGCTCTGGGCGCTGCGGGCTGTGTAGCAAGCAGCATCCCTGGTCTACCTACCAGAGGCCAGGAGCACCTTTCCCCAGTGTCTTCAGATATTTCTAATGTCCCCTGGGTGGGGGAGGTGTGAAATCACCCTGTTTGAGAATCACTGATCTAAAGCAAGGTTGAAAGACAAGGCTGGCGTGATGTAAAGGAATTTCCATAAAAAGCACTGAATTCAAGCAATGCAATGACAATGCTGAGAGATCTTTGTATCTTGGAGGATATGTGGAGGAACTGTATCACACATCCCTGGAGAAAATACTGTAATAATTGTCTATAGTTTCTTAGACTGAGTAACAGAGGAGGTAAGGGTCACCTTTTAACTGCTTTGCTTCTGATCTGCTAATTATCTCCTCACCCTGTGATGCCTTTTATCTCTCCTCTGTGCAACTTGACTCACATAAGGAAGATTCTAATTCTTCTCAGATTTTCCACCTAAGCTACTTTTCTACCCTAACCTCCCTGCTCTTCTGTTTCCCCCCCTGGTTTTCTTTGGCTCAAATGGGAACATGGTACCCATTTATTTCTTTAATCCATTTCACCACCTAATAATACACCTCTTTGGAGGACGAATTTTAACAAGATGCTTTCTACTCTGTGATACACTCCGGTAGAGAATTAACGTTTACCGTGATGAGTACCCTCTCTTCCTCCTGAAAAGCGGGGATGCCACTGACCACTGCAGTGTAGACTTAAACATTTAACTTTCGTTTAACTTTTTCTCAGTGCCTCCTTGAGCATTACATCTGTTAAATTTAAGGGCAATCTTATGGGCCTGTCAAAAGGGCATCTGTGTGCTACTCAAATAGCAATTAAGATAACATGCAAATGAATGATCAGACTCATCTGATAATAATATTGAGATAATTCTTTATTTTTTTAAATGCTGAGAAAGCTGGGGAGGTATGCTTAAAAATCTATTTGATCAATATATGGGATGTAAAAAGACAGGATTGACTGACGGATAAAATGAAACTGACACAAACAGGCTGACAGCCAGCTGTAAGTCTCTTCAGGGCAAATGCAATTAACTTAGAATAATAGACTCAAAGTTGATGGTTAGAAATGCATTTTTATTAACAATCACAGCCTGAATCATTATGCTCTTATGAATAAGATGCTACTTATATTTTGTGCATGTGTGTGCATGCATATATAAATACATATACATATGTCTCTGTACGTATATATCCATGCCGCTCACATTCCTATGTGCTCTGCTTACCATTTGGGTGGAAAAGTTGATTTTTAGAATAATGTACTTTAAAAAGGAAATTCATTCATAAATTGTCTCCAGGTCTATAAATTCTGAATATTCTCCCAAATTACATATATAAAAATCATGCTACTTATCTGGTGCTATTAGACATAAAGCCAGTGAGCCTTGGTCCCAGAACTGCTGGTCCTTTGGGGATTTGGAATTGCAATCAGGGATTTACAGATTTCATTTTGAAGAGGAGAAGTCATTACTAGAAACCTAAGCTCATTTCCTCTCCTTTAATAGCTATTTTAAATCATTCATTTAGAAAATACATTAACTATTTAGGGTACTTGCAATGCATTTCTTTTGGCATTAGGTCTGTATTTTTATAAAAATTTTTTCCCTAAAATTATTTCAAAAGAAGAAGAGAATTAGAAAAAAAAAAAAAGACCAAATGACATTTTGGTGATATAAAATTACTTTTGCATAACATTTTCCTCTCACTGCCTAAGAGGAAGCAACTTAAAACTTTAGCAAAATATTACAATATTATTAGCAAACTCTTTTAATGCCATAGAGAAGAAGAAAGGTGAGTGACCCTTAGGAAATTACAAACTGGACCTCGACTATGATTAAGAAATACCATACGGTTGACAGCCTCTTTAAGTGGATTTGCTAATAACTGAAATAGAAGACAGTTTTCATTCTGTACTAATACTCAATATTGATTTCAACCTTAACTAACAATTGGGTAATAAAAGGACAAATGATTACAGTAAAGAGTAAGTAACTTTGATTTCTACAGAGAATTCTGAATATGGAGTCTTGCATAACCCTGCAAACTGCTTTATATATATATATATTTTTCAAATGCAAAATAAAGCTCCCTGAGTTATGTAATTGCTATTCTTCAAAAGGACATCATGAAGGTTGACAATTTAAAATGTACTCTTCCTGTCACCATCCAATTTTTTTAAATGTCTACTGCTGGTGTTAAAAACAATCTCCGCAGAAGAGGGCTGCCATTGCCAATTTAGGACACTGGCTTTGTTATTAGCGTAGGCATATTAGATCATCCTTTTGCTCTTCCTGCCTGCTTTGTTCTTTTGATATGGCAGGGAACTGAAATTGACAACAGCCTACATTTATATAACAATAACTTGCATTGTTAAATATATATGTGTAGATAGACAGAGAGTTCTTTTATTCCCCAAAGATATCAAAGTTCACTACACACCATGAAAAAACCCACAGAAATATGCAGATGCTTCTGGGGTGAACCATGGCAACTATTTAAAAGCATAAAGTATTGACAGCCTTAGGATTCTAGAATAGTTCATAGTCATTTTTAATTTTTGAAATTTTTTCCCCCTTTGGAAAATTTCTGTTTTCTTCTGGAGGAAGAAAAGGATAAAGGTCACATTTTGTTACCTGTGTGATGAACCAGAAGCAGTTTAGGAAAGTAAGCTGGGAACACAGTTGTTTGAGTCTGCATACTTGAACAACGGCACTGTTGTAAACACAAGGTCGAGTAGCCTGCTTTGTATCTCAGCCACTGTGGGATCCATTGTATTCATTAAAACCACACACAGTAAACTTAGAGTGAAGAGTCTGAAGATTGGACAGGCACCCCCAAAAATAGGGTTGCCAATTTAGCAAATAAAAATGCAGGATGTTCGTTAAATTTGAATTTCAGATAAACAATGCATAAGTTTTAGGAGACATATGTCCCATGTAGTATGTAGAACATACTTAATATTAAAAAATTATGCATTATTTATCTGAAATTTAAATTCAGTGAGGCATTCTCTATTTAATCTGGCAATCCTAACTATAAAAGCAAGGCTTTGTGTACTGTTTAGAAAGTAGTTTATAATTGGGGAAAGAAAGTTTTTAGAGAAAAATAAAAAGTAGCTTATCTTTTTGTTATTCTGAAAATAAACTTACTGACTTAAAATTTTATAAAACTCTCTTCCTCCTTATAGAATAGTAATTTATATTAGACTCAGCATGACTCTGCTAAAAAATTTGTAAGTATAGATCCTGGGCAGAATATTCTTGAACAATATAAGGCTCAAGTTATATCATAACAATTGGTGAATACCTGTCTCCCTGACTGCCCATGAAAGATAAAGAATTTTTTAAAATTTATTTTCCTGAGAACCAGGAAATGGTGCCAGGCAGATGGTAGGAGCTCTATCTGTATTGCTTCAGTGCATTTACTCTCTGACCATTGAATTTATTTTCTCTCCTTTCTTCCAACCTTTTCTACTTTTCCTCCTTTTCCACACAGAATGATAATCTTCTCTCTACGTTATAATTTCTACTTTGAGATATTCTTCAGCATATACAGGGTGAGATGTTATACAACTTTAGTGGTAAGGTATAGACAGTATTTCTCTGGCAGTATTTCTTACAACTGTTTCTTAGATTAAGTCTGAATGGTTAAGGGTTATTCTCCTAGAGATGGAGAGAATTAGTTAAGTATTTTTATAACCCCACCAGGAAAGGTATATTATAGAAACATGAAACTTGAGAAATTAATCTATACTCTTGAGCACTTCATATATATTCTTTATTATGTAATGTATATTATCTACAACATAAAGGAGAAAATAAGAATTTTCTTAAAGGACTCTAAATATATGGAATTTTGATCTTAGGTACTGTGCTAATGTTTGAAGCACAGATCCAAGTTGTAGCTCCATTGTATTAAAGTAGTGATATATAAAATTACATCTCTTTTGAAACTTGGAATTTTATGATGCTTTAATAACAAACAGTAAGTCTTTTCATCCTCCTCCTCATTATTATTGATTTTGTTTTTATTGCATAATGCTATAGACATTTCCCAAGGAAATATAAAGTGAGAGAGGTGTGGAGTGAGTGTAACAAGAAGCAGAGTGAGATAGAGCCTTAAAAAAGATTCAAGGTTACAAACACATAGGATTTTGGTTATTAAGAAGGCAGAAACCAGAAGTATTCATCAAGCACAAAAATAACATCAAACTTGCGTTTTTTTAAGTGTAACTATCTATTTGTGTGTGTGTGTGTGTGTGTGTGTTGAAAGGAAACTCCTTTTTTTTTTAGACTAGACATTATATTAATAAAGTAGAGTTTTCAGTAAAGATGATCAAAATAAAAATCCAAACAAGCCAATTTAATCTATCTTTTTATTACTTAAAAAGTAGGGAGGAGGCTGATAGAAGAAAGAGACTAACAGTTATCAAGTATCTCCTAATTTAGGAGACAATGGAAGTACTAAGCCATATCTCTGACTTCAGAACCCTTTGTTGTCTTTTGTTTGTTTTCTTAATTTTTAATTAATTTTTTTTTAAGTAATCTCTACACCCAATGTGAGGCTCAAACTCACAGCTCCAAGATCAAGAGTCACATGCTCTACCAACTGAGCCAACCAGGTGCCCGATGACCTCAGGACTTTTTGACTCATGGTCTAGTGGGAGAGACACACAAGGAAGTAAATGATTGCAATGCATTGTAAGAAAGTGCTATAAAGACTTAGGATATTGTGAAGACATAGTCTCAAGTAGAATGTTACCAACCTTATAATGCAATTACAGGAGTGTCTTCACTGGGGAGGTAATGTTGAGTTTGGTTCAGAAAGAATTTATCAACTGGCCAAACAAAGTAAAAAAGAAAGAACACACACACACGCACACACACACCAAAAAACAGAAAACAAATCATATTTTATGTAGAGGGTACAACAATTACCAGAGTGTTGACTCATGAAGCTGCATCAGAAGCAAAGTCACTTGACTAGAGGGTAAGGTTCAGGGTAGAAAGAGTTCCAGGAAATGGGACTTGAGAAATCTGGATAACTTAAAACTTGGAGACCTTAAACCTCATAAAAAGGAGAATTTAAAGTAGGAAAATACGGGGTCAAATTTAAAAGGAGAATGTTGGCAGCAGATTGGAAGGGACAAGATTAGGTTAGAAGAGCAATGTTTGGACTCTTATAATCAATAATCCAGGCAAGAGGTAATGACAGCTTAAACAAAGTATCAATTTGTAATTAGAGATGGACAGGATATAACAAATTCAAAAGTTAATGAACCAAAGAATTCAACAGCTGAACATTCTGGAGAGTGGTGATAAACCTGGTTAACATAAAACAGGATTGTATTGAGTGGCTGCCATATGTGATATGCTTGTTGATGGTGGCCTGTATGACTTGGATGAAAGGAAATCAAGAGAAGGAAAGTAAATTAGCTTTTTTTTTTTGATGATAAACCAACTTATAAGGAAATGGACTGTGTAACTTTACATACATTGTTGCAGTGGACAACTTTATAGCCATCTTTTTCCCCTATGGGGTTTTATCCCATTTGGCTGAAAAAGAAATTGGATCTCTGAAATATTAAATGTACTGTTGTAAGGTCACAAAGCTGGGAAATCATAGTGTGGAGTTCTCTCTTCAAGCTCATCAAAGCACAGAGTTCCTGTTCTTCCCTTTAAAAAGCGTAGCGTCAGGTTGACTTCAGACTTATGTGTGTGTTTGGACCATGTTAACAAGGATTTAATTTTATACCAGGCACACTTTGAGGGATCTATCCAGGAGTAGGAAGTGGTTTCAAGAGCTTCATGTCTTTGATATTTCCTAACCAGCTTGGAAGGACAGAACTGGATTCATTCATTCATTCATCCACTCAAGACTTCTTGAATGCCTTCCTTTTTAATTTTGTCATAGTTTGTTGCTACCTCAGGCTTTAGTGTCTAAGGGAAGGAACTTATCATGCTCTCCAAGTATAAGCACTGTTTTAGATGTGTTGTAGGAGACAACCACCAGATACTATCATTGTGATAACAGTCATGTCCCAGAAGAAATTGCTAAGAAATGAATTTAAATTTCAATTTTTTCCCTCTCATCTTTCTTTTTTGATAAACTGTCCTTTTCTCTACCTCTTTCATGCTTGCCCCTGTACATCTAAGTAAAATTTTTCCTAAAATATATCATTGCAGGTGCCCCTGCTGTGAAAATGGAATGAAATGTAATGTTTTTGGCCATAGGGAAAGCTGCCAAGCCCAGAGTACCAGCACGATGAGAGTCATCCTCCGTTTATTTCCCCCTTTCCCTTATTTGGATGTTGATGAGACACTAGTGTGGCATGGAGCCTGTTTGCTCCTTGCTGTATTTATTTTGTTAAGATTAGAGTTGCTAAGATACGGTAGTTATTTAAATTGTAACCACTGATGCCAGTGGTCATAAAATAAAGAAGTAAAATTTCTTTATTTGCTAACTCTAATGAAAAACATTCTTGAGGGGACTGGGAAGTTTTTGGCCAAAACAAAACAAAACAAAACAAAACAAAAAAGAGGAACTGTACACCAAGTAGCCTATGTTATAGCACGTAATTGGATCTACTAGTCCAGCTGATGTTGAGCTATTTCAGTTGAAAATCAAGAAAGAACTGGCTTCAAGGTTTTTTTTAATTAAATTACTGTTTTTAAACAAAGAGGATGGTAAGTTTCTGTAAATTTTATATCCCCTCTTCTACTTAGTGGTTAAAGCCAAGGGATTTTTTTTTTTTTTCAATTTGTTGCTAGTTAATCTCTTCTGTTCAATGCATATTTTGAGAGGTTTGAAGTTTTAGGACATTTTTGCAACTTCTTGAATTGCGTCTCTTAATTCCCCCATCTCCTTCATCATCATCTTCTTCTTCTTCTTTTCTCTTTAAAGCTTTTTTTTTTTTTTTTTAAGATTTTATTTATTTATTTGAAGAGAGAGAGAGAGCAAGGGAGGGAGTACACTCGGGGGAAGTGAGAAAGGGAGAAGCAGATTTTCCACTGATGCAGGGAGCATCAACGCAGGGCCCGATCCTAGGACCCTGGGATCATGACCTGAGCCAAAGGCAGATGCTCAACAATTGAGCCACCCAGGCACCCTAATTCTTCTCATCCTCTATAGCTAAAACCTTAAATCTCTCTGATTTATTAATTCTTCTTAGTCCATAATTTCTAAATTATTTATAATTTTATTGAGGTCAATGACATTTTTTTTTAGGTAATTGTAAAGAAACCACAGCCTATTTCAGATTTTGTTATTGACAAGAAAAGATTGTTTTTTCTTTAATGAATCATCTTTTTTTAAAAAAAACTCAGAATGTTTTCCAGCCAAATTTAATCAATTCTGGGACATTTCTTGAACTTGGTGGTAAATATTTTCAACTAATACTTAAAAGCCATTAAACTATTTGGGTGGAAAAATAGTCTCTGAGCAGCCAGTTTGGCAAAGGTTTGTTCTGTGAATGTGTGTAATTTTAAATTACTGTATGTTTTTATTTCGCAAAAATTTCCAGCTTCCTCACAACACTTCAATTACCAATATCCAGAGTTTCCACTGGCAATTCTTTGTTTGTCCTGGAAGCATCATGCAACTTGGGACCAAGAAAATAGTATGTTCCCTTTGGATTTATCGACATAAACATATGCATTTCTTCTCAGCACACAGCTCTTTGCAAAGGAAGCTGGGTTTAATGGGCAGATTGTCAAATAATAAGAAGGCTTTATCAAAACTATATAGTACATTTGGCTGAAAAAGTGATCTTCAATGAATTTTAATCTATTTAGAGAAAGCTAAACTATAAAATAATGATAAGTCCCAATGTGATTTGATCAAAAGTAATATTTTGTGAAATCACCATTTAAATGCCTTGCCAGAGAGATGTAGAGAATATGCTGTACACTCTTGAACTGTTTTCATTAAGCCAACTTGTAATACCCAGTGGAGCCTTAGTCCACAACAAGTTTGTGGTTAATTGTAATTCCATTAGAGAATTGCAAAAAGGTGGTTTCTGCCCACATCTTTGGAGACAAAGTGACTCCTCAGGTTCTGTGGTTATTGCTATCTCAGGATGTTGAGATGTCTGTGCTTTGTAGTTTCAGTTCTACCATCTGAGTTCTTAGAACTTAATGACCAGAAGGTAAAGTGATTTGCTACTGTCTTCTGTCTTCGTATCCAATATTGATAACTCATATTCGCCATGTTAAGGGCACTACTGAAATTTTATTTTCTCGGATTAAGCATACTGAGGTCTAAGAATATAGATATATCAGGTCTCGGTCTACTTTTGTATAGTAGTTGGTATATTACATTGATTTATTGGTCTAAAGTTTTCACTTTCTCAAACACCATTTTATCTGCAAGCCCTTGCTCTGGCTCATGTTAGGTAGAATATACATCCCTGCTTCTTTTAGGAGAATTTAGTGTTGTCTAATGACATAGCCAAGATAAAGACTATACTAAGAGCAGTATACTTGCAAATAGGAACGCCTACCTTTTCCTCTGAGAATATCATGCCCAAATAGTTGTGGTTCAAGAAAGATGAGAGACATGTGGGGCAGACCTGGACCCATTCTGTAGCTTTGACCTGTGCCCCAATTGCCCCTAGCCTAGATTAGCCAAACTGCAGGTGACTCAATGGTATGCAAGAAAGAAATAAATGGGGGTGCCTGGGTGCCTCAGTGGGTTAAAGCCCCTGCTTTCAGCTCAGGTCATGATCCCAGGGTCCTGGGATTGAGCCCCACATGGGGCTCTCTGCTCCGTGGAGAGCCTGCTTCCTCTTCTCTCTCCCTGCCTGCCTCTCTGCCCATTTGTGATCTCTGTCTGTCAAATAAATAAATAAAGTCTTTAAAAAAAAAAAAAAAAGAAAGAAAGAAATGCTCTTTGTCATTTGCGATTAAAATTTGAGGTGATTTGTAATGCAATATTATATGGTATCTACACAAATGATACAGTGTGCCTGATTCTGCTTCTTCATCCAGTGCCTTAAAAACAACAACATTCTACATAGGTGAGAAGGTGCTGATCAAAAGGAAGACATCTCCACTGTTCTTGATGAAGTCTTTTAGCTCTATGCTAGCTTGGAAGATACGGTTTGACTTCAGCCCATACAGATTTGAAAAGCTTAAATAAAGTTATGAGTTACGCATAATTGATCAATGCCCAGAAATTTTGGTGAAATAGAACAAAATAGAAGACTTTTGCAAACTTGAAATAATTTATGAAGTAGAAATACACACAGTCTGGGTGTAACTCTTACCCAATATATCACTTAGGTTTAACATATGTGTATCACATGGCATGGTTTACCACTGGGGTATGTGGGACATACCAGTGTTCCATAAACCTTCCATGGATCGATACATGACATTTTTTTAATGGATGATAGAGGGGGAGGTGAGTCTCGACTGGTAATATAAGCTATTATAATAATACCTTTTAAATGGATTATTAAGCTAAGGAGCTCACTTACTATAGGTTGGAGAGTAGTAAGTTACAAGAATGGTTCAAAATTTACAATCTCAAAAGTTAAGCAAATCAATAAAGTGGGCTAGGTAATAAGAATGTGACATCCATGATAAACTGAAGAACATATACCCCATTTATAAGAGGTAGCTATTTGGCTTTGACTGATTTTGTCATACAGGTCCTGTATAGCTTTTTGTTTATTCAAAAACAAAACAGAAACAAAAGCCCTTTTTTGGAACACCTGCTATCTGCCAGGAATTGTTACAGATTCTGTAGCTACAACAATAAACAAACAGAAATCTTCATGGAATTAACATTCTAGTTCATGAAACAGACCATTAAAAAAAAACAACTAAGTAAGTAAAATGAAGAGTATTTCAGATTGTTGTAAGTGCTAAGAAGAAAAAAACACAAAAGAAGAGAAAATAACAAACCATCCGACAAGACTATGCCATAACCCACTTAGAGAAGTCTGAAACTCTTGCAAAAAATAAACCTAAAGGAAAAAATTCTGCTCCAGGATGTAACAGTATTTAAATATATTAAAAATGCACAATCATGTCCAAAAAGAAAACAAAACAAAATCCAGAAGAGTTTCTATTCTGGTTGTTGGTAAAATAGAACTATTTCATCGAAATAAAATAAGAGGTTAGTAAATGCAGAAATAAGACTGATCTGTATAGTCTGATTCAAATAATAGGTATTTAGTAGGCATATTTATATTTTTAATAATCTTTTCAGAATATTTAATTTTTTGGGCAATCTTACACAACAAAACCTAGTTTTGGTTATAAAAAGTGTATGCTAAATAATAATGATAAAACATTAGAGTCAAAAGGAAGATTTTAACAGTTATAAATCCTTTATCTGAATTCTGTTGAATTTAATGGATACATTAAAATCATATTTTAAGACTACTTAAAAGAATCTTTAAAAAAGGTCAGTCCCAAACATTCAAAAATTTCTTATCTTTATGCAATCTATGGAGTTATTCTAAATTATTATGTTTTATACAAGTTTTACATTATTATAAACAGATGTGAGTATGAACAGAAATAAAATAGCCCATCTTATATACAAAAGATGTAAAAGTACAAAGAGACATTCTTAGACTTCCCTTCCACCAAACATTGGGGAAAATTTATTTCCACTTAGCAGTCTTTGGAACCGTAAATACAACTGTATTTTCTCTGATGGTGAGATGACAGAGGTAGTGCAATGAAAAACCAAAAAGTGAACAGCAATTTTCTTCTGTGAAATCAGGCATCAAGAATCTTGAGATTCTAAAACGAAATTAAAAGTCCTGTCATCACTCAACTACTCCACCTCAATGGAGATGTCCAGTCACCTCCCCATAGTAGTTAAATTATACAGAGTTTCTTATGCTTTCTTCTATATGTGATTTATGCATATATAACATCCTCCATTTTTATTTAAAACATGAGAGGTTATTATATGCAATGGTTTCTTTTTTGTTGTTAAGTGGTATTTAAAGGATTAGGTTTAGGACTGCCAGTGGTCATTTTTTCCTTTGGAGACAAACTGTTTGTGGCAGAAGTCAAAGTCAATATGGCCAAGAAGGAAAAAAAAAGAATCATAGACGAGCAGAGATGAAAGATGGAAGGAAGGAGGGGACTGAGAAAGGAGAGGGAAAGAGGGGAATTGGAAAATAAATTTGAAGAAAATACCACTTAATAGCAGCATCAAAAACCATGAAGTAGTGAGAAATAAATTTAAGGATGTATGTGTAAGGCCTTTACACTAAAGCCTAGGAAATGACTGATTTTTGACAAAGATACCAGGGTAATTCAGTATAGGAGATGGTTAGTCTTTTCAACAATTGGTACTAGAATATCTGGATATTCATATGGACAGAGGAAATAAATCCCAACTTTCACCTCACATTATACACAAAAAATTAACCTCAAATTTGACATAGGTATAAGTGTAAAAACGATCATTTTCTAGAATAAATCATAGGTGAAAGGCTTTGCAACTTGAATATTAGAGTAGGCAAGGACTACCAAAAGCATGAACTATAAAAAAATGAATAAACTGGGCTTATCAAATTTAAAACTATGCTCTTTGAATCTTTTAAAAACCTCTCTTTGAAAGACTGTTAAGAAAATAAAAAAGAAAGTCATATATAAAAAATATTTTAAAAAAGAAAAAACTATTAATGGTATATTCACTTGACAGAGAACTTTCTTTGAGGAAAGGAGCACAAGCACATATATAGAAACATAGACAAATGGGTACATATTCTCATAAACTCTAGATGCATCCATAACTGTAGACCAATCCCTAGACTGTCCAGTCATAGGAGCCAGTAGAGTCTCATTTAAAAGTTAGTAATTCTGAATTTCTGTCATTTGCTGATGGAGATTACTGATTGGGACAATCTTTTAAAATATTCATATGCTCCAACCCAACTCAACTACTGGAAATTTATAGAAAGTAAAAAGAAACTTGTATGAATGTGCTTTGAAGCACTGTTTAAATAATGAAAATTTAAATTATATAAATAGCCATTAATAGGAAAACAGAACCTTACAATACAATGTTGTTTATCTAATAAAATATAAAATTAGAAGAAATCACACAGAAATGCTGATAGTGGCTAGCTATCATAGTTGTAGTTGATATTTTTCTTTTCTTAAAAAAGTTTTAGACATAGCCTTACAGTGAAGTTGTTATTTTTATAATTAAAATTTAAATGTAAAATTGAGAAACAAAGTATAAAAAAAAAGGTGAAGAGATAAAAGAGGAAGTCCTGAAGCTTGTGCTAACAAACTAGATCACGATCATGTAGGTATCAGGTCAACCCATGCTGAAAATTATCTAGTGGCTCCCAGCAGCTCTCAGTTTATATGCCAACTTCCTCATGATGGCAGACAGGGCCTTTTATCAAGTGGCTCTTTGATCTACAGCCCCAACGTTAGCCATTTGCCAGGATGCACTCTATTCATAGTCAAGGCTAGAAATCTTAAAGAAAGAGTAAGGGCTAGAATTTTGCATTAGCTTTCAAGAAAACTGAACTTTATCAGTTGAAAGTAATGAGGCAAATCTTGTACTCAGGTCCAGGTTATGTTAGTACAGAAGCTCTTGAATGGCAAGAACTTGTCTGCTTTATTCATCTCTGTCTCAGAAGTTAGAGCTGAGTAGGGCTTTCTAGATGATCCCTCTGCTGAATACTTTTTATTTTTTCCTCCAGACTTACTTTTTTACTCTTTCCTAACCATCCTGAACCCTGAAAGTCCCATGTGTATGGGCTGTATCTGTGAGCTTCCATGTCAGTTTCCTTTGGCTGCCCTTAAAAAAAACCACAAACTAGATAATTGATTATCTCACAGTTCTGGCGGCTGGAAGTCCAAAATAATGGTGCTGGTAGAACGCAGCTTCCTCTGAAATCTGTCAGGGAATCCTTGCTCTTTCTACCTTCTAGTATTTTGCAGTTTTCCATATTCCTTGGATTACAGCTCCATAGTTCCAGTCTCTGTCTTTTTCATCACATGGCATTCTCCTTGTGTGTCTCTGTATCTTCACATGGCAGTCTTCTTCCAAAGACACTTCTCATATTGAAATTAGGGACCCATGTTACTCCAGCATTACTTTTTCTTAACTAATCACACTTGCCTGTTTGTAGTCCAAATAGCATCACATTCTGAAGTACTGGGGACTAACACCTCAACATCTTTTTAGGTGGGGACAAGATTCTCAAGGGCATAAAATGTACAGAACTTGTAGACTCCAGATCTCTTGAGAAATTGCCTTCAGCACCAAACAAAACCTGCAGAAGGATCTTACTCAAAAAGTAAGAATATAAGCACTTGAGTTGTATTTAATGTTCAATTCCATTAATTTTGGATGGAAGCATGAATTCAAATGTCCATGAGCAGAAAATATTATATTTCAGTTTAGTTTTCTTTTCCATTGTTTGAAATTTACCCAAAGACTTTGGTTGGTCCAAGCTTTAAATTATTTACTTGAGTCAATCCCAGATTCTTAAAATCAAAAGCATGGCTCTTGCTTTTAAATGAAGGGAGTCAGTACAGTGTAGCTTTTTCCTGACCACTCTGCTGGCTTCTCCCTTCTTCATCATATTCTCACATCTCTCTTCAAAAAAGTGCATGTGAATATATATATATGCTAAATCTAGAACCTCAGTCATTTCACTTGCTCTATTATCTGTGGCCTTTAAGTATCTCAGATGCAACTTCCCTTGACTATCTCTGCCTCCTGCCCATTAATGTAATTTGAATTTTCTTCTCTTGGTAGTGATGATACTATTGTCCCTAATGTTTTGTGATTATTACACTCAAGAAACCAGCATGTACAGAGACTGGATAAGATAGTGGTTAAAAACACGACTATTGGAGTCCGACAAAATAAGTTTGAGCCCTGTGAACTTGAAAAGTTCCTAACCTCTCAAAGCCCTGTTTTTCTTCATCTGGATGACACAATAATACCTCTGACACTGTTGCTATGAGGATTAATGAGAGATTGCATGTAAATAAAGTCCTCAGTACAGTCTTTAGGGTGTAGAGGAGTTCAGTGAATGAAAGCTGTTTACATAAGATCATACTGAATGAGGTTTCTTCATCACTTTTAACAATTTCTACTTTCAACAGAACCATCAATAAAGATGAAAAGACCATATAAAGAAAGAGTGGGAATGGATAATAGTTGTACCAGGAACTTTAGAGTCACAATAGGTACTAGGACTTAGAATAAAATGTAACACTGAGATTCCTGGGGGCCAAAGCAAAATGGAAAATGATGCATTGTTAAGATTAATCATCTGATAAAATAAGCTGTGATGAGGAAAAAAAAAATTTAAGTGGAATCTAAGTAGCTACTTATGTTTAGGTTGTTGAAAAGCATAATGGACAGTGACTTCAATAAAAGCTTTTTTAAGAGATGTAGAAACATTCTTAGGTAGTCTCTCTGTAAAATGAAATAAGAGCATTTTTAGGAAATGCAGAGGAATTTATCATGATGGCTTAGGGGAGTCTGGAAGGTCATTTCATGTACACCTTATTTACTGTTAAATAAAATAGTTTAAAAGTTTTTTCTACCCAAGATTATATGTAACATATATATAGAAAATGTACTACTAGGTTCAAAACAAGTAGTTATTGACTCTGTAGTTTATGCTGTGTCACATAACTGACCTTTTTTAAAAAAAATTTTTATTTATTTATTTGTCAGAGAGAGAAAGAGAGAGCACAAGCAGGGAGAGAAGCAGGCAGAGGGAGAAGCAGGCTCCCTGCTGAGCAAGGAGCCATTGTGGGGCTCAGTACCAGGTCCCTGAGATCATGACCTGAGCTGAAGGCAGATGCTTAACCAACTGTGCCACCCAGGTATCCTGCATAATGGACATTAGATTAGTACATGCATTATGTCTATCCTGCTTGGGGTTATTTGAGATTCTTAGATTTGTAGCTTTATATACATATTTTTAAATCAAACTGGAAGGTCTTTAGTTATTATTTTTCAAGTATTTTCTTCTGTCTCTCATCTCTCTCTTTTCCTTTGTAACTCCAGTTGCACTTATGTTAGACTGCTTGATATTGTCCTATTGGTCAATAAGCCTATTTCATTTTTCAGCATTTTTTCTCTGTTTATTACTTTGGGTAATTTTATTGCTATATTTTCAAGTTCATTACTTTTTTTAATCTCCAGTGTCTAATCTACTGTTAATTATATCAGTGAAATTTTTATTTCAGATACTGTATTTTTCACCTCCAGATATTTCATTTGGTTTATTTCTTTGCAATTCATTTCTCTCCTAATTCCATTTATGTTTTCCTTTAAATTTTTGAGCATGTGAAGCAGCTTTATTATAATTGTTTTAACTCCCTTGACTGTAAAATCCATTATATTTGTCATTTATGGTTGTTTTTAATCAATTGATTTTTCCTTGTGGTTATGGATTACCTGCTTCCTCATCTGCCTAGTAATTTTTATTTTATGCTAGACATTTTATGTAAATAAAATAAATAAAAATAAATTTACATAAAAATATGTTTTTGTATTTTAAAATAAGTTTATGTATTTTACATAAAAATAAGTTTATCTATTTTAAAAATAAGTTTTTATGTAATTTTATTATTTTATTTTATTTATATTACATATAAAAATAAGTTTTTATGTAAATTTTATGTCATCAAGGGTTGGATATTTTTATATTTTTCTAAGTGTGTTAGACTTGTTCTAGTGACAACTAAATTAATTATGATCAGCATAATTCTTCTAAGTTTTTCTTTAGGTTATTTTAGGGTGGGCCTATAGTAATATTTACTCTTAGGTTTATTTTAGCCCTTCTTCTGAAATGTGACTCTTGTGGAGTCTCTCCTGATTGTTCATGTGTTCATGAGCTTTTTCTACTTTGGCAGGTGGAAATTCAAATAATTCTCAGTCTGGAAGAAATTTCTGGAAAATGTTTGGCTTTCATATCTCTAGTAATTATTGTCTTTCAGGAAAATTTTTCATGCCTAGCTTCATGGGGTTTTCATCCTAACACATATAGATGGTATGTCTCCAGGGACTCCTGTGTAAATTTCTCAAATATGTCTCTGCATATGTCCTGTCTTTTGGGCTCTCTGACCTACAAATTCTATCCTTTTAGGCCTCGCCAGTCTTCAGTCTCTAGTTCCTCAACTCACTGACATTACCTGGCTCCCTTTGGGTTCCTCTTTCTATAGCTGCAGAAATTACCCCTAAGCAGAAGGTCTGCATAATGGTTGGATGTACTTTGTTTCTTTTTTCCCAGGGATCAAAATCATGAAATTCCTGCTATTTAATATCTAAAATAGTTACCGCCTCTATTTTTTCCAGTTTTCTAGTTAGTATTAGGGGGAAGGATGATTCAGATCCTCTTATTTCCTCAAGTCTAGAAGCAACGAGTTCACTATGAATTATTGTTACTTTTAAAATTCTGTAATTATCTTGTAGCTAGCACCATCATTTTGCATTTTATCTCTTTACATAAAGCATTACTTTGAAAGTGATTAAAAATATAAATATTTAATACATAGCATAGATTTTTTTCCAAAATGGCTTGGTATTTCTTCATAGTTTAGAAAAATATAGATTCCCTTAGGGGGAAAAATGGCAATGACTTAAGGCACACCTGAACCCCCCTTAACCTCTAAAAGGCCTTGATTTTTTCAGAGGGATACTAGTTGTCTCCTTAGTTGAGTTTGTTTTGTAGTTTTTCATACTGCAGTATTCTGTCATCTTTACGTTCTTAGAAATGTGATTTTGTTTAATGTTCTAAGAGTGGATTTATTTTTCAGGGACCTATTCACAGCAATAGGCTTGTCAGATGAATGTCTAAGAATTGAAGTTCAGTTTGTTAATTTACAGACCAACCATGAACATCAAAGTGCCTTAGTCTACATGAGCAGTGCATTCTCTCCCTGTAAGAAACACAACCTAAAGATTCATTTATGAGCATGGAATTTGAGCAAAGTGAATTAGGTCAATCAAAGAGTTTCTGACATCAGGCCATACATTGTGTCACTCATCTGTATGACAAATATTTACTCAGTACCTACAATATGCCATTACTTTGCTAAGTGCAGTAAACAGGTCAAATGCAGTATCGTGCTATCAGAATTCTTGGGTCAAACATTAGAGAAGGGGTAAAAGCACTGTATAAATCTTATGGTAGTAAATGTATAAGGATCTATGGGCATCCTTGGGAGCTGGGTATCAAGGGAGAAACTTAAGTAAGCTAATAGGTAAAGCTCTCTGGAATGTCATATTAAATTGAGATCTAAAGGTTTAACAAGAATGATGTGGATAGAGAAAGCAGAAAAACTGACCTAGGTAAGTATTCTTAACACGTGTTATTTTTCTCACTGACGGTACGTAAGAACAGAGTAGGGTATAGGTTTTTGAGTAGATGTGAAGGAAGAAAGAGCTAACAGAGAAATCAGTCATCTCTTTTGACTGTGGAGCTTTGATGAACACCACTGCACCTTTTCTCAGCCCCAATTCATGCCATCTCACCCCTCCTCCTCCGTGCACCCACTAACAGTTCATAAATGAAACTTCCCATCCATCTGTGACTTTTGGGGTGAGGTTGAACCATCAAGAGTAGGGATAGTTAGAAATAGTAGTTCTGGTATCCCTCTATGTTAAAGGGCCCCAAACATAACCATTTGTTTAAAGGGCTTGGGAAGAATCAGGACGAATTGTAGCCCCGAAGTGTGATTCAGCAGAAGGCAATAATTAAGAGCATAATTCTGGAGTTAAAATAATCATTATGTGTTGTATGGCCTTAGGTGAATCTTGGTCCCAGCATATTTGGGTATATAGTGGGGATAATAATAGTGCCTATCTCTTGTAATTATTGTAATATTTAGATTAGCTGGTTAAATGAGATTGAAATGAGGTATGTTTAAACACAGTGCCTTATTTCTTTTTTAAAAATATTTATTTATTTATTTAAGAGAGAGAGAGATAGAGCATGAGCAGGGGGAAGGGCAGGGGGAGAAGGGGAGAGAGAGAGAGAATGTCAGGCTGACTCCCCACTGAGCAGGGAGCTGGGTGTTGATTCGGGGCTTGATCGTATGACTCTAAGATCATGACCTGAGCCGGAATCAAGAGTCAGTTGCTTAATCTACTGAGCCACCCCTGTTCCTCCCTAGTGCTTTATTTCTAATGAGTAGCTAATAAATGATAGCATTATTATTTTATACTGCATCAGAGATAATACCCAAAGAGACTTGATAGAAAATACTTTAAACTTATTTATTTGTTAAGCAGTACACAAATAAGAAAAGCTTTTCCCCTCCTCTGAACTACTTTACCATAAACATATCTAGGGAGCTATTTAAGATACCTGGCACCTTATGTGGAGACACTGGAAAAACACAATCAAGGTGCTTCACTGATATGGAAAAAAACCAACATTAAGTGGATAACGGACATTTCCATAGTGTCCTTTGGACCTTTCAAGATGAGTAGGCATTTTGAAAAGAAAAAGAGAATGTGAGATCTGTTTGCCTTTTGACCCAAAATTTATTGAACACAAAAGGCTTTTATATTTATTTGGTTTTTATATCTTTGATTTCAATTAAGTAGCCTTAAACAGAATGTCCCTTTATTACAAAGTATTTATAAATACTTATGTTCTTTTCACTGAATAACTTATTTTTAGCTATGCATTTTTATAAGTTGATTACATCCTTTATCATATTTAATTATTTATACATGTCAAATTTTTCATTTATAAAGTTGAATGACATTTTGTTTCAACTGTAGTTGCTTTTTATGTAAACATTTTACAGCAATTGTAACTGCTTTGCTGTTTTGTTTATCACAGAGATATATAGTTTCTTTAAAATACATTCATCTAATTTTTGAAACAGGAATCAGTTTTAAAGCAAATTAGTAAATACTGGTCCAGATGTTACATGAATATGTCAAAAAAAAAGCAAGTAGAAGTTTGGGAACATTGATCTTACACATCTATCCTCATAAGAGCCATGGTCTGGCAGTGGGATAAGATATTGGAATTTTGTTGGCTGAGAAGCCTTCACATATGGACATGCTTGGATGAACACTGCCAACATTTGCCTCTCATAGTTTTTCTTATTCAAGCTTTCATGAATGACCAAGTCTATCCTTCTGAGTGATGTGTCAGTTCATTTGGGTCACTCCCCAAAATTTCTGGCTTGAGGTGGGGGGAGGGTAAAGAAGGAGTGTCGGTTATAAACCAGTTTATACACTTTCACTGATCAATTATACAATGATTTTATACTTTATTACCCCCGTATTTCTCATATAGTGAGGGAAGTTTCATTTTTTATTAAGGGCAAAATGTTAGATATATCTTAGTATTGTGGACGTATTTCTATTCTATCATGTTCTAAAATAATATATTCTAACTTTATAGGATTGTGGACTTTAATCTCTAATACAGATTTTTTTTTAAATAGAATTTTCATGGAAAATTCTTGGCACACAATTTAAGATAAAGACCCTCACCAGGTGAGAACTAAGTTGTTTTTTAGGAAACAAATTCTGAAGTAAAAATAGGAATCTGATATGAGTAGTAATCCAGTCAAGGGATTAGTGCACCTTCTGAAAAGTGGACTTGGAAATTTGAGCATTGGTTCTAATTTCTGAGTGTTCTCTTTCAAACCATTAAATTCTTAGTATTTCTCCTTCCCCTACCCCACTTTTTTTTAGGCTGGTTAGAAAAAGAGCTGTTGATTCTGACAACTCCTTTAGAGAACTACCTCAAAAGTGTCCACTTTATCTGCAATTATTTGCTTCAGAAATATTTTCCTTTCATTTATTTAAAAAACCCTCAAATTATTATTATAAAATATTTAGTATCAATAGATTTATAAACTCTCAATTTATGAGAATTATTTTTATAGAAACACACACAGAAAATGCTTGCTATTACTAATTAACAATGGAAGCAATTAGAATATAGTGTTCTCCATTGAACCAGAAAAAAGTTTCAGCTTCAGTTTCAGGTCAAATATAAAGAGAAATTAGAAAAATACTGTCGTCATATGAAATCTTAACATCCCTTATTGATCTGTCAAAAGTTAAAATTTATAAATATTTATACATAAATAAAATAAGGATTGGGAGAATAAAACTTCCAGGATGGTATTATGTCAGAAAATACATATTCTTTTAAAATATCTGTGAAATATTTATTTGGAATATCCACATTCACTACAAAAATTAAAAGTTAATTATGTATCACATACTACATTATAAGAAAATACTGATAAACCTCCCAAAGCAGAAAACATACGGGCTGTATTTTACTACAGTGACATAAAATTAGAAATTAATGGCAACAGTTTAAAAAAGAAATGCCCATCCAATTGAAAGTTTAGATACTGTTCTCCAAATTGTTGTCAGGACAAAGAAAAAATCAAAACAAAATTACACTGTTTTTAGGGGGAAAAAATCAGTGATACTGAATATCCAACCTTAAGACGCGTTAAACATTAATTTAGGAAAATTACTATTCTCGAGAGATAATGACTCACTTCAAGGAAATTGAAAAAGAAAATGATCCTAAGGAAAAGAGAAGGGAGGAAGACAGATAAAAGCAAAAAACTTGAATTGAGTAAGAATACGAAGAAAAGTGAATTCAAGAGTTTTTTTTTCCTGCAGGGAAGGAAAGATACTGAGAATACAAAATTCTGAGAAATATAATAATATAAGCCACAGAGTTATGTAAATAAATTAGAAATTCCAGATTATTTTAAAATTTGGAGTATGTGGACAAGCAGGATAGATGAGAGAAAACAGTTGAGGTCTCAGTTCCCAGCTGATTTCACAGATGAGTCCTTTCGAATGTCCAAGGTACTGCTAATGCCAGCACTTTATAAAGTATTTCAAAGTAGAGAAAATGAGAAGGAACAGTTTCCAATTTTATTTTATAAAGAATATTAAATCCTGAAACCCAAGTGATGAGCTGAACAAAACAAGAAAAACAGCCATCACATAAAAAACAGGATCTGCAGACCTGAATTTTGTGTTTCATTCACTTTTTGATCAGTGGTTGATGATCATAGTGTAATTCCTGGGTTGTTTTAATTACTGAAACTTTCTCTAGTACACATGTGGCTGTGCATCGTCCTTTTCCAGGGTTTGCTAAAGGTTGGCTGGAACTTCATAGGTTGGAGTGCTTTCTCTGTGTATACACAGGAGTGAGTGACTTTGCAGGACTGATGTTTAATACATTAAAAGTTCATCCCTAAAATTGGATCCTAGGTCATTTATCAAAGCTTGCAAGTTGTATTTATACCTTAGGGAACTGCTTATTTATCATTGTTCTGATTTAGGGTTTCCAAATGACCAGGGACGAGGCAGGTATGTAGACAATGATAAGGACCACGTAGGAACAGGAAAACTGGAGAATATTACACATGGGTAAACAGACTTGTGGTTAATCAATTCTAGCTAGCTGGTGCCATTTGGGATGCCGATTAAGTCACATCAGAGATTTGCTTTTCGACAGAAGCCAGAAGTCTGGAATTTTACGAAATTTTTCCGATTTTTAAGAATTTGTAATTAATTCAAATATTTAAAAATTTCACTGTAAGAATCACACTGCACCGGACTGGCAAATGTTAACCCAATGTGTGAACCACAAGGTCACCAGTTTGTAAATTTGGCCGGGTCCATTACCTTCATTTTACACTGAGAAAACTGAGACCCTGGTATGTTAGCTGACCCAGGAGGTCCCACAGACAGCGAGGGACAGGGATAAGCCTTGAATCACAGTCGCCAAGAATGTTTACACTAAAAACCTATGAGAATACAGAGCCAAGTGACCTGCCAGCCCTCATTCATAAGGGTTAAAACTGTGATGAGTCCAACATTTTTTTTTTAAAGCCATAATGATAATCTCCATCACAAGCCAAGAGTTGTGATTTATTTTTGTTAAGTTTATTGAAGTGTAATTTATATACAATACAGTGTACCTATTCTAAATGTATGGTGGAGTTTTGGCAAATGAAAACACCACCAGGATCAAGGTGCAGGCCATTTCCATCTCCCCAAAAAGCTTTCTCCTGCCCCAGGGAGCCCCAGGGAACCAGCAATCTGCTTTCTGTCACTATAGGTTAAATTTGCCTTTCTTCGATTTCATGTAAGTAGAGCCATTTCATGTGTACCCTTTCGTGTCTGTTTTATTTCACTTGACATAACATTTCTGAGATTCATCCATGTTACTGAGTTCATTCCTTTGTAATGCTGAGGCATAGTCCATTATACGAATAAACCACAATTTTGTTTATCTGATCTCCTGTGATGAAAATTTGGTTGTTCCCTGTTTTGGGATCACATGAAGAAAGCTACTAGGAACATTCGTGTGCAGGTCTTTCTGTGGACATATGCCTTCATTCCTCTTGCGTAGATAACCTAAGAGTGAAATTGCTGGGTTGTATGGTAATCGCATGTTTAACATTATAAAAAAATAGATTTTTAGTATATTTTATAAAATATAAATATATATCACATATTATTTCTATGTATTTATATATATCTCACATTCGAATTGTGAGTTTAGATAGACTCTGTAGCATGGCTGCAATGCAGAAACCTTTTATCCTTTCTCTGAATTCTCCCATGTTTTCCTCTAAGATCTCCTTGACAAGTATAAATGAATATTTACTGTGCTACTGAGTTAGAATTTTCTTTCAGCAATGTTTCAGAATCAATGTTTGCAGAAATGGCAAAGAGATCTGAGATCACTCCAATAAAGAGATAGCTAGCAAGGGCCATGGCACAGCCTGTCAGAAAAGGCTTTCCTAGGCTTGTGCCTTCTGACTGGGGCCATTAAGGTCCGTGTCCAATAGTGTCCTCCGTCCTCGTTTTACCTCCAAATAATCTTCTCCACAGTCCTGCCTACCTGTTGCCAAAGCAAGTCCAGCCAGACACCCGAATTTTGTCTGAGAAAGGCTGTCTTAAAATGGATAAGATCCTGAGGACTGCCAAAGCTGAGATTTACCCCAGTGATCAGTGAGACATGAAAGGTATGCATGAGTTTTCATGCAGACGTGAATGCTGGTCCCAGAGGTGGAATAACAAGTGTGCTAAGCCCAGCTAGTTCATTAAAACTTTCTTGACTCAACAATTTCTCTGAAGATTACTCTAAAGAAAATATGTGTTTATATAGTACTTATCACCTTTTTTTTTCTTCTTAAAAATGAGATGCTAAAACCTTTAATCCAAAGGGAAGTCTTAAAAGCTTCAGGATGAGATCACAGAATTGTTTCTCTCCGGGAGTATTTTAGGATGATTGCCATCACCCGGGAGATGCTCCAGAAAAATCCTCCCTAAAACAGTAAACTCCAGATAATACAATAATGTCATCTAATTGGGAAAAAGTCAATACTTGAGTAAAGTCAGAGTTATAAAGATACTTTTTAAAAAAGAAGTGCAGGGTCTTGTTTTTGGTTTATAAAAGTATTTTGATCCTGTCCAGGTGGGGAGAAAGGCAAAGCATAGGTCTTTGTCCCAAGGAGACGTTGCCATTCTCAATATATGATGCCAATGGCAGGCATTACTAATTGATTACAGTTTCTAAAGGACGGTGTTTTTTGTTTTTTGTTTTTCCTAGAGTTGTTTAGTAGTGAAATGTATAATGTGGTTCAGAATTTGCTTTTGATACCAAAATTTATTGGTCTTTCAGAAGCAAGAGATTGCTATAAATATTATAAGTACAATGAAAAGCGGCCTCTATGTGTATGTGCACGCAGCACATACATGTCTTGGAAAGACAGTAGAGTTCTTTTGAATCTCACAGATTTTGATGAGGCAATTCAGATTATAACATTTTGGTGCTTTTGATTGCAAATAAATTATGACTGTTGAAAATAAAACAAGGTTCAGAGTCCTCATAAAATATAGAATAAATATCTGACAGAAACGAGCCCTGATATGTAATTTTTAGTAACATTGTTCATAGTTGATGCACAGTTGGTGAAAAACATAGTTGATGAATAGTTAACACCAGTTGGGTGTTACAGGATATGTTTGGGGAATATTTTCTGCAGATAATTACTGTTAAAGTGACTAACTTAGAAGCACTAAGGAATGTTGTAAAATGTATTAGATACTGCTAGTGATTTAATTTTTAAATATAAAGGTCTTACTACTCTTTCTCTGAACTCTGGGTTAGTTCCATTAGAGATTTTTACCAGTTTTACAAAATGAGTTATATAAAAAGGGAGAAGAAAATCTATCACCATGCGGAACTACTTTTCTGTGATAACAATGATTTTTGTCTTCGAAAGCTCACTGCAGAAATAAGCTGCCCTTTGTGGGTGATTTAAGTCTGTAGCTGTCATTGATCACTTCCCAACCAAATTCCTATAATTGTCAGAAGTATTACCTCATTATTCTCACGGATCTTATAATTTTAAAAATGTTAGAATTTTAACTTACAAAAAAGTTGAATTAACAAGTTATTATCTGCTTTGTATTTTGTGTTTCCAAATAGGATTCATGATGATTGCCCTAGAACTGTTTAGCTTGGGTCTAAATTCTAGCCTTGCTATTGGTTAGTTTTGTAACTTTAGGAAAGTTACTTACCCAGGTCCTCATGCCTGAGTCTCCTCTTCTGTAAATTAGGGATAATAATAATACTTACCTCATAGGGTTGGTGCAAGGATTAGGCAAGTTTCTATTTGTGAAGTACTTAAGCAGTGTGTGTGTGTGTGTGTGTGTGTGTGTGTGTGTATAAGTGCTATATGAGGAGCTGGTAAATAAAATAAATTACATTTGAAATAAGGACTGTTTCGCAAAAAATCCCAAAATTTGTGTCTTATCCTATGAGTATTTAATTAGATAATAATTACTGAAAATCAGATTATTTATTTATTTATAAAGATTTTATTTATTTATTTGACAGAGAGAGATCACCAGTAGACAGAGAGGCAGACAGAGAGAGAGGAGGAAGCAGGTTCCCCGCTGAGCAAAGAGCCTGATGCGGGGCTGGATCCCAGGACCCTCGGATCATGACCTGAGCGGAAGGCAGGGGCTTAACCCACTGAGCCACACAGGCACCCTCAGATTATTTATTACTGGTGCAATATGTATTACCTAATCAGTTTTTATTAATATTTTTAGTCAAAATGTATAGATAAAATTACCCATGATCTCACTTGCTCACAATATTTTAAAAAATATTCTGATGAAGAACATTTCCAACTTTACAAAAACATTTATACATATACGCTCTTTTTAATAAAAACACAATCATACTTATTTACGATAGTATGACATAGGCTGTATGTGGGCAGGATTTTTGCCAGTTTAATTACTGTTGTATTTCAGTGTGTAGAATAGTACTTGGTATAGAATAAGTGTTCAATAAATATTTGTTTAATGGAAAAAGTTTTTTATTGTAATTATAATTGTACTTCATGTATTTGAAGATATTTTAATGGTGTTTAAATGTTATTCTTCCAATATTCCATATAATTTTAATGAGTGATTAACATCCCATATAATTAATATAAATATTTCTTCATCTACTTTCACAATGTTGGACATTATCACTACTTCTGCTGTCTTGCTATTATAAACAAGTAATGTGATGAAAACTCATAGTAAAATTTGTCTTCACTTATGATTATTTTCTTAGAGTAACACCTAGAAGTGGTTGACCAATGAATTAGATGAAATTTTAAGGCTTATGACTTATTCAGCATTTATTTAGTAAATATTTACCAAATATCTAAGCTGTGCCCTCTACTAGATTCCTATTTGGGAATACCATGGTGAATTATACCAGGTATAGTCCCATTGTATCGTATAGTTAAGTGCAGAGGTTGGTAAACTATCATCTGCGAGCTGAACACACCTATTGCCTCCCCCCCAATACACGAAGTTTTATTGGAACACAGCTACATTTACAAGTTTATGTACTATCTGTGCTCTCACATTGCAATGGTGGAGTTGAATAGCTGGGACAGAGACTGTAGGGCCTGCAAAGCTGAAATATCTGGCCAGTTACAGAAAAAGTTGGCCAACCACTGATCCAGTCAATTTTAATGTTGGCATGTTACCCTCCAGAAAGTTTATGTTCTCAACTATAATCCAAGAAAAGTCTTCACATTAACAAGGCAAACATGTCTTCAGTTTTGCTGGATTTATTTATTTTTTCTGAAAGAACTCCTTACAGCACAAGTCATCTTCAGTATTTGACATGCCTGAGTCATTACCAAATCTGAAATTAGTCTGATCAGAATTATTGAGATTTACTTTAAATGAGAAATATTGGCTGAGCCAGTGTGATTGACTGAGCCCTCAGAAGTTTTATTGGACTTTCCTTATATGCTCATAGGGACCAAGAAGACTTGAATAACTAAAGCCATCCATATCTCACTGCCTAGAAATAAGAGTTAAAAAATGCTGGGATTGTGGAAAGCAATTTCACATTTTACATGTGAAATCCATTTTGTTTATTCTGAAACTAACCTACATTACCTTAATGACTTATGTAAACGGAAATATCAGTTATTTGATTTTTTTTCCCCCTGCACTGGCCTCACACAGGCACGCTAATGATTATTTGTCAAAGTCACACTGTTTGCTTACAAGGTATGAAGGCTTTTTAGACACTATAATGACGGCTCTTGATTCACTTGATAATATTTAGAATAAGCCATAAAAGCCGATCTCTGAACGAACAGACCGCTTTTATTGGCTTTTAGTGCTATTACTGCTGTCATAAGTGGAAAATTGGCCTAATGCAAGCAATACTGCTGTGTCATACTGCAAAACTGCTGCTTGGTTTTATAGTTTATTTCTTCTAATGAAAGTATGGCCAGGTATGGGGATGGTTCTATCACCTCCTGGGCTGCAGGGTCTGCTTCCACCATGGTCTATGGTTCATATGAGGAACAAGGGATGGATGCACTTGAAGATGGGTGGGAACTTGGGTAATGTCACAGGCCTGTGCTTATTTGTTATGTAAATTTTTGCTGAGTCCCAGTGTGTGCAAGTTACAAGTGATGTAAGGATGACATAGATCAGATTAAGATGGAACTCAGTTTTAGTAAGAAGATGACTATTGATAGCCTGCTGGCCAGATTTTATTGGCTCCTCAATGTTATAAATTAAAAATTTATTGAAATATTACTTATGTATAAGAGTTCACAAATCTTGAGCATACAGATTGATTTAATTTTTTTGTGTAGGCCCAGGTAACCACTACCCTTCAAAATGTAGAACACCTTCAGCACCTTAGACAGCTCCTGTCACCCTCACAACCCCCCACTCCCAGTCAGCACCTTGCCCCAAGAGTAACTACAGTACTGTTCTGATTTCTATCACTCTAGATGACGTTTGCCTCTTCTTCGTATGAATGGGACCATATAATGTGTATTCTTTCATCTTTCACTTCATTTGCTGAGTATCATATCAGTAAGATTCACCCATGTTTTTATAGGTACCAGTAGTTCGTTCTTTTTATTGCTGTGTAGTATTTTCATTGCAGGACTATCCCACAATTTATTTATGTCCTTTATTGTTAGGAGACATTGAGGCTGTTCCCAGTGAATGGCCATTTCGAATAAAGCTTCTTTGAGCTTTCTTGCACATGTTTTTGTGCAAGGGGCATAACATTCATTTCTGTTGGGTATAAACTTGGAAATTAGAATTGCTGGTTGTACAATGGGATTTTGTTTTTTTTTAAGACTTGGGTGGATACTGTTAAGTAGTTTTCCAAAATGTACACTCATCAATAACATATGAGAATTCTAGTTGCTTTGTGCTGTTGCCAGTATCTGGTGTTGTCAGCACTATTGTTTTAATAAATTTAAATGCTTTTATATGTCGCATGTATGGAAACTGAAGAAAAATACACTTGGTTTTGACATATGTTTTCCATGTACACTTGAGCATGTGTGGATAATATAATATGAGGAATGTAATGAGAACACAAATTTTGGAATCACAGGGATTTAGGTTGACATCTCTATCTCTACCAATTGATAAATGTGGGCCTTGGCAAAGTAACTTACGTTACCTTATGCCTCAGATCCCTCTTTCATAAAGCACAACAAAACACCCCAAGTCAAAGGGCTGCCATGAAGACAAATGAAATGACGCAAGTAGCAAATTAGTGTCTTGGCATGTAGGTAGCCATTCAGGACCTCCTGATCTGTTCTCCTATCTCTCAGATTTCATTATTTGACTCTTCTCAATCTAATAATTAAGATCAGAATTAAATCACATTTACTTCAACTCTACCTTTATCACTTAGTAGCTAAGTAGTCTCGGATAGCCCACTTAGTTTCACTGAACCTCACTTGCCTTAAAGCCCCTTTTGTGCTGATTGGGGTGATAAAATGAGACAACATATCTGTCTGGCACAGGGTAAAAGTTAAAAACAAAAAAGTCACCCCAGTGGTGTCAAACTATCAGATGATATCAGATACTATCAGATAGGAATCTAACGATCAGATGACTCGATGTCTCGAAGTGTTTATCCATGATGGTTCCTCCCCTTGAGGGATCCTCCTCATCATTACTTCCTGCTCCCCCGCCCGCCTCCACAGCTGGGCTCTTTCTTGTATTTGGAACTCAGCTCAATAATTCTCTTCTTTGCTAAGCTTTCCTTTACTTCGCAGTTGTCCAAAATTTTTACCCTCATAAGTCACTAGGGCACCTTGTTTGAAATGCAAATTCTTCAGCTCCAGCTGTAGAAATTCTGGTTCATCTGATCTTGGGTGGGTCTTGTGAAATCTTCAGGCCTAAAAAGCTCTTTGAGTGATTGCAGAGCAGGAGGCTCCTCAACTGGCTCCAATACCCTGTATACCCTACATGGCAAGTCCTGGCTTGAAATTAAAGCCCTTCTAGCCAGACACATGACTCAGGAAGATACATCTATCCTTTAGAATCTGGTGTGTTCTCCTATCAAATTCCCAAATGACCACCTGTATCATTCCCACCACCTAAATTTTATAAATCAGATAGTGTTACTTACACGTGCTAATGATTTCTCATTCCTCCTTGACTAAAATCTAAAATCCTCTCTCACATAGCCTCTGAGTCTCTCGCTTTCCCTCTTACCGCTCAATCTGGCTCATCTTTCATCTTTGGCCTTGAACATGGCAAGCAGTCTCCTGACTCAGGGACATTGCACTTGGCTCTTCCTCATGCTAGAAATTCTCTCTCTGTGGGTATAAACATGACTCTTGCCTCATTTCATTCTGGTCTCTGCTAGGGTGTGAGCTAATCAGAGAAGCCTTCCTTGACTACGCAATTTATAACCTACCTGCTTCTACTACTTAACACTTCTCAGCACCAGGCATTCTGTATACTTGTTTGTTGATTGCCTACTATTCTCTAAACATACGACTGTTTTTTATTCCTTCCACAGAACCTAGAACAGTGGCTGAAAAAATGAGGTGTTAAGTAAGTATTTGTAGAGTGAACAAATCTGCCAAAATTTTCTCACCAGTACAAAACAGGAAATGGGGAAATAAAAGAGAAGTCTTATAACCTTTTGGCATCCAAGATATGCCTGTCACCAAGACTAACTCTGGTAACAAGACAAATGGAGCAGGAGACTAAAGAAGCAGTTGAATATCTCAATCATCAAGGATTTGGGAGCTAGTGCTTAGAAACCTCAGTAGGATTCTCTCCAGCAATGGCTTTGGGGTGGTGAATAATCAAATAATTGGATCTACTTATCCTGGCACTGATATCAGCACTAGGTGGTCAGGAACACAAGCAGTCCTATGGTAGGAGATGCCTGTGAATCCCAGCTTTATTAGAAGGGAAGACACTGGACCAGATTTGTAGAAACCTTGCAAAATTAGGAGGTACTCTGAGTGATTGCTTTTTGGTTGGTCTGTGTTTTTAATGCACTGTGCCTGGCAGATAGTAAATGCTCAATAATAGTGGAATAAATGGGACCTTGATTTGGCAGTAGCTGAGTCTGAATAGTTACTATTGAGACTGATGGATATCATTATTCCTCCTGGGTACTATGGACATATGCAAAGAACAAGAACTTTGAGGACTAGTCTCAGTCTCTCTTTGTTCCTGTTACCTAATCTGTCTAAGGAACATAATTGGGTCACCCCTTTCCCTCTGTGAGCCTTGCACAGATTAAAGGGATTGGTGTTTGGGTCAGGTTCTCTGTAGCTATTATCATGATAAGGGTCAGGGTTTGGATGTCTGAATTTTAAGGGGGTTGTTATTTAGAGTCCTGATTTCATACAGAGTAAGACAGAGTAAAGAGTATGAGATACTTATTTCTTAAAAAGAAAGAGAAAAGAAGAAGAAGAAAAAAAAGAAGGATCTGAGGAAAATATGGCCAAATGTTAACATCTGTTAAATCTGGGTGGTGAATAAATAATGTATTTTTAAAAGAATGTGTAAAATGTCAAAAATCAAGTAGTTAATATATGTGCAGTTAATAATCTTACAAGATTATTAATCTTAGCTCTGTTTCTGATCCTTGAATATTAGTAAGCCCCCCTTAAACAGACGGCCTTTACATAGTCTTTGGGTGGCAGAAATACTGGCTAATGGCTTTTTAACGTCCTGAATAGAACTTGATTTTAAAGCCCAATTAGACGGTTTTCATGAATACAACTCTTAAAACTGTCACCTTGTTCTAGTTAAAGTTCCATGAAAGCAAGGGTCATGTTGTGTTTCATTTATAGTTTTTATCTCGTTAGACAGACATAATGAACATTAATGAGCAGGAAAAGTGACAAGGCCAAGATATTTGTACTTGTTCATTCCTATGATTTTTTTTTTTTCTGTAATTTTGCCCTAAATTTTCTAGGGAGGTTAATTCAATTCTAAATTGTAAACTATCAAAATTTGTATTTGACTCTTTATTTATGTTAACCTTTTTGGAAATGAAAATAAAAGCAAAAAAAGCAGTCTTTGAAGAATGACAAACAACAAGAGCAAATGGAATTGGTATAGCTGATCCACATTTTTGAAGTTTTACTGACAGTGTTACAAGGGTTAAACTTAGTCACTATAGTTCTAAATTACTTGTTTCTTACCAAGGAAAATAATATTCTTGAAGTAGTCTTACCTTCCTCTGTAGAAAACATACCCTGGGGCGGGGGGTGGAGGGGAGGAAGGAAGGAAGGAAAAAAAGTATTTTTCACCTATTTTAATGATTAATAACTAGGGTTCTGGACCATAAGGGGTCAGCACCTGACTTTCCCACTTACCACATATTGATCTTGGGCAAATTACTTCTATTTTTCTAGAGCTCATTTGCCTTATTTGTAAAATGAGGAAAATTCTAATAGCCATCTCGTGTGGTTTTTGAGAGAATTCAATGAATTCAAATGTGTATGTGCTTAGGACAATGGCAGACAAATTGTAAGCATATGATATGTGTGCACTGTTATTTTTGTTAGGACTGATAAATCAAGTTACTAATTTTTCCATGCAGAACTCTTATCTCCCTTCCCTGGACTGGCCCACAATCTTGAACTGGCTGTGTCTGGTACATGTCACAGTATATAATGTTTTTCCTGTTTCTTTGCCCTTATCTGCCAATATACACAGAGATTCTCCTGAAAAGGGACACTATTCTTAGCACAGAGCAAGGGCATGAGTGGACCAAAAGGGCAATTCTTTGGCAAATGTGCTGACATTCTTCCCTCTGATGCTCAAGACAATGTTGCTCCCCTTGTCCCACTCAGAAGCCTCTTCAACACAGCATTCTAGGAGATTAGGACCAAAGAGTTCAAGATGCAAAATATTTGTTACCCACAGAATACTTGCTCATCAAATGAGAAACGTAAATTTCCTTTGTCTGTTTGTTTATTATTTTTTAAATTTAAAAGCAATTTTGAGAGTAGTATTAGGCTTATGAAACAATTGAGAGGGAGGTTCAGAGATTTCCTAAACCCCCAGCCTCCACGCATGCATGGCCTCTTCCGTTATAAACATCACTTCCTTTATAAACCAGATGGTGCTTTTTTTTTTTTTTTTAAACTAAAGATGAACCTAACTTTGTTCCAAGATGAGTAGTTTGCATCTGCAGATCTTGTCGTTGACTTCCTGGCAAAATGTAGGGGTATAATACTTTCTGTTTTCCCATTCTCCATCTCTTACTTAAATTTGTCCCATGGTTTATTTTTAATTATGAGTCATTCCTTTGTTGAGCTCTATCTATTAAATATGAGACATGATGGTTTTAAGATGAATAAATATCTCTTTCCCCAAGAAGGTAAACAATAATATTATTAATTATAAATGTAATTATAATTAATATTATTAAGTACTAAGCTATAACTGTATGACTAATTTTGTGTGTATTAATCTCCCTGTTATATTGGCAGCTCTGTGGCCCCCTTAGGACATGGGACAAATATCCCCATCTCTCTAAATACAAGCTTCTTTTTACAAAATGAAGATACTAGTACCTATCTCACAGTACCTATCTCATAGAGTTGTTGTAAGAATTAAATGAGAATATACACCCAGTGATTTTCTCTTATAATATCGATATCAATTGTATTTAATCAATTATTTGTAATATGTAATATCTGCTTAACTCGACTGGGGCCTCTGAGTGTTATTATGCGTGCCTTGTTCCCCTTGATAGCTGTTGTCAGCCACTATGTCTGATACATAGTGAACTCAATTACTGTTAATCACTATTAAGTGAATCTGGAAGTAATTGCAAAGATGGGATTCAAGCTATGTGTATGTCTGGCTCCTTTAGTTTGAGAGACACTGTGAGAAGAAAGTTTACAAACTTGTTTTGTAAATTTTATTATGTAGGAGTACTTTGTATCTGCTATACATTTTAATGTATTTTTTATGTAGGAGTGTCTTGTATTTGTATCATTTTTTCTTTTTTTGAGCAATAGCCCTTATATGCCACCTAATAACTTGACAAAAAATAAAATTCATTTCTGTTATGACATCTATGAAATATTATCTTTAAGGATACACAGATGTTTAAAACTATATATTTGATGATATATATCCATATAGCTATCTATTATCTATTATCTATCTATTATCTATCTATCTATTATCTATTATCTATCTATCTGTCTATCTACCATCTATTATCTATCTATTATCTATTATCTATCTATCTATCTACCATTTGTTGATGAAAGGAAGGATTCCCTTCCTTTTCATGATTACACAATGGAATTGTACAAAAATTATTTCAAAAATAGCAGTTTTGTTCAGATTTATTTTAGGGGTAAGATGGCAGAGGGAGAGGGAGAGGGAGAGAGAGAATCTTAAGTAGGCTCCACAGAGCCTGATCTGATGACCTGAGCCAAAGTCAAGAGTCCATGATGCTTAACCTACTGAGCCATCCACCTCTCAGATTTTTCCTTAAATGGCTAAATTATCCTCATGGTTATATTTCCTACATAAGCAACTTTTTCAAAATGAGCTTGGTATATTTATGACTTAAAAGTTTTTGATAAGAGAAACCTATGTATCATCAATTACTAAAAATTGAAGTGATTATCTCATAAGACAGAAGACTGTGTTGGTCATGTAATCTCGGGCCTTTGATTTTTGTTGTTTGACAAGAAATCAGTAGCATATTATATAGTGGAAGGGGCAAAAGTTTAGTGTTACCCAACCCAGCTCCCCGCCCCTGCTTTTCAGATTCCAGGAAGAGTACTGCTTGTTTGCTCTCCTTTAGTGCAGGTGTCCTTAACAAATTTTTTGCACCATGGAAGCCTGATGAAGCCTATGGACCCCTTCTTAGAATAATGTTTTAAATGCATGAAATAAAATACATAGAAAACCAATTACATACATTTAGCAAAATATTTGAAATTTTTTTGAAAGAGCAATCTATGTGCGTATTTATCAATAAGTTAAATAAGACTTAGAAATTGAATACAAATAATAGGTAAGAGTAAACAGTACTGATACTAGTACAACATTGTATGTTAATTCTACTGGAATTAAAATAAAATTAAAATAAGAAAGAAGAAAGAATATTTTGAGATATCAGTGACAATTATAGTGTGATATGAAAACACCCGTGATTTCTGGTCTTCACAAAATCACAGTTGTTGCCAATACTATGATATTGCCTATATTTATGATTGAAAGGACTTCTAAATTTTAGTTAGAGATCAGTGAAATCAAAATAATTCTGCTTTAGTTAGGTGCTAGAGGGAGATAAGATGGTGTTAGCTTGGTTTTTGTCCCTACGTAAGACTTTGAATACGTCTGTTCCTTTCCTTCCCATGTGCCCATTCGGCAGAACACTTCACTTGAAGTAACAGGATTTTTTTAATGACATTAATATTCAGCCAGATAGTGTTAAGGAAAAAAAAAAAAAGATGAACGAGTATCTGGACCTTACTAAAAAGAAAGAAAAAAGACTTTCTTATGAGCCTGGTTATGTTTACTTATTGTAAATGAACTGTACCAAGTTCTAGTTCATTACTGCATTTATTTTTGTGTTATTCACTGAGACCTAAAGAAGCTTTTAGAGCCAGAGAAAGAGCAAAGTTATCTGATGAAGGAGGAAGCATACACACAGTCCAAGCTATCACTCAGCAATATGAATGTAAGATCAAGGATGGTACTATGGGCAAGAGCTGAATGAGTTTTTAATATTTATCAACTTTTATTAAGGATGCAGCTTGGTTTTGCGAAGACAATGTCATGTTTCAAGTATTTCCATCTCTGTTTCTTTTTCTCAGGGCTCTAGAAATGTCTGTTGTTCAAAAATAATACCGCCCCACCATTTACAACTCAGTTCATGGGAATTTATATTTTTCTTTAAAATGAAAAATATATCAATCTTAAGAATGAAAAATACATTGATTAATCTCATACTATTCTTTAAAAGACATGTTCTCCTTTTGCTAATGAAATCTTATCATACAGCATGAAGATGCTTAGATTCCATTTCATTTTAATTTGACAATATTTATGACCACTTACTATTGCCAGACATTGTGTGGATAAGTAGGGAAACAGAGAAAAGAATAAGAAACCACACATTCCCTGGTGGTTTCAAAAGGGTCAGGTAAAAGGAGGAAGAGACCTAAAAAGTAAGCCATAAGAAAAAAAATTAGTAATAATAATAGTGGTTATTATCGGGTGTTGGTACTTTTCATTCATTTTTGCCCATTCAGGAAAGTAGACTTCACCTGGAAATAACAGAAAATTCCAACTGAAGCTGGCTTTTAAAATAAGGTAATGTATTTCTCGTGTGCCAGTTCATAAGTAGGGTGGTTCAATGATGATCAAATCCATGTCCCAACATCTCTTATAACAGATTTCTTCTCCATTTTTTTGGAGAGCTAGGTGTATAGCTCTGCTATCTGTCTGGTAACAAACTTTAGGGTGACAAGATGGCTTCCGCACTTTCAGGCATCACATGAAACTTGACAGTATCTGGAGGAGAATTTAGTGACCAAAGAACAAAACCAAAATAAAACAAAAAGTAAAATAAAGCAACTAGCCATCTACCTTCTCCCAAGTGAAATGAAACAAAATAAAGATCTTTACTGGAATGATGCAGATGGCACCCGCCCTGTGTCTTACTGTCCTCCTAGCCTCTTTGTCCACCATTTAAGTGAGTGTCTAAGCTAAGCTGGGGGGCAGCTTGTTGAGGACACCAGCAGAATTCTAAAACTGTTTTACATCTGACAGTACATCCGAAGCAGAAGCATTTTTACTGATGGGGAAAGGGGAAAAGCCACGTTTATCAAAATATTTTCCTCACTTTTAATAAGACAAAGATAAAATGAAGGAGTTGTTTGCATCTCTTACAAACCTTAGATTTCCTTTTCCCATAAACCCCTAAATAAGTTGTAGTTTAACACATGGGATGCAGAGAGATTTAATTTATACCCTATGCTGCTTTTCCTTTTCTAAATGGTCAGCTGATTGTCTCCCTAAGAGATGGAAACAAACTACACTTGACAATTTCTCCCTAGCAACTACTGCTTCCAGAACCTACTAGAGAATATGATAGACCTCGTTTTAGTTCATCAAAGTCCGAAAAATACTCAACCCCAATTCCTTGACCTATTACTTCTAATACTTTGACGTTAGTTAACATACTTCCCCAGATAAAGTCATTTAGATTTTTTCTAAAGGTAAATTTAAAAAATTAAAAAAAGTTATTTAATTCATGCCAGTGGCGTGTACACAGTTTCTGTGTTTCCAGCTGAGCAAAGAGCTTGATTGTTTCCCCAGCAACCTGGGAGCTATCCTTGAGGTCTCTGTCTCCTTCGTCCCCAGCACCAGTTTACCAGGAAGTCCTAACAGTTCTAATACTCATTGTATTCTCCAATTTCTCTTCCCATTTACATTGTCATTCTTTTAATTCTTACTTTGACTGCCATAAGCCCTTCTCCTACCTGCCACCCACCAATCAGCTTTACCTCCTTTCCAATCCACATTGCTCCCAGGATGGTCTTTTTATTGATTTATTGAAAGATTTTATTTATTTATTTGACAGAGAAGGATCACAAGTAAGCAGAGAGGCAGAGAGAGAGGAGGAAGCAGGTTCCTTGCTGAGCAGAGAGCCCAATGTGGGGCTGGATCGCAAGACCCTGAGATCACGATCTGAGCCGAAGGCAGAGACTCAACCCACTGAGCCACCCAGCTATGCCAGGGTGGTCTTTTCCAAAGGAAATCCAATCATGGCCCCTCTGTGGTTATTGCCATTTAGCATTTTCTTATCACCCGTAGCATAGCTACTTTCACATGCTGTTTAGTACCGTGTTCTGCCCCTCTGGTTTAGTGTGTTACCAGGCTCTGGTCAATGTCCCCCAGTGTGTCTTTGCTTTACCAATGTTTGTTGATCATGTCTTATGAGACATTTCTTCAGAAATGATGTAAACCTATTTTTCTCTAAGCCCTGCTTACTTTAAAAAAGAGAACAAGGATTGCCTGGGTGGCTTAGTTGGTTGAGGTTGAACGTCTGATTTTTTATTTTGGCTCAGGTCATGATCTCAGGGTGGTGAGATTGAGCCCCACATCAGGCTCTATGCTCAGTGCGGAGTCTGCTTGAAGAATCTCTCCCTCCACTCCTCCCCCTACTGGGGCTCACTCTCTTCTCTCTGATTGAGCCCCACATCAGGCTCTATGCTCAGTGCGGAGTCTGCTTGAAGAATCGCTCCCTCCACTCCTCCCCCTACTGGGGCTTACTCTCTTCTCTCTGTGTCTCTCTAAAATAAATACATCTTTTAAAAAAAAGAACAAACCAAACTTATATTGAAGCAACACTTCTCTTATTGAATTTAACATTGGACAATTTTAATAACTGTACAAATTCTTTTGCCCGGCTCTGGATCATTAGTTACTGTAAAATAAGTCCTTATGAAAACAAAGTGAAAGAACCAGAGAGCCTACCTGTTTACTTAAATATGCTAGGGAAAGTTGAGATAAAGGTTGTAAGGTAAATGCTACAAACCACAAAAAGACTGAATGTCTTGGTGGAAATTAACAGTTCAGATATTTGAGCTACTAAAGGGCTGTCATTAGACTGTACCTTTTTTAATCCCCAAGTTATTCATTTAGTTTCTCTGCTTGGTCATGCCAAATTAATGTAATGTCTATAGTTTCAATTGGACAGAAATACAGATGCTTATTATTACATATGTCTGAGTACCTTGAGGAACAATAAGCGTATTTGGGTAATCACAATTCCTTGAGCTTCATTACATTTCTTCTTGGATACTGGAAAAGTATTTGACTTTGTTTTCTCCTTATGTAAAGTGAGGACTTAAAATCCTTCCTTATGCACTTTGTTACTGCCGTTTTCCTTCTGTGAGGTAGATGTTAAACATTCAGGTAATTTGTAAAGTATCATTTGACTACCTAGCTTTTCTGAACTCCAAGCTTTATAATTTTAGGTAAAACATATCATTATTGTAAACTCACAGGCTTCTGATCACTGATGTATAACTGACATTAATTCATAATTGAAAAATACAATGGATGCATACCCGGAATGGCTATCTGAAGTATATTTGTTTCTGGCTTACAGCTTTTACAGAGTGCTGTCTTTTAGTCTTTGCTAAATCCTACTATTTAAAGATTTAAGGGGACAAATTTTTTAACATTTTAAATATAACAAGGAAATCAAAGTCATGTCTAGGTTTGATGGTGGGGATCTACTTGCTGAATATGAGAAACAGGGCTGTGTATAATGCAATTTTCTTGCTGAAGAGATGGTATGGCCAGATAGGGATATTTGAAAATTAAAGTTAAATTTGACATCTAAATACCCTTTAGTTTGCAGATTTTTGGTCTGTTTACTGGCCATGCAAAAATATGTTGCTATTTCATAATTGATCTTAGTTGATTCTACCATTAGAGTTATCCCCCACCCCATGTTTGAAGTGTGATATGTTTTATTTTCAAGTGCTCGTTTCACAAAGATCAACAACAACAACAACAAAAAAAGATATCTACTTCCTCCCTCCATGGTTCATATTTTTTGTTAACCAACTTTAATAGGACAATATTAAAATGATTAATCCTTATAACTTGCTTGTGTCTTAAGTGACTGGAAATTATAGGAGCTGGACTCCAACTGCTATCTATTAAATACGAATGTAGTATATTACAGACTTATAATTCATCCTGAACGATTTAATCACTACAATCTGTAGATAAGTTGGCTTCTGAATTTTTACCTGATGTCATAATTAAGTCCTCCTTCCTATTCGAGTCACCATGACCAGCTGAAGATAGGTGTTGAGAGAAACTAGGTAAATGAATAATAGTTTTAAATATGCATCATCTGCATGACTTCTCCAAACATTCCCCAGCTCCTCCAATTTCAGTTGTCAAAATGAGTGCCAGTGAGGGGTTATTGGTTATCTACCGTCAAGTGTATTTCAGAGCAGAGACCCTAATGGCAAAGCACTGGATTTGGAATCAGAACACCTGGAATGAGACCTAGTCCTGGTATTCATTACCCATAAGACTTAAGACTGATTATCTAAACATCTCTGACTTAATGTTCTTCATCTATAGAAAAAAAGCATGCTAAGATCTTCTGCACATGGTTGTCATGTAAGCAAATTGATGAACAAAACATTGGAAAAACTGTCACCTGTAAGCCAGAGGTAAGGTGTGAGGACTCTGTAAGATGCTTGTCCTTGGTTCACTCATAAGGAACTTCTAGTAGATGTTGTAGTGTGAAATTTAAAAGCACAAAATTGGAAAAAACCTGAATATCCAAAAATAGAAATTGGTTGTATATATCTTATTACTTTGCTAGTGGAATGCTATGTGTATCATCATCAAAATGATGCTATACATCTATATTCATCTGGAAAGGAATGCATATTCATTTACAAGTAAGAAAAACACAGTATTAAATATAGTACAGAATCAGATTTTATTAAAATTACTAATTTATTACTAATTGCTAATTTTGTATGTGTCCATACAAACACACATACAAACGTTGACTCATGAATATAGAAGAAAGATGGAAAGTGGCTATCTCTTAATGTTGGGATTTGGAATGATTTTGGCTATTCACATCTTCTGAGTTTTCTGAAATACACATAGACTATTTACATACAGACACACACACACACATACACACACACACACACACACACACACACGAAATTCCAGTTTCAATCCAGAGGCTTTCTGTAATATCTGATAACTCCTTCTTTCTCCTACCCGTTAATAACTAGTTTATGGTCAAGGCATGGGGGCCAGCCCTTTCTTGGATACTAGGACCTTTGTTTCCATTGCCCTGGCAACTAGTGTCCCAATTCAGAAGTCATTCTTCCTCATCTGTGGACACAACAAGCTTCTAACTAGTCCCTCTGTTTCCAGCCTTCCCCTCAATTTGTTCCAATCCATCTTCATAAAGATCCTCAAATCACAAATGTTTTCTAGAGCAGAGAGTTGATTCTGTTACCTTCAGGTCCTGCCTGCTCTCCCGACATCAGCCTCTCATATATCTGATCATATCTCTCTGTCTTAGGGTATTTGGTTTATGCTCTTCAGCCTGGGATTCACAGCCTTTTTAAATACAGCCAAGGTTTATTTCCTGCTCTCCCATACATACCCTTCACCAAGCCCAACATAACTACTGTTCTCTGTATGCCCTGGAATTTTCTACTTTAGATCATTAGTCTGTAATGCTAATGCCTATTAAAACCCTACAAGTGATTTATATAGCTTGGCTCAATTCCCACTTTTTCAGAATTTTGCATGTATTTTTTCCTACCCCTGAATCTCTTAGGATTTTTGAAATTTATTCATATATTCATTCATTTATTCATATCTTTTTTTTTTTTCAGCAGCTACTGTGTTTAGGGGCTATCCAGATGCTAAAATACAGAGGTAAACAAGTCGGATATACTCTTGCCCTTGAGCAATTAACAATCTAATACTTAAACATTTCTGCTTTATTTAAATCTTTTGACTTATGGTGGACCTGCCTTAGCTACCTACCACCTTCCCCTGCAATCACACATACATTGACTGTGGCACCTTGAGGGTTATATATGTTTGCTTCTCCTAGAAAACTGTGTTGTCTGACAAATAGAAGACAGTCAACAAATGTATAGTTGAAAGGGCAGAGAAAAGAATGGAATAAAGTATTTTATTCAAGGAACATTGTTTTTTATAGATATAATATATATTTATGTATATCACATAGTTATATATTATACATAATTTTATATAGTACACATATAATTTTTAAAATATGTAAGTTTTTTCCGTTCAGTGTTTTTAAATTTAAGTTTAGAAAAAAATTAAAATTAAAAAATAAGTAAGTAAACAAAATGTAAATTTGGTTCTTATGGAACGTTATTGACCTCTCAATGATGAGAACAGGTTCTTTCTGCTGGTTGGTTCCAGGGGAATCCAAGATGAGACTAATTTCCTTAAGTTAAAACTGAGGCAGAGCACATTCTTTGGTTAGCAAGTTATGTTACAGTTCTCACACTTGATCATTTAGCCTGAAAGACCAAGGCTAGAGAGTCCCTGTCTTTTAATAAGTAGATGTTCACGAACAAGAATTTAGAGGCTTAACAGAATACTGAATTTGGACACTATGCCTCTTGGTTGTGTTGTTACTTTAATTTTTTAAAAAGTCCTTAGTGTAATTTTCCTTCTTCATGGAATAAGTTATTCCCTTAAAAACTTCCCTTGGAAACATGAACTCCCTTACTATCTCTTTAATATCTCTATCTCTTTATGTTACAGTTTTCCCTCATTTTAAAATGAGACTCTCAGTTGTTCTCTCTCTCTCTTTGAAAGGAAAAGGGTTGGTAATACATTAGAGGATATTTACACAAAAAGTCTGTTCTTTTAATAGACTATGTAGGGAATCTAAGTTAATATTTTTAGATGAATTTGACTGTTTTCAAATGACTCCTTAGTAAACTGTTTTAATTCAAATCTGCTAAATCCATTAAAGACGAGACAAACCAAAAAGCACTGTTAAAATCCTAAGAGAAATCTGTATCTACCTAAGGAATTGGGTAGACCCATATGGTTTGGTATGTGAGAGACTTGGTACTGAAAGATTCCATCCAAATGGTTTGCGTACATTCCACTATGATTCAAATACAGCTTACTTATGAGCTCGCTCCTATCTGAATCATGTGGCAAATAGGATGTACTGTTGATGCTTTGTTTTCCCCAACTGAATTATAAGGTCCTTGGTCATGGGAGGCATAGTATATTATTTGTTTAAGTCTGTGCCTTGCAAGAAATCAAAACATTTGTTGTTTTTGGTTTACTTAATTTCATATTATATTGTACTAGTTTTATGGTATGAATGGCTTATCTTATCAATCTGATTTCTCATGTATTGTAAGAAATCAGTTTTAAGATACATGCATAGAGTGGCGTTTTTTTCCTTTTTATTAACTGTGGCCAGGATATAACTTTTGATATATTTTTTCCTCCAGAAGAGGTTATTTATATGTACTTTGTATGTGTTTTTGCAATTTATATTCAAGATGTTTAGTATTAGCACCTATCTTTTGGTAACTCCCAAAGAAATTTGTTTTCCTATTTGTCATGTTGACTATTCTAAATATTAAAAAGAAAATAAAGTTGGTAAGTGAAGAGAGCTAAAATGCAGACTTTTCCTTTCCTATTGTCTGTTACTTGAGATTGGACAACACAAAGCACCTTTCTTGCCTTCTCCAATGTAATTATTTCTTTCCAAATCCCTATTGGTGTGGAAATTCCGCTCAAGAGAAGAATTTTCTGATGTCTTATTTAATATTATGCCTCTATGAGTTGTCCTCTCTATTTTTTCTTGAAGTTAGACACTGGCAAAAGTACTGTCATTGCCCTTGCTTTTCGTCTTTGCTGCACATTTACTTTTAGACAGGCTTAAATAATGGCTAAAATGGTTGAAGTGATTTATGTCTGTAGAGTGATGTCTTCATTTGCTCTATTCACATTTCTTTTTTTACTAATGGTCTGGTGAACACCTAGTGTAGGTGCGTTTTATTAGAGAGTATATTCCCTCTAAATGCTGTTCCTAAGCTGAAAGAAATGGGCCATAATCATATAAAAATAAAGTATCTCTTTGTAGAATTTACAAGAAATGGAATGTCCTTATTCCTGAGGCATAGAACATAAGGGACTTTTTTCTCTCACTCGAAGACTGCTCTTTCTGCTAATGTTGATTAAGTGGACCACGTCAACAGCTGTTGTGACGTATAGAAAACGAATGTGTCTATTGAACATCTCAACTGAAAGGAGTAAATCTCTTGAAGTTTCGAATTATCTACAATTTTCTTCTTCCTGCTAAGACAGGGGAGATGGCTTCCAGTCTGTACAGACTGCTTCACTCCTAGTTCATAAAATTGCAATTAATAATGGTGAGCTAAGATCATTCTGGACTTGATGTACTGCCCTATCATGGTTGAAAGAGAGTCCTTAAATCTGCTGTTTAACAACTTATAGGGACTTTGCTTTGATTAATTCATCTGGTCATAGTCTCAAGGCTGACACGGCATCTTGTAGGCCTTCCATTCCATTGGGATCAACATCATCATTTTATAAGAAATGAGTTTACTGCTTTATAGGCTTAGTTGGAGAGAAATTTCAAACGTCAGCTTTAGGACGTGCCACTGGAATTTAATTTGTTGACCTATGAGAACACAGAATATCTCATCTTTTACTGAACTTTCTAAACATAAAATAAGGTTATCAGAGAATCAAAATGATTCTGACCCCTGAACTTCAGTAGAAGGCCAATACATTTAAAGTAAGTACTCTCCTTCCTGAAATGTTCAGTGCTCCATCGATAGTACACGTCAGGTTCTTAAGAAAATACGCTCCCTTATGGAAAAGAGCACTGGAAGTCAGATCATGCGTACTGGCTCGTGGAGTAAACATCATTTGGGGGCCACATAGTATCTGTTCTCCCTCTATTCTGGTGCTGATTACCCTGAATTTCCTTTGAAGAAGCATCTCCATCCCTTTAGGTGCAGTCTTGTGGAATTGGCAGTCAGGGTTCCCTGCCTTGCCTAACCACAAGGGGGACTCGTGGCCAAAGCTATTGAACTTTCTTCATGGGATTTGGACTCCTGAGTGTAAGAGGACAGAAGAGTATGTAGAGCCAATTTGTTCTGGAAGTGGTGACCCAAGTATGTTTTTCAGTCTTGCTATCTGGATCACGAGATCTAGATTGGTTTCTACCCATTCTGAACCTGGACTTTCCCTCTAGGCTATAAACTACCTCCAAGCCTCCAGTAAGTTCCTCATTTTATTAGTTTAGCTAGAATCACTGTCTGTTACTTTTTCCTCAAGAACTATGTGATGAATAATTTTATGTGTCAGTTGGCTAGGCTAAGAGATAACCGGGTAGCTGGTAAAATACTATTTTGGGAGTGCCCATGAGGGTGTTTCAGGAAAAGATTAACATTTGAATTTGTAGTCTGATTTTTTTTTTTTTTTTTAATAAGCTTTCACCAGGGTGGGTAGGCATCATCCAACCTGTTAGATGAAACACCAGAAGAAAGGCAAATTTGCTCTATTTATTTGAACTAGAATATCCATCTCTTGTGCCTTTGGACCCTTCACTCCTGTTTCTTGGAACTTGTTACTTGGACCAGGATTTGCTTAATTCTGGCTCACAGAAATTGCGAATTGGTTGAGCACCTTACTCAGGAAAGGTTGGCTATATACAGAAATTGAGACTCGGTTGAACACAATACTCAGGAAAGGTTGGCTATATACAGAAATTGAGACTCGGTTGAGCACTATACTCAGGTGAGGTAAGCTGTATACCAGAAATTGGGACTTGGTTGAGCACTATACTCAGGAAAGTTTGGCTGTATACAGAAATTGGACTTGGTTGAGCACTATATACAGGAAAGGTTGGCTTTCCTGAGCCTCCAGTTTGTAGACAATTGAACATAAGACTTCTCAGCCTCCCTAATTGTGTGAGCCAGTTTCTCGTCATAATAAATCTATCTATCTATCTATCATCTATCTATCCATCCATCCATTCTATTTGCTTTGTTTTCATGGAGAACCCTTACTAATAAAAACTATTAAAGCTTTTTTGTAATTATTTTGAAATTATTATATTTTGGAAGTAATTGTGTTGTCCTTCTTTAGTCTCTTACCCTACATTCTTTTGAGAATAAAATGTAGTGGGATATTTTTACTACAATATAAAATATATCTTTTGCAGGCATTTTCAGGGTAATGAGTGCATTGGAATCCAAAAGATTTGAAGCTCTGTTCCTGAGCAAACTCTCCAGACTCATTTAATGCCAACCTTCCTTTGGGTCAAGATGTTCCAGACACTTTTGTTTTCATTCCCTTAATTCACCAAGAACATGACATGTTCTTTCCTTTCCTTAGTCCTTTACCTGCAATTTTATTTTATTTTTTTCACTCTCCCCATCCACAAATGCCTTTTCATTCTTAGGTCTAAGCAAAATCTGTAGCAGACTTCCCCCATCAGCCTTAGTCAGAGTGAACAACTGATCTCATATGTCCTCTTGCTCAGCTGATAGTCTTCATGGGGTTGCCTCATAGACATTTCACACTTAATCTGACCCACCCAGATCTTCTGATTCTTTTGCTCTCAGCCAGTTTTTCTCTCATTCTTCTCCATTCAGCATTATTGTCATGTGTCTCAAACCAGAAGTCAGCCTTGACTCCTCTCTTTGGATTGCCCCACACGAACGCACCACTGAGTTCAGTTGGTCCTATCTCCCAAAATAGATCCCCACCCCTATTCTCCCACTTTCACCTTCCAAGTTTTATCCTATCCCAGTTATCATCTTTTGCTTGGTCAACTGCAATGTCTTCTAATTTATTTTTGCCTACACTCTTGGCTTCATACAATATAAGTGACTGTATGTTCCCCTGCTTGGAATCAACATATCTTCTAATTCCAATTAGGAAAAAAATACCCCAATTTCTGACTGTGGCCAACAAGGTCGTACATTATTTCCAACTGAAGTACCTTCCTTTGCCTCCTTCCCTCCCTCTGTCCTTTCTTTCCCTCCAACCATGCTGAGCCATACTATTTAGACAGACTCTTGTCCCTCCTGGAATGCTTTTTCCAGATTCGACACCACTGGCTCTCTCTGGTCTTTTAGGTCTTGACTGAAATATTTCTCCCTCAGAATTTCTCCTGATTATAAAGAATAATTCCCATGCCAATCTCTATCACATCATCTTGCTTCAAAACTTCCAAATAGTTACCCTTGTAAAATTAATCACGTTCTTGTACTTAGTGTTTTCTTATTTATACGACTGGCGAGGATATAATTTCACATCGGATTTTCCCTTTCAACTATGTTTAAAAACAAAACAACATTCTAGTTGGCTGTTACTTTTTACTCACCTGTGTTTTGGTTATTAGAGAACACGTTTTTATAAGCCAATGAAGAGTACAGGAATAAGAGCTAATGATTCCATTTTGTGGGTATACATAGTACAAGGCCTTTCAAGATATGTTATTTGTGGCGGTTAACAATTGAAAATGGATGTTAGCATGTCTTAATTTTTAAGGTAGATGAAAGCCCCTTTAGAAATGAGGATTATCCGAGAGAAACAATTAACGTCAATTAACATTAATCATTATAGTAAAGCACCTAAATACATGAGCTCCTGGGGCGCAGAGACCGTGGCTTCTTCTGTCTTTGGCATCTTTATTTCTTTGCCTCACATACTGTCTGTGAGTTCAAGAAGAGCTTCATCAAATGGATTACTGAGTTGAATAAAACATGCATTTTTGGAACTGTTCTAATGCCCATGATCTGAAATTATTTTTTGAGCAAAAGAAGTAAACTGTCTTCACTTAGAATCAAGGGAAGGGCAGTGAATATGTGAATGTCAATAAACATAAGAGTCTCACTTGTTTGCTGTCTCATTTGCAGACAAACAGTGATCAGGAGTGAGATGGGATTCTTGGATTATGGATTTGAAGTTTAGCATTTTATTGAAAAGGGAATTTGGGGAACATGGCTTTGGGGACCTCTAGGCTGTTTTCAGTATCTTGGATTACTAACCTCTAATATTCATGAATTCTGATTAAATGATAACCAGTGCTGTCAAGTTGCCAAGTCATTGGTGACCTAACCCCTCTACTTCAATGCTAAATAAGTTTAGGGACGCTTACTTTAAAATGTATTTAGTAATGATTTTGAAATCACCAAAGAGCATAGTCACCGTGTAACTATCTCTAGAAAAGGAGTGATACTTAATTCCAAATAACTACAGAATTCTTATTTTTCACACTCTTTTCTTCCTGGGATTTATGGAAGATGAGAGCAAAGCTTGTACATTGCCTTCCTCTCTCCTGTTATTTGACCACACCTGATTTTGAAGTGTGTAATTTCTCATTGGAGCTTCTCCCAATTTAACAACTGTTGGATGGAGTGAACACCCAGTTAGATTAAGAAACTGTGGCTTGTTACACTGAGGGCACACTTACAACTTGGTTTAATTCTGTTCTTCCCTCTTCTTACTACAGCCATGAAAAGAATGTTTCATTAAAGCAATTACAGACAGCTCTTCTTTCGAAGGACAAAGTTTTATTTCAAGGTTCTTAATTTTACCTTTTTTAGGTCACACACTTGTCTTTGTTCATACCTATAAATCTGTGTGTTTATTTAGATAGATCTGTGCCAATGCAGCAATTTTTACGGGAATGTGCCTTTTAGGAAATTGTAATAGATTTTGTTTAGAGATACAAGCTCTTGGGACAGAAGTTCCAAACTGGTAGCCTCCGGACTACAACAGACTCACAGAACCTGCCTTCCCTCGTCCTGCCCGGTGCTTTTTTATTGTTGTTGTTGTTATTTTTACTGCATCTAGGGAAATCTGGAGATTCCACATAGAAATCCGGATTTCTATCTTCTGAAAAATCCGGAGACGCTGTAAAAAATTGTGTGCCATTCAAACACTGGTGATGCTGTGATTTTAAACTGCAAATGGCAATAATTTAAAGGCTTCCATCCCTTCATTTTGATGTTTCTCTTCCGTATCAAATGGTGTAAGGCACAAGCACTAAAATGCTTACCCAGAATGCTCCCTGGCCTAATGGGGTATTACATGCCATCTTATTCCACCTGTAATTTTCCCCCCAATTTCTATGTTCTATCAATTTTTCCTTCATAAAGTTTTTCACATTTGGGCCTATTTTCTTCCTCTCCTTGTTATGACTTTTATCCAGGTTGTTTTTCTCACTTCCGGGCTACTGAATGAATACCTTGCTGTCTTGGCCATTACCATCTCTCCTGCTTTAACCTTGCCTCTGCCTATGCCTTCCTGCTCTGTACAGCAGTGACAGATCATATCCCCAAATCCCCCTTCAGTATATTCGTCCCTGCCCTGAGGCCTGTCGTGACAACCCAGAACTGGCATCCAGCGACTTAGCTTGTATTGGGAATTCAGTCTGTCCGTTCCCCACAGTTTGTGTTAATCCATACACAGATGACTAACCAACAGGACCATTTCCTTTGCACCAAAGCACTCGTCTTCCAGCCCCGAAGTCCCTGCTCCCATGTGTCTATCTCCCCCTCCCCACCTGTGCAAATAGGCCCTGAGCTCCTTAAGACCTCCTTGCTCACCTATTTTGGTCCACACTTGTGTATCATGGTTCATCATGCCTCGCACATATTTCAAAATTATATTGTGCTCCTCTGATGGTCTTAAAACCGAGTGTCTCCACATAAGTTCTGTGCACACCTTACTTCAGAATCACCCATCTTGCTCTTCAGCATTTTTTCCTGGGCTTCCCATATTTCCCAGATTCTTTAAGTAGGGGCCCAGGAATCCGATAAATCTCAGATTTGGAAAGTCTGGCATTTAAAGGCAAGATGACGAATAGTGGTACACAAGACTGCCTGATGGTTTGATAAGAAATCAAATAAGATTCAGTTAATTTTACAGTGAGTGCATTTTCAGGCCTGCCAGCCTGTTTCTCAAAACCTTTTTACTCTAATTGTTGACAGCAGCTCTGGGTGTGGCTTTCACCAGCTCTTTGACCCCATGACTGAGGCCTTCAGGCACCGGAGATCCATCCCCATCCCGAAGCAAGTGGAAGGTAAATATGAGCCTCTTTGCCTTTCAGGCAAAAGCAAGACAGTAAGACAAGTAGATAACCCCCACTTCTTTTTTTTTTTAATGGTTCTTTACCATGCTTATGCCTTGTCTCCAGTAATGCCATGAATATGTAATGTGAATCACAGGGCATCTGGGTGGCTCAGTGGGTTAAATCCTCTGCCTTTGGCTCAGGTCATGGTCTCAGGGTCGAGGGTCCGGATCGAGGCCCACATCAGGCTCAGCAGGGAGCCTGCTCAACAGGGAGCCTGTTTCCTCCTTTCTCTCTCTCTCTGCCTACTTGTGATCTCTGTCTGTCAAATAAATAAATAAAACTTAAAAAAAAAAAAGGAAAAGAAATGTGAATCATATAGGATGAACTAAATTATGTTTGAAGTTGAGAAGTTATTACGACTGTCAGTTCTCAGGTTGGCAATGACTGTGGTAACCCCTGTGGGTTATAAGCTCACTCTTGACGCCAGACACTGAGGTCATTGTTTTCTGCAGGTGACCCCAGGGCAGGCTTGCCCCAACCCAAATTACGCATTGCTAGGGTTCCCTACATTGTAACAACAGGGAGCGGTCAGCAGGATTGCAGGGGAAGGCACGGGACACAGTGATGTGAGAAGCAAGTACTTTTGTCATTCGTGAAAAAAAATTTTTTTGAACAACTTTAAAGCATCAGATTTCATTTCTTTGAAAGTGAGGGTTTGATAAATTTAAAGTATGGATTGATAACCACTGGAGGAGTCACTGTGACAAAGTGCATGAAGGCCAAGGATGGAGTTTAGAACGGGTTTCAAGATTCAGGTTGCCATGGGCGCCTGGGTGGCTTGGTGGGGTAAGCATCTGCCTTCGACTAGGTCCTGGGATGGAGTCCTGCATCTGGCTTCCTACTCTGCAGGGAGTCTGCTTCTCCCTCCTTCTCTGCTCCTCCTCCCTGCTTGTACACTCTCTCACTCTCTCTCAAATAAATAAATCTTTAGAAAAAAAAAAAAAAAGAAAGAAAGAAAGCTTCAGGCTGCCCCATATTTATTCTGAAAGTTTGAACACCTCCAACGTCTCTCTCTGAACTTCAGTCTTTTAATCTGTAAAATGGGGACAACGCTGCAACCCCACCAATTATTGTAGGGACTAAATGAAGGAATTTATGTGCAATACTATAAAAACATACAGTGCTGGTACTCTTGCAGATTGTTCAAATTGTGAATCAAGATCTCAAAAAACATAGTTACATTATTTTGAATCATGCTTTAAAAAGGGAAAGAAACCCCACAGTAGTAATAAACTCTTAAGCCCATCATCTCACCAAGCAGGTATCTTGGTCCCTGGCTAAGTAAGGAGTCTGAGGCTGGCGAGGTGAGATAAACTGCCACAGTCACACAAGCTAAAAAATAGCTGAGCTGAGATTTAAAAACCACACCTGCCTGCTTTAAATGCTCTGTTCTTCCTACAGCACCAGTTTGCCTTAAAAAAAAAAAAAAAAAAGCCAGCACATATACTTTTTCTTAACATTAAAAAAAAAAAAGACATTTATGTTCGAAAACTAACTCATCCTGATAATTCCCAATTAAGATGTTGTCATCTGGCATCTGGCTCAATTTCCTTTTATGAAATATAGTAAACATAATTTGACTATAGCTTAAATGAAGTGTCCAAATGGGATAAAACAGGTCACCTGGGAAATTAGATTTTATAGATTACAAGAATTCAATGCCTAAATCTCACTTAATGGATGCAATTAAAAAAAAAAAAATTCTTCAGGACACAATTGACTGTTCTATCAATTTTACCGTTACTTCTATATGAGACAGGTATAGCCTGGGGCAACGAAAGCAAAAATAAGTAATATAAACTTCACTCTAAGTAGTAGCGAAGAGCACCCGTGTCTTCATGGGTGTGGAGTTCACAAGCAAAACCAACAGGGATCTCGGACTCAGGTTTAATTTTTTTATTTCCCTATCGTATTTTAAAACATTCTCTTTAAAAATATTGAGTAAAAAGAAGTTAGAGAATTTTCTTGCCCCGTGGCTTTTTGGAGTAGTTCTGAGTCTGTACTAGCCCTTATTCAGAGACAGAGTCTGCAGGAGAGATGAGCGCCAGCCATTGATTTCCATCACTGGGTCATCCAGCGGGGGGGGGGGGGAGCAAAGGGATCTTTTTTTACGAAGTCAACCCTTTCTGAATGGGAGTGGGATTAAGAATAAGAGCCTACTTGTGATCTGTCTGTCAAATAAATAAATAAAATCTTAAAAAAAAAAAAAAAAAAAGAATAAGAGCAGATGTGACGGTATGAAGGTGAAGGTGTTGATTTAAACACTGTAGGGAAAAAAAAAACATCTGAGCTCTTCTACGCCCTGAGGAGTAACTTAAGTGTCTTTCCTTTGAAACACTGCGCAAGGCGGTGGTAAAATTCATATACTATGGAGTCCCCACATTCTGGGATCAAATCCCAGCTCTGTCACTTGCTGATTGTGTGATCTGAGGCAACTGTTCTTGAACTCTCTGAAATTCTCTTCCCTCATCTGAAAATTAGGAACAGCTACTGCTTCCTCAGGTTGGTATGATGACTCAGCATAATCCTGGATACGCATCCTCAGTGTGGTTGATGTCATTATTATTGTTTGGGTATCCTAGAGCTTCCTCGACATAAACATTCAAGTCCCCCATGACCTTAGACAACACTCTTGAGGAATGACAGCTACTTAAAAATCTCTTTACAGTTGGATAGATTCATGCAATAGTCTACAAGGCTCACATCTATAGAGAAAAAATGTTAATTCAGTTTCCTTTAAAAGGCATTAAAGATAGTCATAAGTGGAAAAGATTATAAAACCATACCTTCTAGTAAACAATCACGAGCTTCTTCATATTTTCAAAAGTGGATAAATTTGTACTCATCTTAGGAGAACATATCGATTTGTGTGTGTATTTCAAGCAACCATCCTACCCATGCAAGGCCCGTGGCGGACAGCAGTCTCCCCTGGGAAGGTGGCTTCTCTAATTGCAGTGAATGGTGATTCTATTTGTAGTCATTACTTCCTACAGCATGCATTTCTTTCTGTGATTATTATTTAAAAAATACTTCTCCTCAAATAATTTGGTCTTCTTGGCTATAAAGAAGGGCATTCTCCAGCATAAGACACTCACAGATTATACGTATCTAGCTTGAAAATGTATATTCTCTATTGCTTCTCGGCCTTTTGGCTAAGATCAAGTGAAAATGTATATTCTCTCATCAACAAAATAATCAGTGTTTACTGCAGCATAGGGAATATAGAAAGCATTTCAATACTAAAGACACTCAAACTACCACTGAGCCCCCCCCCCCCCGCAAAAAAAAAAAGGAAGAAACAAAGAAAACCCAAAGTACTAACATTATTTGAACTTCTGGGACATTCTCCTCCTTCTGTCCCACACTACCTCTTACTAATAAACAAAAGCACCATTTTTTCACATTGATAGAAAATCAACATCAAGAGGACTTACCTTCCTTTAACCAAGAAATGTTATTTTTATCATTTTCGAAATGCTCAGCTGTTCTTACTTTTATCTTTTCCAGCTCAGTTTCTGACATCTAAGTGGAAACAGAATTTGTGATATAAAAAATTCATTAAGAACCCGAATTTATAACATTGAGCTTTATATTTAGAGACTACTGCAATATTATAGGAAAATTTGATCTCTATATTTTTTCAGCTCGCTGTCTAATGTTAAGTCTTACATTTTACCCATTTGTAGTATTTTAAAACATTGACAGTGAGAACTAAACTTTATATGATGGTTCATTTTCCAGCAGTAAAGATGGCTATAAGATCTAATAATTTCCACATACGAAAGAATAACAGATTAACAACTGTCACAGATTTGTTAAAAAAAAAAATCAGTTGCTGTTTTAATGTCTTTTTTTATAGTCTATAAAAAAGCATGCTGCAAAATGATATACAAAGATATAACCAATAATAAAACTCAAAAGGACCTTTTCAGCAATTTACTGGATCCAGTGAGAACCTTACGACCTAAGTCAGGCCAAGTGGAGCTCCCGGAAGGTGCTAAGGCCAGTCATGCCCTTTCAGTGCATTTGTACTTGACTTGAATGGCTTGCTTGCGGTGAGCTAGGACGCTCCACTTGAATTAGCACCTCAGTGTAACTTACCTGCGTGTTCTCAAAGGAGGAGGCCCAAGGCGCGGGACGGGGGAGCAGCCTGGAGATGCTCTGGGCAGTCTTCCTTGTTGTTTCTGGATGTCCAGCATTCCTCCACCCTGGCAGAAGTGAGCAGAGAAGCAAATATGCTGCCTCCCGGGGTGGTGCTAGATTTGTCTTGCTGCCAGAAACATCTAACTTGCGGCTGAGAGGTTTTGTGTGTGTGTGTGTGTGTGTTTAAAGGTAATAGAAAGCCTGTGGTTCAAAACAATAAAAATCTTTTCCAGGCTAGCACTTATTTAAAATGACACTTTGCAAGATAGGGTACAATAATGAACTCTTTTCAAATTGACTGTTTCTCTAGTCCCTGTCTTTCCATACCCACCATTCATCACTTAGGGGGTTAATTGTAAAGGATGTGGGGAAAAAACATACTGAAAAATAGACATAGACTATGTGGGTTAAAAGAAAAGGAAGGGCAATCTCTACGAAGTTTTATTCTCTAGAAGTCCATCCTGCAGCTGACATTTTGAAAGGCAAGTTTTTTCTAACATTTTTTAGGCAACAAGAAACATTTCAATTTTTTTTTTCTTCTGAGAGTCTCCACATAATCCAAAAAAGATTTGGAGAAACATTCTAAAAGAGGATTTGTCATTAAATTCTTAGTCAAAGATCATACAGTTTTCAACCACAAGTTAACAACACAATGGATAATCCTTACTTACGCATGATGATAAATGGTCCATCATTCCTAAATAATGTCTTTTTTTTTTTTTAAGATTTTATTTATTTATTTGACACAGAAGAGAGAAATCACAAGTCGGCAGAGAGACAGGCAGAGAGAGAAGGGAAAGCAGGCTCCCCACTGAGCAGAGAGCCCGATGTGGGGCTCGAGCCCAGGACCCTGGGATCATGACCTGAACGAAGGCAGAGGCTTAACCCACTGAGCCACCCAGGCGCCCCCTAAATGTTGTCTTTTTTTTTTTTTTTTCTTTTCCATCATGGAAAATAATCTTTATTTTTTGGCCCAAAGTGGTGTTCCTCCTCCAGCGTCCCCGGACAACTGTCTGCTTTCTGATCACCTTGAACCCATTTCATCACCTCCACCAACTATATTTCTTGTACTTTGCTTCCAGTTTCATCATCTTTAAAAACTCCCTTGATGATCCAATTTTCATACTGTAACAACTTTCACTTCCTCCCATTAGCAATGACATAAAATTCTTCAGGCAGCTAAGGAATACCTCGAATGGTCAGATTCTTTTTTTTTTTTTTTTAAAGATTTTATTTATTTATTTGACAGAGAGAAATCACAAGTAGTCGGAGAGGCAGGCAGAGAGAGAGAGAGGAGGAAGCAGGCTCCCTGCTGAGCAGAGAGCCTGATGCGGGACTCGATCCCAGGACCCTGAGATCATGACCTGAGCCCAAGGCAGCAGCCTAATCCACTGAGCCACCCAGGCGCCCCCCACGAATGGTCAGATTCTATACAACATCGTGTTTAAACTGTGGCTTTGAGTTTTAAGAGTTCTCCAGATGCCTAACCTTTTACTCCAAACTAATTGCAATGCTCTTATTCCTTAAACTTGCCCATTTCTGTTATTAACATTCCAGAAATATATCCTCAAAATTCCATTTCCACTCCCACCTTGAAGCCTTCTTGATGCCTCTCCCCTGGAAATGACTGCTCCCTATTCTGATCCCGCTTGGGACTCCTGGTATAATCATATCCACTTTGGTCTCACGTAAACCCGTTTTATCTTCCTCCCAAGACTGTGAACCCCGTGAGCACTCAGCCTAGATCTCAGCATTTTCTGTATCTTGTTCAGTGTGTGGCTTCTCTAATTGCAGTGCATGGCGATTCTATTGGTAGACATTACTTCCTACAGCATGCATTTCTTTTTATGATTATTATTTAAAAAGTACCTCTCCTCAAATTGTGTAGTCTTCTTGCCTATAAAGGAGAGCATTCTATAGCATAAGAGCCTCAACAGATAATACATATCTGGATTGAAAATGTATATTCGACAGTAATAATGAAATAAAACCAACACATACAATTGATGGTGTTTTCCTTTGTCCCAAACTCTTAGGATACACCCATTATAAAATGCCTTTAGGTTGTCTCTTTCCTATAGTTAGGGCACTTTTTTTTTCCCCCCAACGAGGTTGGATTTATTGGCCTGTGACCATGAAGAAGAGGGCCCATCATTGGAAAAGGGGGCTTCTCAGTAAAAGAAAATTAAAATGGACAATGGACTCATTAAATTGTTCAGGAAAGTGTTATGTTAGGGGAGAGATGAAGAAAGAAGATTTTCACTGTTAAATGGGTGTGTTCTGTTGTAGCATCTTATGTCCCTTACTCATTCACTGATGACCGCATCTAATTTCCTTAATATTTTGGCATTGTCCTTTGGAAAGGGACAATTGCTTCTTGAGATAGGCCCGTATGGTAATATATCTAATTTATTTAAAAGCTTATATATTAGTGGGTCTGGAAGAAATTTGATAGATAATAGTTATGGTGCTCTTTAAACAGTGAACAGAGACAATGGGGAAGGTAAGAAAAAGTAAGGTACAAACAGCTAGTGGAGGAGAGAGTCAAGCAACCAGAAGAGAATAATGAAAGAGCAGGAGCACTGTTTGAATGTATTATTCCTCCCTGCTTATTTTCAGTTATATTTTTGTGTCAGACTATATAGTTAATAAAACTTTTTTTTTTTTCCCCTTAAGATTCAAAATGAAGTTTGGATCTTTCTAGGGTTATAAGTCATCTTTTTCCATGTAGTTCTAAGGCAGGGAACCCATTTTAACCTGTGAGCCTGTGATGCTTCCAGGGTCAGATTCTGTGGTCATCTTTATGTATTTTATTTAATTTCATCTAAACTACTTTCTAGTTATCTCTCCCAAGGGCAGTCTATAACTCAAACTCCTGTCTATGTTTCTTACTTTGGAGATTACAGATTACTCTTGCTTCTGGTTTATTCTCTGATTATCCTTGCTATCTACATCCTTTCTACTCACTTCATTTTTGCGGTTACTGTGATACAATTATTTGAGAGCCAGTGTTACGTAAATTGCAAACTTTAAAATCCCTTTGCAAGAGTTGTCCTGAGGAGGGAATTTTTATGAAGATAAAATCCATTTCTAATTTGGAATTACCTAATTTGGGCCAATTTTATTTTCAACATGTTCTAATGCTTAGAATATGTACTATTTTGTTTTTTTCCATTTTCTTTGCTGAGCCTCTCACTGCCCTCTGATATTGCCTTTGTCTTTTCAGTTGGCTTTGATCTTTAAGAGTGTTTGACATTACTTGAATTTTCTGTGTGGAATTTTGTTTTATTTGGAGGAGCACCCTTTTTTTGAAATCAGACAGCTCATTTCAAATTCTATTCTTGTCTTTGTTTCAGCCGTCATCATGAGACCTGTAGATGTTAATAAGTATCATATTCAATTTCCTTCCTCTACTTTATCAGTAAAGATGGTAAGAATAAGCAGCTCTTTTTCTGTGTCAAACTGTGTATCCCTAGTGTCCTTGAGAGCAAGATGTTGCATTAGGGGTAGTGCATACCCATGCCAACCTTCAAACCATTTATTCATTCATTCACCTAGAGATGTCCTTGGGCCACAAAACAGTCTCTTGAGCTGGACTGAGCCTTAGGATGAATGGAATGAATCATAATTGATGGTAGGAAGTGAAGAGAGACCAAGTCTAATGAATCTCAGTCCTGGCATGGAAACAATAGGTAGTCCAAAATGAAGGTAGAATTGACATACCAGCCTCAGAAGATGGGCTGGTTTATCTAGAATTCAAAGAGAATGTATTTGAAACCCCCCCCCCATTGTGTTCATTGTGTCCACTTAAAATAACGAGCTAAACAATTCAAACCGAAGGATGTGATTTTGAGGCTCAAGTTGTCTTGTTAAAATCTGTTTGGGTTTTCTTTTCTAAATAAGGAGAGTGTGAATGTGCTCTTCTTGTAATTCCATTCCTTTTATTTTGATCGTGCATCAGTATTTCTGGTTCCTGGTCAAAATCTGATTAAAGGAAGAAACTTAAAGGACAAACTATCCAGCAAAAGGCAATCTTTGCCAAGAGAAAAACCTATAATCATTGTAAGTTTCATGTTCTTGTTTCTGTAAAAATAAAACAGTAAAATTGAATGTATGAAGCTGGAGACTTCCTTAACAGACGAATAATTATGTGTTATCAGCAGCAAAGGCAGTCCTAAGAGGGAAGTATATTACCACACAGGCCTATCTCAAGAAGCAAGAAAAAGTCTCAAATGCACAGCCTAACTTTACACCTTAAGGAACAACAAATAAAGCCTAAAGCCAGCAGAAATAAATAATATAAAAACAAACAAGCAAACAAAAATCAGTAGAATGGATTAACAAAACTAGGAGTTTGTTCTTCAAAAGAATTAAAATTATTGATAATGCCCTAGCCAGCCTTACCAAAAAGAAAAGAGAAAGGACCCTAATTGATGAAATCGTGAATGAAGGAAGAGAGATTACCATCAACACCACAGAAATACAAATAATTATAAGACAATACTATGAAAAATTATATGCCAACAAACTTCCCAACCTGGAAAAAATGGGCAAATTCCTAGAAACTTACAAACTACCAAATAATTATGTGCTGTCAGGTTAGTCTTTTTTGTTGTCTCTGAGATCACTATATTGTTACTTGCTGTTTTTTCTAAAACAATGAAATTGTATGTTCAATAGATCACTATGATATTAATCAATGTGGAGAGAAGTCATCAATGCAGATTTTTGGATTTAAGGTATATAATTTGTAGAGCAGAGTTTTACTGAAGGATTAGTGGATTGGATCCAAATAGAAATGTGATAGGAAGTTGTGCTATTCTTTGGCAGTATGTTTTCTGCTATAGAATGGAATCTCTATATTATTTAGAGAATCTAAATACTCTAATTTATAATTAATAATCTAATTTAGAATCTCTATATTACTTATACAGTTACTTAAAATGTTTTCAATAACTATTTTAATGATCAATATATGCCATCAAATATTTTGTGTTTTTAACATTCTCTTTGGGATTTTTTGGCCTCAGTACAAAAATGCACATGGAGTAAATAAACACTGGTTCAAAACATCAGAGGCAAGGTAAATAAAACAAGAAGAAAGTTCCATATTTGAAACACAGGCTTTTCCAGAGAAGGTTACAGCTAACACCACAGGCATACCAATTCATGGATTTATTAGATGTTACATCTCATCAAAAGTTAAGGTTTAAGAAATAACACTCAGGGATATAAAATACATTAAGTTTTATCCTCGATTCATGCCAGATCATTAAAAAGAGCTGTTTACCTTTACCAAATTATTTTTATACCTTACAGAGTTCTTTCTACTGACTTAGATGTTGTCTGGCATTGAGAAAAGATTCAAATATGTCAATGACACTCACTAGTGGGTTTATTATGAAGATTTTTGGTTCCTCAGAATTATGATATGCATCTTTAACTTAATGCAGCCCACTTAGTGTAAATATTGTTCCACTTCATGTTAAATGTAACAAATTTATAACTGCATAATTCTGCTTACACACTCCTTTAAACTATTATTTTCATATATTGTACTCTACAAATGTGATGAACTGATAGGCAGTGTGTGTGTGTGTGTGTGTGTGTGTGTGTGTGTGTTTAAATGGTCAGTTGTCTTTTAAAGAAATTAGGAAAAGAAAAAAAAAGATGATTCTTTTAATGTTAACCCATGCAGTTGTCATTTTTGTCTTTCAGTAGACCTTAGTTTTCATTTGATTTCATTCTTCTTCAGCCTATAGAGCTATTTTGTTGTTGTTTTGGTTTTGGTTTGCCTTTTTTTTTTTTTTTTTTTTTTTTTTGGTTTCGGTTTGTTTTTGTCATTGTTGTTGTTGTTTTTTAACCATTCCTTGAAGTTCAGCTCAACTGGTGACAGACTCAGCTTTATATAGAAACCTTTCAGTTTACTCCCTTTTGTGAAGGATATTTATCCTAGACATAGAATTCTTGACTGCCAGTTTTTTCCTCCCCAACTTCCTCCCTCCTCTCCTTTCCTTCCTTCCTACATCTAACATGCCTTTTCCCCTCTCTGATCACTTTAATTTTCTTTTCTTTTTCTTTGGTTTTCAGCAGACTGACTATGATGGTTAATTGGGGCCGTTATTTCTTCAGATATTTTTCTGCCCTCTTCCCTCTTTTCTTTCTCTCTAACATTCCCATAAGTCTAGCTTATGTTAGACTTCTTAATATTTTCACACAGGTCACAGAAGCTCTGCTCATGTTTTCCCAGTTTTTGCTCCCTATTCTTCCGATTGAATAATTTCTGTAGATTTGCCTTCAAGGTCAGTAACACTTTCTTCTATAGTCCTTAATCTACTCTTAAGGCAATTTGATATATTTTAAATTATAGGTATATCTTCATTTTAGGTATACTAGAATTTACATTCTATTTGGTCATTTCTAACAGCTTCCACTTCTTTCCTGATAACACCTATCTGTCATTATCACCATCTTTTCCTTCAATTTCTCGATTGTATCTGTTAGAGCCAGTTTAAAGTCGTTATCTGGTAACTCCGACATCTGTAACTTCTAATGACTGTTTTCTTGGTTATAGGTTACACTTTCTTGATTCTTTAAGTGTGCAATAATTTTTTATTATACCCTTGACATTTTAGATAATATGAGAGAGTCTTACACTATGCTGTATTCTGTGAGAGAATGTTGAATTTTATTCTAACAAACAGTTAAATTCCTGACACATATTTTGTATTCTACAGGCTTGGTTTTATGTTTTGTTAGGGTGGGTCAATTTCAGTTCTCTTCTTAGTTTCATGGTATAGCTCATGCTAAAAGATCTGGTTGTTATGGCCAGTTATATGCTTTCCTAGGTCTTAACTAAATGTCCAAAGTGGTCAGTGAGATATGTCCATTCTAGTTGAGCCAGGGGCCTTCTAATGCTATATTAACTATGGTAGCCACATTAATTGCTCAGCCCCATAAAAGTTACTTTTTGCAAGATATTCAGTGTCTTATCCTGTGCATGCATAGCCAGGACCTTAGCCAAGAGTACTAGTGTTGAACTCTGTCCCTTCCCTACTTTATGCTGCTCACTCATCTCCAGAATCCTGCCCTGAAAATTCTAGGCACTTCAACAGTCCAAACTTCAGTCTCTGCCTATTTAGTTGAGCACATCTGCTACTCTATGTGCATTCCACCTACTTGCACTATGGTAGGGAAAGGGCTGCCAAGGCAAGAGATAGAGCAAATGTATAGTTTATTTTTTGTGTTTTCCTACTCTCAAGAATTATAGTATAATTCTGCCTGTTGTCCAATGTTGAAAAATAGCTTCCTCATTTATTTTGTCTGGTTTTATAACTATATATGAAGTAATGAAAGTACAGTACCATTTATTCCATTGTGACCAAAAGTAGAAAGAATTTTAAAAATTCCTTTACCTCTGTCCTTCTAATCAAGAAGACATCAGAGATAACTTTCTTTCTCATCTCCTGGTACGGGGCAGATGAACCTAGAATAAAGGGTGACTTATCTTTGTGATTCAAATTTCACTTTATTTTAAGTTCATAGAAGAATCAGTAGTTTTGAAAGCAAGTCCTTTTTATGATAAGTACCAAAGAATTAAGATCACATTTAAGCCATAAATCACATATTAGGTAAAAATACAAAATTGCTTAAAAGTAGTGCTTGAGCTAATCACCCCACCAAATTAAATTTTGACAAGTGAGTAGGAAGGAAGTTTGAAGAGAATGTGTGACTATGGTTTAGATGCTGAAAGTTCATTAAAAAGGAATTCGGAGCATTATTGTCTTAGATAGTCCTAGAAAGATAGGGACCGTAGGATCTCCAGGTGATCTGGAGAATAGTAGCAGAATAGATTTTTGCCCACTCTACTAGAAGCACTCTAGTGGTTTTCAAGACTTAGGAAAAAAATCTCTGCATCCAACGTGCCATCTAAGTATCAATAGCAGATGGAGAACTAGGTGGAAAGACTCGAGTATTTTTCATCCTATGATGTATTTGGAGGACAACCTGGAGAGAATCCCTAACTTCCTCCAAGTCTGAGAGAAGTGCCAAGGGCCAGCAAATAGGAGCAAAGCCCTTAATCACAGTAAGTGGTGCCATTAGTGGATGCTGCATGGACAATACAAGCTAGTGGCAATGGAGGGGTTACTAACTTTGGGAGAAGAAATAGTGGAAAATGAGATGATCCCCAAAGGCAATCAGGAAGTATTAGCTAAGTGAAGAGCAGCAATGACAGAGGACTATCTTGTACTGTATTTGCTCTCAGAGGGAAAGCCAAAGGGAATTGTATATAGCCTGAAAGCCTCTCTTTGAAGCTGGAAGAGACTGAGCTAACTTGAATTTGTAAGTTTGTTTTTCATTGTCATCAGAAATGTGGGCCCAAAGGCCTAGTTAATATCAGTGATAGAAAAATAGGAACGTTATGTGTTTTGTTGTTCTGAACACATAGCCTTGCTCTATACCTCCATTCCCTCTACTCTCCTGAGAGCTGTAAGATGAGTTAGTTTACCAATGTAGTCTGTACTTTGGGAGCCCTGTTTAGAATGGCTTTCTTCCTAGATAATGACCTCCATCACTCGCAGGGGTGGGTCTAGCAGCACTCGGTGACCTTATTCCTTGGCCATAATGGATTATGTCAGAAATAGGTGATTCAATCTGGTCAATCCACTATCCTCACTCCCAAAATTTGAATTAGGATCCAGTCATTAGGATTTTGCTGTTTAAGTCAGTGAGGGTTGTCTGAATCATATAGGGAGGCCTGTTTGGCTTGTAGGAAAGTGGAGAAATTGGGCAGCTGAGGGAGAGCAAAGCGGGCAACTTCTCCATCCCATTTTCCTCCTCTGCATTATAGAGGTAATAATAATGTTATGTACCTCAGAGTTGTGTGGGGTGGGGGGTAAATGTTTATGAATATAAAGAACTTGGAAAGGAGCCTGGGCTATAGTAAATGTTGAATGAAGACTTAGCAAGTATGTTTATTTTGAGTGATTTGTTCTTCAACTTTATTGAGATATAGCTGAAGTTTACAACACATGGCACATATTTAAAACATGTGGTAGTCAGTTTTGACTACATATTTACCCATAAAACTATCACTGGAATCAAAATAACCAACATCTGCAACAACCCGGAAGTTTACTCTTTCCTTTGTAATCCAACCCTCCCTTCACCGCTATCTCCACACAAACACTGATCTTCTTTTTCTTATTCCCTGCAGATGAGTTTTCATTTTCTAGAACTCAATCTAAATAGAAGTCTACAGAGTGTATTCTATTTTGCTAACTCCTTTTTGTTCAGTTCAATGATCTTGAGATTTATTCCTATTGTTGTATCAATAGTGCATTTATTTTTATTGCTTTCCATTGTCTGGGCATAACAAAGTGTGTTGATCTGTTCACCTGTATGGGTATTGGAGTGGTTTTCCATTATGGATAGCACAGATAAAGCTGTTAGAAACCGTTGTATGCAAGTTTGTGATTTCACCATTTGTGGGTTTAGCCTTTATTAAATTTAAGCATTTTAAGGGAAAAATGAGAAAGATCTTAAATAAAACTGTGATTAGAATATATATGGGGTGCCTGGATGACTCAGTTGGTTAAGCATCTTCCTTCTGCTTGGATCATGATCTTGGGGTCCTTGGATTGAGCCCTGCATCTGGCTCCCTGCTTAGTGAGGACTCTGCTTCTCCCATTCCCTCTGCCACTCCCCCTGCTTGTTTCACTCTCTCTCTCTCTCAGAAAATAAATAAATAAAATCTTAAATAAAATAACATAAAATTTGGAGGCACTTGGGTGGCTCAGTTGGTTGAGTGTCTGACTCTTGGTTTCAGCTCAGGTCATGATCTCAGGGTCCTGGGATTGGCCCCATGTTGGACTCTAAACTTAGTGCAGAGTCTGCTTGTCTTATTCCCTCTGATACCTCCCTCCCAGCTTGTGAGCTCCCTTTTTCTCAAATAAATAAATAAAATCTTAAAAAAAAAAAAAAAGGAAAAGAAAATACAACTTAAAAAAAAAATACCACCCATTAGCTTGCAGAGTCAATTTTATCCTGTAACATACAAATTTACCTTTGAAGGACTAGTTGGTATCCAGATGGAGTTTACAACTGTCTCATCTTTATATTTGACTACTGTGAGGTCTCTGATCAACTAAAATCTGCTGGAAAACCCTCTAAAGGAGAAAAAGACAGTAAGACAAGACACTACCCCCTTAACCTCTCAAAATTATATTGTAGAAATGAAGAGGCATACTGCCTTCCTGTAAATGTAGACTGTTGTTTTTTTTAAAAGATAGTGAACTTTTAGTACATTTGCAAACTCAGTTTATTTTATTTAAAAAATCAATTACAGGAATGGCAGCGTTGCTCTCTCACTCAAAACCTAGATATTTTGAGATACTTGGATGACAGTGATTGCAGTAATATAGTAATATTGTTTACTGAGTTTGTATTAGAAATTACTTTAAAATTATTTATTAATAAGAAGATATTGATTTATTGATTCTTACAGTACAGTAGCTTTTGCTAAATTCTTAGTAATTATTTAAAATGATTATGCAAACTAATAGATATTATTGATGGAGGTATGACGATGCTTAAAACGAAGTCCTCTGTAATCAATACATTATGTCAGTAAAATTTACCCTAAATGTTAACATCTGGAAATGTTTCTCTTTTTTTTGCATGCAGTTCTTTTCCTCCTGTTTTGCCCCATTCTTTGTCATCTTTTGGCTATGTCTCTGCTTTTGTAGTTCCAAGATATTCTCTGCCAAGTAGGGCAGACAACTATAATTTCTTTCATACTGTACTTGGTCTTCTACCTACATCAGTGAGGGACACTTTTTTTTTAAACCCAATAGAGAGAAAGAAAAAAAAATCTTATCTTGATCAGTCTTTTCTCTAGACCACCTCTCATGGGTCAGTCTTAAAGCAGGACATTTAAATAAACTGAACTTCAAATACAATTTCAGTTTAACAGGACTTTTGGATCCAAAGAGAAATTCTAACATTTGATCAGCTATTCACAAATGATGTCTTTGTATCCTTTAAAGAACTATAAAGCAAATAAAAAATTGTAAGCTGTTTTATTTGATGTTATCTCAGATAAAATAATTCTTTGAAGAGCCGTAGAGACTAATTGGAAAAGAATATCAGTATATCCATGAATTAGGAAATTAATAAAGTTAAAACCACACAGGTCCTCCATAGGTAATGCCACAGTGATCTAAGAACACATAATTGTTAATGTACAAATTCTAAGGGGGAAAATGGGTTTTCCAGACAAGAGATAAGAAAATTTTAGTGGGCAGAGACCTACAAAAACAATGGTTGCATATGGGAAGGAATAGGTGAAGGTGACAAAGGGGGAGATTTCTTCTTTCACTGAGTAGATTGAAGATGTCATCTTCTTTGCTTTGGGGGGAAATAAAAAGTACCAGGTTCTTCTTCTTGAATTGTAAGTCACATATTTAAGAAAAAACCCTGAGATTTTTTGTTATTGTGAAAGGTGGAAGGAAACAAAATCATTATGAATTTGTTCATTTCATACTAATAAGCGGCAGGGTTGGGATTTACATTCAGGCCTCATGGATCTTTAAGTAGGATCACTGAAAGGAAAACTTTCATCACTACCAGCTCATTTCTCCCAGTTGCCAACTGGCCCACTATGAGTGCATGGTGTCATTAGGATGGTCTGTTCCATCCCAGTGTACTTCCTCTTTGCAGCTCTTATCACGGTGGGAATGGAACCATTGTGTGGTTGATGGCCTCAGGCCGGTCCATGCAGTTCTGCAAGCTGGGCACTTTAGAACTTCAGGGTGCCTGAGGTGACTGTGTAAATATGTCAGCTTAGCTATGCTGAACTCTGTGTCCTAGAACTCCTTTCCTTGTGTATTTCCAGTTAAAATGGGCCACAGAAGATATTTTTGTGGGAGATTTGAAAGACCACCTTTCACTGGGAAGGTTAGAGTAGCCACTGGTACTGTTTGTACCTGTTTGTTCCTCCGTACCTGCTGGCTCACTTCCTTGGTGTGGACAGCCGCCATTCTGCAACATTCCATTTTCCCCTACATCTTCCTGCAGCTCCACCATGTCCTGGGTGGTTGTGTGTTCATCAGTGACCACTGATGGTCAGGGGCACTAACTTTTCCTGTAGGACAGCCCCTTCATCAGGAGGGAGTGAGAACGGACACAGGTACTCCAGCTTATCCTGTCCTGTCCTCCTCTACTTCACATGGACCCTTCTCTTCCCAGCTACTCTCTCTTCCAACTTCAAGCTACGTGAGAAGCAAAACCAGTAGCTTTCCAGAGTTTAACCAGCTCACCAGATTGTGTAAGGTCAAATCCTGGAGACAGATTCCTTACTATATGAGCCTCCTGGCAGTTCTCCTCCTTGGTTGATCTCTGACTGAAAGATAGCATCCTTTACATTGCATCGTATAAAAGGCACCTCCTCCTGTAGTCATGTAGTGCACGGCCTGGAGGCTGCCTCAGCAGCCCTGAAAGTCTGCATTCCCATAGCTTAAATGGCATAGAGACTAGAATCATTTGTTTCTTGTTTATTGTTCTAGTAATAGGTGGGAAAGTTGGCTCCCTGGCCAAATACATTTGGAAAACACTGAAATCACTCCGTATCTCTGCGTTGAGAGCCGACCACACTCACACAGTAAAGACTCTATAAAGCTGTGCATGCACTAAAGTAATTTGTTCAGCCCAGCCTTCTTCAAACTTACTTGACAACAGAATTATTTTCTCGGTAGTGTCTGTTAGCATAGCCTTGGACCTAGTGGTCTACAAACCACCTTTGAGAAACACTGGGATACATTCTGATAATATCAGTTATTTATCATTTGGCTCTCATCATTTCTAAGTGCCATCTGAGGACAGAGTTAATGTATTTTAAAATCCTGTATAGGCTGTCAAAATTAAATGCAAAAGAGGATGTGATAATAAGAATATAGTGAAGAACAGTGTGTGCTGATATGCAGTGTAATTCATTCCAGCACTTCTCAGAAGATATTGAACCACAAGAGAAAGGCTGATGGCAGAGAACATATCCTGCATAGGAAAGACAAAGTGTATTGCACCATGATGATCAAAAGAGGTAACAAAAGAAATATTTCTTCTCTTCTCTCCATTCCTTTTCCCTCCTAGTGTTGAGTTAGAGGGTGAGTATGTGAATGGCGAAAAAGGCAATGAGATCAGGAAGGAAAGATATTGGATATTGAAAGTTGGAACCGCTTTAGCTTGACTGGAATGGAGGAAAATCAGGCTCAGGACAGTCCCCATACATCCTTTGTATCTCAACTAGGGCATTTACATGTCAATGAGCTATTTCAGGGGTCCAAGAGATGGTTTAGGGCCAGCCTAGACAAAATTGCAAAATATAATAAACAAGGTTAATTTTTGATGTACTTATTTTCTCTTGATAAAGCAAAAGGTGGGTCCCAAGAGGAGTCCTTCGGGTTGCCATAATGACTGGGCGGCATCACGACCATATGAAGGAGAGGAGCCCAGGGTACTAAACATGGTGTTGCACAAGGAAGATCCTGCATGATAAAAAAATGACCTACCCAGAATGAGTTGCTTCACCATTGAGAAACACTGAGAGCCCATCATCTGGTTCCATGTATTTCCTCTTCTTTTTCAGTCATTTCCCCCATGAGGGCTGTATCTCTCAACTAGGTGTGGATCTGATTAGCTGGTAAAAGTTATTGCAGACAGATTGAATAAAACTCAACTTTCAAGTGTTCATTTACATTTCAAAAGAGGAAATAATCAACTCCAGAGAGTCCCTAACTAATTGATGCTCTAAGAGGAAAAAATATTAAAATATTTTATTAGAATAATAGTGTAGTCCTCTTATATGGAAAGAAATTTTGCAATCTCTTCCTTCCTTTGTAATTTGCTCATTTCAAATGCTGTCTTCTGTCTGTCCAGTCACAAGAAACCCTTTCCAATGAATTAAATATATGTGGTTGATGTTACATCTGCACAGCACCAACCTTTAACCTTTGTACATACATATTCATAAAAACAAAAGGCCGGCCCTTGAAGAGAACTGGTAGATACATTACAGTGTAAATCGTGTCTCTGTCAATGTAAAGGAATTCTTAGCTGAACTATTAAACTCTCTGCAAAAAACAAGTGATCAGATACAATAGCAGCCTCTGATTTTTCCTCTTGCCTACACATGGCCAAAACAAAAATATTTAATTTTCTTGTCTGGTTTATGGCATAATAATACTTTTCTACATTACTTTTTCTCACCTTGGGCTAAAAGCTCCAAAGGTAGTAGAGTAGGAGTAACTGATTAATTGTAGCACTAGCTGTTTTACCTATGTGTATATAGAAGATCTACTCTCTGAAATGTGCCACTACCACCATCCTAAAGATGGAGACCTGAGGCTTAGTGGGCTTGAGTATATGACGTGTTCCGTGGAGAAATAGCAGAAGTCAGAATTGACCTCAGGTTAGTTTAGCATCTAAGCTCCTACTTCATTACCATACCCTGCAGTATATAAGTCTTTTCAGTTTGTTTTATAGCCCTTCATGGATATGCATGTTCTAGATAGCTTGAGAGATGTGCTGCGTACAATGCCACATGCACATGGAAAGGTAGCCAACAAAACATGACATAATACTCATCAGTGCCAGTGGAGATGCACATTCAGTAACTTTGCAGGAGTTTAGTAGGGAAGAGCTCAAAGTTGACAGAGACAGGTAAAAAGCCAGTGCTGGTTTTCAGACTTGATGTGTGACTAATAGTAGCCATGATTTATTTTTAAAAAAGGTGGCAGGCTTTTGTGTGAAGATCTGGACTAGGCCCTGAGAATACAATGGTGTAGGGGTTGGACAGGGACCTTTTCTGTTCTGTGGCCCCTTCCTCCCCAGGCCCTCCCCGGCATTTCACATGCCTATAGAATCTCCTGGATGTCTCGTTAAAATGTAAGTTCACATTCAGGAGGTCTGGAATAGGTCCTCAAATTCTGCGTTTCAAGCAAGCTTGCAGGTAATGGCCAGGCTACTGCACAGACTGTAATTTGTATAGCAAGACTCTAGAGGAGGGAGTGGATTGGCAAATGAAGAAATAAATGGTGAGCATATAGCTTTAGCAAAAAATAATTGAAGGTCCATTAAGGCATGTAGCCATCTTTTATGCCAACCTTCAATTCCTCTCTCCACAAACAGATAGGCTACCATTGACACCTTTGGATAGCCTGGGTAGGTCTAAAATATTGGATAAATCCCTTTGGCTTACCTTCTTCTAGATGGATAGACATCTTTCCTTCTGTTGAACTGTTTTCCCTTACAGATTTACAATCCAGTTGATGGTACAACCTTTTTTCAGTTCATCACCTTTTCTTTTTTTCTTTTTCTTTTTTTCAGTTCATCATTCCCCAAATCCTAGCAACACTGATTTGATATCAGCCGCACCCTGGTCTTCTTGGAATCAGCATCATTACAGAGCATTTCTAAATTCTGTGAATTTCTAATCTCATTTATAATGTGCTTTCTCTCTCCTTCCTCCCTTTTCCCTTTCCTCCTTCTTCCTTCTTTCTTTCTCTATCCCTTCCATCCCTCCTTCCTTCTTTCCTTCCATCCTTCCATCCATCCATCCATCCATCCATCCATCCATCACTCTTTTTGTCCTTCTTATTTACTTACAGGCTGTAACATTTGTGAATTAGTGGGGATTCTTAATATATCCCTCAAATGATGAGTTTGATATCCCAGCTATGTCACTTATTAGTTGTCTGACTTTGGGCAAGTTATTCAATCACCCTGTGCTCTTCTCATCTATTAAATGGGGATTAATGATAGTATCTATATCACAGTGTCATTGTAGGATTAAATGATTACTAAATGTTAAGTGCTTAGAACAGTTACTAGGACATAGTAAATGCAATATAAATGTTTGTAGATATTCTTGGTGCTATATAATCTTCTCTTCCCCTCTTTGGGACAGCAAACTTTCTTTTTGGTTTGACAGTGCTGAAGTCCATGGCACTTATGCATGAAGTTCAATGTAGTGGTCATTTCTTATGTTCTGAGGAGTTATATGGGAGAGCTAAATATATATATATACACATATATATGTATATATATAATACATAATATGTAATATATATTATATATGTGTGTATATATACACATATATGTCAGGTAATATGTGGGAGAGCTGTATATACATATACATACATATATGTATGATAGAGACTTATACATAAGTCTTTAGTCCTCTGTGTCTTCTTATTCCTTTCTTATCAAATTTTGGACACTTTTCCCTGTTTCATATCATTACCTTTCCCTCAGTCTTGTTATTTAATTTTCCCATAAATATCAATTTCATGACACATCAATTATTCCATGATGGCAAGGCAGTCATGCATGGAAGTTGTTTTTACTATTTTTTAGGCCTCACTGTACATATTTGATGCTGCTGCTGCTGATGATGGTTATTCCTACTAAGAGTGTTAACATTCAACAGGTATATAATAAAGGAATTCAGTTTCTAGTCATAACTGGATAAGAAGAACCAGATTTACCATGTCCCTCTCCCCAGTTGAAACAACTAAAACAAGCAAGCAAACAAACAAACCTGGAAAACCATGGTGATCAGACTCTGGAGAACAAGCAATTCAGGACAGTGACCCTTGATAGAAGTAAAACAAACAAGATGAGACCTATGATTGCTCCAGCCTGCTTTCCAGGAGGATTTTCCAGGTTCATTGTAGGTTAGAGGAACTGAAACAGAGACTGACATATCACAGAGTTGAGGAGACAAATTTGGAGATCAGAGAATCCCAAACAGAATTTATAAGGAAGATAATGGGTTAAAGAGAACTATACACAGAGAAAATTGTGTAGCTTTTCTCTTGTTCAGCTAAGTATCACTCAGAGCCACCATGACAAACCACTGAAGTTCAGGAAAGGCTATTAGAAAGGAATAGGCAGAACAACACCTGGAACACACACAGGGCTAGGAAGAGTTTGTATTATCATCAAACAGAGTGAAAAGTCCTAACATACTGGGCATCAAGTAAGTCTTCAGCCAAACCAATTGTTGAAGCAAGCCACAAAAGAATCAAGCTACTTCTAATTTGTCCCAGAAGAAAGATGAAAAATACTTAAAATAAAAAGCATCCTCCAGCACTCAAAGATGCAAAAAGACAATGTCTCAGATCCAATAAAAAATTACCATGCACACAAAGATGCAAAAAAAACATAACCTGTATACAGGACAAGAATCAATCATAAATAGACCCAGAAATGCTGGAGATAATAGAATTAGTCTACAAGAATTTCAAGACAGTAATTAACGCTATATGCTCTGTATATTCCAAAAGGTAGAAGAAAGCATGCCCATAGGACAGACATGGAAGATCTATACATACATACATACATACATACATACATACATACAACAATTTAAACATCTAGAGATGAAAAGAATTATAGTGACTGGGATTAAAAGCAAACTAAATACTAAAGAAGAAAAGATTAGTGATCCTGAAGACAGAGCAATAGAAGTTATTCAAAATACAAGACAAAGAAAAAAAATGAGGCAAAAAAAAAAAGAAAAAAAAGGAACAGGAAATTACTGAGCTGTGAAATAACTTAGTGTAACTTAGTGAAATGGAGGCTCAAAAAACATAAAGATGAAGTGGGGAAACAGAAAAATAAAAGTATCTAGGAAAAAAGAATACGTTACAAAATAGACTAAAAATTGGTAAATGACAACAGGCAATAGAAATCAGAAATAATACAAACTGGAGCAACTTTTTTTAATATCAAGGGGAAAAAATCAACCTCAAATTCTATACCCACCAAAAGCATTTCTTTCAAAAATGAAGTTGAAATAAAGACTTTTTCAGTCATACAAAAGGTAAAAGAGCTCAACACCAGCAGACCTCCATTACAAACATGCAGTACAATATGTGTTAAGCATTTAATGTGCTTTTCTTCATCTAATCCTTTCCAAACATACAGATACATGCTGTTGGAATCCTTACTTTATGGAGTAAAAAGCTAAGGTTGTGAGATCCCAAAAAACACAGCATGGGATAGCCAGATTATAGAATTTGCACTTATAGAGTTCAAGCCAATCTGAAGGGCTGCATTTTGGGTGAGTCCATTTATATGATAACCAGAAAACACAAAACTATGAAGACACCAAAATGATTAGTAGTCATGAGGAGATGGCAGTGGGGCGATCAATAGGTGGGCCACTGAAGGTTTTTAGGCCAGTGACTATACTCTGTATGATATCTTAATGATAGATACATGTTCTTATGCATTTGTCCAAACTCATGAAATATAGAACATCAAGAGTGAACCTTAACGTAAACTATGACTTCATGTCACTGTAGGATCATCTCTTGTATCAAATGTGCAGACTGGGAGAAGGCGTTGATCCTGGAAAAGTCTGTGTGTGTGTGAGGACAGAGGTTATGTGGAATATCTCTGTACCTTCCCCTCAATTTTGCTGTGAATTAAAAACTGCTATAAAAAATTAAATTAAAATTTTTTTAAAGTCTGCTATATCTATATTTGTTTCACTGGTCTAACTCATAGTTTGCAGCCAGGGAATAGTGTGTTTTGACATTTGGCAGGAGGTGGTGAATTCAGGTGTTGGGGCATTTGGGTGGTTCAGTTGGTTGAGCATCAGACTCTTGGTTTCAGCTCAGGTCAGGATCTCAGGGTTGCGAGTTAGAGCCTGCATCAGGCTCCACACCTGGTGAGGAATCTGCTTGAAATTCTCTCCCTGCCCCTCCCCTGCCTCCCCATCCTGCTCCTCTCCTGCTTATGCCCATGCTCCCAGCACACGTGCGCATTCTTTCTCTCAAAGAAATAAACACATCTTAAAAAAACAAAAAGAAATCCAATGTCCAAAAAATGCTATGGCAATTAAGCTATTAATGTTATTATCATTTTAAAGAGCTCATATTTACTAAAAATCTTTGTTACAAGAAGAGATATTTAAAGAAATCCTTTTCTTATGTTTTAGACAGTAAAGATACAGTACAAATTTTAGGCAACACAGTATAAAATTCTAGATAATCACTTATTGCATATATACAATCATGGTCATTTATCTTATTAAAATAATAATAGCTATAAACTTTTTGAAATATTTAAAATTGAAAAAGAAGAAGACTCACAGCACTCCTTAAGCTTTTCAGTAGAAACTTTCAGAATAGCAGCGAAAGATTAAACTTACACCTTTTATAAGTTATGGGATTTTAGAAGCTCTGTTAACAGTTTCCTTTGTTTTTCATTTAGAAAACTTCAAAAATGCTATCTATGAGCAGATGAATGGGTAAGCTTTTTTACTGTTATTTGACTCAATTTTTCTAAACACTATTAAATTGGAAGTACTGTAAGAGAGGTTTGAAACTCAATTTGTGTCCAGTTATATTAATCAATCAGTGGTAACTTCATCCTACATACTGAATCTCATTAAGGATTTGTGCAAAAATATTGTTAAAGTATTGCATCACAGGAAAAAATCTGTAAGCTTATATCACTGAAAATATAACTTCCATACAAAAAGTTTACAGTTTTAATAACTTGAAGTTTCTGAAAACTTCATTTAAATGAAAGGCTTAATTGAATAATAAATATTTTGAGTAAAGACTTTCACTATGTCTCTTATAAATGATCAGACAATGCCTAGATGTACTGCAGACATCTATCAGGTATTGGCAGATCCTGAAATAATTTTATAGGCAATAGAAATAGACAGTTACAAGGTAGGATGTGAGCAGGATCAATTACAGCAGCTATAATACAATGTGGAAAAGGACTGCTAATCCTGTCTTGAAAAAGAAAATGAATAATCTGTAAAGAAGGACATACATTCCCTCATTAATATGAAGTGATGGGAAGCCTAATTTTGAAAGAGTATATGAACTTTAAGAGAAACTTCAAAAGTGATAAAAAGGAATAACTAGTCATAGGGATAAATGTGTTTTTACATTTTTAAAAAGTCAAATCATTTAAAAATCTTAATGATGAAGTGATAGTTGATCTAAACCTTTCAAAACCCACATACCTTTTTCTATAATTAGTTGTAGAACTTTGGGAACATATCAGTAATCTGATGTACATGAAAAGTGAAAGGAACAATTAACATTAAATGGCATATTCAACGAATTATCTTTATCTTTGTGGTATATCTATATTTATCTTTATATAATACCATTGGGTACAGCATTTTGATTTCCCGAGGTCTTTTATAGGTAAGGGGACATACCAGAAAATAAATTGGGGGGGGGAATCAATATTACAGCACTTGCTTATTTACTAATTCTACCATATTTTCATTTATTTGGTTTTTATATCACTCAAAAATAGTTGTTTATATGTTTGTATTTGGTAATTATGCTATTTGAGTCAGTACTACTTCTTAAAAAGTTGGTCATCTATAAGGGTGAGTATGAGGTTTTTAAATTAAATATAAAAATAATAATATAGAGAATGGTTAATTTAATGCTGTGATTTCCTTGCATCTCAGTAAAGCATTCCAAATAGAATCTAAGCAAATAATTTCAACTTGTAAAGAAATACTATAAAAAGACACTCATTGTGTAGAATCTGTATGATTGCAATGATTAAAGATGAATTACAGACAATGCATTAGATGTGATTTTATATACTTATAAAGTGAAAACAAAATGTAATTATTTTTAAATTAGAGTGTAAAATTTTACATATCTTAATTAATTTAGTTTTATGTAAGTTGACAACAATATGCTCCGGTAGCCTATGGTGATATGAAACTTGGGAAAATGAGGATTTTGAAGTTGAAGGTTTTTCCTCTTGGACAAAACACAGATACTTCAAACCTCTGAGCACTGTTTAAATGTGCCCAGTGACTCTCATCCCACTTGTCGGGAATAGCTCCTATAGCATTTTGTTTATTTCTATTGCTCTTCTATATATTTTTTTCTCCGCAATGCCTGATTTCCTGCTACTCTCAACACTCCTACTTGGCCCAATCAAAACTTAGTCCCATGAAGTAATTGGTACTGGTGGATGATCTAATATTGTGGACGGCTAGAGCTTATGAGCAGCTTATCACATCATGGGACTCCAGGGGAGAAATGTGTGTTTTCTGTTTCCTTCTTATCAGAAGAAGACTTGGGGCCACCTGATATCAGACCCTAGATTTTACCTCCCCTACAAATCCAATTTATTCAATCTATTTTAGACTCAAGCATTCCACGTAACCCTCAACACCTCACTGTACTTTATGACAGATAAGGGGAAAATTCAAGGCACTGTTGATGAAAATAAAACAACAAAGTCTGCACACACAAATCTTGCCAGAGGAGTGAATTTAGCCATTTTAAAATGTGGAACTCATCCACTTAAACTTTTCAAAGCAACTTGTTTATATAAATGATGGAGTAAGGTGCATTTATTTTTATTTCTAAAAATTGTCAGATAATTTGCATCTATGCCCTTTATCTCTACTGTTATTAAAGTATTGGAGGAATAAAATTCCATTTACTTCTATTCACAGAAGACTGTCATATTCAGATAATGGCACAATTCAGAATTTATCAAGTGCCAGGAGATTATAAAAGTTAATGGAACAAAATGGTATTAGCATGAGATTTTGGGAAAATCTCATGAGATTTGGTACAGTAACTTCACAATTAAATTACCGTATCACTACTGTATATGCAAAGAGAAGTGGGGCATTTGTGAATTCCATATTGATAGATCTCATGAAAGATCTAGAAATGAAAACCTCCTTTGTTTAGATAGCTGTGAATCTTTTTGGAGTGTTGCTTTCTCTTTCACTGTACAAATATTCAAAGTGAAGGACACAGCAATGTAAGTCAACTAAGCAGATATTTTTGGAGAGCTTTCTTTAATTCAAAACACACAGTGTTCTAAAAGAAAAGATGGGTTTGGGGATACAAATGCTATTACCAGAATTTCATGTCAGATTCACTAAAACTCTCCCATAAATAGGCTGACTTTTGTAGAATTCCTTCGTGATGTTCGAGTAACTCTATTTTCCTCCTGGGAACTCCACGCTAGTAAGCTGTGTAGGCTAAGCTGCTTCTGAATGACTCCTAGGTCTCTTCCTCCAGTTCTCATCCTGACTGAAAGCCTCAGTTCCTGTCTTCACTTTCTTGGTAGGTGTCCAGGTGTCATCTCAGATCTAGTATCCCCCAGCTAGCTCCTTACCATCTCTGGGAAGAGGTTACTAATCATTGGAGGGATTAGCATGTGAAATTAATGAGACAAGGAGGTCTTAGCTCCATGTCTGGCCTGGTGGAACTTCCTAATAACTATTGATCGATGCTATCACAAGTAATAATAAATATTGTTGGATCTAGTGGTTCCTCCTGTGTTCCCTGTTGTATCTATGTTATCTTCCTTAATCACATGACCTCAAAACCTGGAAGTCATTTCCATTCCTTTCTCATCCTTACACAGGCTGTCTGACATGGTCACAGATTCATGTACACACGATCTTTTGGCAATTTCTTTTTCTCTTATCAACTGTCATCCTTTAACCTCTTGCTTCAAATATTGCATAAGCTATTATCGGTCCCTACTTTTTGTTGACAGAACATCTTTCCCACTTTGGAGGAAGAACTGCCATAGACTCACAGTCCCATACTCCTTTGCACCCAGCACAGAGTCATATGACCCACTCCTGCCTATGAAATGACAGGCTTTTAGGAAGGGTACTCTTCTGTTTAAAAAATAAATTTAAAAATAAGTAATTAATAGTCAGAAACAAATGACAAAATATTTTAAAATACCAAAATAATGAGAAACTATATAAAAAAGACTTTAGTGGAAACTTCCATTGTTTTCTTCACTAGAAGTTGTCACACTGACATGTCATCCTGGAACTGCTATGGGAATCCTGATACTAGGCAAAAAAGTACACTTTTGTAGAGAATGAATGGGCTGGGCGGGGGTAGAGGGGGATAGATGGAAGTCATCTGGATCTTGATTTTATTTTATTCCTTTCAAGCTTACATGGATGCTAGAGTCTAAATTGGTTCTCTAACTCGTCTGCTTGACTCTTCTTTTATTGTTCCAAACTATCCTATACATTGCTGTTAAATGGGACTCTTTAAACTTCCCATTTTTTTCTGTCTTAGTCGTGATTAAACAACTTTAATAGTTTTTAGTGTCCGTAATAATGGTCTTCAAAAGGGGTGGGGTAAGCAGGATAATCCAATGGATCATGTGAAGAAACCATAAAAATTATATATTAAGGGGAGAAATTAAACTTTGCTAATATTTTCTACATTAGTTATCAATGGCTTTCTCACTAGTCCATTTATCTGATGGTCGCATATCAGACATGAGGTAGGAATTCTATATGGGGCATCTATTGACAATGTACCCTCACTTGTTCAATTGCTTTCGGCATAATTTGAGATATTGAATGTAATTGGAGCTTGGTTAAGTGGATTTGTAAATTATATAATTTAGCTTTTTTCTAAACTAACTCTAAAAAGTGGCTTAGAGTGGTTTCTGAAGATAGTGTGGTTATGTGGGCACGATTCCACCATTCAGCACATCAACTCTTTTTCAGTCTTACTGTGAGGCAGAAACAATAAGGTAATCCCTTTCAACATGAATCAGCCAAAAAACTCAGAATTATCAAGAAGGCAATTTAAAATATTAGTTCATATTCACTATTATTAATGATAATTAATAATTATCACCACCTCTTGAGACAAGAACACCTTGAAATATTAGCCCATGATAGAAGTATATGTGTGAACTATGTAAATAATTATGCATACATTGGGGGCAGGGCACAAGCTCAAGACTGTGCTTCTCTAGTTCAGATTTAAATGAGAATAAATTGGACACTTGTACCTACAGGACAGTAACTTCCTTTTGCTGATGGGCTAAATCCTGCTTTTTCTTCAATAGTGTAAAATAATTACAAATAAGTGCTCTCATTATTAAATGCTTAATTGTATGCCTGGCACTGTGCTAAGTCCTATGTCTCATAACATTTGTTTTGTTCAATACTCCTTGTAAGTAATTTTGTAAACCGAATACTATTCCTTATTTTTACAGATGAAGAAACAGATGTTAAAAGCTATCCCAAAGGTACCCTCCTAATAAGTTAGAGAACTGGAATCCAGTCTACAGTTAAGCCCCACCAACTGCTTTAAACTATTCTTTTTTTTTTAATTTAATTTTATTTTTTTAAAGATTTTATTTATTTATTTATTTGACAGACAGAGATCACAAGTAGGCAGAGAGGCAGGCAGAGAGAGAGGAGGAAGCAGCCTCCCTGCTGAGCAGAGAGCCCGATGTGGGGCTCGATCCCAGGACCCTGGGATCATGACCTGAGCCAGAGGCAGAGGCTTTAACCCACTGAGCCACCCAGGCACCCCTAAACTATTCTTTATTTTGTCTCAACTCTCATGATACCTAGGGGTGGCAACAAACAAGCCCCCCCCAATATATATATATACATATATATATATATATATATATATATATATATATATTCACACACACACACACACACACACATGTATGTATAAAGTAAGGAAATTAAACTAAGCATATACTATGTATCAGAGAGCATATTAGGTATTTGAAATACTTTATAATAAACATTTTCAGGAGAAGGGGGTGGTATTATGGACATTGGGGAGGGTATGTGCTTTGGTGAGTGCTGTGAAGTGTGTAAACCTGGTGATTCACAGACCTGTACCCCTGGGGATAAAAATATATGTTTATAAAAAATAAAAAATTATATTAAAAAAATTTTTAAAAAGTAAAAAAAAAAAAAAACATTTTCAGTAATCCTTTTAGCTAGTTGGCATTATCCCCTATTTTTTTTTTTCAGATGAAGAAGATACCACATCTTCCATCTCACTGTAATCTTACCTCCTCCTGAAATTTATGCACAAACAGTGCCTTCCACATTTTTTTTTCATTTGATTGTCTCCTTCCTTGTGACATAGTTTCAGTAGCTGGTTTTCCTTATCAAAGCCAGTGTGATGTAATGGGGGGAAATGGATTTGGTTCCAGGCTGACCTGACATCTCATCACTGTGCCTCACCCACAAATGAGTCATCTTGGGTAAGAAAACATGGTTCCTTCACATGTAGAATGGATAAAAAAGACATTCTTCTGATAAAGAAACCCCAGCATAGTGAACTTGCATGTATATGTATTCATGTGAATGTCATTTTCTCCCCTGGTGGGTATCTCACCTGCAGCTAGACTGCAAATTCCTTGAGGCTGAAGTGTGGATGCTTTGCTATTTTGTTTCCCTCATAATATTATAAACATAAGTCTGCTCAATGCATGTTGATGCAATATTGTCATTAGCTCCCAGAGACCTCAAATCTCCATTGTTTTGCTTTGTTTGGGGTTGGTTGTGAAGCAGAACAATGTATATGCCCAGAATTTGTCCCCTTGACCAGCAGATGATTATCTTTGTGAAGGTTTTCGTCAAAATACTATGTAGAAATATTTTGTAGAAATACACATGGTATTTCTTAGAAAGAGCTCAATTGGAATGGACCATTCTGGGGTTGAATAACCGAAGTAGCTGCTTTGAAATAGACAGCCTATTTATTTAGCCACTGTGGGACTGTCCAGGGCTATCATCATGAGTGTCATTGATGTACTGCAGATATCTTGAACTTGTGCCCACTCCTATCTGGGCAATTTTTTGTCAAAACCACGCTTGTTGTTATTGACACAGTGAAGTTAAATTCACTGTGTCAATAAGAAAATATTTTTATTAGGTCATCAACAAAGTGTAAAGGGGCATATTTGGTTTCCTTCAAAATAGGGATCCCTTTCTTCAAACTCCTCAAATAATAGATTTGAAATATGCCGTAAGTCTCAAAATCCCCCATGTTATCATCACTGTACCAAAATAGGGAGCTCCATCTTGGAAAACAAAAAAAGAATTAAATGATTAAGCAGTATCATGGTCTAGGCATTCTTTTGGAATAGTAGCAGTTTCAGGCTGAAGTTAAGAATTGGTATCACCAACAAGAATGAAAGTTCTTACCCAGAAGTCAGTCTCAAGTTTAAATAAATGAACAGAATCCAATCAAGATCTTTTATTTATTTTTTTTAAAGATTTTTATTTATTTATTTGATAGACAGAGAGAGATCACAGGTAGGCAGAGAGAGAGGGAAGCAGGCTGCCCGCTGAGCAGAGAGCCCAATGTAGGGCTTGATCCCAGGACCCTGAGATCATGACCTGAGCCGAAGGCAGAGGCCTAAACCACTGAGCCACCCAGGTGCCCCCAATCAAGATCTTTTATAATTTAGGGGCACCTGGGTGGCTCAGTGGTTTAGGCCTCTGCCTTCGGCTCAGGTCATGATCTCAGGGTCCTGGGATCGAGCCCCGCATCGGGCTCTCTGCTCAGCAGGGAGCCTGCTTCCCCTCTCTCTCTCTCTGTCTGCCTCTCCATCTACTTGTGATTTCTCTCTATCAAATAAATAAATAAAATCTTTAAAAAAAAAAGATCTTTTATAATTTAAAGAATAACTATACGGGGGAGCCTGGATGGCTCAGTTGGTTGAGTGTCTGACTCCTGGTTTTTGGCTCAGGTCATGATCTCAGGGTCAGGAGATTCAGGCTTCACATTCAACAGGGAGTCTGCTTGAGATTCTCTCCCTCTTCCCCCGCTGTCTCTCATAAATAAATAAATCTTAAAAAAAAAAATCACTGTACAAAATATCTCCCAGCACCCAGAAAATATGTGAGCCTGGGCATCTCCAAATCTTGCAATTTGAATTGGGAATATATACTGTGGCTTTAACTTGAAAGTTGTGATCAACTTCTTTGCATATCTAAGAACTGCCTGTAAGTTATATAAAAGGGAAAAAGTAAGTAGAGCCTGAGTTTTTGAAGGCAAGTACCAATTTGATGACTTCCTATGATTTCATTATTGTTTCTTTGAAAACTGACTGTTTCACTGGTACTCTATCCTAGGGGTTATAAGGTGAGGGTAGTCAGTGTAGCAGTGGGTACCTCTAAAGTTATACAAGCATTTATTTCCTTTCTAGAGTTTTCCGTGTTACACAGAGTTCCCTTTTCCCACACAAAGACATATCTGTCAATCCTGGAGGTCTGTGGGAGAAACTTGTGGGAGTCAGATGAAGTCAAGCTTCAGGAAACTAACATTTTCTGGTTCTTCTGATTGGTATGGACATCTCCTACTTATGAACAGCTTTTTCTCTTTATCAGTATTGTACAATAAAAATAAACCACAGCAGTATTCTGCCTGAGTTGGGACTGGGTAGAATCCTGCAGTTGAGCTGAGTTCACTAGCAAATCCATACCTCATGAATCCTTTCTTTAGAGAGAATCATCATCTTTTCTTTGTCATGTTTTGTTATAGGAGTTAAACATAATGGAGTTTTGTTGTTTGCTAGTCTCTGTGGGGCTGGGGGGAGGGGGCAGGGAGAGAGAGAGAGAGAAAGTTCATTGTAGAGTCCCTACCAAGAGGTAATAGTTTATCTATTGCTAATTATTCCCAGACCATCACCAGTAAATCAAATATTCTTCCTCAAATTGCAGAAAATTAGAATGACTTAATAATAATATCTAAACTTAATAGGGAATTTTATAACTCATGATCTTAGGTATTTAATTTAAAAATAATTGCTTTGGTGTTCCAGGATTTAGAACCACAAAGAGAGTCCCAGTTCCTCTTAGAACCGTAGCTTCCTGCTCTAGGAGTGGTCCAGTGAAGCTGGAATGCAGTTACCCTGTTAAGTGTTTGTTTTCCCTATTGTATATTCTGCATTATGGCTACATTTCAGCTGTTAGTTTTCCCCAAGGAAAAAGCAGCAAGCAAAGAATATGAATAAATAAATGCTCAACATCTTGCATGTCCAAACTTTATTATAATTTCTTGCAATGATGATAGACATTTTGCAAGCTTTATTTAGGGAGATTTTGTCATTCCTTGGCATAACCATATGCTATAGCGGATATTTGAAGGTGCCTCTATTCCTGCTGGGATATGGCTTGAATACTAACTTAAATAATGATTGTGCATTTTATAAACTGACTTAAAAATATGATTCTTTAAATGGAATTCCACTAGTCATGCACTCAATGAAAATTTACAAAAATAAAATTCAAAACAGTAACATTTGTCATGTTATCTTTTAATCAGTAATTACTTTGGTTTTTATATTTTTTCTCCATAAATCACATGGCATACTATAGCTGTAAATTAATCTCTTCATCTTTATTTAAAATCCCATTCCATTTTATTTCTCTTAGTTCCTCTGCAATATATCAATTTGTAGATACCTAAAATTATTGTTAAGGCATTAAACTCTTTTGATTGTATACCTCCCAGTATAAAGATTAGAATTGTGTGTTTTTTATTACTGTGGGATATGGTTCAGTAAATCAAAATGTGTAATACATTTTAAATATATTTATTACATGATGAATTTTTTAAAGCAATGTGTTTTCATGGGGGAAAATTTAACTTCCACATTTGGACCAGCCTGTGTTAGAATCCTAGTTCTGTAACTCCCTCACAAAGATTACTTTTCAATATTGGGCAAGAAATATGAACTGTCTGGCCCCTACTTTCTCATAGCCATACTTAGATGCAAATATCCCTATACCTACATTTTCTTAAATGTTATGGATTCCCTTATTATATTCAAAAAGAAAAAAAGGAGGTTTATGGGATATGAAATCAGAAGGTCCAGGTTTGAGTCCAAGTTTCACAATATTCTAGGTATGTGGTTGTGCATATAAGAGTTAGTAGCAGACCTGAGACCACTGTCCTTAGAAATTCCTGCTTGAAATGTTGGCCTTTGGCTGGCCTCCGGAAACTTGGATTTGGGAAGGGATCCCACCACCCTAAAAGATAGGAGTGACTGGCTGTGCCCAGATTGTTTATATAAACAATGTGGTTTATGCCAAACACCTGTTTTCCTTCGGCGAATCTGGAATCTTGGTATGCACCGGGCAGAGGATGCTTACATAACCCATCCCCACTGAAAACCCTGAGCACTGAATGTCTTCTGACCTTTCCCAGAAGACAGCATTTCATACATGCTGTCAGGACTCGTTGCTGGGAAAATTAAACATATACTGTATGGTTTCACTGGGAAGGAATTCTTGGAAGCTTGCACCTGGTGTCCTCCACATTTCATCCATGTGTCTTTTCCTTTGCTGATGTTTCTTCATATCCCATCACTGTAAGAATCAGCTATGACCATGATGATGAGCTGAGTTCTGGGAGTCCTCCTAACAAATCACTGAACCAAGGGTGGGGACCCCGACCAGGGATCTTGAGCAAGTTCGTAAGCTTCTCTGGGTTCATCTTCTCTTCTGTTACATGTGTATGATGCTGCCACATCTCCCTTTCTGGGTGACTGTGAAGTTAAAATGTGATTGTGTACATCTGCACAATATCTGATGTAAGTAATTTGGTGCTGTTCTTCTTATCACTGGCATTCTTGTCATCAAAGCCTTGTGTTAGACCTCTTTCTGGAGGTCTAACTTGTTCTTTCTTGATGCACTGTAAGGGGAGAGGAGAAGCATCAAAGTCACTCCCTCTTCTCAGTGTGGTCCTGATGTTTCCATAATTAGTCTGTAAGACACTATGATAAAGCTGAAAGGACTTACTCTGGATTCTTGGGTGGCTCGGTCAGTGAAGCCGCTGCCTTCAGCTCATGTCATCTCAGGGTCCTGAAATCAAGCCCCCCATTAGGCTGCCTGCTCAGCAGGGAGTCTGCTTCTCCCTCTGCTTCTTCCTCTGCCCCTCCCCCTTGCTTGTGCAACCGCTTCTCCCCCACTATCATCTAGAATTATTTGGGTTGTTTTGTTTTGTTTTTGCCTGCTTAACAGGCCATCAGTATCATTGTTATTGATGACCCTGTTTTTTTTTTTTTTTTCATGGGGAGAACAAGGTTGCTTAATTTCAGGGCAGGTAGGTTTCCACCTTCATCCTCAATCCAGAGGATGGATCCTGGTTGGTCATAACAAATCATGATCAGGTCACCTCATTCCTCTTGACCACTGATGGGTATAAGAGTTGATAGGTGACTATGTTGTGATTCATGAGATGAAAGAATAAGATCACCAAGGAGTGTTTCCCTTCTGACGTAAGAAGATAAAACTTCATGAGGCAAAAGCCTTTTCCCCCTTGACTCTTTTTCTTTCCTGCCAAGAACATGAACGTGATGACTGGAGGCACAGTGGCCATTTTGCATCCATGAGGACACAGATCAGGAAAATAAGGATGTCAGAGCAGAAGGATGGAAAGACCTTTGCCTTTAATGGAGCCATGGAGCATCATGATATTTCCTTACCGAGATACAGTATTTCCTTTTGAAATACTGATTTATGGATATTCAATACATGCAGCAGTATTTACAGTATATCAGTACTATATGAAGCCTGTTAATAAATACCCCTGGGAATCAATGAACATGTCAAATCCAAAGCAAACATTTGCATATGTAGGAATCTAAGCCTTGCTGTACAACTGTCCTTGGTCTGAGTCCTAAAGCAGACTTCTTCTTGGATTTTTACAAGGAAAACAAACACTTTTAGAATAAGAGCAGCAAACCATATTCTGGAATATAGCCTTTAATAGAAATGATCATTCTGTTTATATCATTTCTGTTTAAAAACTACTATTACCATTGAGTGTTTGGGGTCAGTTTTTTTTTTTTTTTTCCAGGCAGAAATAGTGATGACAGAAAGCAGGTTTTTGTTTGTTTGTTTGTTTTGTTTTGTTTTTTGTTTTTTCTCTCTGCCAAAACTGGGGAGAAGATTGCATGGTATCTATAGTAAGAAACTTTAGGTGACTCACTTCAAGCTCAGATCTCCAGTAGCTGCAGTAAACACCTGCTGTCATAGTTGACACTGCTTGTTAATAAGTGGAAAATTTTTAAAGTATCTATATCTTAGCATAACTGCTTAGCTGGCTTCGAATTCGTGAATAATTGATGACAATTTTGAGTTGAAACGTATCGATGGCGCGCAGTGGCATAGTTGGCTTTACACTCTCCTCTTTCCAAAGTATTCATCTTAGTGTCTCATTAACTTCCGAAGAACCCAATGCCACTTCTCTTTCACTAAATTGATTGATTAATGGATAACTGTAAGCTGCATTTCCAAAGGAATCCCAAGTGTCCTGTGGTCTTTTATGAATTCTGCCGCAGAATGAAGGAGAGAGTTTAGGAGAGGTACATCCCTAGTTTCCAGAAACGTCGTCTTTATGCAGAGATGGACAACAGTGGCCAAGGCCCAGTTAGCATTGCATGAGATCACTGTTGGTGGCTCTGGCACCTCCAACATAATTGTGCCTGCATGGCTCTTTCATCATCAAATTTTCTCCTTTTCCCTACACCTTTGGCCAGTGTTTGTGAGTTGTGGTGGTTGAGAGTGGAGAGGTAGCTGATTCCTCTTAACTTATAATTCAAACTACCAGCGTTTGGCAAATAGAAATAGTAGGAACTGAGAGTTAGCAGTGGGTGTAAAATGCTCTGAAGAGTTACAATGACCAAACAAGATGGAAGTGGGGATGGTACCCTTTTAAGGAAGCCAGTTTGTCCTTGAAGCCAACTCCTCATTACTTTTTAAAAATAAGCTTTTATTTTAGAATAATATTAAATTTACAGGAAAATTAAGAATACAATGTAGAATTCCCAAAATATCCCATACTGGGTTTCATTTTTAATTGGCATCTTATATTAGGATGGCCTACTTGGCGTAATTCACAAACCAGTATTGGTGTGTTATCATTAACTAAAGCTTATAGCTTATTCAGATTTCTGAGTTTGTATCCCATGTCCTTTGTATGTTCCAGAATCCCATCCAGGAGAGTACATTACATTTAGTTGTCATGTCTTCTTAGGCTCCTATTGGCTGTGACTGTTTCTCCAAGTTTTTGCACTTGATGACCTTGACAAGTTCAAGGAGCACTGTTTACGTATACTGCAGAATGTCTCTCAACTGGGAGTTCTCTGGTGTCTTTCTCATGAATACACTAAGGCTTTGGTTTTAGGGAGGAAGACCACAGAGGGGAAAGGGTGAGTCTCTTCAACTTACGTCATGGGTATACACTCCCAGTTTGGCTTATCACCATTGATATTAATCTCAACTGAGGTCATGTCTGTCAAGCTTCCACTATTGATTTCAATATGTCAGGTTCCCCCCACCTTTCCACTTAAGGAGTGGGGAGTTTTGCTCCACATCCTGGAGGGTGGAGTACCTACAAAAATTATTTGAAATTCTTCTACAGGTGGGATTTGTCTTTTACCCTATTTATTTCTTTGGACCCATGGACATTTGTTTTATACTTCAGATTATAAGCTAATAATGTTTTATCTTGTTGCTAAAATTGTCCCATCACTGGCCATCAGGAGCTTTTCCAACTGGCTCCTATGTTTCTTAGACATATCTCCATCACTGTGGGTATTTCTGAGCCCTTTTTTAGCTTCTGGCACTAGAAGATGCTCCAAGGGCACCCATTATATTTGCTACCCGAGTCCTAGATTAGGGGATTTCTCCAAGAATCTCTGGTTTTATAGAGAATGGTATCAGAGATCTAGACCAAGTTAACAAGACCTGCTTGTTACCAGGATATCTGTACTTCTAAGCCTTCCTTGCAGACAGAGCAAGGAAATAGATGTTTGTGTACTAACAACTTTATACCTATAGCTATAAATATTCCTACATATAACAACCTATATGTATATTAAATTCAATGAGTTCATTCTGATGTCTCCAACTGTAATCCATTTTCACATGGTTCATGCTAACTCTCTTCTTTCTTATCTGTAATCTCCTACTTCAACAGTAAGAAATATACCTCTCAACATTTGTCATCCATTTATTTAACTGTTCATATGCAGTTTACATGCATGGTGATCCCAGAAGGAATAATCCACGCTCCTACAGGAAACAAGATCACCAAGTGCGGTTCAGTATGTATGAACAATTCCTTTTACCTTTAGTCTTACAGACTATAGTTGTTTCTAAAGTTCCTTAGGTAGGCCCCTTTCTCCCTGAGCCTTCAGTACGGTTGTCTCCTATGCTTATAATACACTCAGATAGCTTTGTCACATTTTTCATTTCATCCTTTAATTCTCTGATCTCCTAAATTATTTTTTTTAATTCGTGTACACTTAAATTTACTCTTTGTGCTGTAAATTTCTATAGATTTAGAAAAATGTGTAGTATCACATATAGACTACTGCAGTATCATACAGAATAATTTCACTGCCCTAAAAAATCCCCTGTACTTTGCTTGTTGAAAGTAGGACATTTTCCCATCCTCTCCAGAACCCGTGGACCTCACCATCTACATTATTTGGACCTCACCATTTACATTATTACTGTCACATAATTAGAATCATCAAGTATGTAAGATTGACTTCTTTCATTTAACAGTAGCATTTGCTATTGATCTATATCTCTGCCTGGCTTCATAGCACATTCCTTTTTATCGCAGAATAGTATTCTGCAATGCAGCTTGGTTACTTACCAAGTGAGGGGTATCTTGGTTTTGGTGATTATGTGTGAAGCTTCCACATATACTGCAGGGTATTGTTGTGCATCATGGAGATATGGGTTTCCAATCAACTGGATAAGTATCAAGGAGCACAGTTACTAGATCAGTGATAAAACTATGCTTAGTGGGGCGCCTGGGTGGCTCAGTGGGTTAAGCCTCTGCCTTCGGCTCAGGTCATGATCTCAGGTCCTGGAATTGAGCCCTGTTTCGGGCTCTCTGTGCAGCGGGGAGCCTGCTTCCCCATCTCTCTCTCTCTCTGCCTGCTTGTGATCAAATAAATGTCAAATAAATGACTAAAATCTTAAAAAAAAATCTATAAAGTAGACCAAGACTTTGTCTTTAAAAAAAAAAAAACAAACTATCCTTAGCTTTTTTTTTTTTTTAAGATTTTATTTATTTACTTGACAGAGAGGATCACAAGTAGGCAGAGAGGCAGGCAGAGAGAGAATGGAGGAAGCAGGCTCCCTGACGAGCAGAGAGCCCAATGCGGGACTCGATCCCAGGACCCTGAGATCATGACCTGAGCCGAAGGCAGTGGCTTAACCCACTGAGCCACCCAGGCACCCTATCCTTAGCTTTTTTAAAAAAATGCCAAACTGATGTTGAGAGTGATTGTACCAATTTGCATTTTTACCAGCCACGAAGTAAAGTTCCTGTTGTTTTGTGTATTCCTTAACAATTGTTAGAGTTTTTTCATTTTATTTCAGCCATTCTAATAAGCATGAGGTTTCCAGTTGTTTTAATCTGAATCTCCATAATTAAAAGATGATTTTGTGCATATTTACATATGTTTATTTTCCATCTGGGTGTCTTCTGTGATGAGGTATCATTTTAGATCTTTTGTCTATTTTATTTTATTTTTTATTTTTTTTAAAGATTTTATTTATTTATTTGACACAGAGAAAGAGAGATCACAAGTAGGCAGAGAGGCAGGCAGAGAGAGAGGGGGAAGCAGCCTTCCCGCCGAGCAGACAGCCAGCTCGATCCCAGGACTTGATCATGACTTGAGCCGAAGGCAGAGACTTTAACCCACTGAGCCACCGAGGTGCCTCTCTTTTGTCTATTTTAAAATAGTTTTTTTTTTTTTTTGCTCTTGGTGGTACATACAAACTCATCACCAAACTCAAGGCCAAGCAAATTTTTCCCTGTGTGTTCTTCTGGAAATTTTATAGCTTTGCATTTTACATTAGTGTTTGGTACATTTTGAGTGAATTTTGGTCAAGGTCTATATCTGGAGTTATATATTTGCATATGGATGTTCCAACACTGTTTGCGGAGAGGACTATCCTTGCTCCACTGCATTGCCTCTGCTCCTTTGTCAAATATCAAATGACTGTATTTGTGTGAGTCTATTTCTGGATTCTCTCTTCCTGTCCATTAATCTATGTGTCTGTTCTTGCACCAATACCACCATTTCTTGAATATTGTAGTTTTATACTAAGTCTTAAAATTGGATTGTATGAGTCCTACAACTCACTTCAATATTGTATTGGCTATTCTAGGTCTTATATCTTTCCATATGCATTTTAGAATTCATATCAATAAATGCAAAATATCTCACTGTACTTTTAGTTGGAATTATGTTAAATATGACAATCAAATTTGGGAAAATTGACATTAAGTCTTTCAATCAATGAACATAGAATATCTTTTCATTACTTTATATATCTGATTTCTTTCATTGTAATTTTCCACATACAGAAGGCTTGTATATATTGTTAGATTTAGACCTTATTATGTTAATTTTAGGTGCTATTACAAATATGTATTATAAATGTAAATTAATTATTTTTATAACTTCTAACTTCAGTTATTTGAATGCCATTGCTTTTATCTAGGAAAGCAATTTATTTTTGTATTCTGTGACTTTGCTGTGCTCATTTATCCATTCAAGAAGTTTTCTGGTAAAATCTTTGGGATTTTCTAGATAGACACTTACGTCATCTGTGAATAAAGACAGTTTTCTTTCTTTCCTTCATGACTTCTTAACATCAGAAAATTAAGAAGTCTGAGAATGTAATAGAAAAACACAAAAGATCCTTTTTAAATTCTTTCTTATATTTCCTTTGGAGTCCTTTTTCTTCAAAAATTCAGCACAAGTACAGTTAAGCTTTCCTCCGTACTAGGTACATTGCAAAAAGAGGAAAAAGTTGTCATATATTTACTTACAGAGGGTCGTGATGTATTTACTTATATTTACATATATTTATTTAAGAAACATTTCTTAAACAGAAATTTCTCTTTTTTAAAAAAAGATTTTATTTATTCGGGAGAGAGAGAGTGAGAGAACAGGAGCGAGGGGAGGAGCAGAGGAAGAGAGAGAAGCTGACTCCCTGCTAAGCCCAACATGGGGCTTGATCCCTGGACTCCAGGATCATGAGCTGAGCCTAAGGCAGTCACTTAACTGACTGAGCCACCCAAGTGCCCCTTAAACAGAAATTTCTAAGGAGGAAATGAAAATTAAACATGTCATCAGTATTCCAGATTTGGTTCAATATTCCAAATCCTGCCCTTCGATGGACTAACAGCTATATCTTTGTAATATAATTTTAACTCAAAAATTCTTACAAAAGATAATTATCGTTTCTGTTTTTAAGAACAAAATTGGACATTATTAATGTAAGTATTTGTATACCTATAATCCAGTCATAGAACATTCCTTTTTCAAGGGCAAAGCAATAATCTCTGGTGTGTTATGCTCTAGCTTCCAGTTGTTGACTCCTTCAGGAATGTGCAAGTAGATTCTTGCAGTGAAATTAATGTATAACCATTACACAAAGACATGCTGATTACACACTGATAGCATATTGATTACCGATCTAAGCAGAAGAGGAATGGCTATCACCACCCCAAACATGAATTGAGCCATTAGGTGGATTGCAACAAGCTAAAATAAGATCCACAAATACTGACCTGAAATGTACAGAAATTAATTTAATAGCAAACCAGACTAAGATAACATGGGCAACTAAATGCATCAGCAGTCTGAATTTCCAACTGCAAGCAGTAGCAATATAAGAATTCCTTACTGTGAGGGGCGCCTGTGTGGCTCAGTCCTTGAGCATCTGCCTTCAGCTCAGATCATGATCCCAGGGTCCCAGGATGGAGCTGGCATTAGGCTCCCTGCTCAGTGGGAGGCCTACTTCTCCCTCTCCCACTCCCCCTGCTTGTGTTCCTGCTCCTGCTGTTTTATCTCTCTCTCTCTGTCAAATAGTCTTTTTAAAAATATTCCTTACTGTGGAACAAATAACTTAGCAAGTTAGGATTCATTTAGGCAAAGTTGCATTTACTCATTTTGCATAAATGCATGCATTGTATGCAAAGCATTGTGACAAATTAAGAGACTGTGGTTAAAAGATAGAAATAAATGCATTTGGCTTTTGCCTTCTTAATTGTATTAGACTCCTAGGTCAAGCCTTAGTAATTTGGAGGGACTGGCTTCAATAGAAAAAGAACTTTACTTGATAGGAATGTCTTGTGTCATAAGGGTGACAGGGAAAAAGAGCCCCAGGAAGCCTTTATGCCAGGAAGGCATAAACCAGGGCACTGAAGAATACAGCAGATTCCCTCTCTGCCTGTCATCTTTGACTTCCTCGTATATACATTTTAAGCTGTCTTACATTCAGACCTGCCTTTCTGCTCTCCTGTTTACATAATAAAAAATAGTTGTCCATTTACAAATTCAACAAACATTTATGGAATGTTCATCATTCCAATCCTTGAGTTGTTGTTTTTTTGTTTTTTTTTTTAAGATATATTTATTTACTTGAAAGAGAGAGTGTGTGAGCCCAGAGAGGGTCAGGGAAGAGGGAGAGAAAATTTCAGCAGACTCCACACAGTGTAGAGCTCAACGTAGGGCTCAATCACATAACCCTGAGGTCATGACCTGAGCCAAAATCAAGAGTCAGATGCTTAAGCAACTGTGCCATGCGGCACTCCTCCAAGCCTTGTTTTACATACTTGAGTACAGACAGCAATGAAGAAGGACAGAACACCTACCCTCATTGAGCTCATTACCCTAGTGTATAGACACAGGCAATAAACAATAAACATCAAAAATAAAATATCAGTAAAACGTTAATAAGTGTTAAGTGCCAAAAGGAGACCACGTGGCCTGCAAATAGGGAAGGGCATTTACATCAGCATAGGCCTCATCGATAGGATAACATTTGCAGAAAGACTGGAGGAAGTGTGAGATTTGGTCATGTAGATATCTGGAGGAAGAACGTCATGGGCAGAGGGAATGATCTGGGTAAAAGTCTCCAGGGGGAGTGTGCTCTAGGTGTATGAAAGCTAGTGTGCCTGGAACAGAACTGAAGGATCAAGAGGTGCCAGCCGAGAGATCACAGGCCCACAGGTCCTGTGGAACTTTGCAGATTATTTTAAGGACTGGTTCTTTTTTCCTTGAGGACAATGGAGTTATGAGAGGCTTTGAGGAAATGAATGACATGATTTAATTTCAGGGTTGGATCTTACTGTCTGAGCTATGTGGAGATGGATAAATAAATCCAGCAGTCTCTCTCCTACTTCTTCTCAGGCTCTGTGAGGTCCCATACCCACCCCAGGCCAGGCCGATGGTTGCTTCCCAAGGAGCTGTGCCTCAGTAAGTGAGGCCAGCTTGCCTGGGGGCATATTGGCTTCCTCAGGAACCTGTGCCTGAGAGATGGGGCAGTGGGGTGGGAGAGGTTTTCAGGAAGTGAGGAGCAGTTAGAGGAAAGAGTGTGAAGAGGCTGGAAACCTATTAGTTGCTCACTTCGTGTCAGTTACCAACTAACAGAATAAAATGTGTTCATAAAGATTTTCTCCCCATATTACCTGTAGTAAGAGGGGTATTGGTAAATATGAAGGGAGGTTAGAAGGAGGCAAAAATCACTTTTATGTGGGTCGTTAAAACATTTGAACTTGAAAGACAGCTTGGATTTGGCCATCTGGGGATGGGGGCGGAGGTAGGGGTGGAAGAAGAGGTCATTTAATATAGAGAAAACATTATGTGCAAGAAGCCCTGAATGTTTCCTCCCCCAGGCAGGGGAAGGTAAAATAGAGCAAGACAGTATTTTATGCACAAATGATGCATGAGTTTACTCAGGAGACTGCGAAAGTGCTCAACAATAATGGGAAATTGTCTTAGCAAACACATCCTCCTTTTGCTTGTGCACCCCAACAAATAATAAGGTGAAAAGGTATTAGAACAAATGTTAATGCAAACCACAGAATTTGTATGAATATGATTGTTGCACAGTGCTCCTCTATTAGGAAGTCTATAGACACATTGATTAAAGCAGTAGGAAATTTTCTTCCCTAAACTTCTTCCCTTTGGATATTTAAACTTGAACAGTAGTGCTGGTGAAATACTATGGTCCAAATTCCCTAAGAAATACCAGAAGCACTTAACAAAATGATCTATTTTAAGCCAGAGAGGAATCATCTGGGTGATTAAAATCTATGGAATCCTGAACTTGTTTCCTCAAGCTATTATTCCAAAATACAGTTCTGTTTACTTATTTTAACTTTCTTTTGACCTCCCAAAGACTCTGTAGTACTTTTTTTTTTTTTTTTGGCTAAAAATAATTAATATTCTCTTCCATGGAGGGATATTGAAATTCTAAAGAACGGTTATCTTTTTAGGTCTTCTATTTTGAACAAAATATGTAAAATGTTCGACCTCAGGATTTTCTGTCAAAATTAGACAGGGATTTCTTTTTCTTCCTTCCTTCCTTCCTTCCTTCCTTCCTCTCTTTCTTTCTGTCTTTCTCCCTCCCCTTCTTTTCTTTCTTTTCTTCTTTCTTTCTTCCCTTTTCTTTGCCTTCTTTCCTTCCTTCCTTCCTTCCTTCCTTTTTCTCTCCTTCCCTCTCTTCCTTTCTTTCTTTCAATTTTTTTTAAAGTCTGAGTTTATTTCTTAATGTATATTTAAGTAGGTTATCATATGGGAAATATCATTAATCCATTAGGGGATACAATGAAGCTAAGGACTATTTGTGAAAGACAATCCCATATGCAACATTTTTTCCCACCATTTCTTCATTCAAACTCAAAGTCTCAAAACTAATTATAAATATAAAACTGTTTTATAATGTGTCATCCTGGCTATTCATTCATTCATTTGTTCATTCAAATTCAAAGATCCTTCCTCATTAAACTTATGTTCAAGAGAGAAGATAGCAAATAAATGTAAAATATGTAAATAAATTAAAGTAATTGCAAATGTTGAGACATGCTATAAAGAAAATAATGTAAGATAATGAAATCAGGAATACTGTGCAATGGATGGACTAATTTAGATTAGGAGGACAGTCAGGAACAGCATTTCTAAGGAGATAATGCTGATTTGAGACTTGAATGATGAGAAAGAGCTAGTCTTGCAAAGAGGTGGGTGAAGAACCCTCCAGATAGAGAGTATAGTCAAGTCAGCCCCTGAAGTTAATGAGTATGATGTATTGAAGAGTCAGAGAAAGGGCTTGAATAGTGTTGTCATAGTGCACATAATATAATACCTGAAAGATATCCTATTTCAGATATTGTGAATAATTTGTGATATCCCTTTTAACTAGGCCACCATGTAAAATCACACCCTGGGGACAGATGTGAATTTCAGGGATAAAAACATATTCCCAATATAAAAGGGGGGAAAATGGGAAAATGGCAGATGGAGTTCATCTCAATCATTCATTTAATTCAAAAACCAAGAGAAAGATTTTAAGAATAAGTATCTAAGTTGACATGTGGAAGATGTAAAAGAAGTTCCAAATTTTATGAAAAAATACCTGGCTAGAGCTTATCTTCTTTAATAATAAATAATCAGAATAAAAAAATGTATGGGCTTTTTACAAGGTTCTGTATCAAAAAACATGGAGAACATAGTAAATGAGGCAGAGAATAAAGAAATGTTTCAAAATGTTTTAAGATTAACAGAAATGCCTCTATTTCTAGGAAGATTAAATAAATGCACTATGCCTTATTTCTCCTGCTACATTCAACTAAACCTTCTAGACATTTTACATTTTTTAAAGCCTAAGAAGAAGAGTGGGGAAAAACAGAAGGAAGACTGGCTAGGAGTCATGGGAGCTGAGAACAACACCAGCATGTATTCCTGGGTTTTCTTTGTATCTCCTATATCGTAGGCGTGGAGCTGAAGAAGCTAGCTCCTGAGAAATGCTAATGGGCATAGATACACACATACACACATAGACTCACACAGGCACATAAATACGCACACATCCTAACAAAAACATGTTCTCTCTAACCAAATGACCAGAAGGGAAAACCTAACAAGACAAAGTATTTTAGACAATAATCTTTCTGCTCTAGCCATACACTGCAGAAAAACTGTGACTCCATCTCCCCTTCCTGTCAGCAAAGGCTCAAAATGGAGTCTAGACTTCCTTACTCATCAGACTGTAACAAGGCTCCCCAGCTGGATTAGAGGACACTAGAAATGATTTCATGTGAACAACAGAAAGAATAAACTAAAAAAAAAAAAAAAAAAAAAAGTAAAGAAAGTTAACAATATTTTAAGGATCTTCGGGATCCTTGGGACTATAACAAAAAATTGAATGTACATGTCTTTGGAGTTCTAGATGGAGAGAAAAAAGTTGGCAGGGATGAAAAAGTAGTCAAAGAAACAGTGACTCAGCTTCCTGGTTTGTGAGGTTATGAATCTAGAGATTCAAGAAACTGAGAAAACCCCAGAAAAGAAACCCAATGAAATGAAGACCGAGAAATGTCATAGCCAAATTTCTACACTTGATCTTAGCCAAAAGACCGAGAAGCGATACCTAAAGAAAAACAAAAACCAAAAACCCTTCAAAACAGTTAGGGAGAAATGATATCTGCCTTATAGAGGGGTTATAATTCAAGTGACAGCAGATTTCTCAGGATAAACCTTGGATGCCAGAAGTAAGTGGCACATTTTTCAAGTCCTAAAAGAAAAGAACTGTCTGCCTAGAATCCTATAACTAGCAAAAATATCCTATAGGGATGAAGGGGAAATCAAGACATTCTCAGATAATGAATAACTAAGAATTTGTCCCCAGAAGACTAAGCATAAGGTGGCTAAAGGGAGGTCTCTGAACAGAAAAATAAACAAGCAAACAAATAAATAAATGAAAGAAACTTCTTGTAATCTCAGGAAAAAAGAATGTGGTGAGCAAAAATATGGTTGAATACAATTGATTTTCCATCTTGAGTTTCTAAAATGTGCTTGACAAGTTGAGCAAAAATCTTAACACTGATATGATTCTAAATGTATGTAGAAGAATAATTTTAAAAACTATATCATGAACACAGTTTTGTAGGTAAAGACAAGAGTACTTCAAAATTATTTGCAAAATTTAAAAACAATATAATAGTTTTTAAAAAGTTTGAAGTTTTTTAAACTTTTAAAGTTTAAAAAAACTTTTAAAGTTTAAAAAAACTTATAAAAGTTTTAAAAAAGAATGAGTTCATCCCATTTCAAGACTTCTTATATATCTATAGGTAACAAAACTGTGTGGTATCAGTGAAGAGATACATGGATTAATGCAACAGGATAAACAACCCAGAAAGAGATTCATACAAAGATACTCAACTGATTTCTGAAAAAGATGCAAAACCAATTCAATGGAAGAAATATAATCTTTTCAGTAATTGATACTAGAGCAGTTAGCCATCCACAGGTTTAAAACAAAGAACCCTGCTTAAGTTTTATCCCTTAGACTAAAATTATCTTAAACTAGATCATAGACTAAAATGTAAAACATACCTTTAAGGCTACACAAAGAATTCTTAGCCTTGATAGCAAAAGTACAATCCATAAGAGGACAAATTAATGAACAGAACCTCATCAAAACGCAAACTTTTCTTTGTAAAGTGCCTTGTTAAAGAATGAAAAGTTAGCTTACAGGCTGTGTGAAAATATTTGTAAATGACATTGTTGATAAAGCACTAGCATATAGAATACAGATCAAACTCACAACACTCAACATTAAATAAAGAGCCCGATTAAAAATGTGCAAAAGATATGAACAGACATTTCACTGACGAGGACATACAGATGGCAAATGATCACAGGAAAAAGTGTTCATTAGTCATTAGGAAAATGTCACTCCACAGGGAGATACCAATACACTACTCACCACCCAGAATGACTTGAGATAAAAAATAATGGCAGATTATAGTCAGAAGATCTGGAAAGCTGGATCAGCCCTGCATTGCTCATGGGAATAGAAAATGATATAACCACTTTGAAACAGTTTTGTAGTTTCTTTAAAAGCTGGACGTAGTCCTACACTGTGTTCCAGTAATTACATTCTTGGGCATTTATCTGGGAGAAATGAGAACTAATGTTTCTACCAAAGTCTGTAAATGACTGTTTATAGCAGTTTTATTTATTATAACTCCAAACTGAATGTCCTTCGGTGGGTGAATGATTACTAAAAGAAGAACAGGAAAGTTTGTGCATAGATGAGAACAACAGCAAGCAGTAAAGCAGAGTAAGACAGAGTAACATCGAAATGGGTACTTAAAACATCCAACCTCATTAGGTGGGGAAGCCGGGTGGAGACAGCCAGGCTGGAGTCCTGATGGAGAGTCCTAAGGGGAGCGTCCTCCCCTAAGGTGAGACATCCAGCTGACCATCCCCATAAAGGCCATATTTATAGGCCAAATGACAGGGTTTGAAGTTAAACATTTGTTTGCCTGTGGATAAACATGTTATCATGTCTTAATATATTGAAGGAGCCCGGGGCAGGTTTGTTTGCCTCCCCTCCAGGACTCTATTTGGGGAGATAGGCAGCCCAGCTTGGAGCTGAAAGGATGGAAGGCAAAATTTTTAGTTCTTGGAGTCCAAACCAGAAGGGCAAATTCTGACCCGGAGGCTGGCCAATGTCAATTAACCAAGCTCTTGAGGTCCCTCACGCATCACAAGTCTCACAAACAGCATTCTTGAGCATGTCTGCACACGTGCAGGCGTGCAGGTCAGGGTGGTCCGTTACGCAGGACAAAGCACAGAAACCTCCATCCATAGAGTATAGCATCTGACTCTTGGTTTGGGCTCAAGTCAGGATCTCAGGATCTCCCATCCCTGTTGGGCTCCACACCTAGTGCGGATTCTTCTTTGAGAGTCTCTTCCTCTCCCTTTGCCCCTCCCCGGTTCACACATACTCTCTCTTACTACAATAAATAAATAAATCTCTAAAAAAGAAAAAGGAAATAGTGGCTTTACACTCAAAATTCAAGAAAAAATTGGACCTTTTGAAAAAAATTAAGATCAAATGAATATGAAATTGGAAACTGAAGAATGTCAAAAGGCGAGAAATACTTTAAAAACAGTAAGATGTAGTCAGAGAAATAAAATCATCAGCAGAAGCAGTTAAATAGCAGGATCAACCCTTCATTAAGGAATGTAGAGAATCGTGATAGAAATGGCAGCCATGAAAATGTACCTTTCAGACCTCCACCTGCAGGGAATGTAACTAACCAGGGACCCCCTTTGCGAGACCAGGAAAGCTAGTGCTAGGTATGTGAGGCTATGCTGCCGATGGGCTGCTTCAAGCCAATGATGAAGCACGGAGGAAGACACAGAGCTTCTGAATTCGTCTTTCCCAGCAGCCTTGTCAAAGCTGCTTTGGACTGTGTACATTCTAGAATGCTTCCATTAAATCTTCCTTCCCTCTCCTTCACTGGGCGTCAGCCTTGCCTCGTGATCTGACAGCTTTCCCCTTCTTACCAAACCCTCTCTCTATGTTCTCTCCTATAATGTTTTCCTTCATAAAAATATTTGGACTTGAAATCATATCCTGTCTTCTGCTCCTTGGAAGACCTGAACTAACACAAAAAATCTACCAAGACTTTGAGGCCCTAGACAGTCAGTACAGGACTGGAGTACAGTACATATACGCAGAAAACAGAGACTGAAAACAGGGATAAAAAGAAATTCCGGACTGGAAAATAAGTCACCCACCCCTGACTGATACATCCCCTGACTGATACAAAGAATGCTGGCAACCAGATCCTCGTCCCTCAGACAGAGGACCTCAGGACTCTTTTCTGGATCGGCTGAACAACTCTGAAGAAAAGATGTTACGTACTGATGCTGAAGATGTGCTCAGCAATATGGCTTTCCCTGCCTACAGTCAACAAGCCCTGCTAAATTTCCAGTCAGTTTCTCGTAGCTTGTTTTTAAATACAAACGGATTAAGTACCACCAGCTATTGGGGGGAAACCTCCAAGGAAGAAAGATATTGAAAGGAATAAATGGAGCAAACTAGATATATAAAGCGGTATACGGATATTAGATATATACAGAGACTACAAACAGGGAAAAAAACACATAAAAGAAAAACAAATAAGAATCCTCAAAGATTGGTGCACCTGGGTGACTCGGTTAAGTGTCTACCTTTGGCTCAGGTCATGATCCTGGGGTCCTGGATCGAGCCCCATGTCTAGCTCCCTGCTCAGTGGGGAGTCTGCTTCTCTCTATCCTTCTGACCCTACCCTCTCATGCTCTTGGGCTCTCTCTCTCAAATGAATAAATTTTTAAAAATTTTAAAGAAGTAAAAGAATCCTTAAAGATAGGTGTGACACTGCTTCTATAAAACAAAAAACGGGATACTAACTATTAAAATAAGTAACTAGAAATCAAAAGAAAGCTCTTGGGAAATAAAAGAAAAATACTTGCAAGGAAATTGGTTTTAAAATGGGAAGATGACGTCAGAAATGTTTTCTAGAAGGTAGAACAAAAAAAAAGGAAGGAAATGGAAAATGAGAGAAAAGAATGAGAAAAAATTCTTAGGATTGTTTTAAGAGTAAGTTTAAAAGAGAGATGAGAGAAAAGTAGAGGGCAAGACATGATTAAATAAATAGCACAAGTGTAATTTTCCAGAACTGAGAGACACACTGAAAACTGAAACTCTTCACAAGGTACCCAGCATGAGGAATAATGGGAGAGGAGAGTGGTAAACAGCACACCTGGGGACATCGTTGTGAAATTCCTACAACCAGCAAGAGAATATCTTAAATCTTCCAGATACAGAACCATCGAATCCTATCATTTTATTAATGCTTAAAATATTCCAGTGGGAGGTAATATATGACAAATGAAAAATGGAAAGCTATGGCATAAAGAGAAGGGATTCTTCAAATGCAGAGAGGGTTCATGAATCATTTGATGTGTTTTGTAAGTTTTTGTACAAATATGCATTGGTCTCAGGAGAGTCAGAGCTTTCAGAAGCTTCCCCAGTGAGCCCGTGGTGGATGAATGGATTCACGGATAGATTCAGGGATGGATGGATGGATGGGTGGGTGGATGGATACATAGATAGACCCGGAGACAGATAGACACAAGTGAAGGACCACAGTTAGAAAATAAGAATATCCTTCAAATTATCCATCTCTAAGACTTTTATTATTTGATTTTTACTTTTTAACTCAAATATATCATTTGGGTTTTCCTGGATATTACTAAAGCTAGAGAAAATATTATTAAGATCTCACTTATGCAAGGAGCTTAATCTGACAATGTCTTCTCTTGGTAACACTCTCAGAAATACACATATTACAGTTGGAGAGTTTTAGAGCTGAACTAAGCATATGATAATACTAATAATCACTGGCATTGTTTTTATGGTAGTGTTTATAAATCACATTCAGAATCATGACCTTATGTGTGCCTTCAACAATCTTTTGAGTTATGTAATCCAGGTTTTCTCACTACATTTAATTTACAATGTTTCACATGTTCTAAAAAGAAATTCTACAGAAAAGTAGTCTGCAAAGAATGGCCACAAAAAAGTGTCCTAATCATTAATAAATTTATCATAAATTTGTCATAATCATTAAAAATAAGTTTAAGTCAATGTTCATCATGGGAAGGGTAATGAAATTATGTGTTCCTCATGTTTATATGAATCTGAATTACTAACACTTGATTGAAGACCTAACAGTAATGACTCAGTGACATTGATAGAAGCAGATATTATTTTTAACCATACTTTCTGAAGAAGTGAAGTTGTTTCCCTAAAAAAAGCCCTTTTTTTAAAATACACATAGTTTTCTTTTATGGATCACAAAACAGCCCATGCTCTTTTTAGAAAACTTGGAACTTAACACACAAGACAACATAAAAATCACCCATAATTCCCCATCCAGAAATAGCAATGATTAAGATGTTTATATATTATTTTTCCAATTTTTTTCTATGCCTACAAAAGAATATTATCAAATCATGTACCTATTAACCAGCTTTAATAAATTTAAACATGTCAGTGAGAAGATTTCCAGGACATACTGTACACTATCCTGCTAAGTAAACATAATTGAATATATTACAAACTTCTCTTGGTATTTCTGAGTTCTGGTTGCAAGTCCCAATTGTTGCCTAGTGACATTCTCAGGATCTGCTGAGAGATGTCGATTCCTTACCCTGGCGTTCTACAGTTCCTCACACTCTTTCTTTTTAAACACCCGACTGTGATTTTGTTTTGTATGACTTGTTTTCTCATGAATGACCAACATTAACTAGTATTTTTGCTGCCCTAAGAGTACTAATCCCATGTCGTGTCTGTTTCTAATTGAATGCTTTTAATTTGCTGTGTACTAGGAAACCCCGTAACTAAGTTTATTAATAATCATACCTCCACCCAAAGCAGCAAGGATAGCTAGCATATTTTGGAACACTTATTTCACTCCAGGCAATTACTGTGGTAAGTGCTTTTAATCTTCATAACAACTGATTGGGAAACTGTAGATTAGGCAGATATTAAGTAATTTGCCCAAATTCACACAAGAGTACTGACGTGAAGTAGAATTGATAGGACTGACATCTGGAGGAGGCAAATTGTATGGGGGTTTTAAGCCCGCATGATTGGTGGAATGGTTGTACTAATACCGAGAACCAGGAGTATGCACCCTTAGTGGAAGATGAGATGATTTTAGGGTACACCCTAAAGGATTTTAAGCATAAAGATGTGGACAAGAACATTAACAATACTGAATTACATAGTGAGCTTCATTTAGCTCCAGTTTTTCTGATTATGTCTGGGAGAAAGTCTCAATGCGTGCTAATATGTTTTTAATACCTTACTAAAACTCGCTAGCATATTTTTTGATCCAAAGGGAACAGGCTTTGGAGATACAGCTTTTGACAGACAGTAGTATCTGATTATAATCATATTTTTCTGATTATTTATTTACTTCATCATTTATTTATATTGGATAAGGCCAACTTAAAGAAGTTTAATAATGATGTCATCTTTGTGGATGTGAGATTTTTCTTTTTAAATAAAATTATTTAAACGTTAAAAGTTGAGTTGATTTTTTCCCATTAAATAATAACAGACGTCTGTAGATATGGCAGAACAAAACCATGAGTGTGTCATATAAATTATTAAATATAAAAATATGTGTCTAGTGGGAGAAAAAATATCATCAAAGAGGATAATCTGGTTCATACTAGGTCCCAAGAGTTAAATTTTCAGTAATTTTGTGAGCAAGTTGTTAAACATAGCCATTAGATTATACAAATTTACCATTAAGTAAGTTATAGTAAAAATAATGGTAATAAATCCTCAAAACTCATCACTTCCTATCTTGCCACATTTTACTATTTTCTTTGTTCTTATAGTTATTTATGGGTACTGTGTCTGTAGGTTGGAAATATAATCTAATGGTGTCTTACTGTGCACTTCTTCCCAGGTCCATGTTCAGTAAATTCCTGGTGGTAGTTCAGAATGGACCATAGTGGGAGTATTTACAGTATAGAAATTGGCAAAAGCTATAGACTAGAATTTTTTCCTCCTGGAGAGGTAGTTGTTAGCCACTTACCAGCACACCACTGGATATGAGAGTAAATGGAAATGAATTTCCATGTCCCTGGCCAATGATTCCTGGTGACATACTTTTAGTTGCTAGAGGAAGCCTTCCTTGAAAAGGAATAGATGGTAAGTAATAGAGAACACCTTGACCAGAGACAGTAGGGAGCTGTTGATCATTTTACATGAACACTTTGTGAATGAGAAATTCTGCCTCCTGTCTCTGAAAGAGGCATAGAGAATATATCTTCTAAATTTTTTTCCTTGGGAAAACTAAATCCGTCCTACTTTTGTTTATATTATTTTAATTAAATTGTGTTTCAATAATTTCTTGACAAGTAGTATTCTTTGAAATTTAGTTACTTTCCTCAGTGATGTGAACTTATTCTTAAAATCCATAAAATGTAAAAGAAGCCAAAGTAGAGTGATAAAAATGTCAGTTGTAGTAACAGAATTTATGGCTTTGGTTTTAATACGAGGAGTGTTTTGAAAATATCTTGTCTCTTATCTTGTGCACACAGTGGCTCTTATTCAGCTGAGGAAGAGGTTAAGTGAGAAATGAGTTGGCTCGCCAAGGATACATTTGTCCCACCCACCGTCAGCCCCCAACACACATATATACTTACACACACATACTCTGATGTTAATTTGATTTGAAAAAATATCAGGAAACATCATCATCAATTTCTCCTCTTGCAAAAGTGATTATTCTTGCTTGACTGCCCTCTGCTGGAATTCCTGAAATATACACTTTGCCTCTACTTACAGGGACACGTTGTAGGCGGCATGTAACTTAATAACGTGAGCAATCTTTGCAAGGCGTATTATGTGCAGAAGCCCAGGTATGCAAGATTAGAAATAAAACTGAGTTAAGCATTAAATGCAGTGGTCAAGTGTTGATTTAATTAGCCATGAAAAATAGCCAGGTTTTGAATGGATCAAAGAAAACAATTATACATAATGGGTGAGCTGAAAACAATTGACTATTACTGAAAAAGAGGAATGCTTTAATTAAACTAAAAGATATACCTAATGTTAAATGAGGTGGCTACAAAAGCTCCCCAAATAAAACTGCTTAACTGCTGAGTATAATATGAGAGATCAGAAGGAGTGTTTAAATATACCTAATAAAAAAATACAACCTTATTAAAATTGTATTGCTATTATTTAAAACTATAGTGAGCCTTTGTTCTGTAAGCAAAGCCCCAACATTTAAGAATATTTGTTTACTTGTTTAAAATATTTAGGTTTCTCATTTAATATTAATTCCGATGCAAAGGTACTGCTTTTGTGCGCTTAACAGGAATATCATTTTGTACTATTTAGAGAAAAATTATTTTAAAGAGAATAGTGATTGTGGCATATCAGACCTTATCAGGTACTAGTTGAGCATATACTTATCTGTGCATTTGTAGAGCTTTCCAAAGTTACAGGAACACAGATCGATTGCCAAATGGGTTAAGTTGGTGGTAGAATTGACACCGGAATTCACAATTGAACGTATCCACGTGGACTGGTTTTACTATAAAGATCAAATCCCTCACCTAAGAAATTTGAGCTCCTAGACAGAACAGACTCCTATCAGGACATTTGCTGTTCAAAGAGAGAGCCTTTATTTCTCTCACCCTATTCCTTCTGTGTTGTTGTCAATATAAGAAATAAACAAGGTGATTAGAGAGCTGCACGAGAAGAGAGAATGAGAAAAATCAGAAAATGAACAGGAAGAAGACAAAAGATTCTTTCTCTCCACACACCATTTTGTTTGACTCTTGTCCCTCCTGTGGGTTAGACTCTGTGAAGTTAAGCTTGTAAAAAGCCAAGTTTTCCAAGTTCAAAACATGGACTCTGCATCACTGCACATTATGGTTTAATGTACAATAAGGCCAGGACCTTCTTGGAAACAATGCTAATCAAGTGGTTATGGATGTTAATTCTTTTGCAGTAAAAACTGACAATGATACAAGTAAGTCATTTCTCCTATTGTGAAAATGACAGTTATGTACTTTATGTACTTTAAACTCATCAGCAGAGGGAAAGAAGGAGATTATAGGGACTCGTTCACTTCAAAAGACTAAATGCACTCTGTTCTACCGCTCCCCCTACCACTGATCACACACCGAGTAGATTTCTTTTCTTTTTTCTCTCTCTCTTTTTTTTTTTTTAAGATTTTGTTTATTTATTTGACAGACAGAGATCATGAGTAGGCAGAGAGCAGGCGGTGGGGCGGTGGGGAGGAAGCAGTCTCCTTGCTGAGCAGACAGCCCGATGTGGGGCTCGATCCCAGGACCCTGGGATCATGACCTGAGCCAAAGGCAGAGGCTTTAACCTACTGAGCCACCCAGGCGCCCCACCGAGTAGGTTTCTGATACTGATTTGCAAGGAAAATCTGAAGGCAGAGTGGGATAGTAGACATGGAATTTGATTTCACTTTCTGAGTGTCATAAGGTGAATTCGGTCATTGAATTTTGAATGGGACCAACCAATCCAACCCTTGTCAGAGAAAGATTGTATAAAAAGTCATAATATAAATGGGAAAAAATTCATATTTCTTTGGAAAGTTTGTGTGTGCTCACCTCTTTTGGAATTATACATTCATATTGGAGGTTAAAAGTATTAAAATACTGTGTAATCTGATGTTATTCTGAATGAAGAAGTAAACCCTATTTTATTCATAGGAGAAGTATTAGTAGAGCATAATTATAACAAATAACTACAAAATATTGCATTTTTAAATGTTCTGTCATCACTGTGCTAAGCGTTTTACTAGCATTATATCACTGACTTTTTTAAAAACACCACTTTGGCGTAGCTACTTAATCACGCCCATATTACAGATTGGAAAATTCAGGCTCAGAGGCCTAAGGTCACAGAGACACTATGTATAAACCCAGAATTCTCATCCTGGTATTTCCGACTCTGAGGGCAACGTTCTCAAACACCTGGTGCATCAGGGATAGGTTCATTCCATCTTTGAAAAGTCCTGCAGTGCCCTTCCGGGTCATTCTCCTGGTTCTGAGTAAGGCATCACGTACTTGGGAACTGAAGGTTCTCCATTTCTTTTAAAAACTGAAAGCAACCACCTACGACATTTCTAGATTACTGATCCTCAAAGAATTTTAAGAAATTCTACACAATACTAAAGCATGATGGAAGAGAATTTTCATCCTCTTTGGATAAATTTCCGTTGTCTACGGGCCATCATCTTTGTTCGTGTTTCCAGAAACCTATTCTGGGGAAGTGATCTGACAGACAGCCTGCTCCCAGAGCAGCACGGCCCTTTCTCCACTCTCGTCTCTCTGCAGCATCTGCATTGGGCTTGAGCCCGGATCCATATTTACGAGACATATGTAGACACTTTTCCCTTTCTTGGCAAATGCATAAATAGAATCCTAATGTCTACATGTAGGTACTATATAAATACAAAGTTGTGCATACTCTGTGGATGTCATGCATCATTTATCTGTGTATTTTTAGCGTCACCAACACATTTACATATGCTGTCATGTTTCAAACCGCACCTCAATATAGTGCCTTTTTCAACATGAACTCGGCAGCAGGCAACATCATTCTTTGAACATTTTCATCACAAATGAAGGTCAGAAAGCAAGAAAACAAATCCCAAAATAGAAGACAAATTTTAAATGGGTAACACTTTCCTAATATGTTCTGAAGATTCTGTAGAATTATCTAGAGCAGAGGACTGAATTTTTTTACTGTATACTTAGATTCATGCAGTCATTTTAATGTACCTTATTATGCCAGGATTTCCAGAGATGAATGCTTACACCTTGGCCATTGTCTAGGGGGAATAGAGTTATATAAACCATCATTTGCGATTTTGTGTTAGGCACCTGTAAGGTATTGGAACAAAAAAGGGGAAACACTCTCTCGAGATGACTGAAGAAGTCAGGGAAACTTTATTTGTGATCTAATATTTAAATTGATTCTTGGAGAAGGAGGAAAAGGTTTGGATTTTCTTTTGTATGAAACACTAGAAGGGCTAGAGGTCAGTTGACTACAAGATCAAGTCTAAGATCAAATCTAGCAGACAAAGTTTGAGATGCTTGGCTTTCTTAGAAGGGATCGATCTTAAGTTTCAGAAAACAGGAAGTGGGCAGGTGATTTCCCTTTCCTTCTTTTACGGAAGCCATAAGCTGTCTCTCTTTGACCTTGTATTTCTGTATACTGTAGATATGGCAAATCAGGCTAGGGGGTTAGTGGTAGAACCGTACCAATGATTTTTCTATCCTTTTCCTTGAGAAGCAGAACATTTCATTAAACAAAATATTTCTTGGAATATGGAGTGTAAAACAGTTAAAAGCAGAGAGCTTGTCTCGCTGAAGTGAAGGACAGGGAGAAAAAGACCACCTACAAGGTACCATTTGAAAATCCCTGAACTTGATAAAAAGTGTGTGTGTGTGTGTGTGTGTGTGTGTGTGTGTGTGTGTGATTTCTTTAAGTTCCTAAATCACTTTAATTGCTTTCTTACCCTCAGATTGCATCTAAAGAACTCTAACTCAATTTGCAATCACTGATCTGTGGAATTTCAGAGACCCAGGAAAGATCTGTTCTGTCTGTCCTTAATGTCTTTCTTCCAACGGGTATATACGTAGCAAGTGTTCTGTATTGACCTCAACAGTGGTTCTCAGAGTGTAGGTGAACAGTGATCACCCAGGAGACATGATAGATGCAGATTCCTGGACCATCTCCAGTGATACTGATACCTCTGGGTCTGGGGTAGACATCTAGGTCTCTCTGTGGATGTCACTGCATTGCAGGTAATTCTGACGCAGTGATCTACCAGATGTATGGGCTACCGTATAGACTGCATTCGGGACAAAGGCATGACAGAATAAAACAATAAATTGAAAGGAAAAGAAGAGCAGAAAAGAGAGAAGAGGAGATTGTAGGTTAGTTGCAAAAGGCCAACAAAAATTACCTAGGACGCCATGTGGTGATAGTGATGGCAGGTTGCTACCTCTGCTTTAGAACAATGGTTAGAAGAAATCTCTAGAAGTCCTTGGGTGTGTTTTTCCAAATCACTAGCATTTAGTCAGGCTGTGTGCACCTCTCCCCACCCTGTCCTCCCTCTCTCTGTTCCTTCATTTCCTCCACCTACTTCTTTCTTTTTTTTTTTTTTTTAAGATTTATTTATTTGAGAGTGGGGGTGGGGGAGGGGCACAGGGAAAGAATCTCAATCAGACTTCCCACTGAGCATGAAGCCCTACCCAGAGCTTGATCCCATGACCCATGGGAACATGACCTGAGCCGAAACCAAGAGTCTGAACGTTTACCTGACTAACCCACCTAGGTTCTCCACCCCCTACTTATTTCCTTAACAGTCTTTTGAAAGCTACCACCAGGTTTTATAAAGAAAATCCTGCAAAATTTCTGGTAAACACATTCTGGAATTTCACTACTACACGGTCCTTTGTGAGATGTTTTTATGTTGCAATTGTAGAATATATCTGTATATGTTTGCTATATACCTGCTTTGTGTCTTACATTTCGTAAGCATTTCTCTATTGTGATGTATCTTCTTATAGTACCTACTATAGTACCAAGGAGATACAAGGATGAAAATATTTAGTGCATGTAAAATGCAATAGAATGAATGGCATACAATAACTATTCATTAAATTATAGCATTGTTGAATGCCCTTTCCCAAGCTCAGAATTATCTTTTTATAGGTGCCCAGAAGAGGAGTTAATGGGTCAGTTTGTATGAACATTCTTTTTGTAAAAACATTTGAAGGTCTTAGTACAAGATTTGTGTGTGTGTATGTTTAATGCATTGTTTTTCAAAGAGTCAGTTTAATTTGCAACACCACCAGCAGTGTTTGCGAGTATTCATTTCATTGGCCCTCGTTAGTATGTGTAATTTTATTATTTTTTAAAAGCTGATATTTTTAAATTGCATTATTGCATTTTGTGTGTGTGTGTGAGAGAGAGAGAGAGAGGGATTTGTCTGTGACCTGTTCCCATATTTTTTTAACTTTAAATATTTTCTTATTGTTTTACATGGGCCATGTAGTGTATTATGAGCTGTGCATGTATTTCTAGGTTTTTTTTTTTTTTTAACTTAGTTTGCTATGGGTTTAAAAAAAAATGTACAAATGTTTTTCATTTTCTTGAAATCCTACCTGCTGGTATCTCAATCCTCCCTTCCTCTTTCCTTGCTAATAGTTATTTCCACCATTCCTACCATGCAAAGCACATACATTTATGATTAATTTCAGTATTCATTTATATTTTTTAAAAGATTTATTTCTTTACATTTAGAGAGAGAGAGAGAGTGGGGCAGAGAGGGGTTAGAGGGAGAGCGAGAGATTCTTAAGGAGATTCGTGCTAAGCATGGAGCCCAATGTGGGGCTCGATCTTACCACCCTGAGATAATGACCTGAGCTGAAACCAAGAGTCAACTGCTTGACCGACTGAGCCACCCAGGCACCCTTTCGTTTCCATTTTCTTTTTACAGTTCTACTATTCAATGCCCGCTAATGTCTTTTCATCATAGTTTCCCCAATTATCCCTTTGTTAGAAGTTTGTCCTTGGGTAGTTTTATCAAGAAGGGCTTATGGGAAAAATCATCTGAGTTCTTCAGTGTTCCAAACTGTGTGTGCATGTGTGTGTATTTTAATAACATTATTCTTGAAGGATAGCATGGAGGAATATAAAATCTTTGAATCATTCTTTACTTTCTTATCTTCTGATTTAAAATATTATTATGAAGAAATTTTGAGGCAAACTTCATTTCTTTCTCCTTTAATAAGTGGCTTGGCCTTTTTGTCCTATTCCCTACCAGAACTCCTTTCTCTGAATCTTTAAGATTCAAAAAATTTACAAAGATGGGTCTTGATGTTGACTGTTTCTGGCCAGTTATCTATGGTTCATAGTATATCCTTTCTTTAAGGAGACTCAAATCTTATTCCGTCCAGGACGTTTTTTGGTTGCATCAAACCTTTAAATATATTGATTTTTCATTGCTCTGATCTTCCCTTGAGGATTCTAATAATACAGATGTCACATCTCCTTTTCCTACATTCCATATCTATTATTTTTCTAATGTAAACTTTCTTTTTTCTTATTTTGTTTGTGTTTTCCTCTCTAGTGTCCGTATCTTCTGTCCTGTATTCCACAGTGGCCATTCCTGCGCTCTCTGCAATTTTTTGCTCATTGCTTTTGTAATTTGGGTGTTTGTGTTAAAACTTTTCATGTTGTATTAAACTTTTCATTTTGAAATAGTTGTAGATTCATATACAAACTATAATACAATACAATACCACACTATAATACCACACCCAGAAGATTAACTTCAATACAGTTAAGATACAGGAAGTTCTGAGAGGAAAAAATGAAACAAGATGACACCAAAGAGGAAGACAAACCATAAGAGACTCTTAATCTCAGGAAACAAACTGAATGTTCCTGTAGTGGAGGGTGGTGAGGGAATAGGGTAGCTGGGTGATGGACAGTGGGGAGGGTATATGTTGTGCCGAGCACTTTGTATTGTGTAAGACTGATGACTCACAGACCTGTATGCCTGAAACAAATAGTACATTATATGTTAATACTAAAAACTTTTTTAGAAAGAATAAAATGCCTAAGAATAAACTTAAAAAAAAAAAAAAGATATAGGAAGTTCCCATCACCACAGAAATCCTTCACATTGAACTTTTATAGCCATACTCACTTCCTTCTTGACCTCCAATTCCCCCTACTGACCTTAGCCCTGGCAATCAAAGATCTTCTATTGTTCTCTATAATTTTATCATTTCTAGAATGGAGCAGACATGAAATTATACAGTATGTGTACTACTAAGAATTTTTTTTTTTAAGGAGTGAGAAAGAGTGTGTACTTGCATATGAACAGTGGGAGTGGCAGAGGGAGAGTAAGAGAGAGAATCTTAAGCAGGCTCTTCACTGAGTGCAGAGCATGAGAGCATGATGCAGGGCTCCATCACATGACCCTGAAATCATGACCTGAGCTGAAGTCAAGAGTCAGATGCTCAATGGACTGGACCACCTGGGTGCCCCCCTCCTCCACCTTGTAACACAAGCCTTGATCTTTTTAATGTCTTTGCCTTTTCCCAAAACATCATAAAGTTGTAGTCATGACTTATGTAGACTTTTCATGTTGGCTTTGTTCATTAAACAGCATATTAAGATTCATCTAAGCCCTTGATTTTTTTGCCCAGGTAGCTCATTTTTTTTAAAAATTCAGAATACTATTCTATAGAATGGATGTACTACAGTTTGTTCCTTCATTCAATTGTTGAAGGACATTTTGGCTGCTTCCACTAATGGGCAGTTATGATTATATCTGCCCTCAATATTCATGAGCAAGTTTTTGTGATTTCAAATTGGTTAGGTAAGTACCTAGGAGCACAATCGCTGGATCCTATGTTTAGACTGTTTTAGTTTATAAGATACTGCCAAGCTGTCTTTCAAAGTGACTCTATCATTTTTGCATTCCCACCAGTAATAAGGTAGAATTCCTTTCACTCCATATACTCACCAGCAATTGATATTGTCAATTTAAGCCAAATACATGTTTCATATCAGTGTTTTAATTTGCATTTCCCTAATCACAAATGATGTTGAGTACTTTTTCATATTCTTATTTGCCATCTGTAGGTCTGCTTTAGTGAGGTGTCTGTTCCATGATTTTGTCCACTTTTAAATTGAGTTGTTTCTCATTGTTAATTTAAGAGTTCTTTGTATATTTTGAATACAAGTTCTTTATCACATTTTCTGCAAGTACTTCTCTCAGTCTTCACTTATGTTCTAATTTTCTTAACAGTGTCCTTTGCAGAGCAGAAGTTTTCTTATTTTCTAATTAAAATTTCCAAATTTTAATGAGTGCAGTCTGTCTTCTCAAAATTTTTCCTCATGGATTGCAATTTTTGTGTTCCACACAAAACTTATTACCAAACCCAAGGGCATACAGATATTCTCTAATGTTTTAGAGAACTGCACTTTACATTTGGGTATATAATACATTTTCAGTTAATTTTTGTATAAAGTTAAGGTATGTATCTAGCTTTAGCATCATCATCATCATTATTATTATTCTGCATACAGACCTCCATTTTTCTAGTGCCATTTGTGGAAAACAGTACCCTTTCTCTATTGAAGTGCCTTTGTTCCTACCTAGTCAAATATCAATTGACTATATACCCCTATCAATTGACTACACTATATATACTAGACTTGGGTCTAGTTCTGGACCCTTTCCTCTTCCATCAGTCTATGTATCTGCTTGTTCACCAAAACCATACTGTCTTGATCATGGCAGTTTTATATCAGCTCTTGAAATAGGATCTTTGAATCCTCTAGTTCTGTTGTTCTTTAATATTGTATTGGTTTTTCTAGGTCTTTGTCTTTTCATATAAACATTAGAATCAGTTTGTCAATATCTACATATATTACATATATGTATATGTATGTCCAGAGTTTTTAGTTGTAATTAGTGAGAAGAATAATGAAGGACAGATCTACTTTGTTTTGACATAAACACAAGTCCCTCCCAACTTTTTTGTTTTTATATTTTACTTCTAAGAACTATCCATGCACATCACATTTTATATCCCTTTTTTAATATCTCAGTGTCTCTGATTTTTATATCCTCTTTTTTATATCTCAGTGTTTCCCCTAAATTCTTGTATTTATACTTTGATAATGTTCTTGCATTCATGCAAGGATTCTTGCATTTTTCTTTATGGTCTTCTTAGAAGTGAGCACTACCTCACATTTTCAGAACACTCAATGATATTTTTAGTTGGAATTATTTTCTGCTTCTTGGAAATATTTTATGGTAAATGTATTTTTACCTCTTGAACCATTTGCTGTTCTTTGCCACTGATTTCATGTTACATCTTTGTGTTGATACCATTCTAGAATTTTTCTTATCACTCCTAACGGATTGAGTGGTTATTTCCAGAAGATTTGCTGTGGTGTGAGAGTTCAGGATGGGAGTTTGGGATGACCTCCAGGTTCACAACCAGAAAACTCTCTCCTCTGCTACCAAAGAGACAAATATGCAAATATGCCCTTCCTAAAAATATAGCATGTCAACGTGATTTTTTGTAGAAGTCCCCCTCACCTACTTCTCTGAACCAAACCAGGTCATAGTTGTTCTATTGTCAGCCCTGTCTACTTCATTTTCTGCCCACTCGCTGCTCATACAGGATATGAAAATTTTTTTCACTACAGGGTGAGGCTCTCCTTTTCAGGAAATGTATTATTGTTAATTCTTGCCTTTAGCTGCTTTTGCCAGGTCCTCTCAGCAGCCTTTTTTTTTTTTTTTTTTTTTTTAAACATTCTCCTCACCTTCTCCCAGTCTAAGCTGTCTTTGGCAGATCATCTATATATCGCAGGGTTTTATCTATATCTTAGCTTCATTGTAAATGGAGTTTACAGACAATTCACCACCACCACCCACCCCCCTCCCGTCTTCATGATATTGTTATATGATTTCCAAGGAGAGAATGTAAAAGAAGTGCTGACTTAAGGAGACATTTTCATTCTGGAAATTTTCAACCTGCCTTTATTGAGTACCTAAAGTTTCAATCTTTCATTTTCATACTTCAAAAGAATCAAAAGAAGACATATATTGGAAGGTGAGACAACAAAGAACACCTTGGTAGTGTTTGCTCAGGGGTAACAATTTTCAATTGGCAATTTAACCTTCATCAAAATACTTTCTAGAGAATTCACAGAAAGTTTATTTGAGTTAACTAGGCGTTGTCTCCAGTTCATTCTTTGGCTGGTTGGTGATTTCAGGTAAAGCGCTTTCAAAATTTCCACATGAAGCATTTATTATATGTTGGAAAGAAGTTATAAATGCTCTGTACACTAATTGCTATTACTTCTCATGAACTCCAACATAATGCTTATGTTGGAAGACTGAACTGGTGTGCTTATTTTAGAGTTCCTGTTTTATAAGGAAAGAAACGTTCTACACATATAATGGTGCTATGTAATTTGACTGAATCCATCAGACACCTTGTCATAGAGGGTTTTTTATAGGTCCTTCTGTGACAAAATGGGACTTTGGCACATAGCAAGAGATGCCACTTGTTTTTCACTATTGATTCTAGGATTCCTACTTCACTACCTCTTTCAGGAAGCAAAATAGAAGAGTTTATATGCTTTTTCATCCAGAAACATGCTCTGGGTCCAACCCACTATTAAAAGTTTGGAAGCTATAGAAAATTATACATGGTAGATAAAGATCATCTACAAATTTTTTCCTTAGACAAACCAGATTGTTAATGTTTTAGAATATTTTGTGCATCTTTTTCTGTGCATTTCATCTTAATTGTCATCCTGTTTCCATGTAATTCTTGTTTGTTTGTTTTTATTTGGTTTAATAGTAAATGTTATTAAGTGTTATTTAAAATCTTTCAAATATCATTTGAATAATTGAATTAATATTCAATATTGTTGAAAACACAAGACTAGACAACAGGAAAGCAAAGGCATGCCATTCTTGGACAGCAAGATTTATTATAAAAATGTCAAGCATCCAATACTTAATGCATAAGTAAATTAAATCTCAATTAAGTCCAGAAGTTCCTTTAAAGTATTTTTGGAAAGAGTGAAGGGAAAAGGTGAAATGCTCTATATATCCATGTGGAAGAATAAATGTTCAAAATATTATATTATATATATATAATTATATATTTTGTATATATAAATATTTATATATATAATTAGATTAAAAATTGCATGAGGTGATTAATTTCTAGAATTTAAAATATACTATGATTTAGTATACTCAAAATACTAAGGGATTAGCATTAGAACAGAAAAATATATCTGTGGGAAAATATACCTGAGTATACTTAGAAAATTAAAATATAATAAAGATGGTACTTTGATTACATAGGAAAAGAGTGGTTTATTTACTAAATGTGCTTTCACAACTGACTATCCATCTGGATAAACAGTGGTTTTGGACCCTCACCTCACCCAATAAACAGAAATAAATTCCAGATGGGTCAAAGGTTAAAAGCTTTCTTAAAAAAAAATCAAAAACTTGATAAGAAGATGTGGGAAAATGTTTTTATAACTCCAGGATGAAGGAAAGTAATTTAAGCAAGACGGAAAACTCAGAGCTCTAAAAGAAACCTATAATTCCATAAAGGTATTTCTGCGTGTTAAAGTACACCAAAAACCAAGTCAAAAGACAAAGGATAAACTGGAGGAAAATGTTGTAACACATACGACAGAAAAAGAATATTAGCCATCATAGTATAAAATACCTACGATTATATGAGCAAAAGACATGTGGAATATAAATAAGCAATTGACAGAAGAAACTCAAAAGTGAGGGAAACATATGAAAGAACACTTTATTTCATTAGTAACAAGAAGGTACTATTTTCACCCCATCAGACTGGCAAAAGAATTTAATGAAGTGCTGGTGAGTACATGGGAGGAGGACTTTTTCATACATCGCTGGTGGGAATTTATTGATATAGACTTTAGAAAGTGATATGGAGGAGGCGCCTGGTTGATTAAGCATCTGTCTCTGGCTCAGGTCATGATCTTGGGGTCCTGGGATGGACTCCCACATCAGACTCCCTGCCCAGTGGGGAGTCTGCTTCTCCCTCTCCCTCTTGCTCCTTCCCCCTGCTTGGTGCGCTCTCTCTCTCTCAAATAAATAAATAAATAAACAAACAAACAAACAAATAAATGATATGGAAATATGCATTCCAAATTAAAGCAACATGCCCTTTGCCCTAGCAACTCCACTTCTGGGAATCCTTTCTATTTAAAGCCCTCTACATAGTGATATGTTTAGGGATGTTTATTTAGCATGAAGGGGCAAAACAAACACAAAAACAAACCTCTCCCCGCCCCCAAAACTTGTAATCACCCTGAATATCAATAAATGGGGAAAATACTTAAAATAAAGTATGTTCCACCATTTTAGGAAATTTCATTCAGGGTGCCTGGGTGGCTCAGAGGCTTACCAGCCTCTGCCTTCAGCTCAGGTCGTGTTCTCAGGGTCCTGGGATCAAGTCCCACATCAGGCTGTCTACTCAGCGGGGAGCCTTCTTCCTCCTCTCTCTCTCTGCTTGCCTCTCTGCCTACTTGTGATCTCTGCCTGTCAAATAAATAAATAAAATCTTTAAAAAAAAAAAAAGAAAGAAAGAAAGAAAGAAAGAATCATTTGACTAGCAAACAAACAAACAAAAAAGAGTGATTTAGAAAGATATCTGGTGATCCGTACTGATGTCCATGACATGGTGTTCAGTGAGACAAGCCACTTATTGAGAAATGTCTAAAGAATGATCACATTTATGTAAAAATAAGCGATGAGCAGAATGTTCTCTGCATGTGAATTTGTGCACATAACTTAGGTAAGTAAGGAGGAAGGTGAGGAAGGAAACACATCCATTGGTAAGTAGGCTAATCTTAGTGGGGGTGAGAATTAGGTAGGAAACACCAAGGTAGTAACAAAATGGAAACATATTGAAGTATGTATTGTAAATGCAGGCTATCAAATTTGATTTTATTGTAACCATGTACAAGTTTCATACACTTGCAGCAGCACTGAAGTTTTCTTGGTACACATGAAAATTGTGGACTGGGTGATGAAATTCCAGAGAATTTTCCTTTGGGTTGTCATTGTTATTTTGATAGCAGGTTTGAGTTAAATTATTTAAAAATAATATGCATTCTTATAACCACACAGTATTTTACTTGTGTCCAGAATTTGTGCTATGAACAACTTTGCATATAAATCATCCACATTTCAGACCATATTCTTAGCAATGGTTTTAAAGCATAGGTACAAGACTAAAATACACAAACACTTTGAAATTTCCCAACATTTCTTGCCAAATACTTTTTAGAAATTATTTCTACCATACTATTCAGGTTTTAGAGAATAATCCTTCTAACTTCTGTCTGCATTTACTCCTCTATTAATTTCTAACTTGATCATATTTTTCTTTTATTTTTTTGGAGAGTTTCTCATTTTTAAAATCCAAACAATAATATATACACACTTAAAAACGGTTGTACTAATTTTACACATGCAATGCATTAGGAAAAAAAAAAAAGACAGTAGTAAGAGGAATCAATAACCCCAGATCCAGAGAAGAGCAGTGCTAACATTTTGATCTGTATCTTTTCCACCATACCATGCTAGCACAACACTTATCGAGGATAACTGACAATATTTTTAAAAATTACATATGCATTTATTCTTAATCTGACTGTCCAATTCCCGAGAATATACCCCCAAAGTGCAACAGTATGAGATGAGTAGGAAATGATATATGCGTAAGGTTATTCGCTGTGACATTGTCCGTAATGGCAAAAATAAATAAATAAATAAAAATTAAAAAAAAAAAAATAACCCAAATAGCTACCTAGATTCTTATAATGAGCAGCAAAAAGAAATGAAGAAAAGATAAATATACAAATGCAGAATAATTTGTAGAATATTTTGTAAAGTGATCATTATATTCTTTAGGATAAGTATAAATATGCTTATAAGGGGTCAAAATTATACTAAAAAATATGTTGTTTATCTGACTTCAAATTTAACCGGGCATCTCATATTTTTATTTGCTAAACCTGATAGCCCTATTTGAGAAGAAGACTCCAAAATACAGGTTAGTGTGCAGAATGTTTATAGCAGTGTCCCTGGACCAACACCTGTGAATACGGGAGCAGAGGGAGAAGTTAGGCAACAAGTAGCCAAACAAGCTCCCACAAGAAGCTCTAGAGCTAAAATAATCCTTCCATTCTCTGTTAGGAGATTGGCAGGTCTTCTTTAACTCAGTCACTGGAGATGGTCAAGGCAGTTCCCTTGACTGAAACATCCATGAAAGAGCTGATACCTGAAGGTAATCTACTTGTACCATTTCCAGCATCTAAACAAATGGTCCTCTTTCGAAGGGGAATCTAGGTGACTGATGTCTGTTTTGCTTACAGGGAAGAAAGCAAAGCAAAGTGCCAAAAAAACCAATATATGCTACCTTTGATTTTCTTTTTCTTTTTTTTTTTTTTAAGATTTTATTTATTTATTTGAGAGAGAGCAAGAGAGAGAGCACAAGAAGGGGAGCGGCAGGAGAGGGAGAACCATACATCTTGCTGAGCAGGAGGCTGGAGGCTGGGCTCCATCCCAGGACCCTGGGATCATGACCCGAACCAAAGACAGACATTTAACCGACTAAGCCACCCAAGCACCTCTACATTTGATTTTCAAAGGCATAAAATATAATATATGGTGTACTTGCTTATGTTTGTGAAAGTTAATAGTAAATGTACATTAAAGTTATCAAGAATGGTTAACAATGGCAAAAAGAAGGAATAGGCAGTGGAAGAGAGACATCACGGAATACGCTTTGTTCAATAGTCAAAAAATGTAATTTTTTTATATTTTAAGAAAATGAAATTATAGACACGAAGAAATAAAGATCTACAAAGTTAGACTGAAATAAGTAAATCTTTATCAAGCCTAGGAGATATACTAACTAAGAGGGAAAAATTTCATCAAGTCATTCTAGAACAGGGTTTTGACTATCACCTTGGTTTGGCTATATTCTAAGGTCAGAAATTTAAGGACTACAAAATATTTTAAACTACATTATTACTGGTTGTATTATTTGGGACTGTAGTACATATATTGCAGGATAAATAACTTTGCTGATATTATTTAAAACCTGAATTTTCACTGTAAGGAAAAGGGATATACAATTACTAAAATCGAAGAATTTAAGTAAACATGCTGTCACATTATATTTGAAATGGAAATATTAAAATGACTCATTAGAAATACACATTTTTTTGCTCCATGTACCTAAATACATCTAGTTCTATGCACTTCAAAGCCCCAGAAAAACTGACAACCTAGTCGTCATGAGGACTAACTGCTCAGATTGTGGTCTCTAAGTACCCTTCTTTTCTAAAAGGAATTGGGAGCTCCTTGAAGAATCTTCAACATTGTATGAGAAAGCAAGGTATTTTTTTCAAAAATTAATGTGGTTATGCTAAGAGGCTAAGAAACCAAACCCTTACTTTGCATAGTAGGAAGTAAACCATTTTTTTTCCCCGTTTTTTTTTTTTTCCCCTGTGAACTGATTTCAGTTCATATATAGTTCAAATTTACAGTTATGGGTCTACAATACATAGATTTTGAGGTTCTTTGTTTTGCAAGAATTGAGAGGGATTCATGTGAAAGAAAATTTGAGAGAACATCTAAGATAAGAAAAAAAGAATATTTCAGTCATTCCCTAGTTTGTGAGATGAAGGTGGAGGCTGATATTTTGTTACTTCTCTGTAAGTGAAAATTGATCCTTCCAGCCTTTTCATATCCGTCTCATCCCACCCCCTCTTTTCCATGCTTATTCTACAACAGGTAACCTCTCTTGATAAGCCTTTCTATAGAAGATTAAGGGGCGGGCAGAATCCCAAAGCATAAATCTATTATGTTTTAAATGTTTTCAGTAACATTTTTTACATTTAACTTTTATACTTCTCTGAAAATCATAAACTAACAAAATAGTCAATTACATACAAAGCTATCTCACTCCTCCGGTTCCTAGCACGGCTTAATGTATCTTTGTTACATCTATTGACGATTCTGCATGGTTTAAAGTGTTGGTGTATTTTTATAATTGTTTTCCCTTGAAAGAAAGAAAGAGGAAAGAAAGAAAGAAAGAAAGAAAGAAAGAAAGAAAGAAAGAAAGAACGAACCCTTATGGTCCTCTCAAGCCAACAGGTAAAAGCAAGAAGTCATATTGGGAAATAGCTTTCATTTTTTATAAATGCTATAATTAATCATTTGAGGACTAAAACTATGGCAGTGACCCCTCATGTTCTTTAAAGCTTCCACACCCACTTTCTGTATGAATTGGGGTGTTAAGTCCTGGTGTCAGTGCCAATTCTAACTTAGAAATTACATTCTTCCCACTCAGAAATTCCTCCTGGAGTTGCAACAGGAGAAATTATTCTTCATTTTCCCTCCTGAAAACTGTTGTGTAATGTTGCTGGCAGAGGGGGGATGTTTGGTTCCACCCCAAAGGTAACTGAATTTCCCCAGTGTTTGAAGCAGTATCTATATATAGAATGCAAAAAGCCTTAGGCTAAGTGCAGATGAAAGCACTCTAGATATGTAAGGTATTATTACTGCTAAAGCATTATTATTTTAACTTTGCTACAAGTTACAACGAGCCTATAAAATCTGCCCAACAGTATTATAGCAAGGCACGCTTTGTACTGCAGGTTCTTCACCTCTAAACAGTTGTTTCTCTTGTATCAACACTGCCTGTCAATTTTATTAAGCAACATCCTTTGAGGCATTTTTTTTTTTTCTCTAAATGTCCTTAGTGGGGAATGAAATGACCAATAAAACCCTTGGTTGAAGTTGTACCATTTGAATGCTGCTGAATAAGGCAGCAGATTCAAAGCCTTGCCCAGAGATTAAAAACAAAACCAAAAAAAAAAAAAAAAAAAAAAGAAAGAAAGAAAGAAACCAAAAACAAAAAACCCACCTAGGAATAAAATAATCTACTCTAGTCATACTGAGTCTTAAACACGATTCTGTTGCTACCTGCTGATTTAATCAATCCTTTTCAGTTAAAAAATAGAAATTGGAGTGTTGTATACATGATGAAAAATTTTAATAAAACACTTCGGAACTTTTTTTTTTTTTTAAACGGAAAATGAAAATGATCTGAAGGAGGCTAGGATACCTTTTAAGAGCTCCTGAAAGGGGTTCCTGATGGCTCAGTGGTTGGCATCTGACTCTTGATCTCAGCTGAGGTCTTATCTCAGGGTTGTGAGTTCAAGCCCTGCCGTAGGCTCCACACTGACATGGATCCTACTTAAAAAAAATAATAATATTAATAAATAAGACCTCCTGAAAAAGAAAATCCAAATGGTAAGAATGCATCAAAGCCTTTTTGTATCAAAAACTAATGGTATACTATATGCTGACTAATTGAACATAACAATAAAAAATTAATTAATTAAAAACAGAAAAAAGCCTATTTGTAGTTTTATATATTTATGAAAATATAGAAACATGGGTGCTTTCCTCCTGGCAATCAGAGAGATGAATATGGGTCAATCTGATGACCTGAGGCCAGATGTTGAGGTATTTTCATCTTAATCTCCCAAAGAATCAAATAGTTTTTTCCTCTGGACACAAAACCAATCAGCTCACTCTCAAAGTGGAAGTGAGGGGCAGAGAAAAGGGTATGGGCACAAATTATTGTAAGTCCCTTTCTATTGTCACTGCCAAGGAGAAGCATATAACACCTCAGTCTAGGAGGGGGCTAACAATAATGATAAACAAATGATACATTTGATGCAAATGATACATTTTAATTAATAAGTCCATTGAGAAGTCAAGAAAAAGAACAAGCACGCTGTAGATTACCTTTTGTCTCTCATCAGAAGGTGGTCAAATTCAGACTTTTTAATTAGAATCCTAGGAAATAAAGGTTTCTTTCCTACTAATCCTTGGAAATAAAGGTTTCTTTCCTACTAATCCTTGGAAATAAAGGCTTCTTTGTGATCTGATAGAACTTCGTAGGCTTGATGGAAATGTTCTCTATCCAATGAGGTAGTGCTGTTCACAGGTGGCTAGTGAGGACGTCTGAAGTGGATTTTCTGCAATTTCAATTAATTTTAATAGCCACACACAATTTTAATAGGGGCCAACATCTGGGATAACACAGAGCAGGCATCAGGGAATGAATTAGCCAAAGTGGAAGGCATCTCCAACCAAGAATGTGTCCATCCCTTCTAAGGAAAGGCTAGGTCATGCACCCTGAGAGGCAAAGGGATGTATCAGTAAGAGCAGGGGGGTAATGGAGTCTGACCATCGAGGTTCCAGTCCTGACATTCCACACTTTGGACAACTTCTTCTTTAAAGCTAGATTTCTGTAAAATAAGAGTCGTAATACTTACTTTGTTAATCCATTGTGAAGATGAATAGAGAATATGTTCCTAGGACAAAGGCCTGCGATTTAGGAGATGCTAATCAAATATGAATACGTCCTCAAAATCATTACAAATATGTTCATGATGGAAGACTTGGACCTAAATTGGGTGCAGCCATTAGCCAAAGAACATTTAATTGTTGAAGGTGTGGGTGGGTTCCTGGGAAACCAGCCAAAACGTGTGAACCCATTCAGATGTTAGATTTATCCCATTCATTCATTTAAGATATAGCTTAAATGTCAGGTTGTCAGGTTGCGTGTGCTACTCTGGTGGGCCCTGGGAGAGTGATGAGGTGACTCCAAGAGTACTATCGGCTCTTGAGTTCTTGGGGGTAGTTCACAACAGTCTGTGATTATGTGAGTCTCATGGCCATAGCAATGGTTTGTCAATGGTCAGAATTTTCACTAATGGCATGACCTACGTGGTGATGGATGTCAGTAAGAGAGCTACCTCATTAGCAGCAGTAACTCAAAAGCTTCGTTCTCTTCACTCTTGTCCATTATTGATTTTAAGCTCTTAAAGGACAGATACATTGTCTTAACCTGATTTACACAGTGGCAGAGTTCACCTTCTGTTTTTTGGAAAAATTCCTATGGATAATGCTAAAGATTAACAAGTGCCCAACAGTGCTGGAAGGACACTATTCATAGTCTCTTTTCAGCAGTGTTTTTCCATCATGAGTTTTGAACTAGCAATGTGATGCCCAGAACAAATGAGGTAAGCTTTTGAACAAACATCCAGACTCAGGGTCACAAATCTGCAAGAGTTAAGAAGGTTATTCACTGTGGAGAATCACACTGGCTGCTTGCCTCTGTGCTTCGGGAGCAGGACCGCACAATACCATTGGCAAGAGAGTTCGGAAGCAGCCTGGAAAATGTGAGTGAAAATCTCAGCCTTATGCTATCAGGTCAACAATTTAAATTCAAGCCAGACATACAATGACAGAAGTTCCTCTGATTGTCAAGGTCCCTGGCATGCCCTGTCTCCCATTTCAAAGTCAACAGCTCTGTCTGGCTCTCTGATTTCGAGAGGGGAGTTAGGTTATCAGCTACTGTTGGCCCCCTAAGTGGTTTGCTTGAGGCAACTGGAAACAGAAAACATGTGCTGTTAAGAATATATCCCATTTGTGACGGGATTTAACTTTGTTTCTAAGTATATAGAATAAAGAAAATAAATAAAGCCACTTGAACTTTAATAGAATATGTGGTAAGTGAGAAACAAACCAAGGAAATAGAGATTGTATATTACACTCCATTATCGACTACTTTAACTAGAGGTACTGCAGGAATTAGACTATGATTCATCTCATGTAAAGTTTTTGGCAGATGGGGAATTTGGAGGTGTCAGTTAAGCCCAATGTAATTAAAAAATGATTTCTGAAATTTGGAGTAGCAATGGCTATTAACTGAATCAGATGCTAAAATCTCATGTAAAGTCCTAGTGTAGGTGCGTGCGGGAAGCATTGTATCTCGGATCTCTGTAGCAAATATACTAGGGTAAAGGCAGGTAGCTTGGAAGAAAATGTCCAAAGAAGTTTTTTTTTTTTTTTTTTAGTTAATGAAAAAAATTGACACACAAAAAAATCCAGGCATGAGGCACTTGATTTCTCAGTTGGGATGTATTTCAGGAAAAGATGGCATCGTGCCTTCCCCATCAGGATTTGGTAACCATTCCACTATTCATGAACAGATGCCTTGGTCAGATCCCCAAGTGTAAGTGAATTCATTAAAAGATCTAGGGAATTGGGGTATTAATTCTAAATCATTACATATTATAGATTTTCTGGAAACAAGTAGGGGGACATGGCAAGGAGAGGAAATAGTGGAAATAGTATCTAACTCTCGGCCAGAAGTTGGTCTCAAGAGATCACCAAAAGAGCTCTTTTTAGCATAAGAATTAAACTCTTCGGGGGGGGGAAAAAAAAAAAAGATTTAAGCAGTTATTGTCACACTGTAGAAGGTTGTTATAAGATGAAATAGAATCATGAATGCTGCATGCCGTACATGGAAAATAGTCTATTGGATAAAGGGATGTGCACAAATCATTTTGTTTTTTTGCATACTTCAAAAAGAAACTCTTTTGATATAATTTTTATAAAAGAGACTCTGTCCTGTAGAATGCTTGAATTTATGCTGTTTGTAATAGTAAGCAGTGTTCTGAATATATTGTGACATATTTTGTATCGGGGCTTAGTTGCTCTCTTTCCAGATTTTTATTTTTTCACTCAGACAGTTTGGCACTGGTTGATGTGTAGGTGGATATATTTTTCTCACCTGCACAATTAACTTGAAGTTATTTTTGGAATCGTTTTCCTTTTCAGCTATTATGATGATACCATACTTGGGAAAATTCTGTTGAGTTTAAGAGATTCTGACTAACTAAGGGCAAAATGTAACAATCAGGTCACATGAAAAACCAAAATAGCACTGAAGTTGTTTTATCAAGGATAAAGTTTTTGAGTACACAGTTTTTAGGAATGTGCTCTTTCTTGCGCTATGGCGTTAAGTCCACCATAACAGTCCTACAGGGGCTATGTGAAATGCTTCTGCTTACCTCTCCACTGACTTAATATGATCAAGATGTAAGAGTTACTTGAAGTGGCCACATGACATTTTACTGTAGAACATGACTGAAATGTATTATAAAAAGAGATCTTGTTCTGTAATGAAATACTGATTTTATATTTGCTACATTTTAGCCTGTTTCTGTTTGTTTGTTTTGTTATTGTTTGTTTGTTAATTCCCTACCCACAAAAGCAAGGAAGTGATGTATGCTTTCTTGGCACATTGGTCACAAAATAGGAAGCGTGTTTGTGCAGACCACCTAGTAGAGGCATAGGACTCTGAGGATTAGTTAGTTGGGCATGTATTTGTTAAAATTAGTGTTCTAAAGCAGGGGTAAGTGAACAGTCATCCAAACCCACCACTTGCTTTTGTAAATAAAGTTTTATCGGAACACAAGCCCATTGGTTTACATTCGGTCTGTACCTGCTTTTGTACTACCGTGGCAGGGTTGAGTAATTTTGGCAGAAATAAGTGACCTTTTAAAATCTAAAATATTTCTTATCTTGTCCTCTACAGAAGAATATTCTGAACTCATGCTGTAAACTATATATTTTTTATTTGTTTCTTTTTATTTTGTTTTGAGGGTTTCTCTTTTTAAATAGAAATCACTATAGATTCACAAATGCAAGAGCTAGTCTAACTCCCCTGTCCACTGCTATGTCTAAAATGTAGTCTGAGAGGGCTCCTGGGAGACTCAGTCAGTTAAGCACCTGCCTTCGGCTCAGGGTCCTGGGATCAAGCTGCACATCAGGCTCCTTGTTCTGCAGGGGGAGTGTGCTTCTCTCTCTCACTCTCCTTCTGTACTCTCTCTCTCTCTCTCACATAAATAAAATCTTTAAAATAAAATAAAATAAATTGTATTCAGGAAATTTATTGACTCATTTCCTTTTTTTTTAATAGTTAAATGCAGCCATATGACTCAGTTCCAGTCCTTGATATATGAATAAAAGGTGGCTGTGGAATTCTGAGGAATAGCCATGACTAGCCCCGTCCCATGCTCACTTGCTTGCCTTGAATGTGACCATAAAACCTTGATTTGGGGCCGCACTGATAATTTATGGGGGAACCTAAGGAAATAGCAGAAGGATGAGGACTGATATTTCATATTTTTGTTAATCAGTCTTAAGCCTATCTAATAAAAATGATAATCTGAAATCTTGCAAATCTTATTTTTTGGGGGGGGGGAGAAAATGACGAGTGTTACCACAAATTCAATTTAAATAAGTGGTGTGCATTATAAGCATATTATCCTAAATTATGACTGTTTTGTTTAATGGGACATAATATCCTTTGTCTCCCCTTATGCCCTTTTTCCTTCATCCATCTATTTAACTACTACTCATCCTTGAGGTCTATGCTGTAGTCTCCAAAGATGGCTACCCACAACTCCTTCCCTCCTTGCGCACTCTAATAGTGAAGTCTGTATCCCCTTCCCTTGAATCTAGACTGGCCTTTGAGACATGCTTTGACCAGTTAAATGCAGCTGAATTGAAATGCTGGGATGTTTGAGGACTGGCCTTAAAAGGATCGGCAGATTTTTCTGAAAGCCAAGAGTAGAACAAAGTGATTCAAAGAGGAAGGAGTGATCAGCTGTCAAGTGCTGCTGACAGATCCAGTAGGACGATGACCAAGAACTGGTCACTGGATGCAGTAAGGTGCATATCATCCGTGACCTGGATTGTTGCAATGTCTGTGGAGCATTTGGAGCCAAGTCCTGATAGACTCTTTAAAATATTTTCAATTAATAAATTTATTTATTTATTTATTTATTTATTATTTTATATTTTTCTTTTTTCTTTTTTATTCAAGAAAAAATGGGAAGAAAGAAATGAGTATTTCATCTCTTCCTGAAAATCCAGTAACAATTGAAGGAGGGTTGATATGTGGAGAGCAATTTTTTAGGGTGGCAGAAATAGAGACAACTTACTTAAATCCTCTAATATGATTCTTAGATTTAACCTACAATTTAAGACAGTATGGTCTCATTGTGAAAACAGGGTTCCTAAAAGCAAGGTTAATGCTTGGTGCATGAGAACTTGGCAAATTATCTTCCTTGTATTTCAGTTTATTCATTTGTAATGTGAATACAAATGATCATTTTATAGAGTAATTCCCTAATAAAATTCCTTCATTTGTGCTTTAAGTTTGATTGTTCTCATTGTTGCTGACTATTCTATTTGAACTTGGTAGAAGATCCAAAAATTGATGTCAAGAAACATTATTTTAATAAATAGGATTTTTCTATATATAAGGGTAACCAAATTTCTCCAAATTTTGAAATTTCTCCAAATTTTGGATTCCTCCAAATTTTGGAAGAATATTTAAATTAAAAAAATGGGAGAAGAGTATATGTAGGAGATGAAAATATTATAAACAAAATTATTAAAGTATTTATCACTTATTATATTAAGATAGTCTGTTCACAAGTTTTTATTAATGACCCAATTATGCTTCTGTAACTCATAAAAATATACGTTACCATATTTTATCATGGTCAGGCCATATCTTGGGTAGAGAGACTGGTGGTAATTTGTACTGGAAAGGCTAAGTGCCAATGCAAAAGAAGAAACCCCTCTCCTCTACAGCTGGATCCATATATCCTAGGAATTAACCAGTATGCATGCTCTTTCTATATTGTTTGAGATCACCTTTGAAGACAGTAGTTCAGAAAAGTGAATCCCAACTGCTCTTTGGACAAAAATGTATTAAACTAGGAATGGATAAATGAGTAGAATATTTTGAACTTAAAAGATTCAAATTAACTGAATAAATATTTATAATCATTTTGATACATTCTTTAGAATTATTTCCTTTTTGGCATAATATTTTGTAATATTTTGTGTACAATTTCAGGTTCATTTCATGTTGGCACCTGTTCTGGGTTCTCAATGGCACAACATGTGTTTTAGGCAAGTGCCAGTAATGTGTGTCTTTCATGGTATTCGTAGGGATATTCTTCTTATAATTGCAAGGCGGAAGTTGTCTGTGGTCCAATGATATGTGCATAATTGTCTGTATTCACTATAGCCAAAGTTTGATTGTCAGTAGTATTGAGGGTTATGCTCTGGTTCCTTTTTATTTTAATGATTAATTACATTTCCTGATTAAAGGGGTTTGGAACAGAGATTCATGTTTTGTTTTGTTTTGTTTTTTCCAAACTTACATGTTTCAGTTTTTGCGTATTAAGCTAAAATGTAATCCCTTTAAAAGAATGGGACTTTTAAGTCTATCAGTTAATATTGTTCTTTATTTTTGTTACACGAAGGCAACCTCACCAGTCATGGCAAATATGCATGGCAAGAATTTGACAAATTTCATATAAAATAAGGATGTCTTTTAAGTTCTCCATGGGCCCATCAAACAGTGTGTATGAGATGTACTGGTTATTGCGTGTCACATATTCTCCTGTTACATCAGAAGACCCTACTATTTCTCCCCATGTGTGCTAAGCCCATCTGCTCACAAATACCAAGCTTCCTCTGTCCGGTGATAGAGGAGGCAGGGTACATCAACCCCTAGGCTAGCTCTAGATATCTTGCCAGTTGATATGACTTTATTTTGGAAATTCTGTCTTCTTTCTGAAAATTTAAATAGAAGACAGAAAAATGTTGAAGATCTTCATCATACTAATGGCTCTGATAACACTTACTCTGTGCCAAGCACTATATAATGTGTTCTCTCTCTCCTTTATATCCTTCCAAGTCTCACCATCCTGAAGGGATGAATCTGAGGCTCAGAGAGGTTATGTAAGTGAGCCAGGGTCACACAGGTAGAAAGTTGCAGAAAACACAAGCCTGGGCTTACCTGACTTCAAAGCCCCTGCAAGTAAATAATGTACACCTGGCCTCCCTCAAGGGACGATCCACTAATAGGAGACATCTGGGGCTCTGCAGCCTGACAGAACACATGGCAGACTGGGCTTGCTTTGCAAGAGCACGGTTCTGCCCCCACAGAAATCCCACAGAACCACCCTGAAGAACGTTTGAAGAGTTAAAAGCAGAGGCTCTGGTGTAGTTATACCCGTGTTTGAATCCTGACATATGACCAGCTTCATGACCTGACGAAAAAGCTCTATTCCCATTACCCCATCTGTGGAGTGGAGCTAATGATAATATATACCTCAGAGGGTTGTTGTGGAATGAAATGAGGTCGAACTTGTGCTAATTCTGACTCACACCAGGTGCCAGGTGACGACGGGGCCGTGCCAGGTGAATGCAAGGTGATCACGTTGAGGATTCAAGTAGCAGAAGCCATGGGAACCTGGGATGGTAGCAAGAGAGAGGCTTTGGGGGCAGGCCGATTTTAATTCCCGTCACAACGTTAATTTTTCACATTTTGGGATCTCCGCTGAAGATTTTGCTTAGGAAAGGTAATTCCTATCTCTTTTTGAAGAACTGTGACTCAAGCAGGAACAGAAAAGAGACTGAATGGAATGCTTTTGATAAAAAGCTTGAATATCTAAATATTACTGTGATAGATTCTCCAGTAGTATGTCACTTTATGATCTTTGCTGTGAATATCTGTGGTAAAATTTTATGTTCACTCGGTATTGATATGTTTTCTAGGTTCCAAAAAACTGGCAGGCCAGTTTTTAATTCACGTCACAGAGCTCAACTTCACATGGTTTCAGCTTTGGGGAAGTCCATAAAACTCTATGAGCCTCTGTTTTTTCACATTAAATTGGGACATTAATATGAGATAGTATATGTAAAGAGCTTTGTGCAGTGTTTAGCACTCAGTTGATTGCAACAAATGGTGGCTGTTTTACTATTTTTCATAAAACCTTTATCACTTGTTTATCACTATTTCAACAAGATGTTTGAGTACCTACTATATGCCATAAGCAATGCTAAAGGGTAAGGAGAAAGCCAGCCCTGAAGAAGTAGCCCTTGTCCAGGGGTAGAGAACAGTAGATATATAAGCCATTAAACAGAATGATATAAATTATGTTTAACTTATATCATTTTATATCATAACTTTACTTCTTATTTATATCAGAGCTTTTAAGAAGCTCTGGGGGAAGAGCTTCTTAAAAAATAAGGTGTGAAAGCGCTTGGTTCCCTTCTCTAAAGAGACGATACTTGGGCTGAGGTTTGAGAGATGGAAAGGAGTGAGCCTGATCCAGAGCAGGGGGAACAGCAGAGGCAAAGGTCTGGGGGTGGGAACAAGCGTCACTGTTCTGTCTCTCAGCAAAGCAAAAAACCTGAGGCAGAAGTGGGGGTTGAGCTCAGACAAGTGGGCTGGGTCTGGCAGCACAAGGTTTGCTGAAGAGTAGGATTCATATTCCGTGTGGAGAATAGCCACTCGCGGGTTTGAAGCTGGGCAGTGACACGATTCAGTATTTCTTAGAGATGACTTCGGTAGCTGTGGACAGAATGGTTTGAGTGGGGGGATCTGTGTACAGTGCTGAGACAGGAGGCATTAACAAGTGAGGGCAGGCACCTCTGATGATGGCTTGGGATCAGGCGCTAGCTGTGGTGCTCGTTAGAAAACTTTGAGTCTTTGGAAGGTAAACCCACAGGACTTCTTGTTGGACTGGGTGTGTGGATGTGAGGAAGTAGCAGCCCGAATTACTAAACCCAAGGCTGCTTTCTGGTCCTAGGTTTTGCTACCTATAGAAGAGATGGCTATGTAGTATCGCTTGAGAGAAATGTGAGTTTAAAGTGTGTTGGGTCAATTATGATGTAGGGGACCTGGGAGTGGTTTGTTTACTTTATTTGGATGAATCTTGGCCTTTTTCTAAACTTGCTCAGAATACCCTGATTATTGACTAGAAGTGATGCATGCAAAGAAAAGCAGGTAATAGCCTGCAATTTCCTTTTGCAGTGCTTTGCCAAGTCTGTTGGAGCCAAAAAGAAATATATTTTTTCCTATATACACTTACTAAAGCCTCTCCCCATATTTTGAACCAAATGGAGAAAGTTCATAAAAATTTGACAACCAAACAACATGACTGTATGGCAGTTACCAGGGCTGGGGGAGAGGGGAAATTATATATATATATATATATATATATATATATATATATATATACACACACACACACACACACACACATATATATACATACATATATATTCTATATATATATTATTTATTTGAAAGAGACAGTACACAAGCATGCATGGGTGATTGAGGGATGGGTAGAGGGAGAAGCAGACTCCCTGCTGAGCAGGGCTCAATCCTGGAACCCTGAGATCATGACCTGAGCCAAGGCAGATGCTTAAATGACAGAGCCATGACATATATATACACACTCATATATATATGTGTACGTATATATATATATTTTTTTTTGTCACAGTTTAAAAAATTTCCCAGAAAAGAGAAACTATATATAAAGTCCAGTGTTGCCCTGTATTTCCAGTCTCCATGCCAGTCCTTTATAAACACACCCATCAGGAGACACAGAAGCTGTTGGAGGCCAGGAGCCACAGGGTGATTAAAATTGATGGTTCCTGTTGTACGATAACCAGGCTTGTAGAACAGACAGCCAACAATAGTTGATCTTTATTTACTATTTTGATGTTTTGTTCATCATTGGCTTTCTGCATTAATTTTGATTTGTTTGGGGCCATACATTCTGATATTATTTATCTTGAATATTGGGGTTTGGGGGCTTCCGTAACTGTCATGCCCAAGGCCAGGATTTCATTCTCCCGTCTCTTTGTGGTGTGAGAACCATCACCCAACCACTTAGTGGTCTTGCTGTGGACTAAGGATCTCTCAGAAACCTAGCTTTTCTCTGGCTCACTCTGGGGAACAGGACACAGTTGTTTCCATTGCTATTCAACCTTCCTAATCCTGCCAGGAATGTATGTTACTGCCCCTGGATTACACTCATCTCTCCCCAGTTCAAAAGCCAAGGTGAGGACAGGTAGGAACCCATTGCCAGCATCAGAGTTCTCGTCTGTCTTTTTTGCTACTATCCACTCTGGTGCCTGTAACCAGACTGTAAAGGACTTTTTTTTTTTTTCTGTGTATGGCAAGTAAGTGACTTTATGAAACCCATAGTCTATGGTTTGGATTGTATGCTTTGTGACCTCTAAAGTTGTGATTTTATTTTATTTTATTTTTAAATTTTATTTTTTCAGTGTTCCAAGATTCATTGTTTATGCACAACATCCAGAGCTCCATGCAACACGTGCCCTCCATAATACCCACCACGAGGCTCACCCAACCCCTCATCCTATACCCCTCTCCCCTTGAAAACCTTCAGTTTGTTTCTCAGAATCCACAGTCTTTCATGGTTTGTCTCCTCCTCCGATTTCCCCCAACTCACTTCTCCTCTCCATCTCCCAATGTCCTCCTTGTTATTCCTTATGATCCACAAGTAAGTGAAACCATATGATAATTGACTCTCTCTGCTTGACTTCTTTCACTCAGCGTAATCTCCTCCAGTGATTTTTAATATTTAAACCAAGCTGTAGAAATGCCAGCAAAAGTCCTATATTTTCTCCCCAAAAGTACTTGGCTCTCATGTTATTATCTTTTGTTTCAGGTTCACAAAATCCATCCAGAAATGTATCTGATGGTTTTGTTTTAGGCTTTATGTGACCTCCCCTGAAACACCTAAATGGTTAGGAAGACAGAATGGGTTCGGGGAACCTGGAGTGGCAGAGATGGCCACATAATAGCTCAAATACCATAATCCCACTAAGTGAAATTAAATAAGCTACAGTGAAGTTTAAAGTGCCCCAGGTCAGGAGCCAACAGTCTGGTTTCTCTCTGTGACCAATGCAGGAAGGGCCAGGTTCTTCCCTTGAAGTTTACATTGCCCTGCGTGGTGTTCAAACACATGAGCAGGGTTTGAATCCTTGCTCCTCCAGCTGCCTTTGTGAGGCACTGGCCAGTTATTTCATCTCTCTAAGTCTGTTTTCTCCTCTTTACACTTTCTAATGATTATAATCCCCTAGCTCACGAGGATACTAAACTTATCCGAGCCTGTCTCCTCATTTTTAAAAAAAGATGTTATTCAGCACCAAGTGTTGAACATGATCAAGCATACAAAAAAGCACAGTGCCTGGCATACAGTAGGTGTTTAATAAATAAAAGCTATTACTATTTTATCCATTTATGACATGGGAAAAAGATTATGTACTGTGGTTGATGCATAGTTTGTTGAAAGACTGAAGTAAAAAATATGAAATGGCATTGTATATTATAAAGGGTTAGGCCAAAATGTGGGATTATTTTGTAGTGATTTTCAGGGATCATTTGGTGACTAAAAATTGTAATTGTAGAATCTCAAGAAATCAAATCCTTTAAAGATCCTCGACCATGATGAGCATCTATTGTGTCCAAGGCATGGTTCAGGCCTCCTTCCAGGGATATGGGGTGTGAGTAAACCACAACCAGAATATTTCAGGCTTTGGAGAGAGTAACTGAAGAGCCTATAGATACCCGAATTAAGATTTGAAATGGACAGCTGGTTATATGATTCTAGAGTCGTAGAAAGAAACCTGGCTTAGAAATACAAATTCATGAGTAATCAGAATGTACATGTTATGCAAAGTCAATATGAACATGAAAACAAAAGGATCATCTCTTATTCTTACCCTTAAGTGCTAGGGGAGAGAGGGGAAAGTTTGGGGTAAGAAAAAGAAAGTCATGGGGGCTTAAGTGGGTACGAGAAGAATAAATGAAAGAAGATGGGATTGGGAGGGAGACAAACCATAAGTGACTCTTAATCTCACAAAACAAACTGAGGGTTGTTGGGGGGAGGGGGTTTGGGAGAAGGGGGTGGGATTATGGACATTGGGGAGGGTATGTGCTTTGGTGAGTGCTGTGAAGTGTGTAAACCTGGTGATTCACAGACCTGTACCCCTGGGGATAAAAATATATGTTTATAAAAAATAAAAAATTATTAAAAATAAATAAATAAATAAATAAAACAAAACAAAACAACAACAACAAAAAAAAATTAAAAAAAAAAAAGAAAAAGAAAGTCAGGAGGACTCAAAAAGATAATGTAATTAAAGAAGAATGGTACTACTTGCATATCTTTTAAATTTTAATTTGGCTTTGAATGGGAAAGCAAATTTTGTAAATTTAGCAAATACTTAATAAGTCCATTACTTGGACTATGGTCCGTTACATAAAAACAGACAGCAAAAGTGTTCCAAATTGTTATATGTATGTACTCTTCAGTATTTAATGTGATAAAAGAGAAAAAGACAATCACCACAAATCTCAGCACTAAGATTTTCAGTGTTATGTTGATATATTTCCTCACAGTTTATTTTTCCTGAGCAGTATCTATAATGTTTAATCAAGATTTTGAATTGCTACGTGTTAAGTTTAGCATCCCATTTTTAGCTGGTAGTTACATCAGAAGATTTTTCATTTGTTCTCTTATCTTTTAGAAAAATGGTTTTTAATGTTTGGAAGGAGTATAGAATGATCATTTTTCAGTTGTTGAAAATCAACTCTTCAATGAACATGTGTGAATATATATTGCTATAATAAGATAATTATAATATATGATTGTAATAGGATTCTAATAGTATATATTTAACCTCATTTAATTTTTAGGAAAAAAATCCTAAAAGAAAAATTATTGGATCAAAGGTATAAATATACTAATGTTTATGATCTAATTATCTTGAAAAAGATGATACCATTTACAATCTCAACAGTGGGGAAGAGAAAGCTCATCTCACAGTACCCATACCAGGATATTTGGTTATTACTTACTAATAGGTTAGGCAAAATATAATATCACAATTTCTTTGTACTAATAATATTGAATAAGCTTCTGAATTCTGAAATTCTTAGCTTTCCTAACATCTTAGCAAATATGTGTGATTTTTCTCCCCTCATTTCTAATAGTTACATATTACATTTTTCTTAACTGAATTATCTAGAATTTTCAAAACAGTTAAGTAACAATGGTCCTAGGGGCCAGTGTCGAAATGCAGAAAGTCTGGATACAAATCTAAGGGACACAATGATTATACCAGAACAACTTAGAAAAAAATCCCATGAGTTATAGAGCAGATATTGAAAAGAAAAATATAAAATTATCTATATGTATCAGTGGTTTAAATATGTTTGTCATTTGAAAAGAAAGTGAGGTAATTACTCATATTGGTTTTATACTAGAATCATTTTTACTGATCTCATTTGAGAATGAACAGGGCTTTCTGTACATTTTAGGCTACAGTAAATGAAAGACTTTTCATCCGAAAAGGATTCAAAATAATTTTATAGGTCGTATCTTAACATGTATCTCCAACAAATATTCCTATGTTTCCATAATTTACAAACCTGTTTTTTTTAACAAACAGGAAGAGAAATTTCTAAAGCCATGTATTCTTTTAAACAATTCAAATAAATATAGCACATTCTCATTACTAATTTCTTTCTCAATAGCACACATCTTTGTGATCCTTAACTGAACCGTTTGTTTGACCAGTGTGTATAAATAGCAGATGTTTCTGAGGCATTTTTTAAATATTAAAGAAAAACACTTTACAAAATAGCTTTTATATGACCTGAAGTTACTCTTCATAATTTGTGAAATCTTAAAGATGTCCTGTAAATTTTATACTCATCTCTTCAAATTTGACTTTTCACTTCATCAACAACATAGGGAGTGTGTGGTAGAAAATGTAAATGCTCGATGCTCTGCTGAGACTCACATAAATATAGATTTGTTGGAATTACTACAGCTATCTGTCAGCCTCATGGCTTTTGGGAGCCAAAATTTCCTAACTCCAAAATTATGAACATGTGACAAAATATGATTTATATTGCTTTGTGAAACTCAGGTCCCCATATAAATAAGTTAATAGACTAAAAAAAATGGACATGGGCTAATGAGACATATACCTTAATTCATCTTTTAGTGATCATTTGAAAATGTAAGGCTTAGATGAATTCTGTTTTAGAGCTAGGCGCATCTGAAAGACAATATATGAATCTTGTGACTTCAGTCTTAGGGAAATTTACAATGGAAATAGAGACCGAAATGTTTTTACTTGTAATAAGCAGCCCACCAATTCCTGTTCCACCAAGACATCCTCATTATCTTGGTTTTAGAGGGAGACTTTGTAAGAGGACAGATAATGGGCGAACTCCTATTGGTCCGTTCTAGGCAAATTGTTTAAATTCTTTGAACCTAAGTTTTTTCATCAGCAAAATAAGGTGAGGGGAGGTGGGGGGGGGGATATACCAAAGCCATTGAGTTATTGTGTGAATCAATCGTAGTTAAGTCAAAAGCCAGATAAAATGCCAGTAAATATGATAGTGGATAAGAAAGGGAGCTGATTATTCTTTATAGTTAGACTTCCCCCAGGCTGTACACCAGCTAGAAGTCCATGCAATTAAAAAAAAAAATACATTTATTGATATCATTTCAGCAAAATGTTTACAAGTAAACAAACATTTTCATGGGTATCAGTTTTCTCATTCATTCAAAGTATACATTTCTTATTTATTTATTTATTTATTTGACACACAGATCACAAGTAGGCAGAGAGACAGGCAGAGAGAGAGAGAAGAAATAGGTTCCCTGGTGAGCAGAGAGTCTGTTGGGGGGTTCGATCCCAGGACCCTGGGATCACGACCTGAGCTGTAATCAGCTCAGTTAAAGGCAGAGTCTTTAAACCACTGAACAACCCAGTCACCCCAAAGTATACATTTCTAATATAGGTAGTTTTTCTTTGAGTGGGGTAAGCAGAGCATATGATGATTTTATGTGATAATATTGATAAACATTTTAATACTATTTTTATTTTAATAAGAATTCAAAATATTACTGGACCCCCAAACCCTTCATTTCGGGGTGCTAATAAGTTTTTTTTTAATTCATCTAATCGAGAAAAAAATCCCATTGGTTATAAACAATTAGTAGGCATTGCATACAAACATGGCTGGGATTATGAATTTGGCACATGAGTCACTGTGCTTTAAAAAACATTAAGCTGGGAGAATGTTGGAGGAAGTTAGGGATAGTTGTCATTAAGATGCTCTGAAAAGAACATGTAATTTTATAATACAGTTAAGGATTAACGTCAAAATAGGGCCCACCAATGTTGTAAGCTATTCTTTTACTCTCTATTCTTCCATTTTATATATGTTCCCTTCATTCTTAAAGCCAAATTCTTTTCTTGTTCACACTCGTAATTCATATAAAGTTATATGTATTCTCCCCTTTGACAAGACCTTTGTCTCCCATCACAAATTAGTAGAGCCCAGAAGAACAAAGGTTTTTCTTTTTAATAGTCTTTATATCATTATATAGCTCCAGATAGTAAAGCCAAAGTGAATATTTACAACTCATTTTTAGACTAGGCAATAATTTAGGTAAATCCTGAACTCTGTGATGCTTGAGAAATTCTAAACAGTCCCGGAATACATGTTTCAATGTAGGCAGTTGCCCTACCCTCAAATAGGGTAGTCTCAAGTACTTTGGGTTAAGGGATTCTCATTAATATTCTTTGAATGGGAGATAGTCGTTAGTAATTTGGATAAAATAATTCAGTCATAGGTTTACAGTGTACTGTTTTCCCAGAATAATGTGAAAAAGAAATAGAAGGGCTGATCAGTTTATTTTCCAAGGAAAAAATTTTTTTTGCTCACTCTCAATTCTAATTTTTCCAAAATTTTGTTCCAATTTTTTTCTGGAATTTTTTCCTATTTATTTTCACTTGTTTTGCAATTCAAAAACATTATTGAAAATGTGGTTAAGATTTAGTCTGAGGATCTATTTCTTACTAAAAGAAATATACCTTTTTAGCTTAGGTTTCCTTTTTGAAAAAGCTCAAAGCAAATTCATTGGCAAAAATCTTCCTTTTGCCTAAGGCAAAAACTAGTGAAATTATGCCATATGAAAGAGATTATTAAATATTTTATTTTCCCTTTTTTGAAGAAAGTCATGAGCAAACATTTGCAAGGTTCTTCTTTATAATGAAGTTTATTTTTATAAACCTTGGCTAAAGCACTTCTTGTTCTACTCTCCCTAATCGTATTTCTTTAGTATGTCTTTAGTGCTTACTAAAATCCAACAGATAATTAACCAGCCACATTTTTCCAGGTTACATAAAAGGGTGACTCTGTACACTCTGCCAAAATCTTGGTCTATTATGTGCTTGTCTTTCAATATGATCCATCACCTCAGCTCTGTTCTGTAGAGGTAATGTGCATATGTACAGAGAGTACCTTCTAGGTGAAAGTGTGGCTATTGCCAGTGTCTTGGTTCCTTATAATTGCCGTTGTTATTCCTTCTGGAGTAATAGAACTTTAATTGAGGAATAATAAAACACACATTTCTTACTAAAACACCATCTGAAAATATGCATTTCTTTTAATGAATTGGATTAGTTCAGGAGGTACTTTTACCTAGGTCTGATATGTAACAGTAATGGAAGTAATGTTTGAATGCCTACCATATGCCATGTATTGTCCCAGACACTTTATATATGTCATCTTAATTAAAATTTCACAACAACTCATTGTTTTATAAAGTTCATTGTACATGGGTTAGGTTGGCATATTTTTCTGAAGGCTATAAATCACAAAACTGGTGGAATGTCCTATATAGTCTCTTAAAAGTGTCTATTTCAAAATTACAATGTGTATGACGGACATTTTTCCCAAATCAAACTGGTATAAGCCTTGACTTCTAATTTATAGTCATAGATGACCAGTTCATAAGTCATTTTCATTTTGCTTCTGAAGTTAGTTAGGGATGTGGAGAAAAGAGATGGTTTTGATAACCTAATTCTGCATAATAATCTGACACTCAAATGGTAGTCTTAAGAGTTCATATGCTCACCCCACACCTTGCTCTAGGGAGGTCCATCCAAGGTCTAGGAAAGAGAGAAAAAATCCTGTGTGAGTATCCTGCCTCAAGCACTCCACAGAAAAAAAGAAAAGGAAAAAATAAAAACCAGAGAAGAGAGACCCAGTCTTATTTTTTTTTTTCTAGAGAATTGCTGGAGAGACCAAACAACTATCCAAAGCCAGGAGTAGGGGCCAAAAAGGAAAATGGAAGCAAGCACACAAATGGATTGAAATGTGAACAGATAGATACGCATCTGGGTTGATTTCTAGCCTTGAATGTTACCAGTTCCATATTGTGCTTACACAAGAGATGGGCACAGAACTTTGTCTTAATGGTTCAAAGCTGACTCTACATAAGGCATCTATCTTCAAGTGGTTTTAGGACTTTGGTTCTCTAGTGCTATAGATCACTAATTGGCAAACTATTACTCACAAGCCAAAACTGGCTCACCACCTTTTGTGTAAATAAAGTTTGATTGGAACACTGCCCCACCCACTCATATCCTTATTTTTTATGGCTGCTTTCCCACTACAATGGCAGAGTTGAGCACTTGTGACAAAGTCTAAAATATTCATGATAGAGTTCTTTACATAAAATGTTTGCTGACTCCTGCTGTAAAGAAATCTTGTAATAGGATACCAAATGTCCTCATTTGGATCCTCTGATCATAGATAAAGATATATAGATAAATGTATACATATGTGTATGTGTGTGTATATAGTGCATATATATATATGTGTGTGTGTGTGTGTGTGTGTGTGTGTGTGTATTTTAGTAGAAACTTCCTTCCATTTGCTAAGATTTTTCTTGACCCAGAACAGCTACTATGCTTTCTATCAAATTTCACTTCGAGTGTCTGTAAAAAATTTCCAGATTTTGACAAATAGCTTATAGATTTCAAAATACAAGGTCCATGTTTGGAAGCAGTATCAAATGTTTTTTTCATCAACTTTCAAAATAGTGGTTTTATTGAAACATTCATGAGTTGTGAATGAATTTTTTGGTTATATCTTAAATATCTGAGTGATTAAGACTTTTTTACTGCTATTACCTTTAAGCTTATTTAGCATGCAGTCATCATGGGTATTAAGTAGTTTCTTATTTTCCTGATATCATTATCATCATTATCACAATGCTGGCTTATATTTTGGGGGATTTGTTGATATTTAAGGTCATGCAATTGAGAAGTAATTCATTATCTATGACTTTGAGACCAAGGAATGTTGTGCATCAAATTTAACCCATATAAGACATTAATGAACCCTATATTGACCTAGACCCTTGTAGATATGCTTCCATATGGCAGTTTTGATCTTGTCAAGATTCAGAGATACCCAGTAGACAGAGAAGACCAGATGGGAAGGAGCTATGCTGACTTGATATAATTAATCTTCTTGGGATTCAAGCATAAGAATAAAACCGTAGTAAAGATTGTATATAGTTTGAATTAGTTTATATATTCTCTTATTAAATAAGTATGATTGTTTTCTGCTTATATGTATGATGGAGTGGTGGTACTAGATTTGTACTCTAATCATAAACCAAATATGAACAAAATATAAGAAATGAAACCAAATAAAATGCAGCACAAAGCTGTGATCCTTAAGACAAGGGGGAAAAAAGGCAGCAAGCCCTATGATTGTCTAGGATTTCTGTATGAGACACTTTGCAGACAACAATGTAGGGAGGGGAATGTAAGCAAAGTGCAAGAGGCTCCCTCAGTTGAGGACACAGGGTGACAGGATTTGGTGAACCTGAAACATCTGGAGTTTGATGAGTAAAGTAGAGAAGAGAAGGGAACTATGCTGAGAAAGAGCTCCAGAAATCTATAAAGGGTCACCTTGAGGCTTTGGCAAAAAACTAAACCGTTCATGTGTAGGATGGGACTCTCTGAAGCCAGCAAAAGAAAAACAAAAGAAAACAAAACTCTGGTGAAAGGATAACTGCCAGGTAGGTTTAAGTGGAACAATTCCCAGAGCACTCATAAGGCTGGGAGACATTCAAATTCCAACCAAGTAAAATGACAGGACCTTATTAAAACTGTGACATTTAGTGGATATCAAAGAAGGGTTACACCATAGTAGTAGGTAAGCTAAACTAGCTCTAAATTAAAGAGTATTCTAGACCTGCCTAGAAAAGTTTTGAAATAAGTCTCAAAGAATAAAGCTTAATGCTGGCTTGAAAAAAATTTTAAAAAAAGAAAAGAAAACTTGATGTTTTTAAAGAAGTAAAAATCCAGATACTAAACATAATGTTAAAATTACCACAATCTGATCAAAAATTACTTCACCTGCATAGTCTAGTAAAGAGCATAGGAAAAAATGTAACCCATGACAAAAAAAAAAAAAAATCATTCATTAAATATAGACCCACAAATGGGTCCTATCAGAGATGATAGGACTTGGAGATAGCTACCATGAATGTATTCAGTGGTTTAAAGGAAAAATGTTAGCATAAAAGTAGATAAATGGAATTTATGAGAGGATAGCCAGATGTATCTTCTAGAAATAAAAATAAAATAACTAATATAGAAATTTCACTAGTTGTGCTTAATAGCAGATTAGACACTACAGGGAAAAATAAACTGATAAGCTTGAAGACATTGCAGTAGAATGGAAACAATCCAAACTAAGGCACAAAGAGAAAAACTATGAAGATAATAAATGGAGACCCAGTGTTTTGTAGACAGTATCAAGAAGTCTAACACACACATGTTGGAGTTCAGAAGGAAAGAGGGAAACAAAAAATATTTCAAGGAATTATGTCCAAAATTCGTCCACATTTTGGAAGTATAAACTGAAAAAAGCTAAGAAGCTTAATAAATTACAAGCAGGATCAAAACAGAACTATACCCATGTACATTTTAATAAAATTTTAGAAACCAGTGATGAAGAGAAAGAATTTTTAAAGCAGACAGAAAAGGTGTATTAAGCAAAGGAGAGCAAAGATAAATGAGAAGTTGGTAATAATTCTAACCAGAAGACAATGGAACAACATCATTAAAATTCTGAAAGAAATACACAATTGAATTAGAATTCTATATCCAGTGAGGATATTCTTAAAAATAAAAGTACTATAATTTTTTTGACAGAAGAAATCTGAATTTATTGCCAACCTATCTGTATTTAAAGAAATAGTGAAGGAGCCCAAAAATGGTATGCAAAAATACACTTTGCTTTACTGGCTTTTAAAATTTCTTAAAAGGTAATTGTTTAGAGGCAGAAATAATGTGTTAAGAAAACTTGAACTTATATAGAAATACAATTTATGATAATGAGATCACAAAGGATCAGAGGAAAAAAAATGGAGACTTTATATTATACATGGTATGATATGGTCTTATTTGAAGGTGGATGGTGATAAGTTAAATAGGCAAACTGTCATCCTAGAGCAACAACTAAGAAATAAAGCAATAAGTATAGTTTAAAAAGCCAGGAGACTGATGGAGAAGGTTAATTGGAATCTAAAGAAAAAAAAAGTCCAAAAGAAGACAGGAAAAGAAGAAAAAGAGAACAAAAAACAGACATGATGAGCAAAATACATTAAGACAACAGACCAACGACAATGTTGTAATATTACATGTAAATGGTCAGATAATTAAGAATCTGGCTGTAAGCCTATAATCTGATGAGCCAATACAATTCTTGTGACATTTTCTCAAAAATAGATTTTGAGATACATTATTGGCATATTTGGAAATGAAGTTTTAATTTTCTTGGAAATTAATTTCAAGAAATACAATTAAAATTTTACTATTACATGTAGCAAAATTTACTCCATACAAAAGTCACTCAAAAGAGAAAAAAAGTTTTCAAAAGACTAAGATCTTTTTCCATTGGAAAAGAATTGAAAAAAATTTTTAAACATTTAAATGCTGAGGGTGGAAGATGTATGCATGTATTATGGTTACAAAATGGCACCTAAGTAACTGTATGGCCTTGTCTGTAGCATTTCACTTTCCTGACATTTGGTTTCCTCTTCTGTAAAATGAGAGGGTAGTCTGTGTTACTAAGAAACTTGGGGACCAAAGATCATTTTAAGGCATAATTAATACATCACTAATGATCTAAACTTTTTAAATACATTCTTTTATTATCTATTTTGTCATCAAGAATTAGAAAAGGAAAACCTTACAGTGTGAGGTATATTTAATCCTGGTGTCACTATGTACTTTAGAGATTTTCATCTGGTAATGAAGCATCAGAATTTTGAATTCAGAACTCTTCTCCCTGAACTATTCTCCATCTCATTTTCAAATGTCTTTCCATCTCCCAATTTCTTTGTGTTCTTGGCATCCATATTTGACCTCCTCACTAGACCTTGCTTGTGAATCTTTTCTACAACCTATCTTCCACCAAGGTAAATGCCATATTCTGATAAATCAGGTATTCTGTTTGTTCTGCAGCTAGAGAAAAAGAGGATGACCTAGACTTCAGTCCTGATGAATAACTGTAACTCACCCCTAGCCCGTAATCCCTCTTCTAGGCTGCTCACCAGTTAGGATATTTAAAAAACAAAACAAATAAACAACAACAACAACAACAAAAACAAGGCATGGACCGTCAACACTTGGAACCTAGAAATTATAGTCCTTTTTCCAAGATTCATTTAGAACATGACTCCCAAAGGTCTAATTAGAAGGTACTTGAGAAGGAGGGGTGTCTGGCTAGCTCCATCCAAGAAGCACTTGACTCTTAATCTTGGGGTCATGAGTTTGGGCCCCACATTGGGTGTAGAGATTACTAAAACAAAACAAAAAATGTAAAAAAAAAAAAAAAGAGAGAGAGAAGGTACTTTAGAAAGATAAAAAGGGATCCAAAAACAAGTTGGATGCTGGGATAAAAACAGATTTCTCGAACTATAGGGCTTTCTAGAATCTTCCATATGGTAAGGAGGATTTTGAAGGGTCAATAAAATTCAAGCTCCACAATTTTATAATTGGTAACTAACATTTAAATCTGGTGAGGTTGTGGATTAAAACAAAGCAACGAAAGAAACTTGTGAAATTATAACTTAACTCTGTCCCCACTGTCATAAAACAAAATAGTAACCATGATGTTAAAAATTACTACCAAGGCTTATTTTTAGATAGGCAAAGCCAAGGAATGACTTTACCAATGATAATGTCTCTTTTCTCAGAAACACCAGAGACATGTGCAACTTTCTTTCTTTTTCTTTTTTTTTTTTTCAACTTTCATTTTCTATCTAAAACCCCTTGGTATTGTAACTACTCACTAGGATCTTTACTTACTGAGGACCCAAATGCTGTCTCCTTCACTGTTGTAAGTAAGAAGGCAGAGGCACTGAGAGTATTTATCACTGTTGAACATTTGTCTCTTCCAACTCCCCAGATGGATTTCCTTTTCTTTGAAGCCCACCATTGATCTACCTAAAATAGTACAATTACAGACTAAGCAGGTATTACAATTGTAGAACTTCAAAGCCAACAGAGATAAATAAATAAATAATAATAAATAATAATAATAATAATAATAAAGCCAACAGAGACCAAAATATTGTGGAATATTGCAGAACTGCAGAAATTATAGAACTTTAAAGCCAACAGAGACCAGAATATTGCAGAGGCTAAATGGAGGCAAATTAACTGAGATTTGGTGTTTATTTTCAGAAATGGTTTTTATATTTTGTCAGATTCAGTCTGTTTGGGTGGTTCAGATTTGAGTCTTCCTAGAGGTAAGGATTTTAAAAACATGAACTAGTTCTTGATTTGTGAATAGAAAACTTATTTTATAGAAGAGTCTTAATTCAGAACTTTCCTCTGCCCACAGTAACATTAGATGAGAAACATTCAGCATGTCCATTCATGTTAACAGAATCAAAAACTTTTTTATTTCTAGATATTGAAAACTTTGCTTCTTATGCTAAGTGAAAAGGAATATATATATATATATATATATATATATATATATATACCATGATGAGAATGATTTTGCTTATGCTTTGTAATGATGGAAAATGTATATGCCCATGAAATATCTTACAAAACGTACTTGTGCTGTTTGGAAGCAAGAAGGACATTTCCTCCTGGTTTTGAGTAATTTTAACGATCTCACAACCCATTCTGTTCATTTTTCCTCTCCATTTCCTTTCACGTTAATGAGGGGAAGCTTTTAAAGGACTAATTCAACACTGATGAAATCAAAAGAAGCAGTTAAACTTCATGAATTGAATATGTAAAAACATATTAACCATTATGAACTTATCTTACCAACATGATCAGACAGACTTTTTAAAATGTGATGGAGTGTAGGGCTCAAGCCCATAATATATCATATATCCACCCTAGTTTTAAAATACCAGAGTGACAATATGTTTACTAATTCTTATTACATGTCACATTTAACAAAATATTTGATAATTAAAATAGATTTTTGTACCAAAGCGTGAACTGTCTAAATGCTCACTTTTTCCTTAAGCTTAGAGAAAATTTTTAATATATGAAAATTGATCAAGGCAAAAGAACATATAAAATATATGAAGAATTGTCAATTTACTAAGAGTTAGCTTTGTGCATTCAATCACAAATGATGCAAAATGTTTGATGTAAAATAAGGTACAAGAAAGTTTGCTTCTTGGGTACTGAAGAGGACCTAAGTAGCACAGATAAACAGCAAATTCATGGTGTTTAAAATCAGTATCTCCTTTGCCTACATTGATGTCAGAGAGATGGCCTACTATGACAGAATATAGTTGGTGGGTTTGTGTCTTCTTAGAAGCTTGTAGGGCTTCATTTATACACCTTGCATTGAACACTTGGTGACATCGTGAGTGGACTTAAATTACTATGCTGAGTAAAGGTGTTCTTAACTTATCACCAGTATTCTTGTGCCTTGCTTCTCCTAGAGATTGCAAAAATAGATATATTTTATACTTAAAATATATTACATATATATATATACATACACACAGTTGACCAACGACAAGATATTTCAAGTCATAATTGAGGTCCTTCTCTCTTTTGTTCAGCTTTGTTATTTTCCATTATTTTGTCTTCTAGCTCAGTAATTTATGCCTCTGCTTCTTCCAGCCTGCTGTTCACTTGGAACCTAGCCTGTTTCCAATCTCATTTATTACATCTCTCATTTCTGATTGATTATTTTTTAACTCTTATCTCCATGGTAGGGGTCTCCCTGATATCTTTCCTAAAACCCAGTGAGTATTTTTATGATTGTTGCTTTAAATTCTCCATTAGGTATGTTACTCACATTCACTTAGATCTTTGGCCATGGTCTTGTTATGTCATTTGGGATATATTCCTCTGTCTTGGCATTTTTTCTATGTCTATGCCACCTCCTGTGTGTTTGGAAAGTCAGTTATATCTCCTGTTTCTGAAAGTAATGGCCTTAGGAAGAGGAGCTTATGTAGTACCCAGGGCCTGGTGCTTCAGGGAGTTCTCCGGTGTGTGCTGTAGGTGGTGTTCTGCTGTTGTGTTGTGGCTGCTCTATCCTTTAGGCCAGTCATCTGCAAAGACTCCCCTTGCCTACTGTGGGCAGTGTTTCCTGGCCATTTCAACTAGGTGTGCTCTAATCTACTTGTGAAATGAGATGTGACACCAACTCCACCAGAACTGAGGACCTACAGACCTCTCTGGTCAGGAGACATGGTATGGACAGGGGTTTATGCTGGTCTTCTCAGGGAGGGGCCTCCCATGCTGGGACCAAGACAAGCTTGACTTAGAAGGGCAGTCCTGCCTGAGCACAAAGGGTACTTGGCGTAAGCAAGTTGAGGCCTGGAATTATAACATCTTCAACTTGGCAGGTTATTAAAAACAAAAACAAAAACAAAAACAAAAAACCCTAGATTCTGCATTTCTTAAGAAAATATCCTAAAAATAAGACTTTTAAAACTTATTTTTCCTAATTAAAGAAAAGTGAGAAAAATCAAAATATCAAACAGAGGAAATGTCAAATATTTGGTGTGTTCTGAAGCTTCTCTCCTGAAACGCCTTTGAGGCACTGTACTTCTAGATAGTATGGATTATTCAGTCTTCTTTAGTAGTCTGCTCTAGTGTTCAGTATTTCTTCAAAGATTTTACTTAATAATTGAAAGAGAGAAAGAGAGAGAGAGCAAGGGTGGGGCAGAGGAAGAGGGACAAGCAGACCCACTGAATGGGGAGCCCGATGCAGGGTTCAATCCCAGGACCCTGAGATCATGACCTAAGCTGAATTCAGATGCCAAATTACTGAGCCAGCCAGGTGCCCCTACTGTCCAGTCTTTATTCTTTCCCTACGTCAAGCTGAACTTTATTACTTGAATAGAAATTTAAGCTACATTTAATTTAGACTAGACAAATACTCCTTTATCAGTAGTTCTACATAAATAAACTTTCTAAAAACCCTCTATGTGTGATAGCATAGAGTGAGTTTGTCCAAAGTCACTCTGAAAAGGACCAGAGAAAGTCCAATCATCAGCCAACTGAAGTGCCTAATTGTAAGCCTGTCCTACAGAGGCCAAATTAATTGAAGAAGCAGAAAATATATGCAGAGTAATCAAAATACAACATCAAATATTAAAATTACATAAAAAGAAACTGAAAGCTGAACACCCCAAGAGGGCACAACTACTAATTTGTCCTCGAGACATTCCTGAGACAAAAGGAACCCAAATATGTCTTACAAAACATTTTATGGAGATTCTGCTTGCCATGCATATTCTGTATATTTTCAGAAATTGTGTGTATAAATAGCATGTCAAAAGAGGGCACTATTTAGGGAAAATAATAGGCATTAATTAAAATATGGACAATAGGGAATGAAGGTTTTTCAGTTTCTAAATTTAGAGGAAGATGATTCAATAATAAATAGCTCTGCCATTATTAGTTTGCGGTAGCTTCTGTTAATTGTACCTTTTGTTACCTTTACAGCCTGTCTAAACATAGTGTGCTTGAAAGCTCGATATTGTTTTCTAGCTAGTCCTTTATAGAAACTGTTCTGAAGCTTATCAGGTAAAGAAAAAAGTGGGAGAAGGGAGAATCCAGTCTTTTGTAGCAAAGAGCTTAATAAGTAGAATACAAGAATAGTTTTGATATTTGTCCTACATTTGTTTTGGATAATTTTGTTCTATTGAGAGCTCTCTGAAAACGTCTAGTTTCTAATCATTAGATAATTTGTAATGTCTTGTGTGAGGGGCACCAGTTTTGAAAAGTGTAAGACTGATTTGCTTTGGTCAGTAAGATGTATGAACCCATTATCATCGGGTCACTTCAGCTCATCCCATGATATACGTATTGAAAAATAATCCCTGGCCCATTTTTTATTAGATTCATAGAGCTTGTAAATACAATGAGATGGTAGTCTTTACCAAGGTGATTAGTTTATTTTGGAGTTGGGGGAAATGACAATGAAAGTACCACTTAATGTGAATATAAAGATACAAATTTCTATTTTTATGAATAATCTACCTACTGTGGTATGATACCACAGTAACATACCATAGGGCTATACTTGCAGTCAGAAAGGCTATCACTTACTGTGTGACCTGAGGGGAACCAATTCCTTTCTCTGAGCCTGCATTTTTTTAAATCTATAAAGTGGTGATAATTAATTCCTGATTTTCTACGAGGTTTTGAGAGATTCAAAATCAGAGTGCAAAATACAACTGAAAACAGTTTGCTAAATACTTTTTAGTGACTGTGCTAATATTAGGTATTTAATGTGACCTTGATGAAACCACATCATCTTTCTAGAACTCAATTTTCTCATTATAAAATGAGGAGATTGCACTAGATGAACCCTGACAACTTCTAGTATTATAAAATGAAATCGTTCTAATTGAATTCTGGGAAAACAAATATTTTTCAAAGAACACAATTTTAAAATTAAGGATGATTTTGATTAAGAGTATTTCAAGTGATTTCTTTTCTTTCTTTCTTTCTTTTTTTTTTAAACTCATGGTCCCCGTGACAGAAACTAGACAATGGCAACTAACTTGATACAGAAAGAGGAGAGAAAAAAAAGATTCATGAATACAAAGAAAAGATGAAGAGGATGGGGTGTTGGGGGTATAGAAAAACTACAACAATTACTGTCAACTGTAAATGGGGTCGATCACAAGGGGGCAAAAGGAGGAAATTACATCTCTGTTGACTTCTGCCAACACAGCCCCCTTCCATTCTGTAGAACAAAGGTGAGCAAAGTGTGCCTGATAATATTTAAGATATTATGAATTCATTTTGTAGACAAAATTTAGACTGGGAATGAGGACTCATCTGTCATCTCCTCTTCTGTCAAATACATGTTGCCCTTGGCAATGGGTCTGCTGTTACTAATTTCGTTTTTGTTTAGAAGCTTGCTTTTCCTCTTTGGTTCTCTGAATTGCTGTGAATTTTAAAAAAAAAAAAAAAACCCTCACAAAAGAAAAATGTCTTTGATTGATTTCTGATGGTGACTCTGACACTCTTGTACTTAATGTCAGTGCCAACCTGATTGTTTGATGTTTATTACATAGGTGAGTGGGAGGAGCGCCCCCTCCTTTTTGGTGGCTGCTATTGTGAGACTGGCTCTGGTGTTTAGTTTGATCTTGGGGGGAAAAGCAGTAGTTATTAGTCTGTGACAATTGGGAAGACCCAGTTTTGTCTTCCGCCTTTCAATATGCTAATATTTTCCAAAACCTGTCAGGAGAGGTCAATGTCCTCATCAAATTTCAACTGTCAGAAGCTCTGAAAAAAATTTAGACTCTCTTTCTAAGATAAGGAAAACAATCTTTTGAAGAGTTACCATAGGACACCCAGATCCTATTTGGAATCCTTTTAGCTAATTACCAAATATTTTTAAACCAGGGTCATGTTGTTAAATGTTGGACCTTGAGCTACCCTTTATTATATAGTCTTACAAATGACCTTTTAGAACAATCTTCCTGCATGTATTTTGCATTTTTTTTCGCTCTTGAGTTTGGATTCTGTGTACAGCAAAATGTCTATCTTGTTCTTCTATCTATCATTATTTTGCTGTGAAGACAGCAGAAGATCTATTTTAAATTATTCATAAGCTTTAGATAGAAACCTAAGCAAATTAAAATGTAGGCCAATATAGAGGAAAATGATAATGGGCATATAAGTATTTGTAGCTACTGTAGCTTCCATTGGGACAATCATAAAATTAATTTCATACCTTGCACAGTAATTTCAATGGGAACAATTTCTTAGTTCGTGGTCAAACTTGTTTCCAACACTGATGGAGATGAGCACTAGAGAAAGTATTGAATTTTCTTTCTAATTAGCTTTTTCTTATGAAATAGCTTCTTAATAATTTCCCTTCGTGTCCAGTACATAAAGGTATCTATTCCTTTTAAACTGTATGTGAATTTAATTTATATGCCAATGATGTTTAATGCATTGTCTTGTCTGCATCTCATTACTGTCATTAATAAGCACTGGAGTACATCTAGTTACAAGGTTAATTGGGACAAATCTGGACTCCTTCTTTCTACTGTAAATATGCTATATCTTAGCAGTGTATTACTCACGGATGGGTGGTAAAAGTTATGGCATTTTACATTACATTTCTCCTTCTGTTGTCATCCAAATCAATCTAAATACAATATGAAGTGATTTTTCTGCATGTTTTGTGCAGAGCTTGGTCATTTTTTTCCTTTTTTTAAACCAGACACATAATTTTATGGCTGATTTAAATAGAATTGCTACTCATCTATGTGGTATATACTCTCCCTCCAACACACACCACACCCCCCCACACACACACACGCACACACACACACCTCACTATCATTTTAAACCACTTAAAGGGATATATAATACCAGGAAGGACTCCTTTTCATTGAGTGAAATTCATAAGAATTTTCCATGAGAAATTTACAGGCCAAGGATTAAATCTTTTCAGTTGTAATGTTTGATATTGCCCATGTAAATAAGCTAGCAGAGCTATTGAATTTTGTCACTGGCCCAGGAAATTCATGTCCGATAAGCTATTGCTCAAGGGCTCTGGCTTTGAAAATGAAGCTCTATAGCCAGAGCCGGGATAGCAGAAACACCTGGCATAGATCCTGTCATTTCCCCCTCCAACTCTTGTGACAGACATCACTAATAGTCTGAGATCACTTTTCTACCGAGCTCAGTCCCAGCCTCAGAATGCTTTTCTACTCGTTGTTCCAGGCAGCCACCTGGAACAAAGCCATCAAATAGCTTGGCACAGGAGTAAAACCCAGCATCCTTTGCAAAATAGGAAGATCTTACCTATTAGAGTATTTACTCCCTTTGTCAATGTCAGTCAACACTGGGCTTGATCAATCTACTTCCTAGAACTAAGACATCAGTCAGGTGAAATTGGTTTAGGAGTAATTTAAAATTATCATGTATAGGGGTGCCTGGGTGGCTCAGTGGGTTAAAGCCTCTGCCTTTGGCTCAGGTCATGGTCCCAGAGTCCTGAGATTGAGCTCCGCATCTCTGCACCGCAGGGAGCCTGCTCCCCGCCCCCCGCCTGCCTCTCCACCTACTTATGATCGCTCTCTCTCTCTGTCAAATAAATAAATAAAATCTTTAAAAAAAATTATCATGTATAAACTTAAGGAACCCTAGGTAGAACAAAGTGTTAAGTTAAAATTCTACTGTAGTTAGATAGTCTTCCCCTAAGGCAATGGCCACTTTGAAGCCACTGTATGTAACTCTGTCTTTAAAAATAGGACCTTGACTCCTTCTTTAATTCAGGTCTTTCCAAGAATATTTCTCAAGAGTGCCCCCATGCTCCCCAATAAATCTTCTCCAGGTAACTTCCTAAGTAGGAGTCTATTTCCAAGAAACTGAATATAAGACATGGTCAGATTTTTCAGAACATGCTTTTGATACACCATTAAGATTTTGCAATAGGCCATATTTTTGTCTCTCAGATGGCCAAAGTCAAATGTATCCTCTTTTTCTTGAATAACAAAAAACTACATGGAGCTCCAAGCCCAAGAGTTAGACTCTGATTCGTTGGTCTAACTTCTTAATTCAGGCAGTGAGGTAATACCTGAAGGTTACAAGGCTCACTTGAGACCTTCATGTGTTAACCTACTGCATAGTTACTACCCCCAAATCTTCCTGTTGGATCAGTCCTTCAAGTTAGTGTTGTGACTAGGTGTCCATTGTATTTGCCACTGACACTAATTGGAAGAAGGGTTTGATATAGTCAATTCCAGGCTATAGGTTATATATGAGGTGAAAATAGATTCTCTTATGTGTTGAAACCCCACCACAATTATACGTTCTGTAAAATGGTGTTATACCTAACAGAGCTTGTTCTTTGGTTTATTGTCTTTATTCTCCACTGAAGAAAGTAACTAACAGTTCTCCAAAAACTCAGAGAGATGGAAGAGGAGTCTACACCCTCTATGAAGAGCCTTTCTGGGGAAAGACACCTGGATGTTATGGCTCATTGTCCATGTCCTAGGTAGCATACACTAACTGACTTACAAATAGTCATCGAACAGTTAGTTGTTCCACACGTTCTCTGATGTACCAGGAGGCTTTTTTGTACTTTCGTGGTTGTTTTCATTGAGTATCACAGATTTCATTATTACACCCAAATCAGGAAAGACATGCATGTAGACATTCCGAAATCACCACAAATTCAAAATTGTTCACTGAATGTTTTTAGAAAAAGGAATCTTTGTTTCTGGAAACATACTGGTGGGTGTGTTGCCATGATTTCATTGTGTTCTGATTAAAATGGAGCGTGACTGTCTTTTGATCTATATTTTCCTGTATTTGATGTACAATAGTACAATGAGAACTACCATCTTTTTTTTTTTTAATATTTTTATTTATTTATTTGACAGAGAGAGAGAGATTGCAAGTAGGCAGAGAGGCAGGCAGAGAGAGAGGGAGAAGCAGGAAGTTCTCTTCCTAGCAGAGAGTGGGATGCGGGGCTCAATCCTAGGATGTTGGGATCATGACCTGAGTTGAAGGCAGATGCTTAATCCACTGAGCCACCCAGGTACCCTGAGAGCCACTATCTTAATCTATCATTATTAATGGTAAATATAGTTGAATAAAGTATACAGTTATTTGTAGTGACATATGATGAAAATATTAAGAAAAAGTTTTCTTGGGACATCTGAGTGGCTCAGTCAGTTAAGCATCTGTCTTCAGCTCAGATCATGATCGTAGGGTCCTATAATAGAGCCCCTCATCAAGTCCCTACTCAGTGGGGAGTCTGCCTGTCCCTCTCCCTCAGCCCTGCTCGTGCTCTCTTTCTTTCTCTTTCTCTCAAACAAATCTTAAAGAAGAAAAAGTTTTCTTAAAGTCTGTTTAAACATCTTGGATATAGTATAACAAATTGCTTGTGTTTTTCTTTTAAAAAATGTATTATAAGGGCGCCTGGGTAGCTCAGTTGGTTAACTGTCTGATTTCAGCTCAGGTCATGATCTCAGGGTCCTGGTATCGAACACTGTCAGGCTCCATGCTCGACAGGGAGTCTGCTTCTCCATCCCCCTTCTGCCTTGCTCCCTGCTCATGCTTGCTCTCTCTCTCTCTCATAACTAAATAAAATATTTTCAAATGTATTATAAAAATATTGCATGAATATAAATTAGATTTTTGCTGTAAAAAAAAATTTTTACGTGTTAAAAAAAAATCCTAAAATGTCTCACCTCTATCTCCAAGGAGACTCATGGGATTATTTACTCTTCTTGTTGGTGTTTAGGCATGTTGAAGATGGTCTAGTTCCAGAAATAACATATAGGAGATCATGGGGGCTTAAATACAAATAGTTGTCTGTTTTCCTCATGGAAGAAAGGTGCTAACATATTCCCAAAATTGTTTGTGCTGGAGACAGGCAAAATGAGGTAGAAGTGTGTGCCAGTGATGGAGAACCTACAGCGAGGACCATAAACTCAAAAGCCTGTAAGCAAGAAAAGCAGGAACAGGGCCATATGTAAAATAATGATTTTTATTTTATTTTATTCTGTGAAAATCCATTAATTGTGGTCTAAAATTGGAAATGTTTAAGTATTTGGATAAATAATAATCACAACTCTCATTTATGTCTAAAAGGCATTAATTGATCATTTCAATCTCCCTTCCCCAAGGCAAGAAAGATCTTACAAAGAAATGGGCAAAGTAACTTGCTCAGTTTTCAGTTAGTAGAGGTATTTTTGACTGTAATGTGTCTTTTTAGGCTAGCCATGCTACCTGACTCTAAGCACAGAAAAAATAAAACAAAACAAAACAAAAAAACAATAAAAGACCAAATGCTGCATATGCTGAAATTAAAGAGAAATGTATTAATCTGAGAACAGCTTTAGATCTGGAAATACATCTTTATGAGTCACTTATAGATAGGCTATAATTATTTGGTAATTAATGCTCTCAAATTAATCTCTTTCCTAAAGAACCTCTAGTGGTTCTTAGGCCCTAGTAGACATAGAAAAGCTAGATCTTAGGAGGATTTCCCTCTAAATTCAGAGAATGTTCATCCATGCAAGTTTCCAAGGGCCTACAAATAAAATCTAATCAAGGAGGAAAGCAATCAGGTCCAACCAATCAGAAATCGAGCTGTGGGGCAGAAAATCAGAATTTAAATAAAAGTTGCAATTAGAACCCACAGAACTGGCTTGACACTCGTTTCAGTTCTTAGCGCTCAGAGACAGTTAGAAAATTATCTCCACAGTAGGAATAAGAAGGGCTGGTGAAGATTTTTGCCTCTTGATAGAATATTGAAAATTATCTTCATCAGTGGGTTAATTGGCTTAATTTTCCTTCAGATGGTAACTTTCAAATGCTTGGTCTTAATTAGCATGGGTAAATGAGAAATGTAGGTGATTCACACTTTTCAGTTTTCTTGTTCTCTAGAGATTTCCATTCCTTTCCCCGAAGATATTTGAAATGGCTGAGGGCTACATTGATTAAAATAAATTATGCTGGTATTTTACACCAGTAAAAATGTAGTTGGAATTGACTTGTGCCTGGTCCATTAAAGAAAAAAAAAAAAATTCAACCCACAAATACCATAAAGGAGAAAGTCAGTGTGTACTAGAGATAAACATTTAAAAACTCTACATTTTTCAGTATTGTGGCAGTTAAGGTATAGTGTTCACCTAAGAAAGTAGGAAAAAAAAAAATCCCAGGCACTTTGTGTATTTAATAGAGTGTGTATGAGGGAAAACTCGTGCAATGAAGCAGGGCGGTGACAAAAAAAGAGAAAAATATTCTTTGTTGTTCTTAGTTTATGTTCCTCAATCCCCATTTGTTTAATTCCTGACCCCCTCAACTTCAGGTTTACCTCTAATAAAGAGAGAATCAATACCAAATATTGTTTTCAGAATCGGACAATAGTTTTGATCTTCATTAACTATCACACATTATGAATTCTCCCTTTCTCTTACGTTAGTCAATATTTTATTCTGAACAACCTATTACTTAGGGATCTCTGATTTAAAAAATCTTTCAGTTGATGGAATTTGAGCTACAAGAACACAAAAGCACATCTGAGTTATTTGGACACAGATTTATGGTGTAATACTATCTGAATTCAGAAAATGAAATAACATCCACATTGTACTACGCGTCTTACATAATAATTTCTGTAAATTACATAACAAATGGAAGACTTTCTCTTTTCACTTCTGTTAGACCCACCAGTTAAAACTCTAGTAAGGGTGATGATAAAACTAAAGATTTAGTTAAGAAAAATTTAACTAAATTTAACTGAAGATTTAGTTAAGACAAAATCATTTTTGAAATTTCATATTCACTGTCTTAGTATGTATTTTTTCCTTCTGGCATCTATATAAATAATAATTAAAATTTAAAAATCTTAATTTTTTAACATGTTCTAAAATTAGACATAAAAGCAAGCAATTATACAATTTTAATAATTTTTAACAAAACTTCAATAAAATTCATGTTTCACTTAAAACAGAACTTGTAATGGAGATGCGAAAATTTTTAGGGATTGGGAAAGAGGTATCATTACATAAAAGAGGAAGCTAAAAATTATGTATACAACATGTACTAAAAATGAAGTGTTTAAATAAATCTGTGCATATAAAATAAGGGAGAACAATAGACTGAGAAAGAAAGAAAATTGTATGAGAGAGAGAGAAGGAAAGAGATTTATACTAATGAATTAGCAATGTTTATCTGTGGGTTTGGGGACTACAGGTGTATTTTGTGTTCTTTGTGGTTTTCTCTATTTTACAAATTTTCTGGCACAAACTTGGTTCTCTTTTAATCAGATTAAATGTTTGAAAAAATGGGCCCTTTCTTTGCCTTTCCATGGAGAAATAGGACCACTGTGGTTTTATTACCTGTAAGAATTTCAATTCTAGAAATACTGTTGCATCTTTCCAGGTAGGCATGCCGAGCACTCGACATGGAGATCACATTTTACCTTTCTACCTAATAGCATCTCCGTTTCCAGATTGCTCCCCAAATAAAAACAAGCATTGAGCCTCCAATCAGTGATGATAATTTAATTTCCCTCTCAGCTGTATGTAAGTACCAGAAAACAGTCAGGCAATCAGTGAGAAAAACGTGTTCTCCTGGTTTATTTTTACATTAACTCATTAACATTTTCTTCTCTATCTATAATGGGAGGTCTAAAAAGTATAGGCTCAGCTGACCTAATTGTGCAGGGCTTCTTAGCAACAGTGCTCTGTGTGTTAGGGGGTTAGGTGGAAGAGGATGCAGGAGTGAAATCATGAAATAAAACCTGGAAATGACTCTGAACTCTTATAAGACTTCTTCATAAGACAGAAACTTTAGGACTCAATGGGAAATGGACAAGAGAGATTAGTAGGTATCTTTCAGTGGAGCGCTGGGCACTGTTGAGCTCACCTTTCTGATCTAGGGATTTCTAGACTCTATGGGGGTATGCAGCTTTGACAGGTTATTATCTAAGCTAATTCACAACTCTACTGACATAGAGGTTAAGTTGCAATGCTTTTAGTTCATAATGAAGTGCGTGAATTTTGTTTAATAGAGATAAAATGTCCATTCTGAAGAAAAGATGGTCCCAAATATAACATTTTATTGCCCAGGGGAAGAGTACCTAGTTCTACCACATCAACATTTCTTACTTTGCATGTATTTTATTTGAAACCTCCTTTGAACCAGTTATGATGTTTTACTGGTTTCCTCATTAATTCTTTACTTTTTTGACACAGGCTCATTTTATATTTGTATATAAGTCTTGTGTTTTACTTTTTGAAAAATCCTATCTTAATGCCCAAGATGTATTATTTGGGGTTTATAACAAACAGGTCAGAGGGAAAGGTGGTCCACAGAACTTAGGAGTCTTAAAAATGTTTGATTCGGGCTTTACTTTTAAACCCTTTATTACATAGTTTTTCAAATGAAAAATGACAAATGGACTAAAATGGGTTAAGTGCCAAATTTGATATCACATTGGAAACCACACAGAAACTGTGGCTTCCATTATATGACTTCATGATATGTAAAAATTAAAGATTTGAACTCATAAAATAAATATCCGAATATCCAAGAGAACCCTGCTCTTATCTGCATAATTAGAGTTACATATAAGAGGTCATCGAGAATATAAAGATTCTATTTTTTTTTTTAAAATCCTAGGTTATACCCACTTTTAATCACTGCAGACTGTAACTAGAACAGGCTTTATCAATTTCCACCCTACTGAAATTTCAATCTGGACAATTCCTTGTTAGAGGAGGGGCTGTCCTCTATATGGTAGGTTTAGCAACATCCCTGGCCTCTACTCGCTAGGTGAAGTAACACCTCCTCCTCAGTTGTGACAACCAAAAGTGTCTCCAGACATTGCCTCCCTCCTCACCAAGGGACAATATTGCTCCCAGTTGAGAATGCCTGAACTAAAGGAATAAGGAAGAAAAAGGGGGAAGAAGAAAAGAAGAAGAACAAAGAACTTGGCAGCAGGCCAATTACTATATTAGTAGTCACTAGTACCCTAGACCATGTGTCAAGAGATCAATGTTAAAATCACTGTCCTATTTGGAGAATATGGTCACATCATTTAATTTTCTTGGTTCTCAGCTCCTTCATTTGTCAAACAAGAATGTTACACTTAAGGGTCTCCAGCATGTCCCTTTTTAGTAGACCCAGTCTAAGGAGCATAAAAGAAATTGAGCCAAGAACCTCCCTAGCAGATCTTCAGATTTTGCTGATATACTCCCTTAACCAGCTGGCTAGTGACTGGTTTCAAGTTGTCTATTTTCTGTGCTCATGGGAAGAAATACCTGAGGACATTAACTGAGCAACTGGTATGAACTGTTAAGAAATATTTCCTCTTCCTTGAGGCCTATGTGAGGACTCAGGATGAGTAACCTCTAAAATGTAGTTGTGCATTATTTGAAAGGAAATATTTCTAAATAATTCTGTTGGGGTCAAGTCCAACAGAAATATTTTTGAAGTTATTTTTGTGCCATCTGCAGCCAGGCCTCTTTAAACTCAGTGATATTCTCAGGAACCTGTGTTGGTCTAAATATATAGTTGCTGTTAAAATCAGAAGCATTACTGATTGGAAAGAAACATTTAGAAATGTTTAGAATTACTCAGTAATTCAGTAGCATCAAGTCATTCTGTTGAACGTGGAACAATGTGACAAATAGTAAGCAAGTTGGCAAGGCTGTTGTCCTGTGTCCTCAAACAGACTGTTTCTCAAGAGCAAGTCCTTTGATCCTGACCACTTGCCTGACAGTGAAGAAACCAAATGTGACAGCTTGGAGGAGGTTCCTGTCCCCAAATTCCTTAAACTCAACAGAGCAGATCTTTTATTAGAAACAATAGTGTATTGCAAACAACCACTGTGATTACTGAAGCAGAGATTTGAAGAGGAACTACAGACACCAAGTGATTTTAAGAACACGTCCCACCTTGAGTTCTCCCCTGTGAAATATTTCAAAATATACTAGGATGCTTGGGTTGAGAATTCTGGGGCTGCTCAACTTTGACACTTAAGTGAAAAGCTGGGATTTTGTTTTTTGTTTCCCTCCCAGTCTTCCCCTCTCTCTCTCTTCTGCTACTGCTGCTTCTGCCTCTTCTGCTTCCACTTCTGCTTCTCTTTAAGTGTGGCAAAGGGTGTGGTCTATATTTCTATCCCCCTAATATATATATATATAGATAGATAGATAGATTGATTGATATGTACATATATGGATATCCATATATGTACATATCTATATATATATTTTTTTATTTTATACTTTCAGAATAACTTCAATGTCAGTAGATTGAGCTTTTAGCCATTCACAGACTGAAGATCTCACAGGATAGTGGAATTATGTATATGCCCTGAGCAGCACAAATCTATTACCTTGGATTTTTGGCATTTTTGAGAACTTAACAGCAGAAAGCATCAATGTGAAAATAGAAAGAAAGTTGGGCCTACTTAACTAGCTGGATCATGCAGAAGAACCCAAATGATCAGATCACTACTCACAATTTGACAAATAGGTTTTAGTCAGATTGTCCAGGGTAATTGTGAAATAAAATTTTTACTTTTGCTTGAAAGTATATATGTGATAAAGATATTAATAGTTTGTGGAAGTTAAAATTCTTCAGAAATTCACTACAGTAACCACTCAGTCCATACAAGGTTTAAGACAAAAATGAAGCATGTGACTTCAGGTCGTTAATCATATAATGTGACCAGATTGAAGGCAGGAAAAGTCTTCTAACATGTGAATTTCTAAGATGGAAAGCACATTTTAAAATCTGTGGTAGCAGACAGTTGAATTTTTTATGCTCAGTTTTGATCTTCCATTCTTTCGTTTGTTCAAATGGTATTTGTTAGTTTTGTCTACTACTTGGTATTTGTATAAAGTTTTGAGGTTTACATGGGTACTTGAGCCATATTTTCTCACTTAGGCAAAAACGCGGAACAAAATGTTTTAATGACATAAGTCATTAGTAACAAAGGAAATTAATTCTCATAAAATGTCCTAACAATCTCTATTATTCATACAAATCATAAAATTCTCGCTTAGGAAGTATTTGTGGAGTATGTTTATTTCAGTATTATTTTCAAGGACATCTTCATCAATCAACATAGACTTCTACTTTTTATTTGCAAGGTTGAGAGATAAAATATCATTATTTTAAAAAATGTATTCCTATATGTTGGCAATGAAGAATCAGAAAATAAAGTTTAAAAAGTATCCTACCATTTATAATAGTATGAAAATATATGAACTATGTGGATAAATCTAAACAAATATGTGAGAAAACATCACCTTGAAAGCTATAAAATATGGCTGAGAGAAATTAACAAGAAGTTAAAAGAATGGAGTTAAATACTTTGCTCATAAGTAAGAAGTTTCAATATTGTCAAGATAAATTCTCTGCAGATTATCTATAGATTGGATGCAGTCCATTTAAAATGTCAGCGGACTTGTGTAGAAACTGACAGCTGATTAAAAACTTCATATAGAAATGCAAAGGACATAGAATAGCCAAAAGATTTTGAAGAAGGAAAAATTGGGGAATTAAAATGATAGGATTTCAAGAATCATTTCAAGAATCAGTAACCAAAATCATTTCAAAGTGGCTTCAAGGCAGATAAATAAAGCAATGGAAAAGAATAAAGGATAGAAATCAATCCACATGTAGGTTGACAACTGACTTTTGACAAAGATACAAAGCCATGCCTTGGAGAACTTTTGATAAATGACATGGGAACCATTGGGTTTTTATGGGGACAACAACAAAAAAAAGTGGAATTTTATGGATTTTTGCCAGTGGTGATATTGTAGTTCTATCTATTTATTTATTTATTTATTTATTTATTTATTTATTTATTTTTAAAGATCTTACTTATTTATTTGACAGAGAGAGATCACAAGTAGACAGAGAGGCAGGCAGAGAGAGGGAAGCAGGCTCCCCGCTGAGCGGAGAGCCCGATGCGGGACTCGATCCCAGGACCCCGAGATCTTGACCTGAGCCGAAGGTAGCGGCTTAACCCACTGAGCCACCCAGGCACCCTGTAGTTTTAAAATGTGATAGGTTACTAGTGTAGAATTTTGTGAAGGCTTTATCTTAGGATGATGACTCAGTAATTCAACAAATATTCATCGAGTAATGAGACAATGCCCCAGACTGATGTTACACTGATGAACAAGGTAAGCATAATTCCTGCTCTCATGAACCTGTTGAAAGAGTAAATAATGGAGATACAATAAATAAATCTTCCCGATGCTAGTTTTGTAACTAAAATCACAGTAGGTTGAATTGAAAAATATAAGTTGTTAAGAGAGTATTGTGACCTGATATCAACATAGAAGAAAAAGTGCAGGAGGAGGTTGGGGGTTAGGGCTGAAAAAGGTTTCTTAGAAAAAAAAAATTGAGTTTGAGACCTGAATGGAAGTAGCCAGGCGGAGTATGCACAGGACCATAACTGGAATCCTTGAATTGATACAATTGAAAGAGCAACACAAGTCTTGAACTGTAATCTTCTAATTTTGAATTCAGGAGGACAAAGGCCATTATTTTTATTGTTCACAGCAGCACCAATGGCTATCCACCAGCACAAACTCAGACAAGATTAGGTTTTGGAAATATCCTTCGTCTTATCATCACCAAGAATTTGGTTGACATCAACGATTAAATAGGGTTTTGCATATATGCTTATCACAGTATAGTTATAATTTCTACCCATTCTTATTTTATCTTTACATTTTGGTTTTGAGACAATTCCACCAGGGTTCTCAACAAAGAGGATACCTCATTTAATTTGTTAGTTGGGCTCCTGTTCAAATTTTTTTTTTTTTTTTCACTTGAGAATATATTTCAGCTGTTCAGTGTTTGGATATGGATGGATGATTACTGAATTTTTCTTTAAGCTCCTGCTTTCTTAGAGAATAGTTTGGACAGTCTATCGAGTTCTTTGTTGAAAAGAATAGAAACTCTCTCAAAAAAGCTCAAATGAGAAGAACAAAAAAAGTACCATATTATATGAAGTCCTCAGAAAAGCTCAAAATGTTTTAAATTTTTGAAGTGTCCCTTTTCAGTGAAATAAAATCATCACTAAAGTGTTGATTCTTGTGAGTTTCAAATTTGAAATGTTAAGGTAATGGAATTGATCAGAAATAACTTAGTATGGGGTAAAATAAAATCCATGAGATACCCTCATCAGGTACAACGTACATTTGTCTCTTACACTTTGGAACATTATGTGATTCTCTTGGGATATTCAGTTTTGATTGTTTTAATATATAATGAAATTCTCTGAGGATAAGAATCCTTGAGAGTAATAGGAACATAATAAAATATTTCAATCTGTCTCCAAAATGATTAGTTTGGGAACAGGGTCTGCCCAAATTCTATAGTAGGAAACATTTTAATTCATGTGAATATATTTTATTGTGCTGACATCTGGGCATTTTTATTTAGCTATAATTAACATACTATAAAATACGTAGGTCTTGAATGTTCAGTTCAATGAGTTCTGGCATTTGTATATATGCATATAATGATCACCCCAATGAGGTAAAGACTGTTTCTTAGAAATTTCCTTCATGCTCTCTCCCAGGTAATTTTCCTTGCAATGATTATCTAATTTTTATCACAATGGGTTAGTTTTACTTGTATTTGGATTTCATATAAATGGATCTGGATCACATAATATGTGTTCCTTAGGTTCTGGCATCTTTTGCTTAACAGAATGTTTTTGATACTTTTGCATATTTCTGCATGTGTAAGTAGTTCATTCATCCCATATCCCCGCATGGTTAGACATTGTATAGATATACCACAATGTATTCCATTTTTCACTACTATGAATAATGCTGCTAGAAAGATTGAGATAGAAATCTTTGTGGGAACATGTATTTCTATCTTTTTGCATGAATGCCAAAGGGTAGAATTACTTGGTCATGGCGGTCATGAGGCAAGAATGTTTATAAGAACTAGCCAGACAGTTTGCCAGTGCTGTATCATTTTATATTCCTATCAGGAATATTTGAGGGTTCGGTTTCTCCACATTTTTGGTGATTGGTTCTGTCAGCTTTTTTTTTCTTTTTTTTAACCTTTCAAGTGGGTTAGAAGTGTTAACTCATTGTGGACTTTTTCTCAGATGACAATTGGCCCTGATATATTTCCTTTTATGAGGTACATGTTAAAAGTTTTATGTTCATGATTTTTTATGTGATTCCTCTTTTATTGTTGATCTTTTTGTTTTTAAAGATTTTATTTATTTATTTAACAGACAGAGATCACAAGTAGGCAGAGAGGCAGGGGTGGGGCGGGGAGGCAGGCTCCCTGCTGAGCAGAGAGCCCGATGCGGGGCTCAATCCCAGGACCCTGAGATCGTGACCTGAGCCGAAGGCAGAGGCGTCAACCCACTGAGCCATCCAGGTGCCCCTATTGTTGATCTTTAAGAGTTCTTTATTTACCTACATATAATTCCTTTGTCAAATATATGTACTGTGGGGAAAAAATATACATATGCCTGTACACGTGTCTTCCAAACCAGTTGTTTTATTTTGCATTCCATCCAGCCGAGAGTTCCTCTTGCTCTCTGTCTTTGCCAGCATTTGGTGTTTTCAGTGTTTTGCATTTCAGTCACTTTAATAAGTATGTAATGATTGCTATTCCCTGATGACATAAGATGTGGAGCATTTTTTGTGTGTTTGTTTGCCATCTGTATTAGCATCTTGGATTAGGTGTCTGTTCAGATTATCTGTCCATTTTTTAATATAATTGTTCTTACTGAGTTTTAAGAGTTCTTTGCATATTTTGGATACTAGTCCTTTATCAGATATATGTTATGCAAAAATTTGCTCCATGTCTGTGGCTTGTTTTTTCATTCTCCTAACTATGCCTTTGCAGAGTAGAAGTTTTCAAATTTAATGAAGTCCAACTTACTGATTTTGGCTTTCGTGGATCATGCTTTTGGTTTTGTGACTAAAAAGTTATTACCAACTCCAAGTTTCCCTAGATCTTCTGTGTTATCTTCTGGGAGTTTTATAGTTTTGCATTGAGTCTGTGATATATTTGGGGTTAGTTGTGAAAGGTGTAAGATCTCTATCTACTCTTCCTTCCTTCCCCCTCCTCTTCCCTCCTCCTCCTCCTTCTTCTTTGCATGTGGATATCCAATTTCTCAAGCACCATTTGCTGAAAAGAGCATCATTTTTACATTGAATTGCTTTGGCTCCTTCATCAAATATCAGTTAACTAGGTTTGTGTGGGTCTAGTCCTATATTCTTTTGTCTGTTCTACTGATCTGTTCATCTATTCTTTGACAAGTACCACACTGTCTTGGCTCCTATAGCTTAATAGTGAGTCTTAAAGTCAGATAGTATCAGTCTTCCAAGTTTGTTTTTCTCTTTCAATATTGTGTTGGCTATTCTGGGTCTTTCCCTTTTCTCTATAAACTTTAGAATCATTTTGTAGATATACACAAAATAATTTCCTGAGATTGTGGTTGAGATTGCCCTGAATCTATAGATCAAGTTGGGAAGGACAGATATCTTAACAATATTGAGTCTTTTTATCTGTGACATAGAATATTCTCCACTTACTTAGCTCTTTGATCTCTTTCATCAAAGCTTTGCAGTTTTTCTCATGTAGATCTTATACATATTTTGTCAGATTTATACCTAAGTATTTCCTTTTTCAGTGCTAATATAAGTGGTATTACATTTTTTATTCCAAATTCCAACTGTTCATAGCTGGTGTATAAGAAACCAATTGATTTTTGCACATTAGCATTATATCCTGTAACTTTGTTGTAATTGCATATTATTTCCAGAAATTTGGGGGTGGGGGCTTGAGATTTTCTACAGACACTTCTAGCATCTGAGAACAGTTTTATTTTTTCCTTCCAAATATGTATACTTTTAATCTCATTATTGGATTACTTGGAATTTCTAGTATGATAAATTGGAGTGGTGAGAGGGGATTGTTCTTCATTTTAGTAGAAAAGTATGTAGTTTTTTCATCACAAAGTATAATGTGAATTGTAAGTGTTCTTTCTCAAGTTAAGGTAGTTGCCCCCTATTTTTAGTTTACTGAAAGTTTTTATCATAAATGAGTATTGGATTTTTTTATTAACATATAATGTAAAGAGTATTGGATTTTATCAAATGTTTTTCTGCTTCTGCTAATTTTATCTAATTTTTTTCCTTTAGCCCATTGATGTGATAGTTTGTGCATCATACACTTTCAATTAAATTCTCTTTGCATGAGCAGAAATTTTATTTTTGATCTAGTCTCATTGGTCTCTCTTTTTCTCTTTTTCCTTTCTTTTTTTTTTTTTTTTAAGATTTTATTTATCATTTGGCAGACAGAGATCACAAGTTGGCAGAGAAGCAGGCAGAGAGAGAGGAAGGGAAGCAGGCTCCCCACTGAGCAGAGAGCCCGATGCGGGGCTCAATCCCAGGATTCTGGGATTATGACCTGAGCCGAAGGCAGAGGCTTTAACCCACTGAGCCACCCAGGTGCCCTTTTTTTTTTCTTTTATAGTTTTGGCTTTTTGTGTCCTTTCTGGGTTGGTTGGTTGGTTGGTTAGTTGGTTTCTTTCTTTCTTTCCTTCTTTCTCTGGACTTCTTTTTAATGGGATTCTCTGTCATCCTTAGATGATGAAATGGTAGTAAATAGGTTAGGACTTTTTAACATAGTATTTTGGAGCTGTTAAACATTAGACAGAATGAACTTTATAAGCCGTTTTAACAAACAACTATAACAACTGAAAAGAAACAGAACGTCAACATTAAACCCTAGAACCTCAGTGAATTTTTAGCTCCTTAACTTCTCAGAGTTCATCCTAGTTTAGTGTATTATCAGCCTGGCTGAGAAGCAGGTACCTGAAATCCAGCCTTACCTCTGCTCACCAGGCAGCACTGCTGGAAGTAGGGGCAGTATTTTCTCATCAACCAAAGGGGCCGTTCTTTATAAAAACCTATTAATGAGACTATACCAGTCCTATGGGGGTTTGTTCAAGCCTTTTAAAATCCAGTTGTCTGGGTAAGGATTGTTTAAAACTTAAGTTCAAGTAACTACAAACTACAGCAGTTCCACTATAATATTTTTTTGAGAATGTGATTTGTTACAACATAATAATATAGAGGGGAACAATTCAGTGAAACGTGAATTTTGCATTTGCATTTGTGTAATTTTGTCAACAAGACACGTTAGGTAAATGCAGAAAGTGCACCTCATTAAATAGGGTCACATAGATATATACAAAATGCACACCAAGTATACCTTAAACCTCTGCCATGGTTCTCCGCATGTATTACACATCACACCCATTCACATGTGGTGTTACAGCATTCCAGCCAGTTCCAGATAACACTGTTTCCACCATTCACAACAACTTACAAGCTGCATCCCTTCTAACACCCATTTCGCTTCCACGAGCAAACTTTAGTTGTTTCCATTGCAAAGTGTCATGTTTATGGCCATATTTCTGGATTTCTTAAGTGTGTACAATTATGCCATTGCTTTTATTATGTTCCTTTTTTTATTTTTATTTTTATGCATCACTGTTTTTGAGTGTTGCACTCTTAACACCATTTTCCACATAAGCTTTGTGGTCTTTATTGTGGGAATTTGCATCATGTAATGATCTTTAAACAATTTTTTTATTATTTTTTATTGTATTATGTTAGTCACCATACAGTACATCATTAGTTTTTGATGTACTGTTCCATGATTCATTGTTCGTGTATAACATCCAGTGCTCCATGCAACACGTGCCCTCCTTAATACCCATCACCAGGATCATCCATCCGCCCTTGTGTTTCACTACAGCAGAACTCACGTATTGTGTTTCGGCCATGAAGAAGCTGTACTGCAAACATATTCTAAACCTAACATAGCAGAAATTCTCCCTAGGTAGAAAAGAAGACAGTGTGTATGTGTTACTACAGGTATCTATCACCACTCCCATCTTGTGGCAATAGGAAGGAGAATGTCCTCACCCTCTCTGTCCCCTTCTCCCTCGTCACTCTCTCTGTCTCTGTCTCTCTCTCTCTCTCTCTCTCTCTCTCTCGTCTTGACATCCAGAGTCCTGCTCATTCTTCAAAACCTCTTTGCTGGTTTTGAAGGCTCTTTCTTGGCCTTTATCCCTTCTGCTTTGTATGATGGGGAGACATGTGTGTCCTTCTTATACTACAATCTAAGGGTAGAAACTCTCTATTTTCTGTTATAATTTATTTCAAGGTGTGACTATTCAAAAAATACATTGTGTGAAATGGAGAGAGCACATGTTACAAATAAAAGATCTAAGAGAGCACCTTAGGTGAACCAGGATGAAAGTACATGTTAAAGAAGAAAAAAAAAAGTGTTGATATTTAAATTCCAAGTGTATAAGACCTAACTACCAAGCACAGTGCTTGGATCATAGTATGTACTCACTGTATTTGATGAAGGAATGAATGGATGGTTATGAAGGCAATTGATAGCCCATAAATATTTGTTTAAATCATTTCAGTTCCTCCAAAGAACACAGAAATTCAGAGATAATAAGAAAATCTTCAATAAATAATACTATATATTATAGTACTGTCTTTTGCCAGTAAAGAAACAAGAATAATGTGGAAGCAATTATGTTGGCTAGGAGGGACAGAAAAAGGAAGCTATAAGAATTTTGTGTAAATTATACTGTTTAAGAAAGTCCTTTCTCTAGAATTTGATCTTAATTGGAAAACAGAAATGTTACCCTAAATAGTTTCTGATTTCCAGCTAGCTCTACTTAAGAAAAGCATTGAGGTATGTGTCAACAGTGAAGAAGGAGGTTAAATTAAGCCCAGGTTGTGTTTCTATCACAATACTATTGCTTAGACCCTGGTTTGACCTTCCCTCCTCTCTCCACCAGATTCCTGCCATCATCTCCCTGCTCCATGCACATCTCCTGACAGCTCGTTCTCATGATAACACCCTCTTCACATGATCTTCTCAAAATGTTAGTTAGATTAGCACAGGCTCCTCCCTGCTCAGCACCTGTCCTCTTACTCCCTGCTCAGTCCGCCATCTTACTCAGAGTAGATCACCAATGACTCTGTGTTGCTTTCCTCCTCCTTATCTCTCAGACCTGACCCCACAAATCTTACGCTCTCTCTTCCACCCCCAAATCTTACTTCTGTTCCATCATTAGCACTCGCCAGCCATCCTACATTCCAGAAGTACTTTCACATTTTTTTGTGCCCTGGATGTTTCCTGTGCTTGGAACATTATCCCCACAGATACCAAATGGCTCTTTCCCTCACTTCCTTGGAATCTTCCTGCAGGTGATCCCTTACTAACTCTTACCCAGACGACACTATTTATAATGTGAACCTCACTCTCCCCTGGCCATTCACCCCCCTGGGTTCTCTTTCCTTTTTTATTTTTCCATAACAATCTCACTTTCTAACCTGCTATGTAGTAGTTTACTTTTTACCATATAGTAATTGCCTATCTTTCCCATTCTAAAACATAAACTCTAGAAGGGCAGGGATCTTTATGTGTTTTGTTCTCCGATGACTTAACAGGGCTTAGGATAGTGTCAAGAATGTAGTGGGTACTCAATAAATACTGTTAAATATATGAGGCCATTAGTGAACATTTTACAAAAACTTTTACTGTTTCAGCTATATATTTCTAATGATTTCAAAATTCACTAACACAGCAGACTCAAAACTAGAAGCATAACGATGAAATAGAAAGCAAAGTTTTTTGTTTTTGTTGTTTGTTGTTTTGTTTTGTTTTTGTTTTGTTTTGTTTTTCTTAAACTCCAGAGTTTCAAGTAAACCTAGACCTAATAGTACAACTGTAGTTTTGGTAATGAGGAAAAAATATTTTTGAATAACATGTAAAAAACTGTGAGTGTTTTTAAGATGACATGTGGCGAGAACATGTATCATAGGTCTTTTAGAATTTGAATTCGTAGGAAATGCTCGTTTTTATTTGTGATGTTTTCCTCTCACCGTTCTAGTAAAGATAAAATGTATTGATCATAATAATATTGACTGACTTCTTTCAAAGGTGGAAGAAAAACTCTTAGCCTGTGTTTTTCCATTGGGATTGTGCTATTTAAAACACTATGCTAGAAAAGCAAGTGAACATGGCTGTTTAATTATAGTAGAACACGTTACCAATTCAACTATTGATTTTACTTCATTTGCCATCTTATAATATATTATATACTTTTTCATCCATTCTACATAATGTTCAGTATAGAATTTCATATTTATAAATTCTTTTAAATATTTAATGCCTTCCCATTTAGGTTCTTAAATCAAATGATTTCTAATAGGCTAAAATAATCAGCATCACACTGAAAATTTAGGAAAGAGATAGAGAGATACATCAACCCTTACGATACGGAAGGAATTTCAGAAAACACGAAACCATGTATCTGAATATTAAATGTGTCAAATTATATGTATTAATTAGAATTTATGGGTTAATATAATAGAAGCTCTAATGGTATGAATATAGGACAGCAGTATATAATGAAATGCAGTTTATATATGCAGGTAAGATGGAAGGTGAAATGTAAATTTATGTGATTTAATAAGGTGGTTATTGAACGATGTGTAAAAATTGAACAAGAAAAAGCTTGGCTTTATTAGCATATGGTGCAAATTATTTTAAAACTCTTGTTTGAAACGTAAATTATACTGCTATACGTAGAGATTCTAATTCTTTTGGACAACAGAGCCATGTTATGTTAGAAAAGTAGTAAGATCATTAACAATAAACTAAAGATCAGTATCAAGTTACCTATATACATAAGTGTGGCGTGCACACGCACATGCGTGTTGTAGGGTATGTACTAAGCTGACAACCAGTGATGTTGTATGATAGTAAGTAATGAATGAACAAAAGTGCCATACATAGCTAAGCACATTGGCAAGTGACATTTAGTCATTTGTTAAAAGTTGTAAAGTGGAAGAAATATCTGAAGTATATATGGTGGTGTTATTAAACACACCACTTTGGCCTTGTCTGTGGGTTGTTTTCTTGATCTATGAAGGCATTAGGGAATGACCACTAATTAGTGTTACAAGACCAAACGATGGTCATATTGGGTGCCACCCTGGCTATCTAAGTTGCTAATGTACAGTCCCATTCCAGAAGAGCTGTCACTATAAAACCAGGTCAGCATGGCAGCAGAAATCTATAAATATCGTGCCTATGTCATATCCTATCATCTCTGGAAGGAGCACGCGCCCTGTCTTTTTAAAAGAGGTTTCCATATGCTGTAGGAGACATGTGTGATAAATTAAGCACTTCTTTCTAGACACTGAAAACATAATAGTGATATAATTAATTACAGTCATATTCTTGTTAAAATTGTGCAGAAAAATTACACCTTTTTCGATTAGCATGAAATATAAGTGTCAAATCCGTAATAAAACCCTGATCAATAAAACAATAATAATTGTGTTGTTAAAAGCGGACATTGAAAGGTGTTCATGGCAACATATTTTAAAGGTTAGAAACCCTTTTAAAATAAACGGATTTCATCTTTACACTATGTCATCTAAATCATTACTGTGTTTGTGTATACAATTATAATCAGACGATAAATTGCAGCTATTGAATGGATTAAGTCTGCACTTCTTGACCTCATAAATCTGAGATTGTCATAGCTTTAGAAAATGCTTGTGTAACAATCAGTTGATTACATGGCATGAGCAGCTGTGTGCATGTTAACTGGAAAATATGAAAGGGGAAGGGTAATGCAGAGTTCAGTGGCAGAACTTTATAACATATTTGACACTTTCTTTTTAACACTTTCAGACCCTCTCTTTGGAATGTGCCTCACATTCTAGTAGGTTTACACATTTAATAGAAGGATGTGAAGAAAGTTGACGCTAACAAAAGGAGGTCCAACTGAAATGTCAGTGTTCATTAAGATTCCCTGAAAATATCCATTCATGTGAAATCACCGTAGTTTTGAAAGCCTTAACAGAACATCATAAAGAGTACAGTGGTGAGAAATACTTCACAGCACATTCTAATTAGTGATGGGGGGGGGGGGAGATCATCACCAATCCAAAATGACAGTCTGTGCCGAAGCACTACATCTCCAGTAGGTACACAATGCCTCTTTGACAAAACTGCAATTTATGTTTAAGAGAAGTGAATCAAAGGATGGCTGATGCTGTACATTTTTGAAAATTTCAAAAATATAAAAGTGATTATCTCACCACCAATGAAAATAAAATGCTGAAAGTAACAATATACTAGTAGTTTTTGATTGAAGGTGATACCTGCACCTGCTATTTTATGCCTAATTCACGAGGCATTAGGTGCATTTTAGATCTTCCTAGGAGAATTGGTTTTAACTCAAATTTATCTATTTGTATATAACTTCCAACTTCAAAAATTTATATAGAATATGACCCAATTTTGAAAATCTCATATATTAAAATGGTATTAATCAAAGATTCAAAGAGAATTAGATTATTAATAATGAAATATTTTCATTTACTTTAATTTTCTCAGATGAAAGGAACTAAAGCATGCTTTAAGCATTAGTTAGGAATTTACAGCCTACTCGTAAAAGTGGCATTTTTCTCATTTTGCATAAAAAGTTAGAATACAGAATAGCTAAATAACTAATCCCAAGGTCACAACGAGAAGGGGAATGAGGGGCAGCTCAAAAGAAAATCCTCAATTTCAAGCTCCTAAGGAACAATTGCCTCTTTATATCCCCTATTTAATAACATTTAATGATTAAATTACCATGAAAATAAAACATCTTATTCAAAAGGCATTCTAGTGTGGAAAAATAGAAGACGGCGATCTATGATATCCACTCAACTTCGTTAAAACAGCCTTAAAACAGATTAGACCTGGCATACTCCCACCTTTCTAGAGAGCTAGCCAGCTTTCTGGAAGCTGTGAAAGACAATGTTCACATCCCTACACAAGATGGGATTCTTTGCCTCTACGAATCTTACCCAGATAGATATTGACCACCAACAATTGCACAGATGTCTCATTTTGACTTCTCACAACATAGCCACAGAGACTGCTACTTCATTTGATGTTGAAATTGACAGATTTGTGAGATGATGTGAAGGAATCCCATGCTGTAGACTGTTAACTTTGTTGACTATGAAGAGCTACTTTATATCACCTAATCATAATGGGGGAGATGGGACTGTCAATATTTACATTGGATAATTTACTGGGCTGTGTCACTTCATCTTTCAAGCAGCCTGCAATGGAGTTATCATTGTCCTCAACTACCAGATTAGAAAATTAAGGAATTAAGTGTATGGTCTGGGGTCACAGAGCTGGAAAGTGGTATAGCCAGATGTAGAACCAGATCTTTAAACTTCCAGAACTCAGATTTTTTTGCCTTTTCTTTCTTTTATTTTCTTTTAAATTCTGTTTTGCTAGTCACCATATACTTCCACAACTCAGATTCTTAACCTCAGGGCAATCCTGTCTTCAGGTTTTTACATTTCCCAGCTCCAACTGATGTCCCAGGGTTGGGCTTTTGAGTCTCAACAATCAGTGCCTCCCAACAAGCAGCTTAATTAGCTCCTCTGGTTTAAAAGTGACCATTTTAAAATTTTGTTTTAAAAGTGACCCATAGACCGGTCTGACTGGTTTTATTTTTTTCAGCTTTCATTGACCCGACTAATTGTATGGTAGAGTTTAGCTACCCTAGTTATTGGTGTTTATGGATATTTCATTCAAGTAAAAAATACAATCAATTAAAGTTTACCATTTTAGTCAAAGACCGTGTTTTTCAGATAAGTATGTTAAAGCAATCAAACAGCTGCTGTGAGGGATTTACCCCTTAATGGAATACTTGTGTGCCACAGATTGAATTGAAAGGAATTTAATCAAATTTGTCCAATCAGTTTATTGTGTTTTTTTGACATCATTGATAGAAACATTCAGTGAATTAGCTTCATTGGTTAACTACTTTCGTTAAATAGGCCAAATGAAAATGGTTTTATTTTGGGTTATTTGATCTCTACAGTTCTATGTTATGAACACAACCTTGCTTAACTTAGTTTTTACTTAACAGAACTCATAAAGGTTTTTCCACTACGTTCTCCCTCTGTGGGTTCCTCATGTCTTCTGACTTTTAAAAGTGCTTGTCTCCACCAACACAGAGCCTTTGGATATGTTCTCCATGCCTGGAGCATGTGTTTTGCCACTTTCTTGCTTCATCTCTGTCCCAGGTCCAATAGGTCTTCAGAATTCAGTTCAGTGATTCCTTCCCTAAGGATGGCTCCCTGATCTCTGTGACTAGATTGATAATCCCCATTACCTGCTTTTGGAACAGAGAGCACTTACTCCCCTTTTAGCACTTGTCAGTGTAGTTGAGTTATATTTCATTGGTGTGGTTCTTTGATAAATTCCCAGTAGCCTGTAAGCTACATGCAGACAGGCAACATACCCATTTTGTTCATCATTTACTCCCAGGCTTGGACAGTCTCTGGGGTATATACATGTTGAATGAAGCAATATTCAATATCCTACTGATGACGTCAAAGACCTATAGAAAGGGAAAACACTGATTTCTAATTAACTTTACTGACATGTAATTTACATCAAATAAAATATCCCCATTTTTTTTTTTTTAAAGATTTTATTTATTCATTTGACAGAGAGAAATTACAAGTAAGCAGAGAGGCAGGCAGAGAGAGGAGGAAGCAGGCTCCCCGCTGAGCAGAGAGCCCGATGCGGGACTCGATCCCAGGACCCTGAGATCATGACCTGAGCCGAAGGCAGCGGCTTAACCCACTGAGCCACCCAGGCGCCCAAAATATCCCCATTTTTAAATGTGCAGCTCAGTAAGCTTGCCTCTTTGGGGTACAGAGCTGTAACACAGGCAATTCTTTGAATGGCCCTGGACTTTGGACCCTTCCTCTGTGATAAGGGATTAGGCTACTCCTAAAGTCCCTTGCCCATGCTAGAAGTCTGGATCTGTGTTCAGGCTATCTGCACTTGAGAACACATCTAAAGATCTGTGTTCTCCAAAGGGCAGCTACATCATTAGAAAATTGTCAAAAGAGAGGTTCAGCCTGCCTGATGTTGGTAGTAATTTGCTTAAACATTCCTCTTCATTGACCAAACTTGAATTTTCAGGTTACCCCAGCTTAGGAAAATGAAAATTCAGCTCTGTTACAATGGCCTGCCTTTTAATACTTGGCTCAATATCCTTGTCAGCATCTCCATCCCCTAGGGAATCAGTTCACAGTTCATATATAAATCATCACAGTATGCATCTTCCATACATTACAGTTCTGTTTGTCAATTATACCTTCATAAAGCTGAAAAAAAAAAAAAAAACCTATTTCCAAACCCTAGAATTAAAAACAGAGTATTTAGGCCATTTCAACCAGAGTTGTGGTAGCTCCCTTCCATGAAGTCCTCTGAACCACAAAGGGAAACATTAAATAAGGGCTACTTGAGTAAAGGTAAATATGTCTCTTTTATTTCTCCCTGTATCTGTAGCTGCTTTCCTTCATCATCATCTCTCTCTCACTCTCACTCTCTCGCTTCCTTTCTGTCTTCCCTCCCTCCTTCCTTCCCTTTTGTCCTCATTATTTTAATAACAGGTCCACAAACAGTACATTGGTCTCCTTTTTGAATTTAGAGCTCTGGATAATAAATTGTTCACTAAATGTAACAATTTAAAACATACTCAGATGCTGCTACATGGATGGCAAACAGATAAAGAGTAATTGAATAAGGAAAGGAAATAAAAAAGGAACAAAACAGACAAGCAGTGAGAGCACAAACTGCCTGACAGCCTAGAACGCCCCATAGAGCAAGGGAAGAAAAGAGGAAAAGCAGAGAGAGTCTAACACAAACCACCACCCACAGGGGCATGCATTTTGATGAAATAGAGGGTCTCTATTTTTAGGCGAGACAAACCCAGTTGTGAATATTTAGGACGTGGATTCTCAAATGATGCCCTTGCACTGGGCAGTTGAAGCTAAATATTTTTAAATGATCTAATTCACACTAGAAAAAAATATTTTATAAATAAAACAGTGTCCTCTGAAGATGACTCTCCCATTATTTTTTAATTAAACCTTCATATCTGAACCTGCTTACCTCTACTAGCATCAAGAATTAGCAGGAAAAAAAAAAGAATTAGCAGAAAAGAAAGTATATGTTCAGTTATATTAAGAATAAAAAGATCTGTATTTTAGGGAATGCTCTTTCAACCAAAAAATATAAAAACTATTCATTCAAGTAATTGATGTTAAAAATATTTTCCCCAATACATTTTTCCTTTGTGAAATTTAAATAAAGGAATCCATGCACATAGTTAAAAAAAAAATCAAATGGGACACAGGGCTTACAATGCAAGCAGCAGTTGGTCACCCCTCTCCTTAGTACTTTCAGTCTTACTGCGGAATCACTTTTAGTGGTTTCCCATTTAATTCTTTGGAGCAATCACCTCCAAAAGCTAAATGATATACTTAATTACTATATCACAACTTACCAAATTTAAATAAAAAATATTGGACATAAAAGATGAGATTACCTCATTTATACTACACTCCTAATTTCCCCCTTAATCCCAATTTTTGATAGGCCTTTCTTTTCATCTTCTAAAGAACTTTGTACCTGTAAATAATGTATTTGAATCACCATTTATGATCATGGACTCCTCTCAACACCCCAGTGACAGAAGCTAAAAATACTAATACCAGTACTCCTCTTTCCTCTCTACCTCTTCTATCATATTTCACTTTCTAACTTATACTCCTAGTTATAGGACAACATTGTGACTCTTCACATAATTTTCCTTCTGCTCTACAAAGATAATTTAATCTTCTATTTTTGTCTATAGAAAAGGGGGCCTGAAGCACTCAATGAAAGATGTTTTATTAGAAAAACAATAGTACCTGATGGGTGGATTTGTTCTCCAGGGTCAGGGGCAGTGTAAATCCCATTGTTGCTCTTCAACATTTTTAGTAAAAGACCCATTTTCCAATTAATGTAATTTGGTGCAGAATATGCTTTTTAATGGTACCTCTGTGTGCTGAGTCTTGGTGGAAGGCAAGCATACACCAAATAAACAAGATTTTCCAAAGGTGATTCCATCACATTTTAGCTATAAGAGGATTACAAGTCTTCAGTCATGTCCTACAGTAGATCTGTAAAGACTTCTCAGATGGGTAAATTCCTGATACTAATGATGTGGTGAATCACAAAGCAGTTTTAGTTAGAGCATGTGGCCTGGGTCAAAGGTGTGAAGATACCTTTGGGATAATGTCATGTCATGTTAGGGAAGTTAAAAAGAGAGCAAGTTTTGTTCTTAAAGAATTATTATTGTTTTGTTTTTTTTTTTTTTAAATCAAACGTCTGCAAGTGTGGACTTTGAATGCAGAAGTGTCACACTATACTTTGAAAGACCAGTTTGGGAGTAGAGTAAGACTAGAAGGCAGATTAGCTAGGAAGTGAAGGAGTGATGAAAAAGGGAAACTAGAGAAGTTGCTTGAAGAAAGATGGGGTGAAGCTGATTGGAGAAATTGGAAGGGAAAGCAAATCTAATCCTGCGAAACCAATCTCTAGTGCCACCCTTCCACAAGACTCTGTTCTCTGCATCCCCCAATTAAGTGACTATCATCTTTTGCCCTTGTCATGGTCATTTGTCTATGCCTCTCTTGGGGAACTTGTCTACCTTTTGCTTTGTCTTAGGTTATTCACAAATCTCTGGTATCTGATCTACCATCTAATTTATCTTTACTTCCCCAGCACCTAGACCAAAATCTTGCATGTAGCAGGTGTTGAAGAAATTTTCTTTTCTTGGAGAAATGGGTTCATGCCTGATGAAAAGCAAACTGTGTCCAGTTCTTTTATTTCCTTCTTTTGTCCTGTCCTTCCCTTTTCTCCTTCCCACCTTTGCTCTACTTATCTTTCCTTTCTAACAAAGAGAAAACTGTGTGTACATGCGTAAGAAAAGATGGGTCTGTGGGTCCATAGAGATTAAAGACTTGAGAAAGAGAATGAGAATTGAAGTGATAAAGAGAGGAACTGTGATCCAGATGTTACAAGAAAAAAAAAGAAGAAGAAGAAGAAGAAGAAGGAAGGAGGGGAAAAGAAGAAAAAACATAATCCTCTTTCTGAGGCTAGAGGAACCAGACTGGAATATTCACGTAGTATCTTAACTGAGCTTGAATGGAGATTTTTGCAATGATCCTTGCCTGGATGTAAAAGTAAGGAAGTGTTGGGGCATCCGGGTGGCTCAGTAGGTCAAGTGTCTGCTTTCAGCTTGGGTATGATCCCAGGGTCCTGAGATTGAGCCCCAGGTCATGTTTCCTGCTGAGTAGGGAGCCTGCTTCTTCCTTTCCCTCTGCCCTCTCACATGTGCTCATTCTCTCTCTCTCTCTCTCTCTCTCTCCTCTCTCTAGCTCGCTCTCTCTCTCTCAGATAAATAAATAAAATCTTAAAAAAAAAAAAAAGAGAGAGAAGTGTTTAAATTCCTGCCATTCCTTTATACTAAGAATAGATGGAAAAACAAACAAGCATTAAATTACCATAAACACATTTCAAATATCAGCAAACAAGAGATTATATCCAAAAAAGAAAGAAATGCAGAGGTTTATATAATTTCTGGTTTAGAGACCAGCAGTCCATAAACCTACAATCTGTATTCAAACTAGCTGTCAGAATGGATGTGCATTTTTCTATAGTATTTTATCTGTTCTATAGTATTTTTGTTTATTTTACTTTTTGAGGCTTCCTACAGATTTAATTAAGGGGAGTCTCAAGAGCCTTAAGAAAATTGTAGCATTTATTTTAATTAAAATGTAATAAATAGCATAAAATTTCAAAAAAGAAGATGCGAGCTATTTACCAAGCCATGAAGGAAGGTATCTTAGTGAATTGAAAATGTTTCAGGGCCCGGTCATCACTTTGAAATCTCAGCAATTTGATTTTATTTCCTAAGAATTGATTGAGGCCTCCCTTAAGGCCAAATTTCCATCAACCAAGTTTATAATACACAAGCTTATTCATCAGAATACCAAATTCTTAAATTATTACGATAAATTTAATTGTCAAGTTCTTAGCCATTCTTGTTATTTGCTTGGCACATTGTCTCCTTGCCGGCAAACTTTGTGGGAAGGTAAGTTATAACCACGATTTCACTTGATGCATTTGGAATTAAAATGGACAGATACATGTTTAAGAGCTAGATGTATGGCTCAAGGGTTTCCTGAACCCAGTGACAATTATTCAGTGCACCTTTATCTTTGAAAGGAATAGACCTGCCATTAGAATTCCACTGGTCTTATGAACTGGGTATTTTTTTTTCCCACTTGGAATTTCTTTGGGACTTATTGTATGTATCATATTTTATGTGTTTCTTAATCCCATTATATTTATATAATTGTTTACATTCACAAAAGGCACTTATTTAAGTTATGTGATGATTTCCATTGTGGTTCACATTAACATTATCCTCTACATTTCACAGAAAGGGAAACTGAAGCTCAGAAACTTTAAGTGACTTGGCCAAAGATCCTATGGCTACTAGCTTATGAACCCCTGAAAACCAGAAGAAAAGCTTTTATTTTTTATAGACCCAAAATGGTGCCCTCTAACAAGAGGTATTATACATATTTGTTGATGAGTAGGTTTATAGGAGTATGTAATGTCAGAATTGGTATTTGAATATTGATAGAAATAGTCTTCACCTTACTCAATGTTTTACAAATTTTTCTTTCATGATTGAGTTTCTCACAATACATTAAAAACATAATTTGCTTTATAAAAATTTGGATTTTTAGGGGTTCCTGGGTGGCTCAGTGGGTTATGCCTCTGCCTTCAGCGCAGGATCCCAGGGTCCTGGGATTGAGCCCCACATCGGGGCTCAACTGTGAGCCTGCTTTCTCCTCTCTCTCTGTCTGCCTGCTTGTGATCTCTCTTTCTCTGTCAAACAAATAAAATCTTTTGTAAAAATTGGGCTTTTAATTTTTTTTCTATTTTATTTTATTTTATTTCTTCTCAGTGTTCCAAAATTCATTGTACCACACCCAGTGCTCCAAAATTGGGCTTTTTTTTTTTTTTTTAAGATTTTATTTATTTATTTATTTGACAGACCAAGATCACAAGTAGGCAGAGAGGCAGGCAGAGAGAGAGAGAGGAGGAAGCAGGCTCCCCGCTGAGCAGAGAGCCTGACGTGGGGCTCAATCCCACAACCCTGAGATCATGCCTGAGCCGAAGGCAGAGGCTTATCCCACTGAGCCACCCAGGTGCCCCCAAATTGGGCCTTAAATACATTTTAGGAACCTATTTTAAAAGATGAAGAACTGTGGCCTATTATTTTACATTTAGAAAGCACAGATGATTCTTTTTCTATTGGGTGGCATATTAGTGATTGTTTTTGGTTGCAAACAACAGACTCCACTCAGGAAACTTGAACAGAAAAGAAATTTATTGGGGTGTCTGTGTGACTTAGTCAGTTGAGCGAGAGACTCTTGGTTTCGGCTCAGGTAATGATCTTAGGGTCCTTGGACTGAGCCCTGAGTTGAACTCTGCACTCAACGGCGTCTATTTCTCCCTCTGCCCCCTCTGGTCTTACTCAAGCTCATGCTCGTACACACACACACTCTCTCTCTAATAAATAAAGTTTTGAAAAAAGAAAAATTTATTAATGATACTGTAGATACCACCCATGCTTTGCTCAAATATCCTCAAATTCCTTTAACTCTGTGTGCTTACATGCAGATAGTCTAGATTTTTTTTTTTTTTAAAGGTTGACACCAGCAACTTTCTTCACAGGCCTCTTCCAGAACTGTGATCACCGCTTTGCCAACATGCAGAGGTGGCCTGAAGTTACAGGGAGATTAGGTCAGGTAGGGTGGCCCTCTGCCAATGACTGACTGCCTCCCCTTTGAGGGAATATACAAGTCAGCTCCCTTGCCTGCAGCTGGGACAAATTCTAGATGTAATTTAAACTCTGGAGTTCCTTGCAGGATTGGACTTCAGCTGGAACTTTGTCTGAGATCTCACACTTAACTTGGCTTTTGATTCCTTCCCTGTCATGCTTCTTTCCTTCCTTACCGGCTTTGCCAGGAGCACTTTCTTAAAAAAATCACTTGTACCAAATACTTGCGTTGGGCTCTCCTTCTGAGGAACCCAACTGTATTGGTTTCTTAGGGCAGCCATAACAAAATACCATGATTTGGGTATCTTAAAATAGCATAAACATATTCTCTAACAGTTCTGAAAACAAGAAGTCCAAACTCATGGTGCCAGTAGGGTTATATTCCCTCTGAGACTCTGGGTAGGGTCTTTTCTAAACTCTTCCCAGCTTCTGGCAGTGGCCCTCAATCCTTGGATCTCTTGGCTTGCCCCTGCCTCTAATATCTACCAATACTGTCACATAGCATTTTTCCATGTGTCTCTGTGTCTTCATGTGGCATTCTCTTTCATGTAACTTTATTTTCCCTTATAAGGACTCCATTCATACTGAATTATAATCCATGACTTTATTTTAACTTTACATCTGCAAACTTCCCATTTCCAGTCAAGGTCATATTTACAAGTACCATAAATTAGAATTTTAGCATATCTTTTGTGGGAACACAATTCGACCCACAATAGTAACATAAGAGAAATGAATTTAGGGAACTTACAGGAAGGGCCAGAGCATTTAGCCTTGGGGACTCCAAAGCAAGGAATACCACCCAAGCACACAAAGGAGTGATCCCTGAGAAGAGCTGCTGTCAGTTAGCATGGACACTGAACTTCATTTGTCAGTGCTTGCTGTTGTGTGTGAGATTCTAGAACTTACCCCCTCTTGTCCTTGAGAGCCAGGAGCCTCCACTCTGAAGAGAAAATGAACTCTGTATTCATGGCCCCAGTTTCTACATGTTGCTTCTTCCAAAGTGAAATCTTGTGTGGGCAAAGCCAAGATATGAAAGAGAGGTGAGAAAGCATGTTTTTTCCCACTGCTTCTGTGGGGATGCAGTTCTCCTAAGATGAGAAATTCTTCCAATACAGGAGAAATGTTCAAATTGTGTCACGAAGCCAGAAAACATGAAAAACTACCACTACAGTTAGTCTCAGTGACAAATTAGAATGCCTGAGGGTGTATAGAATTTTCTCTGCATTTTTAGATACCAGTTTAATTTTTTTGAAAGAGAAGAAATGAAACTTCTGATTTGAGGAACTTGTCACCATTCTTTATATTTTCTACCTTAGAATGCAATGTTACTCTTCTTTAAGTTATGAGTGGACATTTAGTCTACAGTTCATTATAATACTAAAGAGCTCATGTGTATTAAGCTTTTTGCTGCATGATTATTTATTATGAAGTTCTTAAAGATATTTATATTAAAATTATTTTTAATTGAATAAAATTACATTATATAATAAAATAATATATTTATGTACAAATATTTATTTATAATTTTATAGATTTATTTATATTAATTATTTATAAATAATATAGTTATTATATATAATAAAATTATTTATGCATATAACAGAGGAGAAACCATTTTGAAGGTAAACTGAAAGAAAGAATTTCATGTTTCATTTGCAGATTTTATAAAAAGACATGTTTAAACCTTTTATATATTGCTTCATGAGGCCTATACCTATATTTATATGAACTAGGAAGTGTCATTTATAAATGTTACAGTTTTTAAATGGACTCTGGGTCTAATTAGGTTCATGGTATTTTTTTTTTTTTTTTGAAGACTGATTTATTTATTTGAGAGAGAACACAAGGTGTGGTGAGGGGCAGAGGGAAAGAAAGAAGCAGACTTCCTGTTAAGCAGGGAGCTGGAGGCGGGGCTCAGGCCCCAGGTCACTGGGATCATGACCTGAGCTGAAGGAAGATGTTTAACCAACTGAACCATCCAGTTGTCCCCATGATACTGTTCTTAATGTCTATTTCTGTTGCCCAGCACACAGCCTAGTAAATGAAATTGGCACTAAATATTTGCTAATTGAAAGACAACAGGAATCTTTTGGGTTCTCATTTGTTTCAGTTGAAAGATTGCAACTTAACATGTGAAATTTCATTGATCAAAATGGAGGTGGTTTTTGAACCATGTCCTCTATCTTGTCACACAAACACAATGTAAGTACTAGTTGCAAGTTTGCTTGAATATCAAGACAACTGTGATCTTGTTTTTGTTTAATGGTCAATACCCTAATGCAGGGGTCACCAAACAATGGTCACATCTTGTCCATCACCTATTATTGTATGGTCTGTGAGCCAGGAAGGTTTGCTTTTATTTATTTATTTATTTATTTATTTATTTATTTATTTGAAAGTGATCACAGGTAGGCAGAGAGACAGGCAGAGGAAGCAGACTCCAGACTCCCCGCTGAGCAGAGAGCCCGATGCGGAGCTCTATCCCAGAATCCTGGGATCATGACCTGAGCCGAAGGCAGAGGCTTTAAAGCACTGAACCACCCAGGTACCCCCAGGAAGGTTTTTACATATTGAAATGTAACATGTAAAAGAGACTACTGTTATTTCAGTAAGGACAGTTGTTCAGAGTCGAAGACCTTGTTTCTTGACCTGCCAAGACTAAAACATTTATTCACTGGCCCCAAGACTTTGCTGACCCCTGTGAAGAATTTATCCATATAAGACTACTGTATGGGAAGCATTCTGTTATCATAACAAATTAGAGCTTAGCAATGTGTTACTGTATTTTTCACCAAGAAAATCAGCCCTAAAAGGAAAATAATTATGTTTTGAAAAAAAAAAAAAAGTGAAAATACAATCAGGGAATAACAAAATTAAAGACGATAGAATCCCGCTTTTCCTCTTCCATCTCTGTTCTAGAAATGCATAGACGGAGTAACCTCTTCCACCCTAAGGCAACAAATACTTATTAAAAATGATTCCTTACATTTGTATACCACCTGTAACTTTTCAAAGTGCTCTCATGACAGTATTTAATGTCTTATAGTTGTATTACAGCAATAACTCACTTTTTTTATTGTTCAGTGCTATGAAACTCAATTGTGTGTACATTCTTTTTATCTTTCCTGATGACAGGTATTCTGCTCAACCAAGAGATGTAGTTGGAAATCAAGAAATACCTTGCAAGCCCTATTTGCTTAAAGCTTTTTCTGGCTGAAGTCTGTGCATGAGGCTCAAAGGTACTAGAACAATGTTAAAGTTACCTTATTTTTTAATTTATTAAACCAAGGATATGGTTTTGAAAAAAAAGTTCCTATATGCTCTAAAATGTATTTTTTGCGTACATATTAGGTATAGTTTGAATATAGGTATTATTCCAAAGATCTCAATACCCGAAGCAAAGGGTAATTTAAAATACGGTTATTGTGGTTACGAGTAAGATGGGCTCCAATGGTGTGTTAAGAGATCCTGTTTAAGATGATTGTTATTACCCATGTTGATTGGCAAAAATCTCTGAAGGTTTGCTTATTTGACTTCAACAAATCGAAGTTGGGAATTACAAAGTGTAAAATATTCAAGATGCTGCTTAACAGCAACCTTATGGAGAAGGCTTCACAGTTTTGTTGATTCTTAGCTTAATGTTTATAAAGTGTGTGATGCAATTGTTAGAAAATTTATGACCTCAGGCTACAACAATTTAGGTAAAGCAAGGTGAAGGCTCCTCACATCAAAGGACTGGACCAATTTCTGGGGGGTAGACTCCAAGAAGTGTGTAGAACATCAGGGATGGCAAATGTATTTCATGTTGTCTGTCATTTTTGTCTGTGGCCCAGACCACTGGGTTGAGAAGGATTCTGAGGCTTTGTGCAGGTGCACTGGGAAATGGTGCTGGGTTCGTCCAGCAGGAAGGTAACGCATTATTATCACTTATAAACGTGTTCATGACTGGACTAGAAAGAGGATAGAAGAGTGCAGACAGAAAAGTTTAGCTCTCTCATCTCCTCCACACTTCTGTTTTCCCTCATTAAGGGGAAGAAATTTCACAAAAGTTTTATGTGCCTCTTAACAAGATCATCTCTTAGAGCAAGTGTAGGTAGGAGCGCCTGGGTGGCCCAGTGGGTTAAGCCCCACTCAGCTCAGGTCATGATCTCCTGGTCTTGGGATTGAGCCCCGCATCGGGCTCTCTGCTTAGCGGGGAGCCTGCTTCCCCCTCTCTCTCTCTGCCTGCTTGTGATCTCTCTCTCTCTCGGTGTCAAATAAATAAATAAAATCTTTAAAAAACAAAACAAGAACAAGCGTACGTAAACTATGGCCAGCCGGCCAAATCTGCCCTATTGTCTCTTTTTATATTTTAAATATAAATCTCATTTTTTACATTTGTTTCTTGGATTATATTTGGTGGATTTCACAAAATGCTATAAATAAGTCTTGATTTTATTATCTCTGAAATAATACATGAAGTTTTGTATTTTATTTTTAGACCAGTAGTTTTTTGAGGTGGAGGAGGAGGATAGATGGTTCTTTAATATCCAGTTTTTATAGGTTTATTTTAATATTAATTTTACCTTATACCCAAAGACTATATTCTTTACCATGTGTTTGAAAAATGTATTTTTAATATTTTTCAGTCTGTTAGATATTTTTGAGTAGATACTATTAAATATCTTGAATGCTAAGAAAATAATGGCTTTATATAGTATATGAACCTTCGTACATGATTTTTAACTCAACATTATTAAACGTCACTTGAATCCTTTCATCCTTACTTATTTTTGAATAATCTGTCCTAGGCTGGTAGTAATGTGTGAGAACATCCCACGAGACTATATATCCATTTATCTTTGTAGATGTAATTTTTTCCCATGACCTTATAATGAATTTATACAGAGGAGCTATTGAAGGTAGGATTCTGGTTCTAGGTGACTCAGAAAAGAGTCAGCTGGTCAGCACAACTTCTATCTCTGATGAAAGACCTGTTAGTGAGGATCTTGTTCTTCCAACAGGTTAAGAGAGCAAGAATTGCCTAGCCACCTCTCTGCCTAAAAGGTGGAGTTGTTAGAAATTCAGTTTGGGCTTTGGATAGCTATGGCTTCATGTTTATCTTCTTGGGCATTTTTAAAGGGGAGTTTAGAGTGAATGGATGAAACCCATTTGTTCAACTACTTGGTCAAACCTCGTCTTTCCACCAGGTCTTACTGTATAATTCAAACTAGCCAGGGATAAAATACTCATTTCAGTTAACCATAGATTCCAGATAGCTGGTCTTCAAATTATGTTAACCATAAAACTGTTATTCAGATGTCATTCTTGGTAAGAGCCATGGTACTGTACAAAGAGGAGTAAAACTGTTTGCTGCCCTAGAATGGGGGATAGCGGGTGGGGATAGGGTTGGGGGCTAGAGAAGGGGTGGGTGGTTTCAGTACCAAGGGGGATTTAGGGGAATGGATGAGAGGACAGATACTTCCAAGATTATTGAAATGAAGAGAGTCGATAAAGATAGTTGGCTAATTAAAGTTATATGGATTATTGTGAAATAGCTTAAAATATGTTTAAATCGTAGTCAGTACTAGAATGTTAAAAATCTGGCACTGGATTCACCAAAATTGCATCTAAACCCCATTGTGTTTCAAATGATGGCATCAAAGGGGGGTGAGTAAGTTGTGTTTTGTTTTGTTTTTTAATTCAATTAGCCAATATATAATACATCATTAGTTTCAGATGTAGAGTTCAATAATTCATCAGTTGCATATAACACCCAGTGCTCATCACATCACGTACCCGGGTGAGTAAGTTTTTGGGGAAGTAACATAAACATAATCTATGAGGACAACCTTGATTAAACTGTAGTTCCTGATGAAATTTTAAAATTTAAGACAGTTTCCATTATCGTAATTTTTTTTGCATTAAGTGATACTTAAATAATAATTTCATGTTGCACTGCAAATTTAGGTTTTTCAGGTTCTCATAGAATTACATCATAAGGCATTAGATATTAAAGCCATGCACATGTTTTGCTTTGATGCAAATACCATATTAAGGGGGACAGGGTGCTGCTTGCCAGACATCCTCTTGCTTGCAGCAGTTATCCGTTGTCTTCAGAAAATTCTAAAAGGGAATTTTCAAAACCATAGACCTAGATCATGGAAAGGTTTGAATTTGCTGGAAATGATGCATAAAATTCCATGCTCAGGGATGGAAAAGGTGATGTAAGCAATGGAAGGTTTTATAAGTTAAATTCTTACAAGATAACAGGTAGAAGCAATGAGGCTTCGCAGAATGATCTGCAGTGAGTTAGAAACTACCAAAAAAAAAAAAAAAGCCTTGAACAAATGATGACATGGGACAGAAGAGTCATTGAAAAATTAATTATCTGCAGCTTTCAAAATGTTCTGAAGATGATTTTTCAAAGAAACTTTTTATGGAATATTTGGAGTCAGAGGAACCACTGGACAGAAATGAGGCTGATGGTGGGTCACTAACTAATGACAGTGAGAAAGCAAACTCGGGGATGTCCTCCATCCCTCTTCTTCTTCCACCAGAAATGGTGTTCAAATGGGACGAACAAGCAGGAGACCGAGGGGAGGTCCTGTGTTTCTGTAAAGTGAGTTGTCATAAAGCTCAGACGGATTTTGTCCAGCTCTCTTCTAGAGCTGGGACATTCATCTTCTCCTGCTCCCCAACATTGGTTCAAGGTTCTTGAGTCCTTGGATTCTGGGACTTAACCAGCAAAGGCCCCATTCTCAGGCCTCTGGCTTTAGACTGGGAGTTATACCAATGGTTTTCCTGGTTCTCTAGATAGCAGATGACAGAGTGGGACTTCCTGACCTCCATAACTGCATGAGCCTATGCCTATAATAAATCCCCTCATATATATCTGTATCTGTTTCTATCCTTTTTCTGGAGAAATTTGACTAATGTAACAGGAGAACATTCTGTTCTCCTGTTCTCAGAAATCCATCCATAGCCCAATCCCTAGTCATATTGTCATTGGAGATTTTACCAAGGACTTACATAAAGATAGCAGGCATCAGTTTCCTCAGCTGCATATGGGGAAAATTACTGACTCATAAACCAATTAAAAAAAAGTGATAAATGATGATACATGGAAAGTACACATTACAGAGCTTGGCACACATTAAGTGTTCAGTAAGTAGAAGCAAATAATTGTGTTACCAAAATGAACTAAGACATAGAGCAGAAGCAATGGACATATAATAGACATAAAAAGGTAAACTTCCAGACCTATGTTTAAAATAAGTCAATTAAAATACAGGATGAATGAAAAGCCTTAAGATCTTTACCTATTTACAAATTCACTAGAACCCTACCATGTAACCATGAGCAGGCTGTCTTAGACTTTATTTTTGTCTCCAGAAAGAGGAATATTCACAATACTCAACCATTGTGTTTTAGACCATATGTCATAAGATAAATGTTCAATATGGGGTATGATATCTTAAGAATAACATCAATAGAGACACCTTGGTGGTTCAGTCAGTTAAGCATTAGACTTCTGGTTTCAGCTCAGGTCATGATCTCAGGGCTGTGGGACTGAGCCCCCACATTGGGCTCTATGCTCTATAGGGAGCCTACTTGAGACTCTCTGTATCCCTCTCCCTCTCCCCCTCCTCCCCAAAATAAATCTTAGGGGGAAAAAAGAATAACATCAATAAATTGGTTTGGGACCAGAAGAGATCATAAAAATGATTAAACTTTGTCATTCAATAAGTAGTGGAATAAAATGGAGGTGTTTAAGCTGGAGAAGAAATGGCAAAAGAGATTTAGACCAGCTGGTCATTTACATACAGCAAAACACCATGCAGCCGTATAAAAGAATGAGAAGGAGCTCGGTGTACCATTAACTGAAAGATTTCCAAGACAGAGTAAGTGGAAAAAAAAAAAAAAAAAAAAAAAAAGCAAGGTGCAGAAGAGTGTAAGTATAATTTGTTATATTTTATATAAAAAGAAAGGAGTAGCATCTATATTTTTTCAGAGATTCACAAAGTTTAAACTGGGAAAGAAAAGGAAAATGTAACTTATCTATGGCGATGGGGAGAGGAGTACTGGGCAGAGGAAGGATAAGGACAGGGACTACAGGGAAACTTTCTACTTCATACCAGGCTTGAGTTCGTTCCCCCAGAAGCTGACACTGAGGTGATGATTTTCATCCAAGTGGCTTTCTAGAAGTTCCCAGGAAGCATAAGTAGGAGAGCAGACAGGAGAAGGAAATAGTAGGTAAGGAATGTTTCAACAGGTCAGCACTGAGAGTAACTGGAGCTCCATGCCCCCCACAACCTCTGGCAGAACATGTCAACTGTCCTTCAGGGTTACCCAGCGAGGAGTGAAGAACCTTCATGGATTGGTCACTGCTTGGGGGATGGGGAAGGGTTCCCGCTGCTCTTTGATCACAGGCACAGAGTGGTGAACTCCATGCCCATAGCATACATTATGGTACCTTCTGGTTCGTTCCAATTTTTAAACCAAGAGAAGATATTCTGCTCAAAAATAATTTTTATTTAGTTACTTTAAATTTTTAAAAAGAGTGGAGGCACCTGGATTTCTCAGTCAGTTAAACATCTGTCTTCAGCTCAGGGTCCTGGGATTGAGCTCCGCCTTGGGCTTCCCACTGAGCAGGAAGTCTACTTGCTCCTCTGCCCTTCCCCCTGCTCATACTCCCTCTCTCACTCTCTCAAATAAATAAAATCTTCAAAAATAAATTAACTTATAAAATTACAAAGAAAAATTTAAAAACCACATACCATGAAATATGAGCGAAGCTTTTATGCAGAAAGGGGTTAGATTACTTTTGGTCAGAACACAAAACTGGAAGCAACATTTCTTATTGCCAGATAGCTGCTATCAGCTGAAGTAGGAAGCACTTGCCAGTAATGAGATCTGTTCCCCTATAAGATCTTGATAATTAACCATCATTGGACCCACTCACTCAGAGAACAGAGCTCACTCAAGGATTTGTTTTAAACTAACACTTACTGGGTATTAAACCCAAGAAATAAACAAAGTAAATAATGCCCCAAAGTGGGTGTCAAAGATGGAGTTGTTTATTATGCTTTCCAAACAACCCTTTCCATGAGTTTCTAGCTAATTATCTCAGTAAAATATCTTTATGAAGTGGCTTTTGCTAGGAAACTCCTTTCCACGGAGTGGGAAATCCCGAAGCAGCCAGTAGGTGTTTGGATGTCCAGGGCGATGCCTGGCTGGGGCACTGATAGCCGCATCTGGCATCTTGGGAGAAATGCAGAATCTCGGGCCCCGCCCCCGGGTTTATTGGATCGGAATCTGCACCTAAGCAAGACAGCCAGGTGATTTTGTATGCACAGCAGTTTGGAAAGCAAGTTTCGCAGTGTTTAGATTCCACAACTAGGTAGTATAGCTTGTCTTACCGCTAACAGACATAGATTGACCTCTACCGAAACACATAATTTTAACTCAGCTAAACATTTTAATTTACAAATCCAGTTCTCCATGACACCCATCATACCTGATGATAACATGCACCCTTAAAAATATCGTCTCAGGGGCGCCTGGGTGGCTCAGTGGGTTAAGCCGCTGCCTTCGGCTCAGGTCATGATCTCAGAGTCCTGGAATCGAGTCCCGCATCGGGCTCTCTGCTCAGCAGGGAGCCTGCTTCCTCCTCTCTCTCTCTCTCTGCCTACTTGTGATCTCTCTCTGTCAAATAAATAAATAAAATCCTTTAAAAAATATATCATCTCAAATATACTGTACTGTTGCGATAAGAGTACATCATTCAGGACTGAAGGATTTTTATTTTCACCAATTTGAGCGGGACAAGTAGCGATGTGGGTGTAGTTCCCATACGTCCTCAGGGCCAACTGGGTGACCCATTAAAGTCCTACAGTTAGGTAGTTCGCTTCAGTTCATTATCAACTTCAGTCGCAAATGTGAGACACTCTATTATGGTCTGAAACAATGGCACCTGAAAACATGAATAATACATAGCACTAACAATACTTTTGGAACCATTATGGTGTAGAATATTGTATCAATCCATAATTTAAAGATGTAGCTAAATGGATCTTTCATCTAAAAGACTTGCTGTGATGTGTCAATTTACACCTGATGTTAATAAGAATATACTGTTACTTAAAATCCATATTAAAATATTTTATATAAGATGTACTTGCATTAATAGATATCTGTCATTTGTTACTAAATACAGCCGTTAAAAGAGCCTCTTACGTTCTTTCAAATTTTGTTTTTAGGACCTTGACATGAGATTGTGTAAAAAATACTACAGAACCAATCCTTCATTATGCAAGTGGACAGAACAGATGAAATACTGTGTGTTGCTTACTTCCTTTTTGCCAGGTCAAATTGAAATTCTCATCAGCATTTGACACCCCTTTCATGGCCACATAATAAATGAACAAGAACCTAAATATGGACATTAAATATGTCCACAGTATCTTTCACATTTCTTCTTTGAACATTATAGTCTTTCGTTTTGAACCTCTCCTGTAACAGGGGCGTAAAGTAAGGTATAGCTCATTCAATTATGAATCATTCTGGATTATAAATTCATGTAACATTAACCATGAATTCAACAAGTACACAGTGATCTGTTTGATCTGAAATTGCATCAGAGTATGAAGTAGTACTTTAGGAGGATTAAATTAATAAAATAAATTGAATAAATGTTCAATATAAGTGAAATATAGCACCTTCACCTAAGGGTAAATAAATAAATCCACTGTTTACATTGTTCCCCTTTGACTTCATTTTCTCCATCATCTTCTTGCTGACACTAACTGTTCCTCCATTTGATGGAATCAATATTTTAAATATGAATCAAAATGCAAAGTAGGGGGGCTTAGGCACACATAAGTTTGCAATAATTTTTTTCTAATGGCTTACAGGCATTTATCTTCGTTTGAAAGGCTTTTGACTAGTGGGCGAGAGAATTATAGTACTTTTCATTTTTATTCAGATGCTTTTCATCTTCAAAAATATTCCCTTTATCATTATATTTATATAAAAGATGCTAAGACAAAACTGAATGGAAAGAACACCACCCTTTATCATCATCATCATTTTATAGAATGAATAAGGAATGTTGAGTGCTATGCTGCCTTGATATTATAATTAGTAAAATGCAGTTTATTTTCCAAGAAGTTTATATTGTCTGATATCCCTCATACCTGTTATTTTCTCTATTCTGGGAAGGATTCACCTGTGAGAAGCGTGGTACCAGGTCCACTTTACAAAGGGATTTTTAAGGAACTGCTTTAAATGACCCGGTAGCACTTTGGGGAACAAGTCAGACTTGAAAGTGCATAACAAAGTTTAATTTATCAGTTTTCCTGTTACCTTCTTAACTATTTCCATGTGCGGTAAGGTGTTTCCCTAAGTGTAAGCAAACGATTAATATTGCATGAGCATGTGCCCCAAAGTCTGGAAGTCCTGAGACAATTCTTTACTCAAAAATGTCTAGAACCTGAGTTACTATGAAGAGAAATGGGTGAAAATTTGTTAACCAGAAATAAATTGCTTTCTATTATCTGTGGGATTTACCTTCTAAATAATCCTTACATATCACAAGCTGGTTTCCACCAACATAATCAAGTTGAATGATGTGCCTTCTCCCACTGACCACTTCGTTCCGGAGCTTTTATAGTCTGGGATGGGTATCTTTGGAGAGCGTCCTTTATAAATGTATTGTTTAAATGAGAGGCTTGGAGGAAAAGAAATAGTGTATTAGAACTACAGAATCAACTGTTGCCCAAGAAGGCTATTTTTTACAGTTTCCAGCCTGGGCAGATTTCACCAGTGTTATGCATCCTCGTTTGGTCCTGTGACTTTTTCCCTGTCTCAGACTCTCCATCACAGACTTTGCCTCACAGGCTGGTCTTTTTTCCTCAGTTGGCATCCATAGCACCTTTAAATGTATTCCTATTTTGTCATTCAGCGGACGAACTCCATGCTTCCTCTCCCCCTCCTGCCCCTCCCAGGCTGCCCCTCCATCACTAACACACTCTGCCATTACTTTCAGGCACACAGTGTCACCATCTTCATGCTTTTCCTTGCGCTCTCCCAGCTGATGTCCGACATCCTTCATTTCGCGGCATCTGAGCAGAACCACAAGATGACAACGTTAGGATCATAATGCGAATTAGTTATGCCCTCACCATTTCCCGTTCTCATTAAATCATTGTCAGGACAATGGATTCATGTGGTACCATTTCCTGTTCTCATTACAATTTTTGTCACAAGAATGAGGTATCAGAATTGCAATGCTTCACGTAGTCTTTGAAAAATAATAGTTAACTCTGCTGCTTTGACCTTCTCCCCAACACCCCACCCCCCAACCCCTGCGCTGCATTTGGCTCTCCCCTGCCTATTTGTGGCTTTGGCAATTAGCAGAGGAAGATGAAAGAGTCTGGACTAGGGCATAAGTTAAGAAATCACAACGAGGAGATTCCGTTAACACTTTGCCTTTCTCTTCTCAGTGACTAAACCAAACTCAACACCACAGGTGTTCCATAAGAGTTACAGAGCAGACACATGGTCATTTCTTTGGGAAAAAAAAAAATAGTTTATCAATATTTTTTTTTCCATGAGCATCTTTCCTGTTGTTCACCTTAAATAACAAACGCACAACTTATCCTTAACAGAAAGCAGAGAACTATCGTTCATATTTCCATTGCTTTTTTTTTTTTAATGATTTCAAAGTTGTTTCTTTGAGCCAAGAAAAACATTCTTACTATTCAGATATACAATTTGAATATATTACTTGATTTCCCCTCCCTGCTGATCCTAGCCGCCTTTACCAAGGTTTGGTTTACAATTGATGGCTTTGTTCTTCCAAGACAGTTACGCATTCTGTTTGGGTTCAGGTAGAAGTCTTACAAACACTAAGTAATGATTTGTTAACTAAACGCTCCTGAAGCTGTCTGTCAGCTCTCCCCGCAGCATAATAGCGGCTTCACCTGTCTGCAGTCACTTCAGGGCGCTCTAATTAAAGGCAAACTATCTGCAACCCCAGAGCAGAGTCGGCAATGGGGAGATGCCGTAGAAATGCCTCCTCTTCCCTTCAGTAAATTGCGGTTTTTGTTTTTGTTGGGTTCAGAGAGTGTTGCAAGAGGTGAGAAAAACGGAGATCATTTCATTGTTAACAGATCAGTGACCCTATTTGTAGAAAATGTTTTCGCTTTTCATGTGCTTCAAGCAAAATTTCAGTTTGCTTTGGATTCAGGAAAGAAAATCGAGTTCGACCTGATCTGTATATTTTAACGTGTTCCGCACCCCCCCCCCCACCCAAACCCCCAGTCGGCCACATTTTCTGTATTGTTCTCATAGGCTGCTTGTTTTCCATAATTCATTCAGGATTATGGATTTAATTTTCTCAACTTGCTGCCCAGCACAGTGCCTGAAATAGAAAATCAAAAATAAACATTTGCAGGTGGAAGGGAGAAGGTGGGGGCAAAATTCAGTGGGGCAAGTTAGAAATGGCATGATAAAAACTTGAAGGTGAGGGGGCGCCTGGGTGGCTCAGTGGTGAAGCCGCTGCCTTCGGCTCAGGTCATGATCTCAGGGTCCTGGGATCGAGTCCCGCATCGGGCTCTCTGCTCGGCAGGGAGCCTGCTTCCTCCTCTCTCTCTCTCTCTGCCTGCCTCTCTGCCTACTTGTGATTTCTCTCTGTCAAATAAATAAATAAAATCTTTAAAAAAAAAAAAAAAAAAACTTGAAGGTGAGGTAGTTTTCAGATAGCACTTGGGTTTGTGGTAAATATAGTTTGCCTTATTTAAGTAGTTTTTTTCTGTTATTAGATTTAGAGTTTTCATTAGAAATGGCTACTGAATTTCACCAACTAGCTTTTTGCACACTCCAGGTATATTATCATAAATTCCTTTTTCCTTTAATTTATTGAGGACCTATTTGATAGACTTTACTGAGACTAAGTCACTCAGTGATCACTTGATCACCTGTGTTAGTTTTTGATATGCTGTTGGATTTTACCTCTAACATTTTATTTAGGAGTTTACATCTTTCTTTGAAAGTGGATTAATATTGTAGTTTTGCCCTGTTTCTTTTGTGTTTTCTTCTCCACTTTTTGGTTTTAACACAAAGCCGTCTTTACAAAGTGACTTGGGGAGAATGTCCATATTTTTCTGTGGCTTGAATCATTTGTTTAACAGTGTATGTGTCCTTGAAAGATAAGACTCAGCTTAGAGAGCATCTGGAACTTGGCATCTCTTTTCACAGCACGTTGCTAACCACCTTCTCGTGTCTTTTGGGGGAAAGGATCTATTCAGGTTATCCTTTTTATTTGGGGGTAACTTTGTTAAAATGTGTCTTTCCAGGTAATCACTCATTTTTTTCCCCTTAAGATTTCTATTTTGCTGCCATGAAGTTTTAGGCATTCTTGACTTCAAATTTGTTCAATTTCTCCTCAATCTACGGTTATAAGTTCTACTTCCACTTAGTCATGTCTATTTTTTATATATTGTTTTTGCTCTGATGGTTATTGTAAGAGGGCTGTCTGTTTTATTGGCCATTTCCAAGAACCAGCTTTCATATTTATGTATCCATTCTACTTAATATTCATTTTTATTTCCTTAATTTTAAGTGTATCTTCGTTTTTTTCTATCTCGTTCTTTTACTATTTCTAAAGATGTTACCCATTTTATTTTTTATCTATTTCATTTACTAATGAAGGTGTTTAAGGTCAGAAGTAGTGCTATTAGAACAACTTTCTTTCTTTTTTTTTTTTTTTTTTTTTAGAACAACTTTCATTAAACCACTGTTTTGGGGATGAAATATCGTCTGTGTCAGTATTTTCTAGATTGCGTTTAAGTTCATATTCCAGGAATTATCTCAGATAATAATTTTTAAATATAATGTTATTTTGACCATCTTTTGTCTATATCTAATTGTGTTGAGTACATGAATTCGATTATGATTTTTTTAAGTAGCTTTAAAAATAGAGTTCTGATTTAAAAAATATATTTTTTGGTATTAAGTATTTTTTTTTAATTTTTATTTATTTGTTTGACAGACAGGTTACAAGTAAGCAGAGAGGCAGGCAGAGAGAGAGAGAGGAGGAAGCAGGCTCCCCGGGAAGCCCGATGCGGGGCTTGATCCCAGGACCCTGGGACTATGACCTGAGCCACCCAGGTGCCCCAGTATTAAGTATTTTTAATGGGTAGTTTTTATACATAGTCAATGGACACAGAAAAAGGAAATACTCTCTATTTGTAGGATAAAAATACCTTTGTATACTTATTCAGCAAGTTTAGTAATCAGTTCTATGTCTTATTTTTTATTTAATCTATTTAATTCTTTGAGGGTTATTGAACTCCTACTATAATTCTCTTTTTTTATTAAGTTTTTTGTTCATAACAAATGGTTTTTGACTTAGATATTAGTTAGCTTGTCTGGAAATGCAGATGTGTTAGTTATATTTGTGTGTCATTACATGTCCTAATGTCCCTTTACCTTATTTTATTTTCAGTATAGCATGTAGTGTAATATTAATTTCAGGTATACAGTGTAAGGATTCATCACGCCCACACAGCACCAGGTGCTCATCAGAGCCTGTGTGCTCCTTAATCCACATCACCTGTTTAATCTGGTGCCCTCTACCTCCCCACCCCTGCTTCTAGGAACCATCAATTCTCTCTAGTTAAGAGTTTGATTCTCGGTTTCTCTCTCTCTCTTTTTCCTTTGGCCTCATACTGTCCCTTTTTATCCAGCTTACTGCTCTTTTTCTTTAATTTCGCTTTGTCTGGTAGTCATATTATTACTCCAATTTTCATTTTCTTTTCACCGGTACTCACTGGCATTCCTTACACATCCTTCACTTTACCATTTTCTCTCTGAAATAAGGAAGAGGGTCCAGCCAGTGCTGTTTTAAGCCAGTATCATAAACTCTGCCCTTTAGCAGGAGGGTTCAATCACTCAAATTTAATTTAATGGCTACTATATTTAGTTTTGTTACCTACAAAATTAAGCCTTAATTAAAGTGTATTCGTAATGAGGGAAATTCAGTCAGAGTGGTTTGGCGGTTCAGGAACACGGCCACTCCTTCAGGGTCCTCCCCGAGCGTCACGAACACGGTCCTTTAGAGAACCAAATCAACGTAGTGCTGACACTAGACTGTTCTTTTTAACCATTATTTGTATCACTATTCCCAGAATTGATTGAATTCTTGTTTCTGGTAACCCTTTAAGCACATTACATGCCTACAATACTCTATGAGGTGAGAATTATTATTTCCCCAATTTTATAGATGAAGAAATCGAGCACTGAGAATCTTCACGATTTGCTGAGCAGTACACAGTTAGTAGAACTTAAAACGAAGTTTGGAACCCTGAGACTGGGTCTTCATGACAATGGATTCATTACTTGAATTTTCATTTTTCACATTCCCACCATTGAGGTCCATCTTGAAGGAAACACGGTCATTATATGAAAATATTCTCTAGGAACTGACCGATTAACAAAATAGCTTCCGGGGGTGCCTGGGTGGCTCAGTGGGTTAAGCCTCTGCCTTCAGCTTGGGTCATGATCCCAGGGTCCTGGGATCAAGCCCTATGTCTGGCTCTCTGCTCGGCGGGGAACCTGCTTCCTCCTCTCTCTCTGCCTGCCTCTCTGCCTACTGGTGATCTCTGTCAAGTAAATAAATAAAATATTTTTAAAAGATATTTAAAAAAAAAATAGCTTCCTCTGAACATTCCTCCTCAATGAACACTGAGATCTGTTCTGGCCTGGGGGGTGGCATCTGAGTCAGTGAGACAACTGGTATTCTTCAATTACTAACAACAGAAACCAACCCTGGGTAAATTGCTTTAACACTTTATCAGAGGGCTTCATCAGGGGCTTGTAGAAGGAACTAAAGGCTAAGGACAAGGCAGGTACAAGGAGGATTTTTCTTTGCTTGTTTGCTTTTGTGCCCCATTATGAGATAGCCATGAGAGAAGCCAAGCATACAATGGTAACTAAATTACAGCTCTGTTCCTGAGGAAGGTAATTCTATTTGAAAAAAGTTTGTTGAAGAGTTCCAAATAATCAGAATACAATAATCAATTTTAAAGTCTAACCACAATAGCAGTAACAGCCTAATTTATGGAATATGTGGATTACACCAGGCACTATTCCAAAGTCTTTAGCTCACTTGGTTTCATATCACCCTTTTAATTATTCCCATTTTACAGAAGAGAACGCTGAGTCTTAGGGTGTAGGATTCCTACCCAGAGAGTGTGTCTTCTGTTTGTGCTTTGAATGTGTCTTATATATTAAGAAAAGAAAGCTCTTTAGATAAATGTGTGAAGAAGGAGATGCTGTAGTAATGAGTCTTGTTCCTTACAGCGATTATCTCTGGATTTTGATCACAATCCAGTATGGGTATAACATATTTCTGGTCTGCCGAGCATTCCTTTCTTCCTTATGGTAATGAACCTAGTACAACAAGATTTCTCCCTCTTAAGGTTTATGTCCCTTCAGCATCTCCATCCACTTCCTTGGTCCAGAACAAATGTAGTCCCGTACTGGTCAGAATTTGAATTATTCTTGTTTGTTCTACAGAGAGACATCAAATTTGAAAGGAAAAATAGCTCAGGGAAGAATATTCTCAACATACTTACAGAAAGCAAATTATAAAATATTGTATACATTTCTGTTTCCACTCATGCTTTGCATTTTTAAAGATTTTATTTATGTCTTTATTTGAAAGAATGCATGTGAGCGGGGGAGGAGCAGAGGGAAAGGGACAGGCAGGCTCCATACTCAGCATAGAGCCCAGTGCTGGGATCGATCCCACAACCCTGAGATCATGATCAGAGCTGAAATCAAGAGTCAGCCGCTTAACTGACTGAGCCACCCAGGGTCCCAACTCATGCTTTATATAAATATGTACACTCTCACAAACACATACCTATATGGACACACGTGCATTTCAGAAGAGGCACAATAGTCTTAACACTCTGTATCTCTGAAGATAGGTTTTAAATGGTTATTATTTTTTTTATTTCTTCTTAAACCTCTTTGTACATTTTCTCCTATGAAAAGGCTTTGCTTTATTGATTAAAAGAAAATGATTTATGTTTTGAAAAAATGCTTTTTTAAATAATTATTTTTAAAATTACATACCACTTTTAAAAAGTGTGTTATTTTGTAGCAGAATAAAGCTTCTTAGACCCGTGCAAATGCAAAACCAACTGCTCTCCGATTACCGTGTAACCTCTGCCAGTTTTGCAATTGGTATTGACTTTCTGTCTGGGCTGAGCTATATAGCAAATGCTCAGAGAAATACTGCTTTTATACATCTCTCCTCTTCCTCAACAGTGAATGTGTTTTCACATTTAGTTCAGGAATTTCTCCCTTCTCCCATGAGTGCCCTCCCTCCTGTCTTCTGCTGAGTGCGTTTCTGTCGGGCCAAGGGTACCTACATCGCCTCCCTTCGTAATCACCACCCTCTCTCTTACTAGATAAATGGGGACAATACAGTTCATCTCCAAAAACTTTCCCTGAGACTCTTACTCTACCCATCTATTTAAATACATGAGTTCACAAGGAAAATTCAGTGTTAAATTCAATGCTGAAGCAATTACACGAGATTTACCACTGTCTTTTAAATTAAAGATTTCCATACTTGCTCTTGCTAAAATAAAACTATCATTTTCATTTTTCAAAAATAAATACAGACCCAGAGAGAACGGCAGTAATATTTGCAAGTGGTTATATTAGAACCACATTTCTACTTTTGGAAATCAATATATTGTTGGGGCACCCTAAATTTCCACTGACATTCAAATAAGCTGCCTGAAATTACTAATATTATGGTAAGGGAATCTTTCTGTTGAAAGCATGTGCCCATACGAGTTCTAAATTCAGTGTAGTATGATGACTTGGCAGGACAGAGCTGTTGCTTGAAATATAATAACAAGGAAGAAAACCAGGAGAAAGATGCCTCCATTAAATTTTCCAGCTAGTCCGTATGTTCTCAGTATTAAAATGGACTCAATATTTTCATCTGTTTTCCACACACAAACCTTGTGACTAACCACCTCAGCTACGTTTAAATAACTTGAATTCCAATATTAAAATTGAATACATGATATTTCCCCTTCAAATATATCTAGCCTCTCCACTTGATCTTGAAAGCTGTTCGAGACGTTCATAGCTTTTACATCTGATTTGAGAATCCGACACACAATTCACATCTTAGTACTTGAAAGTTCTAGCAAGTGAAAAAGATCGGAAGTTCTTGGAAATTATTTCAAAAGTCCCTTCTCTTTTATGTCCAAAGACATGGTTGACATCTGAAGAATAAAATTAGAGGGACAATAAACCCAGTTCTCTCGTTCAGGTTCCTGGTAAGGCAGAGGTATGTCCTAGAAAGGGCTCAGGTGGAGGTACCTCTCCTAAAGAAAGTTGAATTCTCTCATGTCTGAGTAAGGTTAGAATGGGTGCTGTGATCATTTTGCAGCAAGGAGAATCACACGAAGTGAATAATTTATGAAAATCAGGGACTATAGAACAGGCTTTAAGAGCATGGACTCTGAAGTCAGAAGAATCCGATTTCAAACCTGGACTCTGGCCACTGCAAGAGTAACTTAAAATCTTTATGCCGCAAGGTTTAATAGTTACTGCCCCATAAAGTTATAGGAATTAAATGACATAAACTACGTGGAGGGTTTATCAAAATGTTGACCTATAATAATTTGCAGTCATTATTATTACCACTGTCATTATTGCAACAACAGAAAGAAGTTTTCACGTTTGGTATGTTCATAAGGGAGTTCTCACATTTGCATATGCAAATACGAGACGGTTATTGACAAATGTGTTTAAATAATTCTCCAAGTCTTGTTTTAATTGGTTTTCCGTAAGACTTCCAATTCTAGACTTGGCTTTAAAATAGTTCCATTTTCCTTGACCGTGGTTCAGCTTTGGTGCCACTGTCCTCTTTCTAAGGAGTTAATTGCTTCTTTGGGTGTGGGGAAGGAGGAGTTGGGTCAGTGCATAAGGACTAGTCTCTGAATTGAAATTGCCAATGAACCTTTTTAAAGAGCTCATCTGCAAATTCACACCTCGGCCTGTGGATTCTGATGTGCACCCTCCTTTCTTCTCATGCTTGCTTCCTGCTAAGAAGGCAAACTGTGGACCTGCCCTGTTGTTATCCAGAAAGAATTGTTTGGGGGGCACCTGGGTGGCTCAGTGGGTTAAAGCCTCTGCCTTCAGCTCAGGTTATGATCCTAGGGTCCTGGTGGGTTAAAGCCTCTGACCTCAACTCAGGTCATGATCCCAGGGTCCAAGTGGGTTAAAGCCTCTGCCTTCAGCTCAGGTCATGATCCCAGGGTCCTGGTGGGTTAAAGCCTTTGCCTTCAGCTCAGGTCATGATCCCAGGGTCCTGGGATCGAGACCCACATCAGGCTCTCTGCTAGGCAGAGAGCCTGCTTCCCTTCCTCTCTCTGCCTACTTGTGATCTCTCTCTGTCAAATAAATAAATAAAATCTTTTTTTTAAAAAAAGAAAGAAAGAATGAATGAATGAATGAATGAATTGTTTGGAGGAGGCAGGATGGCAATAGAATGGGAAATAAATAGAAGATTCTTTAAAAATTAAATTGGAAATCTGGCCCCCTACAAGAATTTTGTCATCATCCAGACTTCTGTGGTTATGTTGTGTTTTTATTTTTGCAACATTCATCAAACATTTACTGTGCTCATCAAAATGCTTTTCACGGTCAGCCCATTCAATCTTTGTCGTCTCTGGGGGTATATATGAACTGTCATCCCATTTTGCTGATGAAAACACTGAGGCATGCAGTGGTTAAGTGACTTGCCCAAAGTGATATGGCCAGCTGGGATGTGAGCGGAGGCAGTCTGGCCCCATGTCTGTGCTCCTACCCACGATCCTGCCTGTCTGGTGCAGGTAGCTGCAGTTACAGTTTTGCAAATAAGTGAGTTATAAGTAGAGAAATTTAATAAATTTTCAGCATATAATAGATAGGTAAGCTCCTTCCTTTTGATTTATAAAAACGAGAAAGACAAAAATGACTTGTCTCTCATGATATCGTTTGAAATCTGGCAATACTTTTAATTGGTGACTTCGCCTATGAAAGTGCTCTGGAGGAAAGTGAACCTTCTGTTCCTCTGTAATTGCTATTTTCCCAGCAATAGGAGATAAGGACAATGAGGTCTGCAAAAGAAAATGCTGATTTGGGGAAATGAATGGTCTGTGTTTTCCTCCTTACGTTGACTTACTGTTTAAAAAAAAAAAAGTCTCTATCCCCAATTTTTTTTTTATCGTTAGTCTACAAACAGGAATTGACTCTTCTCAAGAATTTGAAAGGAAGGAAAAATTATTTTCTCAGATTTATATGATGCCAGATAAATTGTCTCTTATCCCATGCCTGAAATGTTTTGAAACCTGATGACAGTAAAAAAGAATTCATTTAGATTCAATTGGGTATTAAATGATAAATTTTCTATTTGCATAAGTTTGGCTTTAACTTCATATTTAACATGTCAGTTTTCAATGTAATTAATCCATCTGTTTGTGCTTGTAGAGTCCTTTTCAAAAGAGCATTTCAGAATAGAATGTACTTATCTGAATTCAGAGTATAAAATAAAGCTCATGGGAATGAGCATTTTAAGTTTCACAGAAAGTGATATGTGGTAATCTGTGTCTTTTCGGACACATTAAATAGACCCCAGAATAATATTCTCAGATAAAAACAGCAGTTTTATTAATCAGCATAACTGAGTACAAATTGAATTCCATTCTTCCTTCCATATTTTATAAAAATAGAATGATATTTGGGAAAACAGGGGATATGTGAATCAGCTCAAAGAAAAAGAATTCCATGACTTGCCCACATAGTGAGACTGTTGACTTTTGCTTCTTGGGGAATAAGCATGCATGTACTTGGGTAAAGTACTGAGCTGTTAAGAATACAGGCAGTCCTTGCTTCGGAGAGGACACATGCATGAGTTTCCATGACCACAATGCCCTTCAAAGCGAGGAGTGCCCGTATTCAAATATTTCTGTTGAACTTCTGTATTATAAGTTTTGAACATAAAATTCTATACAGTTTTTGGACAGATAAGAAATTAATTGGTATTTCTTTCCTTAACTAGGGGAGTCAAATATAAGCAGTTTTTACCCAAGCCTTTATCATACTTGGAATATCTTGCTATAATAATTTGATGATGAACATTGAAGTTTTTCCCTGGACTCTCCTTTAATGCTTACCTAAATTCCTATTGGCTGTGCGTATGCATTAGGATATGAACCATGCAGACATCAGTCATCTGGGTGTTTAGCATTCTCAAGACAAGCCATTCTTGAGATAGGTTGAAGTCTTCACTTTTTGCTCATGTGATTTGGTCTTTTGTGAACGGTTAATAGGAAGAGGTTCAGGATTACATTTTGGAAGAATTCTTTTATTTTAGACAAATAATAAATATTTATAAATAAACAATTTATAATTAGCAAATTAAAATTTATAAAAGTTATAAAATATATAAAAATAAATAATTTATAAATAATAAATCATCTCAAGATATTTGTCATAAGTTTGTCTATTTATTGAGAGAGAGAGAGAACACACACAAACAGGGAGATTGGTAGAGGGGAGGTCCAGAGGGAGAGGGAGAGAGAGAGAATCCTAAATGGGTTCCATGCCCAGTGTGGAGCGTGATGTGGGGTTTGATCTCATGACCCTGAGATCATGACTTGAGCCAAAATCAAAAGTTGAACCCTTAACAGCTGAGCCACCTAGGTGCCCTATCATAATTTTAAAAACATCCTGAATTATTATTATTTGCTTGCCTGTTAAATTTCCTTTTTTTGTTGTTCTGTCCTTGTTTAGATTTGGTGATGAGGGTAGGCTTCAATAGCTACCTGACTTCACTGATTTTAATATTTCACAGCTGCTTCTGGGCCTTAGTTAGTGGGTCTGACTCCATTTCAACATCCTTCCATGGATCTTTCTGGCATACACAGAATGAAATAAGCAAATCATGTTTGTCTTTTATCACAACACATTCCAGGAATAGGTTTGAGAAGCTGATTCTTATGAAGCAGCTAGTATTTTCACCTAAGACCAAGTTTATGGTTGGTTAGGAACTCAACATCAAACACATATTAAGGAGTAATAATATTTTGAAAAACATCACATGTAGAAACTCAGGAAATTAAAAATAATAAATATATTCTCTAAGATGTAGAATGTTATTCAGGTACTTGATGTTATCTTGTTTTTAGTGTCCTGAATGTAATGCGACTTCATTCAAATGTTCCATTTGTTCTTTCTCTGCTTTCGAGCTATATTATTATTTATTTAATATGTTTTGTTAGTGTAACTCACTGTATAAAATTTATTTTTTTAATTTTAATGTATTTTTTATAGTCTGTCCTTGATAATTCCCATATTTGAATCTTTGCATTTCTGTTGTATCGCTTCCGCTCAAGTTCAGTCACGCTGTGTTTCCTTATGTACTTGGTTGTTTTTTAATGACCTGTTCATTTTTCTGTAAAGTAGTCTTTCCTTGACTTGCTTCTGCCAGGTTCCTAGGGTCACTACCAGCACAGAACTCTTTTAAAATAGTTGAGGGAAGGTGGAAAAAAGTCCCAAATATTTAACAACGAATGAGGGGATGAACAAAAGGTACTAAATCCATACAATGGAAGGTTATCCAGCCATTGAAGGAAATGAATAGTTAGACCTGCTACAACATGGATGGACTTGAAAACATGCTAAACGAGAGAAATTGGACACAAAAGACCACACATTATATAATTCCATTCATATGAAATAGTCCGAAGAGTCGAATGCAGCAAGGGAGAGCACATGAGTGATTGCTAGGGCTTTGCGAAGGAGAAGAATGGGGAGTGGTGGTTTAGAAGAGACGGGGGTCCATTTGGGGTGAGAGAAATGTTTTGGGGTTAGATGGTGGTTATGTAACACAAAACATAATAATGTGCTTAATGCCACTGAACTACACACTTTAAAATAGTTACAGCAAACTTTTACCTTGTGTGTTTTGCAACAACAATAACAGTAATAATAAGAAACATTTCAAGGTCTGAATATTATTGGGCAAGAAGTGTTTTGGACCACATGAGTGTCTTGAATGTTTGTCTTCAATATCTCTACAAGGGCCAGATTATGGTTTTAATTTCTCAGAGATCTTTTATGTCCCAGCAGCAACACCACTTCTTGTGAGGTTTTTTTGGGTGGGTTAAAATGAGTCTCCCTTTGATTTTTCCTAACCCAGAGGATGCAACCCATTGGATCCTAGTGGTGCAGAGGGAACTCTTCTCTTGGACTTCTGACTGTAAGTGGGCCCAGGGCTTTGACTTCACTGGGTCCAGTGAATTTTCCCACATAAGAGTAAGTGCTCCTGGCTACCCAAGGACTCTGAGGTTTCCCTGCCTGTCTGGGTGCCCATTTCCACTCATATATTGTTGTGATAATTCCTTAAGACCTAGTCACCAAGTCTATCTGTCTGAGAAGATGTTTTAAAATTTATCTCAGTATTTTTCAGTTACTTTCTACAGGAGGATGGGGCTGACTGATCCCACCCGTCAGTATTATTGGGTGTCACAATGTATAAAAACTTGGTCCTGGCAAACTTCTCTTAATGCATTTTGACTGTCTCCACATTGCACTCTCCCTTTTCTCTTCCTGCTCTTGCTGAGAATTTCCTTTCTGTTCTTTCAGTTCAGTTTTCTGAATACGGAATGTGACTGTCTTGGCTTACCTTTTACCCCAAGACCATGACCTATCTCATGGGCACAGCCTGAGCTCAGACAGCGTCTCCTCTGTCAGCGAGCAGTCAAGTCCACTGGCAGCCTTTTCTTGCAAATGAGAGTTCTAGAAGGACAGATAGCATGATTCAGTATGGTCAACGTTAAGTTCCAAAGCACTTCACTAGGCTTTCTTTGATCTACTTCTGGGTGTAGATGGTTCAGGCATTTTTCTAGTTTTAGAGTTGGGATTAACTAGGCTCAGAGAAGGTTCATTAACTGTCCAATTTCACAACATGGGAAAGAGAGAACCAACCATAAATTCTGTGTGCCTGTTTCTTGGAGGCCTTGTTCTCAAAGCAAACTATGCACTTAACATTTGATGGAGGTCTGGAGGAGTGAGTTGACATTGACTACCAGCCAGGAAGAAAGGAGATGGCCTTTATTCAGGCAACATGGAGAAGTCCATTGTGAAAAAAGAGGAGAGGAAAGAAAGCTAAGGATGTTAAGAGTTGCTGAATTTTAGTCTTGATGGTCAATTTCTCCAATTTCCCTTATACGTTTAATTTTATTTGTATTAAATGTATAATGAACAAATAGGTGTGCTCCTTAATATAAGAACAACACATATATGGTACTTGTATGCCATATATATGTGTGTGTGTGTGTGTGTGTGTATATACACACACACACACACATATATTATAAATATATTATAAATAAATATATATATTATATATTATAAATAAATATATTATATAATATATAAATATATATATTTGATGATTATATAGTATTACACACTTGATATGTGTATTTTAGATCCTATATATTCTTTTTTTTTTAAGGTTTTATTTATTATTTGACAGAGAGAGACACAGCGAGAGAGGGAACACAATCAGGGGGAGTGGGAGAGGGAGAAGCAGGCTTCCCGCTAAGCAGGGACCTGGGATCCCAGGACCCTGGGATCATGATCTGAGCTGAAGGCAGACACTTAATGACTCAGCCACCCAGGCGCCCTGATCCTATATATTCTTGATAAATCTTTCGGTGTTTGATATTGATGTTAAATAGGCTTTTCAAAAAAAAAAAAATCATTTCCTCCTTTTGAGATAACATGGCTCCTTTGGGCAGGCCTAAGTGATGTTCACTTGAGTGATATCTGCATGGTTTGTAGGGCACCAAATTAGCTCTCAGTTGATTGCAGGGAATTGCCAATAGATATCGCTTGCCCAAATGAGGAGTGAGTGGCTGGATGGTCACTGTATTACTGCATGTGTGGGCCCTTTGCCACACCTCTGGACCCGCACTGCCTTCCCTCAGCATCTCTATCTTCCCCACGCCCTGTAACTGAGGAAATCTCCTGTATTCTCAGGAGTGAGATGTGAACTTTTGTTCTGATTTGCTTACCTTCTCCTGAGTCTCTTAGCTATGCACTTGCGTGTTTCCCATTAATCTGAGGATTGAGCTTTTAAAATCTCAAATCCAGGGATGCCTGGGTGGCTCAGTTGGTTGGACGACTGCCTTTGGCTCAGGTCATGATCCCGGAGTCCCGGGATCGAGTCCCGCATAGGGCACCCAGCTCCATGGGAAGTCTGCTTCTCTCTCTGACCTTCTCCTCGCTCATGTTCTCTCTCACTGTCTCTCTCTCAAATAAATAAATAAAATCTTTAAAAAAAATAAAATAAAATCTCAAATCCAAAAATCATCCCCTTTGTGCATTCTGATTTTTTTGGATGTGCAATCCCTTTCATAATTTCATAAAACACAGATCGTTTACAAAACAAAAGGGAGAAGGCCGAAACAATCAAAGAAAATGCCAAGGAAGGTGGAGGAACAATACTCCTGCAGTAGTAGTCAGACTCATAACCAGGAAAGAAAATTCAGTAACCAAATGTATTAATTAGTTCTTTGTTAATTCTTCTTGGATCAATGGAGATATTTTTATGTTTATAGTCATTATTCTTTTACAGTATATGAATCGTACAAGTACATTTCTACTTCCCATCAGCCTTTCATACATGCAGAAATATTGAGCCACAGCCTCTGTGTCTGTATGTGCTAACACCTATGAACAACGGTCAAGGTCTCCTTCAATGAAACTAACCAGTTACCTTTCATAGTAGAAGCAGGAAAAGAATCCAGCTTCATGAACACGCTAACAGCCATGCCTCCTAAGGCCATGTAGACCCGCACAATTGACTCCTGAGCCTTTGTTGAAATTTAACAAGCACCAAGGCAGGGGTGGAGGAGACCTTATTCCTGTTTCTCAAAGGACTGGTAGGCTCAGTGAAGCAGTAAGATTTCCATACTCTAACTTTAAGGCAGTAGCTCCCCCTGATCCACAGTTTCACTGTCTGGGATTTCCATTCCCTGCAGTTGCCCGTGGTTCAGAAGCAGGAGATTCGCCTTCTGACACATGGTCAGATGGTCAGTAGGAACCTGACGGCTAAATCACAGTGCCTAGTCATTCATCTCCCTGCATGTTCTCCCACAAGAAGGCTGAGCATGGTACATTGAGGCATTTTGAGAGAGACAGGCACATTTACATCACCTTTATTACGGATTATTATAGTTGTTCTAGTTTTAGTTATTGTTTTGAATCCCTTCCTGTGCCTGATTTATAAATTAAACTTTATCATAGTATATCTAGGGTCGGTACTATCCATGCTTTCAGGGATCCACTGGGGGTACTGGAACATACCCTCTGCCCCACAGATAAGGAGGGGGCTATGGTACTTGGAGTTCTGAAGAGATTAATGTGAGTACTCATATGCCCAGACAGGTCTTAGAGAGGTGACATCGGAGTTGTGCTAGAGTGGGAAGGAAACACCACCACTGAAAGACCTGTCCTAGGAAAGGACTTCTAGCCTGGGATGCTTGGAGCCCCGCGTTTCCTTTACAGAGCTGAAGGAGGGATAGGAGTGGCAGATGGGAGATTCTAATTTGCATGCGAGATAAGATAGGGAACTGCGAATATAGGGCAGCCTTTCCAAGTTTCTAGGGATGACCTCAAATCTTCTGGGAGAGATAAACGTGTGACTGGGATGAAGCCCTTTGAGATGTCGAAATAGATTCATACGCTAGTGGATGAAGGGAATGAGGGAAGGAGAAGAACGAAAAGCAGCATAATTTATTCCCCCCAGATAAAGAGGCCAGTGGAAGAAGGAGATAAGGAAGTGCTAAGCTTTGTGGAACAAGTGCAGATTCAGCCAATGGCTGCTTCATATATTATTCATTTTAATCTTTGATTTCTCCAATTAGATACTTTCAAAAAACCCCATTGGCCATGTTCTTCCTATTCTCCAGTTAAAGCGTATGCTCCCATTTATTGAGCGTCGACTGCATGCCAGGCACTGGGTAAGCATCCCAGATAATCTCTACATCCGATCTGCCAGGCAGGTATTGTTATCTCCGTTTGGCAATCACCCGCACTGTGTTCAGGGAGGCTAACCCTGCTCTCCAAGCTCCAAAAAGCAAGTGTAAATTAGAGTTAGGATTGGACCTCACATCAATCTGGCCAGGGTGGTGTCCACTTCACCTTGTCTCAGCAGGGTGCTCTGTAAGGACTGAGCAGCAGCTTAACCAGGTGAGCAGAAAGAAATCCTCACGCCTGCCCATTTCAGGCCATGCTTTCTGCGTTCAGCAACTGTCATCTACTCATGAAGATGCACCTGGCCAGCACAGCTGTGCACCTACTATGGCTCTCTCTTTGGAATCTCTGTACAGAAAGAGGCACCTGGGAGGTCCTCAGGATGGCAGTGTCTCAGCGATGTCCTTTCTTTTCTTTCTTTTTTTTTTTTTTTTAAGATTTTATTTATTTGACAGACAGAGATCATAAGTAGGCAGAGAAGCAGGCAGAGAGCGAGAGAGGAGGAAGCAGGCTCCCTGCTGAGCAGAGAGTCCAATGCAGGGCTCCACGCCAGCAGGACCCTGGGATCATGACCCGAGCGGCAGGCAGAGGCTTTAACCCATTGAGCCACGCAGGCGCCCCGGCGACGTCCTTTCTGAATGTGATCTCCATGCACTGGCTCTGTGGTCTGTGAACAGATAAAAGGAACTCAGTGTAGAGTTGGCAACCTCGGGACTCGGGGAAGCTACATCAAAAAGATTTGTAGAGACGTGCAGGGGTGGCACATGGGACACAGGCAGTGAGAGCATGAGAAAGAAAGAACCAGGCACCTTGTATTTTCTGTAAATAACAATAGCGACTCCCGCATATGGTAATTACCTGAGGGTTAAGCACAACGTTCAACAATAAAGATGGTAGTGGACACATCACGTGCGCTCTGGAAGGGAGAGCTGTGATTACCATGGCATTAGCAGGTTGAATGGGAAGATTGTTCTCGCTCCTCTCTGGAGAAGAGCCCGAAGTACAAGAACGTATGATGATTTCGCTATTTATAATTTCAGTATTTACAGTTGACATTTAAGATTTTAATGTTTTAAACATATAAGTGTTGCAACATGTTTTGTTAGATTCCTCTTTTGGTATCAAATTACATTTCAACTGTAATTTCTATGTTTTTCTCCTTCCCTCCACCCCCCCTTGGTTTTCTAGTTTTACTTTTGACAACCTCGAAAGCGCATCTCCCCCAGGTTGGTTAGTGAGCCCTGCCTCACCACATACTGGCAAGCCAAAGACTCTTCCTTTCTAGTGCTGCCGGCCTAACCCTTACCGCCTTCTGTCACTGAGGCTCCTAATTCCCAGCGGTGTCACTGGGCAGGGAGGAGTTATTCCGTGCACTCAATCCCGTACTGGTTCATTCACTGAGTTGTTCATTTAAAAAAATGTTTCTAAGTACCTGCTCCCCTCCAGGCCCTGCGGTGACCTTCAGCCCCAGTGGTGAGGTTGCCCTAACCAGAATTCCTGAAGTTCATATTCCCCTTGGGGAAGGAATTCTCTAATGACACCAGTAAATAATTACAAGTGCTCCTACGTACTAACAAGGAAAAATGAAAAGAAGCTTTTAGAGCACGTGTTTGGGAAGCCTGGAGTGGTTTTCCCGAGGGAAGTTTTGGGGAACTTCCAATGACCCTGGGGTACCCACACATTCCAGATGCTGTGGAAAGTGCATTACTGTTGTTGCGGGGACACTGAGCTTCCTAGACTCTCTTGCTCCTTAACTCTCGTGCAGCCCCCAGAATTCACCCCCAAGATTTGTCTTCATGTATTCATAAATTATCTTCCTTGAAGAGTGTATTTCTGGCCCTTTCCAACACTTCAGACACATCTGGTTTTCTTTCCCTGTGTTTAAGATTAATAGTCTGCAACCTCTTCTTCTCAACTTTCTGTAAACTCCAAGTAGCATTTTTCTTGGCTTTTGTGTCTTTCATTTAAGAAATAAATAATTATGCGCCCTGTTTTCCACTCACCTCATTTCTCCTTATTATTCTTCTCTGGCTCGGCACATTCACCTGCCAGCTATTTCCCTTTGAATTTCGGACCTTCCTTTGTACTTTCTCTCCAGCCATCAACCAATATAATAATATATCCTCGTGCAGCAAATGTGCCAGATCATGCATAGCAGTTAATTCCTTAATTTCCAAAAAAGTGGGGCTTTTAAAGTATTCTCTGTGATTTTTTTTCCTCCCTCTATTCGCCTTTGTGAAATTGAATCATTTCAATTTGCTAAACCGGCTAATAATGATTAATACAAATATCAAATCATCAAATCTAATGAGCATGCTTTTTTTCCATGAAATCAAAGCTTTCACATGTAGTTGAAGAGTGTAAAGCCTGGCATTAGTGCTCATTGAAGGCACAGAAAGTTTTCAGCCATCTCAAAGAAGGCATCAGTATTCATTTTCAGCACGGTGCCCTATGAATCCTTATGTTTAGAACACTTCTCCACTGGAATAAATCTTATAGCTGATTATCACAGCAGTTGGCCCGGTGCCAAAAGCAATTCTGGGAACAGTATTCAATCAATGTGTAAACCAGTGAAATGCCAGGAACTTTTGGAAGACCAAGAAGGGTGATTAGTTATTGAAGAATAAACATAGTAAAACATTAAGCATACTCTCTCAAACAGTGCAGAAAAGAATTTTCCATGAGTTCATATGAATATAGACCTGGTTATATTTTAGGATGTGGGTTCCACCAGATGATTTATATTTTGTTACATTGTTGGAGAACATTTAACTAGCGCAAAGTATGTCATTTAGAGTTTAAAGGAAATAAACACTCCTATTATTCAAGGTAATATGTTTAGAATACCACCATCAACATATACTTTTATTTATAATATAATAAGAAACTTGATATAGAAAAATAAAAACAGTAATAAATCGATGAAAGTAAGACCACGGGAGCTGAAAACTGAGAATTTTGACTGTTAACAATCAGCGAAACAGAATGTTCAGATGCCATGTCACAGTGTCTTTAAATAGAAAAAGAACCCTCGGGTTATGGAGTCTATATGTGGGCCATATTATCCAACCCTTCTGGAACATATTCCATTTGGATTCTAGAATACTTCAAAATTCTAATAAAACTCCTAATGGAAAAAAAAACCCACTGCATTCAGGCACAGGTTCATAGTGTCCTAAAACTTGGGCTGGGAGATGGAGAGAGGAAGGGGTCGCTCGCCCCACCAGCTCCCCAGCCAAATGAAATCCGTGAGCAAAATACAACCTACTGCCAATGAAAGAAAGCTTACGTTTTCCTGGTTCACGACTAACTGAAAATACTTTGTCCTAATTCGTATTTGTCACTTTGAAAATTATGTGGGCATACATAGCTTCACATTGGGATTTTCAGAAGGAAATTGTTATTTTTTATTCTGCGTTTCTGGACCGCATTTCCACTTAACCAACACATCCATGAGAAACGGGCCAGGACCAGTCTGCTCATTGGTAATCTTTAAAATGTAGGTGCAAAAACCAAACAGTGACTTAGCTTGTGATCATCAATTTTTTTTTAAAAAAAGGATGGCCGAGATTAACCATTCATTATATTTTTTATTATGCTCTTATTTTTAAAGCTCTATTTTCGGTTAGAGATAGGCACTGCATAAGTGTGTGTGTGTGCGCAGACACACACCAAGAAACATATAATGCCTTCATTACTGTCAAAGCAAATATTTTACCTATTTTTGCTGAAGAGTTCATTTAGCAAAATAAGACATAAATCTTTTTTTTAAATAAAAACATGTGTCTAAAAAACATGAACTGTGCCAATACATGACAAAAATCAAGCTGAGATTATTTAAAACTGTATGTAAATGACCTTTAGTGGTATATATCATAGTGAGGTTTATGTGCCACCATACATAATTCTGGAATAGGTACAAAAGCAATATTTATGTGTAGTAATATTTTAGGAACCAGCATATTAACTGAAAATTGCAAAGTGGATTTACAGTTAAGACTATGCAAAATGTTTTCTGGCTTCGTAGGACTGGGACATTGCCCTCTTGGCTGAATGTGTTAATTCCTAAAACGTCCTATCATTTGTCAGTTTTCCTTGAAATCAATTACACACGTCAGGTGTCTGTCAGGTGTTCCGAGGGGGAAGGGAATTCACCCAGCATATGTGCACTCATTGACACATACATAAAAGAGAACATTTGCAGATGTTTTGATAATGCAAGGGTTCAAATCATTTGTCCTAAGGCAGTATTTGTAGTAACACTTTGATCAGTTTTACGGTGGTTAGACTATTTTCCCTGCAGAAATTACCACACGACCCCAAAGGACAAGAGAAATATTATGTGAGAAAATTGGAAAACATCCGATTGGCATGTTCCAGCAAGTAGGACCAGAATGAATTGTGTTCAATCTGATTTCAACTACTTAATGTAATACGTTTAATACCACAGTGCATCGAGAGAAGCCAACAGATAAAACCCACATAAATCATAAAAATTGCTTCACTGCAACAATATTCATAGGCCTTTAATTGTGATACCTTTCTTTAAAAAAGTTGTAGTTCCCTGCTTTCCTCACAATTATTAGCATTTGCAGAATCTTTTATGATTTCCGTACACAATCTTATTTAATTCACTCTTTACCTGAAAAATATTTTTCTGTCTTCTTGCTCTATTTGAGTAAGTCAGAGAGTACTGGAAAATATAGGACTACATTACCTTTTCTGTATCCTGACAGCTTTCATGATATTATTTGGTTGAAAAGATAATATAATAATAATCTCAATCGTCTTAGAGTGTGGAAAATTATTATCATAGAGTTTCACATTAAAATATTAAGATGGGTTGTCAGGTGCAACTTCTTCTATAATTCAAAGGATTTCCAAAAACTTGGAGCATTGCAGAATACTGAATGTTGATCCTTCCACTGACCCGTAATCGCTGGTTCAGAAAGTGCAAAGAGGCAAGATCACAGCTTCTACTCTTCTCTCTCAACTCAGTATTTGATCAGCAGCTGATTTTCTCTCTTGTTACTTTAGCTATATACAAAAATCCTCTTTTTCCCAATGGATATGACTTGAACATGTTGTTATTTCTTAGAGAAAGCAAGTCCATCTATTGGGAAAAGTTGTTCAGCTCATGAATTTTACCCACCACGGCCCCATGCAAGATTATTAACCTCTTTATGTTTCACCAGCATAAACCGATTTTCTAACATAAAAGGAAGCCATTTTTAAAATGTTTATTTGCTAAAGACAGAACTCTTTCTCCCAAGAGACTTTTGTGTTACAGTTCTTGTTTTTTGCGCAGCAGTTTTTGGAAAGAACATTATGATACTTGTAATTTCATCCTATTAGAAAATAAATAATTCTTATGCCCCATAATTTCAAAGATTTTTTTTTTTATTGTAAAGAATTTCTTTAGTTTGAGTTCTTTCTTTCGGGAGCACCTAAAATATGTATTTCCAAGCATGAATGAAGCTCACTTTTACAAATGAAATCATAAGTAGCATGGGAAATGAGGTTGTTGATGGTGAAAGCAGAAGGACTGTAAATAAACGCTCGACTCAGTGCTGCTTTAAACGGTTACGTAGAACCCAGTAGAATGCAACTTCATGGAGATTCTTCTTAGAGAAATGCAGAGCCATTCCATTTTGAGGACACAAAGTTTAATAGCTATCTGTGCAAACCCCCTTTGTTTGCATCAAATTTCTTAACCAGTTCGTTTGACTCTGCAGGTATCCTGCCTCTCTCTGAGGCATGGATCTCATAAAATAGCAGTGTCTAGCTACTCTGAAGATGACTTTACTGAAGAAACAAGGACAGTCTTGATGTTGCTAGAGGATTTTAGCCATTTATTAGAAAGGGTGTCGTGTTAATAAATATTTTTTATTGTGCACAGATTTTTAGATAGAAGAGCTTTTTATTAAAATCGTGTTATTGCCAGGATTTTTGACATCCTCTGTTAAAAATCTAACTTTCCCGAATTGGATTCATTTGCCTCTGATTTCACTGACATACAAAGATCAAAATTAGGTTGCCTGGTCTTGTTTTAGAATGTTCGTTTACAATGGAGACACCCCATAAATGACAGTACTTCAGAAGTTCATGCTGAAGAGGTGTTCAATTTGTGGATTCAGTACTCTGATTTCAATCTTTGAAATTCTAGTATTTCTTTGTATTTTCATCCTGTTAAATGATTTTATTAGGAAGAGGTTGCTTAAGAAAGTATTACGGATGGTAATTAAAATGACTGTTCATTTTTAAACATTTCTAATGTATTGCCTGAGATATGAACATTTGAAAAATAGTATTTGACTAAGTTGGAAGACAGAGAAAGCTGCAACATCTGATTTGTTACATTGAGGTCTGCCTAAATCTCACTGTAAAACTCTTTCTTTGAAAATGGAGGGAAGTCTGGATAGCTTAGTCAGTTAAGCATCAGCCTCCGGCTCAGGTCATGATCCCAGGGTTGTGGGATCGAGTCCCGCATGAGGCTCCTTGTTCAGCCTGCTTCTCCCTCTTCCTCTGCCAGCGGTTCCCCCTGTTCGTGCTTTCGCTCTCTCTTTTTCTCTCTCTCAGTCAAATAAATGAATAAAATCCTTAAAAAATGGAAACACTTTTTCTATTGCTGAGCCGGAAATTACTTTGGAGTTGGTTTTTCTTCTCTGCTTTAAATATCGTAATATTGTAGGATTGGAGATGGGGACCTCTTTTTCTGGACTGCAGAAAGATGGGTGCACACTCAGACCTAAATCATGCATTGTAGCACCTGCCTAATAAAAGAAGACATGATAATATTTTTATTAAAAACATCTTATTTGTTTATTTGAGAGAGAGAGAGTGAGTGAGAGAGAGCTGGCATGAACTAGGGGAGGGGCAGATAGAGAGGGGCTCCCTGAGCAGGGAGCCTGACACGGGGCTCTCTCCCAGGACCCCGAGATCATGACCTGAGCCAAAGGCAGACACTTAACTGTCTGAGCCACCCAGGTGCCCAAAGAATATATTTTAAATTCTAATTGTTCAAATGTTACTATAAAAGCTCTCTCAAAAACTATCATCCCTTTGCACTCAGTAGGTGTTCAGTTGTATTTTTGGTATGAGCGATCAAAAGTTAATGTGGCTTCAGTTCAGGTGAGATTTTGAAGCTACATAAGCCTCAGTTCACTGAAATAGGTGTCAGGATTGGAAAGTGGTCAAACTCTTTAAGTCTGGTTACTAGAGCATAAAATACTGTGGTATTATTTGTCATACCATTCAAGGTGACCATACTTACTATATAAGCCTTTGGCAGAACTGTTTCAGGGAAGTCCTACTATTCAGCCTTTTATTGAAGTTTCTTTTTCTACAGTATTTATGATGACTGTGACTTTGACCAATCAATCCAAGATTAGCACTTCAGAGATTCGTAAAGTAAGTTATCCCCCTCTCCCATATCATGGTCTTTAAAATGTCCATAAAGAGCTTTTCACCTGTCTCCTCTCACTTAATTGGTTCTACAGGGAAAATCTGGTTCTTCTGACTGTTTTCATTCCCAAAGGGGGATTTATCAAATTACCATATATTTATTCCTTATATAGGAGAATATTGACTTATCAAAAATAAAGGTGAGCCCTTGGCTCTATCCACTTTAACGCTGTTAGCAAGGCAAGGATTAGGACAGGCATGACAATATTGCATCCCCTGGCACCAAGCCCAGTAATCAGCAGATATGGAGACATTGAAAAGAATCAGCAACACATTTATCAGACTTTAAAAATAATACAAAGATGGGTGGAAAAGTAGATAAAATCAGAAAGCTGAAAATTCAAAGGTAAAACTAGGTTTTATTGTTGGATGGAAATGCACAGGATAGTTATTGTGTCTTGCTTTGTGCAGCTCGGGTTTTTTTCTGAGGTGTCTATAGCTCATCGGAAGCCTTCAAACTTAAAAATAGACCCCCCCCCCCCGCCAAAAAAGGGAAAATGACCAAAACAGCGAGGGCCTTCGAAAGTTTCTCATTTGAGAAATGCTTAAGACGTTGGAATCTTTAGCTTGAAGAATTGTAGGAATTTGCAATCTATCTTAGTATTGCAATTGGCCTTATAAAACTGCCCTTAGAACCACACAGGCTCTCTCATTAGCCCCTGCTTTACCGATGAGAAGGCCATTAACACAGAGACATTAAGTAACTCAACAGTTGTCACACAGCTAGTACTAAAGTACCTTGCCCCTCCTTTTGGAATAGTACCTTAGAGGTAAAATTGCTAAGAAGCCATTTTACAGTAACAATGAAGAAATGAAACTCATTGCAGTTCTGTGCCCTAGACATCGTCTGCTCCATTCACCTAGTTCCTGGTCTTTCCCTCAAGCATTACCTACCAAACCTCACTTTATCCACTTTGTTTCTGGACTTATAACTCATCATAATTTCTTCTCAATGAATATTTGTAGATTTGCTCATGTTTTTGTTGCCTTATTATATAGAATTTACTTTAGAGATGTATCTTTCCAAATGAAAACATTTATATAGTAATTATACCCATATAAATCTATACCTGCTGTGGGGGTTGGATTAGGGCGTGAAATAGGACAGACGGGGATTTACCCATGTGATGAAAGCAGCATTGCTCTGTTTAAATAGAAGTTAGGAGCCCAGAAGCTTTGGTTCTTGGCAATTCTGAGCTACCAAAAACAAATCTTAAATCACCAATAAGTTGTTGTTGCCCTAAGAAAAAGACATATTTAGTCAATCTTAGGTAAATGCCTATTTATTGTCTTGCCATGTCTGGGGGAAAAGAAAAAAAGGATAAAAGAAAAATAACAGTCGTTTTGCTCCAGAGAACGTTAATTATTTATCCTGATACAAACATAATTACCTGGCAGTTCATGGAAAACAAAAATGGGGCATTAGAAAGAATGAAATAATTAAAATATATTGATAATGAGCACACACTGCTATATTGACCCAACGATGGTTAAGATATCAAAGATGTACGCTTCAAAAGGGTATTATTTTGTAATTAAAAAGAACTGTAGAAAAAGAAACTGACGACATGATAATTACACAGTGCATTTGGCATAGCTGTCAGTGGAAATGCCATTTGAGGAAAATAATACCATGTAAAAAGAAGTTAACATGGAAAAAAACTGAAAAGGAACTTACTGTTGATACAAGTACAATCCATTATACATGTCTGGAAGGCGATAGTTGTTTATGATAAATTTTTAAATTCCAGGCCCAAGATATCATTTCGTGATCAACATCTTGTTTTCGGTGGAGGGGGAAGGTTGATCCTGTCCCGTATTTGTCATCATCGACTTTCTCTTACTAGACTCTCTCCTATGGAAACTGTGTTATCGCTACAATCACTATTACATTTTTTCTTAATTTTTAAAAGATGACCTTATTCAAGAGTGATAGCCCCTCATTAATAGTAGATACATCATTGCCTTCATCAAGCCGAGGGACATAGTACCACTTACATTTTCAAAGGTGAAAATGATTGGTGTGATCAACCCAGTGGGGAAAAAGAACTTGAAACCTCTCTTGGCATCCATCAAGGCAAAAATTCTTTTGCTCTTTCAGCTTTCTTCCAGCTGGGTGGGCATCCTCTTTGTGGAAAGTAATTGCTACAAATTCAGAAAGCATGAGTGGTTTGGACTAACCAATGTCTAGTCTTTTTGATGATTTTGAGATTAAGCCAAAATATTTTTATTGAGGAAAAACATTGAATTATAAGCAGCTAGCCACGTATGCTAACACTACTAACTGATCACTTGACACTGCATTAAAGTGTTTAGAAATTAGTTTAGTGTGTTCTAGGAACTCAGTAATAATTTTGCAGAGTCTGATATTCCTACTACCGCCTTTACATCAAGGCACTGGATACAGAAAAACTTCCACTCCGATGAAATGCAGAATGCGTTTTACACGATCCCTCATCCCCATGCTGCCACAAGTAAAGCTTTCCATATTCAACAACAGTGAGTCAGAGAACGTCTGGTTGGAAGACAGGCCTCATGGAAGGCAGGCTGTTTTGGGGGTGGAATTATGGTCATCTATAGACTGATAGGATTTAATTCAGTCTCCCGGGTCCTACCGTTTGGAGACTTAGCTGGTATGTATTTCAAACAAGCCAATACACATCTGAGTGTGTGCTTGTGTATAAAACCCTACGGGAGTGGTAGGAAGGGTTTAAGACAGGAATGACAAGTACATAGTGTAGGTCCCAGCTCACGCCCACCAGCATTCTCCTGCACTGGGTACACACAGTTCCCTCATAGAGTTTTCTGCACAAATATCCCTGCTGTAGAGAGGGCTTCCCTCCCACTCTGCAAATGCCAGGACTGCTCACCTCTGCCTTCTTCTTCTTCTTCTTCTTCTTTTTTTTTTTTTTTAATATTTTATTTATTTATTTGATAGAGATCACAAGTAGGCAGAGACGCAGGCAGACAGAGGGTGGGGGAAGCAGGCTCCCTGCTCAGCAGAGAGCCAGAAGCGGGGCTGGATTCCAGGACCCTGAGATCATGACCTGAGCTGAAGGCAAAGGCTTTAACCCACTGAGCCACCCAGGCGCCCCATCACCTCTGCTCTTTTAGGTGCTCTGCCCTCACACAACTGTTGATGTGTTTCTTGGATACTGTTACTTGTTCATCCACTGTCTCCCACACACTACTGCCAATTGCACAGAGGGGTGCTCTCTTTTGGCTCTGACGCTGAATACCTGGCATACATTTAACAATCAATACATGTTTATTAAGGAAGGGAAGAAAGGAAGAAAAAAGAGGGAGGAAGAGACAAAGAGAGGGATTAATATAGTCAGGGAGACCATCTAGGGCATTATTTCAGTAACCAGGTAGCAGATGATCTTAAGGTATCTTACTGCGAGGAAAAAGAGTTCCCTAATTCATCTCTTCCAAATTTAATAAAATTCCTACAAAAATATAACTCAGTATACTTCATATCTACTTGCATTCTTGCCCAAAGATGCCAGAACTCATGTTATTAAGGTAACAAATGCCTTTCTTAGGAGAAAATGCCTTTATCGTGCTTTCCATCACATTTTTGTGATTATTAAAGAAATATATGTTCAATGTAAAACATTTGGGAAATACATAAAAACAAGAAGATGAAAATAAAAATAGTTCATGAGCCTACTACCCAGGAATAGTTATTATGAATATATTGATATTTTTTAGGTTTTTTTTCCCTCTGCCTATGACATATTCCTATTTGAGATTGTGTAATATATACGCAGTTATTTTTTTTTGCCACTTAGCATAATGACATAATTTTGCCATGTCAGTGGTTACTTAAACAGCCCCTAGCATGAGTACTGTTTCCATTTTCGCTATTATAATTTATGCCATAATGAAATTAATGATAAAAATATGGTCAAAAGCTATCCAACAAATCCAGCCTCCTATCATTCTGTGTGCATTTTTTTAGTCAAAAGTAACTTTACTTCCCTCAACCTGCAGTTTTCTAAGAGAAAAAAAAAAGAAATATCTATAAAAAAGGAATTAATAACCAAAACCAAAAAAATTTTGTCTGACATAACATGTGCCTTCTCAAATGTAACACGTGACCTTGCATTTGGTCTCTTCTTGGTCCTAAACACATCATCTCATCCGAACAGTGCAGCTGGATGTTTAGTGAAAAGCAGTCTTACTGTGTGTGTGATGGGAAGGAATGATTTTATTTTCACTGTGGTTGTTTTTTGCCTACGTCTCAGGTGAGGCTTGTTGTGAGGAATAACTAGAGAAAAGCAAACATAAAAACAGGACTGTTTTTCCCCATAAAGTAGAAACAGACACCCACGACTGTCCCTGCAGGAGAATTTTTCCAGAAGTTCTCTCTGCTCCATCTGCTTCCTCCAGCCAGACATAACACCCAAACTTCGTACTCTCAAATGGCTATTTTGTCTCTCTTGCCAATCTATACCAAAGTTGATTCTGTAGCCTGAGCTGATAAGCCACAAATAAGTGCATAAATGCTATAGAAGCATCTTGAAATGCACAAACCAGAACACTCATGTGGAAATGGACCTTGGCGGTAGGATGAAAACCTCCAAGCACTGGGTAGGTACATTTTGGACCCCAGCTGGTCAAATAGGAACAAGAATTTGCCTGTGGTGTTTATGGAGAATAAAAAACGGATAGTTTATATTACAGTAGGGTACCGTAGATCTGTTTCTCTGATCATGACTCTCATGTGCACTGCAGCTGTCTGACAAAGACAGGTACAAATAAACCCGGGGTTATGCCTGTGTATGGCTTCCTCGTTCTGTTTATTTGGGTGATCTTCGGGGCCCCCGAGCCCTTCGGAAGCTCCGGTATCCTGCTTTGACTTCAAGTCAGTGTTTCTCCAGGTCGTGAGAAGGCGGCTTTGCTTGCTCTTGAAATCTGCCTTGTTTTGAGAAAGCACAATTTTAGTGAAGACGGAAGGACCAGCTTCTCAGTGACTAATAAGGAAACCAGATCTGAAAAGCAGCAAAAGCTCACCAGGATTTGAAAGGCTCTCCAGTGTTTCTCCACAAAGGCTCAGCAAAACAAAAACAAAACCAAAAACAGAACCCACAAACCTCCACCCTTGCCCCCATCTCCATTTCCTATGTCACGGGAGACACTAAAGGACACCGAGGGAGGACGACTTTCTGTCATCATCACAGCGTTTCCCCGCTCCTGACCAGCACCGAAAAGTCGAACGTTAATTATTTAAACCCTTAACCCCAAACTTTGTTACATTTAGTTGGAATAATTAATTCATAGTTGAACATCACACATCAAGTATAGGAGCCAAAAAAAAAAAAAAAAAAAAAAAAAAACCCTGCATGATCTCAGTCATATTTCGTTTCTCAACTACCTCTGTAACCTAATTAGTTTTTCCTTAATGTGTTCCATGGAATCTTTTTAAAAGGCTAGAGATGCCCTTATCTCTGTACAGTTAGACGTTCCTTGCCGAAGGTGATTTTTTTTTTTTCCAATGTGTCCCGCACATTAGCGGGAAACAATTTGTCTTCGTGTCAGAAGGAACCCCTTGAACAACGTGGGGCGAAGGCATCGGAACAGCAGCCCAAGCTTGCCTCCAGTCTTACCTGGAGATGCGGCCGGGCTTCTGTTACCCGGGCTTCAGCTGTATAAACACATCGTGCCATCTGCACATGGCAGGGGAATTGAGCCCGTGGAAGCTCAAGACCTGTGTCAGTGTTTTCACAGAAGGACTGTTTATGAACAGATGTTATGTGGTGTTTTTCACAGAAACTGGACTCTGGAGAGAGAAAATGTCTATCAATTACCGAGGTATTATGTATAACAGCAATTTTTAACCTTGAGAACGATAGTTTTAAAGTTCTCGGCAAAATATTTTCAACTGTGACCACTTTCTTTGTGTCAAGGAAGACGCAACCTTGTGTCATATGCAAAGTACCCGCTGTCCTGGGCTTGGGAGATTGTGTTCTCTTGGAAGCAAGGTCTGCTCCGTGCTGAGATGCTTTCATGATCAGGAAACCTGTCCTCGTCCATATATGAAGTGCTGTGGCCTTTTCTCTCTCTCTAACTCTCTCCTTTTTTTTTTTTTTTCTTTTTGAATAGACACAAAAATGAAAATAAAACTGTAGAATTGAACGGCCCCTTAGATTTTCTTTGCATCAAGTTTTCTCCGCGTTTTCGGGGCTCAGGTAAAAAGACATTTAACTTGGTCTAAGTGTTAATTATGCCCCGGACAGTGAGGCATTCGTGGTTCTCCAAAATAAGTGATTTTTCTCTAGCGTGCTTCTTGGATTAAATCTCAGACACCTACCGTGAGAGGAAGGTCCAGGACTCCACAACACTGTGTGTCAGAGATGGAATTATCTCCGACAGCAACACCAAAAGCATCGAGGCCCCTTTGTGACCTGTTGACAGACACCATGTTTTGCATAATATATATATTTTCATTTTCCCTTAGCTTTCTTATTATTTATTCAATAAATCCTTTTTTCTTGCTGACAGCAGTTGTATTTATAAAGCTAAATCCAACACAGCAAAATGTTCATCACTTTATAAACTAAATGCTAATGTTTTATTTATGTGCAATGAAGAGAGAAAAAAAGAACTGAATTGATGTTTACCTAACAAGCAGCACAAAAGTGCAGTACCATAATAGTGGAGTTCATAAGCATTCTGGCTTGTAATTTTGGGTGTCAACATTTGAATTACAGAAAGAGTTTATGCAGACATAGCACGTACACAAGTGCAGTTTAGATCCACATCTATAAAAATAACATCTGTTTAAGCATACATTACATTTAAAAATAACTGTACAGTGATCAGCTGGTTAAGTACAGTTAACCAGATGTCGTTTTAAAGGGCCAGATGGAACTATGAAACGAAGATTGAAAAATTAAAAAATACTGTGAAAGGTCAAACCAATTAAGCAACCTGTTTTGTTGGCATGTAACAGTTAAAAAGTAAGTGAAACTACTTAAGGAGTGAGCAACACGAAGATGTGCCAGTTAAAACCAGGTCCCGCTCCTCCGAAGACAAAGAAAAATCCAGGCGGGAGCTGCTCACTTCACTGGAATCCGAAAGGAACTCGGCCCAGCAGCAGAAATGGTGAATTCTTCCTTGCCATGATTCCAAAGCAGCTGAGCCATCTTTCGAGGGTGTGTTTTCTAACAAAAATTAAACTTCTGTTAGAAAGTCTCACAGGGTGCAGAGACATTTTCCAAACACAGGTGACCCCTGGGGTAAGGAACGCAGCGGTCAGAGACCACTGAGTCAGTAAGACTGAACAGGTTCCTGGATGACTTACCAAAGCTGAACCTTCAGAGCGAGCAGGCGGATACTGTCCTCGAACGCTCGGATCGGTTATTGTTTCTTCTCTCCTCCTGGGGATCTCCTGCAAGGAAACTGTGTGGCCAGTGCTCACGGGCTATCTTCAATGAGGCATGTTCTGCTACAGACCTGTTCACGTGTATCCGAGGTCACACATGGAAGCTCCCAGGGCTTCTGTGGCCTGCAGATGTGTTTTGTTTGGCTTGCAGAGTCCTTTAAGTTTGAATTAATTGCCAACGTCTGAAAATTGGGAGGCTTCGCATGAAACGTCCGGATTTCCAGCTTCCCAGAGAATCTGGCAAGGCCAGGCCCCCATTTTTTTTTTTTTTTTTTTTTTTTACCCCATCACAAAAACTGGCCAAAGCCAAATAGGAACAGCTGCCTCTTTGGATGGACACAGAGTCTCGAGATAATGAGAGGCCCCGCCACTCCCTTCGAATTTAGACAATCTTAGCGGCCACGGCCGGTCTGACACCCGACCCACTTCATTCAGCCGCATTACCCTGCCAGCCTCTGTTTGCGTTTTCCATCCTAGTATTCATCCCCTCGAGTGCCCACGTTGTACTGTAGGAAGTCAGTATTTGGGGGGTATTACTGTGTTTGTTTGTTTTAATGGGAAATGGGGCGAGAATCCTTTGATTCCCTCAGGTGACACACACAGGTAACTGACTGAGGTGGGCTTCAAATTCGAGTCTCTTCATTCTCCTGTTCTTTTCTCAAGCTTCCAAGTCTTCATACAGCCGAAGCCCTGGGATTCGTACCCTCGAGCCTCCGGGTGGTGGTAGGCACCACTCATTGGCAGTGGAATCAATTGGCCTATTAGGAAATAGTTGTTGAATCCCCACAGGAGACACTTGAGACGTGGTCCCTGTCCACAGACAAGGACCTGTTTGCCTGTGAGTCAAACGCCCATCATAGAGCACAGGAGTGCCAGACGGTTTCCATCTGTCCAGTACGTGTCATTCGGTTGCCTTGGCCTGTACAGGGTTCTGGAGGTAAGAAGGAGTCTGAAGCTAAGTTGGGGAAAGCTGCCGCCAAAATGGAGGGTAAAAAAGAAAAAAGGTGGCTTATGCCATAATTTACTTGTTTTTAATCAGTGAATTGATCGGGACACTTTTTTTTTTTCTTGGCTTCTCCTCAGAATTTCCAAATTGTACTTCCCCATTTAGCACTGACTTTTCTTAACATTGTTCTGTGGTAAGTTGATAACAACAGCAACAACAACAACAACAAAAAAAAAACCCTTATATCTGCTAAGGCTGCTTTGTTTTCTAACCAAAGACTCATTTTTCAAGTCACAGGCCTCTTTGTCTGCTATCTAAATTTTTTAGAAAATGTATTGAAGAAGAAAGGAGACAGATGATTGTATAGTTATGTCACTGAACCAGAAGAAAGTCGAGTATTTCTTTGTATAGGGATCCAGTCGTGCAGTTGAAAAGCAAGTAATATTCAGAGCAGTTTGAAGTCACTGTGATCTCATTTAAACCTCATTATGATTTTCCTGGAGGTGAAGTATCTTACTTGGGAGTGAAAGAGGCTAGAGAACATGTTTTAAGAGAAAGACAAATTAGGAGAACTGAAAAATGGAGGGCTCCACCTAACCTTTTCTCCACCCAAAGTATAACCCATGAAAAGAAGTTCAATGGAAATCACACTCAACCATCTTTCTGAAAAACCTCTAGAACACCTATGTTAACAAGACACATTTGTGGATTTGTGGTACTATTCAGTTAGAAGCCATATTATTGGCTGCAGTTCAAAAGCAACAAGAATATCCCAGAAGACACTGTGTACCAAGCATTTTAAGTATCATGAGTAAGTGATTGTTGGTGGTGAATGTGTTGGGGTCAGTGCTGGGAAGAACTGACTCACTCACCATCCAGGAGGAGCAGCTCCTTGCCAGGAAAGAAGGTTGGGGGGGAGGGAAGGGGAATCAAAAAAGAGTGGGTTGGAGACAAGAGAAAAGAGGAGGAATTAGAAAGAGGATCAGAAAACTGGCAATGAAACTTCGCCAATACCAAAGGCCTCCTCTTCTGAATCCACTCCCTCCCTCCTCAGTTAAATGAACTGTTAAAAGACCCAAACCAATGCTACAGCCACCGAGCCAACAATAACTTGGGAAGTCAGAGCAGATGGCTCCACCTCTCCATCTGATTGCAACACATCCATAACCTCCCCTCCGCTCACTCCCGCAGCCACCCAGGAGGACGGGCGTGTTAACGGCTGACACTCAGAAAAGAAGGCAGGAGGAGTCCGGCTCCCGGCTTCCAAGCTCAGGCTGCGATTATGGGCCTAGTCGTGATGCCCACGGTGACCACTCAGTCTTCTGATGTTCAAAAACAGACTAGAAGCAAGTGGTCTTTCTTGATAAAAATTTGTCTCTTGCCGTTGCGTCCTCAAACATGAATGACTGTATGACCCACGGAAGTGCGAGAAAGCATACGTTGCACCTTCTTTAGGCTGCACAAAGTGACATCCAGTGAAGGGGGAAAAATCTGCATTTCTTAAGTGTCGTGAAGCAGTGAACGATTGTTCTAATTATTTGGAATGTCTTCCTATGAAACGATGCCTATGGTCTCCGATGTCAGTGGGAAGACAGTCTTCTGACTGAATCGTTATAGAGGCAGTGGTTAAAAATAGCCTCACTTTCCAACCCCATGTAGTATGAGGGACACATGTCTGCTACAGTGTTGGTGGTGGAGATAGGCAAGCTGGTGTGGTTGGATTCGCAAGAGCTAACAGTTTTCGTTGGGGTTGCCTGAGGCAGTGGGTGAACTCTAGATTGCCCTTGGAATGTGGAGCACAGTCAGGTTTCAGTTATTCATCTGAAGGCAACCTTCCAGTGATCACTTTCAAATACTGCCCTCAGTAGGGAAATGGAGAGGGTATTCAGAGAGAGAAGAGTCATAGTGGGTCAAGTATAGAGGGCTCTTAAGACCAGGAACTGAAAAGAGAAGAAGCCCCACAATGCAAGTAGGAAATCCAAATAAGTGAATCAAGCCGGACATGAATCAACCAGCAACATGAGTAAGGCAAAAAATGGCAACCAACATTCACTTAAGGTTGAAGAGGGGCATTAAGGAATGATGGGGACTATGGCTCAATGGAGAGAGAAGGGAATTCTGTTTCTAAACTGGATGATGGTGACAGCTCTATCCAGGTGGTCTGGTATTACAAGGTCCTCTACTTGTTTAGAAGAAGACAGAATCTGGATTTTTTTTTTTAAGATTTTATTTATTTATCAGAGAGAGAGAGGGGGAGAGAGCAAGCACAGGCAGACAGAATGGCAGGCAGAGGCAGAGGGAGAAGCAGGCTCCCCGCCGAGCAAGGAGCCCGACATGGGACTTGATCCCAGGACTCTGGGATCATGACCTGAGCCGAAGGCAGCTGCTTAACCAACTGAGCCACCCAGGCGTCCCCAGAATCTGGATTTTTGTATGGACTCCCCGGAATTTTGATTGTTGCTGACTAATTCTATATTGTTTAAATTAAACATGGAGCAGGGAAAGAAAAACAACAAGTATATCCCTATGGCAAATGCAGCTTGGAGGGTATGAGTCTGGCACGTCCCGTGTTTAGGATACTTCCCTCTAGATGGGTGTGTCCAAAACCATTAGTGAACATGGCCCTGAATTTGAGAATAGGAGGACACACGTTCCAACCTCAGCTTTGGATGTTAGTGGCTACATGTCCTTGGCCAAGCCCATTGTTCATGCAAGCTTCTGCCTCCTCGTCTGTGTAAGAAGAAGTTACTTGTGCATTACACTCTTGGGGAGGACTTAAAACCCTCTTTGCCCACAGCCCCCAGCTCTACAATGTCAAATAGTCTTTGATTTTTAAAGCCTTTTATTCTATAATGAGAATAATATATTAAAAAGTAAATATTCCAAAACAAAGTCCAGATTCTGGACAAAAAGCTTTAAAAATGGTTTCAGTCAGAAGTAGAGTGGTGAAGGTAGCGGAAGATGACAGACTGTGACACAAGAGGACTACAGAAAGGGACTTTTGGGGCCCTGGAATCTAGCCAAACTACTCTTCGCAAGGTATCTTACAGGAGAGTCTTCCCACATGTTTCATGGAATACTGATTTCCTGGGACTCAATGTTCCCAGAAAATCAACACATGACCTCTAGGTTTAAGTGAAGTAATCACAATGTGATTACAGGACTTTTCAGAACCTTTGATTTGGCCTTTAAGAGCTGCATACCTATAAAAAGGGCATATAGCATGCTGTATTCTCAAACCTTTGACCATAACATTTTTTCCTTTCTTTTTATGGGGTGGTGGGCACCAAGTACAAATCTCCAAATACAGTCCTTTATGGTAAGGAGGTTGTAATGACTTTACTCACTCATACTCTCAAAGCCTCTTTTTCCCTTCCTGTTTTACTTTTTTTTTTTTTTTTTTTTTTTTTTATACTTTTTTTAGGAATTCCTCCTTTTTGTGTGTGTGGAACCAAAAAAGGCATGCATTAAATATTTTGGTTGTGTTCTTTCCAAGTATCTGGAATCAGCATCAGTATAAACCTCATAAGTTCGAAATTTTCTCATCAGTCATGTCTCCTTACTTCAGTCCTAGCAAGAAATGCTTTTATTTTTTGTTTTTTAATCCTGTTTTACCAAGTGTACACTTACTGGATTAAAGATATTAATAATATTTCTAAAAATACTAACTTACACCTAAGCCTCGAGCTGGGACTCCAAACACATTACCCTTTCAAGGCCTCCCACAAATTAAGGCAGTCTTCATGAATTTAGACTGAATATAAATTTGAATTGCTTCTAAAAAGAAAGCACATCATTATTATTTTTCACTGTTGGTTTTTATACAAAGTAAGTTCCTGGTCACAAGATAATGCAATAAATATTTAAAAATTTGAATATCTGACACGGAGGCTAATTGGGACTTTCAGGCCTCATTTTAAACACGATCACCAATGAGCGTCCTAATGTGCGAGCTTTGTTAAATATCAGGGTCGTGATTTTGTTTAGGACTCCTACAACTCCTACTGGCATCTGAGTCTTCATTTTCCCCTTTAATTTAACTGATTTTCAAATAGTAAATCCCCAAGTAACACAATTTTTAGAAATAGGGTCAGAATTTTTTTTGCCTCTCCTCTTACAGCTTTTAATAAACAACCTTCTGTCCTAGTGCCTCAATTGTTTTTACTGTAGTTTAATTTTATTTTATGCGTATGTACATAATTACATTATTCATTAATCCAAGAGTACCTGGCATTTGCTCATCCTTCTACTGTCCTTTATTTATTTTGCACATATGAGGTTTTCCAGTTTTTAGACTAGATTTTGTGAGAGACGTATGTGAAAGGTATTTCATTAAAGTAACTTGTTTAGTTTTCTATTTGTTTGATTTACCACGCTCCCCTCTCCAGTAAAAAGAGGCTGAATTTATGTGGGCTTTTTATTAGGTCTAGTGTCATTGTAATCCTTTTCTTTCAATCATGATTTTCCCGTAGACATGAAAGATTTCGGCAAAACATGCTGAACAGCGAACTCACTGTGAAACACAGGTCGCTTTTTCAAAACCTAAAACAGTAAGAGTACCCTGAGAATAGAACAAAAGAAATTAAAACGGCAGATATGCCACAGTTGTCTCGTGCAGCAGTTAGAAATTTAATTATTTTATCTCGTAGAATAATGTGCCCTTCAGAAATCATTTTGGACTAGATGTTTCAAACCAATGATCTGTAGTTAATTATCTTTAATAACTGTTGCACATTATGGTTAGATCTATGTTTTTGCTAAACCAATTAATAATATCTTCATTAGTATAAAGACAAGGTAGCAGGATCCTTTCATTTTTCACATTGAAAGAGTAGATATTTTAAACACTGTAATTTACTTTGGCCATACATTTCCAATGATATGACTAATTAATGAAACTTCAAAGACATAACTTCCAAAAAGCTACTTATTTTTAAAGTCATTGTTGAACGCTTAATGGCATTAGGTCGGGGGCATTGCCGACACCCTGACTATCCCTACCCTGGAATTGCGTAAACCCGTGTCAACTACCAAAACGTTTCATGTAAGAGAGAAAGAAAAATGAATTGAATATTGTCTCTTTAAAAGACCTGTTGATTATGGAAGACAAAGTTAAAAATGGAGGGTGTCTCTTTCTCTCCAGCGGTTGTAATGACCGCAGGACAAAACCATTTCTTTTTTATTAAAAACATTGGTGGACACATAGGATAGCAGGGGTAGGGGGTACGCTGAGAAAGCTTGGTCTGGTTGGCTCTCCCTTGCCTTTGAAGTCCTGTTTACAATCACAGAAGGGGTGGCCCCAGCAGGGAAGTGTTCCCTACCATAGTTCACTAAGGTCCTTGCTTTCCATCGGACCTCGCTCTCCTTAGATCTGATCAGATGTATAGCCCATGTAGATCAATTATCAAGAGGGTTGGGCCAGATTCTCCCATTTGCTGTCTTGTTGACTCCACGCCGGCCAAATTTGGGATGGGGGTGGGGAGGCAGTTAGTGCAAACGGTCTATTTGGGTTGCCGTGGCTGCCTTTAATCCCCAGCTATTGCGAAGTAGGAAATGTGATTTTGACATATTATTGGACACATACTTTAATACTTTAATGAGAGGGCCTGCTGAAAGGGAGTTATCATTGGGAGAATCTAAGACAGCAAACAGTTTCTTTCTATCTGCCTCTGGTCAGAAAAGAATGACTTGAGGTGACTTACAGGAGTGTGCCCCTTAGAAGAAAATAAAGAGAAAATTTAAGCAAAAAGATGAAAGGAAAATTTAATGCAAGTCAATTCTAGGTATATTTGGCTATTGAATGCCTAGTAAATGTCATTCACAAGAGCAGAGATGAGCCTGAATCTGGCCTCGTGAAGCTAGCGGCCAAAGCAAAGAGGGCACTATGTCATGGAAAGCTCTTCACCAGAAAACAGCAAGTTCTGTTTGTCCCGTATAATCAGGCCCCGTGTTTTATTTTCTGTTAAAGACTCGAGGAACAGAGTTGTTGAAATAAGAGGAACGGTTCTATTCTTCTGGGACATAAATTCTTGTATCTCAAGCTAGGACATGAAAGATCCCTGATAGTTGCATGTGTACGGTAGCATATGCTTGAAAGTTACAGCTAGGAAATGTGTCTATGTCCTATGACTCAACTCCTATGGCATTATGATCTCGAACGGGGGTATGTAATGAAGGTAATTTAGTAGCACTCATTTTAAAGGCTGCCGAGTGACCAGCTGTAGTTCTGGCTAGCTCCAAAAGAACTTCCACAATTTAGCGGATTGCTAAATCTGGCCATACCAGACTACTTAGCCACTGGAACAAAAATACAAAACAAAACAAAACAAAAAAACAAAACAAAGCAAAACACAGAAAGCCAAAAACTGTACAATTCCACAAAAAAAGTTGGGTGAAATCATCTGTCAGAGTGAATCTGCTTGTTGTTGATCTGGTAATCAAAGGTGTTAAGCCGGGAGTCCTTGTGGTCATATTGAAGCAAAAAAGGACAAAGAAATACAGTTTCATGACAAGAATGAAAACATTTCGCTTATAATTTATGCACGTATTGAAAACCATTCCGTATACAGCAGCCTGAGTGATCATGGAAAACTCAGATCTGGTCGTGTCACCCCCACGTTAAAATCCAGCAGTGGCTTCCCTTTGCCTATCACATGAAGTACTAAATTTGGCCTTCATTTCGAGGCCCTCTGACATTTGTTATACCCCTCTAGGGTCATCGCTGCCAAAAACACACTTGGCCTTGAATCCTGCTTTCTCTCAACTAAGGGACTCAAAACTCAGTTACCCCTTATTCAGCTGTGTGATCTCAACTTACAAGCTTCTGCCTTAGAGACATGGTGTCTGACCATTGGCTTCACCAGCCTAGGTCAGATCTGCCTTTCATGTCTTCCCACAATCTCTTTATGAATTATTCTTTCTCTTTACAGTAATTATCCCTTGACCTTCTCCTGACATTCTTGCTGTGAGGGTTAGACAGTGTGTTGATTTCCACATCTGCGGGGTCTCAAACAGTGCCTTGCACATATTAGGACTCTAGAAACATTCAGTAAGTGAATGAGGGTCTCAACTCAAGTGTCAAAATGTAGGGACACCATCTCGTAAGATATATTGAAACATCACTGAATACAGAGACATCACGAAGTTATTTTTCCTAGACTTAATTTATGGACTTTGGATAAGATAACATACGTGTTACTCTGTTAGGGATAAAAATAAAACACAGCATGACTTGCAGCCATTACTGTAATCCCAACTAATCAAGGTACATCATCAATCTGAACGTTCCAAAGACCCTTCTCCGTAAGCTAAAAGCTGCAAATGGAAAAAATCTCCCTACATTACTAAATGAAAAACACAAATCCTCAGCATTCTGGCCAGTCACTAATTTCAGAGGGGGGAAAAGGACCTCCTCAAGTCCTGACGTTCCTTGCTCTATTCTGCAACTGCTTTGTGAAAAATCACAGTAAAAAAAAGTCGCTATACATTTGCAAATAGCTTTTAAAACCAGAGCCCTCTCCTGGGAATATGATCCTAATAGGATAGAGACAAGGCTAAGTTGCTGAATGCTGCTGGTCATTATTCTTTTGTTTCAACTCAAAGAAAACATGCACAAATCTCATAACTAGACTCCCGGGCATGTGTTTTTGCTTACTGCCTAATGTGGTTCTAATAACGCAAACATTCCAGCTAAGTAATGATGACACATCTACAGTTATAGATATTAGAAGCTTACGCAAGGGAAACATTTTGGGAAACACAAAGGAAAAATACAATGAACGTTTTATTTAAATTTTCTTGTTACCATCCTATTTAAACTCATTCTGGCCTGTGTTTGCATAAAAAAATGGACTCTAAAAAAATATGAACTAAAAAGGAATTCTAGGAGTATGTGTTTCAGAATTAGCCTTGAAATGTACTTGATTCAGAGTTAAGTCCTTCTTTTGTGGATACACTTGATGAATTGGAGAATAAATTTTTTTGGAATTCTTTTTAGCTATATCATTCATTGCTCTATCTCAAACATGTGTCAATGATATACTTCTTGTGTAAAAGTAGGATAATATACATACTCCATTTTTTCTTGGTTTTGTTCAGTTTTAAAGAGAGTTGGATGCCAGCCTTTACAGGGATTAACTCCTACTGAGACTCCATTGTACAATGGGAGGATATTAGATTTTGGTTGGTTGTATTTCTGCTTTGGGCTAATAGCTCCCATGTTTTACCTCTCTCACTCACAGCCACCTGGTTTGGGTGAAAGTATTCCTGGTCTGGGGGAGTGCTTCTGCCAGAATATCTTTCTGCTAGGGCAGAGAATTTAGTAAAAGGATGAGCTTGTGACCCTACTGGGCCCAAGAGATCTGACTTCACTGTTTGCAGACACTGCTACTGCCAAGAGTAGAGTCTCACCTGAAGATGGTATTACCGTGCAGGAGACAGGAGAACTGACAGAATTACTGAGAATGATGACATCTGGATCAAACTGTGCCTGAAGCTAGTGTCACTTTTGAATTTCCAGTTACTTGAACCAAAAAAAAAAAAAAGAAGAAGAATTTTTTTCCTTATTTATTTAATCTTGTCTGAGTTTATTTACTTAAGCATGCAAAGATTCCTAAATGATACAGGAAACGTTTGCTAGAGAATTATTTACACAATACTACCTTTAAACTGTGGAGTATATGACTTTTGAGAACTGACTGCTGTTTTTTCCCCAATCCTCCATACCCCTTACTTTTGGGACTCATAGGAATACTCACCCATCTCTGTCTTTCTCCATGGAGCTCCTTGTGCCCACACTTCTGATGTGACATTCTCATCACCCTTCTCCTGGGTTACCAGAGAACCTTGTTAATACCATTAGAGTCATACCTTTTACATGCTCACTGAATTGTTTCCACGCCCCTTTGTCCCCCTGACCTGTTGTAATAATTATCACTAAGCACCAAGCACCCACCTTTTGGGCAGGAACATCACAAGCTTTATGCTAAGCTTCTGAATAAAGCTGTGTGCATGCAAGAAGAAACTAAGAGCGAAAGACCAGTAACTTCTAACTTTCTCAGAAATAGAAGATAGCAGAACCGCTTGAACTTCACGATTCTAAAGCTCGTGTTGCCCCCCCCCCCCATATCATGACAAACCAGGTCTTACTCATTTTTATATTTCTGAAACTTACTCATTGTCTAAACTATAAGCTCCAAAAGTGCAGTTACCATTCTGGACGTGGCATCCTTGTGCTCTGTTTCCTAGCACGGTGTCCAACATAGAAAAAGCATTAAATAATTACTTAAGTGAGTTGACAAGTAAGTAATAAACAGTTTGAGCATTTATTCAATAATTGTGTGAACGTTCATGAAGGGTCTTTGGTCAAGAGCCTGAATACAGCTCAGAGGATTGCCAAATATTGAACGAATAAGTGCTGTTCGTTTCCCAAACACGTGTCAAGAAGGGAGTGAGCCACACAAAGCCAATGATGCTGCCAGAATAACCACTGAAATGCTGTGTGACCACAGCTCAGTTACTTAACCTTTCTGAGCCTTCATCTGTAAGAAAGGAGATAGTAATCATCAAGCCAATGTCTAGGTTGTAATGAGGTTTAATGGGATTAAAAACAAAGTGCATAGCATAGAAGGAACTCTCGATGGCATTGAGAAATAAGTGATTAATATCCTAACAGAGCCCTTCTTTTCACAATAGGGATCGGTATACTTAACAGTCATCTTTAAACTTTCTTCACAACAAATATGGGACAGATATTCTGCAAAAGATACTTACTTAAGATCTGTCATGCTCATGGCCGAGAAAAAAATATCAGAAATGTTTCCTACACCCTGCTTTGTAGCTTTTGGAGTACTGACTGTTACTTGATATGGAATGTGAGTTTATGCTGATTTAATTTCAATAATTTCCTTGTACCTACCTCTCACTCAAATTAAAGTGGTTGAGTAAAAAGAAATGAATAGTTTAAATTTTAGATTATTGAGCAAAATTTAAATTACTCTCTTCTCTGATTTTTAGACTGTTTCACTAGAGGTAGTTCTCCCCCGCTCTCCCCAGTGAAAAACGTGTGCTGATTCAGTATTGGGTACAAAATCACTGAAAATCATTTTCTAAATTTTACAGCACTTGTTTTATAACTGGATATGCTCTAATTAAAAAAAAAAATCTATTCATTTGTTCTTTCCATTTTAAATTAGATTTACTCCTCCAAAGTATAAAGGAAACTTGTTCCTTAATGAATTAGCATTTCTAATATTTATCCAAAAGATGAACAATGCGATAGTGGACATTACAGTGTATTTGTTGGTGTTTTAGCAGCAAGGATTTATATGGTGCTGGAGTCCTACAAGTTCCAGGAATGTATTTCTGTGATATTGGCAGCTAGATTTAAATTAAACATCCACCTGAACATTTGTTGGTCTTTGGAAATATACCCAATGAAAATTTGATTTTCATGCCAAAAGTCAAGGAGAAGGTGGTTTACAGCAGACTCTCTTCACGGGAAGTCAAGCTGGCCTTTTATAATCTAGCCCAAATCGGAAAGCACTGGAAATCTCCCTAGAAAACAAGTTCATAGCTCGTGTTATGTTTAAATAAACATTCTAACTTAAAACCCTGGATGGAGCCCTAGAATATGTCCAGTTTTTCTTATCACTGCTTTTCCAGTGCTGCCTTTAATTTTATGGCAACTAACTGAGATTTTCTAAATTTTCTTGAAATACCATGGGAACACCCCTTCTGGTGTCTGCAGAACTCCTCTGATCAAAAAGAAAAGCAGGTCGGTGGTCTTCTGATTAAACTCTATGGCCAATATTTAATTCTATCCCAGTTTCTCCTCATCTGTTTGTGGGTTTGGGAATTTTTTTCAAATATGGTAACATAATTGCTTGAAGACTGTGGACCTCCCTGGGTTTAAAAAAAGAGGAAATTTTATCCTCACTAAGTTTAATTAATATTTATTTCCATCCCACCTCTATCTTATACCCATTTTTGTCTGGTTCTGTTACTGACCAAGATTTTGCAAATTAACCCCTGGTTTGAGTAAGTACTCAGTTCTTTTAAAATTGTCCACAAGGCGGCAGTAAAACATCTTGCTTTCCCCACAATATCTTGGATTCCTAAGTGTTCATTTTCTAAACATTTCGATATTATATTTGTGCGAATTACACTAAACATTATCCTGCCTTTAAGTCTCTACCTTGCCATTCAAATTGAATGTATTAGTAAATATGAGTTGGTCATGGTGAGACCCATAATTAATTTTTCCTACGATAGATGAGTAGAAATCCTTAAAAGTTTTGATAACATAAAGTCCCTATTCATATCGGCGAGCAATACTCCCTTCTTATTTTTCAAGGTTACAAGTCCCTGTAAATTTTCTAAGAGTAGAGAAGTTGCTATCTGAGCAACATAAAGCTTGATTTTTTTTTCCCCCTTGCTCTCTACCCAGTCATATAATACGAAGATCCCATTCAATGTGATTTTTCTTCTTGGAGTTTTCAAATAAAATGTAAAATTGGATGTTCCCATTTGCTTAGCAGGCGCCTTGACAAACCATTGCGATATAGAAAAATACACTTTGAATAGGTTTCTCTGCCCTGTGCGGAAGAAAAAAAAATCTAATGGTAGCGAGAATTGAGGGCTCCCTCAGAATTGCTCTAGTAGATTTCCCACCCACCGATGGGTACCGCCAAGCACTTTGTCAGTGCTATCGCCTACCTGGTGTCTACCTGAGCTGGAAACTGTCTCTCATGACCTCATGTGTCAGGCAAGTGAAGGGTACCTTGGAGCTCATGCCCCATACAAGAGAAGGGGGCGGAGGACCGTGGGGCTGGATGACCTTGCGCTGCTCACTGACTTTCTGCTGCCGGAACAATGGTTGCCCTGAGGACGAGAGGCTGCCAAGAGCACCTCTGGCATAATATGTCATCCCAGTAAACACCTGCCATTCGGGAGAAAAGCAGACAGGTGTGCATGCATTATAGAAATAGAGAGGAGAGGAGAGAGAAGAGAGGCTTTGACAAAATAAATGCTAACCACACTTCAATATAGGAGATCTAAGCTGCAGTCTTGGTGCTGTCTGCATTGCCTGTGAAAAGCTGCAGGGAGCTTAGCCAGAGCAAGATTGCGAGATTGAGTCCAGCACTTTGCCAATGCAGGCATAACGTGTTAGCGTGTGGTGTGTGTGTGTGTGTGTGTGTGTGTCTGCAACATCAAAGCAAATTATTTATGAAGTATATTCATATGGCAAAATGCAAGAGAGTTGGTAATAAAGCATAAATAACCAGACACACACATACACAGATTCCATTCTGTCCATTGTCTCGTTTAAGATACGTACTGCCTAATGCCGTTAGAATTGAACATTATTTTGCCAGTAATAAAAGACATGAAGTTCACAGCAATTTGTGCCTTCAAAAGGATGGTTTCCTATTTAAAATACTCTAAATTAAAACATACATCACCCACATAGCACTTGATTTTTGAAAATGCATATACTTGTATAACTAGCTACTCTAGGAAAAATGCGCTGAATGATTTAATTTCATTTTAAGGTGCAAATTTGTGTGGAGACACAAGTGTTTTGTGACTGAGGGCAAAGCCTTCTGAAAGATTTTCACCACCACGATTCAAAACTACCGAGTTCAACACGAGAGTAATGACATGATTCTCTTACTTTAAGAAAAGCACATTGATTTTAGACATATTGAAACTCACAAGTTTTAGAAGTGTGTTTGGGTGAAGGTTAAGTCGTCCTTGACAGTATTAAAAGAAAGGTTTGAACTGTTGAATAACCACCTTTCACCCATCCCTAATTGTAATTTAAATGACAATATGCTCTCAATCAATAGCTCTTTGTCACACTTTGAAGATCAAGGGATGAGATTTCACCCCATGAGTTTACAAGGCAAAAGCTCCCTGTTCATAACACTCAAATGTTGCATTAGAATAGTCTTCCCCAGCCATTCGCCCTGGATAAAGGCATTTAAAAAATGCTACCTTGGAGATGTTAATATGAGAACGTGTCAGAAGTCTTTATTTTTGTAATTTGCTCTCAGACAGATATCATAATAAAAATATTAGCCCATTCAAAAAGCCAAGTTGTCTGATATACTAATTTCACTGGTCTGATCTCAGACCTTTCACCCGAATAGCTAACACTCTGAGTATTTACTGTGTCCTGGACATTGTACTCTGTGCGTGTACATGGTCTTGATGCTTCAGAATCACTCTCTGAGCTCGAATCTAGTATTTCTTCCCATTGAACAGACAAGGCTCAGAGAGCCTTTGACCTTGTGTCCTACTGCTGAAGAAGGGAAGAACTCGGACAGAACCAATTCGAATTGTACCTCTGAGCACTTAACAAGCCTCCCCGGCCTCCCGTGGGATGGAAACTCAACGTGAGCAAACACAACAGCTTCTTTTTCCCCCCAGATCCCTATGTGGAAGTTTATAAATATATCATAAGCACTTTGCTTATGTGCCATTATAATGTAAAACTGCACTAGCACTTATAGGATATGCTTTATACATAGAAACAGGCGCTTCTTGGTTTTTTCCTCCTGCTTTCCAAGTAGAATGCATTCTCTGTACACCGGCATATGCGTTGCGGTTTGTTGTTACGTTCGGAGGATGATACTGAATTTCCAGGCAGGCCTGGCTGCATCTATTTGGGTTTAGATAAGACAGACCTTGCTTATGCAGTCGTTACCTGATAAATTCATAATGAGCTCTGAAAACATACAGGACCTCAGGCCAGCAGTTAAATTTTAAGGATTCCAACATCAACTCTATTATAGGACCAGACAATTGTCATACACATGTTACAAGATTTCCGTTTGGGGTTGTTCTACTGCTAGTGGCAAAGCTAATGATAATACTCATGGTCATTGTCTGTTGACTGTTTATGATTTGACAGGGCTTGAGGAGGAGCGAGGGCCAGATCCTATATAGGACATGTTCTGTCTTGTTGTCCTGGCAAAATTTCTACAGTATGGATTTTTGGGAAATTTCAGGAAAAAAAAAAAGTATGCTTTTTGAAACCTTTGAAAAATTAGTAAATCTAGAAATATTGGGATAGAGTCCTCCTTGGCAGAAATTGGCTGGAGTCCGTCATAGAGGTTCCCTTTTGATGATTATGCTCTTTCCCAGATATGACAGTTCCCACAGGCTCAATTTTAGTCTTAGACCAAAGCAGCTTCTCTAATTGAAGTGACCAGGATGCACTTAATTTTGGAATCCAGATGCAAAAAAAAAAAAAAAAAAAACCTTTATATCTACTGCATAGCATACCCTTGTACTGTCTATGAGGTAGGTACCATTATACCCATTTTACAGATGAAGAAAAAACCCAGAGAGGCTAAATAGCCACTGAGTGCTATAATTATTAAGTTGTAGGGTTAAGATTCTACTTCATATCCATCAAAGCCTGTGTTTCCACTCCTACGTCCTCTGAGACATTTCCTCCCGCAAGTGGACAGCTCTCCTTCTTAATGAGCCAAGTTCATTATTACGAAGACCATTCCAGTCTGGGGAGGTGCTGGGGGACTGAGGATCACTAGCGGGTGCTCACTGACATCCTCATTCTTGTCTGTCATAAGAAGCTGCCAGGGTTGGTCTCCAGGTACGAGGGTGGCTGGGAAAACAGTACACATACGTACAGCAAGAACTAACTCAATGACTTCCGCTTTCTGCGATTGGCAACAACCACCCCTCAAAAAGGCGTCGGGGAATTAATTTCAACAGTGCCAGTCGTTCCACCTGCCAGTTCGTGCTGGAGTGCGAGAGAGGTGGGAGATGGCAGTCTGCTTCCCTCAGCCAGTCTTAGCTGACTGGCTTTGTGAGTCTGTTGGTGAAAGATAAGTATTCAGCCGCCATCATCATCATCATTAGTATCCTATTGATATGAAACGTTCGCAAAAGTGTGGGATATTTTACAGTTAACCATGCCATTTTCACCTATCTGAAATCTAGGTAAAATGTATAAAATCAGTTGTCCCTAGAAACAGGACATCTTGGGATGCCCTGCTGAGAACATTCACACATCATCTCTGTTAATGCAGACCATCTAGCTAACGATAGTCAAACTCGAATCCAATAAGATTTGACAAAGCAAGAGGAAGAGAGAGAGAGACACATAGTGTCTGGGCACTGATTGGATGGTCAACACTGTTTGCAAAGCTTAGACAAGGAGAAGTAAGTAAGTGTCCTGTAATCTCCCCGGGCTCAAAGCAGACCTTGCTAATCAGTTTTCCCTCCTGAACACACAAGGCCATAACAAGGTTATAGTAATAACCCAACATCAGAGAAGGCTATGTTAGATCCTACCTTTTCATATGGGATTTCAGCCTAGTCTTGCCTGGTCTTAAGCTAGGTCCCTGTACCTTGCTCAGCTGAGTGGCCAAGCTGAGAGGGGATTGTTGACCACATGCTCTGTGATGACACCCATGTTGCTGTGAAGAGAGTCGAATGCTTATTTTGTCGGAAACAGAGTTTGGAACTAGAAAATCATACCCAGGGATTATCTTAAATCATTCAAATATAGAAGACTGGGGGAAACCTACCAAAAATATTGCAGGACAAAATGCGTGTATCTCCATGTCTCGGGACAGAGGAATAGAGTGAGGTTCATTGTGTTAATCTGGAATCTGGGGAGTTACCAGTTCTCCAGTCACTTGTATTGAGAAAGGAAGGTAAATAGTCTTCAGGCTCTAGAAGAAATGATTGCCGGGAGGTCCATCCCCCACCCTGTCTATAATCCTCAAGACCACCATTAAAGGGACATCAAGCAGGAAGTCTTTGACTCTAGATTATAAAAATCCAAAGCTTTTCTTCCTCCTTCCCTTCCTTCTGCCCATTCTTTCCATGCTTCCTACCTTTCTTCTCTCCATTCTTGAATCCTTCTGTCCTACTTCTTGCGCTTTCCTCAAAGGATACATAAAAGGTATTCTGAGCTTTTCTTTCAGAACTGAGAAAATGGTTGTGGTTTAATATGACCCTGAGCCCCAGGATCAGATCTCTCTGGTGTTCTGCTTGAAAATCTTTGGAGGTAGGAAAAAGAAAAAAAAAAAAAAAAAAAAAAAGCTGGCAACTCCACAGAAAAAGGTTTAATGCAAATGAGAGCTCAAGGTAACACTTGAGTGTGAATGAGTTTCATTCAGAGAATGTCAGTCACTCAGCCATCACGAATGATTGACAAGAATTCAGGGGGCTCCTGGCCCCAGGAGGAGTGTGTCTGTGAGAGGTGGGGAAAGGGGCAAAGAAAGGTTAAGGGTCGTTCCATTTGAGTCTATTTGGAAAATTAGTCAAGGCCATTTTATTTCTAGAATTTGTGAAGATTTTTTTTTTCTTTCAATTTTGGTTGTCCCAGAATTTGTTCTTGGAGGCTTTATGAAATACAGCCTCTTCTTTATCTCATGGTTCCCCAAACCAACCCTCAACCAGTGTTACCTCTTGATTGCCAAACCTCATGGTCATGTAGCTAGATTGTAGCTGGAACTGCTCTAGGAGGCAGGACAAGGTGTTTGGGGGAATTGTGATTTTTCACCTGGAGAACTACACATAACTATGCTAAAAATGAGCCGACCCCCCGCACCAACGTTGTCAGAAATCAAACTGATCTGTCAAGCTTGTCTTGCAGAAGTCTGTGGCTCTGCCAGAGCACTCAGATTTTGCTTTATAAATGCTTCAAATATTGGAAAAACACATGTGGACTCCTTATGAAAAACTATAACCCCTGAGCATCTCCCCCTTTTGGTCATTTTTATGGTTTGGACTTCAGCAATCCACAGTAAAACCTGAATCTTTGAATCATATCTTCGTTAGAGGGTGAAAACAATATCCAATTAAAAAAATAAAGAACTTCAGATCATCTGCTGTTTGGAATCTAAAACCTGCCTGTTTCTCTCAATTGCAATACTTTAACTACTCACTGAATATCTTCTGTTCGCAAGGGATGTTATAGGCCCCCAAACAATCTAATGTGACCTCTGTTCTCAGATATGTAAGTAGCTCACAAAATGTAGTTGGGGGGCACCTGGGTGGCTCAGTAGGTTAAAGCGTCTGCCTTCGGGATCAGGTCATGATCTCAGGGTTCTGGGATCAAGCCCCACATCGGGCTCTCTGCTCAGCAGGGAGCCTGCTTCCTCCTCTCTCTATCTCTCTCTCTCTCTCTGCTTCTCTGCGTACTTGTGATCTCTATCAAATAAATAAATAAAATCTTTAAAAGAAAAAAAGAAAATGTAGTTGGTGCCTCAGTGATAATGGCATTCCACAATAAGGACCCCACTTCAGTGTTGAACCCAAGGAGGAACATGCCTCTTCCCCCAAAGTAAGTTTGGAAAGTACCTTCACTTACACTCAATACAGGGGATGAGAAGAAATTAGGTTCCCATAAAGAGAACGCACGTTTTAATTCATTTAAGTGTCTGGATGATTGCACGAGTCTTTTGTTCCCATTTTATGGATGAGAACCATGAGGTACATGGTTCTGTTCTGAGGCTTAGTACTGGGTGCGCGTTACAGGGTGCTTAAATGTTGCAAAGTACATGAGGTACAAGATAGGAGTATTGTAGCCCAAATCACATCCTGATTAAGTGACAACACCAGGATATGCACTCACAGCCTGGGCAGTTAAATGAATCACACTCCGAGCATTTTCTCACCTATGAATGTGTCTTAGAATTGCCTAAGCGAATTTTCTAAAATGCTTTTTCCTGGCCTTTCCCTCTAGGGATTCCAATTTAATTGAGTGCGAGTAGATGAAATCATGTTTTAAGAAAGAAGAGAGCTACAACCATCAATAAAGGCAGATTTTTTTTTTTTTTTAACGTAAGAAAATAAAGCCTTTTGAAGAAATCAGTTGATTAAATATTCAGAATATAAACAACTTACCTTAGGCAAGTGTATGAACAGGGGCGGAACCTTCTAATGATGGCCTTGAGAAGAGGGCTTTGCAGGACAGACTGAACGGCCACATGGTACCAGTACAACTTGGTCCATAGAAGGACACCTAAAGCAGACCAGCCAATGAGTTCCCCTTGGTAATGGTTTGCTGGCTAATGTTTTCCAAGTTCTTCCAAGTATAGAGCAGATCACAGAGCAAAGTCACTGTGGGTTCCTTGGTGTATAACGTCCATAGACATGAAGAGTCAATTCTCTACCAATTCTCTTCCTCACTGTAGGTTCGGGTTAAAAAAAAAAAAAAATTTCTTGAGGTATAATTTTGAAATATATGAGATAGAGATATATGGAGCTATCAAGAGATTATATGATGCAATATATAAATGCATTATATGTGTTAACATATAATTTTATATATTATATAAGGGGGGGGCCTTCTCAAGCATCAGTCATGATTTGGGTACCACAGTGGGAAGAAAACAGGTTGACAGTTCCTGTTAAGAATTCTGTTCTGAGGGGCACCTGGGTGGCTCAGTGGGTTAAGCCTCTGCCTTCAGCTCAGGTCATGATCCCGGGGTCCTGGGATCGAGCCCCGTGTTGGGTTCTCTGCTCAGCAGGGAGCCTGCTTTCTCCCTCTCTCTGCCTGTCTCTCTGCCTACTTGTGATCTCTGTCTGTCAAATAAATAAATAAAATCTTAAAAAAAAAAAAAAAGAATTCTGTTCTGAGGCTTAGTACTGGGTGCGCGGTACAGGGTGCTTAAATGTTGCAAAGTGCTCTAAGTGAACAATGAAAAAAAAAAACTGTTGTTTATAGCGTGGAAGGGAATTTTAAACCACCCAAACTTTGAATTGACAATGACATTTGATGAGAGTACTTGAAACAAAATGATCTGGTTGACCTGTGTTTGTACCGTGTTAGCTCTTACCCTAACGGGCAAAGATAAGAAAATATTTACATCGGGGTGAGGGCAGAAGCGCAATGAACAGACAACCCAGGCGAGTGGAGCTGAAACTGTTTAAGGTTAAGCCTATACAGTTCTGTTTCTTGTCATCACAAAATCATAGTTCTTCCCAGTGTTTACAGCCAATGTGCATACGGCTCCCCAAACCCCTTACCTTCAGATTCGAAGTTTTGATTTAATTTCTCAGGAATATATACTTCGACTTCAGAGCACATATGGACATTAAACTTGAAAAGCATATTGGTTGCGGAAAACCTAAACAAAAAAGGTTTACTAGAAAACTATGAACTGTCCGGTCTGTCCTTCTCCTGGCGGACTGGTAGAAAGTACTTTGATTTATTTATTGTTTAGACGTGGGGGAGGGGCAGAGGGAGAGGAAGAAAGCATTTTAAGAAGGCTCAATGAGGGGCTTAACCTCAAGACCCTGAGATCAGGACCTGAGCCACAATCTAGAGTCAGACACTTAATCCGCTGAGCCACCCAGGTGCCCCCAGGAAGTACTTTCAGAAGGTAATAGAACTTTCTGCAGTGATGGAAGCATTCTTTGTCTCAGTTGTCCAAAATTATAGCCATTGGCTATGTGTAGCCATTTCACACTTGACATACAGCTAGTACAACTGGGGAACTGAATTTTTAGTTATTGTTTCATTTTAATGAATTTAAATAGCCACGCCGGTGCTATCTTGGATAGCACATAACACTAAGCAATCACTCTTTCACAGTAGCAAATAGATTAATCCTGTTTGTTGTTCATGGATTCTTTTTCACGGATTGGGCATTTGTATGTCTATATACATATATGTGTATCTATATATTTAAATACAACAAGTCATGTTTTCTGCTAGTCCAGTTCATGTTCATAAAACATGAAATGAAAATGAACATCTTCAGGGCGTAAGTGTTGGTGAATGTGACAGATCACACCCTGAAAATTAACATTTTGAAATATATGAGATAGAGATATATGGAGCTATCGATACATAAAATTACATAAAATTGAAATGTAAGATAGTTTCTACTGTCTTATTTAAAGCACTGAAACTTTCAGACAGGGGTCCTGGGGGGCGAAGTCATTTAAGCAATGGACTCTTGGTTTCAGCTCCGGTCATGATCTCATGGGTTGTGGAAGAGAGCCCCACCTGTGCTCAGAGCAGAGTCTGCTTGAGACTTTCTCTCTGTCTTCCCTCCCCACCGCTCTCTCTCAAATAAATAAATAAATCTTGATAAATAAATAAATAAATAAATGTTCAGAATTAAGCACTGAGGCGTTCAGATAGTCCACAAGTAGAGCAAGTTCGAGAATTTTGGACCAATGTGTAGGCACCTCCGTTCCATATAGAATTGGTAACAAATTGAACTTCGACTCCAAGTTCATTCATAATGTAAGAACTTATTTTTTATGTGCTTTGGAAAGTTAATGTTGGGGTTTAGCCCTTACACCAACATTAGCTTTTCTGTAACCTACACATAGGTATGCTGATTTTTTTTTTTTTTAAGATTTTATTTATTTATTTGAGAGAGAGAGAGAGCATGGGAAGGGAGAAAGTCAGAGGGAGAAGCAGACTCCCCGCGGAGCTGGGGACCTAATGCAGGGCTTGACCCCTGGATTTCGGGACCATGACCTGAGCCAAAGGCAGTCGCCTAACCAACTGAGCCACCCAGGCACCCCAGGTATGGCGATGTTTTTATAGTAACTTCATAGTCATTAACCCATCTTTCGCTGTTTTGTACATTTCATTGTAATACAGTGTACTTTTAAAAAAGTGTGCACCTGGTACCTGCGTGGTTCCATGACTTTTTATATTCCTGTTAGTTAAGAGTTTTGTTCTTTTTTAAGCAAGGTGAGTAAGTGTTGGTGAATGTGACAGATCATGCCCTTCTTAAAAGATTCTCCATGTAACAGTTGTGGGGGAGAGAGATCTAATCCTATTCTAGCTCCTTCTTTCCTCCACATGCAAACCCTGCCATCACTCACTCCGGTCTACATCTGTACCTCTGTAGTTGTGAGTGGTTGCCCATTTCCCACTTACTCAGAATAGAGAGGAAAGGCATTTGCGGAGTTAGGCAAATGCATCCTGTCTTCAGAAGCAAACCAAGTGTATTTTCATGTGAATCACTTCCTAGGGCCCAGGAGCACAGTAAAGAATCCTGGGTCTTTTGAAGAATTAATACCCAACATTTTTCTTCTTTACTTTATTATAGTATTCTCTCTTGTTATTGTTTTTTTTTAAGATTTTGTGCAAGCTGTAATAATTTCTGTTAATGAATTTATTTCATTTTAATTTTTTAAATGCTCTTCTAATTTGAATCTAGGCCTTCACACAGATTTGTCACCTAGGCTGTTTTGAAATATATGATTTTAAATGAATGAAACTCATCCTTTGAAAATGATTGGTGAGTGTACATTTGAAAATGGTTAATGCTTATTTATTACAAATGGAATAATTACAGCTAATGGAACAGTGCCATTTAACATTAGTATAGTGGTGTGGGGGAACTTGATAATTAGCAGCTTGATAAGTGCCTTTTTTTAGATTATGGAATGACAGCCCTGGAACACCTTTCCGTGAAATGGCTCAACGTGCTAAATTCTCTCCTGTTTATTCCTATTGGTTGTAGACAATAGACTTGGGAAGCATTTGGACTTAATTGATTTCATCACCACCCAAGTCTTCCTCTTTGAGGATAGACATTTTTTTAAACGTGCAGGATAGAAATCATTTAGCAGGAAGAATAAGGTTTTCCTATGCAAAAAAAAAAAATTATTTTTTAAAAGATTTTATTTATTTATTTGAGAGAGAAAGCATGTGAGTTGGGGAAGGAATAAAGGAGGAGAGAGGGGTAGAGAATCTCAAGCAGGTGCGGAGCCCCACATAAGGCTCAATCTCATGACCCTGAGATCATTATCTGAACTGACTGAAGCCACCCAGGCACACCCCCAGAAAATTCTATTTCTAAAAATTCCAAAGTACCAGAGGCAACAACCCCTGCTTTTGGACAGGCTACCACTCAAAATGGTGGTTTTAAAATCAGTGTTTTAAATGACTGTTTCTAGTTACTGCCTCCTCTACTTAGAAAGGATAGGAAACCTTATCTGTAACCTGGCCATTGACCGTGCTCCCCAAATATTTCACAGCTGCTTTCCTAAAGTTTGCATTTAGGCTTTTCTGCAGCAATGTAAGCCACTTAATGGTTCCAGATGCCACTTTTAGCCTTTTGATTAAGGGAAGGCTGCCCTTCAATCTTCTTTGAGACTCCAATATTAATGATCCTGATAAAAGTAAAATGTCTGTCCCTATCAAAGACTTACCTCTCTGCTTTCATTTTCTTCCTCATTCTAAGTTGGACTAAAGTGTTAACTAAGAAACTCTATTAAGTGACTTTCAGGAGGAATGGCCTGAGGAACTGCATTTAAAATTAAACTTTTCCAAAGCATGAAGTTTATGTATTAAGGCTTCTTAAATAATGTGCATACTTTCTTCTTCTCTTTGAGTGCTAAGAGATTGTGATACTGGACCTAATACTACCCTTAGAACTTCCACTGACATCAATAAGAAAGGAAATAACTGGTAATTTATTCGGAGTCAGGAAGACATTTTCTAAAATGCAGTGCAACCCTAATTTAGAATAGAGGGGAAAGGGTTTAAATTAGGTTTTTTATAGTGGTAAGTATTTGCAGACAATGTAGAGATTTATGGATTAATTTGTTTTAAATTAACTTTTATAGGGTGACTAATAGTCCACAGGGATAAACCAGACTTTCAGTTGCCCATGATTTTCAGTCAGATCCTAGAGAGGAGATCATTTCTCTCAGGAAACGGTGACACACTTTTTAAAGTGTGCCATACAATTTTTTTTTTTTTTTGTCACTGTCCAGAGAAGATAAATAAGTTCTGGGACTTGGGCAAAGATACTCACAACTGGCCAACGTTTGATGTCACATTTCACTCAGGGAAAGAGAAAGACCCTGACCTCCACCCTGGCAGGGATCTTTCATCGGCTCCTTTCACTGGTAACATAACAGTGGCGCCCAAAGAGTGTTCATAGAGACAAATGCTCTGCATTATGGACACATAAAGCTGTTGCCGGGCATTTCCCTTAGCCCAAGAAACACTAATCAGTTCTGGGAGCTAAAAAAATCCAGAAAATTAGCATTTGGGACTCTACTGTACCAGCCTCTGCTGAAGAGGGGGCAGAGGCAAATGACAGAATTAGTCCACGAAATGTATGTATCTGTGTAAACATCTATGTATGTATCTAAGTACATCAGCACGGATCCATGCCTCTATTTACATACTTCCTGAGCATCTCCTCTATACTCAGCCTAAGGCTGGGACCTGAAAAAATGAATCTGAGTTTTTCGTCTAGACTGTTCCCATTTTTGGCCCATGTAAATGAAAAAGCACATTTCAGGAACAGAGCAATTTTGTTAATGACACCTTTAAAATCTCCCAAACAGGGGCAGCTGCATGGCTCACTCGCCTAAGCCGTCACCTCTTGATTTCAGCTCAGGTCACAATCTAAGGGTGGTGGGATCGAGCCCCACATCAGGCTCCACACTCAGCGGGGAGTCAGCCTGAGACTCTCCCTCTCCCTCTGCCCCTTCCACTCGCATGCTCTCCTTCTCTCTGTAAAATAAATTAATTAATAAAAAATAAAATAAAATTTCATAAACACCTGAAGAGTACACTATGCTATTTTACGCTAAAGATTGTGATGAAAGGAATGGTACCTTGACATCATGTCTTTACAGACACCACAAAGTACGTCAAATACTTTTCATTCTCTCTAACCCTTTCTCCACTTAGACTGTTCTTAGATTCATAGTTGTTTTCACTCAGAACTTTTGAATGCATCATTCTGTGATCTTTTGGCTTCTGTTGTTGCTGTCAGCCTAAAAAAATTTTTTTCGGCATAAATTCTGCTTTTTTTGTTCTTACTTTGAGGATCTTCCTTCCATTTGCTGTGCTCTTATTTTTCTATGATGCATGTTGGTGTATGTTTCTTTATATGATTCGACCTTGAGGATTATTTTCTTCCAGGTTCTGAGGTTCAACTCTGACATCACTTCTGGAAAATTTGTAGTCTTTTACTTCAAATATTGCCTCTCATGATCTCTATTATCTCTTTTGGGAATAAATATACATATATATTTATATATATATTATCTCCTTTTGGGAATACATAAATATATAAATATAAATATGAATATATATATATATGCATATGTATGTTATATTTTCCTTTTTAGTCCTCCATATCTTTGAATTTCTTTTTTCAGGACTTCTATCTCTTGGTCTCTTCAGACCCTGCTTTGTAATTTCTTTGGATGTAACTTCTGATTCATTTTCTCTTTAAAGGTTTCTACTTTACTTTTGGCTTCATTTGTCGACCTTTTTTTTTTTTTTCTATTTTGTGCAATAGATCCATTTAAGGGTAGTATATCCTCTGATTTATCAGGTATGTCCTTTTCTTTAGACATGAAGGAATTTTTGTGTGTGAGTGATTTATGTATATATGTACATGACTATGTGTAAACTTTTTATTCCGTTTCAGCAGACACACAGAAAATAACACGTATCCTAAATGTAGAGCTAGATGAATTCTTATGAAGTAAAAACACATTTATAACCATTATAAATAGTGCTGCTGTAAACTTTCTTGGGTATTTCTTTGGGTGAACATATGTTGAGTATTTTTATTGAGTTTATACCTAGAGAAATTGCTTTTTCATGGAGTATGTGTCATTCAGCTTTAGTGAATACTGCCAAACAGTTTCCCAAAGTGGTTTTACCAATTTGCCCAACTGAGCCATAACCATGTGAGCTGTTTAACTTCAAACACTATAATTCTTAAAAGTTGTATTTGATTATTTTATTAATAAATTCTAATTTATTCCTTTTCAGATCTGACTGGTCACATGATATATTTTCAAATCTTTTAATAAGCGTGTTACACATTCTTATACCCTTTCATTTGTGAGGTTTGCTCATTTTATGGGGCAATTTGTTTCTTCTTTATTTCATTTTTTTAAAATTGTGAGCTTATATTTTAATGACATTTGGGTGTGGGAATTCTCTGAAGCCTGGGTTGAATGTCCCTTATTCCAGGTAGGCTTGGCATTTGTATTTGTTACACACCAGGAAGTCACCAACCTGTGACAATTTTATACTAAAAATGGGCAAGAGGACAAAAGAGGACAAGCCTCTTGGTTATGAATTTTCTGGGCAATTTTTTTCCCTTTCATCCAAAACCAATTTGAGAGAAAATTTCCTCATACCTTGTTCTATGGGGTAGGACTCCTCCCTCATTCATACTTTTGCTGAGACATAGTTTCCCTTGGGGGTCTTGGCATGAAGCCAAGAATGAGCCCACTTACACTGCCATCTATCAAATTAACCACTTTGGGCCCGCTTCTCCTTATTCTCTGACTTCTCCACCCAGTGTATCCAGGTAAAATCTTTTGGTCGCAAAAAATAGACAGGTATCCCCAGGCTCAGTTTCCTTTTGCCTCTCTGGATTTGTGTTTTTCCTTCAGTTTTTGTCTCTATGGATAGCTTTTAATTTCTTTTCAGCTTAGCAGTGAATTTAAAGAGATGTTAAGTAATTTCATTATTAGCACTCTTATTTTTAAGGCAGATAATTTTTTAGAACAACAGTCGTTAAAATGTTGTCTAGGTGCCTCGGAATGCTGTGAGACCCTTTCAGGGTCAAAACTTCTTTCGAGGTTAATAAATAAGACACAGTTTACTCTTTCCCATCCCATTTCTTCCTCAAGGTCCAGTAGAATGTAGAGTGGCAACATGACATGTGATGGTGTTATCAGTCTGACAGCTAATTGAATGTAGGCTTTCGTGTCCTTATAATTGAAGAATATTCTCAGTTTTAATTTTGAATACTATAAATATTGATAGTTATAATTCATGTAACAAAAGCTTTGGGGGGTTTTTAATAACATTCAGGCATTAAAGGGATTTGGCGATCAAAAGGATAGAGAAGCGTTGTTTTGAGCTATCCTTTGTGTTAAATTCCAAGCAATGGAACTCTTCAAACGCCAGAATATACAGAACCATCCATCTGTGCTATAAACAGTCAGCAGGTAGAAAAGATCCATATTAAGTTCCTGCAGAAGTTTTATGCAAATATGTTCCCAAAAGACCAAAAGTTCTTCCAGAGCACGAATCTTCTAGAATTGAAGCTTGGCTTTGTCATGCACCATAGAATTTATGCAGGCCACTCAACAATCTGATTTTTTTTTCTCTGCTATTCAATATAGGACATAATAATTCTCTCTACCTCCTCATGTTAGTTCTGCATAAGGTGAGATGATAGAGAACAAGATCATTCTTGGGTCTCTATAAGGTTTTGAGTTGTTGGAAATGAAGTCCTGTGAAAATTAGCAAAGATATCTTTGTCTTGGATTTCCATTTTAGATAAAAATGATGAGAAATTAAATGGGAAGGTAAAGGCAACTGGAAACTTCAAAACAGATCTGCAATATTAAACTGTCCTCTCTACACTGAATTAAGGATAAGATGAATGTTAAAATGATGATGAATCCTCTTAGTAAATTACTAAGGAAAGTTTACATGTGCTTAATTTGATGGGAAGAAAACCACTTTAAGGAGGCCAGGTTCTAATTCTGGCTCTACAGCATCCCAGCCCTGTTTTAGTAGAATGTTACATTTTGTGTCCCCAGTGAACCCCGTCTCCTCATATTTATGCCTTTGGAGAGTCCCCTCTTATCTTGCTCCAGGCTTGCTTTGACAAGCATTATGGAATCACAGGTTCAAGTAATGTTTGCATATTAGGGCTTATCCTCTTGGAATGCTTTCACTTGGAAGTCAACTGCCTTGCTCAAAAGAAACTCAGGCTAAGCTATGAAATAATGAGTAGCTACATGGAGAGAAACCCACGTGGATGTGAGTTCACCATGAATACTCCATCCCCCATCAAGGTCCCAGCTAAATGGAATTTCATGAATGACCTCAGTCTATATCAAATGCAGCAGAAACACTGTCCAACTGGGCCCATTCAACCCACAGCTTTGTGGGAATTAATAAATCCACCTTAAGTCACTGTTTTGGGGTGACCTCTAATACAGTTACAGGTAACACATTCTAGCCACTTTTCTTTGAAAGTCTTCAGGTTAAAAGGTGAAAAGGAGACATTCGTCCCAACTTCCTCAGTGAGTTTATACAAAGATCAGTTAATGTGAAGTATTGATACTATTTTTTTTTTCTCCAGTGAGCTAGGTGTGATGAAACACTGTGGTTATGCCTGTACACACAGGCTGGTTCAACGCTTTGGACTGCCTTGACCAGTCAAATCAATCACCTCAGGAAAGAAAAAAAAAATTACTTTTTGACTGACTTGATTATTGTTTTGACCTCTGTGATTTCTTTTGGTTGAGTTCAGTTCTGTTGAACTGGAGAATTTGACTTAACCGGTGTAGTCAGTCAAAATAATCAAAACAGTTTGGGCACATAGAACCAGTCTGTGTGCGATATGTTCCTCTTATTTAACTTTAGTGGGAAATTATGTGACAGAGGCCCATATATGCATAGCAAATATGGGTATAAACTTCTACTTATAACTACTCAGTTTCAAATTACTGTATAGATTATAGCAGCATTTGTTTGGTAACAGGAAAAAATATAGTTGGTTTTTATTTCCCAATGGCATGCTACATTATAAGTCCATTAGCTATTGCATATGTTACTGCTGTAATTCTAATAACTGCCGTATATTATGATGGCAATAATAATGTAATTCTTATAGTATGCAATATGTAATTTAATGAACATCACTGGCATTTATTTTCAAACTGTAAATTTGGCTTGCTTCTCAGCACCAGAACTCCTTATGTCCTGCTTCGAGAGTTTAGTCATATTCTTTTTGTTTGAGGAAGCTGTCAGGAGCGTGTGTCTGAGAGGAGGGCACGCAAGCCAGTGTGGAAGCTTGGCAGTCATTAAAGTCCTGGGTTAGAAGTGGAGTGAGTGATTGGAATGCGGCTTGAGCAGGTCCATTCATATGTGTCATATTGATACTACCAGAGCTGCTGACTAGGTGATTCAAATATAAGCCACCGTTATTGGAGCATTCATAGATATTCTACTGCGCTTAAGGTTATGACAGATGAAGCTTTCCTTATGAATTGTCAAAAGGATCACAAACCCCTCTACTGCTTCTATTTCTGTCACCAGTAGCTTGCTTGCTTGACTTTTTTTTTCCCCCCATCTAATGCCCTTTGAATATAGTTCTTCAGGATCCCACATTACAAAGGCTATGCAAAAAGCTTTCGAGTTTGCTAGCTTATTCCCAAACTGGAATGATTCTAAACTATCCCAGGAAGATAGATATATAGATATATGCAGATATATTTTTCTTTTAGGGACCTAAGTAAAAATGGAGTAACATTTAAATTTTACTTAATTTTAATACTTGTGTCAATATCTTTAACTTATTTCCTGAAGTGCTTTTTGATTTATTGTACCATATTTACTACTCAGATATAGTTTCTGTATCATATTAATCTCAACCTGTTTCTTCAATGCATGTAATTGACATCCCTAAATTTCAGTCCATTTATATTTACTTCAGTTCAGTATAAACTAAATCCCTCTTCTCATGTCTAAATCAACTTACATCAGTGCTGGGGGCAGAGGGAGCCCACCATGGGCCCCTGAGTGCCCCTGTGTGGTTTTGCTGAGTTTTTCAAACTGCAAGCCCTACCTGTTCTCTGATGCTCTACCCTTTCTGTTGCTAGTCACATGGGCAATAAGTCCAGGCCACTACAGATGACTATTATACAAGTCCCTTCATTTTTTCCTTCTTCGCTCAGAAACCAAACCAAACAAAAACAAACAAACAAACAAAAACAAATTCCCACCTATTTATTTAGATTTTCTTAATAACAATTCTTCATTTGTTTAGCAGCTGCTCCTCTAGATCTTTCGTGGAATTCATTCTCTCTCAAGGAGTTCCAAAATTGACTCTTAATAGAGCCCAACCGGGGTTCTGCATAAAAGTATGAATTAAAATCTGCCATTTTATATTACCACCCATACTTTCTCAGATCAATACTTGGCATTCATTCTCTTCTTTAGTCCTTCCTTTCTCTGCCAGTTATTCATTCTTTTATTTATTCAACAAATATTTATTGAGTGCTATATACCTAATAGCTAACCTCTCAGTCTGCAAAATGAATTGGGCATGACTTTCTATTTCTCAAAGCTAGTTATTATGCATTCTGAATGTCCTCTAGGCCCCACCTGTTTAGAGAAGATAGACTAGATCATCAAGGCTGAATGCCAGAATATAGAGCTAGAGGTATCTGCTGAAGACTACAGTTTTGGAATAGATGTATTCAGAAGAGTTAATTTGATGGAGAGGTATAGAATGGATTAGAGAAAGATGAAACAATAAGTAAGATAACAAATATCCACATTCCCTTCTTTGAAATCCTTGAGGCCAGATGTATTTTGGATACAGAATTTTCCAGACTTTAGAAAAGGGCTCCAGGGCATATACCATATATTGGATAATGCTTGGGTATAGATAAGCTCTCTGTAGTCAAACACTTGAATATTTGTCCAGACAAATTGAAACTAAGTATTACAAATGATGTCTATAAAATGATTCATGTCTATTCAAGTTATTTTTTTTTTAAATATTTTATTTATTTATTTGACAGACAGAGATCACACGTAGGCAGAGAGGCAGGCAGAGAGGGAGAGGAGGAAGCAGGTTCCCCGCCAGTCAGAGAGCCCGATGTGGGGCTCGATCCCAGGACCCTGGGATCATGACCTGAGCCGAAGGCAGAGGCTTTAACCCACTGAGCCACTCAGGCGCCCCTCTATTCAAGTTATTAAACAAACTATTAAAACCAAAAACTTTGGGTTATCAGAATTTGGGGGCCTTCAGAACAATGGACCTCTGATTTGAGCTACAAGTTCATGAATTAATGACATATAGAAGAAGAAGGGATATAAAATGTTATAAAGGTAGCATGGGTGGTGCTTGTCATTTGGTTAAATATTAAACAAGAAACGAAATCTGAGATTCTGAACCTGGGTGGCTGGGAGGGAGGGTGTCACTAACAGAAAAGAAAGGAATAGGAGGAGGGGCTACTTGATAAGTCTTGGGTGGAGGGGAGGCGATGATTAATTCAATTTGAAATATACACATCTCCAGGATATTATGAACCTGCCTGAAATTAGCATGATTAAAGGTGCCTCTCACGGTGTTTTGGTGAGTATGTGATGGGGAACTAATTTAAAAATCAGTAGTCTTTTCGCATATAACATATTTCATTAATCAAATTTGAAAATTGAATATGTCCAACCTACGAAGTCATCCTAGATTCTTCTTTAAGAAAATTGCACAAATGTTGATGACGTTCTAAAATTGGAAACAGATTCTAAAGAGAATTCTTAAGTTTCAGAATTCTACCTGGATCAAAATGTGGAGTTTTAAAATCTATTTCTTCACAGCTATTTGAGACCATAGATATAGGCTTGGGGCTCAGTTGTAAAGACTTTCTGACCCATCGTGGGTAATAAGTCTGCATTAGGTCAGTAATCAAAGCTTTATCACTTGTAAGAGGTAGCCAGTGGCTGAACCTACAGACACTATGAAAGTGCGGCCTAAAATTATCAGACAGTTACTTGTTTAAAACCCATGTATATTTCTAGGAATACAGTAACTGTTTTATAATTATTTATATCTGCAAAGATATATTGACAAAATGTTGTCTGGCTTATACATTTGACATGGTTTCCAAGAAACATCCCACTTTTTATAGGTTTGTTTCCATGTCAGTCAGTATGCTCCAGATGATTTCTTTCTTTCACTCCTGTCTATTTTTAAAGTCCCATGATGAAGGTGGATGGATGCATTGCCAATTTGACGGAACCAATCTTATCAAATAATGTCGCTGGTCCCTCTCCTACTGCCTGGGAGAGTTTATTTCCTTTTCTGCCTTTACAGTGAGGTGTATCTTCAACTGTAAATTCTTGGGGTAACACCTCTTGTCACCACATCTGATGACTGATGGCAATTAAGCTACAGAAATGGTCTGTCTGTGGTTGGGTTCCAGTAGGGTGTGATTGCAGGGTCATGGAGGAGGCGAGAAAAAAGACTTGGTATGAAGCCTCCAAACACTGTATTTTAAGTTAATCATTAAAATGAGGAGAAGAATCTCAAATAATGAATGCATATTTTCTTGCCTGTCTTAAGAAAACATTTTTCTAGGAAGATGGAGAAATACAGAAATATAGCTTTAAACATGTCTTCACTTACGTATTTTACTTTTGACAACAGTGTTTTCATAGAAATGTATTTGAGCATATTTTTGGTTAGCTTAATCCTCTTGGAAAGTGATTTCAGGAAAGTATACTCCTTATTTGATAGGGGTGTTAAATGACCCTCTCTCATCCTGAAGCAGTTAATTTTTCTCAAACTCTTAAACATTTACTGTCACGATATCCTGAAGTTTCTATCCCTATCAAAGATATAGGTTTAAGAAAATGCATTTCAAATATTAAAAGAAGTTATCACAAAACATTCTGAAGAGATGACTCAGTGTAGGAAGTGGTACTGTTTATAATACTATCACAGTGACAACTTTTGAGCTTTGTAGTTAGAAAAAAAAATGTCCTTTGTGGACAAGACAGAGGAAAAATACCTTCTTTGGTTCCAGAAGCCTCACTGCCTCACCTCTTGAGCACAGGCTCCTGAAAAGTGGCCCTAACCTCTGTCCCCCTGCTTCGATGTGGCTCTGGATGTAGAAGTAGGATCTGCAAGGCCCAGGTTATTATGAGGGCAATGTGACTAGTGCCTTCCTCCACAAGGAGCAAGAGAAAGAGCCGATCATTGCACAACCCTATGCCATGCACGAACTCAGGTGGAACAGCTTGGACATTTGAGAACAAGATGAAAAGACCTAGCAGCAGGAAGAATTTGGGCTCCGTTTCGGGAAAATACCCCAATAAAAGCATTGTGAGGCCCTGGTGCATATTACCAAGGGATTCTGTGGAATCTCATTATCTGGTGATTTTAATGACGAACGTACAATCGTTTTTGTAGGATAATTGATGTGAAGTGCTGCCCAGAAGCTGAAGGATGAATGAATCCACCTTCACACATCTTTTCAGGCCCTTCAGCTCTATGATTTGTGCATTGTATTATTTAGCAGAAATAATAAAGAATTAAATATGCTTTTTTTGGTACGTGGCATTAACTACTTTTGTGTGTTAATGTGGAACCTGCCAATTACTTGCATTAAGGCAAATGGGGTAAAATATACAAATTAAGTTATGAACGCACTGCTACATTTAACAGATTAACTGAAAACCTGCGAAGACTTCAAGAGTATATTGAATGCATAAAAACCACTTTTTTGATCTTGAACCTGTAAGCTACTTTTTTTTTTCCTCCCAAAGCGATGTGGTCTTAGAGCCTGAATGTGTTCTGAATGCAGCAAAAGGAATGTAATACATGTTGAGAAAGTGTGTGGTCACCAGGCTGTGTCCTCTGGGAGGCACTGTCATAATTAATCTTCATAGTAATCTGGGCATATAGAAAGATATATAGTGTCTTTCCCTGCTCAGGCTGCCATAACAAAATAGCACAGATGGGTGGCTTCAACAATAGAATCTTATTCCTTATAGTTCTGGAGTTTGGGGGTCTAATGTCAAGGAGTTGGATGATTTGGATCCTCATAAGGACATACTTTCTGGCTCACATATGAACACCTTCTAGCTTTGTGTTCACATTGTCTTTCCTCAGTGCTTGTATGTGGAGTGATCTCTCTTTTGCTCTTCCTATAAGGGCACTAATCCCATTGTGAGGAGCCCACCTTCAACACCTCATGAAAACCTGATTATGTCCCAAAGGCCCTACCTCCAAATACCATCACACTAGGGGCTAAGGCTTCAATATATAAATTTAAGAGGAAGGAAGGGCTCAGTTCAGTCTACAGCCAGTAATAAAAGTTTTAGGCTTTATGGGACATAAGGCCTCTGTTCCAGCTTCTCAGTTCTGCTATTGGAATCTTATAATATATAAACAAGTGAGAGTGACTGTGTTTCAATAAAACTTTATTTGCAAACACAGGAAGCTGGCAGGAGTGGGATATGCGTGGTCTCTGTGATCCTAGCCCTTGCAACAGCTGATTGAACAAAAGATGGGAACTTGACCCATCTGTATAGTTTCCAACAATTTATGACTCATCTGGTGTGGTGTGAATTGGAATGGATCCAATGGATTCATCTCTTGGATATTTGGTGTTAGAGAAATGGGAAATTCTTGGTTGACAATAGTTACTAGAATTGGAAGGTTTTGAGTGGGGGTTTGAGGCCCTAGAATAAAAGTCAGTAGAGGAAGCTGGGGTAGGAAAGGGGAATTGTCTGTGAGAAAGAGACAGAGACAAAGCACAGCCCCTAATAAGTGGAGAAATATTTCATTGCTGAATTTCTAGTTTCTGATTTCAGCCCTTGAAACCCAAATGAGCTTTCTTTGAGTCTCTGCATATCTGTGTTCTACCATTAAAATGAATCCCCCTTTGCTTATTTGAGCTGGAGTGGGGACTCTGATCCTTCAATCAAAAGGTCCATGATTAGCCAATGAAGTTATGAGTATTCTTTTCATATTCAACTGAGTAAAATGCTTCCCTCTGTTTTCTTTTGGAAGTTTGAGGGATTGGAGTGTCAAAGTCCAAATCAAGAGTTCTTAAGTATGTTCTTCAGAGATAGGATTGCCCAAGGCTAAATAAAAGTGTACAAAGAATAGGGCTGATATCTTTTCTAAGTCATATTTATTGTCCCTCTTGCTTTCCAAGTTGTGGTTTTTTTTTTTTTAAATCCAGAGGGGGAAAATATATATAGAAGGACAACGTGAAAGGGTAAGTAATCAGTTGCTTGGTGCTGGCTCATGCTTTTCTGGCTCTCACTGTGGGTGCAGTCATGACATGAAAAGGGAATACAGAAGTCTGAGCTCATGTGCTCAGCTATTGGTCACCTTGTCCAGAATGGATATCCCCATGGGCATCTTCTACCCTCTTCTATGAGCTCCATCCTTGGAAGATATTTCTAACTTGGTATTATACATAATTTTTTTCAAGTCTCCATCTTAACTATCATTCTAAGCTTTAAAAAATTACAGCATATATACTTCTCTCCTGTTAGCTGAATTAAGATGTAAATATACTACAGGTAATTAAAATAAATGTGGCACAGTGATGTACCATGACATGTCCAGTGACCCAACTGACTTCAAGGCAGCTGAGATGGGCAGTTCTCTCTACCTGTCAATTGTCTCAGAAGCAGTGTGTTCTGAGGCGCTCTCCATTTTGCTCTCTCTGAAGCTGTGAGAGGGTGGCAGATAGAGCAAGGCAGCAGACAGTCAATGTCCCCCAGAACAGCTTTCAACCAAAAGGGAAATGAGAGTGAGTAGATAAATGCCCAATACTTCCTGTCCTTCAGTGAGTCAGTTATGACCGTAATTCTTACGGAGTTACTCAGAATAGCACCAGTGTGACTACTGTGGCAACCTCCTTATTCATGCTCCCTCTTGGCTTTTCTCTTTTCTTTGTCTCACTTTTCCAATTCCCTCTCTCCTGCTTTCTAGTACCATCTCTCAGTAAGCTACCTGCACTGAAATCTTGTCCCAGGGTCTGCTGTGGGGAGAGTCCTTACTAACACAGTGACCAACTTATGATTTTCACATGTAACAGTTTATGTTCACAAACAGTACTTTCTGCTCCCTGGATCTCAACATAAGTTATTGTCTGTTGTTTGGCAAAGTAAATGGTAGAACACATGATGAGAGAGAATCCCTCCCCTAAAAATTCTCTCCTTCCCCTACAGAGTCATGCTAATCATTTCTTCATAGACTTAAGTATATTTTACTGGCTTAAAAGGAAGTGTTTCTCTCATGTTTTCTTCACAAGGTATTCATTGATTCAATCCCAAATCAACCTCACATGTGCAAAATCATCTCTTCCTTTTTTTTTTTTTTTTTTTTTTTTTGGGTCTCTATCAACAGTGTTTTTGCCATTGATCAAGTGGGTGGGGAATAAGCTAACTAATACTATGAAATCAATCTTTATGACATGAAGTTTGGTTTGCCCATCTTTTCTGGAACTCAAAGAAAACCTGAATGGGGAGGATCTTTGAATCAGGTCCTGCCCAGTCCCCAATTTTACTGTTGAGGAAACTAAGGCCCACTGGAATTAAATAACTCTTCTAAGACTAAGACTAACACAGATAAAATTAGAATTCAAACCAGTGGGTTTTCAGTACACAAGGGTCTCAGCTCACAGTTTTCAAAGCTAAATATAATGTTTGACTGTTTCCTTCTCATATATTTTTTCAAATTGTGTCTATAAAACTACAGGTTCTGATAGTCTTCTGTGCTATTCTCATGTTGGAATAGAATCAGGTGGCACAGAAGCTATTGTTAGAGCTCCAGAAGAGTGTCTGGCATTTTCAGTGGCAGAATTGAAGCTTTAATCATGGACATTCTGGTCAACATATTGTGTAAGGCAAGAGGCTAGACTTGTCATTGATCTCATGCTGTGAAATTCCTCATGGGATCCCATTTTATAGAAGAACTCACTTCCTACATGGAAGCTGTAGAATTAGGCACATTAATAATCAAAACTCTCCAAGAATATCTCTGCATCAAATCAATCCAAGCATTAGCAAAGCAGCCAGAAACGTTTTCTTGGAGGCTTCTCTTTGACTCTCACTTTTTTTCTCACCAACTGCTGGCCCTGCTTCTCTGCCCTGGATCCAACCCCATTATCAAAGACGCCAAGGCGAGCTCTGCAATTGATTGTCTGAAAATGAACAACACACAGATAGTGAGGAACTGGTATCGCAACACCCTGAAGTGCCTGTTAAAGTCACACTCCCAGAGAACTCGAACAATCCAGATGACTGAGGAAAATAGCATCTCCCAGGAGAAACAGGAGACTTGACAGGTAACACTGAAAAGAAATTTTCTGGCAAGGCTGGTTGAGAGGGAGTGACCGTTCTTCCTGGAGAGCATATGGAAGTGTTGACAGGCTCACTTCTTAATGTGGCCAAGAAAGAACTTAGTTCCAATGAAGGAAAATGAGCGAACACAGATGACAACCAATCATGTTTTTCATAAAGCCGGAAATCCTGTACATGAGGCCCAGGGAATTCACAGATGCAACCTTGGCAAGGGTGACCTTTTGAGGACCTTCCCAAAACTCAGTGATGTTAAATAATTGGTCTTTTTGCTGAGATGTGAATTTGAATTTCATGCTGTACGAGGCTGGAGCCTGGGCGCAAGTCACTTAGCACATTGCTACAACACTGGAACACCCAGGAAGGATCTCTGTCCACCGTCGACCATCCTACTTAGGCCCTTCTTTTATGCTGATTTCCGTGTGTGAGGATTGACCACACAGATGCAAAACTCACATGGCTTTGTTTCCATTTTGGAACATGGCCAGTTTAAAGGGAAGAGGCACCCTCAGGTTGGCAGATTAAACTTGGTTCTCTAATAGCCTTGCACCCCTCATGCAAGCATTTTCATTTCTTTGTTTTGTAGATTTGTAATAACTTCAATTTGAGAAAGTTCCCTAATTCAGCAATATCCATCTTTTTTTTCCCCCATTTTAGCCCCTGCTTTAGTTTAGGTTTCCCCAGAAACCTACTCTAAGTCAGGGGTTCTCAACCTTGACACTTACAGACACTGAACTGGATGAGTCTTTGCTGTGGGAAGCTCTCCTGAGCCCTATAGGATGTTGAGCAGTATTACTGGTCTCTACCTGAACCCTCAATCATGACAGCCAAAAATGTCTCCAGATATTACTATTGCGTTCTGGAGGGAGAACCACATTTTTCAATCAAGGATTCAAGTGCGATACAGTTAAGTTGGAAAGTGTTTCCCAGGCAACACTGGTGCGGGAGCAGAAAGTACATTCGTATTCTCTAGAGAAACAGAACTAATAGTATGAAGGTATATAGAGAGGGAGAGCAAGATTGGTGTATTTTAAGAAATCAGCCCACATAATTGTGGAGGTACAAGTCCAAAATCTGCACAGGCCAGCAGACTGGAGACCCAGGGAAGAGTTGATCTTGCATTTCACGCATTTCCTCTTTCAAAGAATTCTTTCAAAATTCCCTCTTCTTTGAAGCAGAGGAATCTTTTTCTACTAAGACCTTCAACTGATGAGATGAGACCCACTCACAGTATAAAGAATAATCTGTTTCACTCAATTTGCTAATTTTTTAAAAAATTATATTTATTTATTTGACAGAGAGAGAGAGTGCATAAGTAGGGGAAGTGGCAGTCAGAGGGAGAAGCAAGTTCCCCACAGAGTAGGGAACCCAATGCAGGACTTGATCCCAGGACCCCGGGATCATGACCTGAGCTGAAAGTAGTCACTTAACCAACTGAGCTACCCAGGCACCTCTCAATTTACTAATTTAAATGCTCATCTTGTTGGGGTGCCTGGATGGGGCAGGCAGTTAAACACCTGACTCTTGATTTTGGCTCAGGTCATGATCTTGGGGTACTAAAACGGAGCCCCTGGTCAGACTCTGTGCTCAGCAGGGAGTCTGCTTCCCCTCTCCCTCTCCCTGTTCTTCCCCCCAATGACTCTCTCTTTCTCTCTCTCTCTTAAATAAATAAATAAATCTCTCTAAAAAATTAAAAAATAAATCCTAAACTTGTCTAACAATACTTTCAAGGAAACATTTAAAAATATTTGACCAGGTGGCGCTTGGATGGCTCAGTGGGTTAAGCCGCTGCCTTCGGCTCAGGTCATGATCTCAGAGTCCTGGGATCGAGCCCCGCATCAGGCTCTCTGCTCAGCAGAGAGCCTGCTTCCTCCTCTCTCTCTGCCTACCTCTCTGCCTGCTTGTGATCTCTCTCTGTCAAATAAATAAATAAAATCTTTAAAAAAAAATTTTTTTGACCAAATATCTGGGTACTGTGGCCTAGTCTAATTGACACATAAAATTAACCTTCACAGAAAGGAAATGGGGAAAACCCTAATAAAGGTGCATCATTAAGCAAGTTCTAACAGGAACATGAGTGGAGTTCTTCTGGGAAATTTGGGAAATGGTGTAAAACACCTGTCTCACAGTTATCCATCTCAGTCAAGAGGGTGAGGGAGCTGGGGTGTTTGTACACCGGTTCCCATCAGTCATTGGTTGAAATATGTTCCCAGAGGGCTTTAGTTTCCTGGTGCTTCTGGCTTACTGCTTACCCAGGAAAAGCTGGCTCTGACAGCTAATGAAATCCATCAGGCAAAGGGTACTGGGGCTGGCAGCTGGAATTCAGATTAACATGTGAAAAAATGGCAAGTGGCTGAAGGACTATAAGCAAGGCACTGACAGTATCTGCTACCATTTGTAAGCAACCCATCATTAGTTAGTTCTAAACTCTGGCTGGTGTTGAGACCTTCTTGAATGACAGAGCCATTGTTGTTCATTGGCTCCCTCCCTCCATGCCTCCAAATACTTGATTTAAAAAAAAAAAAAAAAAAAGAGTAAATACACCTAAACGAAAAGTTCCTATCCAAGCCGTTTGTAAATGTACAGTTCTGTGACATGAAATACATTTACCTTGTTGTGTAACTATCACCACCATCCATCTACAAAGAGTTTTCCTCCTGCTGAATAGAAATCCTCCCCAGTTGACCTCCCAGTCTCCTTCTCCTTCTCTCTAGCCCCTCGATTCTACCTTCTGTCTCTATGAACTTGACCACTCTAAGAATCTCATATAGGAGGAATCCTATACTATTGTTCTTTTGTGACTGGCTTATTTCAGTGGAAGCATGTCTTCAGGATTCATCCATGTTGTAGTGTGTGTGTGTCAGAAATTCTGTTCCTGTTAAAGGCCGGATAATTTTCCATTGAAAATGAGACACATTTTGTTTATCCATTCACCCATGGCTGGACACTTGGGTTGCTTCCACTCTTTGTCTATTGCCAACAGGGCTGCTGTGAACATGGATGTAAAAATACCTCTTGATGTCCCTGCTTTCAATTATTTGGATATATAACCAGATGTGGAATTGCTGGATATTTTTGAGTTCCCTCATGACAAGTAAACATAGTGGGGCAAGCAAATGGGAAAAGGTAAGTATGCTAAAAAAGGAAATACATTGATCATACGTTTCTGAAGTCTGGGTTCATCAGTTCCCAGGACCACAGTCAAATCTGAAATTTTTTTGAGTAAAAAGCACATCTGTGAATGGTACATAATCGCCATGGTGCTGTGTTCTAAAAACAGTTTTATTTGTCTCCTCCTTTGCCTTTTGATAAAGAGCTTTGTTTATAAAATTCCCGTCTTCTGAAGTTCTTGAAAGACCTCAAGTGAGTTGTTCTCATAAATGAAGGAAAAAACATTGGCTGGCAAAGCCTGTGACTGACAACATCTTTTTTTAGTTACCTGAGCTCTATGCCTTAATTCTCTAGCACTTTCCATTTTCCCTTTGTTTCCCAGAGTTTTGCCGCAAACTGCTGTTTAGCAAAGAGAAGCCAAATTCAGACTTAGGCCAAACCCTAGTTGCAGTCTGTTTCTTTTTGTTGTTGGTACCAGCATCACATCCCACCTGGCCAGACCTGCCAAGTTTTTTGGATTTCCTAGAGGAGGTTTTTATTCTGTCTGCTTGTCTGCACTTGTATACAAAACCTGTAATTATATAATAGGTGAACTTACTGGTGTGCTATTGTGCTTTCTTTTCTTTTTTTAAACCAGCTGAATTGGTCCTTTTTGTATTTGAGCCTATTGTTACCTTTATAACTGTTACAGGTTCCTTCCCCTTGGCTTCCGATCCTCTAGCCTTTATGCCAGCAACTAAATATTTATGCTAAAAATTATTTAAAATAATTTGTCTTTCAGTGAAATTTTAAAACTTGTGTGTTTCTAGCTATAATTTGAATGTTTTAATGTTATAACTACAAATGACTCTTGGTGAAAGAATTTTGTTCTTAAAATATGTTATCCTATTTTTAGATAAGAAAGAGCACCTATGAAAGTCATTAAGTATACATATTTAATTCTTTGACTTAAAAAAAAAATTCTGACATTCCTAATCTGTGTTTAATTCAGTAAATGTTTTATGGTTAATACATTCACACAGAACTTTCGGAATAGTTATATAAAATATATGAAATTTAAAGTGAAATAAATGCTTGTTAAAATTTGTTCATTGATCCAAAAGCTGACATTTAAAAAAAAAATAGAGCAAATGGTATTCTGTTATTGATTTCATGGTACTATTCATTCCCATCTTCAGTCTTCAGTATAGTGGTCTCTCCTTCAAGCTTATTCATTTTCTGGAGGCCAACACAAACTCTTCATTTCTGTAGACTGTATTTTCCTTAAGATCTATGGAATATTTTGTCATAGAACTACCTTCCTACCCTTTTTGGTGCTCTTGCCAAAATGGCAAGCTTGAAGAGAGATGGGTGGGATCTGCCTCTTCTTCTGGCTCTTGACTCTCAGCAGGTGGTGAACTTGGAGCACTTAGACAGTGTGTGGAACCCCCTCAGCCTCTCAAATTATTGGTTTTTGTGGGGATTGTTGTATATCAAATCTAAACAGATTGCCAGGTAATTCTGTATTGGTGTTCAGTGAGCAAGCCAGAGGACAGCTGCTTCATGGAACAATAAATAAACTATTTTAGTAAGAACTGAACATAAAGGTTTTATCTATGAGTATGTGTCATATGAGTTAGAACTTGTGGACAACCAAAACTAATCACTTCTTGTGCTGCAGTCTTTTTACTAATACTCATTCTTCAATGGTCCATCATATTCATTATTTCTGTTGCAGCAGGAACCTTACTTTATATCTCAGTGACCGGAAGTAAAAGTCCATGTGACTCATCGACCAGAGGAGTAAATTAAGTAGACCTCTTTGGCTTCCACTAAAACAGAGAATGTTACCGAAAATCCAGATAGAATTTTTCAAGTAGACATTTTCAGTGCAAGGTAGTCAGGAACTCACATAAATGAAGAAATTGTATATAGTATATGCACAAGTGAATATAAACACAAGTGGGATGCTTGGATGGACTCTACAAGCAAACCACAGTGTAAAAGGATACAGTCTTAGATGTCCTCAGAGACTGACTAGATCCATTTGAAGCCCTTTGTCCAGTACTACAGTGAAGAAGAAAAATACGGTTCTCCTTTTAGATCGCCAGCATTTCTTGATGAAATGACAGAAACAGTTATGTAAGAGGGAAAGGGGAAGCCCAGTTCCAAGGACACAGATCTCAGAGGATGAGAAAATTGTACATCTAATTTATCAGGTATGGAGGCACAAATACCTTCAATTGGATTTAACAAATATGTGTATAGCCCTTTGCTCTAAGCAAACACATAGGAAACAATAGCATTTGGCCATAGCAGAGCTGATCACTTGAATGTGATATAATTCCCTTCATGGATTCAATAGCATTTGGCCATCAGCAGAGCTGATCACTTGAATGTGATATAATTCCCTTCATGGATTCAGGCAGCTCAGCTTCAAATATGAGAATGCACATGAAAGAGCAATCCTGGGTAGTCAAAAAGGAAACTAACTATGAGATCTAGTTCTGGCTCTGACTCAACCTGTGTGACACAACTCAATAGGATTAAAGCATTTCTTTTTCAAGTTTCTTTTTTTCAAGTATCTTGTCTGGAACCCTAGTATATAAAACAGGTTACAAACAAGCTCATTAGCTCTGGTTGAGCTGAGGGTAAGAGTCTCAGAGTCCAATCCACAGAACCTCTTCTTATGTCCCCAACCACCTGCTCATGACCTGTCTTAGGAGGATTTTGCAGAAAACTGAATAAAAAGGATATACCCTGTGTGTTTCCCAAGGATGTTTCTAAATCAAAACATCCAATATCATTTATATATTTAACATCCATTTAATCTGGGTCTTCTCCCTCCCGTTTTAATGCCCTCTGTTGGCATGTTATGGCTCTCAAAAGCAACAGAAATATGACTCCAAACATTCAGATGTGATGGAGGTATTTTTTTAGAATAAGGATTTGTTCCCAATAATCTCATTCCAAATCTGGAACAGGAAATGGGAAATTGTTCCTTATGTATCTCCATGTCCTTTCTTTTGTAGAGCTATTGCTACCAGCTCTCTTTGCACATCTTTAATTGCCCCTTTCCACTATTAAATCTAGATCAACTCCAAAAGGTCTCTTTATGAGCAGGGCAGAGAATCTTCCTTCTAAGGTGAGGGAAGAGGAGAAGAGTGCAATAATTATGTTTTTTTCTCTCTGTCACATAGCAACATAGAATAACATGGGGTTAATTGTCATCCTGAGTAAATAACATCCTTACAGTCCATTGGGGAAAATGTGCTCTCAGTAGACTTAATATCCACCTCTGGGCTTCCATATAATTTTATTTTATTTTTAAGACACTTGATATTTGATTTGAATGATAATTTAGGGATAAACTTGTTTTATTTTCCTATCATATTACAAAGTCCTTAAGGATAGGAACTTTTCCATACACATCTCTGAATCTTTATGAGGCTAGAAATGTCACCTGGTAGAATGTAGTTATTTTAGCAAATTTGTGGTGAAGAAAAATACAGAGTTACTCTCCTAAATAGAGGTTGGGAAACTCTAGCCCATGTGCCAAATCCAGGTCCTCATTTGTTTTTGTCAATAAAGTTTTATTGGCATATAACCATGCTACTTTTTAATGTATTGTTTGTGACTGTTTTCATGCTGTAACAGCAAATTTGAGTAGTAACAAAGATTATTTGGCCCACAGAGCCAAAATATTTCCTTTCTGACCTGTTAGGAAGAAAGTTTCTCAACCTGTGATCTAAACCCCAGTTGAATTAATATACATGAAAATATTTTATTTAGGTTTATTTTTGTCTTTGTTGAATTACTTTTAATTCATAAACTTTCATAAAGCAAACTTGCTACTTATGTTTCAGTTACTGGTAAATAGTCAAATCAGTCATTTCAAGTAGATATGAAGTCAATTTACACACCCTAATTGATTATTCCCTACTGTCTTCTGGCTTTTTAACTATGCAAATGATAAAGAATTAGTTATGACCTTCCAAGTCACATTAGTCAAAACTTTTCTAGTTTTATGTAATAAAAGACAAACTCAAACTAGCCCCTTAAAAAACACACACACACAACTAAAATGTCTGGAGAAGAAAATGATTTCCTCATGCAACTAAGAAGTTAAATGTTGAATTGGCATCAGAAAAGGTGGATTCAGAGGCTCAAAAATGGTGTCAGGGCTTGCTCTGTCACCAGCTATTAGTGCAGATAGATTTTTTTTTTTCATATTTGTTTTATTCTTTTTTGCCAGATGGTCCAGATCCTCTCACACTAAAGAAGGTTGCTGCTGGCAACATTATAATTTCAAACTAGCTCTTTATAGCTTGTTATCCAAATGGAAGAGAATCTTGTCTCTCCTGCTATCTGTATTAAATCTGCTAAAGGGCTCTACCTGTGTAGTTATGTGTCAACTTTTGTATCCAAAAATATGAGATACCTTAGGAATGAGCCATTCTGGGTCAAGTGCTCACCTCTACATTCATTGGGTTCTATAAATGATAGTCCCACAAAAAAAAGGCAGTGTGGATAAGGGCCAATGCCCCAGTGGAAAGATAGCCACTTTGCAGATAAAAATAATGATGTTTATATTATGATTACTATTATGATTATTATGTCTGTAGAAATATTATATCAAAATTTTAGCAGAGTAGACTAGACTTTACAGACAACAACCAGATGGAGGAAAGATGATTTAATTCTTCATTTCCTTTCTTACATTATCTTTCTTCTCCTCCACCTCCTTCTTCATCATCATCATCATCATCATCATCTTCAACATCACTTTTTCATCCTGTTTAACATGTAGCTGCTTAAAACTTCATAATGCCCTTTTAGCAGATTCATTGTTCAAAACTCTACCCATGCCCCCATTTGCATCAAAGCTTAAGACTTACACTCATGGATTCTACTTGTTCCCTTTTCCTGTTGGTTCTGCATTTAATAAGATTACATAGCTAAAGTTGGGATTTACTTACCTGTGAAGTTGGCCAGAAAATGGAAAATTTCAACAACTGGGTGGTTAAGATGCAAATATTTTCAAAGTGAGATTAAGGACTGCAATGAAAAAAAGAAATGCCAGAATGCAGAGGATGGGACTCATTTTTTGGTTGGGGGGGAGGGGATAGGGTCATTAGAGTCTCTTATACCTCCTCCCATCCCCTACCACACTTTTACCCAAGAGCATCTAAACTGTTAGATACTGAAAAGTCGTCTCAGAGGATCTCTGAACTGTCTCAATGAACCATTTAGAAATCTTAGTATAGGTTATATTCTCCCTACTTGTCTTATAGCTTGAAGACACTGTGATTTGGATCTAAAATAATTACTGCTATTCAGTGTCATCCACACATAATTAGCCTCAAATTATAATGAATTAACATGGTTTGCCCTGTTCATGAAGTGAAGTGATTCTATTACTTTTTTTTTTTTTCCCCTCACACATACTTAAAATAAAAACACTTGGAACTTCCATCCTGTTAGGTGAAGCTCTCTCTAGAATGTCAGCTCCCAATGAAGGAGAAATAGCAGGGATGGCTACTTAACCATATAGACTGAGTTATAGGGCACAGTGCAGATGATTCCTGGATTCTGTTTTCTCTATGACATTGTATCTATTCATTTTCTCCTCCCCTTCCTCCATCTCTCCTCCTTGTGTATACATAGGAAATGCTCCAGTGTGGCAAAGATTTTAGGTCGCTAAGAGTGAGTCCAAACCAGAGAGATTCATGTCTTTCCTCATGCTCTATAACTTGGTGTAAACAGATGTTAGTAATGAAAGAATTATATAATAATTCTAAATTTGTTTCTGACAGTGAGAGGAAGAAGGAAAACATTTCACAACATGGATTTACCTTTTAATTCTCACTGCATATACACAGAGAAACTCCATGAAAATGTAAGAAGCCAGAACACCCAAGAATTCCCAGTGCTCTCTGACTGTCCCTTTGGTTTTACTTTTAGCCCGCAACACTTAATCCAACGTTGAGCTCTTAGTGAGAAAATGCCCAAATATATGTATGTCTGAAACTGATTTCTCCCAAGTAACCTTGGGTTTTCTTTGGCACTGTTATTGCTAAGCCACGAATTTGAAGTTGAAAACAGGGTATTTTCCATGGAAGTTTCTCATGTATAAAAATCCATCTCAGATACTGACCAACACAATCAGAGAAATTAGTTTATTAATGAGACTCTTGTCCGAATGGATTTTGAAAACTAAAAATGCCTTTTCTTCTATTTTTAAAGAGAACGGAACAATCCCTTTATTGTCATACTAGCTTGGAATTTATTTTCCACTCATTATGCATGCCTCCTTTATGTCATCAATACATAATCCATTATGTGCCTCTTATCGTATTTGCTCCAACTATTGTCTCCAGATGATGTCAAAGGACATTAGATACAAGAAGCTAACTTTGCAGGAGTGAATTAATGTCAGTGTTGAAGGAGTTTATAATCATATGACTAAATGCGCTTTCAGAAGTCCACACAGTATGCTGATGACAGAATCAAGAATGAAACCTAGGAATTCTGATCATTTGTCTTGTGTTCTGTCCACAAATGATACTACCTATTCTTAATATTTCGTAAAGACTTGATGAAAGCAGTCCATTTACCAGAAACATAAAGCATTCATGCAGGAATTTTTAAAAAAATAATCCAGTGGAAATTTCTTTAGTGTTATACAAAAGTTCTGAAAGGAAATCGTGTGTGTGGGTAGGGGTGTGTGTGTGTGTGTGTGTGTGATAATATACATAGTGTTATATAGGGCGAGATTATTAAAACTTGGCTAGTGCATCGAAATTTTCCTTTGAAAGCTTATCTTACTTAGAAATTAAAAGGCCCCAGTTAAAAAAAAAAAAACACATTTATGCCATCAGTGAAATTACTGTAGTGCAGAATTGAAGCTAAACGTATGGACTGACAAGTTCCACCGGAGGTCAAATAGTTTACCATCAGCAATTGGCTGTTTGATCTTAGTCAAGTATTTATCACTGATGAGTCTTCTGTTTTTATTTTTGTAAAATGAGGGCGTTAAGACTGATTTCTAAGCTTGTTGTAAAAATTAAGTGAAATAATGCACTGAAAACATTTAGGACAGAATTTTGGAAAGGTAGCAGCTGTAGAGCAATATAGTTTTTAGATGTTCCTCAACAATCATAGAAACAGTGGAACAACGAGATGGCCACACCAGAACCCTCTAGACAGTATTTTCAATAAGAAAAAGTGACAGCATACCACCACAAGCCCTGAAATGCAAACAATGATGACAAACCCACAAAAACAAACATATCCACCAGTCATGGCTATCTGTAAGAAGCCAAGAAAGTTTCTGATAACCAAAATGACCAGAGATGCATCAAAAAGGGCTTTTTTGAATATATGTATTTGTAGAACTTAGATTACATGCTCTTTCAATGTAAATATAGTACAACTCTAAAAGAAATGCAAGAATAGGAAAGCAATGGCCAAAAATGTACTTAACTGTCTTCAGGAATCTAATTGGTGATGGTAGCATTCATATTAGTATTCTAAGAAAGTTGTGCTTGTGATGTGCAATTAAGTCAATGAGTAATTAATTGCAAGATAGTTCTAATTCTATCATTCCCCTTGTTCTTGAGAACCAGGAACCTCTGCTTACTTTCTCGTCACTATGTTGTAGGAAGGTGTTATTCACAAATAACTAAACGGTAGCGAGCCAAATGGTTGTACTAGTAGTATTTTGAATTGATGAACATTACAACTGTGGGACTCTGGTTCTACAGAACTAATGGAGTTTTTCTATATAATTATTTCTTTGTCATATTATTTTTCTTCATTTGTAGCCATCAGTGTCCTGACCCATTAATTTTCTGAAATTCTTTCAAAACTCTCTACTCCTACTTGTTTCCCTCAAAACTTTCAGAGTTTCTGCCTGTCTTGGTGCCTCAGTACAATTCCACACTTTTGTTTTAGAGTTGAATGCATCTTTTATAGGATATAGTCTATTTTTTCCCCACCTGGCAATAAGACAGGGGGAGTGACCAGCAAAACTTTGAGGAGAGATTAGGTGGAAGATTAGAAATGACACTCTTCAGTACTTGTATTATAATGATAATCTGAGTTAGGAAGCGGGGTGGAGATGGGAGGGTGGGGGGATGGAGGTAGAAGTCACTGTCTCTTTTTGTCTGAAACCCCTAAGGGTAGAAAACACATTATTTTCCGTGCCTTATGCTGAGTCAAGCATATTGTCAATACTCAACAACAATAAATAATTAGCCATATTGGATTTACATACTTAATTCACCATATGTGGAAATTTAAAATGTGCCTCTGAAAATAAGTTCTCAAAGACAGTCTTTGATATGTTCTGATAGCAGTTGTAAATCACAGCATTTTGTGCAGAATTTTAGATCAGCTAAATGTATACCATTTTACCCTTTCATTATATCATAAGTTCCTTTTTAATATTTTAAAATAAATGCCTGCAAACTGAAAGTCTTATTCTATTTAGAGGCTCTATACACACTTCTATCCCCACATAGATATGGATATGGTTCTACCTAGCTATTTATCTATATGTAATATATAAAGCAATTATTCCCTAGTAAATTTGTACATTTCATTTTCCAATACAGTATATCCACTTTAATCATATACTTTCTAATCTTTTTGCCTCCTAGTCTCAGATTTTTGAATTCAAATTTCCTTCCCTTTGTCTGTATTTAAAAATAATAATAATCATTTTACATCTATTACAAATAACAATACCTAGTCCCTGATTGAATGCTAACATTGTAATTCATTCTCAGGGTTCGGCTGCCATTCATTCAAACCTGGAGCTGTGCTTTCATTATGTATGACATCAGCAGAAACTCTCAATTCAATTGCAGTCTTTTATTTAATTAGGGACTATGTATTATTTGGTTTGTAGTATCCAGAATTAAAAATAGCCCCTTCCACTGTGTAATGGGAAAGGAAGAAAACTTTGAATATATATTCTAATTGATATTTTTAATACTTACTCTAAAAGCAATCAAAACTTATGTTAAATATTAATTATAATATTTTTCTGCTTTTGTGCACCTTGATTTATTGCTGCCCTTTTGGGTTCACTTTTAATTACATTACAGGAAAACAAAGGATATTTTTATTGAAGAGTTATTTGGCACAGACAATACTTTCAATGGTGATGGTTATACTGAACTTTATATTAAACTTAATTTTCAAAAGCATATTTAACACAGTTTGCCAGGCTTTTTAAAAATTATTTTTCCTTCCTTTAACAACATGCCTCTCGGGTCTCTATATTAGAAATCGGGGACAAAGCTCATAAAGGAACAAAGACCCCAAATCAGGGATGGTCTTTTAAAAGAGGTACAGTTTCAAAGACTCCTAAAGATATAAATCAAAGTGCTTTTGAATACAGAGAGCATTCTAAAAGAATATTGAACTGTTTGCTTAAAATCTCACATTATTTCCTGCTTTTTAAACCCTGTTCCTTTTTGAAGGCTAGCACCAGATAGGGACAAAAGGAATATTTTCATGCAAAAATCAGGGCCAGGTACAGAGGCACAGTCAGAGTCTATTTCAAGTGGGGACAGGAATTTAATTCAAGTTATTCTCCTCTTTATTCCACATTTAACAGATTTGAAGGATTTCTCCACCTCTCTGACACTTGTGCAGACATCACTAGATACTGTTTGCACCAGTGGCGGGCACCGGGAAATCTTGGTGTGGAATTTTTAGTCCACTTGGAATGGATTCTGAAAACACGGGATAGTGGCAACATGTCTGCTCAAGAAGGTGGGGGCTCCATGTTTCTTGAAGTCACCTTTCCAGTCCCTGCTAAGAAAAAAAAAAAAAAATTATCCTCTTTCTCTTTCTAAAAAGAATCATGTTACCCACAGGTGGGCATTAACCTAGATACTATTTTTAAGAATATGAAAAAACAAATCCTCATACTGGAAGGGAAGACGGCACTTTGGCTTACGTTGCTTTAGATGTATGTTTTTTTATGTATTTTTTAAATGTAGTATTTCCAGCACTTTGGCTAAATTGCTACAAATACCAAAAATAACTAACTGATCATTCTTTAACAGATTTTACTTTTCAAAACTTATGACCAAATACAAGGCTTAAGCCCCTATGATATGTGTGTTTCATTAAGAAAGTGAAATGCCATAATTCTGAGTAGAGCAGGTATCTGTGATTTTTCATGTTTCCATAGCAACATGTAATTTTTATTGAACTGCAGAATAAATAGGCAAATAAAACATACATAAAATATTGATGGGCATTGGGTCTGTTGTCCAGGGACTTTTGTAACGTATGGTCACGAGTGGTTCTTTCTAACTCCTGCAGCCATTTTTTTTAATTATAGCATAGTCTTATTTCGATTTCTTTAATTGTCATCTAATGCATAAAGTTTGTTTTTAATGTGGTTTCCAAACCCCACTTTGTAGTGTACATACCAGAGAGAATACTGAGGACGTAACATGAACACAGAAATGAAAAGTGTTTTCTGTATTTCTCTAAGGAAAGTTATATGATTGGTTTTGTCTTGCCATTTTTTGACTAATTTTTACAAGTTATTAACAACGACTTATGTTCGGTGTTTAAAATATATAACACTGAGAAGAAAATAACAGATTTAAATAAAAATGATCACATTTGAGAATACATTTTATTTTTGAAATAGGTATTCTGAAGATATTAGCTGGAAAGAAAAAGGAAATGGAATCAATTAAATTATTCATTTGAACTTGAAAAAAGGAAAAAATATAAAATGAGATTGATCTAATACCCACATATTTTATAGAAGTGATCATTAAAGTACTCTGCTGTCTGTATCATTTCAGTTTTATAAACATGTACTGAGAGCAAACTTAATACTCACTACTGCACCAATTATTAAAAACTAGGTTTCTGAACTTCAGTTACAAACTTAAGAGAAAAGGCTAAATTATTGAGGTTAATAGAAGGTTGATAAAATAAGAAGAAAAAATTCTCTGAAAATTGGGTTTGATATCAGGAAAAAATAAATCTGTATCCCTACCTCATAGCTTATAGCAAAATAAATTCTGAATTGATCAGACTGAAACTTGCAAAATGAAATTATTAACATACTAAATAAAAATATAGACCTTTTAAAATATTTATATGACTTTATTATTATACACTAAGGGGAAAGGGATGGGAAAGGCCTTTCTGTATATGATGAGAAACTCAGAAACCATTTAAAAATGATAAATATTGCATAAACACAAAGAAATCACATAGCAAAAGAATGTCACAAAAATATCAAAAGAAAAGAAATTCAGAAGTATTTTTCCCACACATAACTCAAAAGAATTAATTTTTAATAGATACTATATTCCTACAAATCTATACAAAAGATTACAACATAATAGGAAAATGGACAAAAGAAAAAGAAATACAACTATCACAAGTTTGGAAAAAATGTTCATCTATAGTCTTCATAAGATAAATGCAAAGTAATGAAACGCCATTTCACCTAGCATATTGGCTTTGTCTGGGTAAAAAACAGTTTTATAACCAACTTGTTAGCAAGGGTATGAGTGCAAATTGTTGTCAACATTATAAGGATCAAAGTACAATTTGTTATAATTCCGTTGGAGTGCCATTTAGCAATACCTATCCCAGAAATGCAATAATTCTAATAATTTTATTTCTAGAACATTTTCAGTTATGAGCAAAGTGCACAGTTCTCATTGCAACACTACTTGCTATATAAAAACAGTGAAAACAACTCAAATATCCATCAGTAGAGAATACAATAAATGTATTTCAGTGTATAAAATGGAATACTATGTAGCCAATTAGAGAAAGAAGCATCTCTGTGAGTACAAATAAATTGTCACATCTAAGAATATTGTTAAGGGGTTCCTAGTGGCACAGTTGATTGAGCATCGAACTCTTGGTTTCAGCTCAAGCCACGATCTCAGGGTCATGAGATCAAGCCTTGTGTTGGCTCCAGACTCAGTGTGGAGTTTGTCTTAGATTCTCTCTCTCCCTCTCCCTCTGCCCCTCCTGCTTATGCCCTCTCTATCTCAAATAAATAAATAAATCTTTAAAAAATATATTGTTAAAGGAAAATAGCTAAGTACAGAATAGTGTTACAGTAAACTCCCATTTGTATAAAAAAGGAAAATACATAATAGATTTGTTATCCCAGAAGAGATGAATTTGTTAGAGATTGGATAACAACTTATTTATCACTGTATATTCTTTTGTATATTTTGAATTTTGTGCAAGCATTTATTGTGTCTATATAATTAACTTTTTTTAAAAAAAAGGTATTAATTTAAGACAATACAAGGGCAAGTACAAAAAATACGTTTAGTGGTAGGAAAATTTTAATTAACAAATGACTACCCTGCCATGTCATTCAGGAAAAGTTTCAAATTAAGGGGTCTTGAACCAGATTTGAACCTAAAATTGAGATCAAGAAGTGTTACTAAGATGGTCCTAATCATATCTATATGATACAACCTTATGGCTACATCCTTCAAGCAAGTGTGAGAAAAGGAGCTTAAAAAGGGTCAGGGATTATGGAAATAGAGAAAAAGACTGGAAGGAACAATGAAATTAAATTATGTCTGTTTTGCAGTATAAGCAAAATAATGAGTTTATAGGAGTTCAGAACAAATATTCAAATGATGTGATAGAAAGTACCATGTTCTTAATGATTATGTTATAAAAGTACCCTTTTTTGCATAAATTCTTAGATGAGGAGAAGCAGTGGGATGTATTAGAAAAGGCCGTGAACAGAATTCAGGAGACGTTTAGTCTGGTTCTTGTTCTGCCATTAATTAGCAAAGTAACCTTGAGAAGGTCACATTGTGTCTCCAGGCCTCAATTATATTATCTGTTATATAAAGGGGGGGGGGGGAGCATGCAATAGATTCATGGTTCCACAACCATTTTTTTTAATCTGAAGAACCTTTTTTTTTTCCCCAAATGAAACATGATGAGTACAAACCTGTGAACCAGATAAAAGCAGGGCAATTTTGTATAAAGCAAAAATGGGTGCCCCAGAGCCCTCTTTCACAGTATCTCTCTTTCTCATCATGGCCCTCTTTAATGGAACAAAATCAAAGCTCTGGGAACCAACAAAGTTCAACTTAAAACTATTAACTAGGGGATTCCCCAAGTCCCTTTTCATAAAAACATTTCCTAATTCTAGGGAGATAATTGATTCATAGGTTTGATCATGTTGTGAAATTTCTACAAAAATATTTGCAAAACATAATGGTGCTAGTAGAAGGTTAGGCAAGGAATAATTACTTCAACAAAGATTTATTAAGTGTCTTTTCTGTACTTGATGCCTTCCTTCCCATAATATTGCAAGACACAGAGCTGGGTAGAGTGCAGTCCTGCCCTCTCTAATTCTCATAATTTGTTGAAGTTTTTAAAAAAATCTATTTAGGGTTATCTGAGATTTCTAAATATTTACACTGATGTCTTTTATTTCTTTGGGAACTTTTCCATTGTCTTTCTTGTTTTCTTCAGGGACACACATTTTCATGTATGATAGTACTGTTGACTAACTAACTCTTGTGCTCTTTTTTGTTCTTTCCATCCTTTTTTCTTGCTGGGTTCCAGTTTAAATGTCTTTTATTGACCTGTCTTCAGTTTTCCAATACTGTCTTCCACTGATTTCCTAAATTCACATATTATTTTTTTAGCACTAATCTGTCCATTGTAATTATTTTTATAGGTATAAGTTTGTATTTTGAAATTATCCTCCTTTTATTTCACCCATCTTTTTCTCTTTTTCTGTAAGCACATTAATCCTAGTTATTTTAATGATCTGATTGGCTTATTTCAGCATCTGGATTATCTGTGGGTTTATTTCTATGGTCTGTTTTTGCTCTTGGTTGTTGATTATGGCCATTCTGCTGCTTGTATATAATCATTTTTTACTGAATATAAGACATTGTGTATAAAAACTTCAAATGTTAACTTCCACAAAAGAAGCCTCTTCTTTTTTCTTCTTAGGCAAACACTGTGAGGAGCTGATTGGTTAAATGAAATCAGGGAACAGCTGGGTTGGGGCTGGGCTGTAGCTTTTGCAAACCTAATCTATCTCTGCAGAAGATTCATTTCTGCCCTTCAAAAATCTTCAGATGAGCCCTTTGGCCTTTTACCTTATGCAGCTTCACACTGTAATAAATGTATTAAGTCCATGTGTCGAAGGCCCTTAAGCTTCCAACCTTGTCAATGACAGAGAAATATAGAAAAATCATATACTTTCTTATCTCTCAAGAGTACCTTTCTAGAATATTGGCTTCAGCTGCATCTAGAATCAGTGAATGTGCCCATGCAATATCAGTTGTAAATCTTTAGTGCTAATCCATTCTGCCTTTGAGGGTTCTTTTCAGGCCTTTTCCTCCAAAAGAGCTTTGTTTCTTCAGTCTTCAAGATTATGGGATTTTTCATGTGCCCTTTCACAATCATTTGGTTCATTCTTTTAGTTTTTCACATAGGATGAGAGTAATCAGTTTGATGAGGGAGCAGGAGGCTGGCTGAGGACAAAGCAAGAGCTGGCGCCTTGCACCCCCCCCCTTCATCCCCCCCCTTCATCCGCTCCCCTCCATAGGTGTAGCATTCCTTAGGCACCCCTGACTGCCATAAAATGATAAATAGTTAACTTGCTAAGATCACAATCCTACAAGACAGGAGTCTCCCTTGGTTTGCAAATATCCTTGAGATTTACAAACAAAGGAGTTACCTTATCAATAGCCCAAATTCCAAAGACCCAGAACTCAGTTTCTCAAGCCTAATGTCACCCTCCCCTCCATAAAAACCGAAGGAGGCGGAGGTAGAAGGAAAAGCAAATAAAGTTAAATTTCTTCTAAACCTAAATCTCATTAACAAGGATGTTTGATGGCAGGAATGTAACATTCCACCAGGAGACTCTCAATTGTCTTTACTTAATAGTAACTAAGCCTTCAATATCCTGATAGTATTCTTTGCCCCAATAACCCTTTGTCCTCACCTACCCAACTCCTGCGTATATAACCAACCACCCCTCACAACCCGGGGCGGCCGCATCTCTGCCTGCCCACGGGCCCTGTCCCCGTGCTCTAATAAATCACCTTTTGCACCAACGACGACGTCTTAAGAATTCTTTCTTTAGTCGTCGGCTCCGAACCTCCTCACCCCACCGAACCTGACTTAGGTTCTGGGACTTCATCAAGTTCATGTAGAAATGGGCTATTTGTTCGAAAGCCTTCAAATCTCCAACTTTTTTTCTGGCTTCATTGTTCTACTAAAAACTCTTCTTTCTCTAGTGGCCTTCTTTTTGCACAAGAATCTCATTCTTGTGCCCAGCATAACAAATGCTACCAGGGAAAATACTGCTCGATTTATCAACTCACTTCCTACTGCTTCCCCTCACTCTTACATTGTAGTCTATCTGATTTTTCTTGCTTTCTGATGCCTATAAAAATATAACCTTTGCAATTTACCCAGCTTTGTCTAATATTCATTTGCTACCACATACTATTCAGGAGGAGAAACTCACAATGGAAATTTTTAAGAACTTTAAAATCTAAAGAACATGAGACAAATTTTTTAAATGTAATATTTATCATACTGTTCTTGTTCTTATATCTGAACAGCTATTTCTAGGTTTTCCTCTAAATGGTTTGAAAAACTATATGGGAGTCTCTGTTTTTGTAATATAAGATGTCATTAACAAATATGCTAAATACTAAAGTTAAAATTTCATATATGTGTGTGTGGGTGTGGGTGTATATACACATATATACATACATACACATACAATATTCTCTAATAACTTTAGCCAGGAAAGACAGAATTCTCTGAAACACCCTACACCTTGTTTTTTTTAAAAGAATAATATAAGAGAAAATTGAATAAAATATTAAATTAGGTATTAGTTTTCTAGTGTTTAGAAATAATCATGCAATAATCATAAGTAGTACCTTGAGGGAAAATAAACATTTTCTATTGGTATATGTATAGAATATAATAAGTATAATCTTATATCATGCTTTGAAATTGTAAGCCACTAGTGTTACTATCATTTTTTTCCAACTCCCAGAATATATCAACACTCATTTTAAATTATTTCTTCAATTAACTCCATGATATCCATCATGCTAAAATTTTTAGAAAGCCTGGAGGGCTTAAGAAATTGTGTGTGTGTGTGTGTGTGTGTGTGTGTGTGTAAGAGTGTACTTAAGAAATGAATTTGGTTTGCATACCTTGGATTACTAGGGATTTATTTTGTTCTTTCTTTTGTTCTTGATTTTCTTATATTTTAATCAGTCATATTTGTAAAGCAATTTAAAAGTAGATTAAAATTTAACCTGCAAAAGGGTTGCTTGAGAAATGAATTAATTCTCTCTGCTATTCTATTTTGCTCTTGCCCCTTTACCTCAAGGGCCTGAAATAAGCTGAAGCACCCCTTGTAGTCATTTTCTTTCATTTGGCATTCACTAAACCAGTGTATTCCAGAGCATCATTGCTGCATCAGAGCTATCTAAGGTAGATTATTAAAAACAATCAGGTTCTTGGGTGCTGTCTTAAACAGGAATCATTAAGAAGGTTCTCAAAATTTTGCATTTAGTTTGCACATCAATGCATACTATAGTGAACACCATTACACAGTAAGTATTCCATAAAAATAGCATAGCACAGCATAATCATTGACTACCTTATTATTCAACTGAAGACTCATTACCCTGGTTTCCATTATAATACCCATAGCAACTTCCTCTGTAGGTACTGGTGAGGAACCTGTCTTTTTGGCCTCCTCCTATCTGTATTCTTCTTTGGAAGCTTTCTCAACAGCTACTCATGTCGCATTATGGAGATCTCACTAGAAGCCCTTCCACTTCTTATCTTCTTTATTCCATATTCCAGGGCAGTGGCAATATCTATGTATATGTCTTCACCTTTGAATTACTCCCCTTGGGATCAAACCTGGAGGAACATTCATAACCTGAAATTGGACATGTCATTTACCCACATGTCATACTCATGATGTGAGGTCACTGTGGTCAGAGTAAAGTTTTTTTTCCCCCCCAGGTCTCTCCAAACAGGAAAACTCAAGAAACAGCATGAAAAGTCCGTAGTGAATCTTCTTCATTCTTACCATTCTTTTAATTCTGGGTAATCATAGGCAAGTGATAAGCATTGGAAACAGGAACAAAACTAAATCTCTTTGTCTGGCGTCCAGAGCAACAATTAAGAGCAAGGGATTTATAGGAAAACTGCCTAGATTCATATTCTACCTTCATGACCTTAGCCATGTCACTTAACTTCATCAATCCTCCACATCTGCATCCATAAAATAGAGGAAAACAATAGACCTTGATCCCTCCAAGTGTCTTTGTAAACTGTTTTATTGAGATATCAGACATTCAGAAAAGTACACAGATAATAAGTACAGAGTTCAATAGGCTTTTAAGAAAGCAAACATATTCATGTACCCAGCTTTCAGATTAAGAAACAAAATCATGTTAAGTCTTACCTACCCTATTTTGGTCAATATTATTTTACAATTTTTGGTCAATAACAGCTCACCAAGGTTCACCTTTGTCATGACTTCTAGCCTCATTGATCAGTGTTACCTATTTTTTACTTTATATATATAAAATCATACAATATGGACTCTTTTGAGTCTTCTTTCTTTCAATATTATGTTTGGAAAGATCATACTTATTGTCGCATGTAGCTATAGTTTGTTTGTTGTTGCATTGTTCCCTTTTGTGAATATACCACAATTTATTATGTATTCTATTATTGATAAGTCTTTGTTTACTTTCTAGTTTGGGCTACTTTGAATATTTTGCCATAGATATTCTTATACATGCTTTTAGTAAATATATGTACACATTTCCATTGGGTCTATACTTAGGAATGGAACTGCTGGGTTGTAGAGTATGTATTTAGTCAACTTTAGGGGATCAGGCAAACAACTTTCTAATGTAATTATCCCAGTTTACTCTCTAACAGGGTGTGTGAGTTCCACTGGTTCTACTTTATGACCAATAGTAGTCATCATTGTTTTTTGTTTTTTGGTTTTTTATTTTTTCCCATTCTGACAGTTTGGGGTATTGTCTTAAGGTTTTCCTATTCTTTCATCTAATGACTAACACAATAGAATGCCTTTCACATGGTCTTAATGTGAAATGGCTCTTTTGAGAATTCAGTGATACAATGCATGTTAAGCTCTTTGTAAAGTGCCTGGCACATAGCAAGTACTCAACAAAGCCAGGCATTCTTAATATACCTTTGCCTCTTTGATTGCAATGAAGAACCATGGTGCGATCTCAATATTGCGCATTCTTACCTTTTAAAAACAATTGTTCTTTTCCTCTTTGGGATGCTATGCAAAAACAGCCACAGAAAACTAGACAAATCATATAAGGGAATGTTAGTAAAACAAGAAAAAATAGTTTTATAGCTCTGTTTTTTTTTTTTAACTAGTCTAAGCAACCATAGTTTATTTTATTGAGCACCACAGAATTAACACAAATGAAATGTAACCTCATTAATCACCACTCATCGATTTACACCTCGCTAATGCAATCATTTAGGAAAGTAGCTCTTAGGTAATGGTGTCTCATTATAGTTCTTGTGTAATTTCCAGATAGGAATTATTATCAAGTATGTCAAGTGGGAATCATGCATACTGGGTGTGTGATAATCCGAGTACTCCAACAGTTGTGTAAAATACCACCAGGAACTTTTCTAACTAGCCAATAATGAATAATGTAGTTTTCCTTTGCCATGCTTTAAAAGGAGTTTACCTTTTTGTATTTGTCATTCAGTCTTGTAGTAAAGAGGATGTAGCAACCATTTCTGTCCATATTCTATTTTTTTGACTATAGTTAAAAGAGAAAATAGAGCACAAATTGTGGGCAACAAAGGAAGTAGAAGGTTCTGAAGACAGACGGCACCACTATGCAAGTGTCATGGCGTCCGTTCAGGAATTTAGAACTAGGAATGACATGGCAGGGGCCTCACAATGGCCTTAAATTTTGAGCTGTCTAAACAATGCCAGCAGGAAGGCATCAATCAGTGCCATCCAGCATATGAACAAGAATATTTATCCCAACAAAGTAGCTTTTATTTTTTGAGTTATTGAACAGTTTGTTGGGTCTTTTGCATGAATGCTGAGTAGGAAATCTCTACAGACACATTCTGATATAGGTATTTAAACATAATTTAATAAATAAACTCAGTGGCATGCATATAGCACAAGCTACACATTACAAATTTTATTTTTTTAACTTCTATGATTATGATGAGTTTTGAATATATTACATACCACATATAACTTGAATTGTGTAATAAAGTAGTGATTTGAACCACTTGGTCAAGAACTGACTATAAAACCGAAATGCCTTTTGAGTCAACAAATATTCAAGTAGTCATGGACTGGTGCTAGACTACAATTGGTGCTGTGGTAGATGCAAGGATATATATATATATATATATATATATTCAAGAACAAGTGTTACTAGTGTGTTCAACAGGAAATTTTGTTTAAGAAAATAATAATCAAATGAGTGAATTGTGTGGGGTGTGAGTTAACATTCAGTGGAGTTATTTAAAGACACAATAACCATTTCACTTTTTAGGAATGTATGATTTGCAATTATTTTCATATTTTCATATGAAGCTTTTTTTAACCTGAAAGAATAGAAAACAGGTTAGAATTTTGACTGAGAACAGTGGCTTCAAAGTCAGACAGACATACTGCAGTGACCCTTAGTTTCCTGCACTATAAATTAGGACAAAAGTAAATAAAGAGGGGGGAAATTATCTAAAATGTACTCATTTCATAGTAATAGTGATTGTAGTCTCCTAGCATGGAGTATTATCATGTGGATTCTGCTGGTTGTGTATTATCCTTTGGTACTATTGGCTGACAGGAAGGGTTAATTCCTATTTGATGAAGAAGTTACTTTATTCTAGGCTATTGATATATGACAGTATTAGCAGGTCTCCTAAGAAGCCATTTTGTAATAGATGTTACATCAACGATGTCAACCTCTTCAGTGTAGAAAATTTCTATGTGCCAGGCACTGTGCTAAATTCTTCCTGCATATTTCATTCTCTAATCCTCTCCCAGTATGATGAGGTTCTGGGTATCAAGGCTAAGGAGGTTTGGCCACAGAGATAATGACATAAATATGCGTCAAATTGTGAACCAAAACTCTCAGGGCAAATTACTCTGTCTTTATGCAATCAGAAGACTTCATCAAAGATGTATAAAATTTATATACTAGGGAGAGAAAGGAGGACTGAAAAGATGGGATGGAAATGAGAGTAAACAGGTCTCCCAACAAAGGCTCAAATATTTTGTAATGTATAAGTTGTTTAATAACTTGTGATCAATTTTTATGACCATCATTAGAAAATCAGGTAAATAATATAGACTTATTGCAGTTAATAAAAACATTGCAGTTAATGAAACATCTCTACACTCAGATATCACATTTGTTAAGAAGATGGAAACAGACTATAGAATGTGGTGTACATATATTCACACATTATGGATATATATTGAACAGGGTCACAACTCTATACAGGGTTGGAAATCGTGTCTATAATGGAGGAACAGATTATAGGGTAGAACAACAGTCAAGAGGACTTATACTTTCTCTCAAATGAACATATATTATATTTACAAGGTCTAAAATCTCTTATTTAACAGATACTTTTATTGTATGCCTGCTATGGCCAGGTATCACTCTTCTATACACTTGAGTCTTATCTTTCCTTTACGGTTAATCTGGAAGCATTATGTGAGCTTGTTTCACTAATATCTAAGCCATGATCAGGAAGCGAGCTGGTAAGGAACTGTACTCAGGTGGTCATGTTAGGGATGCAGAGCACAGGGAGAAGGTCCATATAATCTACCTCTTGTGGAGTCTAGGGTAGGTGTCTCTCCCTTAAGCCTGTCCATGGCAACATTTGCTGGTTTGGAAAACAAAATTCAGTCCATGCACTCAGTTCATAGGAGAAAGAACCATTTCCTGAAAACAGGGATGATTGAGGAATTTTTAAGAGTCTCTTCAGACCATTCTTCCTGTTTGACTATAATATGACTATTTATTCATATAATACTTTCCACAGATTCTGATTTTTATGATGCCATAAAGTAAGATTTTCAGAAACTTGGTGGTGGGTAACATAATGCCATCAACGACACTATTAATTAATGAAGAATTCTACTTAGTGAGGGTGAGCATCATATTTTTCTGAAAATGAATCTTGAGAGCTTCCTTGATTATACTGTGCTTCTGCTTCCATTATCATTTAGAGACTGAGGCATGAGATGGGTCTGGTGATTATAATGATTTAGGAGGAGAAATAATATGTCAGAACTATGGGAGATTCTATAATTTCATGGTCTATAGCATAAAAAAATACATCATATCACTAGATCCGGGTGTGTTGTATTTTAATATTGGCTGTTGTGGTACCTTGCACAATATATCTGATTGCAAATTTATACTGAACTCCCCTGACATCAATGGCATACATATTGTAGTTACTAATGAAGAAAAGAGAATGTAATATACTTTTATTAGAAATTTCTTTAGGGTCTACGCCATAATGGCATATATGACGGGGGAAAGAAATTATTCATTAAGTATTTCCTAGGAATTATTCATAATTTAATCTAACAGTATGACAGACCCTAGACCTTGTGGGTGCTTCAACTGGCGCTGAGTGGAACTGCCCAGCTCCATAATGTGGCTAGCCATATGGAGTGCATTATACCTCTGATCTGAAGCCTTTAATAAAGATCTTTTTGCTTTCTGGGGCAATTACAGGTTCTAACAATTTGTCTTTAACAGTTTGGCCATCACTTTCTTTAGAAGCAAGAATTTTTACATGAGCCAAAATCTGCACCAGAGACTGTGAGGGTCACCTGAAGATTTGGGTTTTGAGGCTGGACACCTTAGCCATTAAAATGAAAAGGAAAAGGAAAGTAACTCCAATGTGTAGAGAAATTTGGCATTTGAATAGTCAATGAAGAGGGTAATTGAATTTTCAGTTTCTATCTGAAATTTTTTTAATTAGATAAGTTCTAAGAAATGGAACTACGGGGGGCACTAGGTTGATCAGTGAGTTTAGCCTTTAACTCTTGGTTTCAGCTCAGGTCATAATCTCAGGGTCCTGGAATCGAGTCCCTCATCGGGCTCTCTGCTTAGGGCAGTCGGCTTGTCCCCCTCCCTCCGCTCCTCCCACTTCTCTCTCACTCCCTCTCTCTCAAATAAATAAATAAAATCTTAAAAAAAAAAAAGGGGGGGAAGAAAGAAAGAAAGAAAAAAGAGAGGTAACTGCCAGATTATTTTCCTTAGGCATCGATGCAAAAGAAGCAGAATTTAATGAATTTTCCTCTTAAGATTTTTGTTTTTGACTTCTTAAATCCTATTTCATTGAATCTAAGATTTATTGATTGTATGATGCACCACTCTTATATGTGCGACTGTGAATTATAAGACTAATCTCAGTTTTGAGAAATGGAGGGAAAAATGTATCTTAGAATCAATCAAATTTGATAATCACAAGTGATACGTATTGGGGACAAAGAAAACAACACACATCTATGTCGCTATTACCCACTGCCAAACTTCTGTAAATAATTTGGTCTGCATCTCCCATAATTCCGAAAGGAGGTATTTGCGAGATGGAATGTCTTGACATATTTTGAATTCCAACGGACTTTTTTCATTCGGCAATAGATTATGGACACTCTCCCATACGAGTTACTTTTTTTTTTTTTTTTTTTTTTTTTTGTTAATGGTTAAAATGTCATTCAGAAATGTCTTTTATATCTTTAAGTCAGAAGTTACAAACTGTGGCCCACAACCTACTGTTTTAAATATCAAGAAACTTCGCTTACATTCCTGCTTTCCAGGATTCCTGATTTGTAAGCTTCTCTTACAAATCAGATCCGGGCGATGTTTTCACATAGTGGCAGTGTCCAGCCAAGTAGTGACTGGCTCTCAGTTGAAGGAAGCATCCTCTTTCTTGTGCCCCCTGTCCTCCACACCTGTCTTCCCTGTTCTCATACATATAACCCACATCTCTTACTTACACCCTCACCTGGCCCCCACTGGACTTTGGGTTTGCAACTCCTACTTTCAACAGTTGGAATAAAACCTACTGTGGTAGCACAGAAAGGCCTTTTTGTGGCATTCCAAGTTCATTTAGAAAATTACTGAGTTTTTCACTGTCTACCACCTTCACCATCTGGTTTTGATTCCTGCGAACATTTAGATATCTAATGCAAATTTTTCCCCAATTCTGCCACTTCCTTAAAGCTACCACAGATGACTTACCAGTTCCATTTAACTGGCCTAGTTACTTTTTAAAGTTTTTTTTCCCTATTATGCATATCTCATTCGATTTTCATAGACCCATTTACACTTTCATGTTGGTCTTTGTTAGACCTCATTTCTAAGGGTCTGCCATTGTCCATCCAAAGTGGAAACATGTCCTTAGTACCATTAGTTATCCCAGTTTTGTCCCTGGAGACTGACCTAATGACTTTAGTTGTTCTCCCCAAGTTTGGAAGATAAAGCTACCCTTCTATCTCCACCATTTCTTTGACTGGCAAAGAACACTGTGGGAGTGTTTGAGTGAGCTTCGAGAATAGGAAGAGATCTAGTGTTCCATTTGCTGATTTTGTATTTTTTCAGTGTTATGATTTGTATAGAGCAGATGTTGATTAATAAAACTAAGCATGAAATTATAATTCTTTTTAGCAGACTTCTTCTTATAATTATTTTACTATTTAAACAGATTTCTCAGAGATATTCCTGGTATGACCCATGTACCCGTGGTTTTTGAATGTATATTCAATGCAATAGACCATAAAATCATTTAAATATAATCTCTGTATTTTTGGAAGACAGACAGACACATTTCAATCTTGCTTCAAGACTAAAATTAAAAAAAAAAAAAATACACTGCACTGAATTGAGTGAAATGGTGTGACTTTCAAACAATGAATATCCAATGAATATCATGAAGCATTTTTCTCCAAGTACTAGTTTACATATGTCACAACTAGATAAAAGGCTTTTTCTGTGCCACCCTTCTCCCTCTCCCTCTCTGTCTCTCTCTCTTTTGCTTGTGCCTGCAATGTCACATCAATTGTGGTAGCCAGGACTGTTGTTCCCCTGAGGAATGATATGGTAGCACAGAAATGGACAACTTACACTAAAGGGATTGAACTATAATGGTGTTATCTCTTAAAAACACCCATGTCTCTTAGGTGGACCTCTTCCCATAGGGAGGCATGAAAGCAGAGAACTTTCTGGGGAGCTTGCTGTTAGATTGTGTCCTCTACAATATAAATTAGATGCAAAGATGTATAAAGTAGGAACATTTCCAGACTTACTTTTAAAGAAGTATGGCATTTCTTAAGACTTCCATGAAAGCGAGATTCCTTGGACTGTCACAAAGCTCAATACCAGCCTAAAAATTCTGTATGCTCTCTGAGTGTGTTGAGTAACGGACAGTCAGGAATAGAGCCAATTATGTGGAAGCTGATTGGATGCATCTACATTTCAAGAAGTCCTTAAACCATCATTGCTTTTCTTAAGTAAGTCAAAGATTTAAGACATGAGCAATATCATTTTACCCTGATTATATATCATGTCCCTGATGACAATTTCTAGATTTTTGATTACAAAAAAAAAGAAAAAAAATGTTTAATACAGAAAAATCTAAAGAATATGAAGGAATAGAAAATAAAGCTCTCATAATGCCAACATCCAGGGATAATCTCTGTTAATATTTTTACATATGTTAGTTCTAGGTGAGGTTTTATTTGTTTTTTTTTTTTTTTTTGCACATTTGAAATGTTTGAAATTATGTCTTATATAAATATCATATTCTGCTCTTTTCAGTTAATTTATAACATACATATTCACAATGCACATAATGTCTAACACAGCCAATAATATGTATCAGACCTAGTTTCCCTAGTTTGTTGAAAATTTCTGAAAGCATAGTTTAAGGGTGTCATTGTGTAGATATACACTGTGTTAACATAATAAAATTTGCTGAACCATTCTTCTGGTTTTGGTCATTTGATTTGTTTTTATTTTTTACTATTATAAATAACCACACTGTAAGGCATTGGAAGTGATTCTGGGTAAATGAAATAAGTGGATAGAAAGTATGAAATATTTAAGACACAATAGACATATTGCCAAATTGTTTAACAAAAGTATTATTACCATAATATCTGCACTGAATGAGTCCCAGTTTTAACTTAGTCTCTTTGGTATGGAACCTTATTTTCTAAACGTTTTTTTGTAATAAGTAAAAATGGTATCTCTTTGTTGTTTGAAAACACTTTTATTCTTGGTGAGGTTGAATATTTTTCCACGTAAGTATTTGCTTTTGTGGGAATTGCTCAACAGCTACAGACAAGGGTAGCCTTACACAGGGAATGTTGTCTATGTCTCTTTGAACATCAGCCTTGTTTTTTAAAATGCTTTTCAAAAGTGCTGTCACATACATAATTACCTCATTCGAGTCTTACAACAACCTTTTGAGGTAAGAAACCTCAGGTATTCTCTACTGAAAACTGAGGCAAGTGAGGCTCAGAAAAAAAATCAGTAACTAGCTCAGGTTAATCCAGTTAGAAAGCTGAAGAGGTTTTTGTTTGTTCAAATTTTTACTATTGAATAAGAGTGTTTCAATAAAAACAACAAGTTGTGTGAAGTAGGGTCCAGTTAATGCACAATGCAAAAAATGAAGTAAGGATTATTGTTTAATGCCCTTCACTTGCTTTCCCAAACAATATACAAACATCAAGAAAAAAGCTGGTATCTTTTTCACATGGTGTAAAAGACACTCCAGTTTAGAACAAGAATAAATGTTTAGCAAAAGAAAAAAAAATGGATTAGCTGGAGGGCTGTTTTTTTTCTGACTTTGCCTCAGAAAGTATTGACCTGAAGCATTTCATTTAACATAAGGCAACCTAAGGGCTTAAACATAAGGCAACAAAAAGAAATATCTGGAAGGTGTACAGAAGACTGGCAATATTTTTCAGGCAATAACTTTCAAGATAACACAAACCATGCAGATAGAGCTAAGTGTAAAAGCTTTATTTCTCTACTATTACACAAAGGTGTTTGCTAGTTGCAAAATAGTAATCACTTCCTCTAAGTTGCTGTTCTTAGGCAGAGGAAAGTCATAAAAATGTCTGTAGTGGGCAACTATTCCATTTTGATCATGTAAGCTTACAAGAAAATTTGGATTTGAAACCAATGTATCTTCCCATTGAAGAAAAATAACACAACTTTCTGAAGAATTCTGAGATGTTATTTTTAATTAATCCCATCAATTTTGACTGCTTAGTAAATTTGTTTAGGCACAGTATAATTTGTAAATCAGTGGTACGTATATTTTGGTGAAATGTCACCACACGTAGGCCACATGATAGCTGTGTGATAGCCATTTGGAAATTAGACATTCTCTATGGCATCCTTAGGTACCATGTATCTTGAGATGGAGCAGTTATGTCCATTAGGGTTCTTGGTTGCAAGCAACAGAAACTGATGCAAGTCATCTTAGGCAAAAATAGAATTTATTGGCAGGCTTGAGTGGGCTTACAAAAATTAATGAAAGTCTGGAGGACAATTCTTGGACAGCAGGCATCAATCTGCAACCCTCTAAGTGGCCCTAAAGCAAGAACTACAGAAAAGATTCACACTCTAGTACAAATTATATCTGGGTAACACCACAAATGTGACCCTAAGCATCCCCACATTGCACATCATTCATCCAGAATTCAAAGTCCAGGAGGAGAAGTTCTGGTTGGATAAAATTTTGTGCACCCATTCCATTTCAGTGGTCAGCAGTAGACATTAATGTCCAAAGCCATTAAAGTAGTCATTTGGAATTCCCCAAAAAGGAGACTATAAGACAAGGGATCTTGGCACAGGTGAAGGTGAGGTTCTGTATTAAAAATATAGAAATAAAGTAAGGGTCTATAGAGCTATGAATGTTGAGACAAACTACCCCCCAAACCCTTTTACTCCAGTTGGCTAGCAGAGAGTAGGTAGACAGTTGTATATCCTACATGCTGGAGGTGGAAGACTCTGCTTCAGTGAGTCTTACTAGCCCAAGGGCAAAACCATAGAACATTGACACTGGGTTTTCCCATTGAACCAACCTACCTATGTCATCCTACCCCGAGTTTCAGTGTTATTAGGTGACTTCTCCTGGTCATAGAGTTTTCAATCAGTTTTTTAATCTCTTATAAAGTATGAGCAGAAAGACAAAGACTGCCATGTATCTTAACAAAGCCTCCAACAGGAACGGCATAGCCTTAACATACAAATAGGAAAGAGCAAGTTGTTGGGAGCAGGAATGTAAAAACTTAAAAAAAAAAAAAAAAGAATCTTCCTAGTATCCTTAGAGATAAAAGATAATATTAAATCCATAAAACAAGAAGAGAAATTTAGAGAACAAAAATAAAGGTGTTAGAAATTAAAATTAACAGAAAAGAGATAAAAATCTCAGTTGAAGGACTGGGTTATAAAGTTGAAAAAGAATCCCTCTGAAATTGAGAAAATCCATCTGAAGTTGGTGCAAAAAAGTCACAGTGCTAGAAAGCAGGAGGGAAAGAGTAAGATAGAGGATCTTTCCAGGAAATTCAACACCCAAATGCCTTTCACAGAAGTAAAGGATGTGAGATTCCAAAATGAAAAACTTCATAAGTGTTCAACACAATGAATGAAATAGAACCACATCAAAACACTTCATCAGAAAATCTCAGAACCCTGGGGAAAAGAGGGATCCAAATTTCTAAAATTAAAAAAAAAAAAAGTCACAACAAAAAATCAAAAACCAGAATACTGGTGGATTTACCAAAAATAACTAAAAGAAAGAATGGAATGATAGTTTAAGAAGTAAAATTTTGTGCTTATTTTTTTTTTTTAGAGATTTATAAGTAAAGATAAAAAGAAATGGCTAGAAGAGCTGAGAACTGTTGCTTCGGGGAGATCGAAAAAGTGACATAGGTTTGCATGGAACCTCCTTTTTAATAACAAAAATTATAGAAATCCTTTGTTTTTTTTGAACTAATATATATATATATATTAGTTCAAAAAAAGAAAGGTGAGGATTGAAAAAGAAAGGTGAGGATTAAATTGGTAGCTCTCCAGTGAGACAGAGAAAGAAATAGAGAGACAAGCAAGTTCACCCACCACTGTGGGACATCTTCTCTATACTGGAAGATGAGTTGGTGACTACTCCGTTAATGGTGTCTGAAAATCAACTCAAACTAGCTTACACAAACAAATTCAAGTTGGAATATTCTGGCTCTCCTAACCAGCATTGTTACTGGGCCTCTTAGAATATCAGAGGCACAGGTTCTGGAATCAAGACATCATGATTTTGTCTGCCTCTGTCTTTGGCTGCATCACAAAGACAAGAATTCATCATGAGACATTTAAGAGGTCAGTTGGAAACCTCACTTTCATGTTTTCCAACCTTAGCAATCCAAGGGGAATGAGAGCTTCTTTATCCTAATATTCATACATCAGTTTGTGTAGCATAGAACTCTAAGGTTGACTGAACCTGGATCATTATCCATCCTGTTGGCCACAGCTGGCAAAGATTCAAGACACCTATTATCATTGACTATATCTCTCCTTGGCTTCTTCCTCACATCTTCTTAACCTAAGTTTTTCTATAGCCATGGCTGGGCTAACTAGTTTCTTGTATTTATAACCAGTGACTAATTTGCCCCAGCTGCTTTTCCTCCTACTTCAGGGTTTCTGTGATGCCTAGGCATGAGATACTTTCCGAATATTTCCTGCTGCATAACTAGGGGTGCAAGGGTTAACATCCCTTTGGGCAACTCTTGACCAACAGGATTTGGGAGCTAGTGAGTCAATGGTTTTCTTCTCTGTCCCTCAGGCAAAGATTCTAAGAATCATTTTCTGTAGATCTTCAGAGGGATCAAGCAGCAGCTGTCCTCCTTGTTGGCTAACTCAAAAGTACACCCTACAATTGCCTTTCCCTCTTTCTTTCCACCCCTAGCCCTCCCTCAGTCCTCTTCCCTGAGATCACTTCCTTCATTTTGGTTCTGCTTTCTGGGGAGAATTCAGGTTAAGATAGGGATTTTCTCAAAGGAATATATCCTTCTTAGACAAAAGACATATGAGTATTAGACTCCATGGGTCATTGACTTCAGGCACATCACCAACAGCCAATAGACAACTTGAATGTGGCATTTCAAAATGCCACATAACTGTTTATTTTCATAGGGACTTATTTCCCACTAAATCTAATTAAATATAAGGCTGATTATTAGGTAGAAGACAAATTAGGAAAGCAAATATGAAAAATATTTCCATATACACTATAAAGTAACAGAAATGATAGGAGCCCTCCAGCTACTGGGGAATCAATGTGTAATAATCCTAGGAAAAATCATGTTAGAATGATAGCAAATATGAGTATTAATTTATACAACCTAATTAAATGCTGAGCCATTTTTTAAAATGATCTTCTGGATTACATCTAGAGTCAAGGAATAAGATAAAATATTTTGTGTTTGGATGCTTAAACTTGACCCATTTACACAGTCTTACTTTTCCAAGGAACATTTTAAATTCCATTTTTTTTTAATTGTCCTATTTCTAAGAGCTTTTGAAATAACTGTTCTTCTTTCATTACCTGAACAATTTCAATTTTGGTAGTTACTTAAAAAATATGTGTTCATTTTATACATGTATCAAATTATTTAGTCTTCACACTTAACCAAAAATAGTAACATTAATATGGCAAATACATATCTTTAAAAAGGTATGTGATGATTCTGAACTGCTATACAATCATCATCTGTATGCATCATACTGTCTTCTGATTTTTCATACTTCCATTGTTTCTCCATTAGATTGTAATCATCTTGAGGACAGTCTCTCTTCTTTGCATGTCCTTAAGTTCCTAACAGTGAGTGCTACTCATAGAAGATGAGAAACAAATGTTTTACTTTCTCATTTTTGTTGATTCTAACAAAATAACTGTTCTTCATGAAAGAAATAAATCATCCTCATTATAAATAATACAAATAAGTTAAAAAAAAAAACAAAATAAAAACCAATCCTACTATCTAGGCATAATCAGTGGTAAAAATTAAGGGTGTGTTCTTCTAGTCTTTTTTTTTTCCTATTTTGCATACATATACACACACCACATACACAGAGATGTGCACTCTTACCTATGGTGCATATATAGTAAAATGAGACCATATTCAGCATAATACTTCAGTGCCTTAATACTTAGGTGTTTCCAGTACTTTATTGGATTTTATACTTAGAATTAACAAGCTTCACTGTAATTAGAGCAATTAGGGAAAAATATATAAAGAAGAGTTATTTACCACCTTCTCCTAATCCACATCTCTGAAGTAAGCATTACTAACAATATGGCATCTAACCTTTTATACCTCCCACTGTATATTCCTACAAACAGAAACAGACAGGTACACATACAGATGCATAAGGTTTTAACTCATTAACTGCATATTCACACACTCTTTGGATCATAATATAGGAAACTGAGTTTAGAAATGTCAACATTTCGCCTCTAGTAGTTTGACTGATAAGACTGGATGAGCTAAAATTACATAAACATTGGTAAAAAACAACATTTACTTATACTCCTCATTGGACTACTTTTATCTATACTTAGATTCTCAATCTATGTGGTCAGTCTGTTTTAGGAAACGTCTCTGGTAAACACAGTTTCTTTGTTTCTGTAACGTAGACAAAGAATAAGGAAATGACTCCTTTTGCAGTTTTCTTTGGGTTTTCTACAGATGAATATCTGTTAAATTCAATGATCACTCAACATTGAGTAAAATTATTTCCTCTCAAGTGCCAAAGAAATATTTGTTGTTATCTTATTTAGTATGTAGGAAATTGGACTCACATTCTTTGCAATTTTTTAAAAAGGACCCATAGGAAAATAACTTGAAAGTTAACTCAATAGTCATTTAAAGAATGAGACACCTGTAAAATTATTAAAAACACTTAAAATCACCGAATCCCTTTTCAAAGTTACTTTAGCTAATTAAATGGTTGTTTTCATCACTTCCTAAAATTTATTTTACCCTAGATAAGAGGCAAATATATCAGTTTCTGAGTAGTATTAAATACTAACCTCATAATATATCATCAACAAAGTCCTGCTGAATTAATGAATTGTGTGCATGTTTGAAAGTGGGATTGTACTTGTCTAATTGTGGCATCAGTTGTCATGGCGACTATCAACCAATCAGTGAATAAACGCCCTGACTTGGCAGTGTTTGGGTGAAGAAAGCTTTGTGCAGTTGTCAGCCTGAGATTTATGATGGTAAAACTATATTTGGCGGACAAATCAATGTGTTCTCTACTCTTTGTGTTTCTGCCCTCATTTTAAGTCAACCCCTTGATATTCAACCAGAATATTAAGAGACCCTGGGTCTATGGAGCAGTTTTGTTATTAATAGATCACTTTTGATAAACTGTGTATGGGATGACTAGCTATTTGTATACATAGCCAAGGAAGGCAACCCCTGGTATTTCTTTGTATTTGTAATTGCAAATGTCAGATCTTGAAAGCAAGTGGGTATTAGAGGATATCTTTTTATGTCTACTATTAAAACATGTCGAGTGATCTATAAATTACCCCACATAGATAAACAGTGGATTAAAATTAGGCACACTCATTCTGTCATCACTGTAATATTAATCATTGGAGTTTGGGTCTTTAATGTTAATATATACCTTTTAGCAGTATATGTCACTACATATTAAATTACATGATAGCTGACAGATTTTTACATCAAAACATTTTTTCTCTCTTTATGTCATAACATGATAAGAAATACAGAGTAATTTTTGCTTATATAAGGTATTGTTTAATCTTTGCACATGCTGTTTTTATTGTTTATATTTGTAATAAACTAAGATTTTTTTTTATCAGTACCTGTTCTTGGGCACATACATACCAAAATAGGCTATCAGCATTTTTGTTTAATACACAAAGAGCCATACAAAGAAATGCTCATAAAATCAATGCTATTTTACCAATTTTTCATAAAACAAAATTGGAACAAAATACCAGCTCTTCTAAGTTATTTATTTTCTTCAACTTAGAATGGGTTTTGTTACAAAAAACATTTTTGAGATGAGGAAACACATGACTTTAATTAGTCCAAATTAGATAGCCTTGCTATATGTCTTATGGTAAAGAGTGATTCAATTATTTTCACTCCTTATTAATTCTGAATATTCAGGGAAATATAGATAACTTGCCTGTCGTTAGTTGACATAAAATATATCCACTGAGGAATGAACGGGGCTCGCATGTTAGTTTATGCCAAAAACAAAACCCCTTCTACAAGTCCACTGTCATCCTAATTTTTCTATCTTTTACTGCACAAGTCCATTGTAGAAGTGAATCTTGACTGGAAGGAGCACATAGCAAGGTAATGCCTTTGAAGAGTAGGCAAATAAATGAGCCAAACATTCTTTTGCTACCACCTGTTAGACTAAATTAGGAGTAGATCGTTCTCCCTTAGACTGTGATGCTATTATAATTTTTTAGTTATGATGATTATGTGTTTGTCTCCTTTAATAGACTGTGAGATCCACAAGGACAGGAACGGTATCATATTCATCACTCTATGTTTAGCATTTTGAAACTGCTCAGCCCTCAAAAAAATTTGACTATAGATTAAGTTGCTTTTCCAGAATTTATTTGTGGAAGTTGAGAATATGTGGCTTTGTTCATTTTTTTTTCTCTCAAAGTGTCTTTACTTCAAACATATTCAATTAATCATATAAAAATTTTTTTGATTGGTATCAAAAAAGAATTCACAAAAATGAGAAAAAAAGTCTCAAGAGCTAGCTAGAAAGATTCAAAATAATGTCACATATTAATCATTATTAATTTGTACATATTTTCAATTATATTTTGAAAATAATATAAGAATACCCAGAGAGACTTAACAATGGATAAACAATAACTTATATTTTGAATCAATTTCCAGTTCCTAAGCATTTATAAGGTTATAAGTAAACATGTATTTACTCATAACTTTATTCTAGTTGTACAGACAGGGAATCGAACAGAAAATTAAAAGAACCTGCTTAAAAATAAATCATTTGGCTTCCAAATCTAGTCATCTTTCTACTGTCAAAATAATTTTAAAGTTCTCTATCTCATGTATCTGTATTTCTTTACAAATAATATGTTGGATTAAAAACAAATAAGCCTGGAAGATTTAATAGCATACTATAGGTTTTTTAAATTTTAAAATCCCAAGTCACAAGATCTCTTTTCATAATAGATTTACAATAACCAACACTGCTGTCCATCTTGGAAAAAATAATTTCTACAGACTGTAGTAGGCTTTTAAGTAACATGTGCTATCATCAAGAACATGTACCTGGCAACAATGTCTCTCTTGGAGCATAAAATCCTTGGCCTAAAGGCTCTGAGAGTTTATCAGTGCTGTGGGATGTATTTATTGCTGTGTACACACACCTCTACAATGAATGAACAGCTTTGCAACTAGTTTCATCTACCTGATGACCTAGATGAAGAACAAGAAAGTACCAATAAAACACTTCAATCTACCACAGTCACTGTTTACATTTGTTTATTTGTCTTGATAGCTCACGTTATTTTCCTTGGTTTCTGTTCTATTTTAAATGCATGGTTTACTTTTTGACTTATTCATTCTCTGCCATTGTCAACCTTGACATAGAATTTACTATCCCTTCTGAAAGCTAATACTTGAACATTTAACAGGGTCTATACTCACTATTCCAGCTGGTATTCTTAACAAGCAAAACATTTTATCCCTGAAAGTATTGTTGATGCCTTTTAAGTTAGTCTCCATACTGGATTCTCATATGTGGGGACTATAGGAGTTTTTCTATATATAGAAAATGGACGTATGTAGTAGTAAAAGTCACTTGTTCTATTAGTCATTATGTTTCAGGGTGTTTCTTCACTCTGCAAAAACTTGGAAAATGAAATCCGGTATGTACAGTATAAACTTACATGTCATCAGTAATTTATGGGACTATAGAGAATAATAAAAGTTTTTATTTAGGCCTACTTTAGGCATACTCAGTAACTTAAGCACACATGAAGACACTTGATAAATTCCTCTGCTTTATTTCAAAATATGCATTGGCTATCAAACAACATTGATAGCATATTTCTATTTTGCTATATAATTGAAATTAGCATCCCTAGAATCTCTAATAAAAAGTATTGTCATTGTTACATACACACAGAAAAAGCCAGCTATTAGTATGTAGTTATTATAATGGTTTATGATTTGAGTTCAAAATATAGTTCCTGTGCATAGGAGTTTGAATTTAAGAGACTACTCAGTAATCAGCGATATATGTCATTTATGGAGTTAAACTTTTTCTGCATAAATTCAAAACCTGTTCCCATTTTCTGGGTCATCCTGATAATTCTGTTTTCCTGCTATTCTTCCATTATTTATCCCCTTTCAATGTCTCAGAACTATTTTAAGGGTAGATTTTTAAAAGGAAGGAGTGAAAAGGGAAATATGACTCACTCTTCAGTGATGTGATTAAGAAAAGAGGAAAAGAAATCTTTCTGAACTGATTGACAAATTCCAACAATTGTAGTCAAACTGGGAACAATTTACAGGTTTGGGATTTTTCTTTTTGCTTTATTTTAGTTTAAAATGTTACTTGTTTTATTTAAAGTCTTGGTTAGGTTTTTTCCAATATGAAAGTATAAACTCTGTGGCGTCTTGGTAAAAAGGTCAAAAGTTGTGAATTGAGGCACACTAATAAGTTATCTTGATAAGAATTAAGCAGTTTTTTGCCTGACTTACACTGTGGTGATAAGTGAATTGCAAATATTTTCACTCTAGGTTTTACTAGGACTTTGGAATTCCATAGATAATTTTTTTTTCTCTCATTGATCCTCTGTTCTCTAAAATTCAAATGACCAAAATGTTTTATCTTTATTTAATGAGGTTGCTACTCTGGCATATTATCTTCTTTAGTAAAATTGAAAATTAAGTCTAGCAATATATAATGTGCTGTTTGTTGGCTGTGGATATACCTTTTGAAAATAGGGCAGTCTCCATACCAACTGTAAATGAAGTTCACCACATATCATTTGTCTGCTTGTTTTTTTTTCTTTATATTTACAGATTTATGTGTCATTTCAGGGGCTACTGGACCATGCAAAGTATAGCATTTCAACTATTTGAAATCATCTGTTTGAGATGATATTACTGGTAGCTTTTTTCTTTTGTTAGTGTTTAGTCAAAATAATATTTTTAATAATTTGATAAAATTGTCAAAAAAATCTTGCTTCTCTGAGTATTAGCCTTAAGGAAATTAAGGCCTGATTATTATGAGGAGATTTCTTTTATGTAATTTGAAATGCAAAACAATGGCTAAGATAATCTCCATCGTTTAGGAGGAAGATTATTTGATAGAAGAAAACAAGGATGGATTAAAATTATGAATTATGAGTCTTAGCATTTAATATTACAGTGATCAGCTATTCAGTTTCAGTCGAAATTATGTGTTGTGTATGGTTTTGTTTTGTTTTGTTTTGTTTTTGGTATTGATGTTGCCAGGGTTTTCTTAACCAAATTTAATTCAGGATGTATATCTGAAACAACGTCCTTCTCTGTTGGAACTATTTTCCTTGCATTTACAGTTTTTAGCCTACTTTTAACCTAATTGTCTACTTTTTACACTAACTCTTATAAACAATGCTCTATTATTAAATGAAAACTTACTGGAATCCCGATGGCAGGACCCCTCCCCTCAGAACTCTGATTTTAATAGAATTGAGATTAGACCCAAGAAATTCCATTTCTAACAAGTTCTGGATTGATGGTAATTGTCTAGTCCAGATTTTGACTTTGAAAACTACTGAATTCAACAGTTTATGTTAGAATATTGGAATGACGGAAAATGTATCCTGAGCATCCATATCAAGGAACTAGAAAAGGAATAGCAACTTAAAGGAAAGTCAGAAAAAGAAGAATAAAGCTAATAGCAGAAATTAACTTAAGTAGAAAAAAATAAAATAAAATGCAGAGGGTCAACAGGACCCAAAGTTCCTTCCTTAAAAACAAAGTTCATACAGCCTCAACAAATCTAAACCACAAAAAAAAAAAAAGAGAAGACACAAATAATCAATATCAGAAATGAACAAAGGAGCATCACTATATAGATCCCAAAGATAATAACATATTACGAAAAATTGCATGCTAATTAATTTGAAACTTCGGATAAAATTTTTAAATTCTCAGAAAAACATAACTATTTTATTCTGACACAAGAAGAAATTGAAATCCTTATATTTTAGAGATTGAATCCATAAATCAAAAAATCCAACAAAGAAAACTCCAAGCTAATATGAAGCCACTAGGTTTACTTAAGAAGAAATACAGTTTTAAACAAATACCCCTAGAGAATCAATCTGTTCTTATTTCACTTTTTTTCTTAAAAGAATTTTGCTGAGTTTACAATTCTAGAAGTAAATATACTTTACCTTCCTGCTTCTACTGCTGTTGCTGAAACCTTTGCTGTCAGTCTGATTTGCATTAATTTGATCTGTCCTTTCTCTGGAGCTCCTCTTAAGACCTTTTCTTTACACCTTGGTGTTCAGTAGTTTCATGATTGTCTTGGTGTTTTTTTTTGTTTTGTTTTCCCTCTACATTTTATATATTGTGCTTTTCATATTTGTGATTTCATGTGTTTCATATGTTGTAGAAAAGTCTCAGAGATTTCTCTTCTTTACCATCATCTGTGGTCTGTTTCTTTGGGACTCCCACTGAGAATGTAGTATGCCTTGTAACTCTGTTCTCCATATACCTTAATTTCGCATGGTTTGCACCTCTGTCTCACTTTACTACATTTGAGTAGGTCCTTTGGATCTATCCTTTACTTTCCTAGTGCTCACTTCAGCAGTGTCTAATCTGTCATCTATTCGCTGAATTTAATTTTTCAAAGTTTAGGTCGTCATGCTTGGTAATTTGTTATTGTTTCTCCCTTTTTATTCCACTTCTAATATATTGTAACTTTTACCAGTAATTTATATTCTGTCTGAAAATCCCATGACTTTGGCACTTCACATGGAATCTGAACCTTCATTGTTTGTGCCAACTCTCACTCATATTGGCATATTTCACTTTGTGTTTGATGGTTTCCTTTCTTTGGAAAGCTAAAACATTGTTGAATTTAACTTATAGAGGTACCAATGGCATACATTTGGGATTTGTTATTCTAAGAGAAATTTACTTTTATAGCATGGAACCACTTTACCACTTTTCAAGTTTATAGCTTAATGCAGAAATCAGAATGTTAACCCCAACAACATGTAGCAGCCCACTGCTAAGCTTCCTGGGGCCAGCACCAGGATTGACATTTAGTTCTAGGACTTCTCTGGCCCTACTGAAATCAAATGTTTTAGTTTCTCTCTCTCTCTTTCCTGATAGTCTAGGAATGGATTAAAAATACGCTAGGTATACATTGTGTAGGACTTAGTTTATACTATAACATATGAGCCTTTCTAGGTATCTGGTCTACCATATTACCAGAAGTGAAGTCACAAAAGTAACTGTTTCCATCAGAGGATATTTGGAAAATCCATCAAATTTAAAAAAAAAGCTCCCATCATGTGCTATCCAGATGGCCCTACTTAATAATTTATGAGTATCTTTCAAACATACTTATGAAATATAAATCTATATATTTTTTATATTTTGATAGCATTTTTATACTATTTGGATCAAGGATACTAGATATATGATCTGAATGTTTCCATACCTTCTTCACTCACCCATGACGGACAGTCAGTCAACTACTGCTTTCCAACCCCTAGAAGTAGTAGCTTCATGTCATGTCATCAAAAAATTATGAGCAACAAGTATGTGCCTATTGGAGTTAGTTAGCTAAGTTGTTGATCTCCCATCCCTTTTTTAAAGTTAATAAATAATGTTCACTTATTTTTCAGATCTTCAGAGATTAAAATCAGTAGAGGAAGCAATTTTATGAAACTCAAATAAAAAGAATTATATTATTTTTAACTAATGAAATATCCAGAGAATGTAGTACAGAGAACATAGAACATATTTAGGAAATAAAACTGTCACCCCCAAAATAGTAAGTGTCAACACAAATATGGCATGGGAGGAAAACGTTCCAGGTATCAGAGTGAATTAACATATATATATTATAAATGAGATGTGTTATGCCGCAAATAATCTTCACCCTTAATGAATAATACATCTTTAGTGAATATTTCAAATATATCAAAACTATACTGGCAGTTGGAGGTGCAGAAGAAAGAAACACCCAGTTCTCAAAGGTCTATATTTTGTTTAGAAAGATTTTAGTTCAAAGGATCAACAAACTATAACACCAATCTAGCCTGCATTCCGATACATAGATAAAGTTTGACTGGAACATGGTCACACCTATCTATTTACATATTGTCTATCACTGCTTTTGTGCTAAACCAACAGAGTTGAGTAGTTGTAACATGGAAGGTATGGCTGAAAATACTTTCTGGGCCTTTACAGAAAACATTTACTATTCCCTGTGAGTTAGGGGCTAATTACACAAAAAATCATGGTTCAAAGTTAGGAAGAACCTAGGTTTTCCTTATTTCCTGCAGTTTCTCTGCTGAAAATTTACCTACTTTGTTGCTTCCTCCACCTTCCCCTCATCCAACTCACTCTGACCCCAAAGTAGCCCCACCATAAGGCTTGACTCTACTGCACACTGCCAAGACCTGCTTGAGAACAGATAACTCCCAGACACCTGTTAAACTGTGGTTAATCTGATCCTATATGATTCAATTCTATCTGTTTTCTTGTATCCAAATTTAGGCCATCTATTTCTATCTCCACACATCCCTCCCCAATTGCTTCCATTAACAGAAACTATAAAAAAGATAAATGACATAGAAGTGCCAAACTTACATTTCCAAAATTAAGATTTCTACATTTGAGAAAATGAATCTAAGAGAGAGGGTGTTATTTGAGCTACACCTTCAGGGACAAGAGGAATTCTGATAAGTAGGAAAATTTCCTAATTTGGAAACTTTTTTAGGAAAATTATTAGAGTCGAGAAGAATGGCAGAAGGAAAGGGATAAAGAAGGGAAGGTATATAGGGTAGTGAGAGGCAAAGCAAACACAAAACAAAAATCCAGTGGTCTTGGAGTAGGTAAAAAACCAGTTTAGAATGTGGAAGACCTTAAAAGGAAAAGTAACTGGATTCCACTTAATGGGGATTGGTGGTGGGAGGACTTTGACAGTGAAGACTTGAATACATACAAAGTTATTTTCTTTAGCAAATTGAAATTGGCAGTGGTATATAGAATTTGCAATGTTTATCATTTTAATAATAGTGGCTATGTATTATATATATTATATGTATGTACATATATATAATATATATAATATCATTTGTAATATTATATGTGTATACCACATATTTTATTACCTGATTCATTCTTTTGAATGAATGAGGAAACTGAGATTCATTCAGAGAGGTTTAGCACATTGCATGAGATCACACAGCAGAAAATGGAGACTCCTGTATTTAAATCCCAGTCACTCTTCAATTCTAGGACCCTGGCCTTACCCACTATCCTGTACAGCCTATAGCCAGTTGTCAAAGATACATGTATTGATTATGACCATTTGCATTCAATAGCTAATGTGGAAGAACCAGAAACATTACACCAAAAATAAGAAAAAATAGAGAATGAATGAAAGAAAAATGTTTGGCAATGAGAACTTACAAATACGGCTCAAACATCCCTAACTTCAATAAAAGGGAAATGAACTATGAAATTATTGAGAGAGGCAGTACATGAAAATGAAGGCATTGATACTTCATTCAAATCTCTTAATATATAAAGTTAAATATTCACTCCATTTTAAGTGAATGATTCTGTCAAAAGAATTAATTTTCTGAGCAATGAGGATATTCATTTAGCATGATTCCACCATCTGCAATTTATGAACCAAATTATACTCTAGCAGAAAAAAAGGAAGTTCATACAATGCATTTAAACTACATCAAGACCAAATCAAAAATGTTTTCCTAAAATTGAAGAAATCACCAAGTAAAAGTTAATCGCCTGCACCCTTAGTAGACAGTGACCATTACAGCATAATATATAACCAATGCTTTACCCAGATGGTTTTAAAAACTTTAGCACTTTATTCATGATATGTGACAGCAGAGATCAATTCTTCACTGAAAAGAGGAACTCTCACAGCAACAGAGCCTTCAACAGTGCTGGTGTCCCAAGAAATCTCTTTCAAACACACTTCCATTTCCTAAAGCACTTACAGCAGTCCGAGACAAAAATGCCCACAGAGCCTGTCAGGGAACTGGAAGTCATAAGTGAATACAGGTAACAGAAAAGCAGGCTGGGTGGACACTTTGCAAAGTAGAAGAACTTTCTCTGTGTGTGAGAAACAACAGCACCTCAGATCCAACTAATTGTTTCCAAAAGGATGCAGCGCCTCATTATTGTAAGCTGTTACAATTTAAATAAATAAATAAATAAATAAACAAAGGCTAGAACCCCAGATGCTTGAGTAAAATTTTCTATATTTAAAAGAATGAGGTAATTAAATCACAATTTTTAAGATGTGGAGCAGACTAAGACCACATTTATAGACTAGGTAGACTAGCAGACTCTACTTTACCCACTTTGCATTGGAACATCTTTTATTTACCAAAGATTGAAACAAAACATGAATATATACAAAGGAAAAGAACCATTAAGAGAAAATCATGGTACTTTTATATCATAGAGATGACTACCTAATTACCAGATTTGTTTTTCTTTCACTTTTTCTTTTTTTACTCATTTATTCATTCTTCCATTTAACAAATATTTGCTCATTGTCTCGTAGGTGTAAAGCTCAGCAGCTGGTGAGAGAGAAAAAAAGCATGCAATCAAATACTTACAGCTGCTTAGCATGTACTAGTTAAAGTATATCCCAAACTTCTGTGAGAACACAGAATAGAAAGTGTTAATGGTCCCCAGGGGTCAGGAAGCTTCTTTGAATTTAGTGGGTAGCTGCTGGTTTTGCTTGCTCACCATCCATTCCCCCTTTTTTCTTATGACACTGCCTCTTTAGGTTAAGAAATATTTTAATTTGGCTAGGCTAATAAAAATGACATCAAAATTTTATAACATGCCCAGGCTACATGTTCTCCACCAACAGGGAAGGTTTGATTGGCCCAAAACGCACTCAGAAACGGGGTTCTACCTTCCTTAGCTATACCATGGGGAACACATGGCAGGTACAGCTAGAGGGTCTTGCACTTGCTCTTCTTACCTTGGACATGTTTGTTTAGACATGTCACTTCCTCTCATGCCTCATTGGCTAAAATTAACCACATGGTCTCATCTAACTTCAAGAAGATTGGAAATGTGATAGAACGTATGAGATCATATCATCCCATGCTACTGCATGCGTGCAGTCTTGTTGGGACTGTCATCCAGAAGTCCTATCAGCCCCTGCTTGAGAATGGGCATGCAACCCAAGTCGGGTAATCAGATAATTTCTTCCTTTGAGTCTTGAATCTTGAACTGAATCTCATGGAGTTCACAAACAGAACCAAGTCATTCTAAGAACCTCATCTCAAAGAAGCAATCCATTAGTTTCCTCACTCTAGATCTTAAATTTTCCCTTTCTGTGGCTTGAAAGTTCATTTTGTTTTATCATTCTCTGAGCCATTCTGTTTCCTTCCAAAATATTTTATTTTATTTTATTTTCCAAACTATATATTTTTGCCCCCAATCTTTTTTTTTTTTTTTGGCCAAGGAAAAATTATAATTATGATACACATATTATGATATGTAACAATTATGATACACTGGAAGAATGATTAAGAATTTGATATAAGAGTTGGGGTGGGGAATGCCAGAGGCAACACATGCAGAAGGTAAAGATACATGGCAAAGCCATATACAAGTAGTTCTGCCTGGATGGAACAATGGATGTGTGGCTAATCCTTGCAAAGGTTGAGAAAGAACTGTAGACAGAAAAATAACAATAAGGACCTTCTACGACATGTGGATGCATTTTATATTTCATCCTGGGCACCAAGACACATGCTGAAGCCAGAGAAGTATGTCTGCAGACATTGGGGATCTCTTGAAGGCTTTTAAATAACTGATTTCTCTATGTCTTTTAAAACAGCTTTATCAAGGTTTATTTCAAGTACCATAAAATACACCCATTTAACGTATACAGTTTAGGGGCCCCTGAGGGGCTCAGGTGGTTAAGCATCCTACTCTTGGTTTCAGCTCAAGTTATGGTCTCAGGGTCATGGCATCGTGCCCCGAGCCCTGTGCCAGGCTCCGTACTCAGTACAGAGTCCCCCTGATACTCTCCCTGCCTTCCTCTCCCTCCCTGTCTGCTCCCCCTGCTCACGTGCTCTCTCTCTCTCTTTTCTGTCTAAATAAATAATTTTTAAAATATACAGTTTAATAATTTTTCTATATTCACAGAGTCATGTAATCATCACCAAAATCTATATTTAGACATTTCATCACCCCAAAAGGAACACTATACTTACTTAGAGTCATTGCTTATTCCCTGAGCTCCTGACAACCAGTAATCTCTATTCTATCTATACAGATTTGTCTCTTCTGGACATTTCTGGACATTTCATATAAATGGAATAGTGCAACATGTAGTCTTCTTTGACTGGCATTTTACTCATCGCACCCATATAACATGACTTGTGCATCATTTTTTGTTGTTGTTGTTGCTGAACGACATTCACTTTTATGGGTATACTATATTTTATTTATCCACTGGATAATCAGTGGATCAGCCACTGGAAAGTTAGGATGTTTCCATGTTTGGGCTCTTAGGAAAAATGTTGCCATGAACTTTCATGTTCAAGGCTTTGTGTGAACATGTTTTCATTTCTCTACTATATACCCAGGAGTGGAATTGCTAGGTCATATGTATATTTAGTAATTTAAAGAAGTACCAAACTAGTTTCCAAAGCAGCTGAACCATTTTACATTCCTATCAACAAAGTACGAGAGTTCCAGTTTCTTCCCTTCCTTGCCAAAACTTATTACTCCCTAGTTCTCCAAACTTCCAACTCCTAGTGGTGTGCTTGTGATAAATTACTGTTTCTGTACATTGCTTGCGTCCAAAGAATCTCAACTCATACAGCCCAAGAATTAGAAACTGATTCCAGAGAGTTGATAAAGAAAAGAGGCACCTGGGACTTCTCACAGGTCTATGGAGTGAAGGATTGAAATAATTGGGTGGCCACCCTGTAATACATAGTGTGCAGGAGCAAGAGGGTTGAGAAGATAATGAGTTCTGTTTTGGATACACCAGTCATCCCAACAATCCATTATGTATACGACCTGGTCTTCATTTCAGATATTGGAGAATCATAAATACATGGCTGGTAACTGAACCCACGTAGATGAGGGGAGAAGGCTGATAAGAGAATAAGACCAAAGAATGAATCCTCTGTGGACAGATGAACACAGACAAACAGTCCACACATAGAAATTATAAATGAGCAGGTTTAAAATCTAGAAGGAGAAACCAGGATCGAGGAAGGGTTACAGAGGCCGTATAGAGAATGGATTAAAGATGTTCCGTGGAAGTAGAAGCAAAAGGAATTCAGACCAGAGTGGAAGCATTTACCTAGAAAGGGTTTGTGTTTGTTTGTTTGTTTGTTTGTTTAATGGTTCTGGAGTGAAGCAATGAAGAATCACCCTTATATTGACAGAAAGTTTTTCTCAGTCCTTTGGTGAATGGTGAAACCGGGAAGATAGCTGAGTGAAGACGGTTTTGTAAATTAGGAAAGAGATTGGCTGAAGGGGCTCTAATGTTTTCTGTTTTGTTTTCATTGCCTACCTAATGGCTTCTGTTTATTCTGTTAGAGCATAAGCAAGGCTAGCTGCTAGATCCACTTTGAGGCAAGAATTCATGACCTATAAGCCCAATACCATTCTTCTATAACATCCTCCTTTTTTCTTTTCGGTGTCATTTCCAGGTCCTCATTGGAATTCTCTCCCTGAGTTTTCCTGCCAACCTGTTTCTATAAAGTCCACACTGTATACAGTTGCAAACTAATCCCTTTAAAATACAATGTCGGGGCACCTTGGTGGTGTAGTCTGTTAAGCAGCTGAGTCTTGGTTTTGGCTCTCGTGATTTCAGGGTCATGAGATCGAGCCCCACGTCAGGCTCCACACACAGCGCAGAGTCTGCTTAAGACTCTCTTTGCCCTTTCCCCTGTTCTGCACTTGTGCATGCCAAATCACATGTGTGTGCCCTCCCTTTCTCTCCCTCAAATAAATACATCTTTAAAAATAAAAAATAAAATACAACGTGAGTTATATGACCGTCACCAATGCACATGCATGCACACACATATACACACACAGACGTAAGAAACCAATCTCTTATTCCCCCCCTGAATTATTAGATCTACCACCTTGTGTTCCCCCAAGTATCTATCTTGCTTTCTTAGAGATATCCTATGCCCCCACTAAAATGAAGAATCCGTCACTGCCCAAACTCTTCCTGTATCTTCTTACTTGCATATCTCTGCTTCTTCTGCTTCTTTCACCTGAGATCCCTCTTATCCATCTTGACCTTCTTATTTCTGTCTGTTTCTCTGTCTCAGTGTCAATGATGGGATGGGAGGCAGGCCATTTGCCTTAGATTTCATACCTACAAAAGACCTCAAATTTACTTTCAAATAGAGTCATACAGTGAGAGAGAGATATTCTATATCTTGGTGTTAAGGACATTAATTTCTTATTAATTCTTGCTAACTAATATTAATGGACATTGAAAATACACCTCAATTTTTTTTAGCTACCCCATTTGTCATTTCTTTGTTAATCTACTAGGTGCCTCAGAGAAATGAAAGTTGTTTGGGCCTCACCAAAATTCTGAGAGTACCTGTTCAAGCTTAACAATAATAATAAATATAATAATTATAAAATGTTAATAGCTAACATTATATAGTGCTTATTATGTGCAGGCACTATTCTGGGTACCCTATATTTTACTTAATTATTCAATAGCAGTCTCATGAAGTAGGTACTGTTAATGATCACAATATCACAGAGAGGGAGATTGAGGTTTACTAATTATAGGTAACTTGGTGAAGGTCACATAACTTGGGTGCCACCTATTTCATAAATTCATTTTTTAAAAACTTCTGCTCAAGAATAAGTGCTCTCTCTTATCTTTGAAACCCCCATGGAAGAAAATGTGCATATGTTTAATGAGATTCTCTTTATGTTGTATCATAAATTTTGTTGAAAATATGATTAATTTCCAAAGTAGTCTAATAGCTTCTTAAAACTAAGAATTGAGGCTATGTGGGTTCTTTGTATTCCTGATGCCATTAGCAAGCCTTGCCCACAGTAGGCCTTCAAAAATGTCTCCTGCATTATATTTTGGCATTACAGTTACTTGATCACGCTGGCTTTTAACAAACTCAACATTTATGCAGGAAAGAAAAATGCTGGTCGATGTTAGTGTAATTACCAGTCTAGTAAATCAATAAGAACTGAAAGCATTAGTGCCATAAAGAATATGAGGCCAGTAATGATAAGTAATGGAGAAAAAGCTTATGTTTGTTCTTACAGACATTTTCTCTAGCGCTCCACTCTTCCTTTCTACCCGCACTTAATTAGCATCTGGTATAGTCTTTTGTTCTTTCTCCTATAACATTAAACCTCTAAGCCCTTGCTGGGTGATGAAAATAATAGGTAAAAAATACCCTTGCCATCTGTGTTTTGGTTCTAAAGGTAAGAGAAATAAACCCGCAAATATGTGACTCCATTGCTAATCTCTTAGAGGTGATGAAATCAGTTCTGTCCTCATGTGGGCTATCATGTACATTACTCTTTATTCTTCCCTTACTTTTTGTAATTTTATTCTTTTTATGTCTTCTGAGAAGCCTCATTCTGTGTCCTTCCCTTTCTTTACTGTCTCTGCCTGGGCCTCTCGTTTACCTTCATCTTCCCTCCTTCTCCTCTGCCTGTCTTATTTGCTAAAAAAGTTGGAATTTCTGGTGAGAATCTAAAGAACTTAGTAAAGAAAATTTAAAAATAGGATTATCTGTACAAGTTACAAAAACTTTTTACACTTTGCCAACATAAAACAGGGCACTGAGATGTATTTTATTCTCTTTGGTAATTAGACCCTGATGTAGATTTTATAGACTACATCTTTTAGTCACATATTTCCAAGTTTAAATCTAAAAATTCAGAAGCATCTCACTGTGTAAGTTCCTGACAATCAGCCACAATAATTCTCATTTTTGATATGAGGTATTCCTTTATGTTCTGCTTGGCTTATTTCTGGCCATTGTTTATCTCTTTGCAGTTTAACAATGGATGTCCACAAATTCATTTGTTCCAGCACTTGTTTCTGTGTATATATTTTTTCCCATTTATAGGCTTCAAAATAGCCAAGATTTTGTTTATATTACTGTTTAAAGCTGTATAAAATACTAGCTACAGCTCCGTTGCACTCACTCATTTTGTAGATTAATTAAGCGTCTCTCTTGTATAGCCTTTGGGCACAGAGGCCATAAATAAGCAAAATCATAAAGTGATAGGAATAAAAGATTTCTCGCTTCCATTAGAGCTAAAGTATAATTTGACTAGATTTCCTCTGCCTTCTGCCACAACTTTTCATGAGGTACTAATGAATGATTTGGCTCTAACGCTGTGTATCAAACTCATTCCTTTCTAGAAGTTGAAAAGACTTGGAGAGGCAGTCAGATGTTCTCAAACTTCAGTGTGTGGGAAAGGTACTTTTCAATAATAATTCAGAAACCATGTAACACCACATGATCTACAAAGCAGTTTCATGTGCATTATCTCATATCTCATTTCCAAAAAGTATCAAGCGTGCTTCACCTTCTTATAAAAGTGTGGGGGGAGAAAACTGTCAGGAAGAAATCCAAATTAGGACATAAAGGAGCTTGGCACTGTTACCAAATCTGTACCTAGATCTTAACGAAGTAGGTTACTATCTTCATGTACATATTTAATGTATACTGACTTTTAAGCCAAGATATAGAGATAACTAGATGCCATCGGGTAAGGTTAGCTTTAGGCTGCATATAACAAAACCTAACAAAATCTAGAATAATTATTAAACAAGATAGATGTTTATTTTCCTCAGCAGCCTTAAACCAAACAAAATCTAGAATAATTATTAAACAAGATAGATGTTTATTTTCCTCAGCAGCCTTAAACCAGAACAATGGCTCCCCCAGAATCACTCTCTCTAAACCCAGCCTTCATACTCATTGCAAAACATGGATGCTTGATCACCAGTGATCATATCAGAGCTCCAAGCTGTAGAAGGAAGGACAAAATGAACAAGGCCTTTGCTATTTATAGCAACTTGCAGAATACCTCACATAGAATTTCTACTTCCTTCTCATTGACCAAATTTTAAATATGTGGCAACTTTGGTTGCAGGAGAGACATGGAAAGATGGTACTTTAGCTGGATGGAAATGAGCCTACTAAAATAGGTGTGGAGTAGGTAGCTGGCAGTCTCCATTACCGGGAGGGTGGAAGGAAAGAAGAAAGATATAGAAGCAGAAAGGAAGGGGACCAGCTCAAACTCCTGAGTACCCTGGGACTGATTTTTTCTACAAGCCCTCAAGACTTCTATAAATACAACTTGAAAAGTCAACTCAAAAAAAAGAAAGAAAGAAAGAAAGAAAGAAAGAAAGAAAGAAAGAAAGAAAGAAAGAAAATTCAACTCACTGGTCATTTATAAAGCCTCATGACAAGACTATAGTACAACTCAACATTGATAATTGCATTCTGGGAGCACAGTAGCAGCAGTAGCACGAACAACAGTGGTTGTAATAATACTGGTTCTTTTGGAATTCAATGTCTATTCCCAGAAAAGCATGTAAAAGCATTTAGAAGGATAGCAAAACTAAGCTTCTGTCTGAATAAACATAGATTTTATTCTTTGTACTTTTTAGACATTTCCAGTACTCATTTATAAAGCCTTATACTTCAAATAAACTGACGGACATTTATACTGTAAGCAACTAGGTCAAAGCAGCTTTCACAAGGCTAAAGGAGTTCATTTCCCTTGTTGAAGTTAAGTGGATCTACCACTGAGGAGTGATAAGTGCTCTTCACCTTCAGAGATTCCTCGTCTGTGCCTCTGTGTCCTACATTAGAACAGAGACAACAAAAATAAAAATATCAACCTTGTAGGGCTACAATGAGGATGACAATACATGAAGTATATAGATTTAATAAGTGTTCGTAAAGAATCTTCTCTTTGGGGCTCCTGGGTGGCTCAGTGGGTTAAACCTCTGCTTTTGGCTCAGGTCATGATCTCAGGGTCCTGAGATCGAGCCCCGCCTCGGGCTCTCTGCTCAGCGGAGAGCCTGCTTCCTCTTCTCTCTCTCTGCCTGCCTTTTGGCCTACTTGTGATCTCTCTCTGCCAAATAAATAAATAAAATCTTTAAAAAAAAAAAGATTAAAAAAAAGAATCTTCTTTTCTCAAAAAAAATATTTTTTCTCAGCTAAGTACTAAAAATTAATCAGAGATATTTTTCTTTACCTTATAGTTAGTTGACACACAGCAACCAGAGATTATTTTAAAACAGAATAATTTCAAGGGCAAAATAACCCTCAGTACTTCAGTAGGATACATAGGGTTTGTAAAGAAACATGTAGAAAAAAAACTAGATATGTGTAGTTAGGCAATAGTGCCTCCTCAGAGAAAACTACTGAGCAAAAATAAAAAAAAAAAAATGAGTATATTTGTTCTCTTTACCTTTACCTGGTAATAATGGATTTAAAAACACCAGAAAATTAATTATTATCTAAACTGAGAATGATTCCAAAATATTAAGTACTTTTATTTTCTGAATATAATTAAATGATGCCATCAAGTTTTCTTATTTGGAGACCTAATTTCTCTAAATAGCAGAAAACCCTAGAATTTGGCCTTTTTTTTTTTTTTGTTAGTTCATGTCTTTTATTATTAACTCATATATAATCACTTGTCTTCTGGTTTGTTGAAGCAATAGGTCAGACAACATTTGCCACAGTATGTCTGTCCAAGTGGCTAGCCATAAAAACTCCAGCACCACACTCATCTGAAGGGCACTCCCGACGAAGACGACTGATTTTGCCATTCTCATCCACCTTATAGTATTTCAGGACTGCCAGTTTAACCTTCTTTCTCTTATGCTTATTCTTCTTGGGAGTGGTATAAGACTTCTTCTTCCTTTTCTTAGCACCAGCACGAAGTCTCAACACAAGATGAAGAGTGGACTCCTTTTGAATGTTGTAGTCAGACAAAGTACGTCCATCTTCCAGTTGCTTGCCAGCAAAGATCAGTCTCTGCTGATCAGGAGGAATTCCTTCCTTGTCCTGAATCTTTGCCTTCACATTTTCTATTGTATCCGAGGGTTCAACCTCGAGAGTAATGGTCTTCCCTGTAAGGGTTTTTACGAAAATCTGCATCCTGGCGGCGGTTCCACCACAGATGGCGGATCGGAAAAGCTAGAATTTGGCCTTTAATAGTATATCTCCTTTGATCATTTCCAAAATATGAGGGAAAATACTTTTTTTTATTGAGATGTCATTGACGTATAACGTTGTGAAAGTTGCAGGTGTGCTGTGGTGTTGATTTGTCACTTTTATATATTGTGGTTTCTTTTGGGGGGAAGAGCAATTAAGACCTAGTCTCAGCAACTTTGAAGTCTGTGGCATAACCTTGTTGGCTGTAATCACTATGATCTCTCTAGGACTTATGTACCTACTAATTGGAAGTTTATACTCTTAAACAATTTCCCCTAATACCGAATTCCCCCACACCATTTCCCTCACCCCAGGCCCCTGGCAATAATCATTCCCATCTCTGTTTTTGTGAGTTCAGCTTCTTTTAAGATTCCACGTATTCGGTGTTATCATGTAGGATTTGTGTTTCGGTGCAAAAACTTTTAATGCTTGCTCTGTTTGTGCATACTTCTGAGCTCAGAGATCGTTCTTCAACGTTTTCTTATTCATCTGGCTAAAAGGGTGATAGACTGTCCATAACCATGCTTACATCATAGGTTTGGGAATTTACTTTGTCTAAAGAGGTTTCCAAACCTTTGGTATTAGGGTAAATAAGTTTCTTGAAACTGGTTTTAGGGATTGGTACTTCAAATTTTGTCACATGAGTTCAGATTCACAGAGGGGACTGGGACCTCCTGACCTTCATCAGTTGGTCAGGTTTCTCTGTTTCCTGACCGTCCTGTGCAGATCGCAACCTTGTCTTTTTTCTTTACCTCTTTTTTCCCTTCCATTCTAAACAGCGTGGATTACTGCCTCCTATGCACAGCATCCACAAGAAGAAAGCGTTTGGCTAGCTAGTTAATGCATTCTTATATCCATTCACTTAAAAATACAAGTACTGGTGTGCCTGGGTGGCTCAGTGGGTTAAAGCCTCTGCCTTCGGCTCAGGTCATAAACTCAGGGTCCTGGGATCAAGCCCTGCATCGGGCTGTCTGCTCAGTAGAGAGCCTGCTTCCTCCTCTCTCTGCCTACTTGTGATCTCTGTCTGTCAAATAAATAAAATATCTAAATAAATAAATGAAAAAATAAAAATACAAGTACTTATTAAAAACGTACTATGATATACTAGATACTCAGAAATTAAAGACCATCACTGAACTCACAGAGTGCATGATTTTGCAGTGAGCTGACACTTGGGAGTATTTTAAGGGCTTGATACAAACCGACACAGGCTCTGGTGCATACATTACCCACATTACTCAAAGGACGGGTTTCTGAGCTACCCGTGCCGCAAAAAGACTTGTAAGAAAGGACGAAATAGCTAAGCTCGTTTATTTTAAGGTTTCATCAGTCTCACTAGACTGTAAGATCCCTGAAGCCCAGAGAAATGTCTTGTTCATCATTGTTTTGTTTTGATTAATGTCTTTCTCTGCCAAGAATGTTAGAGTCCTGAGTCTGCTTATTGGTTTAAGGAGACTACTCAGACTTGCTCATGCTGCCACATTCCCTAACTGCCAATGGCTTCTTTAGTTTGTCCAAAGGGCAAATGGTAACTTTTAGTATGAGCCATGTGCAGCTAGGTATGAACGAGTTCATTAATGTCTTTCCTTGGAGTGCAGGTTGGCACGGCAAACTTCTGAAATAGCAAGAACTCGAGAAGATACTCAAAACTCTGGATGTTGTTTATCCTCATAAAGGAAAGAAAACACAGAAAGCGAAGGCTGGGGGTCCTGGAAGATAAACTTTGCTCACAGGATTCCTACTCTGTCCAAAATAAGGCTCTTCCCTCAGAAGAGCTCTACTTTCTGTCTCACAGTTGAGCACACACAACCTGCCAGCAGATGGAACCATCGGAAGCAAAGCTTTTCTTTTGAAGCATGGCGTCTTCAGCACTGACTTAACCTCCAGAAAGGGCCTGAAGTACTGAGATTCAGGAATAAATGATAGAATGATAAGTGTTTTAGTAATCAGCTTGTAAGGGATTAGCGATTACTCTCTAATCAGAAAGATATGATGTGGTTATGAAAACATCAAATAATTAACTCGATTTTTCTAATCAAAATCACCACTTAAATTAATAAAAAAGGATATTGGCATCCCTTCCTATTTTTTTAAATGAGATTATTTAGGAGTGATGATAAAATACTGATTAATTGTTTTGTTTTAAAACAATTAGATTAAAATATTGTTTGAAGGTATTTTTTCACCCAGTTGACACTTTAATGTATAAATATAATTATGGACTCTTTAAGAATGTTTAATTTTTGCCTTGATATATATGTTAGCAATTGTATGTTTGAAAGAAATCATAAAATGTAAAACTTTATGTTTAATCACCAGTGTCAAAAATTATTAGGTAATAACCACTGGAGAAGAGAATGTGTGAAAGATACAAAGGCCCATATTTAAGGCATAATTTTTCTAATAGTTTCTCTGATTTTAAGATGTCATGGCGTCATATGAAGGTTAACAGGTCAGATACCAAATGGACTTTTTAAAAAATGTTAAGTGATCAATTTGCACTCATAAAAGGGTTAAGATTACTGGAAGCGTAAGTCCTCTTTGACCATCATCTAGGTACATCACTGGCTAGCAAGACAATAAAATCTGCTCTCCTGAGTGTTCCACGAGCTAAACACAAGTAGATCGTAGTAGTTCCTTCAAGGCAGCCTGCCCCCAAATTGGGGGGCGAATATAATTCTACCAGATATTATAAAACTAGAAGTTTGAAACTAGAAAATACTGTCTGAAGAAATGTTTCATTAATCCTGATGCCCTGGTTTCTCTCTTTCTCTCTGCGTCCCTGGTCATAGTCCTTCTTTCCACTGCAACTCAGCATAATGCCAGGGTACCACTGCTGGGAGGCTGCACTAGGGAAAAAAAACAGGCTTTTGACAAAGCTGATTAGTTTTTTAAATTGCATTTTTTTTTTTTTTTTTTTTTTTTTTTTTTGCTGTTGAAAGCTTTGGCTAAGAATGTGTTTAAAAGCCATTATGTTTGTAAATAGGATCTACTTTATTCAGCCCATGCCTAAATGCCAACAAACCAAACTAGGAAGTAGGAATAAATAAGAACACGTGAATGCTTTTGGCTTTCCAACAGCAGAACTAGATTTTCTCAACAAAATATGACACCTAATTTTTTTTATGGCAAGACAGGTGTTAGTAACATTCTCAAGAGACATACTCTTTGCAAGAATGACCCAGAACAAATAAACATTTTTATTAAGTTAAACTTTTTTTTTTCCAAGTCGGTAAGCGCTCTTTAATTTTTTTAAGGAGTACATGTTTTCTAAGAGATTAGAATGAGCAATGTTGAGAAATCACAGTAAATGAGAACAATTTTACATATTGTGCACCCCTCCAATCCCTGCACCGAGTACCGCACATTCATCTTTGGTCATGTTATGATAAAGGTTATGCCTGGATACTGTCAAAATATCCAGATGCAAAGGGAAAAAGTCGCTCAGTCAGGCTGCTTTGTTGATCAGCTCCCAACCTCCTCAAGTTTGGAGGCATCCAAATGAATGACGTGATCACATCGCGTCTGGATGTTTGGCCTTGTGTAGCCACAAGAAAAGACAAAGTGCTAAGTTGTACAGCTGTTAAGGTAGCTCCTTTTTTTAGCTCCGTTTTTTTTCTTTCTTCTTCTTACACTTCACAGTAATCATCTGTTTTCACGGGAAAATTTGTATATCGAATTATGTAATAGCCCAGCGAATGAAAATCCTGTTTGGAGGAAGAGGGCTGAATACTGTGGAAGTGAGTGCAGGGTGAGGAAGGGGTGCAGGGAGAGGTTTATTCCAAATGTTCACCATTAGGTAATCTGATCCATATGACAGATCTGATGGGAAAAAAGGAAAGAATGAGTTTTTAGAAAACCATATAAATGAAAATAATTTATGCTAGAGGTGGTCCACAAGAAAATAAACTTGGTACTGTAGCAACAGTAAATTCTACTGATTTATTTAAGTAAACTACAATAAAATTAATCTATGATAGTCCATTGGGATTTATGAAGACTGTTGCATCTTTGAAAATGTTAATGACTCCATATTAAAGTTAATGTTTATTTTAAGAGACTCAACCAGGAACAGGTCTTTACTCCAAAAACGTATTTCTGTGTCACCTTTAGTAAGTCGGTATCATTTAATGTACAAGGAAGGCCCAGTTATTTTAGAACTTTGCCATATTCTCGAGTCTTGTCAATTCATTTTGTCTACTTTACTTTCTCCAACTGCAAGGAGGAAACATATCCTTCACTTTCTCCTGCCCAAAGTTTTTCTCTTCTTTACAATCTGACAGGCAGTTTGAAATATATTAAAATCTGAGAAATGTTTTGAGTTGCAGGAAATTGAAATCATGAGACTTTTACTATAAAATATCACATGCAAAAAAATTATAATTCTTCAGGCTGAAATTATCTGATTAAAATCAGATAATTTCTATTTTAATATCTTATTCACAGTGAAGCAGAGTATACAATCAACAAACTTCTCTATTCTAATTAATGTGAATTCATGAAGGAGTCTTATGACTTGCAGCATACCCATTTAAAGGGCATTGTATAGGAAAATGCTTAAAAATGCAGAAAGCATTAAGCATGTTTAACTTCTCAACAGTGAAAAAAATGTTAAATACGTGAAAATAAAATTCTACTGACAGAAAAAGCTTTTTATGTAAAAGATATCTTGTCCTTAGGAAAATATATTAATTATTTGCTTTTGGACGTATTCTTTTTAGCATAAGGATAAGAACCCCATTTATTTAATGGATGTAAGTTAAGTAATCAATTAGAGGCTCAGCATTATATTCACATCTGTGGTTGAGGAATAAAAGAATAATAAAGCATTCCCCCTACCACTGATAGTTTACAAATATATGAGGGCAGGAATATTCTATTTTAAGACATAAGACTTGGCTTGAATTAAGATGCTTGGCCTCTTTGGATCTCAAATTCCTCACTTTTAAACTAGTAAGGAATAAAATTCAACTGGGCACATTTTAAAGATCCCATTGGCTGTATTCAGCAATCCAAGAAGGAGACAACATCAAATCTACAGACAGAAAGTAGCTCTAAAATGCTATATGAGGTGAGAGATTGTTACAGACCAAAGTACACAGGATTAAGGAAGTTATCCTGATTGGTTAAAGAAAGTTACTTTCCTTTTATGGAGCACAGGAAAGTCTTACAGCCAGCTCAGGTAACTTGTACAGAGAAGGCAAGCACTGACTGGTTGACCTATGCCTTCCTTTTCTGGGATACCTGACCCTAGAAACTTAATTAAAAGTTTTGGTATGCTGACATGGGACTTAACATGAGTGACTCCATTTGGAGTCTAATCTGGGTTACTTTAACAAAAATATCGATAATTAAACCTGCCCATATCACTATGTTAAAATTCTTAGATACTAGTAACCAATTGGAAGTCACTTTTCCTACGTTACAGGAAGTCAGCTCATTCCTGTGTTCCTTTGGTGGTTCATTCAAAGCTCTGTGTCCTCTATGATTTGATTGGTCTTTCTATCTTTCTGAAAGCTGACTAGCAGACTTCTCATTATATTTCATTGGTCAAAACTGAGACTTAACTTACACCTAACCCAATCTCAGAATAGAATTACCGTGGCCACCAGAACTAGACCAATCATGGTTCATTTTGTAGGGCTTCCAGTAGAGGCCAACTATCCCCGAGATTAGGGTATAACCACCCAGTAACTAGACAAAATTTGGTTCCATTAGCAAGGAAGAAGCCAGATCAACAATATCATCTGCAGTCATTAATTTGTGTAAGTCCTACCTTATTAAGTAAACTAATATGAAATGATTTTTCTAACTCTAAAATTGAGGAAGTATTACTACTATTGTTATTATTGATGACGATGTCATAATTATTAGCACTTAACATGTAAATCTGCATTTACAACTCAAGTTATACACTCACTAGTCTAAATCCTCCCTATCACTATCCCTCCAAATTCCTCTTTCTCTCTGTCACTTAGCATCTCCACCAAACTGCTTTACAGTTAAGGGCACTTTACCCATGTAAGCTGTGTGTTTCCCGTGTTCTCAAGGTAGGCTAAAGAATGTTATCACTCCCATAATTACTTGTGATGTATAACAGGTTGGCTTTCATAGATAGTTTCATCTTTATCATGCTAATTTGATTAGGTATTCTTTACAGGATTCTGACTCTGTTTATAGGACCTGAGACAGAAACCAAATTTATAAAATGCCATCAAAACTCAATTTAGAAAGAAAGATTTTTATCAAGGCATATTTTCCCCCTGCCTATGTAATGCCACTATGGTTTTTCTAGTGCTTCCTACCAAGTTTATGGACTTTGGGCACAAAGCTTGTAGCTATCTATCTAAACAGAGCTTACATGATAAAAATTGTAACATTAAAGGCAATGAGAATGGTGTCTTTAATTAGTTATTACTATATAATCACACAGTGTTAAGGTTATATAGAGACATAACATTTATTTTTTCTTAAGATTTATTTATTTATTTAGAGACAGAGCACATGGGGAGGGGCAAAGGGAGTGGTGGAGGGAGAGAAGCAGGCTCCCCACTGTGTTCTAGCTAGATCCCATGACCCCAAGATCATGACCCTGAGATCATGACCTGAGCCAAAATCAAGAGTCAGTCACTCAACCGCCTGAGCCACCCAGGCGCCCATTGAATTATATCATTTAAATTTCGTAGTATCCTTCATGAGGTAGGTACTATTATTATTGTCACTATGATTTAGGCAGGGAAATTGAGACATAGGAAACTCGGCCAACTTGCCATAAGTGATGGGCAATACAGGAAGTAATTAAAATGGTAGGGCTTAAATGCATAGAAAGTTGCCATTGCAATTTAGCCAAAAATGCTTTACCTAAAGCTTTGTGATGATTAGATTCAAATTCCATTTTTATCAGTATTTTTCGTAGTTCAAAAATTTTCCTAAACAAATTCTTACATAACCATGATATATTAAAAGTACTATATTTATATTCTAGGTAGCTTATTTGCTTGAGAAGCTAAAGAGATAAGGACACATGAGTTGAAACTTCCTCTTCATTTAGTACCACCACCGTCTTCCTTACCATCTAGACATTGCCAACACAGCACTTTCCATTGCTCTGCCTGTCCTGTTGTGTATCTAGGGGCAGTTAGTGGAGAGAAAAAATCAAGACAATGATACAGGGAATTATCTCAGTAAAGAGAGAGGGAAAATGGAGAAGAAAAATTGAGTGGAGGAGTAGGAAAGCAACAACTTAGTTGACTTGGTAACTAGGAGAATATTGATGGAGAGATTTGAGAATACACCAAAAAAAAGAGGTAATAGGAGCATCTTTGAGAAAAAGGGAAGACAACAAAGCAGTGGAAAACAGAGAACTTAAGAAGTCTTCAATGTAAATAATTGGTTAAATTATTTTAATGGTGTCCAAGAAACTTCAAAGAAAAAAAAAATGGCAGTTACTTCTAATCTGTATTGCAGTTTATGGTCTGTATTTCTTTCACTGTGTCTCCAAAATGAGCCACAAAAGCCCTGTGTTTTATTTGGGTTATATTGAGACCATGGCAACATAGAATCTTAAGAGTTGAAGGAATCTTAAAGATATGAAGTCCAGTACCTCTCCCAATGCAAGAATTTATTCTTGTCATTTCAGAAAATCCTCCTACTATCATTTCAGTGCATTTATAGTAAAATATTCCTTCCCTGATGAGACAGGCCATTTCATTTCTAAACAAAAGTAAATATTTTATCATATTGAATTGAAGTCTGCCTTCCTTCCATCAATATGCTACAAATCTTGCTCTATATAAAATCACCTTAGCCTACTATTCATATAATAGTTCCTGAGATATTTGGAAAGACTCAATGTCTTTTCTGTAAAATTGTTTTTAATCGAAGGATAGAACTGTACTGGGAGCTTATCCTTCACCCCTTCTACTAGTCACCCTTCAGATTAGGCTCACCTCCAAATATATTACTCATGATTTCTCTGATATATGTTTAACATCTTTCCAATTTTCTATTGACTCATGTATGTGCAAACATGTAAAAATAGGACACAGATGGGACACTCAAAATAGGGTCATTTAAGGAAGGTTTATTCACAAAGGGAATTTTCAAAGGTGTACATGTAGAACTATAATTGGGTCTAGGAGCCTCTGAACTTGCATCCTTGCATCCTCGCCCTGACTAAACAGGCAGAGAAAGTTGTTATCAGAATGTGGAAGATGAAAATTGTATAGAATGAGCCACTTTGAAAGAAAAAACTATCTTCTGAAGAGGTATGCTGTAGGCTCAAGACAATTCACAGGGAGGGAGTGACCAGAAAATCAGTACCTAAACTCACTCTTCTCTCTTCCACTGAGTTTCTGAAGGGGGTCCTCATTGACGGAACCAAATGAGAATCCAAAAGATGAGTTTCCCAGAGCAGAGAGCAAAGTAATACGGAGAGGGGTATGGAGAAAGAAATGGAAAATATCTGACCCACACTCTGCTATTGTTATAGATCGCCCTTCCATAAAATCTTTGGCTCTGTTTTGAGGTGATCAGAATCTTTCAACCAGTCATGTCACCCAGAGAGGTTTCCTTTGTATGCTTTCAGCTGAACAACAAATGCTTTATTGTTTGGTCCCACTTATTAGAAACTTAGTTGTACAGAAAGACTCGCCAAAGTAATTCACATATGTATTGTAATGATGCTTCTGACATTTCACGTTCTTCAACTTCTTGATTGTCCTATATTGTCATTTTAGAGTCTGAGCATAGTGGGCTTTCATGGCCGTTGATACTGACTATTGTAACAAACAATACTAAAAAGATAAAAACTCCTAATAGAAGTAGGTTGCTTTGCTCTTCATATAAATGAAAGGGGAGAAATGGTTGGGTTCCAAGGGAGGAACAGAGAAACAAGCTGGGGAATTGACAGTAGAACTGGCTACCTGCCATTACTCTTTTAGCTTTGCTTTAGTAAGCTTTTAGCCAATAAGGAGGACAATAGACCTCTTTGCATACCTGATGCTATGCTGGATAACAGCCCAAGCCTTAAGAAATCTAGACTGTACATGTGGAAAACTAGAAATATTTGCATTTATTTAAAAATATCTCTCTGCATAAAAGTGGTTTTTACACAGCTAAGACTATTTTTTTGGAGTTCACTTGTGTATAGGAAAATGTGCTCTTTTCTTGCCCATCCACTTGCCTTAGAAGAGCATGAATAAAGCAAAATAAAATAATCCAATGAAGCTTGTGTATCCATTATAGCACTTTAGAGGGAAAAATGAAACATCCCATCAAAGAAGCTGAGGTTGCTTTGCCTATACCATCCAATTTGCTAATACAGAGTTTCTGAGATGTGGCTGATATAGTTGTCACCATCTCTGGTGTGTCCTGATGCCATTGTTGCCTAGTTAATTGCAAGCACTTATAGGTCTAAGATAATTACCTCATTTCTATGTATACTTCAGTCAAGTCCAATGCTCGGTAGCTCATAATGTTCTCCCACACCCGGTATATCCTATTTTTTCCTGTGCTTCCCTCCTGAGACTCATTTCAAACTTGTAGTAATCATTTATTTTAACAAAGTTGAAGGACCTCAGAACTGGTAAGCTTTAATCTTAAAATAGAAATTTGGCAGCTATTTCCATGATTGGCTTGGGAGTGGTATTCTAAGTCACCCTTCATAAGACCTTGTTCTACTTCTGTTCAGATTCAAGTCACAATATGAAATAGGAAAAATGTCATCAAGCATAAAAAGAAAGTCAGATAGGTTGATAGCCAAAAATGAACTCCACTGGAAAGTACAGCAAGAATGGCATACCAGTCACCCTCTTTTATTCAAATCTGAAAGTAAGTAATTTTTATGTTAAGCATTGTTGGAAAGGCATGGGAGACTGATATGGACGTGTCAATGTAAAATCATGGTTGCTAGACACCGACAAATGGGAGCATAAACTTCACTTAGCTCTGTCGGCAGAGGAGCCCAACAGTGCCTCCAAGGACCTTAAAGGTTAACAATAAAATCTCAAATTGAATCCTCATTTTCAATGTGAGCCAATCTGTTATAAAACAATGAATTGGCATGAACATACCAAGGCCAATGAGTACAGTTAAGCAAGAGCCTGTCAGCGCACCCATACTTTATCACCCATGCAGAGAGTAACTCTCCATGACATTAAGGATGCTCTGTTTGATGGAATGTCACACTTAGTTGACACTGGCCTTATCCTGGATCGTAGATTCTCTGTCACATCCTGCCAGTTTAGAGCAGGACCTAATGATTACAGTGTTTTACCTTACAAGCCCTGATGGGAAACCAAAGCTGAGTTGAGCTGTGTAAATTGCTGCCCAGCATCAAAGTTGCCAATGGAAAGTGATTGATAGAGGAGATGGCCAGCCATATGGAAGAAAAGAAAGTGAAAAGTATTGTGTCTGATCTGTGTAGAAAAACTTTAAAAATCTCATCAGACCAAAGGAAAATGACTAATAAGAGCTTCGAAGAATTTTGAGGCTGCAGACTGTTCCATTTTTTTGGTGACTCAAATAAAACAGAAAATTCCACTCAGTAGTTACAGGGCAGATAACTCCCACAAACATACAAGAGTTTGGATAGATGGTTTTAATGTATATAGTTGTACATACTATGTGCTAGGCATCGGGAACCTGGAGATGAAGAAGATCAAACAAGCCCAATTCATGGGATTTATTCATAAAATAAGTATTTTTGTGTCTTACTGTTCCCTGAAATTAACCAATGGGCAGAAGCTTTCCTGGATGAAAGTTCAGAGAGTTGCAAGTTTTTTCTGATGACTCTTAAGCCATGTATACAGCCTAATAATTTAAACGTCCATTCCCCTGTCATAGTTACCGAACAGTTGCTTTTTTAGTTTGAAGCTGCTTCTTTGCTAGTGTGTTCTTGCTGTAGAAGGGAAGCCTGCAGGTGGGGAGGCATTGTGGTCCATTTGTTTATTTCTCTGCCTTGAACTTCCGTGCCTCCTGATGCATCTTTCTCACTTCAGATGGAGTACAGTGGAATTGGGACAGGGCATTGAAGGAGTGGAGGAGAAGGCAGGAATGTTCTCACTGCATTGGTACTGCCTTTAGTAGGGGAACTCTCTGGGTTTGACAAGGTTTTAAATTTGAGCCTTTTTCTTATGAGTGTTTTTGTGAGTTCTTGACAGATGCCCCAGTGAGTAGGCATGTCTCTTCTGAAGTTCATTTGACACTCTGAATGTATCTCAGTTCCAGTGGGCTGCTTTGGACACCTTCTCCAGTACCTAGACACTCCTGGGTCCACTCCAGCTTCCTTCTAAGGCACTCCTGTGTCATTTTGGGGGCCCACACAGCTCTCTTATACATTTGTCCTGCACCAGGTCCACAGGAAACATTCACACTGTCTTTCTTCTTTGAGAATGGTTATTTCTCAAACCACAGGTGTTAGCTACTCTAGTAGTGCAGGTTCCTTCTAGACCCTGAATTTTCAGCTTTCTCAGGTGTGTTGCACACCATGATCTTCTGCATCATCTAAGCACTGCAAATCTAAGCCCCCAAACCAGCAGATCTGCAGGGCCCGTGGGTCCTCTTGTTATTCTGACACAGTGGTTTTCAACCAGGGTTAATTTTGCCCCACAAGGGACATTTGGCAATGTCTAGAGACATTTCTGGTTTTCACAGCTGGGAGAAGAGGTGTGACTGGCATCCAGTGGATAGAGGCCAAGGTGACTGCTCAATGTTTTGTAATGGGCACAGTATTTCCTGCCACTGCAAAGAATTATCCAGCCCAAAATGTCAGCAGTGCTGAGGTTGAAAAACTCCTATCCAAGAAAATACTGGGTGTAAGCTTGCTCTTTTTTGGTAAGTATAGTAGAATTATAAAGATAGAAAGATAGTATTTCTGAAGCTCCCTCGACCTCTTATGTTAATGAAACCATTTGTGGAGCATAACAAATAGCATGGAGGACATGGGGAGTTAGAGAGGAGAAGGGAGTTGGGGGAAATTGGAAGGGGAGGTGAACCATGAGAGACTATGGACTCTGAAAAACAATCTGAGGGTTTTGAAGGGGCGGGGGGTAGGAGGTCGGGGTACCAGATGGTGGGTATTATAGAGGGCACAGATTGCATGGAGCACTGGGTGTGGTGCAAAAATAATGAATACTGTTATGCTGAAAATAAAAAATAAATTAAAAAAAAAAGAAACCATAGACCATACATATTAAGTGTTTACTGAGTGTCAGGCACCGTTGTGGAGCAAGGCTACAGTGGTTCTCATGGGGCTGACCCTCTAGAGGAGATGGATAGGCAATAACCAAGTTAACAAATACATTAGCAAATATCTTACATAAGAAGAGCCCATCAAGAGCCCATGACCCAATCAAGCTGAGTCATGTGACAAAGAGAGGGAGTCATCACTTTCTGTTTGAGTGGTCAGTGAAGACCTCTCTCAAGAAATAGGACCTGAGTAGATACCCAAAGGATGCTATGCAGCCATTCTTGGGGAAGAACACACCAGAAGTAAGAGTAGCAGATGTGGAGACTGTGAGGCAGGAACAAGCATGTAGTGTTCTAGGAGAGTCAAGAGTTATTGTGAGCAGTGAAGAAAGCATGATACAAAATGAAGACAAGGACGGATATAATAGGTAGATCTTATGGTCTTATTGCCACAGTAAATAGTTCTTCTTAACTGAGAAACCTCTGGAGAGTCTTTAGCCCTGGGTGATGGAAGCATCCAGGAATCCCTTTAAAAATTGACCAGCTTTTATGCCTACATCTCTGTATATTCTTTCCATGAATCCTCAAAAATGACCATTGCTTAGGGAGAAAAAACTTTGCTTCTATGTTTCTCCTTTCCTCACACACTCATGATACTTTTGACAGAAAATGTGTAGCTTTTCCAAACATCTAGCCATTCTCTGTGATGTCAGCCGCGTGTCCTGACACCCAGTTCAATTCCACTCAGTTCAATTCAGTTCTGACAGAGTTGATGCAGACTCCATGGGTGAGGGACTCCATCCCACAAGACTACCCACCATTTCAGGCACCCATAACAAGTGGTGAGTCCCTGAGTTACCCATGACTGTGGTCCAACTTGACTTCACATTAGATATTCCCATGCTTCCCTCCTTGGATTTGGTCATTTTCTGGAACAGCTCACAAAACTCAAGGAAACACTTATTTACCAGTTTATTATATAATAAAGGATATGATAAAGGATACTGATGAACAGAAAAAAAGATATAAAAGTAAGGTCCAGAACGCTTTCCAGTCTAGGAGCTTCTGTCCTAACACCACCATCCCAGGATATAGATGTGTTCACCAGTCCAGAAGCTCTCCAAACCCTATACTTCTGGGATTTTTATGGACGCTTCGTCACATAGGCATCATTTATCACTGATTCAATCTCTAGGCCCCCTTCCTTTCCCAAAGGATGGTAGGTGGGGCTGAAAGTTCCAATCTTCTAATCAGCCCTCTTCCTCAAGCTATCCGGGAGCCCACCAACAGTTGCCTTATTTGAACAAAAGACATTTCTATTACCCAGGAAATTCTAGGAGACTTAGGAGCTAGATGTCAGATGCACCTATCAGGAAATTACAAAGGTCTTAGGAGCTGTGTCAGAAACACAGGGTCGAAAACTAAATACTAGAACAAAAATTCTTTGTTAAGAAAATCTTATTTATTTATTTGATAGAGAGCACAAGCAGGGGGAGCAGCAGGCAGAGGGAGAAACAGGTTCCCTGCTGAGCAGGGAGCCCCACGAGTGGCTCTGTCCCAGGACCGAGGGATCATAACCTGAGACATGCTTAACAACTGAGCCACCCAGGTGCCCCAAGCAAAAAAAATTCTTCTAGCATTTCTATTTACAAGGAATTGTAGCAGCTCTGTGTCAGGAACCAGAGGCAGAGATGTGTGTGTGTGTATGTATGTTTGTGTGTGTGTGTGTGTGTGTGTACAGTAGAAGTCTGTGTCCAAGTTAAGGCTTACACTGTCCCTCTGAAAGTGTACCTCATGTGCATCTGGACACAAGGCCTGTTTGAGGATTTTTTTGAGATTTGGATAAACTCCGGGTTCTTGACGCACCAGTTTACTGAATGTCACACCCGTCTTTTTTGTGACTGTGAAAGGAATGTCAGAAAGCAACCTACCAACAAACTGGGGACTCCAGTTCATCCCCAACAGACAATTTAGGAGGTTGATGAATTCCAGTTGTCATCCCAGAGAAATAGGGACAGAGGGTCAATCTGGGAAGCCTAGAGTCCTCCAGGAAGGAAAGAGAATTACTTGCTTCTCCCCCTCTCGGTGGTTAAACAGCCACCCACTCTGACTAGAAGTACTCCAAAGAATATAAAACTCCTTACACCCTACCACACAGCCCCTCTACTGCCAAACAATGCAACATTGTAGGTAACTTAAAGAGCAGGGCCTAACTGCAAAGGGAATAAATTAAATTAAAGAGAACAAATACCAGTAGCCCAAAGCCTGGGGAGCAGGGAGGCATTCCATAGAAAACCCAGGGTAGAGAGAGGCCCGGGGAAGGTAAAAGGACAATATGGAAAGAAATGACAATATTCAGGGAGCCAAGCCAGTTTAGTTATGGCAGCTAAGTAATTTCAAACTACAAAAGGAATTTTAGGCTTCAAAACTCTAGCTCCCAAATAGTGTTATAATTAGTATTATTTTCAGATTAAAGAAAACACCACTTTTGTGTAACAAATTACCTCCATTTTAAAAGCAAAAATAATATATTTCACTTCATAAAAAAATGCCCAAACGGAAGCATTCTTACATTAATTATTTCACTCTATTCAAAAAGCATATCCCTGCTTGCTTTTTATTATGCCTTCCAGCTCCTACTTTGAAAAACATGTTAAGAAGCTGGAAGGTATTTTTTTAAAATGAAAGGAAAAAAAGAAAAATAAATAATCTTTGAAGCAATTAGAGCCAAAATACAGAATACATAAATATACATGTACATATTTCTTTATTTGCCCCCTAGATTTCACTCCCATTTTCTTCCACCTCCCTTCTTGGCACCAGAATAGGAAGCATCTTTCTTTCCTTGAGCTTCAAAAGCAGGCAAATGTTTGCCCCAGAATCGAGTCAGATTCTGTTCTGGGGATTGATTGGCAAGAGTCTTCATAAAGGGGGTGGGGTCCGCAGAGGGCAAATACATAATTTTCATAATGCATTTCTTTCCACCCCACCCCAGCCTAGGAACCTAAGTCTATTTCTGAACCATTTTGTCTGAGAGTAATAATTAGCCACGCATGGCAAAAGACAAAACACCATCATCGTTGCTTCGCGGGATCTGTAGTTGCTCTTGGAAAATTACCAAGAATATAATTTTACTGTGGGAACAAAGAACATATGTAAAGTAAATATTGTTACAGATTTTAGAGTTTGGGAAAGAAATTTTTTAATTTGAATATTATATAAAACCAAGGGAAATAGAATTTAAAATCCATTGTCTCAACACCTCCCTTCACTCCTTTCTCTTTGGCTGAGGTAGAGTGTTGTCACTTTATGTGAGAAAAGATTGAGTGCAGGCCTTTCTAAACACAGAAAGTTGAAACACTGGAATGTAAAACATCTGAAAAATTAAGATGTCCCTTTCAGTTTAGCCTCAATATGTAGAAATCTATCTCCACATGAAAAATGAATACATGCCCATCATTAGATGACTTTAGTATTGAAATCTTAAAAATTATATTAATATTCAAAACGATCTTTAAATTTAATATGTCTTTAATGGAAACCAGTAACAAGAGGGTGAAAATAAATGTGTGCTATTATTTGTCCTGGCATTGAAATGTTGACAGGCGTCTCTATACCTCAGGAGAGGCCGGACTACTTTTACTAGAGCTGGAAGAGTGTGTTGTTCTGATGCTGGTGCTCAGCCTTGCACAAATGCAAAATCAATATAGCAACACCCCCTTTTTTTGGGGGGGAAGGTCAGGCTTCTGATAAAATGATAACATCACTTATCCAAAATCCTAGCTATGAATCAGAAAGTCTCAGCCCCATGCCTTAGCCAGTGGGTTCCAGAGGCTCTCATCAGGCACCTGGCAAATCTTCCTGATTCAGATTTTACCCTCAATCCTGATAGTGCCAGAAATCTGATCAATCATACCACAGCACATTAGTCAGTGCAAATTAGAATGGGGGTGGGGGTGCCCCAGAGGCAAGGACAAAGCTGCAGATGTGAGAGACAGCAACAAGACAAAGCAATAAAACGACTGTATGATAATTGATGGTCATTAAGATGAGCCTGAGTCATCAGGGAAGGCTAAATTATGCTCTTATGCTGCACTTAAGAAAGAAGGATAGGTTACCAGGAGTCCCGAAATCTGGCTGAATATCGGAAAGGCTTACATCATTCTGGTTCAGTGGGTTTGGGGTGGATGTGCCCAAGAACATGTATTTTAACATGAGACTTAGGGAGTTCAGATTTGACTAAATGGTATAGAATGGTATTTGGTGGCTTCTAATGTCATAGCTGGGAAAGCTATAGCACATAGAGAACTTGCCTAAAGTTGTCTAACTGGTGTAAAGTGTAAAGTGAGAGAGCCAGCATTCCCACACAGGCCAACCCTAGCCAGATCATTCCAGGTTTCTTCTGCATCTTTCGGCTCAGTGGAGCCTAAGGTTGGCTTTTGAGTTAGTAGGGTGGCTCCTAATGCAGTAGTTCTCAAAGTGCATCACCTGCAAACCTGTTAGAAGCCCAGGTTCTCAGGCATCATTCTAACCTTGTGAATCAGAAGCCAAGTAGTTTGGGGCTGAACAATCTTTTTTAAATAAACTCTGAGAACTTCTGATATATCCTAAGAGATTCCAAAAACCACTGTACTAACTCCTTTCAGATGTGTTTTAAAGTTAAAATATCAGGTAGCATAAAGCATCTCATTTGGCAGCTCTCAGGAGTACACAGTCTTCTTGGTTTCTAGAGAGGCCAGAGGTGTCTCCAGAACTGCCTTCCTGTGATTATCAGCCCTCCAGTGGGAGCGCTTTTCTCCAAGCCTGAGGCATCCATCGCTCATGTCCTCTTCTTCATTTCACCTTTCTTTTTTTTCCTTTTTTTCTTTTTTTTCTTTCTTTTTTTTTTAAGTAGGCTCCATGTCCGACATGGAGCCCAGTGCAAAGCTTGAACTCACAACCCTGAGATCAAGACCTGCGCTGAGATCAAGAGTCAGTCACTTAATGACTGAGACATCTGGGTGCCTCTTGACTTTACCTCTTAAAAACCCTTTCTCAGGAAACAGTCTCTCAAGGACACCTTTAACAGTCAGGGTTCTTGATTACAAGCAAAGCAAAACAAAACAAACACAAAAACAGAAACTAACTGTGGAATGACTTGATCAGAGGAAAACAAAAACTTGTTGGGCCCTCACAGAGTCTGTGAGAAGGCTGAAAAAGAGGCTAATAAATCATCAAGGAACTAAAGGAACTTATTCGGGGGAGAATACATCTAAAGGTATACCCCACGAGGCTTCCCCTGGTGCTGGATACTTACCACCACAAACAGTGGACTTTGAGTTCTACAGGGTTCCATGAATAACCTCTGAGTATCCAAACCTTTTTGCATCACTAAAGATTCCATGTCCCAAGGGAAAGCATCCAGTTGGCCAGTCCTAGATGGACTACCCAAGTATCAGCAGCTAAAGAGCCAGGGCCAGACTATTTATTTATATAGTAGAGTAGTCAAATACAGATACCTAGCGCCTGACCTAGAGACCCAGGCTAGACATTCACAAAAGACCAGGCTGAACCAACACAAACTTTGGACTTCTTAGCCTTCCATTCCTGGTTTTTTTTTTTTTTTTTCCCTACTGGATATGAATTAAAACTGAGAGTCTCCCCAAAACTTTGGGATGTTGAACTGATACTCTATGTTTTGAACTGATACTCTTTGTTTTGTTTCTTTTTAGTTGTTTACTAAGCTGCTAACTCCATAATCTCTCTGACAATGGAAAGACAAACTACTCAGCTCAGAGAATCTATGCATGCTTTAGAATAAATTAAGGCCTATCTTAGCCATCTGTGTTTTAGAAAACCAAGCTCATTCTCCTCACAGTTGATGACTACTTAATTTTATATCTTCTATACATGAATAATTTGAGCATACCCTCCTCTGTACCACTCCTATTTGTTTATTTCTTGAACATACCTTTATTGAGAGCCTACTTAGAGCCAGAAATGATATCAGGTAGTAACAATGTTACAGTGCCTAAGTACAGTTTACTCTCAAGATGCTTCCAGTCTATTTTAAGTGGATTTAAGAGGATTTGTCAGGAAAGTGGAAAGGACATCAAACCAGCACCATAAAAAAACATCCAAGATCCACAAGTGGATTTCAGGAGTTCAGAATTCCCCTGGAATTACTAAAAAATATTTAGCAATGTTTCACCTATTTTTTTTTCAGTCACCTACATTGATATGAAAGATGTGGGCTAGGATCTCACGTGTCGCTATTATTTACTCAGACTGATCTTGATTCCCCCTCTTCTTCACATAATGTATGATCTCACCTGTCTGGCCCTGCACATAGCAGGCAGGAAGTGAGAATTCATGCCTTTCCTCCAAGGAGCCATGAATCAATAACTGGTGAGAACCAGGGTATAGTCTACCTCTCCCTTCCATTTGATGAAGCTCTGAGGCCTAGTTCTAGAGTAACTCCAGGAGCTCCCCAGTGAGATTAAACTCCAGTTATCCATAGTAACTGCTTGATAATGTCCCCTTTGCTGTCTTCCCTCCTCTCCACTCTCTCTTGTCCACTCCTTTTCACCCTGTTTCCTGGGGACCACCTTCCAAATAAACCACTCCCACTGGAATCTTTGTCTCAAGGTCTTTTTCTGAAGGAACCCAAACTAAAACAGAGTCATCAAGCCCAAGAGATTTAAAAATCGCTAGTCCCGAGGCAGACAAGCCCGAAATTTCAATTCTCTCCTAATGTGGTCAGCGCTCTTAAAGGAATGGGCTTGTGGGTTATATAGGAAGACACCTGGGGGCAGGGGAGGGGTAGGAAAGAGGATTTGTCAGGAAAGTGGAAAGGACATCAAACCAGCACCATAAAAAAACTACAAGACTTCTCCAGATAAAAACAAAGAAAAGCATTTAATCCAAATATTTTTAATGTTTCCAGTCTCTTCTTTTCACCTCGTGTCATTTCCTGAAGTCAAACCCTTGCTCAGAGGACAGAGGAAATTTGCAAGCATTATTTATGTTTGATGAGGGATAAAGTGGCATCAGTCCTCGACAATATCGAAAGGCAGTGCCTCATCCAAGGCTGAGCTTTGTGAGACACTGGGGAGCCGTCCCGCTGTGCGGGTGACAAACCAGCCAGCAGAGCAGGGATCTGAACATTCCATATTTGCTCGCCTGCCTGCTGTATGCTGAGTGGAGTCTAACATGATAGGAACTGTTTGTTATATTATTTACTATGTGTCTCTAATCTAACCTTTTTATGTGTATGGGCTTCCTACGGAGTGAGGAGACAAAGCTACTCCCAGAAGAGACGTTACAAGAATGTTAGCTGAAATGTTGAATAACGATAAATTCCTTTGAGTTCCTTGTGATGCTCTAATCCACCATGATGAAACTTTCATGTTTTGTCAGCTATTGTAATTTTGCTTTCACAAATGCAATACAAATTCTTCCCGTGTAAGTGACTTTCCCGTTTAGCAGTAACTTTCAGGAAAATTCTACTATTGTGATTTTAGATGGCATGTGTTTTAGGAGTTCTATAAAACACACATACCTAAAAGGTTTATATTTTAATTCCTTTCATTTTAGTCAGCCATAGACAAGTTTTAGTCTACATTTTTAAATAATTGACTCCATTATATTTGATAAAATATAGGTTAGTTCTGAAGGCAATAGTTAGCACTTACATAAAGAGCTTTTTCTTTTTACTCTTTGGAAGGCTTGTAAACCTCAAATAATTTTCATGCCCCTGTGAGACAAGTGAGAAGTTCCAGCACTCCCAGCTTTTATAAAAGGAAACTGAGGCAAGGAGCTGGAAGGGAACTGATGACACTAAACATAGAAGCCGACAAGGGGCAAGTGTTCTCTGTTCAGCTGAGCAAAAGTTGCTACATCCTACATGCTTCCCATCAGCATCTGTTGACATAAGGGGAAACATCCAGGCTTGTAATAATTACAAAGGTTAGAAGCTGTAATTAAAACTACATAAAATTAATGGATGGACTTAGAAAGATTTATGTGCCTTGAAATAAGAGGACTTTCAACTAGTTGAGATTTATATCTGTGACTTGTCAATTTTGCATGTGGGTGTGTCATTTTTAAAATGAGGTAAGTAGGCAATTATTCAAGTGGGCAAATGTTCCCAATTTCTCTGAGCTACTGGTTTGCATCAGAGCAGGACAGAAGAGAGCTATCTAGGCCACTCCATTGTAGGTCTCTACGAGGAACCATGATTACTATTTTAGAAATGACCATATCTCACCTATGACAAACCACTAAAATTCTGTCACATCAATACCTTGGAGTTTTATAGATTGTTCTACCACTCCTTGATACAAGAAAGTGTGTGCCTGATTTTCTTACACAGAATTCTCTAAGTTTTAGAGGCTTGCCTAGAAAAGAAGGATAGAAGAGACCATAGAAGCATTCCATAGATTAGGTGGAAGGCGGAGACAGGGCAGAAAAGTAGCTCTTGCACACCCCAGGTGGGAAATGTGAGTGCTGGACACAGAGAGAAAGGGGGAGGGAAATAATTATCATTTCTAGCAATAATAATTATTGCCCATTAGTTTTCTAACCAGATATCATTTCTCCAGTTATCCTCTACCTTTGATCTCATTATTTCCTGATTAACCGCCCTTATTAATTTTCTTAGCCTGTGTAAATTACTCTTTGGAATTTTAAACGTTTTCTATATAGTGGTTCTTTAAAAGGGCTTTTAAAGGACTATCTTAAAGGATGAACCTGCCATATTACCCTAGCTTTCAAGTTTGTGAAATAATAAATAAGTGTTCAGATTGTTAAACTTTTTAAAAATACTCATTCTCCTCTACCGTTTTTATTGAGAAATCAAGCTCACACGTATGTAAATGTCTTTACTTGGATAAGTTAATGGCAAACATTTTATAATGTTAAATGCGTATGAATAGTAATGCAGAAATTTAAAAAACCCTTACCCCTTCCCCCAATTAAGAAAACACATTTTCCAGATGGAACCAGGTGGTTCAGAATCTGACTGGTATTTCCGGTGAGGCTGCGTTGGAAAGAATGCTGGAGTAATCATACCTTACTAAAAGAGGGAGCTATCTTCACGTCTCAATTTGCATAATTGATCCAGTATGAAATAAGTCCTGTAGCAGATGAACACTCTGGGGATCCCTTGTTTGTATCAGCATGTTCTGTGTCTGGGAGGTATTAGTTATTGAATAAACGTGCACCTGCATCACCCTTTCTCATGGCTTTCCTAGGAGCTCAACAACCTTTTTAAACTAATGATAAAATAATCAGAGGCATTAAAAAAAAAAATGTTTCTTTTGGACAAATCCGACATGTTACAATGATGGAGTGTTGATGACTCAGAGTCACCCCCTCCACTGCCACGGCTCTATTTAGAGAAAGCAGGCAGTGTAGGGAGGCAGGCAGCTGCAAGTTTCCTACCAAGATGAAAGTCGTGAAATTCTTGCTAAACGCGGCTTGGCTATCAATGATGAAATGGGTCTGGATTCTTAGGGCTGTGGCTCACAGAAGCACTATTGTCCCCAACTCTCGTCTGTTAAGTTTTAGGTCAGATTGCAATTCAGACAGAAGCAGGTGGAAATCTCAAAAACGAGATGTGGTTATGTATTAACCTGACTATGTTGTGGAGAGAACTCGGTGGTGGTGGTGGGTTTTCATTTTCTGTGAAGCTATTTATGGTGCGTATTTAGAAACCAGAATCTTGTAGCGCAGTGGGGCCAATCAGGCATACACAAATGTGAAAGAAACTCTCTGGGAGCTTCCATCCCAGGAGTGGTGGCCACACACTTGGAAAAAGTTATACCAGAGATAAAAATATGAAATTGCCTACCAGTAAACAAAGCAATTAAATTATTCAAAGTGGAATTGTGATGTACAATTAATGTACAATTAAATGTACAATGTAAACTGTACTGAAAATGACTTTGATGTGCACTAAGTTAAGGGGCTCACCTGAAGCTTGAGAAAATGATGTTCAAGGTAGGAGGGTAAGCCGAGCGTGGATGTGGGTGCCCAAAGGCCAGGGCTCTCTGCCCCAAGAAAAGAGCAGTACATGGTCTTTGAGGAATGGAGAGGTGCCAGGCTGGGATGGTGTGTGGAAAGGCCAGCTGATAGAGGACATTTATTTGCATACCGGAGAGCTTGAAATTGACCCCATAGGTAATGGAAATATACTGCAGAAATTAAACAAACCTGCCAGCAAAGGTATAATCATATTTGCTTTTTAGAAAGAGTCTTATGTATGAAGGATAACTTTCTCAGGGGCATAATTAGAGGGACAAAAAGAAGTTAGGGAGAAGTTTCTAACTGGAGTGATTGATGAACTGTGATGTCATCTGAGGCCTTGGGAAGTAAAACAGGTTTCAGAGGGGAGGTAATGGTTCACCGTGGATCTAGTGGGTTGGGGCATCCTTGGAATAGTCATGTAGAGATAGCCGGCAAAGGTTGACCATACAAGTGAAAAATTTCAAGGAAAATATTTAAAATATTAACTGAAGACTTCATCAGTGCTGAGATGATATAGATAAACATGAAGGTGGGAATCCAATGATACACAGAATACTTAAAACAGTTTTGGGCATATAGTATGCACTAAATAAATGATGACTATAATTATAGTCTCTCACAGGGTTTATTTCTTTAAAAACAAACAGTTAAATTTGTAGTTACATATTCATTTGTGTGATTAATTGATTGAATATCTTCCCCTTTAGAGGGTAAATTCCATGGAGATAGGGGTTACACCTGTTTTTAATTTGGAGGTTTAAAAAGTTCTTTTAGGGGATGCCTGGGTGGCTCAGTCGGTTAAGCCACTGCCTTTGGCTCAGGTCATGATCCCAGGATCCTGGGATAGAGTCCCATGTCAGGTTCCTTGCTCAGCAGGGATCCTGCTTCTCTCTCTCTGCCTCTGCCTGCCACTCTGCCTACTTGTGCTCTCTCTCTCTCTCTGACAAATAAATACATAAATAAAATCTTTTTTTTAAAAGTTCTTTTAATAATTTAGATTTCTAGAAAGCTTGCAAAAAGTGTGCACAGATTTCTTGTATATTCTTCCCCATTTTCCCCTCATGTTATGGTTTATATAACATAGCACAATTATCAGAAGCCAGAGATCAACCCTGATAAACAATACTCTTAACGGAACTGTAAACCTCACTCGAATTCAGAAACTTTGCCCACTTAGTCCTTCTTCTGCTTCAGGATCCAATCCAATGTTCTATGTTGCATTTGGTTGATTTGTCTCCTTAGCCTTCTTCAGTCTGTGGCAGTTCCTAGGTCATACTTTGTCTTCCATGGATTTGTGACCTTCAAAGGGCACTGATCCTCAATATCGCTCAAGATTACAGGTACATACCGCAGAAGTGATGTCTTGACATATCACTGCTTCCCATCCAGGATACCTCGTCCATATGTCTAATTACTGGTGACATTAACTTTGATCACATGGTGAAGGTGGTTTGCTAGTATTCTTCACTGTGAAGTTACTATTCTCTTTTTGATCACCATTGTGCCTGGCACATAATAGATACCTTGTAAATATTTATGACTGACTGACTGAATGAATGAATGAATGCTAACTAGGGTTCCTCAGAATCAGGCGGCTGAACAATGTACCCCTCTTCGGTTTGTCCAAACCAGCACAGCCCCTGTTAAGAGATCCTTTTTATTCATTTCCCAAATTTTCCTTAAAAAGTGAGTAGCTCTTCCCCTTCCTCCATGACATCTAGGCTATACTTACTAAATGCACAGACTTATCCTTATCATTTTGTGGGAATAGAGCCCCAACCCACTGTGCGTCAGGGATCCTGAATGGGGGTAGCTGGGACATGCTCTGGATATCACCAGTCAGAAAGAGCCAAAGTCCAAATTTTCATTTATTTCCTTTAAAACATTTTTCTTTCCATAAGAATAAGGGTAGAGTCCACATTTTTCAGGAGTTCTCCTGTGACAAAAAGTTCACAGGCAGGAGCTCCAGTAAGCTCTGTCAGGCTTTTGCATAAATGCTTGAACCTTTAGAGATAGTTATTATAAATGTTACACATTTCTCCATTTCCACAGTTGAAAGGGAAGGAAAAAAAAAAAAAAACCTACAATGTTCTTGCCCCAAATACTAATTTACTCTGTAATTAATCTGAAATGAAAGCTAATTTCTTTTGCTTACTTTGACAAATATTTTAGAACAAAGGGGTTACTTTAATTTTTTAACTGACTTGCTAATCTATTTTTGATGACACTAATCTTTTTTGGCTGGAGGCAGTGGCTGAGTGGCCTCCACATCACCGTAGCTCAACCTAGACTCCCTGGAGCCAGAGGTTCAAATCCGAGCCGGGTCACCCCAGCGGAAGGCTGATAAATTGAGTGCCTTGTGATGTAGTCCTGACAGGGAGGTGATCTTTCAGCAGAACCCTTGAAAGCTTAAGTTTTCTCTGGACATTAATGATCCCCAAATAAAATAGACCACAGTATCCAAAGCATATTTCTCCTTAGTCCTCTAACCCCGATGCATGAGAGAATGTTTATGAAAGAAGGGGAGGTTAAACGTGTTGAAAAAGACAAACTGTGCCAAACACTAGAAGATCCCTAACAGGTGTAACGGGAGGCAAATCTGCTGGGAGCCGTGACAACATACACACACACACCCCCTCCACACCAGCCTGCGTGCAACCCAAGTCTTTCCACGTTAAATGTTCAGAAGCAGTCAAATATGCTTGGTGAGTGTAAGAAATGAGTGTGCTGGAGAAATGTAGCCCCCGTGGAACGGTGAGAGGGAAAATCGCGCGCCAACCTCTAGGTTCTCTCTTAAACCCGCGTCCCTTCTGGTCTCTGCTTTCACCACCACACCAAGAAGCAAGCACCCGCGCAGGCGCAGTGAGCAAATATGGGAGTGAGAGGCGTAAAAATGCCAGTGTGCTCCCTTGTGTCCTGATGTGTTACTTGGCAAGCATGGGATCACGGGGAGGAACAAATCCAGCCCGAGCTGAGGAAATAAGCAAGTCGGTTCCGCTTCACACGTGCCACCAATAAAAGCAGGGCAGTTTGCATTGCCCTTTCTTAAAGCGTGTCTCACACGCACACCCACACGTGTTTCTAAATATTATATAGGTGATCTGGACATAGGCATACGCGCAGATGTAGCGTTTGCACATTCACATGCACAGTCTCTCTTTGTCGGTCTTTCTAGGTTTCTCTTCTCTACCTGAACTGATCAACGAAGGAATTCCTTAGAATCCAAAGTTCTAATACAGTTATTTATGGGCTTTGGAAGTAGTTATTCAATTATTAACTGAATGTAACTATTCTCCCTTGGGTTCAACTCATTCATTTATTTTTCATTGAACAAAGGATAACAAACACTTATTACGCTCAGTGTAGCATTCGAGTCATTTTGCTGTTGTTCCTGTTGTACCGTGTGTGCACATGTGTGTGGGTGCGCGTGCACCCAATTCATCTGGGTGTTAATTTTCTAAAGAGAAAGAGTAATGACAAGGGAAGAATGACAAAAATTGTTGACAGATTAGTGAGCACGTCTCCAAGGAAAACAATAAGGGAGATAGATTTCAGTATTCCAAGGATGACCAGAGACATCATGCATAAAAATTAAAATGTGCCATATGACTCCTGACTACACTTGGTTTACTCTCGGGCCAAAATAGAGTAAATTGTATTTGCAATGGAGAGTGTTTATTAAAGCCATTGGGTAGAATTTCCTGGCTCTAAGTCTGGTGAAATAGAACATTGTCTTCTCCCCTCAAAGAGTAGATTCTTATAATTTAGGAGCGGATGAGAACTATAGACATCATCTAATTTGGTGCCTCTTAATCTTTAGAGGGGGCACATACCCCTCCAGATTTAGAATCTAATTAACATTGTAAACTTTCCACCTCAGAAAAAATTCACATACAAAATGTGGCATAATATTTCACAGGGTTTATGGAACCTCGTTAAACCCAGCTTAAACTCGAAGTTATCAATTCTTGATTTCATTGAATATTCCCATTGTGTGGATGAATAAACTGAATCCCAGAAATTAGATAATGTTATGAACTTAATATCTACCCCAGTACATCAGAATGTGACTATATTCAGACATAGAATCTTCAGGGGAGGATGGTAATTAAGTTAAAATGAAGTCATCAGGATAGACCCTAATCCAACATGACTGGTGTCCTTTAAGAAGAGGAAATTTTGACATAACCATGCAGAGCGAAGGTAATGTGAAGATGGAGGGAAAATGTGGCCAGAGAACAAGGTTTCAGAAAAGACTAACCTTGCTGACACCTTGATCTTGGACTTGTAGCCTTCCACACTGAGAAAATATCTTCTGTTGTTTAAGCCATCTAGTCTATGGTACTTTGCTATGGTGACACAGCAAACTAGGTAATAAGTCCAAGCTCTTAACTAATGGTAGAGCCAGAAATGAAATCCTTTGCTTAGATTTCTCTCTAATTCAGTTCTCTTTCCAGTGTTGTATTTTTTGCATGGAAAATAATGAAACAGAACCTACTCATCTCCCAGAATTACTTTCCTTCCATTGACTCTATGATATCATCCATATAAGTTTAAAATGTGTTTTGTCACATTTCCTAAACTCTCATAAAAATAGAAAAAAAATGCTATGCTCCTGGTTCATTAGGAATAATATAAATATAGTTTTTCTTTAAAAAAAAAAACTGTAATGTTCTTTGTAATGGGTGAGTTCCCCCGTCCCAACTCCTGAATAAATACCCAGTTTATTGATTTGATTTAAAAAAAATTTATTCATTACACGTGGAGAATTTACCCCTGCCTCGACTCAAGAAAATATTTAAGGTTATTTTCTTATTAGATTGTATTAGAATAATTTTAACAATGCAAACGTTGGGCAGGTGAGAATTAGCCCTTCTACATTTCTCAGTAAATTATTAAAACTGTGACTACCTTATTCTCTTACTGATTTATTGTCTTCTCAAAATTTCAGTTAATAGGAGCTCCTCGGACTCTGAACTTCAAGAGATCCTGAGGTCATTAATTTCAAGTCCCTTGTATCATCCCAGTTTAATTAAAATTGCATTATAATAAACCCTCAGACAATGGACTTTGTACTCTCCAAAGAGCAGTATTTTCTTTATAGCACTCAGCAGAAATTATGATATTTACTCACTTTTTTCATTTTGTTTGTTTTGTCTCCTCTACCTACATGTAAGACTCATAAGGGCATAAACCTTATCTATCTCATCCCAGGCTGTATTTGCAGAGCCCCAGGCTCAGCACATAATAGGTACTCAATTAATACTTGCTGTGTGAATAAGGTAATTAATAATGTAAAGAATCATAGAAGGAATGCCCCTTTGCACTATCAGGACCTGGAAAATGTTATTTTCTCTGATTATAATTTACTCTCCCATCCTACGTCCCCTTCTTTTTTCCCATTTTTTCTACCTGCTCTTCAGATATCAGCTCAAACATTTCCTTGGAGAGGTCTTCCCCTTGAGCGTCCAAATTAGGTCAGTATCTCCCTCAATTACATGTTCTCTCATTGTCCTCTGTAGCTTTGCTTCATTCAAGCACTTATCATTGCTTGTAATTATAATGTATTCAGGTGACAATTTAGTTCACATTTGTCTTTTAAATGAAGATAAGCTCAACGAGTGGAGGAAGTCTCTTCTTGTTGATCATCATGTCCCCAGCACCTGAAAGTGCACCAGTCCTATACTGAGTATTCAGTACACCTTCTTAAAAAAGAAATAAGTAAATAAATAGGAAAGAAACATTTCATAAAGAAATGCTGAAGATGGAATGGACTTAAAGAAGTTTGTTGAAAAGATAGTGGTTTTAACCTTGGGCTTCAAAGAAGTAAGGAGCTATTTTGATCAAACAATACATTCAAATCGCATTTGTACAGAAATATAAAGAAGCACTAAAAAGACCAACAAACACATATCTAATCAAAGCACACTTTTTCACATTGTTTCCTTGTGAAAATTTTCATACATCAAAAAATAGTACCTGAGTATATGAAGGCAGTCTTTCATGCCATATTGAGTTTCTTTCTATGAAAATTTATTGAGCTACAAAAAGAGCCATATACAAATCTCCTTTTGTGCACCATGCTTTGGCTCAAGAGTTCAGAGTCCATGTTTGTCTGGAGCCAGCTCTATGAGACACAAGGATCAGAAGATCATTTTTCTCATATAACTCTCATTAGGCAATATTTTCTCATTCCATTGAATCAATACACAAAAGGTGAAGAGCAGCATCCATTGGGGAGACTGGAACCAAATAGAGAGAAGGGACTAGAAGGATGGAACAGATTTTTAAAATGTGAGAGGAAATTAGAAGAAAATATAAGGGATGGATTCTAAGAACACCGTACTTGCAGATCCCTCAACACGTATGTCCATACCATAGAACACCAAAGCACAAAGTTTTAAAGACAGCCCCTTTACTTAAGGAATTATAATGGAATTGGGCAAAAGGAAATGTGTATATATTTGACTTAAACAACAGAAATTTATTTTCTCACAGTTCTGGGGGCTCGAAGTCCAAGATCAAGGTGTCTGCACAGTTGGTTTCCTCTGAATTCATTCTCCTTAGCTAGCAGATGGCCATCCTCTTTCAGCTTCTTCACATGGTCTTCCTACTGTGGACACAGGCCCCTGGTGTCTCTTTGTATATTCAAATTCCCCCTTCTTATAAAGGCATTAGTCATATTGCATTAAGGCCCATCCTAACAGACTCCTATTAATTTTTTCCCAGTGTTATTGAGATATAATTGATATACATCATTGCCTACGTTTAAGGTAAACAGCATCCTGGTCTAACTTATACATATTGTCAAATGATTTCTGGAATAACTTTAGTTAAGATCAGTTTTCTCCTTCCGTGTGCAGTCTGTCTTGATCTCTATGGTACAAAGTAGATGCTTCAGCTTCACTCTTGTGTTCTAGGATTTTCTCAGCGGTGTCTTGTCTATAAATACTACTTAGTTGTTCTTCCTGTGAGGTGGAGCAAAGTTAGAAAGAAAATGTTCCTGTTTTGCTGACGTCATTTTTTCAGTAAGGAATTATTTTCAGGAAAATATGTAACCCATGATGGGGCACAGCAAGAAAGACACTCTTGTAAGTTTCCATAGAAATTGACAATACTCTTTAAAAAGCTGTTTGGTGATATTTATTCTAAACCTTAAAAATATTCCTGCCTAATACCACAATTATTTTTGAGAAAATATGTTGAAGGGGGCACTGAGCTGACTATTGATGTCAGCTCAGGTCATGATCTCAGAGTCACGAGATCAGCCCTGCATAGGGCTCGGCACTCAGTGTGCAGTCAGCTTGAGATTCTCTCTTCCTCTGCCCCTCCCACTGCTTGCACTTCTCTCTCTCTCTCTCTCTCAAAAACAAATAAATAAACAAACAAACAAATAAATAAATCTTCAAGAAAATAATAAAATAAGAATTATTCTGAGGAATTTTTCAGAAATTTGGATATAGATTTTTACTAAGAAGTCTTCCTTGCAGTGGTGCCTGGGTAGCACAGCCAGTTAAGTGCTGACCCTTGGATTCACCTCAGGTCATGATCTTAGGGTCATGAGATCGAGCCCTGACTCAGGCTCTGTGCTCAGCGGGGAGTCTGCTTGAGAGTCTCTCTCTCTCTCTCCCCCTCTGCCCTTCCAGGCTGCTTGCGCACTTTCTCTCTCTCTCTCTCTCTCTCAAGTAAATAAATAAATATTTTAAGAAAACATTCTTAGCAGAAACATAATGACTAAAGAATGCAAACAACCTAAATAACTAACAGTAGAGGAATAGTTACATTAATACATGACATACTGGATAGTGATTGCCATGCTACTCTTATGTTATTCAATTTCAAAGAATATTTAATATAATAGAAAGTTTCCCTAAGTATAATATCAAGAGTTAGGTAATATTTTTAGAAAGCATTTTATTTATTTTTTTTTTAATTTTTATTTTTTATAAACATATATTTTTATCCCCAGGGGTACAGGTCTGTGAATCACCAGGTTTACACACTTCACAGCACTCACCATATCACATACCCTCCCCAATGTCCATAATCCCACCCCCTTCTCCCAAACCCCCTCCCCCCGGCAACCCTCAGTTTGTTTTGTGAGATTAAGAGTCACTTATGGTTTGTCTCCCTCCCAATCCCATCTTGTTTCATTGATTCTTCTTCTACCCACTTAAGCCTCCATGTTGCATCACCACTTCCTCATATCAGGGAGATCATATGATAGTTGTCTTTCTCTGCTTGACTTATTTCGCTAAGCATGATACGCTCTAGTTCCATCCATGTTGTTGCAAATGGCAAGATTTCATTTCTTTTGATGGCTGCATAGTATTCCATTGTGTATATATACCACATCTTCTTGATCCATTCATCTGTTGATGGACATCTAGGTTCTTTCCATAGTTTGGCTATTGTGGACATTGCTGCTATAAACATTCGGGTGCATGTGTCCCTTTGGATCACTACATTTGTATCTTTAGGGTAAATACCCAATAGTGCAATTGCTGGGTCATAGGGCAGTTCTATTTTCAACATTTTGAGGAACCTCCATGCTGTTTTCCAGAGTGGCTGCACCAGCTTGCATTCCCACCAACAGTGTAGGAGGGTTCCCCTTTCTCCGCATCCTCGCCAGCATCTGTCATTTCCTGACTTGTTGATTTTAGCCATTCTGACTGGTGTGAGGTGATATCGCATTGTGGTTTTGATTTGTATTTCCCTGATGCCGAGTGATATGGAGCACTTTTTCATGTGTCTGTTCGCCATCTGGATGTCTTCTTTGCAGAAATGTCTGTTCATGTCTTCTGCCCATTTCTTGATTGGATTATTTGTTCTTTGGGTGTTGAGTTTGCTAAGTTCTTTATAGATTCTGGACACTAGTCCTTTATCTGATATGTCGTTTGCAAATATCTTCTCCCATTCTGTCAGTTGTCTTTTGATTTTGTTAACTGTTTCCTTTGCTGTGCAAAAGCTTTTGATCTTGATGAAATCCCAGTAGTTCATTTTTTCCCTTGCTTCCCTTGCCTTTTGCGTTGTTCCTAGGAAGATGTTGCTGCGGCAGAGGTCGAAGAGGTTGCTGCCTGTGTTCTCCTCAAGGATTTTGATGGACTCCTTTCGCACATTGAGGTCCTTCATCCATTTTGAGTCTATTTTTGTGTGTGGTGTAAGGAAATGGTCCAATTTCATTTTTCTGCATGTGGCTGTCCAATTTTCCCAGCACCATTTATTGAAAAGGCTGTCTTTTTTCCATTGGACATTCTTTCCTGCTTTGTCGAAGATTAGTTGACCATAGATTTGAGGGTCTATTTCTGGGCTCTCTATTCTGTTCCATTGATCTATGTGTCTGTTTTTGTGCCAGTACCATGCTGTCTTGATGATGACAGCTTTGTAATAGAGCTTGAAGTCCGGAATTGTGATGCCACCAACGTTGGCTTTCTTTTTCAATATCCCTTTGGCTATTCGAGGTCTTTTCTGGTTCCATATAAATTTTAGAATTATTTGTTCCATTTCTTTGAAAAAGATGGATGGTACTTTGATAGGAATTGCATTAAATGTGTAGATTGCTTTAGGTAGCATAGACATTTTCACAATATTTATTCTTCCAATCCAGGAGCATGGAACATTTTTCCATTTCTTTGTGTCTTCCTCAATTTCTTTCATGAGTACTTTATAGTTTTCTGAGTATAGATTCTGTGCCTCTTTGGTTAGGTTTATTCCTAGGTATCTTATGGTTTTGGATGCAATTGTAAATGGGATTGACTCCTTAATATCTCTTTCTTCTGTCTTACTGTTGGTGTAGAGAAATGCAACTGATTTCTGTGCATTGATTTTATATCCTGACACTTTACTGAATTCCTGTATAAGTTCTAGCAGTTTTGGAGTGGAGTCTTTTGGGTTTTCCACATATAGTATCATATCATCTGCGAAGAGTGATAATTTGACTTCTTCTTTGCCGATTTGGATGCCTTTAATTTCCTTTTGTTGTCTGATTGCTGAGGCTAGGACCTCTAGTACGATGTAGAAAGCATTTTATAAACTTGATTTTGAAAATGTAGATTTTTAAGTCATTTAAATATATTTAAAAATTATTGATTGATTAATTGAGAGAGACAAGTGTGCATGTGAGCTGGGAGCAGCGTTGGGCAAGCAGAGGAAGAGAATCTAAGCAGACTCCCTGCTGAGCTGAGAACCTGGCTTAGGGCTCAATCATATGACCCATGACATCATGACTTGAGCCCCAGTCATGAGTTGGGCATTTAACCAACTGAGCCACCCAGGTGGCCTCAAAATATATTTTTAATGGGCCCAAGTTATAACTCATAACATGAAAGTATTGACTTTAAACAACCAGCCCAAACAATAGATGTCAGCATCTTCCCTGAACAAGCCTATGAAATTAACAAAGTTATTTCCTTTTGTATTCTTATTTGCTTGCAAAAAAGGGGTTTCACAGAACTTAGGGGCAAGGTTAAAATGGTCTTGAACAGCAGGGCAGATGGAACCACTGATCTAGAAGTCCCTTCTCTCTTGGTTTCATTTTTCTCTCATTGCATGTATGTTCTGGTTCATTATCCACTCTCCCTTGAGACAAAGTTCTACTTCTTCTGTCTGCGTGGCTCAAAATAGGGATACAGACAGCTCCCAGTGTTAACTATTAAACAACATAGTCTTTCTCTGGGTCATAATTCAAATATGATTCTATGTTGCTTCAGTTGCATAATCTTGGGCCATGCAAATGCACCCAGAGAAGACAACTGCCAAAGTCCTATCCTTGTGACCAAGCAAAAGAGTCCTTACAGAAAAACAGAAGCCATCTGAGCTGAGGAGAGAGTTCCATTAAAGTGTCTCTGGCATAAGGACTCCATAATATTAACTTTGTTATCAGTGGGGTGTTTCAGTGACAAGTAACTGATACAATTTGAATTAGCTTACACCATAAAGGGATTTTATTAGTCTCCATGATGAGAAGTCTCTAGAGGTAGGGTTTGTTTCAAATGGAGTTTCACTGAGTAGCCACATATTAAGCCCAGGACCACTCTTTGTCCCTTATCTCCTTTGCTCTGTTCTTTGGCTGTTTTTTCTGTTTTGAATTCTTATTATGTGCCCCGCTAGTAGTCCCAAAATGGCTGGCAGTGGTTTTAGGGGCTGCATGCTTCCTTATTCATATCCAAGGAGATACTCTTTAAATATTTGGTCCTTGAAAAATTTAACATAAATAGCACAGACTGAACACCAGTCTGCCTCAGTCAAAGTAGTTTAAATTTCTCAATATGCCACCGCTATTTGGGCCACTCTATGATTATGGAATCCCCAATGAGGACACTCGGGAATGTTCATGTACCTCCTGGATTATTTATCTCCCATCCTCAAGGTTAATTCACATGAAACAATTTCTCTTGTTAAATGCCAGTTTTGCCCTAAGGTATGAATGTTTAATCCTCATGAAGGTAGTGGGAGTTACATGTGTGCAATGGTTACAGTCCCTTAACTAATTAGTGGAGAGAGGATGTTAATAAGAGAGTGATTTATATAATACTAAGGAACTGCCAAATACAGTAAAATCTAATTTAGACCAACTGGTGGAAAGCCAGACTTAACTGGTAGAAAAGTAAGAATTATAGAATATTTTTAAAGAAATTATATCATGATTTTCCAACATATTTGGTAATTCAAAGCATTTGTCAAGCTTTCATGGAGCAGAGGGCATCAAGTGTTGCCAAGCCGAGATGCCTTTGAAAACTCCTTTAAATGAATAGATAATAGAGACTGTGATTATCATCATGTAACATTTTTGAACATTAATTAATATTTTTAAGTTCGGGATTTTTTTTCTTTCTGAACCTATTGTAGTCCTGAATAAATTTACTTACATTACTGTATTGCTGAAAAAGCCATTCACAGACTTGGGATGAGCAACTCTACTTTCTGGGGACCCAAAAAAGGCAAGCAACTAGCTCCTGGCTGGGCGCCTGGGTGACTCTGTCGGTTGCCTTTGGCTCAGGTCATGATCCTGGGGTCCTGGGATCAAGTACCACATCGAGCTCCCTGCTCAGCGGGGAGTCTGCTTCTCCCTCTGCCCATCCCCTCCTGCTCATGATGTCTCTCTCTTTCTCTAATAAATAAATAAAATCTTTTTTTTTTTTTTTAAGTAGCTCCTGGCTTTTCTTGGATTATCAACAAACTAGTGAAAATAGACATATACACTTGTTACGAGTCCAGTGGAATTTAGCTGTCCCCTCACTCTTTACATACAACACATACAGAACGCTTACTTTACTTCAGTCACTGTTCCAGGCACTAGGGTGCAAAAAGGGGGCCTTGAAACCAAACCGGGTTAGTGTTTTTATTTGATCTGAAGCACCATGGGAGGTCACTTGACAGTTTTAATTGGCAAAATGTGATTTGTATTCCGGTGTGTAAGATGGGGTAAGAAGAGCAGACTGGATGAAAAATCGAGAGGGTTGAGTTAATCATATATCCCACAGCATCATACAAGTGCCATGTAGGCCTATGGGAGTACCCTTTTTCTGCACTTATAGTTATATTCCTGTTTATTCACAAAATTCATTCCCTTCCTCCCTCCTCCATAAGTAATACATTTGATGCCTCTTTTTATTCCTGTGTGTTCTTATAAAGCATGCATTGTTCATTTTGTTGACATTTATTTTTTTTTGTGGACATTTATTTTTGATAGACATATTGTACTGTGTTATATAATTCCTTTAGACTTTCTCTTTACTCAGCACTATTAAGACATGCCAGTTTATATGTACCTTTGCCTGGTTATTTCTAAGAGCTTCATGGTATTCCAAAGCATGAACCCATTATAACTTGCCTGTCCTTTAACCAAGAAAAGAACAAACAGATAATTTCCAACCTCCACTACAATAAAGCTAAGAGGAATATCCTGTACATGTTCCCTTATCAACCCGTGTGAGACTTTCTAATACATATACCTATAATAGAGTATAAATATATTTCATTTAGCCAGCAACTCCAGATTTCCCCCACCTTCAAGAGAAGTGTCTGAAAACTCCTACATCCCCAAGTCCTGTGAATGACTTACATTATTTAGCTGTCTAATTCTTTCCAATTTTTGATAGGTATAAATTAATATCCCATTATTGTTTTAATAATCATATTTCTAAATATTAATGAATATCGGTCTCTTGATAAATGTTTGTCAACCTGCTGAACTTTTAATTTGTGTTCTGCCTGTTCATATCCTTTACTTTTCTTTCCAAATTCCTGTTTCTTGATTTGTAGAAATTTCACTTGCATATCTAAATACAATCCCCATGATTGAAAACCTCTTTTTCCAATCTGCCAACCCTGTACTAACTTTGCCTATTACATCTTTTGTTTAAACAAATGTTTTGACTTTGTTACAATCAAATTTATCACTTTTACTTATGTCTTACACTTAAGGCATTTGTTTTAGAAATCTTTCTCTAAATAAGTGCTAAAATTTTTCTCGTACATTCTTTTCCACTCATGTATCATGTTTACCTTTGATACTTAGGTCTTTAATCCAGTTGAGGTCCACTTATGCATATAGTATTATGAAGGGATCTAATTTTTATTTTGTTGCCCACCTGAGCTAGTCTTTCTGACATTGTCCAATAAACCATCTCTATTTCTCTATTAATTTAAGGTACAACCAAATATTGTTTGCTGAACTCACTTTCATATTCCATTGGTCAGTTTGTCTATTTTGGTACCAATCTTATACAGTTTGAAAATATGACTTATTTTTTAAGGCATGCCATTATTTGCTAATTTTTTTTTTTAATTCTTAATCCGTTTCATATGCTTGCCCATCTGACTCTTCCAGTAGAGCAACCAATAGTTTGTTTTACTGTTTCTTTTTGGTCATCTAAATTTTCAACAAGTGTATTGAGTTTCTAAAATAAAAATTCCTGCTGTAATTTTTCTGATTCCATTGACTTTAAAGATGAAATTAGGAAGAACTATCTCTTTGTTTATTCAATTCTTTTTTCATATTTTTAACTTTAGTGCTAAACTTTTATCTAAGAGGTCTAGATTTATCTCAATTAGTTCTTAGATATTTTATAGGTTCTTTGACCATTATCAGTAATTCCATGTTTGATTATATTTTTCTCATTCATTCTTGATGGTGTAAAAAATTAATAAATTTTATTTGTTGATGACGTAAGTAGCAACCCTGCCAAACTTCTTACTGACAATTGTGGTAGCTACTAGCGACATTGGACTCTTGAATACTTGAAATGTAGCTACTCCCACATGTTGAAATAGAAGTATTTTAGAAGTTTGAGTTAAATAAATTATAGGGTTAAAATTAAGTTCATCTGTTTTCTTTTGCTTAATTTTAGGAAATGTAAAATATTAGAAGTGGCTCACGTTGCACTTATATTGGCCAGCTCTGTTATAGATGAGCATGTCATCTGTGTATAATGATAGAATTATTTCTCCTTCTCAAACCTCACATGTTATTTCTTTCTCTTTTTATAGAGTGCTGGCTGACACATCTAATATAATGTTAAACATTAGCAGAAGTAAGCATCCCTGTCTTATTCCCAGTTTTCAAGGGAATGTGGCTAGTTGTTTGTCATTATGCATATATAAAGTTTTGTGAAGGCTTTTGTAATAGGCACTAGCTATAAAGAAAATTCTCTTGAATTCCAAGTTGAAGTGTTTATAAGTAAGTGGTAGTCTTTGGCAAAAGCTTTTTTCCACATCTGTCCATATAATCAAATCATTTTTCTCATTCAAACTATTAATATAGTTAATTACAAAGATAGATTCTGTGATGCTGGACCATCCTTACATTCTAGGGATATATTCTGCTTTATTATGTGAGAGTTTTAGTCCATTTGGCTATGATAATCTGATATTGATTTCAAAGAAATAACTTTGGGTACCATATGGAAATTGGGTTTGGGAAGAGTGTGGAATCAGGTATGTTTGTGTGTATTTATGTTATAATTTCACTACACAATCTTCCTGATAAATGTACTCTTTGAATGTTATGACCCATCTCACCTTCTCTCTTCTTGAGATACTTCTTTACATACTTTTTTTTTTAAAGATTTTATTTATTTATTTGACAGAGATAGATCACAAGTAGGCAGAGAGGCAGGCAGAGAGAGAGGGGGAAGCAGGCTCCCCGCTGAGCAGAGAGCCCGATATGGAACTCAATCCCAGGACCCCGAGATCATGACCCAAGCCGAAGGCAGAGGCTTAACCCACTGAGCCACCCAGGCGCCCCTCTTGAGGTACTTCTTGATTCAAGGTGTATTTTGTCTGACATTAATATAGCTTCTCCAGTTCTCCCATTGATAGATTTTTCTCTAGTTTCCTTTAATCTTTTTGTGACTTATTTAGAGTTCATCTCTTATAGACAGTATAAAGTTGGTTCTTTTTTAAATCCAGTTTGATAATCTCTGACTTTTTGTTAGAGTGTTTAGTCCAACTAAATTTAATGTAGCTATTGATTTGGTTGTATTTAGATTTAAAATTTTGTACTTTTTTTATATTTGTTTCATTTTGTGTTTGATCTTCTGTTACTTCTTCTTTGATGTCTTTTGAGTTGATCAGTTATTTTTTTTAATATTCCATTTTAGTTTGTCTATAGGCTTCTTAGTTATATCACTTTGAAATTTTTTTAGTAGTTGCTATAGAGATTGCAATATACCTCTGAAACCTATCCCAATCTACCTGAAGCTAACATATGATTATTTAAAGTAAAATATTAAAAGCTTGTAATGGTTTTAATTTCCATGTATGTCCTTCAGTAGGCAGGATTCTAAGATGGACCCCCCAATTTCCGTCTTTTGATATGCATGCCCTGTATAATTCCTTCTCTTTGAATGAGGTCAGAACTTTTGGATATGATAGAATATCATTCTGGTGAGTAGGTTAATTCTTAATCATTTGAATTTGAGTTCATCAAAAGAGAAATCATTCAGATGCCCTGACATAATCACATATACCCTTAAAAGGGACTGACCCCTTCATGAAGTCAGAGAAATTCACAACATGAGAGGACACAACAGAGGGAACAACATAGCAAGGAAACATCAGAAGTCTCTAGGAGCTGAAAGTAGCCCCTGGCCAACTGCCAGCACTGAACAGGAGCCCCAGTCCTACAGCTGCATGATATTAAATTCTGCCAACAAACATGTGAGCTTGAAAGAAGACTCTGCATTCTAGAAAGGAATGTACATATCTGACACTTTGATTTCAAATTTTGAAACCCTAAACAGAAGTACCAGTTTAGACTTAGGACCTACAGAACTGTGAGGTAATAATATGCTGTTGTTTAAACCACCAAGCTGCAATGATTTATTACACAGCCTTCATTCTTAAAGCTATTGTTATCATATATATTATATCTACAGACATTGTAAATCCATCAAAACAGTGTTATCATTTTTGCTTTAGAGGGGCATACCTATTTTAAACAGATCAACAGAAGAAGAAAAAAAAAAGTCTTTTATATATACCAACATATTTATCATATCCAGAGCTTTTTTCAGATAAGAGATACAGATATAGATGTTTATGTTATGATGAGGGGGGTCTCATGTTTTCTTAGATTCTTACAATTCTCATATCTCCCATTTAAATTTCCAGCTTCTTTCCTTGGCCTGTAGTATAATCTTGGAGATCTTTAGCCAGTAGCCTGTGTTTTATCCACTTGCCTTGTCCTCAGCTATAGCTACCAGAATCAAGCAACAGTATTGAATAGAAAACCAAAAACTCAAATTTTTATCTTTTGGAATTATTATATTTGAAATTAACCTTTTCTCTGCTTTCTGTCAACTTTTAGATTTTTGTAATGCCTTTAAACAGTTTTTAAAATATGGTATGTTATATTTCATTCCTGAAGTGGTAAACATAAACATTTCACTTTTCTACCATTACCAGAAGTTGGCTTTTAATTATTTGCAAAGAAACTTTAAAGCTTTTAAATAAAGATTTTATGTGCCTAAAACATTATTTTGATTTCATTTTTTAAAAGATTTTATTTATTTGAGAGACAGCATGAACGTGAGTGGGGTAGGGGAAGAAGGCCAGAAGGAGAGGGAGAAGCAGACTCCACACTGAAGAGAGACCCTGATGTGGGGCTTGATCCCAGGACCCTGAGATCATGACCTGAGCTGAATGCAGATATTTAAGGGACTGAGCAATCCAGAAACCCTTGATTTTGTCTTTTAAGAATATTTTTGCTGAATAAAGAACTCTCACTTCACAAGGCTCCCCACCCCCCCCACTCACCCTCAGCTCTTTAAAAATGTCATTTCTTAGCTATCTGGTTTGCATTGTTTCCAATGAGAAATCAATAGAAATTATTATCAATTTTCTCTTGTACATATTATTCTTCCTTTGACATCTCTTAAGATTTTCCTCTTTATCATTGGATTTCAGCAATTTTTATATGATGTGCTAAGGTGTAATTTCCTCTTGTTCTGCTTAGATTCGTTGAATACCTTCTATTATTGCCTTTACATTCATAGATCTTTTCTCCTGCAGCATCTAATCTGCTTTTATGCTAATTACCTGAATTTTTCATTTCAGATATTATACCATTTCTATAAAACCCAATTGCCTCTTTTTTGCAGTTTCTGTTTGTTTACTGAAATTATTGTTATTATGTGTCCACTTTCTTTCAAATCCTTGAAGTATTTTTTTTCCAAATGCCTGTCTGACTATTCCATCTTTTCTGTTATTTCGAGGTCTGTTTCAAATGACTGATTTTTCTTCTCCTTATGGGTAATATTTTCCTGTACATTCCTATGTCTAGCAATTATTTACTTCGTGCTGGACATAATAGATGCTGTTTTGTTGAGTAGGTAGGTGTTTAGTATTTGGTTCAATGGAATCCAGATTTAAAAGTTCCTTTGCCCAACTCCCTTTTGTAAGAAAACTTACCTGCTTATAATTCAGTCATTTTATGACCCCCAAACTCTGATCTCTGTCTTCTTGGTTCAGCAAAATTGCCATACTCTGTTTTTCTTCACCTTGTACCGCAAACTATAAAGTTCTTTTAAGGCAAAAAGAGTGACTGTGGGTCTCACCTTATTTGCCTATGTTCTCTCAGGCATCACAGTTTAGTTCTATGCTATCTTCTTTCCAACATCTGTAATTAGTAGTTCTTACATATATTTTGTGGAGTTTTATAGATAAGTACAGAAGGAGCGGTGGTTCCTATAGTTACTGTTCTGGTCACAAACAGAAATCTCAGTCTTATAATATCTCATCTGTGGGAGAAAACTCTGGTCGCAGAGCCTGTTGTGGGGCAAATGTAATAGGAGAATGAAATTATTTCAGTTACTGGGAGAATACTGTGTGGACGTAAAATCAGACTGGCCATGGAAAGAAAAAACTTGGATTAGGTTACCTCTTGGGTTCTTCTCAAATTCAGGTTCCATATTTCTATGCTTACTAGAAGACAGGGTATTTAAGGAAGTAAAGGATAGACAACATAAACCAAATTAAACTATTATCTGTAAATTAGTTGGTGGTATTGTAGGCTTCAGGACTAATTCAATCCATGTTCTCTGTGATTCATCTTCCCATTATCCAGGTCAGTCTTCTAAGCTATCAGTTTTACTTGAACTCTGATTTTTCCTCCTCATCACGTGATGACTGTCAACATTTCCTGCCTATGTGTCTCTTCCTTTCAGTCTAGAGGGGAAGCACTTCTCTGCCAAACAGAAATTCATATCTTCCCTCTGACTAAGTCAATTTAAATCATATATTCACTCAAGAGCTAACTGTTTAGTTAAGGAAATAGGGAAGGTTTAGTGCCCTTCTCTAAACCAATCACAGACTAGACTTTCATTGGCTGCTCATTCATTCCTAGAGGTGAGCCTGGGCTTGGCAACATTGAAAGCACCTGAGTGCAGCATAATGCAGGAAGAGTGCAATGGGTATTAAAAGAGCAACTATAATGCCCATTTAGTTATACTCAAAATTTTGGAGGCATACTACTTTCTCTTTATGATGTACATGTTAAAATAATTCATGTAGCTCAAATTGCTTTCTAATTCTTAGATGCATTTATCAAGTTGAAAGAAGGACTCTTAAATTATTAATATTTTCTGTGGAAAAAACAACATTTAAGATACTTTTTAACAAAAGATTGGTTGGAAATCCATACCCTAAAATATAGTAGTGGTTATTTATGAGTCATAAAATTATGATGACTTTTTCTGAGGATTCATTTTTTTGTGTTTTTCTGTCTTCTACATTAGGCATATATTTCTTTTGTAATTGGAGAGAATAAATAAATCCATTGAGCTGATGCTTATAGAGTTGCAAGAAGCAACAGTATTTCAGCATGAGGAGAAGCAATCAATGTTGTAAAGCATGTGTGGATAAGTCAGTGGAGAGTGCAGATTGCAGGCTTAGCTCATAGAGGTTCATGGCCTGGCTTCACCATATACCACTTCTGTAAAATGGGGCTAATAACACAGTTCATTAATTAATGTATCAGGCCCTTTGACAAGCCTGTTCATAAATAACATACATTTAATCCCTACATTAGTGTGAAATGGGAATCTTTTTTCACATTACACAGATGAGGGAATTTCAAATATTCAAATATTATGTAAGTGGTCAAAATAATAGTCAGTAGGAGGAAAAACTGATTTAAACCCATATGCCCAAGTTCAAAGGCCTTGCTCTTCGACTCTGCTCAAGTGGTTCTGAAACTTTGGTGCACATAGAATCAACTGAACAGCTTGTTACAACACAGATTTGGTCCCAGAACTGTGGGCTCGATAGGGCTGAAAACGGCCTGAGAATACAAAATCCTAGCAAAGCTCTCTAGTGTTGCTCATGGGCTACAGGTCTGATGCCCACGTGCTGAGATCTACTGTTCTACCCCACATTTTTCCTCACTGTGCACCCTCAGTTGTCCAATAATTTTAGCATAGTTTCTCTTCCATGTGAACGCTAACCCCTCTTTATTTGGGTGTTTGTTTCCTAATCCCTGTCTTTGTGATTTTTGTACTCTGATGAAGTCCCCAGGTTTATAAAGAGGCTTGAGAAATTCTCCTTTGAATCCTTATTTCTAATACTTTCTGCAATCAAGTGCCTGGAATGGTTTTGTAGTGGTCTCAAAGAGTTAATGCCCTTCCCACTTCATAATTTAATTTTAGGGAATACATAAGCCGCAAAACAAAATCTGCTATCATATCAATCCATTTAGTAAGCATTTTGAAAGCATTAAGGTAATTTATTGCAAAATCACGTCCCATAAATAAAAACCTCTCTGTAAGCTCTCGGTTTCATTTTAAACTTCCCCTTTCTCCTTTCTCTGCAGCTATATGGGTGGGTTGGTAATAAATTTATCCTTCGGGGTTCCATTACCTTAAGGAGGTTTTCTCTTTCATTATTGTATTGAGTTTTTTCTATCAACCTCAAGTTTTGGCTAGGAAGATAACATACAGCCTGGACCGGAGATCCGGAGTATGGTGTACTGAGTAGGAAAATACATTCTTACTCTCTGCATAAAGTTATCATGTGGTCATTGTATGAAGGCCTAATGTGTTCCCCTCCACTGTGGTCAAGTCACCCTCTAGTTAGTTAGCATCAATCTAGTTCATTAGCATCAAAGCACCCTCTAGTTAGTATCTGTCTGACCATAAGGTAAGATTCTTTTTTCTAAATTATTCATTAAAATAAAAAGAATCTCCTTAAGTATCTTATATTATGGTGAACTCCCAATTACATTATATTGAATTAGATAGCTGTTACAGCAAATGTCCTCATGTTATGCAAATGGATCCTTGTGATTAAGAGTTGACTTATGTTTGGATATATATGGTACTTCTATCATTTTTATTTTCAGAATATTTCAGATCTAAGAAACTGAAATAAATTCGCTTAATTAAGATTCTTTTATTACAAGGGACAGGAACCCACTCAAGCTGCACTAGCTTAAGCAATAAAGGGGATTGTTTTAAGAATGCACTATGTCTTCATGAATTCCAAGGGCAGCAAAGTCTAAGTTTCTGGAAGGGACCACAAGAACCCATGCAACATTCTCTCTTTTTCGTACATGTTTTTCTCTATTGTGTTTGAATTTTTTCTCTGGGCACAACTTTCTCAACTTCTCTATCAACATAGAGGAAGGGAGACCACTCCACAACTCCTGAGAGCACATTTCTGCTCAAGAACCTAGCCTAGTGCTCGCTTCGGCAGCACATATACTAAAAGAACCTAGCCTAGATGCCCAATTGCTTCTCAGTCCCCTTCCAAATTCTGGCAGAAAGAATCTAATCAGTGCATCTTACATCAGAAATCTAAGGGTACTTAGTACAAATATGGTTGCCAAGAACAACCTCAGAAAAGTAAAAAAGTTTTCTAATAAAGTTGATCATTATGAGTTCAGAGGAAGTGACAAAAATATTTACATTTGAGCAAATTATTTTTAAAAATAACTCTATTTTTTGTTTGAAAATATAACTTGTTTGAAAAAAATAACTCTATTATTTGTTTGAATAAATCCATACTTGGTGAAAGGTAAGTCTTCCAAGATATTGTATGGTGAAGGAGAGAAAGTAGCGATATTTATGTTTGTTTGTTTATCTTGCCTTCCCAGCACTTCTTCTCCTTCTCCAAGCACTACCTCACCTTGTCTCTAGGTTATGCCTTTTCCCTATTCCCTGATGTCCCAGTGCTGGTATAAATCACATCCCTCTTCCCTAGGCTGCAGTAACCAGGGGATACATGGAATCCATGTTGGCCAGACAACCACATCACTACAGTGTGATTGGTTTAAAGGTAAACATGCAATCTAGTCCATCAGATTCTCCCTGAATTTGATATATGACATTAGAGGGGAGGGACAATTTCCTTTTGGATTATAAGCCATAAAGAAGTGAACTTGGGGAAGCCACCTTTCCTGCCATGTGGTACCAGAATATCCCTAAGAATAAAGCCAACAGGCCTAAAGAAGGAACACCAAAAAAATACCATTTGGGTGCCGGGGACCCACCATATCTGAAATACACTTTCAAGTTACTAGAGCCAATCAAATTCCTTTATTGTTGTTGTTGTCGTTACAATGCTTAAAGTAGTTTGGGCTGGGGCTCAAGCCTTTGCAGATGAATTTAACATTACATGTCTCAGAATTGACTGTAAAACATTAATGGAAAATAGGAGTCCACAATACTTTATTCAAAACCCTCTGGACCAAATATATTTCAGAATTCAGAATTGTTTGGCTTTCAGAAAGATACAAAGATGCACACACCATACCTCATGTAACAAAAACCTCAGGATCTGGGGCCCTGAGCAGCATGTGGTAAGCAAAGGTATCAGTATTTCCTCGGAAAAATGCAAGAATATTCACACCAAATGGGACAAGTGAAATCTATGAATCACCTGATGAATCACCGGGTCTGGTCACATTTTTGCTTCCAGTGGAAATAAGAAAATAATGTTTCTAGTTTTCAGAGTGTTGCATTTTGAAATTGTGGGTAAGAGATTGTGGATGTAATGGTCAGTTTAAAGTCTCAACCAGGTAGAGACACACAGGTAATCCCTGGCTCTGCCTCTCCTGAGCCACACTCCAGAGCTTTACTGGATAGAACCTGCTCACCTCTTTCTAATACTGCTTCACATGCTCAGGACTCTGAAATCACCTGGTGCATGCAAGGGACCATCCCTGGAGGAGCTGTTATGCTAGGCTCATCCCAAGTAAATAATGGGAAGATATCACTCCTATAGAGAAGAGGCAAAGCAGAGTCAGTTTCTATCATGGAGTTTGGTCACTCTTGGCCAGTGAGACCCTCCTGGCAACAACACTGGGCAGTTGGCTTGTACACACTCTTCTTTTGTCATTGGATGAAAGACAGCATCCCCTGAGACAGATACAGTCGTGCTGTTGGTCCTGTACCATATGACACACACACTTAAGCAGAACAAAAGCTCCCCACTGAGTCTGAAACAGGGAAAGATAGTCCCAAACAAAGTGCCAAGCATAGCACAGGCTGTGAGAACTCTGGTAGGTAGTGAGGCCCATTCTCATGTGACCAAGTGGGGATAAAGATGGCATGCGCAAGGCTGCTTTCTCAACAGTTGTTACCAAAATATACCTTCTAAGAAAAAACTGTACAGTACTATTATAAATATAAAACTAGTATCAGTTGTCACAAATAGAACGTAATCTTAAAAATCGACATGACAAAAAATAACGTGTCATTCCAAAATCTTATCCATGCCTGTCAAAGAAGTATGGCTCGTTTTTTTTTTGTTTGTTTGTTTGTTTGTTTTTTTCAAGTAATGGGGACTGGCTATGTCATTCTAGCACTGAACAATGATGTTCTTTTTGACTTAATGAGAAAATTTGGTTGAGATTTGCAATGGGAATATCATTTTCGTATTGAGACTCAGTTCATTCAGTATTGTGTACTGTAATACCTCACATGGTCTTGATTTTAATACCAGTGTTTGCATCCCCTTCTTTGGGAAACATGGATCTTTTTCAATCTTCTTATTGTAATAGTGGAGAGAGAGACAGCTGACTAGGAAAGTTCTGTCTCACATGGTACCGCCAACAATAGTTCATCTATATTAAGTGATGACAGTGCCAGATACTCCCAAGTTCTTAACACGTATCGCCTCTTTAAACACGGGTTCATGAACATAGCATCTCCTTTCTACACACAGTGCATTATATTTCCGGCCTGAACTCATACTCTTAGTAAGGGACAGGGTTAGACCAACCTGAACTTCCAAAGCCAACAGCCAGTCTCTTTATATATGATGCCGACAGTCTGCATCTTTTTTATGTTCTCGGGTTTAATTAGAAGCAAATAAAAAATTCTGCTTTTCCTTCTAATAATGGGACTTTATATTGGGTTTCCTGTCCAGTAATAATTTTTGTGTATTTTTTATCCTCTGTTAGAAAAAACAAAGTAACCACCAAGTTTCTAGGCAGATACATAGCTGATGAAATTTTAATCTCTGCTACAGAAGGTATTGATTTCTGATCAAGATAAACGGGCATTGGGTTTTTGTTTTCATCTAGTTCGTTCATTTGTATCCTTCTTTGAAAGGGCATCTATTAATAAGTCTGGTCTAAGATTATACCATGAGTGAACTTTTTACAAGTGTAATCTTCTAAAATAGTGATGTGAGGAGCAGCAGAGGAGACCAGATAAATAAAAGCCATCTTTCTTCGGAGCAGAGAAACTTTGCTTTTCTTTCCACTCAGCTGCTTTCTTCTGTATAGTAACAGACTGAAGAAGATCATGTTGCAAAATTTGGCATCTACGGAGTTTATATTTTTCAGAATATTTAATAAAAGGCCACCAAATGCTAAAATAATTATCCATTTCCTGTATGCGTGCAAGTTTTTTCCATTGCTAAAAATTCTTAATTAAAAAATTAATTAAATGGGTTCCTCTAATTAAGAAGAGACTGTAGACCTTGCAGTCACTGAACAATGAAAAACTTTTATTTCCTTCATGGTTGTTTTAATAGCCGTCCAAAGAAGGGTAATTCTGGTGGACATGTGAAGACCTTTCTCTCCTGAAATTGCTTCCATTAACTCTATGGCTGATACTTCACATTCCCCAACCATTCTTCCAACCCATTTGATTTCTTTCGGAGTGGAATCACCTTGATATACTAATATAGGATAATAGCATAGTAACATTTAATCCTCTTAAGTGTATACAATATTATTTCATAAAGAGAGGAATGTTAACAAGAATGAAACAAAGTATGAAAAGAAAAGTAACAACTTTAAAAATGTCACTAGTTTGCTTACCATCCGCTCAATATGCTTCCCTCCTAGCCCGAACATTGGATGAGAAACACGAATCTGTTGTTCCATTTGCAGGTTTCAGTTCTTCTGTGCTTTTCCTAGGGATCAACATCTCCCCACAATGAGTGTGACTTAGCGTTTTATTATTTCTATTTTAACAACATGTACCAGATACACTGACTGCAGATTCTATTTCTTATGTAAGATACAGCTCTGTTTGCAGAGTCAAACATTTTCTAAGATAGGTAAAGATATATATGTGGATTATCAGCTTCCTTTTGTATCCGTAACATATTATAGGGTGTTTTCCTTTAATTTCAGTTCTCCCATTTAATTTCCTAGGACAGATGCATTGTCCAGAGATTCTGTTTTCTTTCCTCAAATCCTACCCACCTCACCAAAGGCAGCTGACACTCTGTCTCATGCTTCCAGAGGCTCTCCTGAGTTGTCTCTTGTAACCTGGGTACATGGGAAGCTTCAACTAGCAGTTTATCATTCAGTGTCTTCCACCATGGTGTTATATTTTCCAGAAATATTAAAAGCAATTTCTGTTTATATGGTGTTGGTTAAAGAAAGACGTAACTATACATTGGTAGTTCCTTAGTATACTTAGCTTCTTCTAGTGAAATGTGGAAGTAAAACCAGCCTCAGGTGAAGTCTCAGGCTTAGCCTGATCCCTTGGGAAGCTCTGGAGAATAAACTACCCCTCAGAGTTCATTCTACATCGAGGCAAGGGAGCTGGGCTCTCCTAGTCCCATAGAAGGTGGTATTGGCTCCATATAACCCACAGCAAGACAGAAAGTTCCAGGTACTACTGGCTTTCTGAACATGGATTGGAAGCATGTCCAGTAACCCCAGGGCAGTTCTCCAAGGAAAGTTGTAAGTGGGAATCTTTGGAAGCAAAGCACACAGAAGTGTGGAATTGGGCATGTAGAATTAGTAAGAAAAATTGACATCACTCGCTATAGTTAAATACATTGTATTTAGCTATAGTAAATACATAGGACTACAAAATACATAGAATTTTTTAAACAAGACATGAAAAGCTTAAGTTATAAAGAAAAACAATCATAAATCTACCTATATTTTAAAAAGGAAAGGAAAGAAGAAAGAAACAAAAAAAAAAAAAGAAGAAAGTAAAAAAGCAAGAAAGAAAGGAAGAAATGAGGGAGGGAGAGAGAGAGGAAAGGAGAGAACGGAAGGGAAGGAAAGAAAAGAAAGGAAAGATCTCAAGAACAAAAATAAGGATATAGTCAAAGGTAAATGAAATATTAGAATTTGAAATCAGCTTCCTTTTTCTTTCATCTGTTGGTCAGAAATGAGAGTGAGAATCAAATATGGCACTATTTTCTTGCTTGGGAGCCTCAGTGAATGGTGATCAAAATTGAAGCCTACAGAAGAAAGTGATGAGTTTAGTGGCAAATACATGAGTTGTAATGCCCATGGGACACCCAAATGGGTCGTCCCAGTAGGTATATTATTCATGAATTTCTTCAAAATACATTTTTCATACAGTTCCTCTGTGCTAGGCACTGTGTAAAAATGTTAAGAATATAAAAATAAATAAAATAACACTTATCCTTGAGGGGCTTATACTTTATTAAGGGAAGATAGATAATCAGATATTGTGTTCTTCAATGAACCAATACGCCAGTGTTTTATGTAGAGCGCTAGGCTTTAGGTACACAGCAATGAAAAAAAAAATAGGCAAGATTCCTGCTCTTATTGAGTTAAACATCTAGTATGGAAAAACAGATAATAAATAATTGGAAAATATGTAGCAGTCATGAGTGGCATTGAGAGAACAATTAAGGGTACCTGGGCGGGGCTTTCTTTATCACTTAGAGTTAGGGAAGCCTCAGCCTCAAGAGATGACCTTGAAGCTGAGGCATACCTAGCAAAGGTACAACTTCTGGAGGAAAAGAAGAAAACACATTCCTGGGAAGAGTCAGTGCCAAGACTCCAAGCCAGGAAGGGTCTTGGTGTGCGTGAGAAACGGAAAGAAGGGCATGGTGTTAGAGTTGAATAAATGAGGGGAGAGCGGCAAAAGACTGGTCAGTGAGGACAACACTGGCTGGATTCAATGTATGTGTTTGGTTTTCCTCCTTCAATGGAGGTTAGATCTTAAACCTTTTTAAAACACAAAGATAACATGAATTTAAGTAATAACACTGAAATTCTGAAAAAATAGACTTCATGTTCGTGTTTTTCAAATTGTGAAGGAGAAAATATATATATATAAACATGGTGGACCAATGCATTTATAACATACAATGAATTTGAAATATAAAATTGGAATAATAAGGAAATAGAAAATACAAGCTCATTTTTAAATGGTGACATTCAACAGTCATTGTCTTATCGCTATAATGATTTTGAAATGCTTAGTCTCATTTTCTGTACCACTTAGCTTATTGTGGTCTAGTTATGGACCAGGACCAGACCATGGACCACACTTTGAGTAGCACCGGGCTATATAACTGAAAGTTTTTATTATATTTTTAAAATCTGATGTTATTTACAGACATACTTTCCCTTATTAATATTTAATTATGTTTATGATCAGAAAAACTGGGTAATCTCATTTCACATCCTGACGCTGATGGGTACATGCATGTATGCGTGTGTGTGTGTGTATGTGTGTGTGAGAGAGAGAGATCCTATCAAGAATGTTATTAGGTCCCTGATTTCTTTAAAGTACAGTAATATATGAGCCCACTGTTCCCAATGTGCTTTTGGCATTATTTATGAAAAACAGTCTTTAATTACCAAGCTTAACACATTATCCTTGGTGGAGACTCAAATCTCTTTTCCAACTTTAAACTGAGCAAAAGCTTTCATCTGGCAAGGTATTGAAGCCCACTATGAAAATTTTGTGCATAGAATTATCACCAAGAGCTATTTGGCAGCTTCTCCATCTCAATGAAAAGGACTCTGTATTTTATCTTCACACAAATAACTCTCACCACCATATAAATTATTTTCTCAATTATCTTTCAACCTTTTTGCAATAAGGTTTCCTGAATAAGAACTGGAAATATCCACATCACATTCCATGTCACATTTCTTGATCCAAATTCTTTTAATTAGTTACTTAGTCCAAATCTATTTCAAGCACAACAATTTCCTGTATATCTGGAAGAGTGGTGGGAAATTTTTACCTCATCTAACCCAATCATGGACCATAACCCCATATTAATCTGGGAGACAGCCAATGCTTTTCTCTGGAGTGGTGTTACTTCGCTTTTAGCGTGCAAGATATTTTTGCATTGGAAGTGAAATTTCGTAGTTGTGAAAGAGATTTCCAACACACATTTTCCAGTCGATCCCAAGTGAAGTGTAAGCCATCGGAGTATCTTATGGCATTCTGTCCAATCAGAGTATTGCCTCTTACATTTTTAAAGCACAGATTTTATGCTCTTGGTAGGGAGCCAAGGGAAGTGCTGGATCAGCACACTCAATTCCAAAGGAACATCTAATTTTATTGTCTCCCCCTCTGAATTTCAGAGAACAATGGGTTAGCCACAGTATACAATGTGGCTCAGATTGTTAAATTATGTTCAAATCAATTGCACTCTTGAACCAGTTTCTCTTTTCACTTCCTTGGTAGCCTGCATTCTCTCTGATGCACTTGAAAACAACTCACAACTCGGCATGACCACCTGAACCAACAGATATCACTTAAACCTGGGCAGTCTCAGGAGACACTGGTTGTTGTTGACTGTGGCCTGGAGTTTTAGTGCAAAAGCTCACGTGAAAAAGGCCTATTGTTGCGCTTTGCTGGAGAGAGAGATATTTTCCTTTGTAATCTCAGCAATAGCTTCAAATGGGACCTTTTCTAATACGCTACATGTGTGTTTCGATGAAAGGCTTGAAATGCCGTTATCTAAAAATCTAATGAAACATTTGGCTCTGTCTGAAAGAAGCACATGTTAATTGCTTATCAAAGTATCAACTTTCATCTCACAGAATGACTGATATCTTTGTGAGTCTGTGAGGAGAAAGCACTACATTTTGTTTCAAGGGCAAATTTTTTTACCACCAATAAATAGAAAGAGTGGATATAATCAGAATTCGCTGTCATTAATTCATGACTAGTTTTCTTTAGGTAAAGCATCATATTGTTTTTATGCAAAACACTTTCGTTTGGGGGATGAATGACCTCTTTAGTTTGCAAAATCTGCTGTTTGCTTTTATGAAAAACACAGACTTATTCATGGCTTTAAAAAAAAAAAAATTCTGCTAAATGTGATTCCAAAACAAACTGGTCCTACTGATGTGTCTCAAGTGACCCCCTCAAAAAAAAAACATGCCTTGGATTAACTCAAGCCAGTTTCGAATTTCTAGGAGTTCATGATCTGTTCTTCCAAAGGTAATTTTGGGGGTGGGGGAGATCTTGAAAAGTATAACAAAAACACACCCAAAATATTTAGTGTTTTTAACAGAACCTCAAAATGCAGAAAGAAATAGTAGCCTGAAATAAAACAGAAGGGTGGGGGGTCGCCAGAAATGGCTCCACTGGAACTTTCCCTCTTTGTCACTTTTTCTTGCCCGGTGGAGCACAGAAAGCTACATCTGTATCCAGGAATGGTTTCCACACGTCTGATGGGAATGGATAAGTGAAGTCTCCAACTTTCTAAGGAAATATGAGCTGATCGGCGGCCAGGCAAACATCCTGGCCACAGGGAAGCAGGTAGCCACACGTTTTGGAGATGCTGAAATAATTCCGCCCACCTTTAAGCTTCTCTCCATTTTAAAGGCAGTCATAAAAATGCAACAGAGGCTTTCTTCCTGCAGGCAGTACCTTTCCGAGTTTCTTTTGTTTTTCTTTTCTGACCGATTTCTTTTCTAAATCGACATCCCCTTCTATTTCAGGGGCTCTACTTGAACAGCTGGGCGATTTTGTTTTTTCTGCCTGCCTTTCTGCTTCATCTTCTTTTATCCATCTTTTGGCACGAGGCCTCGGTCGCAAGTCTTCTTCCCCTGCTTGTCCTCGGGTCTTCCTACCAGACTCCCAGACCCTTCTTCCCCTCCCATGGAGTACTCCTCCGGCTTGGTGCTGCCACCACGCACCCCTCCCACCCCCCACCCCCGCCCCCGCCCCCGTCCCACTGCTAGTTCCCTTCCCGTCATCTGCCTCCTACCCGCCAGGCAGGCTAGGCTCCACAATTTCATCAGGTGGCCTGGGGGTGAGGCTGAGCGAGCTGTCACTTAAACTCCCCCCATCTCAGCCAGCCTGAAATGGAAAGTGTGATAAATGGAACCGTACAAGGCTCAATGTCGTCTGGAAATTTCAAACTTATGATGTTCAAATAGGTTCATAAATCCCACCCACCCCCAACACCTCTCTGCTCTCCCTAATGCGCAGACCTCTCTACCTGGTTTTACAGCCCAAGATACACTTGGATCTTGGCTTGCATCTAGTGCCTTTGCTTTGGCATGTTTTTAATCTAGTGCCCAGTTTGGGGATGTGGCCACCGCATATATATTGGCTGATTCCCTTCCAGAGGAAGAATGTTGACAATGGACAGCACAAGTAGTCTTCAAAGGAATTTCACTCAGAGCGGCTTTTGTTTGTCTCTGTTTCCAAAAGTCAGAGCTGGCTTTGTTGTTGGCAAATATGTTTCTACATGTCCTGTCCTGCAGAAACATTGTCAAGTAGAGAATCTTCAAAAGGGGCTCTTGCTATCTCACTGAGAAAAAGGCCTTTTTCCCCTCTATTTTCTCACACATTTCTGTCCCTTATCTTCAAGAAATAGTCCTTACAATAATAGGAGGATGCAAATCCAAATGGTAAGCAGAAAATTATCAGTTATCCTTTTTTTTTTAGATCGCAAAGATCTGTAACATGAGCTGTTTTTACAAAATTTGACCCGCGATAGTTAAATGCGTAAAAGGTGAAAGAGAAATTTAAAGAATGTTTTTATTTAAATTTTATCCATTAATGTATAATTGCACAAGCAATACAAGAAGAAGTCATTGTTGTATCTCCCTTGACCATCTTTTTCAGTTCAGGTACCCTCACCAGATATAGCTACTGTGTTTTGGGTTTTGGTTTTTTTTTTTTTTCACACTGTATGTATTTACTACATTTAGGTCCTATGTCTGTAGAAATACACAGATTTTGTGTTTTTCTTTTTGTTTTAGTTTTTGTGTCTTTGAAACAAAATGGAATTACTTTATATGCTTTGTTCTACAACTTGCTTTTTCTATTCAAAATATACCTTGGAGATCTTTCAATATCTTCGGATAGAGTTGTAATTCTTTTTAACTAATCTGTATTATTCCATAAGTCAAAATCAAGTAGGCTTCAATTTTTTCTGTTTTTCACTTTTACAGATAATATTTCAGTGGCAGTTCTGAATACATTCCCAAATACTTAGCAGTGCTTTCTTTTTTCTCCAGGTTAGATGCCCTCAAATAGAAAGATTAGACCTAAGAAAATGTACATTTTGGGTTTCTTTAATATTGCCAACTTATCTTCCAAACTAGTTTTACCAATTTGATATCTTTTTTCTTGTGGATCAGTTTTTTGTTTTTTGTTTTTTTTTATCATATCATCTCTAACTCCCCACTCCACACCCAAATTGAAAGAGTTAGCAGTCTGAAATCAGAAACAAATGAAAGAGAATTTTAAAAACTTAACACTTTCTTCCCACTGTTTGCCAACACAAAACTTGCTTTTCTGCCTATCCTACACCAAGTCCTAATGCTCACAGAACTAATTCGTATTGTGTTAAAAAAGAACATATTTTCTCGATACAAATGCTAAATTTAAAATAAAAGAGAAAAAAGTACAAAAAAAGGACTAAAAATGTTTTCTATCCCAAGTTGTTGTGTAAGAGAAATCTCAACGGGTACAGAAATATTTCATTTTAGAAAGCATTTATTTAAAAAATATTCTCTCTAACTTAAAAAAAAAAGCTAAATTTTAGGATGTTCTATTTATTATGTGAATTTCAAGAACAGCCCCTAATGTGGGTGATATGTTTGTTCAGATATTTTGAAGGAGGACAGATTTAAAAATATTAAGAAAACAACCCATACTGAAAACTTCAGGCATCTGAGTTAAATGTGTGTGAGTTTCAAAACTTGATGGTTCCAAAATACTGACCACATCCAACATGTTGTTTTGTGTGTGATCACAGTCTTGGGGTTAATTCAGTCCTCCAATTAGTCCATCCATGGCTTTTTTTAAAGTATATTCTTTGGATCTAGAGATGCACAATAGCATTTTTTTTAAAACAAGCATGCGTCTGGTAAAATAGGTTTGGGAAATGCTATAAGCCATATCTACCCCACTCTTAGAGATTCACAATCATATTAGCATATCAAAGTTTCACAGTCCTATAACATCAGAAATCGCCCAACTTTCTTCACAAGCCCTATTTGTCTATGATAATCTATTTTCCATGTAACATTTTTAACATCTTCTAGAACTGCTATTGCCAGCAGTACACTTGGAAAAACACCATTAAGTACAAAGTATCAGGAGAATTGAAGATCTGATGCCAGTGAGCTTCAGAGGGCATGAAAGCAAGGTACCTTAAGCTAACCAGGAAAGAGAGGCTCGATCCTGAGCAAGGAAGCTGATGACAAAGGCATAGTAGGGACTCCAGAAAACCACAGAAAAGTGATATCACTTCATTCAACAAAAATTTGTTGAATGCCCATTCAGACCAGGCCCTGTTTTAGATGCTGGGGATAGAGCAGTTATTAAAACAGATTTAAAATTCCTTGCCCCTCTGAAAACATTTCAAGATGTTGTTTACTGAGAAGTTCAAATTCTAAAAGTCAATAAATGGATGCATTAAATTAAACATTTCTATATATCAAAAGAGACCATGAAAAAAATGCTTTTAAGACATACTCTGGAAGAATATAAAGAAATCCTCAAATCAATAAGAAAATAACAACCCAGTAGAAGACGGGCAAGAGACATCAGTGAGGAAACCAAAACAGGCATGTGTATGATTCTCAACCTCATAAGTAATGGCTTAAATGAAAAAGCATACCACAAAGATTTACTTCACAGCTAACACAGCAAGAATAGGGGGTAACAGTACCATGGGTTAGCAAGAATACAGGAGCATTCTTACAGATCACTGGTGGGAGACTAAATTGGTATAAATACCTTGAAGATGATTTGAGTCAGCGCTGACCAATAAAAAGGAAATGTGAGCCACAGATGTGAGTCCTACTTTTCAGAAGCCACATTTTAAGAAAGTAAAGGGAAACAGATAAAGTTAATTTTCATAATATGTTTCCTGTCAACCAATATACCCTATATGTTACTGTTCCAACATATAATCAATCTAAAAATAATTATCAATGAGATGTTTTACATTCTTTATTTCACACTTTCTCTGAAATCTGGTGTGTTTTTACATGTGGGGTACAACTCACATCAGACTAGCCACATTTTAAGGGCGTGGTATCTGCACATGGTAAGCAGCTCCCATATTAGACAGAGAAGCAAAGTCAACAGCTAGTAAAATTGACACTATGCCCAAGAAAACCACTGTACATTTGCACCAGGAGTTTGAGGAATATCCACCACAATCTTGTTCCAAAGATTTAAAAATGGAAACAGTACAAATGTCCATCAGCAAGAGAAAGGGCTTGTGAATTGTGGTATATTCATATCATACAATATGATAGAGCATGAAAATAAATGAGCTAGAGCCATACTTAACATAAAAGTATATTGTGTGATAAAAGCAAATTGCAGAAGAGTATGTGAAGTATGATCACTATATATATGGAGTTCAAAAACCTCCAAAACAACATTATTTATTCCTTAAGTGTCTGTACATCTGTTATAATAGCTTCAAGGCATGTAAGAAAATGATAAATATCAATTCTGCAATGTTGGTGTTTATCAAGGAGAGAGAGGGAGAATGAACTTGGCGAGGAACACCAGGGATTTTGACTATATTGATGTTTTATTTCCTAACCCAGGTGGCATATATTCTTGTATTTGTCGTATTACTCTACATACTTACTGTATGTCTCAAATATTTTAGAATGTTTGGTGATTGTCAGGAGATTGTAGAACGTTCCAAAGTGCCCAATCTTCTAGTCACTGAGAATAAGACTTACAGTCATGGATGTGTGTTAGCGGGGAGAGGAGGGAGTTCTGTTTTCTTTTTATAGTGAATAGACTATAATATAGTGAATTTAAATTGTTTTCAAAAGGAACATTTGATCTGTCTCCACGTTGCAATGAGGCTTGGCTCATGCATGTCTAAGCTAGAGGCCAAGTTACTTAATGTCTGCCAGCCCAAAGCAAGGTTCGGGGAAGAGGGAGGAGCACACCAAACTGAAAATTTCTGCGAGCCAGGAGGTTAGCACCTGTTTGACCCTGGGTGCATACGCAGACAGAGCTTGCAGGCAGAGAAGTCAGGCAAGCACTTCCTGACTTCTTGGCTCAATTGATGCCTCTGCAAATGATTCTCTGACCTGGGTTCTGTTCGGATGGTTCTCCCTTGGACAGAGCTGCGAACACATAGACACACCTGGCGCACGCCATTCGCTTAATTGCAATGTCATGGCTACAGGTTGAAATCCACCAATAAGCAAGGTGAAGTAGATGTGTGCTCACTAGTCAGCATATTGAGAAACATACCACACCGACACCAAAAATAAAAAACACCACATGTCCGAGCGCCACATCAGGCACTGCTCTGGGAAACTGGCACAGCTTCAAAGAAATTCTCACCAAAAGCTAGCTAAAAGGAAATCATTATTTTAAAAAGAAAAGCAAGAAGAGGGGTTTTCTCTATGGGAGGTATATTCTTTGAAAAATATAAAGTCTTATTGTAGTTGGTGAGTAAGAAATTATCCTCTGTTAGCCATCACCTTGCTGTAGAACATTACACACTGAGGTAATGTACTACAAGTAGATCCTGCATTAGAACTCTGTTTTTTGCAAATTTACCTGATTGTAACAATCACCTGGAGCAATTCAGTCTTCTTCTCAGCCCCTCCCAATGCCTGGATAATTAGAATCTCATGGGTGAGGGCTTCCTCTTTTCAGGGGTACCAGGGGCGGCAGGAGCAGCAGCAGCTGCTTGGCAGAAGGAACCTGGGAGCTCATTAGAAATGCAAAATCTCAGGTCCCGCTCTTGACCTTCCAACACTGTCCCCAGATGATTCTGTGTTTCCTGTGATCCCTAAAGCTGGGCAAGCGCTGTTCTATGAACTGGGATTTGGCATCACGTTTCCTGGGTTGGAAGCACGGCTCCGCTTCTCGTCAGACTTGTGACTTTAGGCAAGAGACTTGATCTCTCTCCCTTTCAGCGTCCTCTCCTGCCAAATGAGTGAGATAATAATGCCTCTAATAATCCCTGAAGGATTGCCGTGAAGAGGAAATGGGAGATGCCCATGTGGTGCTTAGCATGCCTGGCACATAGCAAATGCTCAGCTAGTAGTGGCTATGATGACTGTCTGTGCATCTTTAAAAAAGAACCCACATGCTGAACATAGAGAAGATCTCGATGAAGGCAAATGAGGTTTTAAGATATTGTGTAACTATATCATTTAAACCACAGATACCAGAGCCTAAAATATCGACACACTTGAGTTCTGAAATTCTCAGAGTAAATATTCTAGCTTTTAAAGCCTAAGACACTACAATAAGACAATTGTTGGAAGAAAAACAAACAAACAAACAAACAAAAAACAACCAGCCAAACTCGGGGACTAGCACTCGTCACAAAAAGGTGTTTTTGTTGTTGTTGTTGTTGTTGTTGTTTTCAGTAAATTAAGATACTTAGGAGGTTTTGCCAGGCTACATGAAGGTGAGTGGGAGCCAAACACGTAATAATTTTGGTCTCAAACTTCCTTTTTTTTCTTTTAACTGGAAGATAAGTTAAATTAAGTGTAACTCTAGTTGTTGTCTTTTCCCCCTTTAAGTCACCCTGAGCAGAGTGTGGAAATGAATTCGTTCCCATTTTAGTACTCTCCGTTAGTGAACTTAAGCTTAACATCACATACAGGGACGAAAACAATTTAGAGAATAAACAGCAAATGATTCCCTGAAGATGTTTCCTCACTGACTCAAATGGTGAAAAGAACTATGTATTATACTTTTTTTCAAAAAATCCGACCTGATATTTTAGGGGCAACCATAGTCATTTTTCGTTCCGATGTAGTTCTATCCTATTACCAAATATGTTCCACTTTCTGCATTATGTGCTAGAAATGAAATTAGAATGACTTTGTGTTTAAGGCGAACGTAAAGTTCAATTAAGGACACATCTTGTCCCTTGCCACAGCTCCCAGAGCATCCAGCTAGGGGAGGGTCCCTCCAGGAATGGGATTTATGAATTAACTGCTGCTGAAAAGCCAACAGAGGGAGCACAAACCATTGTTTTTTGTGACACATAAAAACGGCTATTAAAAATAAACTTTCTTGGTTGGCCTGGCATGAGATTTTTTTAAATTAAATCTGTGTATCTCGATTTTGAAAGGCGTTTGTCAGGTAATAGCTATTAAAATGAGTCCTATTTGCTTATTTAAAATTTTGTCAGAAACAGAGTAATGATTTGAAGGAAATATTTTTATTACGAGGAGAAGTAAGCTTGCCGGATGATTTTTCTCGGCTTATCTCCTTGTTTATGACGTTCTAGCAAAGACCCTTCATACTCACCCTCGCTCATTCAGCTGCATTTTCTTGCTCATTCCCTTCTATCTACCAGTAATGAATTGTAGCATACTCTAGATATGTAGAGGGAGAACAATTGTATAGCCTCATTCCTTAAAATTTTAGGTCTTAAATCTGAAACTTCTCTTTTCTGATCTAAGGACTCTTACTTTTCTCATTTGTATAGATTTCTGTTCTAAGAAAAACCCAGAGACGCCCTCAGTGTTTTTGCCTGTGGACTTTTTATGTTATTGGTTTCTCAAATGAGAACTTCAAAATGAACCTTCTTGTATCTAAAGTAGGTTGTCATAAGGCTGCTGGTTTACCAGTTCTCCTTGAATCTACAGAGCAGACTTTGATATTCAAGTACATATAAATTTCTCTATTTACCAACACGACTTCCACAATTTGTAGATATTTGGTCACTTAAAATCTAGACAATTCTCTCCTTCTCCACAGTTATTCTATAAAGGTGTCAACCAATAATGATTTTCCTCTAGTAAAACATGTTCACATGTCCTGATAAAAATCTTCAGGGTTGAATACTTTTTTTTTTAAAGATTTTATTTATGTATTTATTTGACAGAGATTACAAGTAGACAGAGAGGCAGTCAGAGAAAGGAAGAAGCAGGCTCCCTGCTGAGCAGAGAGCCCGATGCGGGACTCGATCCCAGGACCCTGAGATCATGACCTGAGCCGAAGGCAGTGGCTTAACCCACTGAGCCACCCAGGCACCCCAGGGTTGAATACTTTTAAGACTGAATGCTAGAAATGATATTTGTATTGATTAAGTATCTATTTATGAGGGTACCTGGCCGGCTCCTTTGGTTAAGCGTCTGCCTTCGGCTCATATCATGTTCTTGGAGTCCCTGGATCAAGTCCTGCATTGGGCTCCCTGCTTAATGGGGAGTCTGCTTTTCCCTCTGACCCTCCCCTGTCTTGTGTTCTCTCTCTCTCTCTCTCAAAAAAATAAGTAAAATCTTTGAAAAATATATCTATTTATGAAAAAATTTCTGTGCCTCTGGAAGTCTGTAAATAGTACAGAATTTTGCTACAAGGAAAGAAGGAGGGTTTAACACCCTGACTTTATTGCTTTGTTACAATTTTGATAGTATTGAGATTGCTGGCTATTCAAATAATATTTAAACCAAACTGCCAGCTGCTGTAGTCATACAAAAGGCCCTATACATAACCAGCTGTGCCTTATAAAGCTAGTGGCTGCCTTTCCCCCCCCAACACTTTCTTTATTTTATCAGCAAGCTGTGGTTGGTTGTTTTTTCCACCATCCAAACATACCTGGCCACATTGGAGTTTTATTTGTTAGGGTAACTCCTAGATGAGATTTTATGTATGTCCTAATCTAAAACATGAACTCCAGCAGCTTCCCCTCCCGTCTTGTTTGTCGGGGGGGTGGTGGGTGAGGAGGGCAACAGGTATTGTAAAATTGGGCGAGTTTTGCTGTTAGAAGTTGCTTATGAGGAATACAATCATCTGAACGAGGTTGCTGGTCTGAGCTAACAAAGATAACCTTTTAAACTGACTAGGAGGATACTGTGTCTTATTATTTTCCCATCTTCAATACAATCTTGTGTTTGACCCCCAGGATATCAGCATGAAAGCTACCCCCATACAGATGGCTGCCAGAATGTAGCAAAGGGAAATGGTTAAGTGATTTAAATTCTTTACCACTGAAAGCTTTCAGCTCATTGATGTTCAAAAATGAGTTGAAGAGTCTAGCACAGACTGCTCAGAAACTAACAAATCAGTGTGCCATTCCCCAACCAAACACACAAGACCAATTTTCAGCTACATCACCTTCAGACTATTCACGGAGGGTCCAGTTTAAGAGAAAGCTAGCCCAAGCTCTTCTCTGTATGGTCTTGAGGCTGCCATTCCATTAATGCAAAGAAGTGACAACAGAAGTTAATAACTATTCCTGATCGTCGAAACAATGTATAGAGGCGGTTGGAAGGCAAAAGAACTGGGAGAAATTGAACCTGATGGTTGGGGCCATATAGATCTCCTCTGTGCTTCTTTACTAGCCCCTTTCCACCAGGCAGTACCGTGGCATCTGCTCCCAAACTGTTCCCATCCTGTTCAAAAACTGACCTGCATATATATTGGGCTTAATGACCAAATGTTTAAAAATTCATTGCACAAGAACAGCTGAAAGCAGTTGATTGGTTTGAACTTTATTGTATGTACCTTGCTTCCAGGACCCGCAGTAAAGGGGAAGGTCAGCTGGTAAACATTTGGGCATTTAAAAATAAAAGGCCCTAGATTTCCCAGTCCCCCTGTCTGTTTTCTTGTCCCAAGCATTAGGTCCTACTAAGTTCTTCGTGCCGAGCTGGTGCTTTGTTTTTGCCTGCCGGTCTGAATACAGGCGGGGCAGAACAGATCCAGAGAAGTACATGCCTGCTAAATCCTGTCAGGCTTCTAGCCTGAGAAGTTATTTCTGGAAGTACAGTCCTCATTGACTGACAGGCCATTTCAGTTGCAAGAAAACAGGTAATTTTGTGGTTTATTTTTTCAAGTCTTGTTTACAAGTGATTGTCACTCCTACAAAGAACCACCTTCTCTAAGAAAGGCCACATTGTGATACAATATTCTAGGTAGAACCCTCACTGGATTGGACTTGAGACTTTTGCCCTGCGTGCTTACAAGCAAACACCAACCCCCTGGACATTTCATAGCACCCTCCATCAAGTTCTACACTCTATTCCTAGCACTCATGTGAAATATGTTATTGGGAAAAGAGATTATTTGTTAAAACCATGACTGCTTAGGGTGAGAAATTGGCCTAATTGATTCAAACTCCAGTTTGAATGGTGGAGTTCCTAAGTGAAGTCTATCCACATTCCAGAAAGCCAGTATAATTTCTAAGTTTGATTTTTTGGTGACCAACAACTTTTCACCCCAGGATCTCTGGGGTTTTTTTGTTTTGTTTTGTTTTGGTTTTTCTTGTCCTCCAAGGCAGGACAAGAATGTTTGTCTACTCTGGCTAACGTTTGGTCCATCTGATTACAGTCTTTATTGATATGAACATAACACACACACACACCCTACACACACTAAAGCATCGAGGTTGTCTGTTAAATAGAAAACGTTGGGCAAAGGCATTTGGGTGGGAGGGAGAAGGAATAAGAACTAGGTCTTCCCACGGGTTCAGACCGTTTCCACCTGTGGTCTCACAGTGTTCACCACTATTCACACCCCGGTATGGCTTCAGTGAGAGAAACCGAGCGCTATCGCTTTATTTGGGGCCATTGGGCATACGTGTGTTTTAAACTCACTCTCCTCCTTAACTGATTTATTCCTTTCTTCTTTATAATTTTCTCTTGCTCAGTGTGTAGTCCTTTGTCATTAGAATGATAATCATAATTATAGCAGGAATGTAATTTCCCATAATGCTAATAGTAGCTGTGTACGCGTACACACCCAGTTTATTCTTAGACTCATTTACGCTCTGACTCCATCTCGTATTTAAATACAGCAGGTGTTTATCTTCATCAAGAAATGTTTGTTGAGCTCCTCCAGGGAGCATGGGGCTGTCCCTAGGTGCCGTGGGCTCACCCAGGGCAGATTCAAAGACGTGGAAGTACTTCTCCCACCACCCCCTAAGATCCAGGAGTGTACATTTTATTTCATTTCTTCAGATGTTGCACGTGGCAGAGCCTTTACTTCTGCTTATTTGAAATTCCCTCAGCTGCATTTGCAAGGACAGACAGAAATGCATCTTAACTTGAATTATTGAGTGGTGTCCTGCTTTTAATGTGGTTCTCTGCTTCAAAAATATAATTGAGAGAGATTCTCTTTTTACAGCCATTAGATGAAAAGAATAGATGGTGATTATATAAGTACTGCAGATTTTTTTTTTTCCTGAAGCTTGTCGGCAACATTAGAGCACGACCTTGTTCTTCACAGTGCCTTTCTGATACAGGTGGGGTTCGGTTGTAGAGGGAGGTTAAGCAGAGTCCTCAAAATGGATTATATGTAGTAGTAATAATAGTATCTTCTTTTTAAATCGTGCTTTTGAGTTTAAAAAGGGGTTCTTTTTGTCCTTATTTTTAAGAGATATGTTCTAATATATTGAGGATGAAAATGAGAATGCAATGTCTATAATTTAACTTCAAAAAGGGAATGCCAATATGCAAAATATAAACAACTGTTAAATCTCAAAGAAAGAAGAGAAAAGGGAGGGGGGCTTCCTTATAAGTCATCTTGTTGGGGTTCATGAAAACCCAGTGGCATGGGTTGGAGAAACTCATGGCCCTATTTTGCATGTGAGGATAAGGGGGATAAGAAACAGAACAGCTCAGGATCGTGTGGTTAGGGGCTGGTTCAGTCAAGATCAGAATTCATGTTTTCTCCTTCCAAATCTAGTGCTTCCCTCCAACCCCCTTCTTTTTAACAATAGTCGGTGGCTGCCTGACAATTATCAATTGATTCTTAACTGAACATTTGAGTTAGAGTCTAATCTTTTAAGAGCTGGATTGATAAAAATTTCACTTGCAAATAGAATGTCTAGATTAATCAGACAAATTATCCCAGGTAGAGCTTAGGAGGTCCCCGCATTATCCAAGAAATACTGAACCTATGTTCATGTTTTCTATCTGTTGAATGTCTTAAATTCGGTAGGATAACAGTGCTAGGTGCTAAGCTTTTGGAGTAAATCAGACTCTACTCTCGTGTAGGGTAGGAAATGCAGTTAATAGGGACTTGTACCTCACAGGTTTGTTATGAGTATTAAATGAGGTCCTGTATTAAAGCATGTGGCATAGTGACTGTTACAGAGTAAAAGCAAGAGTTTAAAAAAAAATGTGCAAATGAAAATAGTATTCATTAAATACACAGTTATTCATGGTGAGCTTGCTATGTTTCCATTCAGTGAAACCCTAGCCAGTACCTCTTTAAAACTTGCATTGACTGTGCAATTACACATTGCTACTTAAAAGAAAAATACTACGGAATTCAGGACTTAGGAGAAATAGTTAAAATAGGTGTGCCTTGGTCTCTACAATCTGTGTATGTCCACAGGGACACCAGATAGCAGGGTCAAAAAGAAAGACAACAGGCTGTTCATATCATCTGAAGTTAAGAGCAATGGAAATAAAATGTAAGGAAAATTCGAGAAGAACAAATCTGAATGATCAGCGACCATGAAAAAATGCTCCAGGTCACAAGTATTCAGAAGTTGAGATTAAACAACGTGATACTACTTTACCTAATGGATTGTCAAAGAAATTGACTTGAAGTGATAATAATTGTTTGTGGAGATGCACAGAATAAAACAATCTCATGCATTTTCAGAAGAAATATAATTCTAATGACATCCACAAAGAATAAATTGTGTACATGGTTCAAACTCACAAACCCACTTCTGGGTATCTGTCTCAAGGCTATAAAAGCACCAGTATGCAAGTCGCTAAGTATAAAGACATGCATTCCTGTGTCGTTCATATCAGGAAAAAGCTAGAACCAATGAATGGTTAATAATATTTATGGTACATCCACACCATGTAATGTGTTCATTAAGAAGTATAGATCAGTGCTCTTCCAGTTGACTTGGGAGGGTTTCCAACAGTGTTAGGAGCCAAAAGAGTAAGGTATGGATACAACTGTGCATATGGTTACCTTTGAGTGAAGCTAACAACATAGATAGGGCATGTGTTTCATACATGGACAGATGAGCATTGAGAAAAGTAAAGAAGAATGCATAGGATAGTATTAAAAAGACTAGGGTACGCAAAAAAAAAAAAAAAAAAAAAAAAAACAAACACCAAAAAGAAAACACACACACACATATACACACACACTCACACCAGTGTATATGATATATCCCATTAATTTAAACTATAGCATGTATATATAAATATATATAAAATCATGTGTATCTATATAATATATGTTATATATTATATATAATTATATAATATATATGTATATATAGTCACATAAGTAAAAAGAAAGATGAGGATAGACACCACTTTTTTAGTATTGGTAGTCAGGGAGCAGGTTCCAATGGGAAGAAGAGAATCATAATTAACCGTAATTACCTTTTTTACACTTCTGTACCATAGACAGGTCTTATTATTGCAAGTTGAAAACCAGTAAAGAGTACGTAACAGTTTCAGTAAAGCAAAGGAAAAATAGCCTTAAGAAGTGTATTATTGGGGGATTGGATTTATATATTCATCAACAAATATTTGAATGATCCTTACATATTAAGTGCATGGGTGTACATGGTAGCAAGACCACAGAAACCCAAAGATCAGGGCAAGAAGGCAACACAAGTCAGTGCCAAGATGCTGTACTGAAGAAAAATAAAATGTGTTGAGAAGCTATCAGTTCATTGAGGGATTGGGGGGATGCTTTACAGAGGAGGTAACATTTAAATTGTGTCTCAAAAGGAGACACAATTCATGGAGTGAGACACTATTCATGGAGTGAGAAGAATTTAGGCATGGGCCAAAAATAAGGTCACAGGGAATGGAGGGAAAGAGAGAGGGGATGAGGTCCGAGAACCAAAGGCAGTTTGGAAATTACAGGTTGGATTCACTTTTTGGAAGGTTGTCTTGTCTTGTCTTGTCTTATCAACAGTGGGGAGTCACTTTAGGGTTTTAAAGAGAATATTCTAAGATCTGTGTTTCAGAAAAGAGTCTCTAGCATCTGTGTGAAGGTTTTATGGAGTACTAAGCGTGTGCACGAACAGAACAAGCTACATGTAACTTGGGTCATGTAGACAGGGCATATCAATAAACAATAACGAGGCAAATAATGATAGCATCCAACATTCATTGATTACCATGTATCACAGACTTTTTTCAGCACTCCACATTTACAGACTCATTAATTCCTCACATTTTATAAATGAGAAAACTGAGAAAATGGTTGAGTACCTTGCCTTGCCCAAAGTCACAGAGTTAGTAAATGACTGGGTTAGGTTTAGAACCCAATTTGGGTTCCATTCCAACGCTTCCATTCTTCCATCTGAGGCAAGTTAAATAATCCTTTCCTGAACAAACATTTATTTAGCTCTCGCTCTGTGCCAAGTTGTGTGAAAGGTGTCAGGGATACTGCACTCGCTCTGTTAAGAACTGGCACGTGGTCTAATGCCCTGCTGGCGGATGGATTGATTGGCAGTGACTGACTGGTGTGTTGCATGAAAAAGACGGACTCTCCATTCACACTTGAGGGAGAGTTTGGTGATCCACTAGCTATGTCTGCCACATCCAGGGAAGGAGTCAACGCAACATAAGATTAGTTGACCTCGCTTGGCTCACGTGGATTCCATGAGTGGCACAGAAATGGAAGGAGACGGAATTTGTCCTCTTGAGAGTGGTTGCCTCAGGGAATTTGGGTGCCATGTCTGTATTTCTCAGTGAACTTTAATCAGATTTTGTCCCTCCCCCACCCCTCCCCACTGCTATGCTTCTCCATTTGTCCTGTCTGTTCATTAAGTCAGTTCCCTAGGACTCTAGGTCACTGCCTAGAAATGCAGACTCCAGGATTTATTATTGCTGTCTCCCAACAAATACATGAAATTCACTTTAGTTCAAACCACCCAAGCATGACAACGCTAATAATGATGTTTTAATAGTGTCTACTGTTAAAGTTTTTTGAAATCTGATATCTGACATGAGCTAATATAAGCAATATCACAGGCCCCCATTTTTTTTAATAAAACAGTTCCTTAAACGAGAGACTCAGTTGTACTGTACTGATAAAACCTAATGATTCTAAAATGACGTTTCACTCCAATATTTATAATTTCATTGTTAACCAAGATTGTATTGTGGTATTTCAGAATATAAGCAATAATGTTCCTCAGTCTAAGTACATTGAATTCACCTCAGAAAATTTAGGTAACTAATTATCCAAAACTACTGAGGCGGCGACTGTTTGCTTCCCGTATGATTACACTATAATGTAAGGGGTTTTTTTTCTGTAGTGGAACAAAAATAATCCAAATTCTTTACTCAGTATGCTAACTGGCTACTTCAAAAATTGCTGTTAGGTTACTTGCAAATTTTTGTATAATAAGTATTCAGGTTTGGCTTTAAAAGGTTGATATTGTTTGGGGGTAACAGATGGGTGCTTACATGGTTTTAAATGAAACCAAGCCCCAAAGAGGCTCAATAAACAAATGACAATGTTTGGAAAAGAAAGAAGCTTGTTTCCTTTCGTAGGGTGCATGGAATTTAACCGACCTGTGTTTATAATTACTGTCTGCTTTAGTTAGTGCGAAAGAATCTACTTGCTACTCACTTATAAATAAACAAAATAGATCTACTTTCCTAGTCTGCAGCCGGCTTGTTGGAGTTTATTTTTCTTTTTCTTTCTTTTTTATTGACTGCAGACCACTTACTTTATGTCCAAATTATGTTGTTCCATTTTAAACATTCTTCTGGTTTGGTTCCCCCCACACCCCCGCTTTAATTCTTGGCCTGACTTAGAAAGATGACACCTTCTTCCCTATTTCAAGTCTTTTTTTTTTTTTTTATTCCCTTCCCATCAAAACTATAAATTATTAAATTTAAGTCACTTGTCCACATGTGGATGTTTGGTTGGATCCCAAATGTGTGTTTTGCTTTTTTTTTTTTGGCAAGCTTAGGCAGCAGGCTAGTTGCTACTAACCAGTTAATTGTAATACAACATCAAATGAATGTTGTCCTTTGGGGGTCATGAGAGAACATTGTGTAGCATATGAATTAATTGTTTGGACGCCTGGAACAGGCTACATATTTTTTTATGAGAAATTAATTCTCACCTTTTAAGTATACAAAAGCAATGTTGTATAATTTTGTGAAGAACTGTAGAAACCCATTAACTGTTTCAAAATCTTCCCTTGGCGATCTTGCTATCAGTAAATTTAGTGCATTCTTGGATTCTATTGTTAGTTAATTGGAGTAAGTATATTCACTTAAACTTGGAGTTGGCTTTGCACACTGCTGCTTTTATTTCTCCCCTCAACTTAAGAATTAATTGTACGAACCTAAAGACAGGTCAGAAGGAACGAGATATTGTATTTTCATTTCCATGTCATTTAATGTATTTTTTTAAAAATTGAGTTAACCAAGTGCTTTCTTAAAATTATTTTGCTCTCTGAAATTAACATTGGACTATTATTTATTATTGAAATCATTCTTCAGTGTTAAGACAGATTTTTTACTAGGGTGTGGGTTTACCTTTTATGAAGACTGCATTAATCCATCACGAAAATTTTAAAACTCAATAAATTCATTTTACCATAAAAGATGTATAAAGCCATAAGCATTTTCCAGATGTGGATGTGAATATAAGTAAAGAAAACTCGTCTGTTCTGAGAGAGGAAAAACTGTTGACATTTCTTTGAAGTGTAATCTCTTTTGTTTATTTGGTTTTTAATAGCTTCCAGCAGTTAGCCACATATTTTTTAAGTGATGTTGCTCCCACACTCCCCCCCCCCACTTTTTTTAAGTTGTGAGTGGCATTAACTTACTGCCATAAATTTCGAAGCTGAACCTGTAAAGGGAGGAGAACTTCATTGAGATGGGTAATGGAGTAATTACCAAAAAGTGCAAGGCACCATTTTCCTTAGCGACTGTTTTAAGGGGGAAACTATGGTCTGCCCTGGGGCATGGAGTCACTAGGTTATTGTTTGAATCCTTAATATTTACTTACAAAGGGCAATCTTTAGTTGTTGCGTATTTAAATAGCAACATTTCACTCTTTCTTTGTGCCACTCATTTGACCATTTGTTTTGAACCAGACGATGATAAAACTTTCAGATTACTGTTGTGCACATCACCTGCATCCCACAACGTAACATGTGCATGTGTGTGCATAGGCAGGCACAAGTGTACTATAAATGAGGGAAACATTTAGAGTGATAAAAAAATCATTAAAATTGACTGAGTGGCTGAGAAGTGTATGACACTGAAAAATGGAAACTATTTGGAAAGTAAGTGAAAACTTAAAAAAAATATATATGTACAAGCTTTTGACATTTCATAATGATTTATATAACAGGCTGCATGAAAATTAATTTGAGATCAGATGTAATGCTAGCCATAACCAACTGCACAAAGCAGAGAGCATTCAAGGTGGAGGAAAATTTTTTATATATAAATTAAGTTTGAGGCCCATTTCTCATTCTGTCCAATCAATGTTTTTTAACTATTACTTATAATAATGTGATTCTCCGAAGCTGAGTGTGGTAGTCTTTGCATATGTGAGTGTGTGCTCTGTTGCTATTTGCAAAAATTCTAATGTACATTATATATAGGCTATATTTAAATGCAGCATTTCTCTTTGGTTGGCATTTATTTTTACATGCCCAAGCCAAAAGAAATAATCCTGAGATTTTAATAAAATACTGCTAAGGTGATATAATTTTTATTGGCTTGAATAAATAAAAACTGTGTCCTAGAATTTTGAAGAAAATCCTAAGCAACATCAACTTCTTTTATGTTTTTAATGCAGTTCTAAACAATGTGTTGAAAACACTGGTAATAAAATTATTTTAAGGGATGCTCCTTGACCAGCCACTCAAGCTACATAGTAAGATTTGCTTGGTTTTTCATGTGTTTTCCATCAAGGAAGTCTGTGGTTACCTTCCTGATTCTGCTGGACTGGAAAAACATAGCTAATATGGTGTGATCTGGAGAAAGCTTTGATGCAGGGACTTTGCAAATAAACCTCCAGATGCCATATGGTTTACATTCATCTCTCAATTTATTTCCTATAAATGTCTATTGAATATTCCATTGAACCAACACATGTGGAACTAGAGCTGCAAAAGAGAACAGTATATAGGATACTTTGTGGCAGCAAGTGATTATCGTATTTCTTTCCCGATATTGCTACCAGCCTTAAATGCATGGTAAATTAGTCAGATGCCAAAGTTCTCAGACGTAGAGCGAAAAATGGAGGAAAAAATATTCCAGGAGTTCTCAAAATAAACACTCGGCTTTTATGTTTGAGGGCAAAGTTTTGCACACTCTGGAGCAGGAGTTATTTGTGGCTTTAAGTTGCTGCCACTTAAAGAGTAAAGTCCTCGGTGCCTCCCATGCGGAAAGAAGTGCCGTTCAGATGCCACAGAGAGAAAATAAATGTTAGAAAGAAAGTTTACAGGAAGCTGTTGGGAGAGCGACACATGTCATGTCATCTTCTTTGGTCCCATTCTCTTGGAGAATGCAGGCACCACCTCCCTGGTCTCTGTAGCGGGGAGAGGGCCAGACCAGGGTAATTCTTCCTGGTTTGCGCGTGCCTCACTTTTCCAAAATGAGTTCATTCTCTTTTAAGGCCAGCGTTTCCAGGGACCGATCTCTTGTCTCATTTTTGAATCAAAATTCCAAAGACAAATGAGGAGTGTGCCCCTTTAAAAAATAAATTTGCCGCCCATAATTCCCCCTCAAAAGCCCAGTCACAAGTAGTAAATCACATTATCGAAATGGCTGCTTAGGATTGTTGTGTCTCTGATTCCGTGTGAGCCTACATTAAGCAAGCATATTAAATGAATAAAAGTAAGGATTTCTAGATGTCCTTTCCTCTGGTTTCACTGTGATGATGACTTGATTTACTAATTAAGGAAAAAATTAAATTAAAATGTTGGCGGTTTCTGTTCCCTAGGCCTCTGCGGGTACCAGGGTCTATTAAATTGTGTTACTAATTTCCAGATGAGAAAGTTGCCACTTGCTCGCTTCTCTGGTGACCCGCACCACAGAGGATTCCAGCTTCTTTTTTGTCTAGAGTCTGGGCCTTCCATTAAGATTCCCACGGGTTACCCACGTCTCCAAGGCCCTCCTCTGTGCCCGCTGTTGCTCCTCTGGTCCAGTCCTTGCCTCCAGACAGGCCCTCATGCGAACCCTGCTAACTGGGCGCGTTAGTCAAATGACTGGAGATTCCTACTGCCAGTCTAGCTAGCAGAACTCCGGACATGAAGATCACTCTAAGATCACAACTTCCGGGATTGACTGTTCAAGAACACACTTCAAGGGACTCCATTCTAGAATGCTGTATCAACCGGGGAAGTGTGAAAAGAGACTCATAAATGAGTGGGTGTTCCTGACCCCTAAACATAGTGACTTAGACTTGATTTTCAGGGTAGTCTGGCAAGTTAATGGTATTGGCTTCTGGCTGTAAAGAAGGTGCTGAAAGTCACTCCAAGACTGAAAGGTTCTCTTAAGTAACTTGTTTTCTAATAATGGATAGAGATAGGCCCAGATGTTCTGGGAGGAAATTGTGACCAAAGAAGTTATTGTATGTGAAAAGGCAAGAGTTAAACCTCCAAGGTACAAGGAGTTTCCTCTTGGAATCCATTTGTGTGAGTGAGAGAGAGAGAGAGAGAGAGAGAGAGCGTGTGAGCATATGTGTGTTTTCTAGGTGGGTCTGTGGAGGGAGAGAAACCCAAAGATTTCAAATAGAGGCAGTTTCTCATTCTCCTTTCCTGTCTGGAGGATTAGGACCTCTAAATGGAGAAAATCTCTCACACGGCTTGGATATTTCCATTTTTCTTAAGAAATTACACAACCTATTTTAATCAAAGGAAAAAACAGATACTCTCTTTAAAGTATTTTTCCCTTGGAAATCATTCATCTTGGTCATTTCTTGGAAGAGGGATATCATTCCCACATTTCTGACCAAAGAAACGGAAGCCTCCAGCAGCAGACCGCACAGTGATTAGTGAGAGATGACAGAATACAAATGTGTGGCACACCTGGGTCTCAAATGAGTGTCATGTAAGTGACATTTTGCTAATGATGCTCAAAATAACAAAAAAGTCTGGCATAATTTAATGACTTTGTTGAGTGGAGCAGGGCTGTCTTTTCTGTATCTAGTACATCCTTCTCCACCTGTTTACTCCCAGGACAGATAGGTGGGGATAAAGTTAGAGCTGTTGCCCTGGGAACAGTTCGTAAGCCTCTGCCAGTCTACTCACTGCCGATGTGATGGACACATGAGGGTCATTTCCTCAGTTAGGATTCTTGAATTGCAATCAACAGAAATACCTTTTCTAACTCAGACAGCAGAGAAATGGACAGAGGTTGTCCGGTGTCTCCGGTAATTGAAGGAAAGGGAAGAAAATGCACCATCAGAGGGGCAGATCATCGTGTAGCTGTGGGACTGTTGAAGAGTTTGGCCAATGTTAACTCATGAGTTCTGGTCCTATTATGGTATTGGTTTATAAAATCCATGATAATCCTCTGGACAAGTGGGCTTGTCCTCTCAAATAAGTGGACAAATCAAGCCTACTGTCAGATGATACACCTGAATTAAACGGTAAAAACACACACAACTGTTTGGGTCCAGTGTTACATAGCTATATTTTGGCAACACCCTTAAGTATCTGTGGGCCCCCAGTTTGTTGTCTGGGAACCTAATTTGATAACCTAAGAGATCCCTATATTCTAAGGGTGTGTGTGTGTGTGTGTGTGTGTGTGTGTGTCTAGTTTGAAGTCTAACGTCTTATTTTTGATGAATGTTGTAATAAGAATTGCACACACACACACACACACACACGCACACACACTTTCCATCCATATCTTTCCACAGGATCTGACACAGAGCAGGCACTTACACATGTACTGAAGTAAGTGTCAATATACAAAGTTTGCCCTTGATGCCTTAGAATTTAGAACCACGACATAGTTTGCAAAATCACAAAAAAAACTAATTTTCTGATCTGATTCTCCTTTGGTAGCAATTCTCTATTGCCAATAGGAAAAGGATAAGACAGGCCTGCACGTAGGCATGTGTAACCTTTCCAAATGGTCTTACTGGTTGAAGGGTCCCAGCTGCTTTGTAATACTCTTAAATATTAAAAACAGTTTAAAAATACCTTCTTCATGAACTCAAAATACTGAAGCCAAGTGTATGTGGTCTGCATCTTGTCAGGCAAAGATAAGCTTAGTTGGAAAAGAGGCCTTCCAAATATCCCACTGCCTCAAAATATGCCTCTTTATTTTTTCTAGATCCTTCTCCTGTATCAGTCAGTGAATCTCTGGAAATTAAGGTAGATACCCCATGCAAAAAACAAACAGACAGACAAACAAAAATCACATACTTTCCATACCAAATTTTTGTTTTGTTTTATCCAGTTTTGTTCCCCATTCCCTCTTAGTGGACACCATTTCCCTCTGTCCTCTCGAATAATATATGAGACTACCTGGCTATAATTTACTAGGCAAGTGAATGAAAAATGCTTTCATTTACATGATTAACATTTAATTAACATTGTTAATTAACATTGATTTTTTTAAAAACTTTTTCAGCTGAAGTATAACACTTAACATTGACCTTAACTTTTAAAATAAAAGCTAGGTGTTAAGAAAGCCCAGGAAGTTGATGATTGATAACATGTATTATGATCTAGATCCATGTGATCTGGGTGGAAGTTATGAAGTAATGTGCATTGTACCATATAAAACCCTAATGATGGTTAATGTTAGCTAATTAAGATGAACATTGAATGGAGCCAGCCTGGCTCACAGGGGTATTAACATCCTATTAGAGTCTAGCAAAATATTATTTTAGTCAAAACCATATATAGTGAATCATGTTAGACTCTCCCTCAGAAACATATTTTGAATCAAACTAGACATTAAAACTATATTCTAATCATTGTTGCCCAACAGAGATTTTGAATTCAGTGTTATAGCATGAGTTTTTTTGTTTCATTCTCAAACAAAGTGGTATGCCATACTTAAATATTATCACCTAAGAAATCGAGAATATTTGCCACCCTCAGTTTTTTTCAATATCTCATAACAACTCATCTGAGCTCTTACAGGGGCACTTAGATGATTCCAAAGAAGCTATTTCTACCAGCCACTGAAAATATCCGCCTCCTATATCTACAATCATGTTCATTACTTTTCTTTTTCCCAAGTACAGTATCTTTGGGATGCATTTAAATTGGCATGTCTGTGTGATCTGAGCAAATCATTTTGCCTCACTGGGCTGCAATGTCCTTGTGCTTAAGATGAAGCGATTGTACTGTAGGGTCAAGATACCTATAGATCCCAAAATATTTCCTTTCACATAAATTTAGGTCACTTATTCAACATTGGAATGTCTAAGCATGGCAGCTGGCAGTGGAGGTAAAGACATGAAGGAAGGGCTAATGAGAGAGGCAGAAATATCTTAATACCCACAATTTAGTTAGGTGACCTGACGTAGGAAGATGCATTAAATAGGGCAACACTCACTGTGCCTGTCATGAACTAGCCCTCAGATGAAACCCAAAGGCCAATTTGTCTGTGGAAAAGTCCGTTTGTTTATAAATGGAAAATACTTATATAATGTCCGTGCGCTACTCGCTGGCCTATTGGGTTATTTCTGTGCCCTCTGAGGGAGGAGTTTGAGAATCAGCACGCCTGGGCCTAAGAACCGACACATCTGGGACGGAGGCCTGGCAGGTGGGTCCACGGAAGCAACAGTTACTCTGTGCATGTCTCAGAGCTGGGAATGACTGGTGTGGTTCTTAGGCAAGATGTCCCATATGGTTAAAGCACAGAACAATGTTTGAGACACTCGTATTCCATCAAAGGCAAGCAAAGCTACACAATGGATTCCGGCTTCTGAGTGGAATTTTCAGGTTAGAAACATTGGTTTTCTGAGACCCTCTTATACCTTCCATGTGGCATCTTGGCCCTCAGGCACTCTCCCGTGTGGTATAGGAGGGCTCATTGTTGGTGTGGAAGGAGGGATGCTGACCTGTAGCCTGCTCCCACTGCCCACCTTCTGTGGCCCAGCATTCAGGAACATGACCCCTAAGATACGTGGTCTGGTCACTGCTCCGTACCCAGTGCCCAGAGCACTGTTTCCACAGTAGAAACTCGATCATATGTTGAATGAATAAATAAATACATGCACTTTTCCGTGGGAAGCCCTCGATGGTCTCATTTCTTTCTAAATACTGTAGCTACACAAGACATTTTTATTGAGTTGAAATAAAATGCTTATAATGATGGCACTAATATATTGACCTCTTCCGTGGTAAATTCTCTGGAGGAAGAGAATTTCTGGTTTTCGTTTTCATTGCTGTTGAGAAGTGGTGAAGAAAGAAAGGAATTAAAATGGAATATTAATTATAATCTGTTGAAATTTAAATATATGCTGTGTAAGACCAACAAGCTCCCGCAGAAGGGTAAATACTGTATTGTCAGGAGCGTGGTGACTGGTGGCTGGAGGCACGGATGGGCTGGAGGTTACCTGCTCGTTTAGACTGGAGTTGGCAACTTGGTGCCTAGGCCGAATCCGGTCAAGACACTTAATTTACTTGGTCTGTGCAAGATTTTTATTTTAATTTAAATGAATTGCTATCATTTTTAAATGGGAGGACTTGTCAAAATATGAATTTCTGACTTCACATCAGTGCAGGGAACAACAACAAACCTAAATGCTTTTTTGGAGGATTTTATTTATTTCTTTGAGAGAGAGAGAGAGACCAAGCAGGGAGGAGAGGCCGAGGGAGAAAAGGACTCCCTGCTGAGCAAGGAGCCTGACTCTGGCTGGGGCTCCATCCAGGGACACCAGGATCATGACCTGAGCTGAAGCCAGATGCCTAACAGACTGAGCCACCCAGGTACCCCCAACAAACCCAAATTCTTACTGGGCCTCAATAAGAGCTTGTCAGAAAGGCCTTAACCTGGTTCTCTGCCCTCAGTTCAAGGTTAGCCCCATTCCTTCTGGCTTTTCTATTGAGATATCTGCTTTAGAGGATCCTGTAACACTAGAACTTTCTTCCCCCACCAGTGGCACCTACTATCTTTCCAACTCATATGAGTTAGGAATTTAAAAACTGAATTTCAAGGTACATTAAAAAAAAAAACAATTAATTCTTCCTCCAGCAATCCATAAAACAATGTGCACAGCATAATTCAGTTTTAAAATATATAGCTAAAAGAATGTATGCATCAATTTTATATATGTATATAAAGGTAGAAAAAAGACTGGAAGGATATATTCCAGAATATTAACAGTAGTCACCGTGGTTGTTTCTAAGAAATGAGATTTTAGGTGGGTTTGGTTTGGTTTTGTCTGTTTTATTCTACCATTTCCTTTCCCTGCTTTTATGTCTTTTCTAAATTTTATACAATGAACAGTGAGTTTTCTTGATGGGCTGAAGACTTCTCTGTTGAATTTTGACATAACTCTGGTTCTAATTTCCACCATTTTCCTGCCTCCTTTTTAAGGAGTCTCCAGCCCACATCTCTTTGTAAGATCTGCCATCTCTCTGTTTACCTGCGGGCGGCGGGCACCCAGCTCTGCATGTTTGTTTTTCTCTTCTCTGTACATACTGGCCTTTCCACTGCTCACATCCTGGGGTGGCTCACGTTGGAGTGACTGACAGTGAATTAAAATTAAAAACACCAGTTGGCATTAAAGGTCACTGCTTTATTAGAATTATTCATTCAAATACAATTAACTTACCCCAGCTCTGGGGAGAAAGGAAGCATTTACACCAGGGAGAAGGAAGGATCTAAGGGTTCTCCATTTATAGTCTTTCTCCCATTTGAATTTTTTTTTCCCCCAACAACTTTATTGACATGACAGGCAGCTAGAAACAAAGGAAGGGCAAAGAGGGGGGAGGCGTTTCCTTTGATATACATGAGGTAGGATTAACTTCCTTATTTTGAACACAGAATGAGATTTGGGACAAGTGGGTTCTTAGAAAACCTTGCCCACATAACACAGAGGGTAAGGATGGTACCACTTTTTTATCCTAGGAAGAGAGAAGCACATTGAGGGGACCATGACTTACCACTTGGGCTGCCCCAGTCAGCAGCTACATGAGGGGGCACTCTCATTTTTGGATCAAGGCTACCTTTGAAATTCTAATAAAATCTATGAACGTTACAGCACAAATATATACCATATGCACCTAAAACATGGCAAACAAATTCATGAGGTCTCTAATGGAGTCCTTTCTAGAATTAAGAATCCCTGTTCCAGATTAAGAACTCCCATCCTCATTATCCATTATCCATCCATTATCCTCCCATCCATTATCCATCAGCTTTGGAGTCAGACAACCTGAGCTTCAAATCCTGACATGACCCAGGGTGGGTGATTTAACCACTCAAGGGCTATATTTTTATTTCTGAAAGGGATAAACATGGTACCCATCCAATGACCGATTAAAGAATTAAATTGGAGGGAATTTATAACACTCTTAATTGCATACTTCAAATAATGTATGGATGCTTTGATAAATATTACATTCTATTATTTTTTACCTGTATTATAGAAGTTGTGTAGTTGGGAAGAAAAGATAAAAAGAAGGAAAATCATGATCCATGCCTTCAAGAAGCATGGGAAGAAGGAAGTGTTTCTCAAGGGAAAGGGAAAGCCAAAGAAGGCAACCCAGGCCAGTATGAAATCTACAGAAACAAAAAGTAGGTTAGTGGTAATGGTAATGTGGGGTTGGGGGTGGGTGGGTGGAAATGGAGAATGACTGTTAATGGTCATGAAGGTTCTTTTTGGTGTAATAGAAATGGTCTAGATTTCCCCAAGGTGTTACATGCACAACTCTGTAAATTGACTATCATTCAATGTACATTTCAATGGGGAATTTTATAGTATGATATAAAAATACCTTAAGAAGCTATTAAAAATATTGAATGGCATGATAGTTGTAGATGTGGTTATATGCTATGGGCAGGGGTTGCTACAAAGGAAGGAATGACCCCATGTTACATGGGGATGATTCTCAGAGGAAGGGTTGCTGGGTTGAATCCCAAAAGATAAGTAGCATTTGATAGGGCGGATGGTAACACCTTCAAAGCAGAGAAAGCAAAAATCAAGTCCCTCAGGCTTACAGGATCAAGTAATTTCTGAATTAAAATAGATATCTTGACTACACTTACATCCAAAATATTGCCTTCATTTTATATAATACAGCTGCTCATTTTGTTAAAATAACGTTTCTCCTTCTCCATTCTGTCATAATGTATGCTTGACCCAAAGGAAGTAAGGTAGACCCAAATTTGTAGATGCATCCCCCCACACAAACCATGAGAAGGTAGCTTTGATATCTGTTTATCCAGTTGTCTTTAACTGAAAATGAGGAAAAAGAGATTAGAGCAGTGACTCTGTAAGGTTTTTGACCACATCTCACTTAAGCAATTAAATTAAAAAATTGTTTTTCATAACAATCAAGCAAAAAACTTGGCCCTGGCTCCCACTCTTCAGGGCCCACTAGGATTTTGTCTGTGTGCACGTGTGGGACAGGGAGAGGCTTTGTAGTCCAGGATCTCAAATACTAACTTAGTCCTCGAATTCAAGTGATAGCTTAGCTACATGGTAATTTCAGCTCATGAAAACCAGGTTTTAGTCATGCTCATTCACTCCTTAGTAGGCTACAAGTCATTGTAACAACCTGCATAAGAAAGATAAAGCTGTTGCATTTGTGTGTCATTTATCCACAAGCATCAAAGAAAATAGCATCTCAAGAGTGCTTTGGACTCTATCCTAGAAATCATTGATGGGAAAAGCCAAGTGGCTGATATTAGCTGCTCAGTAGCTATGTGGGAGGACCAAACTTCAGACAAAGTTATGTCAAGACACCAAGCCGGGTGTCTCAGGGCTATACTGGAAAACCATTTAATGCTCCAGGTTACAAACACTTCTTAAGCAGGCCATCAAAGTCAGCAAACAGCATCATTAAACACAATGAATGGAGTTGATACAGAGGGTAAGTCTATTCAAAGAAAGTAAGGTTTGGAAAATAGGTTATGTGTCTGGGACAGAGCTGGCCATCCACCTACACAAAGCCCAAAGTTTGTATGTTGGGTTTATGGATGTGTTTCAGAAGTTTCTATTCCTAAATATCTCATTTTCAAGTTTCTATTCCTAAATATCTCATTTTATTCTTTGGATCAAAGATCTTCAAAGGAAGTAATTCCCAGAGCTAAATGCTCCCTCATACTCCTGAAGACTCAGAAAATGACAGTCCTTATTGGTTCCGCAGGTGGCTTGGAAATAACACTTCATCGTCCTCACCCCATTTTCCTTGGGAGGTTTGGTTTGGCTTGGTTTGGTTTGAAAGCTTTTCCTGTTTCTTTCTGGGTTCAGACCATAGAGAGGTAGACTTCCTATATAATTACAAATAATCAGAAAGCAGTGTGTGTTTTACTTTCTCTTAGAATGAAGCCCTACCGTCAGGTCAAGAGTGGTGTCAAATAAACAACTTTACTGTTTTGAATTTTTTAAAGGCTGAGGCTCCAGATAAAACAACTGCCTCTTGCACACAATATTCCCTGTGATCACATGTCTTGATTGATGACAAGTCAAAACACACTTTGTTTACTCAGCTTTAAAGTGAATGTGGTGGTCAGGGTTTTGTGCGGCTCTGAATGTTATTAGATAAATAAGGTCCATAAACACGGTGAAGGTAGAGGTCTCTTTTCCAAACAATGGAGGGCTTCCTCTCCATACCTTTTGGGCTCAACTTTAAAGAGGAATTCATTACCAGTATCCCTACTCCAAAGACTTGGGTTTCTTCATTTTAAAACTTTTCAAAGTAGTCACTGATGTATACTCATTCATTTTATGTGGTCTAAGGCAGGGTTTCTCAAACTCGCAGCACTGTTGACATTTTGGGCTGGCTGTTCTTTGTTGTGGGAATAGTCCTGTGCCTTCTAGGATTTTAGCAGCATCCGTGGTCTCTACACACTAGATGCCAGTAGAACTCCCTAAGCTGTGACAACCAAAAGCGTCTCCAGACATTGCCAAATGTCCTTTGAGGGGCGAAACCAACCCCAGTTGTGAGCTATTGGTCTAGTGTTTTGAATATACTAACAAGAAAAGAAATTTTCAGTGCCCACAAAAATAATATCCTATATAATGTTAAAAAAAAAAAACTACAAGAGGAACTCAAAATTTTCCAACGATAATGGCTGTTAAAAACAAGTAAAATTTAATTAAGAGATTTTAAAAAGTGGGGGGAGTTATGGGGTGGCAATCCTTTGTTTGCCAATTCCCATCAGTCTGTACAGAGGGGATTGAGATTTCCCAAAAGTGAAATCTAGGATTTTTTTTTTTTCTCTTTCTGTGCATAGTCCTATGGTATACTGAAAGAAACAATTGTCTTTAATTTTTCTGTCAGGAAATACTGCACCAACTCAATGGGAAAATACAAGTGAGGTCATTTTTTTTTTTCTTATAGAGTAAAACATTCCCCTGAGAAATTTCAGTCATTTCCTTTTGCCACTGTAGTTTATCCTTGGCCTTTCCTTAAGCATATTTTAAGAAATTCTTGCATATTCATCTTCATTGGTGCTTCTGGTGTTATAATGAGGCATTTGTTATAAACATTAGTGACCATAATCAGATTTTAGTTTGAAACTTTATATCGGCAAACTTAAGTAGAAAAGAGTAGCCTCGCAGACAGTGTTACTGAAGAAACAGTTAATACAATTTAAATAAAAAGGTTTATGGCTAATTTCAACTCATTTAGTGAATTGTAATTATATGATTACCTATAGAACGTCCATAGTATGGCATTTTAAAGATCAAAGTTAGTGAAAAGTCAGCATGTAATTAGTTTCTTGCTTTGGAGCTTTAGGTAGAATTACTGCAAAGAGGCAAAACTATCATTTTATAGAGACCCTTAGGAGATTTATAATGACGGTAGACAAATATATGCATACAATATCAGTTGGTGTGCGAAAATTTAATTTTCATGAGGAAATGTGGTTGAAGATGATCACAATACATGGGGCTCTTCTTATTTTAATATTGGTGGATGTTATTATTAGAGAATCATATCAAAAGATATGTCACCAGGGAGAAAATATCATTTATAAATCACTAATGAGTAGCAAACAGTGTTTAGCTTGGAGGTATGAGGCATCTCTTCACAACGTGCATTTATGATCAAACACAAAAGATCAAGTGCAGAAAGAATAGTAGATCTATATTTTATCTCATTCTGCTCAGGAATATTTTTCTATAGTTGGAGTTTTAGTGCCTAGGTCGCTTTTCCATCTCATCAGAAGAGTCTGCAATTAGTAGAAAGAGATTTTATTGTGTCTAATTTGGAACGTAGCCACTAAGATAATGCACAATGGTACGGGTTAAGTATTGTGTAGATTTTATTTATGTCCTCAGTTATATACAGCTGTGCAACTACTTCATCAATTGGAACACATGAGAAAATCCTGGGCTGACAACAGGTCTCTTCTGGGGGCTTTGTTGGGATTTCTTGCTTTTAAATGTGAGGTAAATTCCCATGGTTCTTAGGCTCTAGAATGTAGATCTTTGGGCCTTCTGTCTGCCATTTCTCAGTGTAGTAGAGTAACTCCAAAACTCTTCTCTAGGGAAAATTTTAGTCATGGTCCCAAGTAAAGTTAGGCTGGTGACCACCTCTGAGCAGCAAAGGAGTTGTCTACAGGGAAATTATGAGAACTTAAGCGCCTCATACCTTACTAAGATGAACCAACCCTTTTTACTCAGCTTCACAAACTATTAAAACTTAGGTCTCCAAACCCAGTGAAAAATGCAGATGAGCCACCATCCAGGCCAATAATAATTTTGAACCAGTTATTATTTTTTTTTAATGGTGCACATGTGGTTCATCCAGTTCTTTCTGGAACACCCCATGTTTACCACTCCTCATTGGAAATCTGTGACCACACTGTGGCCACACTCTTCTTGGTACAATGCCATCTTACTATATTGAAGACAGCAATAAGCCGGCTTTGAATTGCTGTTTTACAACTGCCCTGTAACCCTTCCTATTCACTATTAAGCATCTTCTTGATGAGAACGCTTGGAGACTTTTGTTTCCTGTCTTAACATCAAGAATTGTGTCTGTCCTTAAAAAGCTGGTTTGCTTTTTTTTTTTTTTTTTGGTCTTATTGGCAACACCGATTTTGTAACTTCTCATGTTTTCCTATTGATGGTAAATTCCAGGAATTTTATTCCCTTTTAAATTTTATTTCTGTAATCTCTACTCCCAACCCAGGGCTCCAATTCATAACCCTGAGATCAAGAGTCTCATGCTTCTCCGAGTGAGCCAGTCTGGTGCCCCAAATTCCAGGAATTTTAAAGTCAAACTTGTCATGAACAAGCTACGAAAGCCTTAGTGATAAACATTTGTGGTTCAAGGGCCTTTTTCCTTTCAGTTAATAATGTTATCCATGTTGTTCCTTTTCTGATATTTTTTACTTCTTCTAACTTACTGTTCTGTACAGCGTGTCCTCGTAAGCCATCTTAAGTCTTTCAGGGAACCAAAGAGATACAGTCAATAAAATACAATTACCATAGTCCAGAGACCATCCATTCTGGTTTGTTCACATTAACTAGATAAGCCAAGAAGTTCTTTGGGGAGTCGGATAGGCACATTCCCCTGTGTTCTATGGTTTATTTGTGAAATGCTTGTTTCTTCATGAGGCATCACACTGCCGATTCAGTCGACTCTGGGCTGTGATAGATCAAGTCAAGAGAAACAGGAGAAAGCGACCATTGGAAATACCAAGAAAGGAAGGACCCAAAAAGCCGAGCAGGATCTTCGCAGCAAAGTCATGGAAGCCTGCAGGCCTGGAGCCGAGAATGTAGGATAATCCCAGCATGGAGATTTCAGAGAGGAAGCAGTATAGATCAGCATCTTATTTATTACCAGCTGGGTTCCCCTCTGTTGCTTCAGAGAATCAGTAAGCATCCTGAGTGAATCATAAGAAAATCACAAAGAATCCTTAAATAAATTCCCTCTTGCTAGTCACTCTGGAGGTTGCTAAATAGAGTTGCCCGTGTATGAAGCTTCCTGATCGCAACTCAGCACCTGCAGTATGAGTCTTGATTTGGGTTCACACTCCTAACCCCCATTTATTTGCTTGGCCCCAGCACCTTACTGGATTGGATCCGTCTCCCTCAAACAGCAGTTACTTTTGTTCTCCTTCGCTTAAAGGCACTCTGGAGTATGGTTGGCTATTTCTCTGGGTTTCCCCCAAGGTCCTCCTGATGAAATGAGTTCCATACACTCTGCATTTTTAGTCAGAAATCATTCCAAATACTTTGCTAAAGTCAGTGAAAACCATTTTATAATGCCTCCATTTTCCAACAGGAAGAAGACGAAAGTGCTTTGCAACAGTAGATTGACCCAAATAAAATGGGAAGGGCTAGATAGGAGCTCAGATATCCTTGTAAAAGAATGGGAAGTTCTTTATTGGACCTATTTGGCAAAAAGGCAGGTGATGGGTGAGAGAGTGTTCTGACTGAATTTTTTTTGTACTTAGAGCCAAGACATGTAGTATGTATAGCAAAGCAAAGAATATTTTTAGGGTAAACCACTTTTGATGTAAGCATTTTAAAATTTACCAACTGTTGTAAAACTAATCTATGCTGTTAGAGGTCAAAATAGAAGTTTCCTTGGTGTGGGGAAGAGTGGTTGGAGTTGAAAGAGAGGCTTCTGGGACTCTAAGAATGTTCTATTTCTTAATCTGAGTGCTTGTTGTTGTATGCGTTAAATTTGTGAAAAATTCCAATTAGATCCTAAATTAGATCTCCTGCAACTTGTGTATGATTTCTTACATTCCCTTTGAAATCAAAAGCACACGTGACTTCCATCACTGGTTTAATCCAATCAAACTTATATTTGTGGAAGAAAATTAGGGAACATGGTGCGCCTGGCAGTCTGATGTATCCGTTGTCTCAAAGTCTGCAAAAATCCCTTTGTGGAATGAAATGCATTCTCCTTCTTTGTGTCCAGCGTATCCCCTCTTGCTGCTGCTTTCCCCACCATGAAAACCTCAGGCTCCATATCCCAGAGCAAGTTTTATCAGAAACTCCACATTTAAGGATTGTGGCACATGGAACCCTAATATAGAAAGCTTTGTGACCTTTTTCAAAATCCTCCCATTCCATATATCCTTCCCAGATACACAGTCCATTCTTTCTGTTGAAGGGAACAGTGTAAAGAACGCACCGTCAGCAAGAGGCTTTGGAGCCCAGCAGGCTCCTGGGGGATGCATGCATATACATGGGATCAGGGGCGAACCGGATGGACCATCTCTCCCAGTGAGTGAAAGTCTTAAACCGAGATTAACCTTGAAGCTCAAATTAGATAAAAACAAATAGAAATTTCTCCACAGGAATAAGAGCTTAATATAAAGGAAAAGTAGTTCGTAGCCCACATAACTTTAATTAAGATGAAAGGGTTTCCGAGTATCCGCTTCCTTGACAATCTTATGTTTAAAGATGTGTGTTGAGCTCAGCGTGAAGAAACTAGTCTATGCAGCTCATTATTCACTTTTATAAGGGCCTACTTTGGGAGCTCTTTGTAAAGCTCTGGTGTTCACCTCCAGTTTTTTCCCCAAGCATGCCGTCCCCTAGGCCTTTGTTACAGTCTCGGGGAATCTGCTGACCTCCTTATTGCCATGGGGGACATTCCAGACAGGGGAGACAAGCCCTCCCCATTGGGAGAAGATACCAGGAATGGAGATGCGCACCTGCCCCAGGGGCTGCAGCCTTGCTCTGGAGAGCATGTGGGGATGGTGCGTTGTACCATTTCTCCTGGGGAATTCATCAAGGAAAGTGTTCTTGCTATTGTTCCTAACAGAGAAAATCTAGTCGGCAAAACTTGACACACAAAGGATAAAGCAGAGATACAGAAACACAACCCGAAGACTAGAAATCCTTCACTGAAGTTGTTAAAAGACTGGCTGTTTGTGGGTTTTGCTTTTTTTTTTTTTTTTTTCTATTTTTCTAGTGATACAGTGCTGATGCTTTCGATAAACATCCTCCTATCTTCTTTTGTGCTTTCAAGCCCAGCAGGTTATCAGTATTTATTTTTTTTTAAAGATTTTATTTATTTATTTGACAGACAGAGATCACAAGTAGGCAGAGAGGCAGGCAGAGAGAGAGAGAGAGAGTGAAGTAGGCTTCCTGCGGAGCAGGGAGCCCGATGCAGGGCTCGATCCCAAGACCCTGCCTGAGATCATGACCCGAGCCGAAGGCAGCAGCCCAAACCACTGAGCCACCCAGGCGCTCCAGGTTATCAGTATTTATCACGAACTCTATAAGTAACAGATGCTCACGGCATATCTTGGGAGCATCCAGAAGGCAGTTAAATGCATGGACACCGGCATCTTCCCAGATGTGCCCAGAGTTGGCACAATGTGCTCATGGCGTAAGGATGTACCAGTTAAGAGCCTTGCTTCAATCTTAATTTCTAATCTGTAAAGATGAAAATTATAGTAGCACTTTGTAGTGGGGAGGATTTAAGTAGCTAATCCCTATAAAATCCCTATATGCCAAATTCCTAATAAGCATTTAAATAAATACTAGCTGTTTGTTTATATCGTTAAAGAACATGGGTGTTCGGAGTACATGTGTATGTGAAATATTTCCTGAGGGTTTAACTTCACCCCTCCGAGGTTGGATCTTGGGTAATTATTTAATGTCACAAAGTCTTAGATTCCATCATCTATAAAATAAGCCCTGGGAGGGTTTTTGTTTAATTTAAAGAATCAGAGAGAAAGTGGAGGGTAGGTTCAATGCCTGGCAGAAATAAGACCCTAATGAATTTGCGATATCAGGGATTATTATCTAAAGGCTGTTTGCATGCTTCAGATAAGTGCTGTCCTTGGGAATCCAGGATGTGGTGATGTCTTTGTACTATTATTTTCATAGATCCAGTTGAAGTTGATCTCAAAATGTAGGCAATGGACTCTATGCAGAGTAAAAGATCAAACACTATAGTACTTGCCAACTGATCTTTTGTGGTTAAAAAAATAAAAGAAAGAAAGGTCTATAACCAGACAAAACAAGTTTGGAAAATAATACATACCAGCCCCCTTCCGTCCCAACCAGCTCTCAGTACTTCAGGGATACACAGTGCTTGTTTCAAGAAAAAAAAAAAAAGGAAAAAAATAATTCACAGTAAAGAAACCCATAGAACCATATTTCATCTGTGTTTTCCAGTTTTATTTAACAAGGAACTCATTTTTCCTGTAACACCTATTACTGATAGAGACTTATTGAAACATATTCAAGCATGTGAGTATAATCAGAAATAAAATGCTCTAATGCATTTGAATCAGATTATTGTTTCTGATCCTGAAGGAGTAGCAATTTCTAACAATTTTTTGTGAATTGATATCCTGCAGAAGTATTACCCAAAGCCGTGATTGCATAAAGTTAAATGACAGAAAGGAAGTTGACATCCAGACATGTCTTGCTCACACCAGCAAGGGAAAAACCTAAATAGTCATCAATCTAGCACAACCCCAGGATGACAGAGTGGTCCAAGCCATAGGGTTCCCTCTTCCTAGAACAGAGTGGCAAACTCAAACATCTGGAATGACCAGGTAACCTAAAGATTCAAGCGTGCTGGACAGTTCCATAGCAAACACATTAGAACAATCTATTTCCTTCTGAAAAAAGTTTTTTCTCCCCTGTGGTCTAAAGTACCAAGTCTTCTGTTTGTGCACTTTTGATTAAGAGATTTCTCTGTCTTGGGAAATATTGCTCAATTGCAATAGTAAATTTCAACTGACACTTGCCCACAACATTAGAAAGACAATAAAGGGGAGCACAAACAATAGCAAACTAGAGACCCCTATTTTCTCTAAATGGAGGTACAGCCACTCAAAGCCAGCCAATTGACGCCCAGGAATGTGGGCCCAGTGTGGCCACATCTTTGGATCTTAAAAGGGAACTTGAAATTGTGCATTTTCATCTGAAATCTTCTGGTTTTTACTAATTTGCTGAAATCATTAAATATAAATACATCCATATACCCATGTGTGTGCGTGAGTGCACACACACACAGATGCACACACATTTGTGGGCCCAGGTGACTAGTTTATGATTACCTCTTAGGACCATGGGATTGTAAGAAAACGTTCTAATAGAATTGCAAGGTACCAGGTACACTGGAGAAACACCTCCATCAGGAATCCACATGGGGGATAATCAGTTGGGTCTCCTCAAATCCCAAGTAGAGTATATGTAACCTTTTCATCATGGGTTCAGATTCAAGCAGGAAGGGACTGTGGGTCTGACCTGTGCTTGGAAGTATGAAGGTCTTGAGAACAACTAGTTTATTCATTCATTCCAAAAATATTTGAGTGCCTACTCTATGCGAGGCCTTGTTATAGAATCCATGCAAGCATCAGGGAACAAAAGTAACCAATCCCTTCTCTCACAGAGCTCCAGTTCTAGTGGTGGAGAATGAAAAGGGAGGTGTTTTGTCTTATTTGTAAGGGCCATAGTAACTACCTCGGGCATGGGCGGGGTGGGGGAAGGGAGACAGGACATATACAGAAATATATGTTCATGGTGATACAGACTTGGAAAAAAAAAATAGGGGATAGAAAGTGACAAAGCCTGGAGACATGGTAGAATAGAGAGTGATCAAGATTCTCCTAGCAGAGAAAATAGGACCATACACTGAAATTCTATCAAGACCCAAAAATACAGTAGTACCATCTTAGTTGTAACCTAAAATATGCCAATACATACTTGGTGCCAAGCCTGGTGCTATGGACTTTACATAAATGAACTCAATTTCTCTACACAGCCGCTGTAGGAATTGACACTCTGATTCTCCTCTTTAAATAGATGAGAAAAGAGAGACTCAGTGACTGAGTCCTTGGCCATCTATCACATCACCCAAGTAGCCTGGACCCAGCCTTTGGTTCTATCACCTACTTTTCCTTTTGCTTCCTGGGGCTTGTTGGAATTGATAAAGCTTGCTTCAGACAAGGAAGAGGCACAAAAGAAAACCCCATTATTTGACTATTTCCTCCCATCGCCACCAACACACATACACAGAAGAAAAATGAGAAAATGCATTTGGGGCTTGGAAGGAAAGGGACCATCAGAGACCCAAAATACAAAGCCATTGCCATTATATTCCATTTTGGACTTGATTTCCCTCCCCCCCAGTGTTTCCATACCCATTAAAATCCTAATCCAATTCCTTCCATTGTTCATGAGTAAATAAAAGAATTTGAACTTATCAACAAGTAAGCTGTGACAATAATTGATGTCAGGGTATAATAATTCAGAGCACATGGCACTTTGTGCTGGATTCTCATTCTGGTTACCACAGTCCTAATTTCTAGTGTCCACACCTTTCCGGCACACCCGGCACTCAGCATAGAACCTGCCTCTTGACATGTACTCTGTAAATGTTAAACTGAGCCATTGAACCTGTAGTCCTATTTATTTGTTTTTCGGTTCACTTTGCATGAGTGTTTTCAAAATTCTTAGAGATCCTCAGTCCACAGTCATTCTATAAGTGTGAGCTGGTGTTATTTATAACACCCAGCCCATGGAATAGTGTTGCAATCAAAAGAATTTTCCTGCAGAGCAAAGAGCAGAATGAACTTTTTATTCACTTTGTGCATAAAGCCAAAATTAACATCTTTTTGCTTTTGCATTCGGTGTGGAATATTTAATTCCGCCCTGAGTTGGGGAGTTTTTAGGATTTTTAAAAATCATTTGTTGAACTAAGGGCTTCACTGCTCCTGTGAAGTCCATCATTTCCTGGTATTAGATACAGCTTTTCATTTAATTAATTTTAATACAGTAATTTATTTTTATATTTTCCTCTAATCTTGTCAACCCAATGTGGATTTTGCTTTTAATAAAGTACAGGGTAAGCTACTTAAAGTGGACTAATTGGGCAAAGTCTGACTTGTCCATCTGATCAGAATGGACATTTGGAAGAAGGTGGGGTCAGGGGGAGGACAGGCAGCAAAGAAAAATCCGTGCTCAGAATCCCCGGGGCAGAGGCAGCAAAGTGGATAGAACTTGCCAAGCGCACAGAGGATGCGGTTAAAAACTGCATAGGACTCCAAGAGAGTTCAGAACATTGATTTCCTTTATGACTTAAGCAACAGCTCTAGCTATTGTGAGAAAGGAAAAAATATGCAGAGTTTTTGAAAGTGAATTATAATTCATCATGCCGTCCTATCTGCAATTGTTCTACAACTCTGTCCCTTGGCAAGACTGCTCAAATGTGCAAGTAGGTGTAAGTGTGTGCACACACTTTTATCTGGGTTCCTGGCTCTATACCTTTATTCTTTTTCCCATTGGCAAACCACAGAATCCTGTTTTTAAGGAATTCTGTGTTCTATTTCAGTTTCATGTTTATCTTGACTATATAGTTGTGAGTCAAGTGTGTGCTAGGCGTGGGGATTTAAAGGATGAAACGTAGATCTTGCCCTACAGGAGGTAACACTTCAGTAAAGTCAAAACCCTGAAGAAATTCTCTAACCTTGGTTGAGCTGGCTCAGACGAGTCCCTCTGGAAGCCATAAGGGTTCGCCTTCAAATTGGTTCAATGCTCGAGGAGTCTAAAAGGATGGAGTGGTCAAGGGCATTAATTTCAGAACTAGGCTGTTTGGGTTTGAATCCCAAGTCCATCATTGACTCGTTATATGATCTTGAGATCACATGGTTTTCCCATCTCTAAAATGGGGATGCGGTAGTGTTAACCTCATAAGGTTCTTAGAGCATTAAATCAAATCATATATAAAAGATTGGGTGTCACTGGCAAATGATGAGCATTAGGTAAGTGTTAGCTAATACTTCCTGTTTGTCAGGCTCTTCTGTCTGCAAGGGACACAGAACCAACTCCAACAGGCATAAGCAATAGAGGTTTGTTGACACAATGAGCTTAAAATCACAAAAAACAAAACTGGATCCAGATGTGTGAATTCTCTCTCTCTCTCTCTCTCTTTCTCTCTCTCTCCCTCTCATGCCTTTCTCTGTGCCATCTTCTCAAACAAGTTCTCTCCCCATACTCCACAATGCCCCCCCAAATAATTACAGGCTTCCAGCATTAACCCCAGTGGAAAAGAGAGATTTTCCTTTCCTATAGCCCTGACAAATCTTTCAGGACTTTCTTTTTGGGATGGGCTTGAGTCTCATGACCACTCCGGGAATCTTCACTCTGGGGATTATGGTATTCAGACCACACCTGCCCCACACATCACTGTCATCCACATCAACAAGGTGGTAAAGTCTCGTGAGGCTGGGAATGGGGAGAGGGCAGGGGATTCCCTAAACTGGGGTCAGTTATCAAATGAAGAAGGGCAGGATGCTGGGCTGGGAAACCTTAACTCTCTACCACACATGCTAAAATTATTTCCCTCCTGTGTCAGGTGTCCCGTTTCAATGGGTTCTGGTGTAAGAAGTGGTAATGGGGGGCATTCATCACAGGAGTTAGACCTGGATTTTCTAAGTGCCACCGTGTGGCCCTAACTTCCTTTCCTGCAAATCCTGTCTCTCCCCCTTCCTGCACCCAGCTCCACCAGTCACAGGTGGAGCTGTGTGACTTCCTTCTGTGTGACTCCCTATTCATATGCCCCACTTTTTTTTAAATTTATTTTTTATTTATTTTCAGCATAACAGTATTCATTATTTTTGCACCACACCCAGTGCTCCATGCAATCTGTGCCCTCTATAATACCCACCACCTGGTACCCCAACCTCCCACCCCCCGCCCCTTCAAAACCCTCAGATTGTTTTTCAGAGTCCATAGTCTCTCATGGTTCACCTCCCCTTCCAATTTCCCCCAACTCCCTTCTGCTCTCTAACTCCCCATGTCCTCCATGCTATTTGTTATGCTCCACAAATAAGTGAAATTGACTCTCTCTGCTTTACTTATTTCACTCAGCATAATCTCTTCCAGTCCCGTCCATGTTGCTACAAAAGTTGGGTATTCATCCTTTCTGATGGAGGCATAATACTCCATAGTGTATATGGACCACATCTTCCTTATCCATTCATCCGTTGAAGGGCATCTTGGTTCTTTCCACAGTTTGGCAACCGTGGCCATTGCTGCTATAAACATTGGGGTACAGATGGCCCTTCTTTTCACTACATCTGTATCTTTGGGGCAAATACCCAGTAGTGTGATTGCAGGATCATAGGTAAGTTCTATTTTTAATTTCTTAGAGGAATCTCCACACTGTTCTCCAAAGAGGCTGCACCAAGTTGCATTCCCACCAACAGTGGAAGAGGGTTCCCCTTTCTCCACATCCCCTCCAACACATGTTGTTTCCCGTCTTGCTAATTTTGGCCATTCTAACTGGTGTAAGTTGATATCTCAATGTAGTTTTGATTTGAATCTCCCTGATGGCTAGTGATGATGAACATTTTTTCATGTGTCTGATAGCCATTTGTATGTCTTCATTGGAGAAGTGTCTGTTCATATCTTCTGCCCATTTTTTGATATGATTGTCTGTTTTGTGTGTGTTGAGTTTGAGGAGTTCTTTATAGAACCTGGGTATCAACCTTTTGTCTGTACTGTCATTTGCAAATATCTTCTCCCATTCCGTGGGTTGCCTCTTTGTTTTCTTGACTGTTTCCCTTGCTGTGCAGAAGCTAATATGTCGGAAAGAGTATTCAGGCTAACAATTATCCAGACAATAGCTAGGTTGGAGAAAACCATGGATGACCAAACAGAATTGATTAGGGCCGAACTGAAAGCGACCAGACAGGATGCTCACAATGTTAGGGCTGAGCTGAAAGCTATCAGGGATGAGCTTCACAATGCTCTCAATGAGTTCCAATCTAATCTAAATTCTCTCAAAGCTAGGGTAACTGAGACAGAAGATAGAATTAGTGATCTTGAGGACAAACAGATAGAGAGAAAGGATCAGGAGGAAACCTGGAACAAACAGCTTAGAAACCACAAAAACAGAATCAGGGAAATAAATGATGCCATGAAACATTCCAACGTCGGAATTATTGGAATCCCTGAAGGGGAGGAGAAAGAAAGAAGTCTAGAAGATATAGTGGAACAAGTTCTTCATGAAAATTTTTCCAATATCGCGAATGGAACCAGCGTTCATGTACTAGAGGCTGAACGGTCTCCACCCAAGATTATACATTCCAAAAAACATCATGACACCTGATAGTCAAATTGAGGAATCATAATTGGAGGTATAATCTCTTGAAAGCCACTAGGACAAAGAGGCCTCTTACTTACAGAGGAAAACCCATCAGAATAACATCAGACCTGTCCACAGAGACCTGGCAAGCCAGAAAGGGCTGGGAAGATATATTCAGGACACTAAATGAGAAGAACATGCAGCCAAGAATACTTTATCCAGCAAGACTGACATTCAAAATGGATGGAGAGATAAAGAGTTTCCAAGACCGGCAAGGCTTAAAAGTCTATGCAACTACCAAGCCGACACTGCAGGAAATATTAAGGGGGGTTCTATAAAAGAGGAAAAATCCTAAGAATAGCATTGAACAGAAATATAGAGACAATCTACAGAAAGAAAGACTTCAAAGGTAACACGATGTCAATAAAAACGTATCTATCAATAATCACTCTCAATGTGAATGGCCTAAATGTGCCCATAAAATGGCACAGGGTTGCAGATCGGATAAAACGACAGGACCCATCCATATGTTGTCTACAAGAGACCCATTTTGAACCTAAAGGTACACCCAGACTGAAAGTGAAGGGATGGAGAAGCATCTTTCATGCCAATGGACCTCAGAAGAAGGCTGCGGTAGCGATTCTCATATCAGATAAATTAGATTTTAAACTAAAGACCGTAGTCAGAGATACAGAAGGACACTACATCATTCTTAAACGGACTATCCACCAAGATGATCTAACAATTGTAAATATCTATGCCCCCAATATGGGAGCAGCGAATTACATAAGAAAACTGTTAATCAAGATAAAGAATCAGGGGCGCCTGGGTGGCTCAGTGTGTTGATCTCAGGTCATGACCTCAGGATCCTGGGATCGAGTCCCGCATTGGGCTCTGTGCTCAGCAGGGAGCCTGCTTCCTCCTCTCTCTCTCTCTGCCTGCCTCTCTGCCTACTTGTGATCTCTCTCTCTGTCGAATAAATAAAATCTTTAAAAAAAAAAAAAGATAAAGAATCATATTGATATGAATACATTAATAGTAGGAGATCTTAACATGCCTCTCAGAAATAGATCATCGAAGCAGAAAATCAATAAAGAAACAAGAGAACGGGTTTTCTTTGTTTTGTTTTTAGGATTTTTTTGTTTGTTTTTTGTTTTGTTTTGTTTTGTTTTTTAAATACAAGGGAAGTAACAGCATGTGTTTGCATGTGGATGAGACTGACCCGATAAAGAGGAAAAGTTGAGGATGCAGAAGAATTAGAAAGCATTGTTGGAACTGTGTCCTTGAACAGGCAAGAGGAGTTGAGCAAGTACACTAGAGAGGGTGGCTTTAGATGGGAACAGGGGAAATTTAACAACCTAACAGCCAAGTAGGCAAAATAGGTGCAGGGTGCGAAGGTGGGTGCATGAGTTAGTAGGGGTCTGTTCATTGCTCTTCGTGTTACTTCTATTTTTCTTACGAAGAAAGGAAGCTAGTAGGAGTAAGGACAGAGTGGAGAGGAGTATGGGGAGGAGAGAGAAGTTGTGGCAGTGTCCCTGTATGGGCAGCGAGGTTCCCTGTGATAGGCTGCCAGCAGGAAGCACCCCCTCCAACATGGTCCTGGTTTCCTGGAGGCCACTGTGCCTGAAACTTAATGGGAAGTTAAGTTTAAGAGAATGCCCTTAATGGGAAGAGCATGGTGGGTCTGGGGTAGAAGCCAGGGAGCGGTGCCAGGGAATAACAGGGAGTTAGGTTAGATTGGGTTTGGTAAACCCAAGGAAAAAGTTTAGATTTTATTCCGAATGAACCTTAGGAAAATTATTTAAACTTTGTACCTCTGTATTCCACTTCTGACAAAATAAGGTAAGAATACATAACCTTTCACCTCTAAAATACTTGACCTTGTGTGAAAGCGAGAATTAATTCTTCAGTGTTCCTTAAACTAACAGCTCCGATTTCCTGATTAGTAAGCTTTTGTTGAAAAGTAAAATTTCTCATCCACGCATCTTCCCTTTTATTCTTGGAACAGCTTTCAGCTTTGCTCCAATATCTTGATCTTCAAATTGCCCTCTCTTTCTGGAGCTTGCTCTGTGGATTCAATTCTAAAACTTTTCACAGAGGAAGTAAATAGGGTTCAGTCATTTGTCATGTATTTCTTGAGCAGAGATGGTGATCCTGGCACTGCGAACTTATTTTCAGCATTTTTTGAATACTTGGCAAGAATATGAAGGTTAAAAGATTAAATGTGAAATTACTAAAATTTGATGGGCAAGACTGAAACCAGAAATAAATATTCCTTGGGCTTCTAGGTTAATATCAAGGCAGGGATTTCTCTTCTGTGGGCATTTTTCCCCTTCCTGTTTATTAATATTTTCAGGTAAATCCCCTCTGCCCCCTGGTGAAGGTGCTGATTGCAGCATGGTTCTTTTTAAATTTTATTTATTTATTTGACAGAGAGAGAGAGATGACAAGTAGGCAGAGAGGCAGGCAGAAAGAGAGGGGGAAGCAGTCTCCCTGTTGAGCAGAGAGCCTGACGTGGGGCTCGATCCCAGGACCCTAAGATAATGACCTGAACCAAAGACAGAGGCTTAACCCATTGAGTCACCCAGGTGCCCCTAGCATGATTTTTAATAGAAAAATCACAAATATCCTGTATTTCCAAAAATCTTGGAAGCATAAAATATAATTAAGCATGTGATAGAAAATCCACACCCATTTATAAATTCTCATTTGAAGACTAATAACATGAGGATATGCTCGTGGCATAATGAAGAATATAGTAGAATAAAATGTTTATTATAACCTCAATTTTAGGTGAATGTGTTTTTTATTTTTAACCTGGGATATAGTGTATCATAATTTTTTTTTTTTTTTTTTTTTTTTTTTTTTTTAGATTTTTTTTTTTTTTTAATTTTTTATTTTTTATAAACATATATTTTTGCAACAACATGGATGGAACTAGAGCGTATCATGCTTAGCGAAATAAGTCAAGCAGAGAAAGACAACTATCATATGATCTCCCTGATATGAGGAAGTGGTGATGCAACATGGAGGCTTAAGTGGGTAGAAGAAGAATAGTGTATCATAATTTTATTTATGAAACAGTGATACTCTCAATATGATTAAGGGTATTTTGTTTTATTTCTCCATGACATTTTTTTATTTTGAAAATTTTCTGTAATGAAATGCATTTTTTATAATGAAACTAAAATTAAATTTACTAAGACACAATAATTTTTCTTACATCTGGAGAAAATTTGAGACTGCAAAATATACCAATGTTTTTCCCTTCCTATTAGAGATGCTTTCCATCCCCTACACATAGATGGTGTAGAGCACATATTAGAGCACCCGTATTAGAGCACAAAGCTCCTTGAGACATTTTTGGGGACAAAAGTGATGCCCTAGATTTAAATGTTTGTAAAAATAATATAAAGGAAAAAAAAAAAAAACAGATTGGGGCTTGGGAGCAAACTATGAAACTACATACCAGGCCTCAGATCTTGGAAATTTTTTTTTTAATTTGTTTGACAGATAGAGATCACAGGTAGGCAGAGAGAGAGAGAGAGAGAGGAGGAGGAAGCAGGTTCCCTGCTGAGCAGAGAGCCCGATGTGGGACTCAATCCCAGGACCCTGGGACCATGACCTGAACCGAAGGCAGAGGCTTTAACCTACTGAGCCACCCAGGCGCCCCAGATCTTGGAAATTTTAAATGCCTCTGTCATTCACTTTTCTCTATGATTTGTTAAAAAATTATTGAACAAATCTTTTTGTTTTAAATTGTGTTATGTTAGTCACCATACAGTACATCATTAGTTTTTGATGTCGTGTTCCAAGATTCATTGTTTACATATATCAGCCAATGCTCTATGCAATACATGCCCTCCTTAAAAACCATCACTGGGCCAACCCAGCCTCCCACCCCTCTCCTCTCTAAAACCCTCAGTTTCTCAGAGCCCACAGTCTCTCATGGTTCATCTCCCTGTCTGGTATCTGCCCCCCCTTCATTTTTCTCTTCCTTCTCCTAAAGTCTCATGCTATTCCTTATTTTCCACAAGTAAGTGAAACCATATGGCAATTGACCTTTTCTGCTTGATTTATATCACTCAGCATAGCCTCCTCCAGTCCCATCTATGTTCATGCAAAAACTGAGTATTCATCCTTTCTGATGGCTTAGTAATATTCCATTGTATATATAGACCACATCTTCTTTTTCCATTTATCTGTTGAAGGGCATCTCTGCTTTTTCCACACTTTGGCTATTGTGGACATTGTTGCTATGAACATTGGCGTGCATATGGCCCTTCTTTTCACTAATCTATATCTTTGTGGTAAATACACAGTAGTGTAATTGCCAGGTTATAAGGTAGCTCTATGTTTAATTTTTTGAGGAACCTACACACTGTCTTCCAAAGTAGCTGCACCAACTTGAATTTCCATAACAGTGTAACAAGGTTCCTCTTTCTCCACATCCTCTCCAATATTTGTTGTTTCTTGCCTCGTTAATTTTTACTATCCTGACTAGTGTAAGGTAGTAGTATCTCAATGTAGTTTTGATTTGAATTTTCCTGATGGCTAATGATGAACATTTTTTCATGTGTCTGTTAGCCATTTGTATTTCTTCATTGGAGAAGTGTCTGTTCATGTCTTCTGCCCATTTTTTGACTTGATTATTTGTTTTTTGAAAGTTAAGTTTAAGAAGTTATAGATCTTGGATATCAGCCCCTTGTCTGTAGTGTGATTTGCAAATAACTTCTCCCTTTCCGTGGGTTGCCTTTTTGTTTTGTTGACTGTTTCCTTTGCTACGCAGAAGATTTTTATCTTGATGAAGTCCCAAAAGTTCATTTTTGTTTGTGTTTCCTTTGTCTTTGGAGATGTATCTTGAAAGAAGTCGCTGTGGCCAATGTTGAAGAGCTTGCTGCCCATGTTCTCCTCCAGGATTTTTATGGATTCCTGTCTCACACTGAGGTCTTTCATCCATTTTGTGTTTGTCTTTATGTGTGGTGTAAGAGAATGATCCAGTTTCATTTTTCTGTATATAGCTGTCCATTTTCCCAGCACCATTTATTGAAGAGATATTCTTTTTTCCATTGGATATTTTTTCCTATTTTGATGATTATTTAACCATAGAGTTGAGAGTCCATATCTGGGCTCTGTATACTCTTCCATTGGTCCATGTGTCTGTTTTTGTGCCAATACCATGCTGTCTTGGTGATCACAGCTTTGTAATATAGCTTGTCCTGAGCTTTGTTTTTCTTTTTCAACATTTCCTTGGTAATTCAGGGTCTTTTCTGGTTTCATACAAATTTTAGAATTGTTTGTTCTAGCACCTTAAAAAATGCCAATGGTGGGGCACCTGAGTTGTTCAGTGGGTTAAAGCCTATGCCTTTGGCTCAGGTCATGATCCCAGGGTCCTGGGATTGAGCCCCGTGTCAGGCTCTCTGCTCAGTGGGGAGTCTGCTTCCTCCTCTCTCTCTGCCTACTTGTGATCTCTGTCAAATAAAATAATTTAAAAAAAATTTTTTTTTTAAATGCTAATGGTCTTTTGATCAGGATGGCATTGAAAGTATAGATTTCTCTGGGCAGCATTTTAACAAATGCTTTTTAACAATGTTTTTAACATTTTAACATTGTTTTTTCTTTGGATCCATGAGCATGGAATATTTTTCCATCTTTTTGTGTCTTCTTCATTTTCTTTCATGAGTGTTTATAGTTCCTATAGTATAGATCCTTTACCTCTTTGGTTAGGCTTATTCCAAGGTATATTGTGGTTTTTGATGCTATTGTAAATGGAATTGATTCTCTAATTTCTCTTTCTTCAGTTTCATTGTTGAACAAATCTTTGAGGGTCTGTTATTTATTTAACAGACACTTATATAGCACTTACTATGTGCCTGCATTGTTTCTAAGTTCTTCATATGTAACTCGTCTCAATCCTCAGAGTATATTTATGAAACATAGTCTCTTTTTTAAATTTTTTATCTTTTTTTCTTTTTTAAATTTTATTTTGTTTTATTTTTCAGTGTTCCAAAATTCATTGTTTATGCACCAGACCCAGTGCTCCATGCAATACATGCCTTCCTTGATACCCACCACCAAGCTCACCCAACCCCCCACCCCTCTTCCCTCCACTACCCTCAGTTTGTTTCTCAGAGTCCACAGTCTCTCATGGTTTGTCTCTCCTTACGATTTCCCCCAACTCACTTCTCCTCTCCATCTCCTAGTGTCTTCCGTGTTTTTCCTTATGTGCCACAAACAAGTGAAACCATATGATAATTGACTCTCTCTGCTTGACTTATTTCACTCAGCATAATCTCTTCCAGTCCCATCCATGTCCATACAAAAGTTGGGTATTTATTCTTTCTGATGGAGGCTCCATTGTATGTATGGGCCATATCGTCTTTATCTATTCATCCATTGAAGGGCATCTTGGTTCCTTCCACAGTTTGGCAACTGTGGCCATTGCTGCTATGAACATTGAGATATAGATGGCCCTTCTTTTTACTACATTTGTATCTTTCGGGTAAATACCCAGTAGTGCAATTGCAGGGTAATAGGGTAGCTCTATTTTTGGTTTCTTTCTTTTTTTTTTTTTTTAAGATTTACTTATTTATTTGAGAGAGAGGAGGTGAGAGAGAGAGCATGAGCAAGGAGAAGGTCAGAGGGAGAAGCAGACTCCCCTTGAAGCTGGGAGCCCGATGCGGGACTCGATCCTGGGACTCCAGGATCATGACCTGAGCAGAAAACAGTCACCCAACCAACTGAGCCATTCAGGCATCCCAATTTTTGGTTTCTTAAGGAATTTCCACACAATTTTCCAAAGTGGCTGCACCAACTTGCATTCCCACCAACAGTGTAAGAGGGTTCCTCTTTCTCCACATCGTCTCCATCACACCTTTACTGTCTTGTTAATTTTGGCCATTCTAACTGGTGTAAGGTGGAATCTCAATGTGGTTTTGATTTGAATCTCCCTGATAGCTAGTGATGATGAACATTTTTTCATGTGTCTGTTAGCCATTTGTATGTCTTCATTGGAGAAGTATCTGTTCATGTCTTCTGCCCATTTTTTGACATGATTATCTGTTTTGTGTGTGTTGAGTTTGAAGAGTTCTTTATAGATCTCGGATATCGTCCTTTGTCTGTATTGTCATTTGCGAATATCTCCCATTCCCTGGTTTGTCTCTTTGTTTTGTTGACTGTTTCCTTTGCTGCACAGAAACTTTTGATCCTTTTTTTCCTCTTTTCATTTATTTATTTAATTTTTAAATTTTATTTTCAGTGTTCCAGAATTCATTGTTTATGCACCACACCCAGTGCACCATGGTATATGTGCCCTCCATAATACCCACCACCAGGCTCACCCAACCCCCCAACCCCCACCCCTCTAAAACCCTCAGATTGTTTTTCAGAGTCCACAATCTCTCATGGTTCGTCTCCCCCTCCAATTTCCCCCAACTCATTTCTCCTCTCCATTTCCCCATGTCCTCCATGTTATTCCTTATGCTCCACCAATAAGCAAAACCATATGATAATTGACTCTCTCTGATTGACTTATTTCACTCAGCATAATCTCTTCCAGTCCCATCCATGTCCATACAAAAGTTGGGTATTCATCCTTTCTGATGGAGGCATAATACTCCATAGGATATATGGACTACATCTTCCTTATTCTTTGTCTGTTGAAGGGCATCTTGGTTCTTTCCAGTTAGGCAACTATGGCCATTGCTGCTATGAACATTGGGGTATAGATGGCCCTTCCTTTCACTACATCTGTATCTTTCAGGTAAATACCAATTGCAGGGTCATAGGGAAGCTCTATTTTTAATTTCTTAAGGAATCTGTTTTCCAAAGTGGCTGCACCAATTTGCATTCCCACCAACAGTGTAAGAGGGTTCCCCTTTCTCCACATAGTCTCCATCACATCTTGTTTACTGTCTTGTTAATTTTGGTCATTCTAACTGGTGTAAGGTATCTCAATGTGGTTTTGTCTTGAATCTCCCTGATGGCTACTAATGATGAACATTTTTCATGTGTCTATTAGCCATTTGTATGTCTTCATTGGAGAAGTGTCTGTTCATGTCTTCTGCCCATTTTTTGACATTATTATCCATTTTGTGTGTGTTGAGTTTGAGGAGTTCTTTATAGATCTTGGATATCAGTCCTTTATCTGTATTGTCATTTGCAAATATCTCCCATTCCGTGGGTTGCCTCTTTGTTTTGTTGACTGTTTCCTTTGCTGGGCAGAGGCTTTTGATCTTTATGAAGTCCCCAAAATTCATTTTCACTTTTGTTTCCTTTGCCTTTGGAGACATATCTTGAAAGAAGTTGCTGTGGCTGATGTCGAAGAGGTTACTGCCTATGTTCTCCTCTAGAATTCTGATGGACTCCTGCCTCACATTGAGGTCTTTTATCCATTTCGAGTTTATCTTTGTGTATGGTGTAAAAGAATGATCAAGTTTCATTCTTCTACACATAGCTGTCCAATTTTCCCAGCACCATTTATTGAAGAGACTGTCTTTTTTCCACTTTAGTTTCTGGAATAAAGTTCAAAAGTCTTCAGATAAATCACATGTTTAGAATACAGTATCTTCTTACTGGAGGGGTACCAAGTTGACATCTCTGATCTGGGCAGAATTTAATCCCAATATGAAAGAACATCAACATTGGGGATATCATGCTGATCAGATCCCAGCTTTTGTTAAGAACTATGAACTGGGTCGGGCATTACCACCTGTCTGGCCAAACATCTCAAGGTAGCAGCCAAGATACTCCTGAAGAAACTCAACAAATTTGTATAGTCCTGTGCCAGTGGGAGTATCACTCATCTCAGCTTCCCTACTCTGTCACATATATAAATGTGTTTTCTCCTCATTGTAATGGCAGGGCAACTTGTAGAGCAACTACCACACTCTTGGCAGGTGCTCTTAACTGCCACCCTAATTTATCCCTGGAGGCCTCTTAGGATGAGTCCCTGATCTCCTAGTTGCATTTGACTGGGACAGCTGGACTAGAAGGAGTGAGAATTTATACCAAATTTGTCTCCCATCAGATTCCTAGTCATTTAAAATTAGGAAGAGGATATCCATTTCTCTGTGAGAAAGTAACTGTTATCTGTGATATTGGGAGTTGCTGAGGACCACCTTCAGTCTGCATTGTATAGCAGATAAAGCTGTTTTGGCAGAAGGAAGAGATTGGAATAGACAGAGAGAATGGATCAGCCATGAAAATGGGAGAGAGTACTCCATGGGTTCCAGGTTTTCTTGGGAATCTAGGGCCTGGTACTTCCAGAAATCCAATAGATTTCTTACCCAGAAATCCATGAGATATCCCTGTATCATCATCATGCATTGTTCTTTCCTTGTTTTGCATTTGGTTGCTTTGGTTTAAACCATGCTTGATTGCTGTTACCTGGAACTGAAGAGCCTTAACTAGAATGGTGCTTTTAAGAGTTCAGTAAGAATATTTACCATAATCACATACTTGCAAACCTCCTTAGAATGAGCTAGATTGGATATCACACCCACAGGCCTAGTTACAGATGTGCACATGGATCACCTGTTTTCATATTAAAGAGACAAAGACATCAAGCAGGAAAAAGAAAAACGCAAAGAAGTTTTAGTTGGAGAAAAAGTAGCAGGCATTTCCTAGAAATAGCTCTGACCCAAACCCAGCCAGAGCAGATTCAAGTGGAGGGATATAAACAGAAATCACACCCAGACTGCTATAATTAAACTTAACTAGATTTTAGAGGAAATTCTTTGTGAAAAGCAAAGAATCTCTAGAGTGGTTCATTCGTCCTAAGCACTTGGGAAAACAGTTATCAAATTTGTAGTTTGCAGGATGAAATCTTTTTCAAAACAGATCAATCAATGTAAAAATAAAACTTTAAAATCCTTTTAATGAATGCTGAAATAATATTCCTGCAGAAGTCATAGGGGTTCAACAGTATAAGATATTTCCTGTGACTGGGGTCTCTACCCAACACATGTCTTGAATAACCAAGTTCAGTACAGCTTTTGTCATTGTTTTTGTCTTAACACTTTGTATGTTACTAGTCCCTTTTTCCATATTTTAGTCTCTTTATTCTATGTCTGATTGTACTAGTCATACCTAGGGATGTGAGTCCCTGATAAATTGAAGAGGATTAATGTAGAGAAAATGGGCTTTATTAGTTTGGATTTGTTTTATTAGCATTCTACAGTTTGATTAAAATGAGAAAGTCGAGAGAGAGTGTGTGTTATTTGCCAAGCTGAGTAAAAACAACATAAAATGAAATAAACTGCGCTTCAATGTATTATTGATAGAACACGAAGACATTTCCACAGCATTATTGTAAGTACAAAGGTCCTTGTGTGAGACAATAAAAGAGAACAAAGACCCTTTATTTTCCCCCAGACTGTTTTTAGTTTCTTTGCAGATACCTTTAGTTAACTGAAGGGCATACTTTTTCTTTAAAAGGAATTTAGAGAGGAAGATACCAAAATATACCAGACAACTATATTGAAATATTTACCATTTGTTGATTTGGGACATAGAGTGAATGACAGATTTCAGCATAATATTTGCAGAGGGAAAAAGAGAATTTTCCATGAGCATCTAGAATGTTGTTTTGCTTGGGTTTATGCAGAAAATACATCTGAGAAAAATGAAAATTAATCTTGGAGAGGGGGAGCATTCCTCTGAGAATATAACCATATAATGTCAACAGAATCTTTCAAGCGATTAGCAGTAAAGAAATAAGATTGTTGATGGATTCTTTTTTCTAATCTAACTTTTGCAAAAATGAGTTGAGCTTTTATAGAATGGCTAGGTGACAAAATGGGTGTGGTCCTGGGTGAGTTCATTAAAATATATATGATCTTGTGTGCATGTTTGCATATGTTCCTCTTGTCTTCTCATCTTCTCCGCCATCCTTCCATGGTTTGATAAATTCAGTTGCTGGTTATAGATTTGGAGATGTTCCCTGTAAAAGCCATTTTGAGTAAAGGCATATGATTATCTTAAAATCATTGGCATGCCAAAGAACAATAAGTGGAAAGAAACTAATTGGAAGTTTTAGTTTTTCTTTTTCTTTCTTCCTCTCCTCTTTTCTTTCTTCCTTTTTTTCCCTTGAATTTAGAATGTTAGAGCTCCAGCATATGGAACAAGGAACCCATTCCTTGTTTGCATGGGAAATATAATAACAGAGATAGTCAACCAATACAGAGGCTGTCCGAACTGGCTCTCCCATATGAGATAACTGTCCTCAAAATGGAGGAAAGTGAAATCACATTCAAGGGGTCTCAAAAGAACGTTTATTTGATAGAAAGAGGTCAGATGATAGGAGGCCTAGAAATACCAATTCTGATTCCAGACCTAGGCTCTCTGGATGTGAAAACAGAGCTGCTTATGAGGACCTCTTTAGCACCCTTGAGGAATCATGAAAGAGCATCCTTTGTCATCAGAAACCCTGCACATGAAGATGGGCTCTGCCCCCTAAAACCTGGGTGATGGTGTACAGATAAGTCTCATTTCTCTCATCTGTATAATGGATATTAAAGTATTATCTGTGAATTGAAAACATAACCTACCTAGCCCGCTCCCTGGCACGTAAGTACTCTCTGAATCGAAGTTGGCATTATTTCTCAACTTTATATCACAAGAACCTCTTGAACTATGCCAGAAGTGCAGCTTTTATGATTGTGTTATTTTTAGACATCCTGGCTTCATTTCTTGGAGAAAGTAGAATTGGATTTTATATTTCAGATAACCTCAGCGACATCATCATTTGCCCCCCCCCCCCACGCCAAGTGTCAATTTATCAAGTATCCTCCTCCCTTCAATACGTAGACCATTTAGTGTGCAAAACTCTGGGTCAATCTGTTAAATGCAGTTTGGGAATATTTACAATTTGTCAGCCTTGCCCAGGCCCCACACACAAACACAATATCTCTACATTCACTCTTCCCGATACACTTGTGAGATGTGGATCAGCAAAAATCTTTCATTTGGAGTGTTAAAATCCTGGTTCAAATGGTTTTTAAACTTTTTAAAATAGAAATAATTTATTTGAACAATATTTCAAGTGCTCAAAAAAGTGTACTTCTATATATATAGTACTGTCTTTCATCAAGTCATGATACTTTGCTATATTTATTTCACTGTTTTCAGAAAATAAAACTTGACAGATTTATTTAGAGCCCAATCCCAGCATTTTCCAGAGTAACCACTATTCTGAATTTTATGTTTATCATTCCCAAGCAGATACTTGTCCCGTTACCACTTATTGAAGTGTCCATAAATTTGAGGCACAATTCTTAAGTTTTTAAGACTTATCAAAGCAGTATTTTACTTTATATATCATATACATTGCTATTCTCAACCTTATTGAGATTTATCTGTATTGGCACATGTCATTTATTGGTACATGTCATTAATTTACTGTGTACTATTTTGTTGTATGACTCTGGTGAAGTGCATTGACCTGCTCTTCTGTTAACAGGCATTTAATTTATTCTACATTTTCACAGTACCAACGATAATATGAACATTCTTGTACCTGTCTTTTAGTGCACATGCTCAAGAGTGTCTCTGGCAGGCAGTCCTAGAAGTGAGGTTGCAGGAATGAAGGGAAGGGAATCAGTTACATTGTACTATCTATTACCAAATCACAATTCAGAATGGTTGTATTAACTCACACCAGTAATGTGTGGACATCCTAACCCTCTTTGTGTGTCCTAATACTTGATACTGTCAGATTTCTTAATTTTTTGGAAACCTGGTAAGCATAATGGATTTTTAATTTGTATTATCCTGATTAAAACTGAAATTATCCCTCTTTATATGTACTTTATAAAAAGACTTTATTTATTTGAGAGACAGAGTATGAGCAGGGGGTAGGAGCAGAGAGAGAAGCAGCCTACCGATTGAGCAGTGAGCCACACACAGGCCTTGATCCCGGATCCTGAGATCATACCTGATCCAAAAGCAGATGCTTAGCAGTTTACCTGGCTGAGCCACCCAGGAGCCCAAAGAGGAGCCCTCTTTAAGAGGCTTATTTACCATCCATGGTTTCTCGCCAGACTACTGTTTTCACTCCCATGCCTTTTTTTTCCCTATATACTTTTATTCCTTGTTGATTTTAGGAGTTCTTCATATATTCTGAAAGATAATAACTTATTATATGTGTTACAGATATCTTTTCTGTATTTTAATACTGTACATGGATTTTCTTAATTTTAAAACTGGGGTTTTCACTTCTCATGTTTTCTTTTTAAAATACTTCTCAACTCTGAGGTCATAAAAATGTGTCCTTTTTATATGTAAGTATTGCATCCAACTGGACTTTGTGATGTGAAGTAGAATTGGGATTGTCACTGTTTTACTTATGGGTAACTATTTTCCCAGGAGAGTTACTCAACTCTCTTTCCCTCACATCAAGAGAGATGCTCTCTACTTCTTTCCCTTTTTTTTTTTTTTAAGATTTTATTTATTTATTTAACAGACAGAGATCACAAGTAGGCAGAGAGGCAGGCAGAGGGAGAGAGGGGGAAGCAGGCTCCCTGCTGAGCAGAGAGCCCAGTGTGGGGCTTGATCCCAGGACCGTGAGACCATGACATGAGCCAAAGGCAGAGGCTTAAACCACTGAGCCACCCTGGTGCCCTATGCCCTCTACTTATTTCTACTGTTTTATGCCGTAGCTCTGTATTAAAACCATGTTCACTAAAGGCACATTATTATAGCATTATAATCATTCTAGTTACCCAGTAGGGTATGCTCCTCCTATGCCACCACTAATATTGTCTTCCAGATTACTTAGATACCCATGTTGCTTTGTTCACCCAAATGAATTATAGGTTCATATTGTTGAATTCCATGAAAGCTGTTTGGATTTGGCTTGAATTCCAACTATTTCATCATTTGGGGAAATTTGACAGCTTTATGTTATTGAGAGACTCTCTGTCCATATTCCTGAATATCTCTTTTTGTTCAGATCTTCCTTTATGTCCTTTATAATTTTATTAGTTGGGATTACCCTAGATAAAGCCCAAAACCTAAAATAACAGAAGCTTAAGTAAAAGAGTTTATTTCCCTCTCACTTAAATGAAATAAGGAAGTGGTCACTCCAGGGCTAATGTGGCAGCTCTACTATTTCCAAGGACCCAGGCTTCTTCTAACTTTCTGCAACAGTCCTAGCACATGGCTTTGTCTTCAAAGTTACCTTGTCGCCTGTGGGCTTCTGGAGCTCCAAAAGTTTCATCTGTATCAGTCAGAAAGGAGAGGAGGCAAAAGAGCTTCATCTGTCTGTCACCCTCTTTCTTTTTAAGATTTTATTTATTTATTTTTCAGAAAAAGAAAAAGAGCATGAGAGCATGAGCAGGGGCCTGGGGACAGAGGGAGAAGCAGTCTCCCCACTAGCAGTCTCCCCGCTAGCAAGTCTCCCTGAGGTAGACTCCATCCCCAGACCCTGGTACCCATGACCTGAACCTAAGGCAGATGCTTAACCTACTGGACCACCTAGGCATCCCTCTCTGTCACCCTTTTAAGGAGCCTTTCCAGAATATATGTCTAGTAACTTGTCTTACATCTTACTAGCCAGAACATAGTTTCCTGGCCCTGATTAAGTACAAGGCAGACTGGCAAGTGTGGTCTTTTCACTAGACCCACTGTTCCTGTCCAGTAATACAGGAGGCATTATCAACAGGTTGAAAAACACAGATATTAATAGTCTCTGTCACATGGTCTTACACACAATTTCTAAGTTTTGTAGCCTTGTTCCTGGGTATTTTTTATTTTTGTCAATGTTATGACTTTGTCTGCTTTTATTTCCTAATTGATAAAGCTCCTATATAACAATATTTTTCCATGTTTGTTTCCATTCTCCTCACCCCAATCCACATGTTGAAGTCCTAATTCTCAGTACAGGCGTACCTCATTTTATTGTGCTTTGCTTTGTTGAACTTTGCAGATATTGCATTTTTTACAAATCAAAGGTTTATGGCAAGCCTGTCTTGAGCAAGTCTATCAGTGCCATTTTTCGACAACATTTACTCACTTTATATCTCTGTGCCACATTTTGGTAATTTTTGCAATATTTCCAACATTGTCATTATTATTATTTTATTTGTTACAGTGATGTGTGATCAGTGATCTTTAATATTAATATTGTGATGATCTGGGGACACCACAAACCACATTCATAAGAGATGGCAAACTTAACCTCTGAACGTTATGGGTGGTCCTTCCTATACCACCAACCAGCATTTCCTATCTCTCTCCCTCTTCCTTGTACCTCCCTATTCCCTGAGGCACAGCAGTGGTGAAATTAGGCCAGTTAGTAACCTTACAATGACCTCAAAGTGTTCAAGTGAAGCAAACAGTCACATATCTCTCCCTTGAAATCAAAAGCTAGAAATGAGTAAGCTTAGTGAGGAAGATATGTTGAAAGCCAAGATAGGCAAAAAGCTAGGCTTCTTGTGCCAAACAGCTAGCCAAGTTATGAAGGCAAAGGAAAAGTTATGGAAGGAAATGAAAAGTGCTATTCCAGGGAATACATGAACGGTAAGAAAGTGAAACAGCTTGATTGCTGATATGCAGAAAGTGTTCGTGGTCTGGATGGAAGATCAAACCAGCCCTAACATTCCCTTAACCAAAGCCGAATCCAAAGCAAGGCCCATGACTCTCTTCAATTCTGTGAAGGCTGAAGGAGGCAAGGAAGCTGCAGTAGGAAATTTTTGGAAGCAGAGTTTTGTTCTTGAGGTTTAAAGAAAGAAACTGTCTCCATAACATAAAAGTGCAAAGCAAAGCATCAAGTGCTGATGTAGAAGCTACAGCAAATTCTCCAGAAGATCTAACTAGGATAATTCATGAAGGTAGCTACACTAAACAGTAGATTTTCAGTGTAGATCAAATAGCCTTCTATTGGAAGGAGATACAATCTAGGACTTTCATAAGTAGAGAGGAGAGGGCAGTGCATGGCTTCCAAGTAAAAGGACAGACTGACTCTCTGGTTAGGGGCTAATACAGCTGGTGACTTTAAGTTGAAGATAAAACTCATTTACCATTTTAAAATTCCTAGGGTCCCTAAGAACTATGCAAAATCTACTCTGCCTGTGTTCTATAAGGGGAACCACCAGACCAAGAGGACAACACATCTGTTTACAACTGAATTTACTGAATATTTGAAACCCACTGTTGAGACCAACTGCTCAGGAAAAAGATTCGTTTCAAAATATTACTCATTGAGAATATACCTGGTCCCCCAAGAGTTCTGAAGGAGATGGATAATGAGATTAATGTTTTCATGCCTGCTAACACAACATCCATTGTGCAGCCTATGGATCAAGGAGTCATTTTGACTTTTAATACTTATTTAATGCTTATTTAATAAGTACATTTTGCAAGGTCATAGGCAGTAATTACCCTGCTGGGTCTGGGCAAAGAAATCTGAAAACTTTCTGGAAAGTATTCACCATTCTCGATGCCATTTTAAGAGAATTTGTGATTTGTGGGAAGAGATCAATATATCAACAGGTACAGTAGTTTGGAAGAAATTAATTCCAACACTCATGGATGACTTTGAGGGGTTCAATATTTCTCTGGAGGAAGTAACTGCAGGTGTGTTGGAAATAGCAGGAAAACTAGAATTAGAAGTGGAGCCTGAAGATGGGACTGAATTGCTACAACTCATGATCACACTTGAATGGATTGAGGAGATGTTTCTTATGGATAAGTAAAGAAAATGGTTTTTGGAGATGGAATCTATTCTTAGTGAAGATTGTTGAAATGGCAACAAAGCATTTAGAATATTAAATCAACTTAGTTGATAAAGCAGTGGCAAGGTTTGAGATAATTGGCTTCAATTTTGAGAGAAGTTCTACTGCATGTCAAACGTTATCAAACAGCATCACATGCAAGAGAGAAAACATTTACAAAGGGAAGAGTCAATCAATGAGCCAAACCTCAGTGTTGTCTTTTTTTAAGAAATTGGCACAGTCACCCTAACCTTCAGCAGCCACCACCACGATCAGTCAGCATCATCAACATCAAGGCAAGACCCTCTGCCAGCAGAAAGATTATGATTCACTGAAACTCAGTTGATAGTTAACATTTCTTAACAAAAAGTATTTTCAAATTAAACTATATATGTTATTTTTTGTATTCTTAATAGAGTACACTACAGTGTAAACATTTATATGCACTGGGAAACCAAAAAAAAAAAAAAAACACCTCATTTGATTCGCTTATATTCACTTTATTGTGATGGTCTGAAACTGAAGCTGCCATATTTTTGAAGTATGCCTGTAGTTCAGAATGTGACTGTACTTACAGATAGGAGCTTTAAAGAGATCATTAAGTTAAAATGAGATTATTAGAATGGACTTTAATCCAATATGACTGCGTCCTTATAAGAAGAGAAGATTACAAGTTCACTTTGTATTTTTTGTTGTGTGTTTTACATCTGGTCGTGGCAGGCCATAATTAGTGAAGCAAGAAGTAGAGGGCAGCTATATTGAGTTAAACAAGCTAATGAGTAAAAGCCATACTTGACGAGTCTTCAGCACTTCCCTGCTGTTTCTTTCATATTTACCAATGTCCAGAAAGCTGTAGTCAATAGGGACAGTAACTGATCTCCCAGGAAATTACATTTATTGAAAGGGAGTATGTGTCATCCCCTGATAATACTGTTTGATACAATCCTGTAAGCAGGACTTATCCATGAAAAAACACGTCTCTACAGTTTCATACATAATTGACACAGTCCTTTCGGACCAAGAAGTTAGGACTCAGAAGCTAATCCACAGTGAGTGGAAAGTCATCATTTCTTTGCATCCACAGCTTGGTTAATGAGTAATAAATACTACCTTGAAGAGACCATCTTCTTATTTTATTTATTTTATTTTTTATTTAAATTCAATTTAATTAACATATAGTATACTATTAGTTCCAAAGGTAGAATTCAGTGATTCATCAGTTGCGTACAACACTGTGCTCATCACATCACGTGTCCTCCTTAATGCCCATCCCCCAGTTACCCCATCCCTCCACCAATCTCCCCTCAGAAACCCTCAGTTTGTTCCTGTAGTTGAGTCTCTTATGGTTTGCCTCCCTCTCTGTTTTTGTCTAATTTTATTTTTCCATCCCTTCCCCTATGTTCATCTGTTTTGTTTCTTAAATTCTGAAGTTATATGGTATAAAAGGAATTGATTTAATGTATTCTAAGAAAAGGGAACAAATAGAAATCTTGTCCCCCTCCTCACTTGAATTATCTTTATTCTTGAAGTTCATATATTGATTCATACATTTTAAAAAAGAATCTGCATACCTACTATGTGCAAAACACAGTGCTACATGTTGAAACAAAAATTCATAAAACAGACATGGCATAGACCTGTATTCATGCAGTTTATTATAATCTAGTTTTTAAAAGGATTATAGAACCTGTATGGAAAGAAATGATCAAGAGCTCTGCTGTCCAATGTAAACATATATGACTATTTAAATTAAAATTTAATAACCTGAAAATTTCAGTTCTTTGGTACACTAGTTTTTTAGGTGCTCAAGAGCCTCAAATGAGAAGTGGCTGCCATATTAGACAATGCAAATGTAGAACATTTCCATTATCATGAAGGCTCTAGCAAAAAGCGCTGCTCTAGAAATTGGCATGCAGAATTAGTCAAGTGAATGGGTGAGAAAGGTCAATCTTAGAGGCCTCTCTAGAAAGCCACCCAATCACATAAAAATCAAGAGTAGAGTACACAACTGAGCAGTTTGTCCTGAGGTGAAATATAAAGGCTTGGCTGAAAACTAAATGGAGCCACTAGTGTCTTCCTCAATCGTTGGATGAGAGACTTTCAGTGCTATTCTGCAGCAGACGTGGGAGCTCCAGGAAATTTCCAAAAAGGAAGGATTTGGCCGGGAACATCTCCAACAGAGAAAAGTTCAATAATTGTGTGAAATCATTTGATGCTGACTTGGCCAAATTTCTGTGGTAATTTTGATCCTCACAAAATGTCAGTTATTTCACACACACACACAAATATTTGTAATGCATAATTTCAGCTACTCTGAACAATTTGCCAGCATTTCCCGTATTTTACCTTTGAATTCTGTAAAATTTCAAGATACTTTGTGGCTACGCCCAAAAGAAATTTGGGGTTATTTTTTTCTTTTTGTTTGTTTTTTTAAACCAAAAGCTCTCATGAACTTATAATCTTCCCTTCATTTTTTAAATTTGAGATGCCAAATACATTAACTCTCCTATCAAATAAATATTTGGCCCAAATGTAATTACATGTCAATAAAAATAAGAATGGCCCATTTGGGCTCACATTTAATAACATATGTATGTTGAGAAGGAGTGGATGACTGTGAAGTGAAACTTTAAAATCAATCAGCAGAGAAAATCAAAATAAAAATCCTAAAACATAATAAATATCCCAAACTTCAGTAACAGGAGTTTTCATTTGAACATCTTTGGTCATTATAGGTGGCTAATAATAAATATGGCCATTCCCCCCCCCCCAAGAAACCCTCCAGTATTTGCATCATTTAAAAATACTTTATACACACACACACACACACAAAAAAAAAACCCTAAATCCCTGAATATCTATAACTATGGTCCCTCAATAGAAACTTTAGCAGACATGTTTTTCCTCTAAGAGATCTAAAATTAGGGCATTGTATTGAATTAAAAATCACTTCTAGCTCTCTTCCGTCAAAATTGCCCAATCCAAAAATGAAAACAAAATGAGCAAACCTATCACTCATCCATCTGGGCCATGATAAATCCATACCAGGAGGTGTGAGATTTAAAAGTAAACTTAAAGATTTACTTCATGTTAAGAGCAGAAATAGAAATTTAACTCCAGTTTTTTGATCCCAGATCCTGGTTACATGCCTCATTCACTAGACTAGATGAACTTGTCATAGCAAGAATTCCATCAGTGTTCTATTTGGAAACAAGGACCTCACAGTATTAATTAGGGGGAAGCTATGACACAGAAATGAGCAAAAGGCTTGGTTGTTTTTATAACTTCTATTGAAAATACCATGATTGGTTTCATTTACATTAACAAGTCAATTTGAACTAATAAAAAATACATCACTATATATATTCACAGTACACATAGAAATATTTATATATGAAGTTATAAGTGAAAAAATATTCAAAGTCATGATAAGCGTTTGTTGAAATTCCAAAGCAGAGTTCAAAGGAAACCATTCAGCACAGATCAGGCCGGGAATTTTCCCTGGGTTACCATGTTGCATCTATTTCCATAACGTAGTTGGAATTTCCTTGAAAAGAAAAATAAGTCTGTTTGGCTGTGTTGATCCACATTGTCATTTGAATACATTAGGCTATTCATTAAATGTGGCCAGTGTAAACTAATGAATTTTCAATTGCAGAATGTCTTGAGAGAAATAGTATGCTCTAGACATTTAGTCAAAAGCCTTATACTTTGAGGGAGTCTGGGTGATTCAGTCGGTTAAGCAACTGCCTCAGGGTTTCAGCTCAGGTCGTGATCTCAGGATTGTGAGATCAATCCCCCCCATTGGCTTTAGTGCTGGGTGTGAAGTCTCTCTGAGATCCCTCTGCTCCTCCCCCCTGCATACACAAACTCTCTCTCTCCCTCTCTCTCTCTCAAAAAAAAAAAAAAAAAAAAAAAAGTCTTACACTATAAAAAGAGTTGAATTAAAAAGAGTTGAATTAAAAGTCTTACACTATAAAAAGAGTTGAATTACTAGATGTTCTTTGAAAACCTGGTGCGTTGTAGTTCAGTAGACTTATTGTCATTTTGTCTGACAGTACATCATCTTTCTTAGTGAAATGTTGGAGTTCTGATTTATGACCACCAGCTCCATCCATGTCTCCTTGTCTGGAAATTGTGAGAGTTGGGAGCTGAAGTACCAATGTACCAGAGGCCTTGTTTTAGCAATGAGAAATTTCTGACTCTAAGTTCCTGAGTAAATAATCTGAGTATAGAAGCATCTATTTGTCACAGGAAAAGAGATCTTACCACTGTCTCTTAATAATCTATAGGTAAATTATCTTATTTACCTAAACCGATCTCTAGGGTTTGAAGGCATCTTCATTTCCCCTCCTGACTTTTCATTAGGCAAATATTTGATTTTTCATAATCAGATCCAGCTACTTTCTGGGACCCACCTTTGTAAAGTAAATACAAATACGAGGATGACTTATGATGAAGGTACTGAATTGTCAACACTAAAATATATGCTACTCAAATGCTTTTACACAGAGATGGGCAACCTTTTTCTGTAAAGGACCCAATAATTAATATGTTAGTCTTGGCTGGACATTTGGTCTCCATCTCAGCTCTGTTGTTGTAGCACAATGGGTTATAAATACACAGTAAGGATAGTTTTCCAATAAAACTTTATGTGTGGACACTGAAACTTGAATTTCATACGGTTCTCATGTGTCATGAAGTATTTTTCTTTTGATGTGTTTCAACCATTTATTGATGTAAAAACCATTCTGAGATGGCTTTCCAACAACACAGCAGGCTGGACTCATCTCATGGACAGCAGTTCATGTACTCCTCCTTTAAAAGATTTCCCTGAAGAATTTAAGAATTTTTCCTGAAGTTTCTTTTGCCACATGATTAATTACTCTGGCATCTATTTCTCAGTAGGAGAAGAAAAAGTTGTACTTAATGATCCAAATTTTCTCAAGTTAAGTAGTAGGATCAGATTGAAGCATCTCCCCACAGATTGGCATCTCCAAGAGGAAATGGGCCCTAGATATACAGCAGAAACCATCTTAATTGATCCTCTTCTTCCTGGAAATAGACTTTCAAAACTCCTTTCTAGTTAGTTTAGGGCTGCTTGACTACTTTTGGCGAATAGAATGTAGTCAAGAAATGTCAATGCTACTTCTCTGTCCTGTAAGATTGTTCCCTCATTTTCTGTTTGCTAGTCAACTGGCAGGATGTTGGAGTCTCAGCAGAGGACTCAAAGACTTGGAAGGGGGTAGAGCCCACAGTAGAAGATTCAGAGCCTGGATCCCCAAACACTCTCAGGAAGCACTGCCCACTTGATACCCAGGCGGGCTGTGACAAGAACCAGAATCACGCCTTTGTGTTATGAAGCCACTGAAATGTGAAGATCTTTGTTGCCACAGCAATCCTAGCCTCACTAATGCCATCTTTTTAGTCAACCTGAATGTTTACGAGAATGTCTTGTACATAGTAGGTCCTGAAGAGGTATCTGTTGATTGCTGATTGCTGATTGCTGATAAATAAGTGATCTTAACAGACATTTTATCATGTCGTGTTGTAATTATTAAAATATAAAATAACTTAGATATGTGATATGTGACCAACCTTCACTAATTGTACACATGGGTTGAGAAGAAAGAGAGAAATCCTGTTCTAGTGGGATTAGAGGATCTACATGTTCTATAGTGCTACATTCATTCTCATACAATGGTCAACATTGGTTGAGTTGCTACTATGTGCCAGGTGCTGAACCTAGGGATACGGATATAGATCATTTATGACCAATTTATTTACAGTTTTCCAAGCCTCACACTTCAAAATTAAGATGAGCAAACCAGAAGTATTCAAAGAAGAGAAATCAAAGTATTCAGACTAGGGAGAGTTATTAAAAGCATGTGTCACCTATAAAAAAAAATTACTTTGTGCCAAAATCAATGTGAGTGGTGAGAATACTCAGATGAATAAACCACTCCCCCACTCTTTAGAAGTGGGAAATTTGAGGCAGATGGACAAGGGGCCATACTACACAAAAGGAATATACCTAATGCTCTGTGACTACAGGAAGAGTAGATGGTCATTCCTGAAGGCTCCAAAGAGTAACATATTAGCCGAGTCTGAGAAGAAGGATAAGTGTCACTTAACAAATAAAGGGAAAGCAAGTGTTCTGTGTACCCAGGGGGAAGAATGTAATTGGGGGGGGGGTTGTAATATGATGGGATTCATGGGCAATAAATAGATAGAAGCAGAAAATGAATAAATGTCAAATAGGCCAAATCATGGAGGTCTTGGATGACACTTGAAAGGGCTTGGACTTTTCCATTTGATACCATGGCACCACTCATGATTTGGGTAAGGAGGAAGCAATCTGGATGGTTATATTTTTAAAAAACAAATAAAATCTCAGATGCTAAAAATGCTATAAACAATATTACAAAAATTGTTTAAGTTTCTACAATGTCACATTTTGTATTATTCAAGACATGTGTGTGATATGTGAATGGAGCATGAATGGGGTGGGAATATTATTTGAGATGGTCGCCAGAAAAGAGCTCTCTGAGGAGGTAAATTCAGAAGAAGCTTGAATTCAGAGAAGCTTGTTCCACAAGGCCAGGAAGAAGAGCCAGTACAAAGGCCCCAAGTCAAGCTGGAATTGGGCACGTTGGAAGTCAGAAAGATGATCACTGAGGCTAAATCGCAGTGAGAGAAGGTAGGGGTGGTCAAGCATGTGTTCAGAAAGTCCAGTTTGGCCCATGAACCATCTTTCTCATCAATGAAGTGCAATGGGAAGATTTTTGAGAATTCTTTGACTACCGCTCCAGGAATTATGTAGAAAGGAGATTGTAAATTAGCTAGGGTGCTAGCTGAGCAACAGTTGGGGAAACTGTTAAATGATCCAGACCACAGATGAGAGTATGTGCAGAGGAATTAAAAGGAACTAGACCTCACTGGCATGAATTTGAAAGACAAGATGAGAGGATTTGCTAGTGGTTGGTTGTGAGAGTTGGGATAAGGAAGGAAGCAAATATCACTCCCCAGTTTTCACTCACCAAGTAGGGGAAAGGTAGCACTTCCCAAAATGGAATAACCAGGGCAGGGGAGATGCACAAAAGGAAAGAGAATCCTGATTACTCATGCTAAATTGGAGATTCCTATTAATTGTCCAAAAAAAGATGTTGGGTAGACACCTGAATATCAGAGTTTAGAGTGTTCAAACCTAGAGAGAAAATTTGGGAGTCAGTTAATATATTTATAATAATTAATGCTTTGGAATTTTAAGAAGTCATCTAGGAGCAAATGCAGATAGAACAGAGATGAAGCCTAGGGCTAAGCCATTGGGCATTTCAACAATTAGAGGTTAAATGAACTGATAAGGAAGAACAAAAAGCCTGAAAATAATTCAGTAGAGAAGACAGAAAACTAAGTGAGTGCTGCTTTTAAAAAAAAAAAAAACTCAAAAAACAAAAGGGGCGCCTGGGTGGTTCAGTTGATTAAGCATCTGACTCTTGATTTCAGCTCAGGCCTTGATCTCAGGGAAGTGAGATTATATCTCAAATCCAGCTTGCACTCCGTGGGGAGTCTGCTTGAGATTCTCCCTCTCCGCCTCTTCCCACCCCATGCACATGCGTGTGCGTGCTCTCGCTCTCTCTCTCCCTCTCCCCCCCCTCAAATAAATAAGGAAATCTTAAAAAAACACACACCAAGGGACGAGAATGCTTTAAGAAGGAAAGGCATCTTTTAAAGGATGCTTAAGAAGTCAAATAAAAAGAGATCAGAAAACTGACCATTGGGTTTCTCCATGTGAAGGTCATGATCACCTTGCCAAGAGCCAGAGCAGATGAATATAAAACAAGAAAAAAATGGGATACAAGAAAAAGTGACTATAAATGATTCCCAAGAAGTTTCATTTGAAGAAAGTTGAGCAGTATAGTTGTAGATGGAGGGGAATCTGGGGACAAGGAATGTGAATGAAGAAGGTTACACTAGAACATGTTAGATTGATGATGAAAACAAACTAAAACCAAAGGAAAGGAAGAAAATAATGGGGTAGGAAAGAAAGAGTGTAATTGCAAGACTAGCATCATTGAGAGGAAAAGCAGATATGAGGTCCAGAGAACAAAAGGAGGGGTTGCCTTAGTTTTGAGTCTCTGCTTCAGAGCAATTGCAATTATAAAGTTCATAAAATGGTACAAAAGCTGAAATAAAATATGAATAAGGTCTGAGGATCTAACGTATGTCATGGTAACTGTTGTTGATAGCACTATGTGGTATAATTGAAATTTGCTGAAAGTAGAACTTAAATTTTTTCACCAAAAATTTTTTTTAAAAAGGGGGGGAGGTAAATATGTGAGGGGATCGGTGTGCTGATTAACTTGATAGGAGGAATCTTCTCACAATATATACATGTATCTGTCATCACATGGTACGCTTTAAACAACGGACCATTTCGTTTGTCAATTATAACTGTTAAGCTTGCAGGGAAAGAAAAGGCAGTGAGATTATAGTCGCAGGTAACTCAACAGTATAGGGCAGCTCTGTTTATATCTGCTTCACATAGCTTAAAGATTTGGGGGGTTGGAAATGGGTCCTCCCATTTAAGGAGTAAACACTTGAAAACTATGCTACTTAGTAGTAGCAATTTTTAGAAATTATTTTCTTGCTTAGAACCAAAATTCACTTTCAACTTGCCAATATCCCAAGTTTAAACACACACACTTCTAGCTATGGTCTGGTTAGTAAGAAATTATTACATCTTTCATCATAGACAGTAATTAATTTTGCCCAAGAGTGCTTTAAATACATGTGAACTCACAACAGTTTATTTGGGGCTTGTTTAATATGAAACAGATAAAATCCCAGATGTTTCATATTTGTAAGTGTTAATTTAAATAGCCTTTATTTTGTGCTTAATTTTGGGGGGGAAGGGATTAGCTGAAGAAATATATATCTACTAGTTTGTAGCTTTAAAACCTGTTTTATCTTAATTATTTTCTCTTAGTCATTTAGAATTTGCCTTCTTCAGCCAAAAAATTGACCATCCTTTCAATTTTGAGCCATCCACAAATTGTCTTATCAATCAGTGATCCCCAATCTGTTTCTAGAAGAGAAAATGTTTGGCCTATTTTTTTCTCCTAATACATCTTTTGTTGAATGATCAATTTGAGACTTACTAATTATTAACACCAGTTTTATTCTAGACTTTTGCAAGTCTGTTGTTTATCTCCTGCCTGAATACCAAGACAACTCAGCCTCTCTCCTATAGCCCTGGACGACTCCTGCTTCTCCATATTTCTGAAACATTTTATTTTCTTTTATTTAGTGAATATACAGAACATTTTGACATCTTGCCTCTTAAAAAATGTTCTTCTATGGTAACATTGGTTCCTTTCTACATCTCTTCCTTCTCCATTTGTTAATATTTCTGGAATTACATTACTTCTAAAGAGACACTCATCATTCTTTAAGCCTAGTCTTTTAGACGGTGTTTCAAAGAATCACATATATACTTCTTACACAAGATAGTCTTGGGTATATGAAAAAAAGTCCTAAGTAGATGTCTGAATATCCCTATATTCTCTCCTGTCACTATTAATGATTTCAAAATATGTTGGGCTTCTCCTTCCAAAGAACCAGCACCACTTGCCGTTCTTACACAAGAGCAGATTTCATTGTTTAATCTGTGACATCCCCTATTCTCGAGCAGTCAAGTGTTGGTTCATTTTATTTCACAGGAATATTAAGCCCCTGCCACCTATTTTAGGGTTGGATACTGATGTTTATTTCCAGGACTAATTTCTATATTAGTCATTATAATCTAGATTGTGGTATAGCAGCAAACAAACTTTGAAATTTCAGCGGCGTAAAGTAACAACAATTTATCTCTTGCTCAAGAAAACTCCATGGTGGGTTGGGACACCTCCAGGGCATCTGTCTCCCTTCTAGTGATTCATGCAATTTTGTGGCTTTTATCTCATGACATCGTCATATCAATATGTGATACTAAGGTTCTCTCAGAGGGCACGTGTCTAGGAAGTCACACATAACTCTTAAATGCTCCAGATTGCAAATAACATCCTTCACTAATTCTCAGCATATTGGCCTGAACCACATACAAGGCTCCGTAACTGCAAGGGTGCTAGGAAATGTGGGAGAGCATATGGATATTTGCTGAGAAGTAAATATTCTCTGCCAGCCTTATTAGTCAGGGCTCAGTCCTGAAAACAAAAACCACTCTAGGTATTTCCAGTAGGAAGGGATTTAATATAGGACATTGGAAGTCACATACAACCATTTAAAGAGCAGGGAAAGTGAAGGTTGAGCAAGAATCCACTAAAGTTCAAGGAATCAGCAAGTTCAGGGATCACAGGAAACTGTCACTCATGATTTCAGCTGTCTTTAGGACTCAGAGAAGCTGCTGGCAAAACCTCCTATCTCCTATCTGCCAATGCTAGCATGACTCACTGCACCTTCTGCTGGAGAGGAAGGCTTTTCCTCTGCCTTTCAAATCTTGTGTGGAAACTCAAAGGGCCCAAGACACTAGCCCCTAACCCCAAGTGGCTTTTGAACACCTGATGTGTGGCTAATCCAAATTGAAATGTGCTTGAAGTATAAACACACACCAGAACTTGAAACATTATCATAAAGAGAAATGTAAAATATGTCATTATTAATTGTTAATACTGATTACATGTTGAAATGCTATAATTTGAATATTGAACTCAAGAGAGTATGTTGTTAAAGTTCATTTCCCCTGTTGCCAAACTTTTCTAGAGTAACTGTCCTGTTTTACATTTCCACCAGGGACATGTGTAAAGGCAGTTTCTTCACATTCTTGCCAGCGTTTCATGTTTTCCCATTCTGGTGGGTGTATAGTGATATTTCATTGTAGTTTTGATTTGCATTTGCTTCATGATTAATGATGTTGAATTTTTTTTTAATGCTTACATGTCATCTGTATATCCTCTTTGGTAAAACATCACTCAGTCTTTTGCACATTTTCAAACTGGTTTGTTTGAGTTTATTGAGTTCTCAGAGTTCTTCATATAAGATAGATGCCAGTCTTTCACTGGACGTGTGGTTTGCAAATACTTTCTCCCAGTCTGCAGCTTGCTTGTCTTTTTATACTAATTAATAGGAGCAAACACTTTCCATTTTAATGAAGTCCTTTGTATCCATTTTTTTTTAAATGAATCATGCTTTTGATGGCAACGGTAATAGCCTTTTGCTTTGTTCTGGATCTTGAAGATATTCTCATATTTTTTTCTAAAAGTTTTGTACTTTTGGTGCCCCTGGGTGGCTCAGTCAGTTCAGCGACCAGCTCTTGAGTTGGGCTCAGGTCATGATCTCAGGGTTGGAGATCCAGTCCCGCATTGGGATCAGCATTCAGCAGGGTTTCTCCTCCTCTCCCCCTGTGCTGCCCCTCCCCCACTCAAGCCTCCATATGCACATGCAGGCTGTCTCTCACTTGCTCTCAAATAAATAAATAAATAAATAAATCTTTTTTAAAACAATTAGAAGTTTTATAATTTTACATTCAAGTCCACACTCTATTTCGAGTTCAATTTTGCAGAAGTTATGAGTCTCAAGTCATTTTTCACCTTTGGATGTTCCTTTGCTCTGGCACTGTTTATTGCAAAATCTATCTTTCCTGTACAGGATTGCTTTTTTTCTTTTTTTAAGACTTTACTTATTTATCTGTCAGAGAGAGAGAGAGAGAGCACAAGCAGGGAGGGCAGCTAAGCAGGGAGCCTGATGCAGGACTCAATCCCAGTACCCTGGATCATGACCTGAGTCAAAGGCATGCTTGACCCACAGAGCCACCCAGGTGTCTCACACTGGATTTCTTTTTACCTTTGTCAAAAATGAGTTGATTAATTACCCTGACTAGGAGCTCTAGTACAATGCTACATAGAAATGGCAAGAGCAGATATCCTTGTCTTCTTTCAAGTTTTAATCTCAGGAGAAAGAAATCAGTATTTCACTATTGAGTATGCTATAAGCTTAAGGTTTTTGTAGGTGTTCTTTTTTTCAGATTGAGGAATATCCCCTCTATTCTAATTTTTCTGGGAGTTCCTATCATGAATGGGTGTTTAAACTTATAAAATATTTTCCATACCAATTGATAAAATTCATATGAAATTCATTTTTTAGCTTGTTAATATGGTGGGTTAACATTGATTTTTCAAATTACTGAATCAGTCTTGGATCTCTGAAGTAAACTATACTTGACCATATAGTTCTTTTTATTTATTGTTGAATTCTATTTGCTTTTATTTTTGTAAAGATTTTTGCATCTATGCTCATAAGAATATTGTTTTCTAGCTTTTGTTTTGATCTGTTTTACACTGTCATGGGTTTCATTATCAGAGTAATGTTAGCTTCATAAAATGAATTGGAAAGGTTTTCCTTTTCTCTTTCTGGAAGAGACTGTATACAGCTAGCTTCAATTCTTCTTTAAAATTTTGGTTAAATTCTCCAGTGAAACCATATGGGACCAGAAATTTCCATGGGAGAATTTTTTCAATTATGAATTCAACTTCCTCAATTGTCATAGGGTTAATGTCTTTCATCTTGAGATAGTTTTGTTAGTTTGAGTTTTTCAGGAATTAGTCAACTTTTTCTATGTTGTAAAACCTATGTGTATAGAGTTGTTTGTAGTATTCTCTTATAATTTTGATGTCACCAAGGTCTATAGTGATAGCATCTTTTTTATTCCTGATTTTAGTAATTTGTGTCTTTTTTATCTTTTTCTATCTTACTGTGAATTTGTTAATAATCATTTCCATGAATCAGATCTTTATTTTTTTAATTTTATCATTTTTCTATATCAAATTCATTCACTTCTGCTCTTTAGTATTTCCTCTCTTCTCCCTTCTTCTTTTGCTCTTCTTTTGTTAGGTTCTTGTGAGAGCCTAAATTATTGATCTGAGGCTTTCCTGGTTTCTCTTCTAATGTAAGCACTTAGTGCTATAAATTTCCCTCTTGACACTGCTTTAGCTGCTTCCCACAAATTTTTATACGTTGTACTTTTATTTTCATTCAATTCAGTGTATTTTAAAATTTCCTCTGATATTTCCTTCTTGACCCCTGATCTATTCAGGAGTGTATTGTTTAGTTTTCAAGTGTTTGGAGATTTTCTTACTATGTTTCTGTTTGAAAGATTGATTTCTAGTTTGATACTCTTATGATCATAAAACATACTCCGTGGGATTTGAATTCTTTAAAATTTGTTGAGGTTTGTTTGATTACCCATGATATGATCCATTTGGGCATATTTTCCATGGGCACTTAAAAAGAATATGCACTCTGCTATGGCTTGAGGGGGAATTCTACAAATATCACTTAGAACTTGGGAGGATGATGTTGAGTTTTTCCAGATCATTGCTGCTTTTCTCTCTAGTTTTCCTGATTATAAATAATTTGGGATTTCAGTTTTTCAGTTTTTGCTTTACATATTTTGTAGGTCTTCTGTTCAATTCAGACATTTTCTTGGTAGATTGGCCCTTTTATCATTATAAAATGGCTATCTGTGTTAATATTCTTGGATCTGAAGTGTGTTTTATCTGATATTAATAGAGTAATTCCTGCTTTTTTTTTAAATTAATACATTTAGAATCAAATCACATAGTGTTCCTTTTTTTTAATTTTTTAAAAAATTTTTTCAATTTATTTATTTTCAGAAAAACAGTATTCATTATTTTTTCACCACACCCAGTGCTCTATGCAATCCATTCCTTCTATAATACCCACCACCTGGTACCCCAACCTCCCACACCCCCACCACTTCAAACCCCTCAGATTGTTTTTCAGAGTCCATAGTCTCTCGTGATTCACCTCCCCTTCCATTTTACCCCAACTCCCTTTTCCTCTCTAACACCCCTTGTCTTCCATGATATTTGTTATGCTCCACAAATAAGTGAAACCATATGATAATTGACTCTCTCTGCTTGACTTATTTCACTCAGTATAATCTCTTCCAGTCCCGTCCATGTTGCTACAAAAGTTGGGTATTCATCCTTTCTGATGGAGGCATAATACTCCATAGTGTATATGGACCACATCTTCCTTATCCATTCGTCCATTGAAGGGTGTCTTGGTTCTTTCCATAGTTTGGCCACCATGGCCATTGCTGCTATAAACATTGGGGTACAGATGGCCCTTCTTTTCACTACATATGTATCTTTGGGGTAAATACCCAGGAGTGCAATTGCAGTGTCATAGGGAAGTTCTATTTTTAATTTCTTGAGGAATCTCCACACTGTTCTCCAAAGAGGCTGCACCAACCTGCATTCCCACCAACAGTGAAAGAGGGTTCCCCTTTCTCCACATCCTCTCCAACACATGTTGTTTCCTATTTTGTTAATTTTGGCCATTCTAACTGGTGTAAGGTGATATCTCAATGTGGTTTTAATTTGAATCTCCCTGAGGGCTAACGATGATGAACATTTTTTTCATGTGTCTGATAGCGATTTGTATGTCTTGATGGGAGAAATGTCTGTTCATATCTTCTTCCCATTTTTTGATATGTTTGCCTGTTTTGTGTGTGTTGAGTTTGAGGAGTTCATTATAGATCCTGGATATCAACCTTTTGTCTGTACTGTCATTTGCAAATATCTTCTCCCATTCCGTGGGTTGCCTCTTTGTTTTTTTGACTGTTTCCTTTGCTGTGCAGAAGCTTTTGATTTTGATGAAGTCCCAAAAGTTCATCTTCGCTTTTGTTTCCTTTGCCTTTGGAGACATATCTTGAAAGAAGTTGCTGTGGCTGATATCGAAGAGATTACTCCCTATGTTCTCCTCTAGGATTCTGATGGATTCCCCCATCGGTGTTCCGTTTTTTGCTTCAATCATCAAACAGAACTTGGAAAACTCAAGAGTGGAAGAAAAGTCTACTGTATTTACCAGTGTTTTCATTTATCAAATTATTTCTTCTTTCTTGATGTTCCTTATTTTTATCATTTCACAAACTTCCTCTGTCCATTCTTTTAGAGGATATCTGCTGGCTACACATTCTCTTAGTTCTCCTCTATTTAGGATTATCTTGGTTTCCCTTTATTCTTAAAGAATGTTTTCACTGGATATAGGATTCTGCCTTTTAGTTATTTTCTTTCGGCACCTGCAAGATATTGTGCCACTTCTTTCTGGCCTCCCTGATTTCTGTTGAGAAATACTATGTCATCCTAATTGTTTTTCCCCTATAGGTAAGGTATTATTTTCTCTGCTCCTTTCAAGATTTTTCCCTTGTTTCTAGTTTTTGAACACTTAATTATGATGTGTCTTAGAATGGATTTCTTTGTGTTTACCCTTTTGGGGATTCACTCACCTTCATGAACCTGTAGTTTTATGCATCTTGGCAAATATAAAGCCTTCAAATAAAGAACCTGTTTTTGAGGATCTGACCCCCACATTTTATATCAGTTATCAATTAACTACCCCTTCATACAGTATTCAGGTCATTAGTAGGTAGTAAGTAAATAACTCAAGTCCCCTTATACATGGCACTCTATGTAGTCTTCTGCTTATCACAGGCTTCCAATAGTAATCTATATTTTTGACACTACCCATTAAGTCAGGCATCCTTCTCTAATAAATGAGAACATATCCTTGGTCATGGAACTATATCTTCATCATGGAAGCTTCCAATATTCTTAGAAGATATTGTTCAGCCCCAATAATACTTGTGCTATTAATTTGTTAGAACTAAAACATCCAGCATTGAACACTTTTATCTAAATGCCTCCAAGTTCTACTTTGAAAGTTAATTTGGAAAAAACACAGAATAGTTTTATCCACTCTCAAGTCTTCAATTACTTAACTCTTCATGGATACAGCCTAAATGATGATGGCTCCAGCTTAGAGTTACCTTCTGAGTTCCAGAGCTTTGGATCGATCCAACTGGCCACCAGACTGTGTAGTCTGTCTCTTTAAAGTCAATATTACCCAGCCTAGCCCATGACAAAGACTTCTCTGTCCCCATCTGCCAACGCTGCCCCTGTCTAGTGTTCCCTGAGTAAGGAAATTGGTACCATTATATAGGCAGTTGAACAAGACAGAAACTAGCAGCATCTTTGACAACACCTTCTGTCTTGACTCATATATACCTGTGCTGTTTAATAACTAGTTCTCCTAAAAAGAAAATGTATGCATATATATTTAAATCATCACACTATTGATATGAGGAATGTGTAGCAAATAGTTTACAAATAATGAAATATATAGTTCCCTGTTGTAAATTTCTTAGAGCCAATTGATTCTCACAGAATGCTTTCATTCCTTTTTGCCAAATTCTTGGATCCATAGTCAACTTGTGGTTGCAACTGAGTGTATTTCAGATGGGTATATTGGTTGATAGTTCTCTTTACATTGAAGAGTAAGACACAAGAGAAACAACAAAGATATATGTCAAAATTTCATTCTTTTTTCAATGATGTGAATGAATTCTTTGCTGAATCAGATCATTGTCTTCACATACTGGAGGAATGTTTCCTCAATATTGTGTAATATTAACAATGAAACATCTGCAGACATGACACACTTTTAAAATCAATCTGTATTATTAACATTTTCTCCATCACTTTCTTAAATCTAGAAAGTCAACAACATAAAAAAGCAAACCCTGATTTATAGCATTTGACAATTACCAAGGATTAAATACTCCTGCTATGACTGATTCCGAACTGCAGACATGACATAACTGAACGTGGAGTTGGGAAGATTTGTGCAGTAACACCCCATCATATGTTATTTCCCATACAAACACAAAAGACACAAATAACATGAAGAGCACAAATAAGAGTAAAATGTAATAAAATAATTATGAATTCATTACATTTGAATTAATTTTATTTTAATATATTTAATTTTAAGTTTAATTTAATATTTAATAATGCCTATGTGTAATAACCAACTAAGAAAATTCCTCAAAACCTGAAAATTTAACTATTGGCTTCCACGAACTAGTGGGAGCCAACTAGCTCCAGCACACTACTGAAAATAAACTGTGGTGAGTCTACCCATAAAAAAAAAAAACCCTTTAACCTATTTACCTGCCTCTCTCTGTAGCATTATTGCCCTAGCCTAAATTGCAATTGCTTTTCAATTAGAGCACACATACACCCTCTACATCTGTATGTAACTCTTCCCAACTTTTTCTTCAGGCTTCAGCCAGAATAATTTTTAATTCCAATATGACTATGTTGCTCAATGCATTCATTCATTTGTTCAGCAAATGATTACTAAATTGTATGTCCAGGGCACACTTTTAGTTGACTAGGATCAGTGGGAACAAAGGACAAAAATTCCTGCCTCATGGAAAACACATTCGACTGGAAGACATAGACATGATACAAAACATAATAAATAAATACCAGGAGGTAATGAATGCTATAAGAGGGAAGAAATGCAAAGCAAGAGAAAGGTAGAAATGGTGAGGAAATTACAGTATTAAGCCTAGTCTTCAGGATATGCCCCATAGACAAGGAGAAATTTGAGCAAGGACTTCAAAAGGTAGGGGTGGGTCCATTTGGAATGGGTGGAGGGGAAGGGGCATAGCCAGTGGACACAAAGAGCCTAGTGCAGCAAAAGTAGAGTGAGCAGAGGAGGGAGTTTAAAAAATTGAGCCAGAGAGCTAATGAGAATAGAATATGGAGGGTCTTATAGGTCACTGTAAGGACTTCAGCTTTGACTCCGAAGTAGGAAGCCATTGCTGGGTTTTGAGTGGAAGAGTGTCAGAATTTTTCAGCAGATTGCTCTGGCTTAAAATACTTCAGCTGATTTCCTTGTCTTAAGATAAAGCCTAGTGTTCTTTGAATGGCCAACAGACATGTGAAAAGATGCTCAACATAACTAATCATCAGAGAAATGCAAACCCAACCACAATGAGTTATCACCTCACACCTGTCAGAAGGATAATAATCAAAAACACAAGAAACAACAAGTGTTGGTGAGGATGGGCAGGAAAAGGAACCATCGTGCACTGTTGGTAGGAATGCAAACTGGTGTAAGCACTGAAAAACAGTACATAGATCCCTCGAAACAATTAAAAGTAGAACTATCTTATGTTCCAGTAATCTCAGTATTGGGTGTTTATTCAAAGAGTACTAAAACACTAATTTGAAATGATATATGTACCCTATGTTTATTGTAGCATTATCTAAAATAGCCAAATTATGGAAGCAGCCCAAGTGCCATGGATAGTGTAGATAAATGGATAAAGAAGATGTGAGATACGTATATATCTCATATATAAATATACCTATATGTTGTACATACATACATATGCATACACACACACTCACACAAAATGGAATATTACTCAGCCATTAAACCGAATGAAATCTTGCCATTTGCAATAAGGTGGATGGAGCCAGAGAGTATAATGCTAAGTGAAGTAAGTCAGAGAAAAACCAGTATCATAGGATTTCACTCACATGTGGAATTTAAGGAACAAAACAAGTGAATGAAGGAAAAAGTGACAAACCAAGAAACAGACTCTTAATAAAGAACTGATGGTTACCAGAGGGGAGGTAATGGGAAATGGATGAAATTGGTGATGGGGATGGGGACTAAAGTGTACACTTACCATGATAGGAAGGAAGGAAGGAAAGAAAGGTGAGAGTGAGGGAGGAAGGAAGGAAGGAAGGAAGGAACGGAGAGAGAGAGAGAGAGGAGGGAGGGAGGGAGGGAGGAAGGGAGGGCCTGGCTAGTATTCTTCATGTGGCCTACCAAGCCCCAAATGGAGCTACCATCGTGCCATCATCACCTCCTGCTACTCCTTCTCTCTCTCTGCTCTTTTTCCTTCAGCTCTGTCGATAGGATGCTTCTTTCTCTGATGGGGTCCCTGTCAGGCACACACAGCTACCTGGACTTGCCGCTCATAATACTAACCATACTAAATGACTGCTTTGGATTTTGTGATTAGCTCCTTGTATGTATTGCCTACCTTCACGGCTAGTCACTGCTAAAAAGAAAGCTAGATTCAAGCAAGAATGTCGACTCTTTTGTGCACTAACCTATTTCAAAGAATTAGACCCATGGTTGGCACATAGCAGACACTCAAATATTTGTTAGCTGAATGAATGGATATTTTACATATTGGTATATTCCGAGTACTCAACCCAGAGTCTGTCTCATGATACACATTCTGCAGGGTTTTTTTTTTTTGAATGGATAGATAAGCAAATGCATGATGGATAGATGCATCGAAGATTAAGTGAGAGGAAAAAAAAGAATGAATAAATGAATGATTAATGCATTTCTATATTCCTAGTGGTAAACCCAAAGTCTGGTTCATGGTAGGCATTTGTAAATTTTTTTAATAATTAAATGATAAAGTGAATGGATAAGTGGGTGATTGAATGAGTGAATAAAAGTGAATGTATGAATGAATGAATGAATCATCTTGAGTAAAGTTAGAAGAGTTTCCATCCTCTAAGAAGCATATCTCTTCCTCCCAGAGTGTGTCACTTGACTGGCCCATTAGTTCTCTACTTGGTTTCCTGCCACAGATATATTTTGAAGAACATTTTTATTAGCTTTGGAGTCACTTGCAAGGTACACTTGAATTCTCTTTTGGCTCGCCTGTGTTCTTGTTCACACCTGACCTGCCATAGTTTGCGGATCTCCCTGGTTTCCTTACTTGGGCCACATTTCCAAGTGTCCCTTTGATCTCTAGCACATACTTTTGCTAGACTTCCAATAAGGTGTTTTTAAACAGTCTCCAGATTTCCTGTGGCTTATTGACTTTTTAAATTATTCCTTTCATTTGTTTTTCCTAACCAGTGCCTACACTTGTTCTTAGATTCCCTTTATAAAATTGAGTAACCACATGATATATAAATTTTCTCCTTGCCCAGAATGGGCACAGTGTTGTGATCACTCAGGGATATTTTTTCTTCCAGATCCTGTCCATCACCCAAAGCCAAATCTAACCTATTTTTCCTCTTTAATAATTCTAAAGGCATTTTTCTAAGAGGAGGTCATTTATCTTATCCAGTGAGCTTATATTTATATCCCTAATCAATATATGAATGGTGAGTAACTATGTCTTCAAGCAAGCCTTGAGCGTGCTATGTATATATATTGTAGAATGTATGTGTGTGTGTACACTGTATAATGAACAGGTACTTTGAAAACCATCTCATTTATTTCTAACAAGGAAACCTTCTAATCATGATCTCTCTTCTGGCACAAACCCAAATCTTTCAAATACAAGTCATAAAATGTTTTTAGTTTCCATCTACAGAGATCAAATACTAGTCAGTTCCTTTTTTGTCATATGTTCACCTTCCAAGGCCTATTTGAGGATAGAGTTCGACAACCACGTGGAACTAGGAATCATTTAATATAAAGAGAAACTTGCTTTCCCTTTTTCTGACTGAACATTTCATCAGTCAGGTTTTTTCCTACCAAAGATGTTTATTTTCAGCCATTTCTTGCTTTATTTGGCTAAAAGGTACGCTCTTTGCTACATTTAATAGTCATGTGTATGCTACCCAAAGTAGAGATCACAGAGTTTTCATCTGCAGATTTTTCCCAGACTAAAGTGAACCAAAGAACATGTTAGAAATTCGACCCTATGGTGTATATATGCTTCTCGCAAATATTTTAGCAGACTGGCTAGTCTTCAAAACTTTTATATGATAAAACTCTTACATAGTCAATGTTTATTCAGATTAGAGATTGTGGTGTGAATGTAAGAGATGGTGTTTTAAATATTGAAAACTGAACATGTACTTTTTTTCCACTTCAAACTTTCGAATTGGGTAAGTTGTAATGAAGAAGCGATATGTTTTCTACCCATGATATTGACACATGCACATAATTACCTTTATCTTCTTTTTGAGACAATTTCATTATTTGTCATGTTGGCCGTGGTGCAACAATAAAGCCAAAATACCATATTAGAATTCATGACAGTTTTCACATTGTATTATCAATATGTGGAAATAATTGTCTGCTCTGAGATTAAATTACATTATTGTGTATCTTTTTCATGCCTAATAAATAATGATGGATGGCTTTTATTTTCATCACCACCTGCAACCATTTAGTCACCCCTTGATTGTTGAAGATAAAATAATAAAGGCAAGTGTTATGTTGCAGGCAGAAGAATGTAGTCAAAACAGTTGTATGTTCCTTGTTTCCATTTGGATTGTTTTAGTCCCTAAAGAGCAATGCACGGTGGTCTATAAAAGAGATCAACCTAGGGGAAAACATAGCAAACAGTTCACATAAATGAGGGGAGAAAGTGGGAAAATAGTGTTTTTTTTTTCTAGTAGAACAATAATTATTTCTTGGTGCACGATTCTTAATCTGAAAATGAGTTTTTTGTTCTGCTGTGCAAATCAGTTACATGCAATTAGAATGCAAAGCAGAGGCACATCTTACTGTTTAGCCTTTTTAAAATAGAAATGAAAACAGCCCAGAAATTGTAGCAAAGTTGAAAATGCATGCTAGGTAATTTTGAAATCCAAAGACATAAAACCATGCATAATAAAAAGGCCACTCTAAACTCATTACATTTTTTGAAATTGGCAATTGGGAGGCTTAATTTTAAAATTCAAACTTGTATGTTTGGGAACTTATTAACTATATTTTGAATGGTCAATTGCATTGCCAGTGTTCAGTTGTGTTTTGTTCCTCCTCCACTATACCGTTCTAATGCCTCAGAATTTGGTTTTATCTGTGTCTGGCCTGTTCACATTTTTTTTTTAATTGACAATTGTTAGACTTAAGCAAAATTGATTCATCTTTTTTGGTGAAACTTTTGAATTAAAATTACAATCAGCAAATGTTCTGAGTCATCAGGGGAAAAGAATCACCTCTCAGTTTTATGATACTATTACATTTCATTTCTGAAGAATGTCAAGCTTTTTATAAAATAAATATATAGTGTTTATAATGGAAACTAGTCATTTGATCGTTTTAGTTACAACAATGAGGTAAGAAAACAAACTATAGACAAAATCTTTTTGGGTATTTGGTTATGAGTCACAGGTTGACTCTTTACAGAACAGTTTCACATGTTTGGCTCTATTATCTTTAAATCAAAAGATGACAATCTTTTCAGGCATAGCAGAAACTCAGACCAGGATCTAAAGGTAATCCTATCGAATGCCAAGTTACTGCAGAGAAATGGCTTGAAAAATAGACCAACAGTGCACTATTTGACAGACCCGAAGTGAACACGTAGGCTTATGGGTTCTGTCTTTAGCTGGGTGTTCCAGTAATGCTCTGCCCAGCTGTTACAGAGCGTTCATTTAAAAAGAACGAGGAACCTTTCCCTTGTTTATGGCTGTTTTGCTATCTGAATACCCATCTCCCTCTATAATTAAATGCTGTGAATAAAATAAAAATAAACATAATTTTATTTGTACCATTACTCACTCTTTACATTCCCTAAGAGAATCAAAGACCAGTCCTGCCTGCTTCCTTCGCATTTGAGAGAGTTGTGCAGAAGTCACAAGTTTTCTAGATTCTCTGAGCCAGGGAGGAATTTCGCACATTAGCAGCCTTTGAGACATATTAATTTGCAGTGAGTACATATGTATTTATCCTGTCTTGATGATAGAGATTTTTCTTGGCCCAGGAAAACACCTTAAAAGGCAAGTCCTGCAAAACAGACTTGTCTAAAAATCACCCAGATCTTATAATTTGGACGCCTGTCTGTCAGCACAAAGCTACCCTGAAGAAAGTAAGATTTAGGGGGGCCTGGGTGGCTCAGTGGGTTAAAGAGGCTTGATCTCAGGGTCCTGGGATCAAGCCCCGCATCAGGCTCTCTGCTCAGCAGGGAGCCTGCTTCCCCCCTCTTTCTGCCTGCCTCTCCGACTACTTGTGATCTCTGTCTGTCAAATAAATAAATAAAATCTTAAAAAAAAAAGTAAGATTTAGCACAGGCCACATTAATATTCTAATCAGAGCCCCTAATCATCTTTTTTCACCCCTTCTCCAGTGATCTGTGGAAGTTCTGAGAGCCCAAGGCTTTCCCCCAAATGTACCTAGCTCCAAACATCCTGGTCTGACTCCCTGGCAAAGAAAGTTCTAGAATGGCAGAAAGTTCTAGAATGGCATCCCCATAGGATAGGTGTTGTTTTGTTTTTCCTCTTCCATTATCTCTTGTCTGTACAGATTTTCTTCAGCCAAAGTCTTCCTGGCATGACCTGTCAGAAGCAGAAGATGGAAGAGGAGGGGGGGGGAGGAAAACAAGAAGAGAGAAAAGAGAAGGAGAAGGAAAAGAAAAGGAAAGAAAAGAAAGCGAAGGGAAGGGAAGGAAAAGAGAAAAGAAAAGAGGGAAGGAGGCAAGGAATGAAGGAAGGAAAGGAAAGAAAACGAAAGAAAAAGGATGGAAGGAAGGAAGGAGAAAACATGTGGAATAACTGTGCCATAAATGCACAAAATGGAAATGCTGAACTAGCTCCATTAAAATAAATTGTTCTTTGTACTGTAATTGTGTGTGTGTGTGTGTGTGTGTGTGTGTGTGTTGCTTTCACACTTTCTTTCATCCTAGTGGTTGGCTAGTTCTAACAATGTTTCCTGAGTCTGTGCTACATATATGCTGACATTCAGAAGTTTTTAATTCATACCAAAATTATTAACATTCTCGGCTTATGCATTTGCAAGAAGGAGTTGCATGAGCAAAATAATGTATATCCAAGCATGCACTAAAATACTGGAAGCTGGAAATTCCCCGGCTGTTAACAGTTCATAGTTCAGGCTCTGGGCTAACAACAGTTATTCTGTGCTTCTCAGGAAGCCTTTGGGAAAAAATACCTTTGAGTAATAAAATTAGTGTTAAAATGACAATAAATATCAGCATACTTGAAGCTTCTTGGGCACTTTTGACTTTTAAAAAGTTATACACCCAATTTGATCATTTTTAGGTAATGTACCTATTTATAAATGTAAAATCACTTTGTCTAAAATACAGACAATGTTCAAAGCACTACCACCAGCAAAGTAATTTTGGATTAAGACTCTTGAAATAAACTTACTAACTGAGCAGTAAATATTTGTCCAATTGGATATTCTAAATGTTGAAATTTGTTAGTCATTGTGGTTGAACTAATGCAGCACAATGAGATTGCTTTCACTTTTCCAGCAGCCGCCTTAAGTCATGTTAGTGTTTAACAACTAGTCCTGGGTTTCAGAAAACACTGTTAGGGAAGGAAAAACAGACTCTTTGGCTAGAGTTATGGAAGGAGGGTGGGATCTTATGAATTATACGACTCCATAAGACGTAGGCAATTTTATTTTGGCAAGATATTCAGGCCTTTGCATTTTAATTTGCACTTAGTTCAACTGCATGTGCACAAGCACCCTACAAAAGAAAAGATTCTTACTCATCTGCAAAGCACAGATTAATTAATAATTAACTGTTCCCTTTTATCTTTCAGGTTACAGCACCACACATTTAAGAACTCTGTGAGCCGTAAAATGATCTGCCCAAAGGTAAGTGACTAGGATCGCAGTGTAATTACTCAAAGATGAGCTCAGATCATGTCCAAATACATGGGAATGGACAGCTACACTTCTGGATGAATAGTCAAGATGATGTCATAGATCAGCTTTCATCCTTTGATGGAATGTCCAGTTTTTTCAGTTGTCTTCAAAATATTATATAAAGCACCTAGAAAATAGTGTCGTAAGGATGATCATTTCTCAGGTGAAAGAGTGCCCTGAACTTCTCAAAATGTTTCATTAACAAGACATTTATTTGGAAACTGTGAAACAAAACTGAAGAAATGACTGGTAAAATTTACAGCATCTTCCATTGGGCTAGACAATTTTCTTTCACAACAGATGCTCTAATAATGAACTCTAATCTGCCTGTCCAGATCAAGGACAATTTCATGTAGCTCCATGATAGTATATTTTAAACTTTCCCTGAAGTTCAGGAATATATCTTTCAGAATCCGTCAGTACTTCAGAAGCATGGCTCGCCAAACCAATCAATCTAGTACAAAGTTTGTTTTTAGATTTCAAGTTCCTTGTTACTGCTTTGTAAGCAGATGTCTTCAAAGATATAATATGGTGAAGAGATTATGTGATTTTTGGGTGTAGCAATTCTGCCAGTTATAATTAAAAGGGCCAACATCCAAGTTTTGTTTTCTTTATAAACACTGCGGAGTGTGTCAGTGGCCAATCTAAAATTACCCACAGAAGAGTGTGTGCTCTCTTCTTTAGCACAAGATAATGAAGATGGTGTGTGAAACGCGCCATGGTTATAATAAGCTGATGGACTTGTGGTCCTACGCGCAAACTTGTCCAAGTGTAATTATAAGAGTTTTAAGAGAATTGTTGCTTCCTAAACTGACTAGTCAAGTGACTCAAAAGTTAATATCACTGAATTAACAACCTGACTCTGAAGGTCTACAACTGTACCTTAGAAACTAACTACTTGGAATCCATCACCCTTTCTCACCCTAAGAGACATTTTTTGAGATGGATCTCAATGTAGGGCAGACTATTTAGCATTTTCTCCATAAATTGTTTCTGGAAAGGTGAAGTGTGTCTAAAAATGAAAAGCAGCAAAGAGCTGAGCGTCCAGTTCTTTTTTTCCTGTGCATGGAGGAGAAAGGGCCTGTATGAACCTGCTCTGATGTTTATGTGCTTGGGAAAGTGTGACTGCCAGGCTCTGCCTGAATTGCAAGGGCAAGAAATCAGATTGGGACCCACAATAGTACAGGAAATATCTCAAGATGATTATGTAATCACAAGCCTCAATAGCAGTGGTTTTCATGTACAGAGAACCAAATCAGTATAAAAGGATCAAGATATCTTCTCTCAGGGGTTGAGGCAGATGAACATGGATGGTAGAAATCTGGGCAAATCAGGGAAGCTGGGAAAACCTTTTCTCCTTCATGTTTTGGGCATAATTCTTCATAAAGTCCTGGGACAAACAGAGACATCATAATGTCTTCCCAGTAATAAGTCAGGGAATCCCAGCACTCCTATTGGGAGACCTCCTTGTGGCTGGTATGGATGAATGACTTGTAGGTTCTTAAAGGGGATTGGGTACAGAGCCACTAAAGACCAAAATCTTACTCAAACCAGTCTTATATTTTGCTGCAATTTCATTTGCCTTGGATGTTCCCAGTGGCTCAAGACAAATGTCTCCTGTGTCAGACTTACCAAACTGAACTACTAGGTGATTTGTAATTGGGGGAAAAAAAAAAAAAAAGATGGGGACAGGGAGTAAAATTAAAAGTAACTACACTTTAGCAAAAGGACCATCCGATCCCCCAAAGCATATTCATTACTGAACTATTTTTATATTTCCTTTTATTTCTGGGGTATCTGTATATTGATAGATAATTCTAATATCACATATTTTTTGTGTAAATATAGACATATGTTTATGTTTAATCCTTTCATCTACAGTATAGTCAGAGCAGCCTTTTCATTTTTTTTTCATTTTTTTTTTTTTTAGATTTTATTTATTTGACAGACAGTGATCACAAATAGGCAGAGAGGCAGGCAGAGAGAGCGGGGAGTAGGGGGAAGCAGGCTCCCCATCAAGCAGAGAGCCCGATGCAGAGCTCGATCCCAGGACCCTGGGATCATGACCTGAGCCAAAGGCAGAGGCTTTAACCCACTGAGCCACCCAGGCACCCCAGAACAGCCTTTTTAAAAGAAAAAGGGAAATCTGATTATTTAGTATCTGAGTAAAGAGCAGATCCTTTTTCTGGCCGGAGTAAGAGTGGATGAGCCACTGCATTCTCAGCCAGACTTGTCTTAAACCATTTCCCTTCATTCTCTCTACCCTACCTACTCCTACTCCGGCTCTCCTTTGTTTTGTCTCATACCGTCTGACATCCACATGGTGATTGCATATCTCTCTCCCTTAGGATAGAATCCTTCCTCCTGGGCTCCTCCCTAATTAAGGATTCTACTTCTGTTTTCATGTCTGATTAGCTCATGATTCTTGTGTCATGGAAGTAATTTTACATTGTATGATCAATTGTCTGATGTCTGCTTCTTGGACTGGTGGCTCCATGAGAAGAAGAACCATGTTTATTTGGCTCATTATTATATCCCCTGTACTTATCTCAATTCTTTGAACGTAGGCACACAAAAATACTCCTGAGGTGAGGGAATAAATATCCAGGTATGTTTTGATTGTGTTTTCCTATGTTACAAAGACCTTATGTCTATAATGTAATATCTGGTGGAGCTTCTAAGGAGTATAGAAGGGGACTTGTCTATTAAACTGTCATTACTGGTCAGGTTAAGTAACCCTAGAGTCTATAACATACAGTCCCAGCATTTCAGCACTTTGACATAATACAGATTCATGCTTCATTCTTGGCACCATCAAATGTGGATTGAGAGTATAGGTTTTCTCTACTCCACAGAGTCATGAATGGACCTGGGATGGTTTCTCCTATTGCTCACCCTCTGTTAAGTTTCAGAGTCCTCCCTGAATTTTTGGTATCTATCATCCAATAAACAAAGAAACAGAAGGGTGAGACCAGGAAGTGCCTGTATCACTCATCCAGGATACAGTCACATGATCCCACTCAATTGCAAGGCAGCCTGGGGAATGTAGCCTTCCTAGTGCTACACGTAGTTCTGTTTCTGCTACAATTAAGTATGATAACTACAATTTGCCAGCAGTTACTAGGTACTCCAAAAATCATACCATCAGTGATAAGCTTAAAACCAAACTCTCACGTAAGGCAAGTGCCAACATTAAATGGATTTAGTGGTATTGTGTCTGTCTAGGAATGTGCTACATGGTTTGGTAAATACAGTTTTCCTACCGCAGAGAATCTCAAAACAAGTACATTTTGAAAATGAACTTTGAAGAATCAGCTGGAGGGTATACAGATTTTCATATTCACTTAAGGATTTTTCATTTTCATATTGTACTAGTTAATGTGCCAAAATGAAAATAGCTTTCCCACAAAATGGAAGTTATACTATAAAGTTGGAATTGGTATTATCTATTGCTGAATTTCAATGGGATCTCAAACAGAGTGATATAACTATGAAAGCAGGATCCTCTTTCTGAATGTTTCCCTAAGATTGTGTCAAATAGATCAAGACAACGAAATGTATGCAGGGTTGACTTTTCAATCAACAGGCACAAAAAGACCCTGGTAGATAAATCAGTTGAAAGAAAGTATATACAATAACTGACTGGCAGTATTATAAAGACAACTTTTTAGACTTGACATTGACGATATTCTTGAAGAATAATTTATCGGAGAGAAAAATCAACCTACTCCATGGAAATGCCAAATTTACTGTTACTCTACCTAACACATTTGACATCAACCTTACTATCTGGGAAAGTGTTTCTCTTTTAATTAAATTTTTTTCCTTTGGGAACATATGTAGCATGGACCTGTGTTGTACTTTAATGTAAAAAGAAGACATTAAATCAGATTTCAGATTAAGTGACAGAGGCAGATTAAGATTAAATGCCAAGGTCATCTATGAAATCGATATAATTGTGTGTTTAATGATGACATGTTTTGCCATAGAGCAATGCTTACCAACTTTGTACTTTGTCTCTACTAAGCAGCAATTCATTGAAAACCTTTTATTATCTTTGCCTGTTTCTACTTATTGAGGAGGGAGAATAGTGTCCTTGTTGGTCAGTATTTTCATCCAATTGTCTCTCAGCCTTTCCTTTTCCTTGCTTCTTAGACAAAAGGTAATGTCTAAACTTAGGTCTGTATTTCACTGAACCTGAGATACTGTCAGTTGTAAGATGCGCCATTTTTATTTACCACTAAGACAGAAAACACAGAGCTGCCTAAGCTATAATGTAATGCTTTCTTATCACCTAGAATTTTTATTCTTTGCTTACCAAAAGAACAGTTTTAGACTTAGACACATTTTTATCATATTTCACACTTGTACAAACATAAAAAGTAAAACATAAGTAAAATAAATTGGTTAAAGTGTTCCTAAAATCTCCACATATTTATAGTCCAACTTTTCTGAATTCATTTTTGACACAGTTGTTGATGTTTGTGTTTTTCCATACACTCTCATCTTCTGTGCCATCATGAACATTAGCATCCTTAAAAGAATGCTCCACTATTATTCCCAAGACTTTCTTCCAAGTTGCTGACACTGTCTCGTGCAGTTAACTTTCCTGGGTGAGCACAGGTGGTATTAGCTCTGTCACAGCCACTGCTGGGTAGCAGCAATGTTAAGGTACTTTCACAAAGACGTGGAAAATTGTATCAAGAATTTGTTAAATACTATTTTTTGTTCAAGGTACATATGCAAGCATAACCCAACAGTTTATCTCAATTCCCTAGTATTTTCATACTATAAAATATCACTAGCATCACATATATTTTCTTTAGCCTTTTATAGTTACACAGATGTTTAATGGTAAAGGACACTCACAAATTATTTTCACAGAAACAATCAACTTTCCATGAAATTCTGTATATGTATAATGTATATGAAATCTGTAATGTATAATGTATATTCAAATCTTTGTTGCTAGCCTTACTCAAACTTTTTAAGTTTAAATTTTAGCTTTCCGTAGCCTCTCAAAGTCAGTGACAATTCACTGTAGGCATTCCTCACATATTACATTGTATTCTTGAAGAACGCTGAAAAAAAAAAATCAGGTGTTCCTAAATAGAATCATATTTTCTACCACCTTGGAGTTTTACTTCAGAATTTCTTTTCTTAATTTTTGTTAGATCTAACATTCTACTCTCTCCTCTTTATCTCCATCACTCTTGCCCTCATCTCTTTATAGATAGATAAAGTTATGCAAACTTCAGCTTAACTGTACTAGGGAGTGCTCAGTATTTGAAATAAGCTCCCCAGAAATATTTCTCTGAAGTCTTAAACCCCTGCATATTGTGAATAATAAACAATGATTATCTGGTTTAGATTTGTTTTGTTTTACAGGCTGGCTTACACTGAAGACATTTTGGTTTCCATTTATGAGTTAACACCCCTAAACATGTTCTACTGAACACTGTAATTGTGTCCTAACAACTTTGCCATAAAAGCAAAGAATTCCTTATTAACTCCATTATTTTTTATTTGTTTTTTTTTCCCTCTGTGTTTGTGCTTTAAAATATATTTTCCATGGTAGTGACTATGTGAGTCTGAGAAACGCAACTAGACAGATGTACTGACCATGGTTACCAAGGGAGCAGTTTCCTTGGCGATGGCCAGCCGTCATCAAAGCAGTGTACGTTCTGGGTCCTTTCCACGTGACTTGCTCTCACATGCTGTCAAACTTGGGGAGCGGAAGCAGCTCTTTGTAAATCATCAGCCCTCACCCGTCTCTACTCACCCAAGACACTGCTAATTTTCATGAAGCAGACAAGTAAGAGCAGGTGCTAAATTGTTTGTGATGTTCTTTGAGAAGTTTTACAAGGGCCCCAGGCCACAATTCACCATGGATTTTTGGTTTCTCCAACTTTCAGTTTCAACCCCAAATTTATTCCATTCATTTGAAGAAGATCCAAAAATGTACCAGCCAATGCCCAAAGGTCAAAGCTGCAAGAGATCCAATAACAAGGGAGAACTTTTGCAGAGTAAATATTTTCTAGTGGTTAAAGGAAAAGGTATGAAGAATCAGGCATTTCCTTAACCATGCCTTATAGTCAAGCTACATTGCCTCTCTGGCTGTATTTCTGCAAGTCATGAATAAGAATATTAATACTTCTTGGTTTAGTATTTGCTCCTCAAATAAAAGCCTATGACTAAGATTGGTTGAGTTTTTAATCTTAAGAAAGGTTTGAAAAAAATATTTTGTTACTGGGGGGTCTGTGTGGCACAGTCAGTTAAGCATGGGACTCTTGGTTTTGGGACAGGTTGTGATCTCAGGGTCATGAGATGGAGTGCTGCATGGGGCTTCATGCTTAGTGTATAGTCTACTTAAGACTCTCTCTCCCTCTGCCCCTCCTGCCATGTTCTCTGTCTATCTCTCAAATATATATATATATATAAGTCTACAAGTAATATTTCATTACATTCTTGACCCTAGAAAAACTTAAAGTGACAAGCCAACCCTACAAAATACTGTTGTTTTCCCAAATGAAATTTACAGTATAGATGATACATGAGTGTTTGCTGATCGTGAGACACCCATGTTATGTGTCCTTATGCATGGTGTGTCATTTTCTTTTTACAATAACTACAATTGGCAGACATTAATGTTCCTGATTTGTTGGTGCAAACGGATCTTGAGAAAGAACATAGTTCACCAAAGTTTACAATTAGTAATTGTATGAAGATCTGAACTTGAGGCAGATTGACTACAGATCTCACTACTCTACAGTACTCCCTCATATATGTGCAGACATCTTCTTTTGCGTATCACATTAACACACCACAAGTTGCTTTTCTGTTTTTCTATTCTCCAGCCTGCATATATTAGGGCAGTTGCAACCACGTATAAAATTCAAGAATTTGATATATCAAATTCAAGTTTTTATAAACATAGAAAATGAACTTTTCATAAGTTTCTAAGTTTTTACCTAATCATACATTTTGGAAACAGGTAAATAACAGTGGAGACGTTCATGCCCCCAAAGGTATTAAGAAACATATTTACAGTATAAAGAATAGAGCAAGGGTGCCCAGGTGGCTCAGTTGGTTGAGCATAGGACTCTTGGTTTTGACTCAGATGATGATCTCAGGGTTAAAGGCTCAAGCTTTGTGTAGGACTCCATGCTCAGCAGAGGCTACTTGGGGATTCTTTCCCTCTGTCCCCCACCCCCTGCTCATGTACATATGCTCCCTCTCTAGTACTCTCTCTCTCCCTCCTTCTCTCTATAAAATAATAAATCTTATTAAAAAAATAGCTAAGTACTCTTAATCAAAGTATTCATCCATGGCATTCTTTCTTCTTGCACCAGAATTTCAGCAAGAACTTTTCAATATCTTTTAGTTTCAGGGTCCACATATGAAAATGCTGGTGGGGGTAAAGAAAACAGAAAAAAAAAAAAGCAATAAAAATTACAATATTGGGAATTGGTTCTGAGTATACAAAGATAGATGAAATAATAGTTGTCATCTTACACTATAGGTGTTTCTTGTAGATCTGACTGGGTCAATGAAATGAGAAGGATTTGAGGACTACCTATACTCCCTTCAACCTGAGCAGTTTGATCTGTTTTATATTAAAATTTTATTTAAAGAGAGATTTCTTAGGCCAAAACATTTTGAGAATAATTGTCTTAGAGAAGAAAAAAAATGTGATTTTTGTATCTCAAAAAGATATTTAATATGCTAGATGCATTCTTTTTTTTAACCAGGGACAAGAAGAAAGGAAATGGAGTTGAATAATATTTGAAGGAAAGACTTAAAAGGAAATGCTCCTTGATTCTGAGAGTATCAATATCCTACAAAAATAGTATTTACATCAATCAAACTAATAGAGATATTTCCTAGGAACTTTATAGTTGATGTAGAACCTTTCAGGATGATTTCATTTTCCCCATTTTCACTTTCATCTTTCTCCAGGTGAATCATTCTGTGATGCCCACTAGTTTCTACATGGGATGTTTCTATACTCCCCACTGGGTTCATAAACTAAGAAACAGGTTCAAGTGGGAGATAATTGAATGGTCCCAATCAATCTGATTTGTGAATTGGTTGTATATAGTTTTAAATATTTGTTTCTAGATTATCCTTTTTCCTTAGTATATATCTTACTTTTAAAAAAAAATTAAATATGAAACTGGCTCCTGTCTCCTTTCAGAGAGAATTTAGAAGCCTTTCTTAATTTGGCAATTTGGCAATTGGTAAATACCAAGTATTCATAGTATTTTTTTTTCTTTCTAAAAACAGAGGCTGCCTAGGCATGGCCCATTACAACTCCATCGTTAACAGCCACACTATGGTTTGGGGGTTGTTGGTTTTGGGGTTTGGTTTTTTTTTTTTTTAAGTGACACAACATGATTGATGTAATCTGGCATGATTCATTACCATGTCAAGCATCAGCAGAACATTTTGAAAAAATATTCATCAAAATCTATTACTGTAGAAATTGCCACTTGCAGATTCTTTTTCTGGCTAATTTCCTGCGTGGTGAAACAACACCTCATTGACGTCAGAGTACATGCTTTTAGGAAGTGTGGCTATTAAAATAGGTGTTCCTAAAGTCCTGGCATTGTCTTAAGGTTTATCATTAAGCAGCTAAGGAACATCAGGTAAAATCTAAAAGGTGCTTCTTCCACTTACCACTACGTCTAACTAAAAGAAACAGTGTTGTGACTGGTGCTCTTGCCCAGGATCCTACTTTTTGGTTACCGGGATAAAAATCCTTATGTTCAGATTAATCAGATGATGACTAAGAGAAACAAAGAGCTAGGTCATGGGCTCATTGGACTGTCCATTGCTTTCTTAGGGGATATTTGCTGCACTAAAGTCAGGGTCATACAACAAAAGTCTAATGCCTCCCTTTACTCTCCAATGGACACATATTTTGAACTAGCTTCATTGTCTATGATATGACCAACAGTGATCCTGATGGAAGTCAACCAAAGCCCTATTTACAAACACTCTAAAACTAGCTCATTCCAACAGTCACATACTACCCAAGGCATGATTCCTCACTCACCTGGTTTATGGTTTTGTGCCCTTCCTATGTGCAAGATAGAGGAAGGATAACAAGTCAATAAAATTTTTCAGTTTCAATGTAAGACTGTTTCACTTTTGAATTTAAAACTTTTTTTTAATGATTTCTTTTTTTAAGATTTTATTTATTTATTTGTCAGAGAGAGAGAGAGCACAGGCAGAGTGGCAGGCAGAGTCAGAGGGAGAGGCAGGCTCCCTGCGGGGCAAGGAGCCCGATGTGGGACTCGATCCCAGGACACTGGGATCATGACCTGAGCCGAAGGCAGCTGCTTAACCAACTGAGCCACCCAGGCGTCCCTAAAACTTTAAAAAAAAAAAAAAAAAAAAAAAAAGGCATCTCTCCAGGGGTGCCTGGGTGGCTCAGTCAGTTAAACATTCAACTCTTGATTTCAGCTCAGGTCATGATCTCAAGTCCTAAGATAGAGCCTCTAACCCCATGTCATGCTCCATGCTTAGTGGAGAGTCTGCTAGAGGATTCCTCTCCCTCTCCCTCTGCATTTTCCCCTGCTCATGCACACTATTGCTCTCTCTCTCACTCTTTCTAAAAATAAATGAATAAATCTTTAAAAAATCATCGCTCCAAAAGTCCTACTCCCTCTATTCATTTAAGCAGATTCATTAATTACCGTATGAAGCTTCATGTTAGTCGGTATTCAAACACTTATTCAACTGGCTTTTTTTAAATATTTGGTGTTCAGCTAATTTTTTAGATTGTGACCCCATCAATTAAGAATTGTTTCTTTTTTATCCTTGCTATAATGTGTATTGTCATAATTTATAAAAGATGTGAGCTAAGGTGAATGTTTAAAGATACGTTTTTAAACTTACAGATTTTTTTTTTAAAGAAAGGTCCTTTGGAGTAGCTTCACAAATCATTTTCAAAAACTATTTTAGCATCAAAAATCTCTCCTGCCTTAATTTTATCTGTGTTACCAAAATACACATCAAATGTTTGCCATGACTGTATCTTTTTAGCTGCCGCACCCCCAATTTTGTATTCTGTGTACCAAGTGTGGCATACAGAAAAAGCACGCATTCAAAAATACTTATTGAGAACATAGTAGGTGCAAGTCACTGTTCTAGGTCCTACTGACACACAGTTGAGCAAAGCCCTCCGCACTGGGCTCATATTCTATGGAAAGATAAGCAGTAAGCAAATGCATAAGTAAATATATAATGCATCCTATGTGATGAGTGCTAGGGAGAAAAATAAAGTGAAGTGAATATATGGGGGCTAGTGGCAACTCTACTTCTTTGGTCATTTATTCAAAATATATATTTGGAATATACTCCACCTTCTATGAATAAGGCACTGAACTGAGAAGCAGGCAAGACACACATAAGCCCTGACATAGACCTCCTCATAGGAAACAGAAACTTAAATGTAACCAATTTATTAAGCATTCTGAACCCTGGTGGGGTAATCAGCCATGAAATAGTAAAATCATTACTTTCGGGTATGCACTACACATGTTTCCTTTCCTACTCCCTAATGGATATGTACGAGTTCTCCAGAAAGTACTGCAGGAGTCCTCCTCCATGAGAGTTCATCAGTGTAGCCTCAATATTCCCCCTAGGTTCCACCCTAAGTCCCCACCCCTAGCCTCTTGACAGGCAACCCTCTGTGGGGACAGTTAGCAAAACAACACAATTGTGGTTGGTCCACTTGTGTCTCACAAAACTCACAAGTTCTTATTGTTGAGTATAGCACTATAACCTTGTACCTGTTATTCTCTCTTTACTTTATTGTGTCTCCCCTGTTCATTTTCTCAAACTCAAATGGGCACAAAGACAGAGCAGAAGAATATACAAGGAAATGTATGGCCAGGGACTAGACTCCCTGTCTTCCTTCTGGCAGATATTTACCTTTTCTTCAGGAAAGTGTCCTGAGGCTCTCACTCTTGGGTAGGAAAATGAAATATTCCACTTTCATTTTCCATAAGTAGGGAAGGAGAAAAGCCACAACTTTGTTCTCAATACCTTTCATCTTTCAGACTTTACATTTTATATAGTCAAGAAGGAAATTTTAAAATATGAGAGATGAGAAGGAATAAGAAAATGTAACACATAATAAAAAGAAAATATAACCAATAGAAGCAGATCAATAGATGACACATTTATTGAAATTAGCAAAGGCTCTAAATAACTCTTATGCATACATGAAATGTTTTATAGGAAGAGATAGATAAAATGAGGGTATTTCTGGCAAGAAAATGGAAACTTACCAAAGAACCAAAGTGTAAAAGTGAACTTTTTTTAAAGTTCATGGAAGAGACTTAGTATAAAATTGAATGCTGAGGGAGAAAGGACTAATAAAGACAGGTGAATTTAAAGTATTAATACTGAAGCCAGGGGCAGGGAGAGGTTGAAAAAAAGTAAATATATGTAGAGAGTATTGATAAACTCCAGGAAAGCACCAAATGATCTAACTGTAAAATTGGAATCCTGAAAGGAAATAAAGAGAGAAGAAAAACATTTGAAAACATGTTGTTAAATTTTTTACAAGTGATGTGAAAAACTTCAACCCGTAGTTCCAAAACCTCAACAAACTCTCAGCCAGTAAAAATGCAAAATAAATCAGTTTAAAATAGTCAAATATTAGAATAGACCAAGTTAAATACGTTTCTTTTCTGAAGACCTTAGAGTCTTCAGCATATACATTACAAAATTCTAATCTGGAGGAATATAATGGACACATTTTGCAATTCTTTAAAAAAGGAAACCCTATTTTTTATAGTTCTTTTTTTTTCCCCCCTTCCTAGGGCAACCATTCCCAGGTACTTGTTTTGTGAAACCATAGGATGGTGATAGGGAGAGATTTTTTTTTAATTAACATATAATGTATTATTTGTTTTAGGGGTATAGGTCTATGATTTGTCAGTCTTACATAATTCACATCACTCACCATAGCACATACCCTTCCCAATGTCCATCACCCAGCCACCCCATCCCACCCACCCCATCCCCTCCAGCAAACCTCAGTTTGTTTCCTGAGATTAAGAGTCTCTTATGGTTTGTCTCCTTCTCTGGTTTTGTCTTGTTTCATTTTTTCCTTTTTACCCCTATGATCTGCTGTATTGTTTCTCAAGTTCCTCAAATCGGTGAGCTCATATGATAATTGTCTTTCTCTGATTGACTTATTTTGTTTAACATAATACCCTCTAGTTCCATCCACATCATTGCAAATGGCAAGATTTCATTATTTGATGGCTGCATAATATTCCATTATATAATTATATATTATATTCCATATATATATAATAGAATGAATGAATACACACACACACACCATATCTTCTTTATCCATTCATCTGTTGATGGACATCTAAGCTTTTTCCATAGTTTAGCTGTTGTAGATATTGATGTTTTAAACATTGGGGTGCACATGCCCCTTCAGATCACTATACTTGAAACTTTGGGATAAATACCCAGTAGTGCAATTTCTGGGTCATAGGGTAACTCTATTTTCTTTTTTTTTTTTTTTTAATTTTTTATTTTTTATAAACATATATTTTTATCCCCAGGGGTACAGGTCTGTGAATCACTAGGTTTACACACTTCGCAGCACTCACCAAATCACATACCCTCCCCAATGTCCATAATCCCACCCCCTTCTCCCAAACCCCCTCCCCCTGGCAACCCTCAGTTTGTTTTGTAAGATTAAGAGTCACTTATGGTTTGTCTCCCTCCCAATCCCATCTTGTTTCATTTATTCTTCTTCTACCCACTTAAGCCTCCATGTTGTATCACCACTTCCTCATATCAGGGAGATCATATGATAGTTGTCTTTCTCTGCTTGACTTATTTCACTAAGCATGATACGCTCTAGTTCCATCCATGTTGTTGCAAATGGCAAGATTTCATTTCTTTTGATGGCTGCATAGTATTCCATTGTGTATATATACCACACCTTCTTGATCCATTCATCTGTTGATGGACATCTAGGTTCTTTCCATAGTTTGGCTATTGTGGACATTGCTGCTATAAACATTCGGGTGCATGTGCCCCTTTGGATCACTACATTTGTATCTTTAGGGTAAATACCCAATAGTGCAATTGCTGGGTCATAGGGCAGTTCTATTTTCAACATTTTGAGGAACCTCCACAGTGTAGGAGGGTTCCCCTTTCTCCGCATTTGTATCTTTAGGGTAAATACCCAATAGTGCAATTGCTGGGTCATAGGGCAGTTCTATTTTCAACATTTTGAGGAACCTTCCACAGTGTAGGAGGGTTCCCCTTTCTCCGCATCCTCGCCAGCATCTGTCATTTCCTGACTTGTTGATTTTAGCCATTCTGACTGGTGTGAGGTGATATCTCATTGTGGTTTTGATTTGTATTTCCCTGATGCCGAGTGATATGGAGCACTTTTTCATGTGTCTGTTCGCCATCTGGATGTCTTCTTTGCAGAAATGTCTGTTCATGTCCTCTGCTCATTTCTTGATTGGATTATTTGTTCTTTGGGTGTTGAGTTTGCTAAGTTCTTTATAGATTCTGGACACTAGTCCTTTATCTGATATGTCGTTTGCAAATATCTTCTCCCATTCTGTCAGTTGTCTTTTGATTTTGTTAACTGTTTCCTTTGCTGTGCAAAAGCTTTTGATCTTGATGAAATCCCAGTAGTTCATTTTTGCCCTTGCTTCCCTTGCCTTTGGCGTTGTTCCTAGGAAGATGTTGCTGCGGCAGAGGTCGAAGAGGTTGCTGCCCGTGTTCTCCTCAAGGATTTTGATGGATTCCTTTCGTACATTGAGGTCCTTCATCCATTTTGAGTCTATTTTTGTGTGTGGTGTGAGGGAATGGTCCAATTTCATTTTTCTGCATGTGGCTGTCCAATTTTCCCAGCATCATTTATTGAAAAGGCTGTCTTTTTTCCATTGGACATTCTTTCCTGCTTTGTCAAAGATTAGTTGACCATAGATTTGAGGGTCTATTTCTGGGCTCTCTATTCTGTTCCATTGATCTATGTGTCTGTTTTTGTGCCAGTACCATGCTGTCTTGATGATGACAGCTGTGTAATAGAGCCTGAAGTCCGGAATTGTGATGCCACCAACGTTGGCTTTCTTTTTCAATATCCCTTTGGCTATTCGAGGTCTTTTCTGGTTCCATATAAATTTTAGCATTATTTGTTCCATTTCTTTGAAAAAGATGGATGGTACTTTGATAGGAATTGCATTAAATGTGTAGATTGCTTTAGGTAGCATAGACATTTCCACAATATTTATTCTTCTAATCCAGGAGCATGGAACATTTTTCCATTTCTTTGTGTCTTCCTCAATTTCTTTCATGAGTACTTTATAGTTTTCTGAGTATAGATTCTGTGTCTCTTTGGTTAGGTTTATTCCTAGGTATCTTATGGTTTTGGATGCAATTGTAAATGGGATTGACTCCTTAATATCTCTTTCTTCTGTCTTGCTGTTGGTGTAGAGAAATGCAACTGATTTCTGTGCATTGATTTTATATCCTGACACTTTACTAAATTCCTGTATAAGTTCTAGCAGTTTTGGAGTGGAGTCTTTTGAGTTTCCACATATAGTATCATATCATCTGCGAAGAGTGATAATTTGACTTCTTCTATGCCGATTTGGATGCCTTTAATTTCCTTTTGTTGTCTGATTGCTGAGGCTAGGACCTCTAGTACGATGTTGAATAGCAGTGGTGATAATGGACATCCCTGCCGTGTTCCTGACCTTAGCGGAAAAGCTTTCAGTTTTTCTCCATTGAGAATGATATTTGCGGTGGGTTTTTCATAGATGGCTTTGATGATATTGAGGTATGTGCCCTCTATCCCTACACTTTGAAGAGTTTTGATCAGGAAGGGATGCTGTACTTTGTCAAATGCTTTTTCAGCATCTATTGAGAGTATCATATGGTTCTTGTTCTTTCTTTTATTGATGTGTTGTATCACATTGACTGATTTGCAGATGTTGAACCAACCTTGCAGCCCTGGAATAAATCCCACTTGGTCGTGGTGAATAATCCTTTTAATGTACTGTTGAATCCTATTGGCTAGTATTTTGTTGAGTATTTTCGCATCTGTGTTCATCAAGGATATCGGTCTATAGCTCTCTTTTTTGGTGGGATCCTTGTCTGGTTTTGGGATCAAGGTGATGTTGGCCTCATAAAATGAGTTTGGAAGTTTTCCTTCCATTTCTATTTTTTGGAACAGTTTCAGGAGAATAGGAATTAGTTCTACTTTAAATGTTTGGTAGAATTCCCCCGGGAAGCCGTCTGGCCCTGGGCTTTTGTTTGTTTGGAGATTTTTAATGACTGTTTCAATCTCCTTACTGGTTATGGGTCTGTTCAGGCTTTCTATTTCTTCCTGGCTCAGTTGTGGTAGTTTATATGTTTCTAGGAATGCATCCATTTCTTCCAGATTGTTAAATTTGTTGGTGTAGAGTTGCTCATAGTATGTTCTTATAATAGTTTGTATTTCTTTGGTGTTAGTTGTGATCTCTCCTCTTTCATTCATGATTTTATTTATTTGGGTCCTTTCTCTTTTCTTTTTGATAAGTCGGGCCAGGGGTTTATCAATTTTATTAATTCTTTCAAAGAACCAGCTCCTAGTTTCGTTGATTTGTTCTATTGTTTTTTTGGTTTCTATTTCATTGATTTCTGCTCTGATCTTTATGATTTCTCTTCTCCTGCTGGGCTTAGGGTTTCTTTCTTGTTCTTTCTCCAGCTCCTTTAGGTGTAGGGTTAGGTTGTGTACCTGAGACCTTTCTTGTTTCTTGAGAAAGGCTTGTACCGCTATATATTTTCCTCTCAGGACTGCCTTTGTTGTGTCCCACAGATTTTGAACCGTTGTATTTTCATTATCATTTGTTTCCATGATTTTTTTCAATTCTTCTTTAATTTCCCAGTTGACCCATTCATTCTTTAGAAGGATACTGTTTAGTCTCCATGTATTTGGGTTCTTTCCAAACTTCCTTTTGTGGTTGAGTTCTAGCTTTAGAGCATTGTGGTCTGAAAATATGCAGGGAATGATCCCAATCTTTTGATACCGGTTGAGTCCTGATTTAGGACCGAGGATGTGATCTATTCTGGAGAATGTTCCATGTGCACTAGAGAAGAATGTGTATTCTGTTGCTTTGGGATGAAATGCTCTGAATATATCTGTGATGTCCATCTGGTCCAGTGTGTCGTTTAAGGCCTTTATTTCCTTGCTGATCTTTTGCTTGGATGACCTGTCTATTTCAGTGAGGGGAGTGTTAAAGTCCCCTACTATTATTGTATTATTGTTAATGTGTTTCTTTGATTTTGTTATTAATTGGTTTATATAGTTGGCTGCTCCCACATTGGGGGCATAGATATTTAAAATTGTTAAATCTTCTTGTTGGACAGACCCTTTGAGTATGATATAGTGTCCTTCCTCATCTCTTATTATAGTCTTTGGCTTAAAATCTAATTGATCTGATATAAGGATTGCCACTCCTGCTTTCTTCTGATGTCCATTAACATGGTAAATTCTTTTCCACCCCCTCACTTTAAATCTGGAGGTGTCTTCGGGCTTAAAATGTGTTTCTTGGAGGCAACATATAGATGGGTTTTGTTTTTTTATCCATTCTGATACCCTGTGTCTTTTGACAGGGGCATTTAGCCCATTCACATTCAGGGTAACTATTGAGAGATATGAATTTAGTGCCATTGTATTGCCTGTAAGGTGACTGTTACTGTATATGGTCTCTGTTCCTTTCTGATCTACCACTTGTAGGCTCTCTCTTTGCTTAGAGGACCCCTTTCAATATTTCCTGTAGAGCTGGTTTGGTATTTGCAAATTCTTTCAGTTGTTGTTTGTCCTGGAAGCTTTTAATCTCTCCTTCTATTTTCAATGATAGCCTAGCTGGATATAGTATTCTTGGCTGCATGTTTTTCTCGTTTAGTGCTCTGAAAATATCATGCCAGCTCTTTCTGGCCTGCCAGGTCTCTGTGGATAAGTCAGCTGCCAATCTAATATTTTTACCATTGTATGTTACAGACTTCTTTTCCCGGGCTGCTTTCAGGATTTTCTCTTTGTCATTGAGACTTGTAAATTTTACTATTAGGTGACGGGGTGTGGGCCTATTCTTATTGATTTTGAGGGGCGTTCTCTGAACCTCCTGAATTTTGATGCTCGTTCCCTTTGCCATATTGGGGAAATTCTCCCCAATAATTCTCTCCAGTATACCTTCTACTCCCCTCTCACTTTCTTCTTCTTCTGGAATCCCAATTATTCTAATGTTGTTTCGTCTTATGGTGTCACTTATCTCTCGAATTCTCCCCTCGTGGTCCAGCAGCTGTTTGTCCCTCTTTTGCTCAGCTTCTTTATTCTCTGTCATTTGGTCTTCTATATCACTAATTCTTTCTTCTGCCTCATTTATCCTAGCAGTTAGAGCCTCCATTTTTGATTGCACCTCATTAATAGCTTTTTTGATTTCACCTTGGTTAGATTTTAGTTCTTTTATTTCTCCAGAAAGGGCTTTTATATCTCTCGAGAGGGTTTCTCTAATATCTTCCATGCCTTTTTCGAGCCCGGCTAGAACCTTGAGAATTGTCATTCTAAACTCTAGATCTGACATATTACCGATGTCTGTATTGATTAGGTCCCTAGCCTTCGGTACTGCCTCTTGTTCTTTTTTTTGTGTTGAATTTTTACGTCTTGTCATTTTGTCCAGATAAGAGTAAATGAAGGGGCAAGTAAAATACTAAAAGGGTGGCAACAACCCCAGGAAAATATGCTTTAACCAAATTAGAAGAGATCCAAAATCGTGAGTGGGGAGAAAGGGGATAAAAAGAGGTTGAAAAAGGAAGAAATAAAAAAAAAAAAAAGAAAAGAAAAGAAAAAAAAAGAAAAGAATTTTTTAAAAAAGAATACACCTAAGAAAAATGTAAAAAAGAAAAAATATATATATTAGATAAACTAGTATAAAATCGTTAAAAAAGAAAAAGGTAACAGTTAAAAAAAAATTTTACCCGAAGGCGAGAAAAAAAAAAAAAAGAAAAAGAAAAAATTAAATTAACTGCAAGACTAAAAAAAAATCACAGGAAAAAAGCCATGAGTTCCGTGCTTGGCTTTCTCCTCCTCTGGAATTCTGCTGCTCTCCTTGGTATTGAAACCGCACTCCTTGGTAGGTGAACTTGGTCTTGGCTGGATTTCTTGTTGATCTTCTGGGGGAGGGGCCTGTTGTAGTGATTCTCAAGTGTCTTTGCCCCAGGCGGAATTACACCGCCCTTACCCGGGGCCGGGGTGAGTAATCCGCTCGGGTTTGCTTTCAGGAGCTTTTGTTCCCTGAGCGCTTTCCGTAGAGTTCCAGAGGACGGGAATACAAATGGCGGCCTCCTGGTCTCCGGCCCGGAGGAGCCGAGAGCCCAGGGCCGCACTCCTCAGTGCGCGCTCAGAGAACCGCGCCCAGTTACTCCCGTCTGCCTGACCTCCGGCCGCGCTCCGAGCTCACCGAGCCTGCGACCGGTTCAAGGTAACACGGAGCTGCGAGCTTACTGTCGGCTCTGTCTCTGTAGCCTGCTTTCCCGTTCCAATACCCGCAAGCTCTGCGACACTCAGACACCCCCGATCCTTCTGTGACCCTGCGGGACCTGAGGCCACACTGACCCCGCGTGGGCTTCGCCCCGGTTTAGCCTCTGGAGCGATGTCTCTCAGCGGAATAGACTTTTAAAAGTCCTGATTTTGTGCACGGTTGCTCCGCCGCTTGCCGGGAGCCGGCCCCTCCCCCCGGGGTCTATTTTCCCGTCGCTTTGGATTCACTTCTCCGCCGGTCCTACCTTTCAGAAAGTGGTTGTTTTTCTGTTTCCAGAATTGCTGTTCTTCTTCTCTTCGATCTGCCGATGGATTTTCAGGTGTTTGCAATCTTTAGATAAGCTATCTAGCTGATCTCCAGCTAGCTGAAGCAGTCTCAGCTTGCTACTTCTCCACCATCTTGACTCCTCCTCTATTTTCAACTTTTCAAGAAAACTTATACTGTTTTCCAGAGTGGTTACACCAGCTTGCATTCCCACCAAGAGTGTAGGAGAGTTCCCCTTTCTCCACATCCCCGCCAACACCTGTTGTTTCCTGACTTGTTAATTTTAGCCATTCTGACTGGTGTGAGGTGGTATCTTACTGTGGTTTTGATTTATATTTCCCCGATGCTGAGTGATGTTGAGCACTTTTTCATGTGTCTGTTAGGCATTTGGATGTCTTCTTTGCAGAAATGTCTATTCATGTCTTCTGCCCATTTCTTGCTTGGATTATTTGTTCTTTGGGTGTTGAGTTTGATAAGTTCTTTATAGATTTTGGATACTAGCCCTCTATCTGATATGTCATTTGCAAATATCTTCTCCTATTCTGTCAGTTTAGGGAGACATATTTAAACAGACCACAAATTAGAGCTCATTATCGTAACGTGCAGAATATGCCTTATAAATATAACACATAAATCAAGCAGGTTTATTTTTTTAAGAAAAAAGAAAGAGACAGAAAGAGAGTCACAGGATTGGAGGGCAGTGGGGAGGAAGAGAGGAAGCAGACTCCCCACTGAGTCAGGAACTTAACACAGGGCTCAATTCCACAATCCTGAGATCCCGACCTGAGTCGAAACAAAGAGTCAGACCCTTAACTGACTGAGTCACCCAGGTGCCTCAGATCAAGTAGGTTTACCTAAGTTTAGAACAAATGTATAAGTGAGCAAGATGTTAAGAGTATTCTATGTGAACTAAGGGCTTATGTGAGAGTAAAATACCAAAAGGATCTCTAAGAAAAACTGAAAAATTCAGTATGACAGGAGATAGGATACTGCAAAGAATGGCTAAGAAAAGTATAGTGGGCTAATTTGGGGGCAGCTTTGTATACCAAATGAAGGATTTTGAATTCTACTCATTTTTTTTTTTTTAATTTTGCAAGGAGTAGGATGGAGTAGAAAGGTGGGGGGACAAACTGGGGATGGTCAGGTTTTTTTTTTTTTTAAGCTACTTTTTTTTAAAAAAGATTTTATTTATTTATTTGACATACAGAGATCACAAGTAGGCAGAAAGGTAGGCAGAGAGAGAAAGGAAGGGAAGCAGGCTCCCCGCCAAGCAGAGAGCCTAATGCGGGGCTCGATGTAAGATGCTATCTGTAGCATGTATCTTACAGATGTAAGAGCTATCTGTAGAATTTCTCTCAGAGGAGAGAACCATCTAATGATGATTAATTTGATGTGTCAACTTGACTGGACCAAAATGTGCCCAGGTATTTGTTCAAACATTATTCTGGTTATATCTGTGAGAGTGTTTCTGAATGAGCCTAACATTTAAATCAGTAGACTGAGTAAAGCAGATTGCCCTCCCTCGTGAGAATGGCCTTCATTCAATCAGCCAGAATCCTAAGTGAATAAAAAGGCAGCCCCTTGCACAAAGAAAAAGGAATTCCTCCTGCTTAACTGCCTTGAGTTGGGACATGGGTCTTTTCCTGCCTTCAGATTCAGTCTACAACACTGGGTCTTCTTGGGTCTTGAGCCTCTGGTTTTGGAGTAGTGTTTACCCCATTGGCTCTTCCGGTCCTCAAGCCCTAGATTTAGACTGGAACTACACATCAGCAGTTAGGGTCTCCAACTTGCTAACTGCGGATCTTGGGACTTCTCAGCCTCTACAGTTGCTTGAGCCAATTCCTTGTAATAAATCTCTTTCTATAAATACGTACATTCTACTGGCTCTGCCTGTCTGGAAAACCCTGACTCATACATACTTGTGTTGAGCATCTGACCACTTTTGTTTGGAAAAGATATCTCTGAGCACATGGTTGAAATAGGAGTGAGGCTAAGCTACAACTCAACTTGCCTAACTTACCAATCAACAGGGATTTGGGGGTGACAATGAGAATGACTATGAGAAGTGGGAGGAAAACAAAGCAGAGAGCAAGAAAAGACCCTATAACATGGTGGGTTTTTTTTAATAAGTTCACAAGTCTTGATGTGGAATAAGCAGGAAGCCGTAATGCCAGTTCAAAACTGCTGAGGATCCAAGGTCCACAGGATGTTGGAAAAGCAGCTTCCTGCACAAGAGAAGCTTATGGCCAAAGTAGTATCTTTTGGGAAAACCCAAATTTCATTTGGAGGGACCAGGAGGAAGGATTCTTTTTTTTTTTTTTTTTTTTAAAGATTTTACCTATTTATCAGAGAGAGCGGGAGAGAGCGAGCACAGGCAGACAGAATGGCAGGCAGAGGCAGAGGGCAAAGCAGGCTCCCCGCCGAGCAAGGAGCCTGATGTGGGACTCGATCCCAGGACACTGGGATCATGACCTGAGCCGAAGGCAGCTGCTTAACCAACTGAGCCACCCAGGCGTCCCAGGAGGAAGGATTCTTTAAAGAGAGTTACATTTAGTTAGGTCTCACAAGAATGTCCCAACTTAGCCTTGGTTATTCATTATTCATCCCAGAGTTCAGTTGCACCCCCCCCCAAGTTATGTTCAAGTCCTAACCCCCAGTACCTAGAATGTGATTTTATTTAGAAATAGGGTCTTTGCAGATGTAATCAAATTAAGATGGGGTCATGCTGGATTAGGTTGGTGTCCCTTATAAGGAGAGACATGGATACTCAGACACACACACACACACACACACACACAGCACCATGTAAAGATGGAGGCAGAGTTGGAGTGAAGCCGCTGCAAACCAAGCAATGCCAGTGATTGCCAACAACCACCAGAATCTGGAAGAGCTAAGAAAGGATTCTTCTTTAGAGCCTTCAGAGGGATCATGGCTCTGCAAATGCCTTGATTTTGGACTTCAAGTCTCCAGAACTGCGAGAATAAATTCTTGTTGTTTTAAGCACCCACAAACTGGATAGAAACTAATGCAGGAGAAATATGGGTCTGAATCATATAAAATTATTCTTTTTCTAAATATAGATGAATGTCAATTTATTTCCTATAATTTAGTCTGCTACTGCTTTTTAGATGATGATCTGTGCTACAGACATGTAAATTCACATTTCCAAGGTCACTTCCAAGGTAGGAATAGGCAGAGCCAGAATTGAAATTCAAAATCTGGCTCTAGAGCTCATAGTTGGATCACTTTGACAAAATAATTAGGCAGAATTCCAGAGTATAAGTGAGTGATAAGTCTGGGAGGATTGATTTTACTTTTTATGTTTAGCTTTGCTTTGCTTCTCTTTTTCTTATACTATCATCACTGAGGAGCAGGGACCTATTTTCATCTAGATCACAGGAAAGAGATATTGAAGAACATTGAAAAGAAATGGGAAGATGTGATAGACTTGGCCTCCATGTCTACAGCATGACAACTCTTGAATCTGGTTCTGGCTTTATTCTCTGAGTACAGAGCCTTGAGGCAAGCCCCTTTGCCTAGTGCATTTGAAGTTGTCACTGTACATTTCTCCAGGTGCAACATGGACTATAAATATCTGTTTATTGGTTCAGATCCTTGAAGTGGCCCTTACATGTGCAAAAATGTATATGTAGCATAGTCTCTGCGATCAAACACACATTGAAGCAACAATCTCTGAAGCAGGACAATCATTAAGACTTTCAAAAAACACCACCTCATTAACTCATTTATAGCCTTGATTTGCCTCCTTTATCTCCCAGGACAACCAGAAGTCCTATCATTCAGTTAGGCATGTTTCTTCAGAGAACCCCTGTGTACTCTCTTGAATTTTTGAGGTGAGTCAAAATTGACACCAGAGGGTGATTTCATACAAACTTTTTCTTCATTTTGGTTGTACCTATTCCTCCTGACCTGCCAAGACTTTCGTTTCCAGTATGCAGGGGTTCTTAAACTTCTTGAATTGGAGAACATCTTAACAATCATTTTGACTCCCTAGAAAAATGCACATAAAGGAAAACGTTGCTTATGAGTTCATGGATTTAATTAATCTCCTGAAATCCATCCTGGACCATGTAATTTGTTTTTGTTTTGTTTTTAATTTTTATAGATTTTATTTATTTATTTGGCACAGAGAGAGAAATCACAAGTAGGCAGAGAGGCAGGCAGAGAGAGGCGGGGAACCAGGAGAGCCTGATGTGGGGCTCAATCCCAGGACTCTGAGACCATAACCTGAGCTGAAGGCAGAGGCTTAACCACTGAACCGCCCAGACACCCCTGGACCATGTACCTTTAAAACAGATTCTTCTCTTCAGCTTTAGGACCTAAATAGGTAAAATAGCATGATGCTATGATGTGAAAAGTTGGGTTAGAGATTCTTCCTCTTCCAAGTGGGGGGGAAAAAAAAACACCCTTAACTATCTTAAGTGCTAAAACAAAACAAAATAGAGTATGGTGGTCAAGGTAGTGGAGGAGATAATGCTTCACATTAATCTAGGGGTAGCACTGACATGGCCTGATAAAGGTTATACGTGATTTGGCCATGTTCCCTCTGTTGCCTCTGCTTCCTCTGTGTTGGCCCTTTGTTGAAAAGATGTAGTCAAAGTTGTCTGTCAGCAATTATTGGGGTTATTTTCTTCCAGGCACCCATCCAGCAGAAAGGAGAATACTTCTTCTTTTAACTATTAATTAAGCATCCTTGGCTTCCGGGATTCAACCATCCTGGTTAAGGGGCTCATTTGTAAGCCAATCACTACAGCCAGGAGGGGTGGGCTCACACTGGCCTTTTCATTCCAGGACTGGGAGTGAAACCAGCTTCCCCAGGTGTAAATGGGCAAGGAGGAGGGTGTAAATGGAAAATTAGACAAAAGGGAGTAGAGCCTGGAAGGCTAAAAACGGCAAACGTCTACCACAAAGATAGAAATTAGGGTTTACATCTGAAATTTATACACGGAGTCGTGGTTGAAAAATGACTCATTGGTTCCCGGATGTGGATGGCCATGATCAGATCATGCCCCTTGAGTCCCAACAATGTGTACCCTCGAGAGCCAGTATTAGTTGGTCACTGGTGAGGAAACTGTGCCCTGCCCCTCCACCAGTATTTTTAAAAAGGTCCCACCGAAGTCATTTATACGTTTTAGAGTACTTAATGTGCCCCAGTGGGCCTGCAGCAAAAGATGCATTTTGAATTATCTAATGAGTAAATGGGGCATTTAGTTAGACACAGTCTAATTACTTTAGGTCTTTGTAAAATATTAATTTAAAGCGACTGCAGCATTAAGGAGTAAGTTTGCCAAGTGGTGCTTGGTGATTTAGCTTTGCGACTGCCATTAATATCAATAGAAGTCTAGCAGCTCGCTTGACGCCCATTGCTTTGAAAATGTACCCTAAGGTATAGAAATCAGCTACTGTGAATTTTTTTTTTCAATTAATGTTCCAGAAGGAAGTGCAGCATTTAGTTTTTGTATACAAGTGTATCACCTTTACTGATGAACCATGGTCTCGGGGGTTGGCTGACATCCGTAATCTCAGGTCCGCCTTCCGTGCTCTGCCGTTGCTGTTGTTGAAGGTCTGGTGTCAATGAAATCCCAAATTCTAGAATACACCTGTAAGAATAAAACTGATTTTTTTCCCAACAGGATAACAGGATTCGCCTTGGAATTAAAATGCCTTTCTAAGAAAATACATTATGAGTATACCACTCCAGATCTGTTTGGGCATTTTCCTAAAGACGACAGGTAGTTAAATGTAAAACACGTGACATGAACTCTGAATAACGCTGAATTGCCACTTACAAAAAAGCACATCGGAACAACCCTGGAGTTACCTCAAGCTGGTCTGTCTTATACAGGACAACCCCCTAGCTTTTGACTTGGCTAGTTTGGTCCCCATGGAGAGAAATGAGCTGGTGGGTTTGTCTGCCGTTCGGAAAGGTCTGACTTTATTTAGAGTGCTTTCTCAAACGTCCACCGGTGGCTTGCTTGCCTGACACCATTTCGTTAACCTCATTAATGAGTCCTCCAAATCCAATGAGGAAGATATCGTGGCAAATAAGAACTCATCCTTTGCTCCTGACTCTTGTACTAACTCAGTGCCCAACTCTAGATGGGCGTGGCGGCCAACACGTCATGGTGTGCAATGAGCTGCTGTTGAGACGATGGAGGTGTTGTAAAGATGAACTGTGCTGTGCTGTGCTGTGCTGTGCTGTGCTGGTTGCATGAGACGATCCCTGATAGGGAAGTATTAGTTTATAGGACAAGCCTATACCCCCCAGAAAATGCAGAAGCTTTCCTGCTAGGCTTTGCAGTGAAAGTTCTAAGAAACCTCTGCTTCAGTTCTTTAGCATGGAAACAACATGTATCATGTAAGAGAACATGTAGCAAACACGTAATTTTGGAAACCATCCAGGATGATCCATGACCATTCATGAATTTATTTATAGTCATGCCACATACCTTCATGTCTAACTTCATTCAATTCCTTCTCTTAGAAAGTCCCTGGTATCATTAGTGTCTGGATCCCTCTGCAAATTGCAAGAGCTAATTTAATTTGGGAGTGGGGAGGCTAAGTCTCTATGCTCCCTTTCAACTCCAACAAATATTTCATTGTTTGTAATGCCTCTTAATACGCTAAACAATATTTATGCCGCACTCTACAACATTTTATAACTTTCTTCTAATTGCCTTAGCAGTCTTTAAAACCAGAGCTTAGCACTTCGATAATAAGCGTATTAATTTGTCTAACGTTTAAGTTCTTACAAAGGAAGAGACAAGCATTAATTTTGTTTAGTTAAAACAAGCTTTGCTTTTGAACAGCAGGTGGTAATTGAAACAAAACAAGGACTCATTAGAGGAGCGTCTGGTGGCTCATGATACAAACAGAGCACACTAGAAAACCCAAACACAAGAGCCCTGAAATAAAGTGGTCATCATCTAATTAACAGAACATGTTTTAATTACCGAGTAAACCATGCAGCGCCGTGTGTCAATTTAACTGATGTGCTAAGTGCCAGTTTACAATATCAGAAACAGACAAATAATTGGAATCTAATTACATGCAGGTCTATTGCACACCAGCGCCTCCAGCCCATCTTAATAAACAAGTTTTTACATCAAACCATGAATAGCAAATACAGCCGTGCTGTTAATTGCTACATTGTGATATTGGGACTTTGCCAGCTCTGACTATTAAAATAAGCTCTTGTGTGGATTGCAGTTTCTCTGCTACGCTTTAATTAGAATCAAATGAGAGGCAGAGATCGGGCTGTATTACTGCAATTCAATATATGTAAATAAGATAACTGGCTAATCTTTTTATTTTATTTCTGAGCCTCCATGCAATAGGCGGTTTAGTTATGGTAATAGGTTATCACTTTGCAAATGAAGTAGACTTGCTCTGTGAGATGAATCAAGAAACATGTAATCTTTGCTAGAGAGTCTAAATATTCCCCATCATCGCACATGGGATCTGGAGAACTTTCTTGCCCAAGATATATGATGCTATATTTTTAATGCCCATATTGGCCTAGTTTTTCAGCGCTAGCTTTTGATGTTGTATTTCACTTGTCTAAATAAACGCGTGATACATAACTTGCTATTTACAATGCTCAGACAGATATTTCAAGATAAACTCTTTTAATGGAGAATCATTTGTTTGAGTACTTGAAAGGTTGCAGAGAGGGTCCACATAAATACTGTATAATGCAAATTTTAAATTAAGACCGAGGCACAGATAACGCTCATATTTCATACTGTATATAAATGTGCTGCTTGTCAGAGAACTAATCAAGGATTCAGAAATACTGAGTATGAAAATGACATCTATGGTGGGGACGCTGATGGGCCATTTTTCTGTATTTTCCAAATAGGGAAGAAGATGGTATAGCTATTGTTGAAAAATTACCAAGTAATGATCTCCTGGGAAGATCTCCTTACGTTTCATTAGAATTGTAATTAGAAGTGGCCCTGACCTTGGGAAACCTGCTTCAGGAGCAAGCTCTCCTCTCTTTTGTTTAAGAAAAACCTCTAAGTTTCCCTTGCTCAGGGGCCCCAGGCGATGTTAACTGAACTCCATAGAAAGAACATAATAAAGCATTTAAAATGCACTTCTCTGCTGCAATAAACTGAAATAAGCAAATACAGAATGGATTATCATCCACTTAATTTTAGTTGTAGTTTGTCATTGTGAATTAAAACCATCCCGAGCCTTCTCTCTCGAAGGTATTTTGTGCCGTTTCCTAGATTGAGCCAGTCCTTAGAAATAACTCCTGATGAAGATGGGGGCGCTTTATTAAATATCTAGCAACTCCCGGGACTTCCAAGACAACCCTAAGCCATTTTCAACTTCTCTTGAAGTACGCAAGCCAAGCCACTCATTGGCTTGAGCTAAAGTCAGCCTAAAACAATGCTCTGCAAACTTGGCGCGGGTCCTCGCCTATTTAAATTTCCATCACACCATTGTTGAAGGCTCATGCCTTTCACATGGTTCGCCTGGTGGATGTGTTCCAACTCCCAGAAGGGAGCAAGTGCACCACACAGAATACTGGACAAGCCCACATGTTTCCAACACCTCATCGGATACTTTAGTGCAGGGGTAAAAACATTCCTGGTACTCATGTTGTTGGCCAAATCACAAAGGATTTCAGGCTGGTACCTCATCCATCTCGGTTCCTAAATGAAATGGAGCCTCCTGGTCAATTGTCACAAAAAAAAAAAAAAAAAAAAAAAAACCAACTCCACGTGTCCCCTGGTTTTCTCCCATCCTCTGCGCCTTCTGCAAAACTATGCCAACCCCACTAACAATATAGGATCAAAATGTTTAAAATGCAGAGTAAATGTGTATTTAAAAAAAAAATGCACAGGGGCTGGAAAAGGAATGTAATAAGGTTAAATTTTACAAGCATAATTCCATATGTTGAAAGCATCTTGTAGTTATGTCAAATACAGATGAAGCTATAAATTACCCCAGAATCAAAAGTGTCAAGTTTCAGGCTAATGCTAACTACACACACACACACACACACACACACACACACACAGCTTCAGAATTCTTATTAAAATATGAAAACATGCTAAACATAGAAAATCTAACAACTGTACCAAAAGTAAGACAAAGTGTTACTAATGTCTGCCAACTGGTATTACTCACCAGGGCAATCAATCACATATGAGCAAACCTCTATGGCAGGCAACCAGGAAAGCTGAAACCCACCTCTCCCCCATGGTTGTCTTATTTGTGGTTACTTTTGCAAGGATTCCGCATTATTCCATTTGCTCGCTGTTAACCCTGAGAGGGCATGGTTAGCAAGGGGAAGAACGTTTATTCCATTATAATGTCTTTATTTCTCCTTAAAACACATACAGAACTGTCAGCAATAGACAAATTAGTACTTTGGACGCAAGCATGTGCTTAGTTTATTCCATATTCGAATTCTAATAAATTATGTCCACATTATTACAAAAATTATAACTGACATGCTGTCAGTGTTCTGCATGTACAGGCCTAGAAATGTACATAATGCTGTGAAAGCTGTCACATTCAGTCCTGTTGTAAACATCACCCTCATTTGCTAAACAGTGTTGTTATGGCTTTGGTGGGCTATAACTTTGCCCCCACGTGTAAGTCCATGATTTCAAATACATTTGAACTCTAGAGAAAAATAGTGTCTCCCTTAAGAGCTGTAATGATCCGTCACAAGATTCCACATGGCATATGGAAGTGGTTTCTTTCTAAAGGACCTTATGCTAACTAATAATATGGGCCTATCTGGTGAAGTAAAAATTGGTAAATACTTTCCAATTGACATGACGACAGTGTTTCTGGCACCTTTAAAGGGGTCTCCTTCAATATTTGGTGAACAAGCATCTGCTTTTGCTAATGTGGACACAGATGGTGGCTCTTCACTAGAAGTTGAAATAACTATCCCAAAGGTAAAAATGTGCCTTCTCGAGGATAAATGGTGTGTGTTTACTGGGAGAAATGTTTCTGGTAATCATGCATTTCTTTCCCTTTCATCTCATGAGAGCCTGCTGTGTGTCCAACGTAATGCTAGACACTGGTGGCCAAGGCCCTGCCTGGATATAGAATGTCACCTGGGGAAAAATTCAAACAGCAAGAACTCAGTGTGAGGATTCTGACCAAATGAACAGGCAGCACTGCATTCCAGGCCCCCAAAGGTAGAAGCCAACATCCAGTTTTCAACAAAGGAACAATTGGGTGAGTAAGCATTTTGATGGCCTCCAAAGCCTAATAAACATGTATGCAATTCTCCATGCTTAGACCAGAAATCTTGTGTGTTTCTCTTACAGCACATGGTTACAAACAACAGAAATCCATTCTGTTCATGGAAATAAAAGGGAGTCTTTGGGAAGGAAATTTGAGGTGCAGACCCACAGAATCAATGGGCATTTAGAGAACTTGGCTTAGAAATGGACGAGAACAGAAGCCTAGGCAGCAGGAACCAGGGTTTAAAAATAGAAATGGCCGGGGGCACCTGGGTGGCTCAGTGGGTTAAAGCCTCTGCCTTCGGCTCGGGTCATGATCCCAGGGTCCTGGGATGGAGCCCCGAGTCGGGCTCTCCGCTCGGCGGGGAGCCTGCTTCCTTCTCTCTCTCTCTGCCTGCCTCTCTGCCTGCTTGTGATCTCTGTCTGTCAGATAAATGGATAAAATATTTTAAAAAAAAAAAAAAGTAGAAATGGCCACATTGGGCTGGCCGCTGACTTCTGATCAGTCTTTTCATTGTCATGTTATCTGCTAGGGATCCAAAGTTCTGGGAAACCATTTGCAACTGGTTAAGCTTAGGTCTTGTACCTCCTCCTAGGCTCTCTCCAGGTAGGAAGAAGGTGGAGGGGATTCCTCTCTTGCTTGCAGTGTGGGAGCATCCCATGTAATGGCCCTTTCACCAAGAATATGTGCAAAAGGGAACAGGTCATTTGACCTCCCCCACTCAACATGGCAGTACATTGAAAAGCAGGAAGGGACGTGAGGCTACAAGTGATTGCAGGATATGTTCAACCACTTCTTGTTTCTTTGTTCAGAATCTTGAACGGAAATGTCTGTTTTTTAAATTAATCAAATGCTGGTAGCTTTCTTACAATCTTATATTGATCTCCATAACCAACTAGTTTTAGATCAACACGGGTTGTGAAAATGTCTCTATCACACTTTATAGAGGGGGGAGTTTTTTAAAGTACAAATTTTAAGTGCTTTAATTGGCAATGATATTTAGGCAAAAAATATCCTCAATATCAATTTCTAAACTTATGAATTCATAAGCAAAGTGCAGTATAGGGATGAGAAAATTACGGCATTTGATGTCAGAGATTTTGCCACCAGGAATCTTAATAAGTTCTTAGTAACTGTTGTTTCATTTGTATGAAAGTCACATAGACCAAAGGACATATATGTAAGTATTAAAAAGAATTGTACTAAATGCAATGCAGAATCCTTGATTAGATCCTGAAACAGAAAAAGGAAAAAGAAAGAAAGAAAGAAAAGAAAAGAAAAGAAAAGAAAAGAAAAGAAAAGAAAAGAAAAGAAAAACCCTGGTAAAATCCAAATGAAATTTGTACATTCACTAGCAGTATTGTTCCAAACTTTCTTAATTATAATAAATATTCTATGTAGCTAAAGAACACACAGGAGTTCTGTAACCTTTCTTTGCAACTCTTTCGTAAATCTAAAATTATTTCAAAATAAAAAGGTTCTTTTCTTAATTGCCAAATTCCATGCACATAGTAGGTACTCAATGAGTGTTAGTTATATCCTACTAATATTCCCTCTCTTGATCTTGAAATATTTAGGAAGATTAGTTTCCTGGAACAATTTCCTATTGTTCCTTCTTTAATGAATCTCTCTTTAGGTGCCAAGAACAAAAAGGGAGAGGGAGAAAAGAAAAGCCTTAGTCTAATTTTGCTCTGCTTTGTTGTGAGATGAACTTATTCTTTAAGAAACGTCTAGACATCTGTCATCCCAGGGCATCCCAATATTGGCACCACAGAATACAGTGTTAATGACGATGACGTATTTGCTTAATGAGCTCTATTAGGGAGCTAGTTACTCCTTTTGCTTTTACTTCTAAACAAAACTAACACTGTCACACATCTTGAGAATGCTATAGTTCATCTCTAACGGATGGAATTTTGTTCTTATTTTGTTAAATGTTACATTTACATAATTGTGTATGTCATTGATGTCTATGAGGATACATCAAAAAGTAAAAGTTGCTCCACCTAAAGAATGGGGAATCATTAGCCTAAATCCAGTATAGGTTTCCCTCACAGTGATAACACACACTAGCCAAAATCAGGAACCAAATAGAGTTTAGGTAATGAGGGCAAATTTTCTTATTCTGCTCTAAGATTAGTCACTTATTCTTCACACAGAAGTTACACTGGTGTCAGGGATTTTTTTTTTTTCTGTTAAATCACAGAGAATGTAGCTCTAGAAATTCCTGACAGGAGGCCAAATAACATTGCTTATGGTTGTTTTCATTTTTTGTAGTTAGGTGCCCTTAAAGTTTTACATCTTGGTTATGTTCCTCGATTCTAGTTAGAACCCCAAAGCAGCCCATGAAATAGCACCTGGTGATTGAAGAGTTAACTATGGAACTTACTGTTGTCGAAATATTCTTATCTCTAGACACAAAGATATTTATATGAAAACTGCATTCTTTGTGACAAACCAGAATCTTATTTTGCTGTGGCCAAATGTAATGGACATCTGTTGTTTTTGCCTGCCCAGCACATATTCCTCCCTTTACTATTAGCAGAGGCTGCATTTTGGGGGAGGTCCCACCCCCTCTAATCCCCTTAGTGCATATGGTTTTGGGAGGACCCTCATCCTCGCCCACATTTGAAGGGTGGACCCATGACTCAGACCAGGCCAGACATCAGAGTCTTTCGTCTTGGCCACAGAGATTGGCTCAGACTGAGCGTGTGATCCCAGCCAGACCAAAGAGAGGCAATTCAAAGAATCATATTGGAATGACTGGAATAAAGAAGCTCTTTTTCCTGGAAATGAATCCAAGAGGATGTCAACCTGGAGCTACTGGACAGAGTCTTGTGGAAAGCTTATCCCAGGAAGGACCAGGGGAGACCAAATCTAGTGACATCATTTGAACACGACCAGGATCTAGCCATCCTGAAGAGAAGATAATTTTCCCATTATTCAGGAAATAATCCTTGTTTTCCCCCTTGAACTAATCCAAATCAACTTTGTTGGGTTGTGTCTCTTATCATGAACATAATTCTCCCTAATTCAGAAAATGTTCGTGTACGTTCTTCTTCCTTAATGAACTCAACTCAGGTGAAGCTGGGATTTCCATTCATTTGATAAATAGACACTGAGTACATATGACACAAACGAATGAAATGGATGAAAAGATTTTACTAGAGGGCACCTAGGTGGCTCAGTCAGTGAAGCGTCATAATCCCAGGGTCCTGGGATCAAGTCCAGCATCAGGTGCCCTGCTCAGGAGAGTCTGCTTCTTCTTCCAACTGCCATTCTCCCCCTGCTTGTGCTCTCTTCTCTCTCTCTCTCTCTCTCTCTCTCTGTCAAATGAATAAATAAAAATCCTTATAAATATAAAATAATTAAATAAGATTTTACTAGGTATAAACTGAGACCTCAAATGAAAATGTGCAGAAAATTTTGTAGAAATTGGTTCACTTCTTAGGGAGAGAGAAAGAGAAAGTCTGATATTTCTATTGTCTTTTCTATTAAGGGAATGTTGTTGTTTTTTTCTCATGGGAGGTAGTTAGGGAATCCCTAGAACACACTATTTGGGATCATGGGTTTGAGCATCTCATGACCTGGTTTAAAGTCTGGTTCTGTCTCTTACTCACTGTTGATCTACAGATTACTTAGCCTCTCTTAGTATTGGTTTTCCTGTCTGCGAAGTTAGCACAATCGTATAATTCTTCAAAGACAGAGAAAATACATCCAAATTATATATTATGTCTGGTGCATAGCATTAAATGGTATTTAGAAATAATTACATAATATGTGATTCAATATAGTTTTTTGCCAATTTTAGAATCTTTGGTTTGGTATCCAACAAGAAAAAGATTAGTTTAATTTCCATCTCCAGCCCGTATTTTATTTCTGTGCATCAGATTCCATGCAGATATAAAAGTGCATTCTGGTTACGGCCACTTGAGTTTTTCACAAGCATACGAAATTTACTGCACTCAAAATTGCATTCAGTATTTCTCCCTTGCCCTCGATTCACATCTCTTTCTGCAATCACAATTTCAGTAAAGGCATCATCAGACATCCAGAGTTCTGCTCACTCCCATATCAAATCAGTGGCCAAATTAGCCCGGCAGCCTTCCAGGAGTCTCTCTGCCTCTTTCTGTTTACCCCACATGAGCTGCTTTCCACATGGTAGTCAAAGTGATCTTCTAAATTGACATATTTCTTGAAAACCCACCATGGCTTCTCACCGCTCTTAAGGATGAAGGTCAGTTCCTTAGCATGAAGTGCCTCCCCTCGTGATCTAACATCTTCACCACTCTTTACGCTTAGCCCTTCCCGAGCACAGACAACTCACCATTCCATAGTCCAGCCCCTGAAACTTTCCTTATCCCTTCCATGCATGATCTGTTTTACTTAATGGAGTTTGTACGTGTGATTTCTTTTGTCTGAAATAGTACTGACTTCCCTCTCCTTAAATACTTCTCACGGGCTTTACTTTACTTTTATGTCCCAACCTACCTTTTACTTCTTCCAAATGTCCTAGCCTTCCTCCACCCATGGCTACAGTAAGTAACACAGGGGAATCTGTACTCTTCTATCACAATACCTGCCATGCATTATATTTTACTTCTCTATGGATATATAGATATAGATATGGTGTGGATGAGGAACCATATTCATAGCCTCTTCCACTTCCAGGTGTTTTCTACCTGACTTGACTAACCTCCAGGTGGTCCATAAATAGAAATTTGGGGGTGGGGGAGGGTATTTTTCAAACTTAATTGTGGGAGGGAAAAAAATGACATCTTTTTTCCTCTAACCTCAAACTGAAATTCATCATTTCCTTCCTTTGTGAATGGAGGCAACAAAACACAGTAGTAGCAGCAATTCCGACTTTGTCAACAGTAGAGCATAGATATTTCATAACACATTACAGTTATTACTGATCTCTTAAAATATTTATGCTCATCACTATTATGGTAGTCATAAGACATGCCTCAAGAATTTATTTAATACATTAATAAAGAAACACATATTATTATATCAAAATTTTTAAATTATTTAGACAGTTTCATTATCACTGGTTTTCTTTATAACCCTATGTATTTAATGTATTTAAAACTAATATCATAAGAAGAGGTTCATAGGCATCACTAACCCTCGAAAGGGCTCGATGGCATAGAAGGGGTGAGAACTCCTGCACCTGATTAAAATTTCTGTGAGGCCCGACCCCATTTGGCTGAATTGCCACCATATCCCCAGGTCCCTATAAGAAGCCTGGCAAATGGCAGGTGCACAGTAAGAATGTGCTGGAACTGAATTGAGATGAAAGCCGAATCAGTTTTAGCCGGCCATTATTTGGAAGTCCACTCCCCATGAATCTGGAAAGCTCTCTTGTCCCTGGAGGACAGGTGGCCCTGTGGTAGCGGATGGCTTACGTCTCATTCAGAGGTGTGTCAGGTGACGTCCTACAGTTGTGTGGCATGAGCTCTTGCTGAGAATATGGCATTTGAGTTTACAAAGACATAAACAGCCAATGCCTTCCTTATGTAAAAAGCAGCTGGCACCATTGACCTTGAGTGATGCCGAGACAAGTGAATGAGTGTCACAGAACAAGTGTGATCTGTTTTATAAAGTCCTATTTTAAATTTGACATGGAGACAGTTTTTCAACTGGACAACTCTCATGCCAGTATCTGCTCCAAGCTTTGTTCTTTTATGCATAGTGGGCAGCTTGTGCAACAAAGGACGTTGTCAGCCACTGCTACGCTCTGGGGCCAGCTGACAGCCACACTCTCCTCAGTTATCCAGAACAGGTATCCAGGCAGCAGAAATGCTTCTTGATCGAGTCACTCCAGGCACATTGCAACTGACAGCATTAACTTTGGGGTGAGCTTCTGAGACAACTGTTATGATTTTGTTCCTGCAAAAGTATTTAAAGAAGTGATGTAGGGCAAAGACTTCTAAAAATTATCAAATATATCTCAGGGGACCTCTAAGAACTCCTTCTTAAATATATTATTTATTTATTTGACAGACAGAGATCACAAGTATGCAGAGAGGCAGGCAGAGAGAGAGAGGAAGAAGCGAACAGCCCAATGCAGGGCTCGATTCCAGGACCCTGAGATCATGACCTGAGCCAAAGGCAGAGGCTTTAACCCACTGAGCCACCCAGGCGCCCCATCTAAAAGCTTTTCTTGAAGTAAAATTGGACTCGTGCATCTATACATTCAACATGGGTTTGAGAATCTATGTGTCAGCAATTTTCTGTTTTTGAGGTGAATCAGTGAGTACATCGGTGGAAGAATTAGGACAAATCTTTGTGTCTGGTGTGAACTTTTAGGTCTGAACATAACAGGTAGGAACAGTGAGGACTAGAAGAGATATGTACTTCACCTTTTATGAGATACCCCTTTGAGTCCCCAGAGTCACCAAAACTGACTCTCTCTCTCTCCAAAGAGGAAGAAGAACAATCCAGAGATGGTTTTTGAAAAGTGTTTTGCAAGTGTCAACTATGGAAGACCGGGGTCCTACCTTAGGCCACCTGACTCTATGGGGGTGAGGGGGTGGTGCCACAAGTCCTTCTAATGCATGCTGATTTTGAGAATGATTGTCCTGGGTGTTTTAAGGAAGTTAGGAGGAAGTCACCTCATTCAGTAAGGTGGTCTCTAACATCTCAGTATCCTACTAGCCAGTTGGCTGACATCACCAGGTGGAGCGGCACAAAGGAGAAGCCTGAGTGTGTGGCTGGGAAATTCATTACTCCCCACTCACGTGGGAAATTGGTCTTCAACTTTCAGCCGTGTGGTAAATAGGTCCATGGGGTTTGTCATCTCCAGCAGTGGTAGAGACTGTTGGCAGTGTCGTGGGGTAGATTCTGAGTCCACTGTTTGACTCAATAGGAAAGAGTTTCGTAATCAATTAGCATCGTCAGCTGTGGACTCTCCATGGGGGTAGCACAGCCCTCACACACTTGCTCCCTGGCACTGCCTTGCTTCAGCCTCCAGTGTTTGCAGGAAGGAAGGAAAGGCATGTCTGCAAATGTCTAACTCAGCTCTGAACTCTGAGGAGGGTATAAGGTTGGATAGGAAGTAAGTAGCTTTTAAAATTATACCATTGTGAGTTCACCTGCTCTGTGGGAATCTGTCCACTTTTGCATCTCTCCGCGGCAGGGCAGATCATTGGAACGTGTGGTCCAAGAGGGGAAGATAAAAAGAGCATTTGTTTTGAAATAAAACAAGATAGATGTCCAACCTTCCATGACCTGCCTCTCTTCCATAAGTTGAGTGTCAATGGAAAGTCATTATTCCCTTACTACTCTAAATAAAACACTCCTTACTTTAGAGATGAGTTATCTTATGTAGCCAGGGTTTGTATTTTATTATAGAAGATTCCGTTCATCATGAATATTTGTGTACTAAGGCGGTAGAAAAGAAAACTGGTAACTGGAATCATTCACTGTAAGGGAAAATTTGTGTGGAACACTTTGTTTGGCTGTTGTTTTGCTGTGTTTCTATATTCTTTGATCAAAGAAAAGGCCCAGTATCCTTTGCCTGAATTACTCAATGTTGTTAATGAATGATTATATACAAGCATATCTCTAATGCCCTAGGATATGGAGAGCAAATATACATGCACCTAACACCTACTTTTAGGAAGAGTTCCACTCTGATGTCCCAGAGCACCCCTACTGGATTGGATGCCCCCATGGCCCTATGCTAATCCTTCCAGGGACAGCCAGTACTTAGCCACCTTGAAATATCTTAATTACTTAAGGGATGCAATAATTGTAACTCCTTACTAGGCACACTCTTGAAGCTTTCCCATTGACAATGCTCTGGACTGGCTAGCCATGACTGAACTCCTGCTTGCTCTCATTTGTGTTCTTCTCAAATGGCTAAAATAAAAAAGGCTCTGGGTATAACAATAAACCCTGTTTCATTCTTGGGGCAATGGAAGAAAAAGTTCTTGCCACTAACATTCCAAATATGACTGAGAAGTTTAGGAAGCCTTAAATGATAGGACTTTTCTGGAGGGCAGTATTTTCAGAGACAGAGATGGATGGGTATGTACAGCATGAAGAGTTAGATCCAAGTTTCCTGGAAGTTGTCTGAAGAGAGGGTTTCAATCTCACCTACAGAGCTTTGGCTTTTTATTGTTTGTTTTTTTGTTTGTTTTGAAGACAGATGCTTAGGGTTCCATCTCAGATCTTCCGAATCGGTATGTTTAGAGATAGAGCCCAGGTGGGGATGGTGTATGTGTTTGTGTGTGTTTATTTCTACACATATAGACCCACGGGGAATTCCATGCGTGATCCTGCTTCAGGGTAGTGTGAAAGTAACAGAGAACTATGCCAAGTGTGGCTTGGAATTGTATTAGCAAATCTGGAACCAGGACGGTCACTGCAGCTCAACAAGGCAGGCCAGGCCCAGGCTTTTTCTAACTTCCACGCCCTCTTTAGAGAGTTAACATTTGTCCTCACGCTCGTTGCCTCCTGTTGTCAATATGTCTGCTCCTCCTCCAGGACTCACATCCAGGTTACTGGCACAAAGGAGAAAAAGAAGATCAAGGGTATTTGGTTCAGATGTTTACAAAGACATGGCAGTCAAATCTGGCTTTCTAAAAATTAGGAAGACAGTACCTTTCGGGAATCGCTACCCAGCAGATTTCCACTCACAGCTGTTTAGCCAAAACTGTCAGAGCCAAACCTAGCTGCAAGGGAAGCTGGGAAGCTGAGTGGGGGAGGGTTCCCAAGAGCATTGTCACCTCAAATAAAATCAAGCAAAGAAGAAGAAGGGGTGCCTGGGTGGCTCAGTGGGTTAAGCCTCTGCCTTCAGCTCAGGTCATGATCCCAGGATCCTGGGATCGAGCCCTGCATCGGGCTCTCTGCTCAGCAGGGAGCCTGCTTCCCCTTCTCTCTCTCTCTGCCTGCCTCTCTGCCTACTTGTGATCTCTCTCTGCCAAGTCTGTGTTAAAGAATATTTTTTACCCTGGTCAACATGGATACTAACCAGTATTTCTACACATCCTCGCCTCACTGAGGACGTATTATTTGGTTGGCAGGCTCTCCTGTTTTTAAAAAACAAACATTAAGTGATAGTGCTTGCAACTAGCTATGAAATTTATGTGTGGTACAGTCCAGTTTGGGAGGACGAGGGCTTCAGGAGGTAGAGGATTCGAATGCTCTCAGGTAATATATTAACTCTGATTTTATCCACATCCAAACAATGAAAAATATATGACTGCATATTCTTCCTACATTTATTGCATTTTGTTAAATGTAATCGTAAGCCTGTTCTAAAATTGCCCTCCTCCTATAACCAAATTTCCTGGGTTTAATTGCTTCTTGAGGACTAGTTAATTTGGGTTTTTCTTTTGCCCTATCAACATGCTGTCCCTCACTTCCTCAAGAGATTAATTTTAAATTCTGGAGAAATTTTTGGTTTGACCACTGTGCAAAGCTCTCATTCCAAATGAACTGGGCTGGAATCACTCAGGATCCCAAATACCCTTAAAGCCGGCAGGAGAAGCGAACATTGAACATCAGAAACATGATCACCCAGTTCGCTCGCCCATGCCCATAACTAAAGCTGCTTGCCAGAGTTACACAAAATTAAGTTTTGTTAGTGGTATTCAACATAAGCTATTATGTTTTTCTAATAATAACTTCAATAATAATATAACCTTTGTTTCACATGGGCACCTGGTGAGCTAAATGAGACCCCAGTTGTTAGTGAAATACCTACATTGGTATAGGAGCTAAAAGTTAATAAATTTATAATATGAGTAAAGAAAATAATGCCTTGCTTCCCTCCGAGGAATTCAAAGCACTGTGTGGGTACCGTTTCATTAATCTCCATATAAATCTTAGGTGCTTACTAGAAAAAGAATTGCAACCTTCCAAGAAACTATGGAGTTATAGTCCTTTGACTCCAAAATAAATCCCCAATCCATGCACTTCTCTCCATCTGTGTGGTGTCCATCTGGTCCAAGCTGACGTCACCTTGCCTAATTACCAGGTAGTCACCAAATTTTCCTACACTCATTCTTACCTCTCTCCAGGCAATCACTGGGAGAGCAATCAGAATATATATATTTCCCCCCCCATTGAAATCAGATGATCCCACTCCTGAGTGCCAACCCCTTCAGTGGATCCTCTCTACTCTTGGCCCTTACTTACTCCTCCTCTGTCATCTCAGCTTCCTTTCTTTTCCTCCATCAAGCCAAGTGTTAGCCAATTTCAGAGCCTTTGTACCCGCTGGTCCCACAATCTGGCACACCAGACTTTGGCAGAGCTGCTCCATTCTGCCTTCTCCTGATATGCTTCATCATCTTACAAAAGTACCTTACTCTTCTTACCTAAAGGAGTTCCCCCCTCCATACTGCTCTCTACCCCCACAATCTTTATCCTCTTTACAGCTTTTACTCACACTGCATTTATCTTTTTCTTTGCCTGTGTGTTCATTATTTGATGGTCCTTCCCTTAACATCACCCACACCTTGACTGCAAGCTCCTGAGAGCAGGCATGCTACCTGCTATATATTCTACTGGGGCTTCTCCGGGCCTTAGCGTCTTGTCTGGAGCACAGTACTTGTTCATGTGTATTTGTTGAATGAATGAGTGAACACTAAGGTAGTTGTTTTCTGTAGCCTGCAGAACTCCTCTTACTGTTCTGTTTTCCATAGTCACAACTAAATTCAGAAGGGGAGAGTATGTGTGTGCCCAAACAAAGAGATACATTGATGGAACCCTTGTTTTCCACCCAAGCTATCTTGGAAGTCTGTGGGGCCAAGTTCTCCCTCTCTGCCATAACACCCATACCCAATCTCTGTCTCTATAAAGAAGCTCATTGTCATCATTCCAGGCTCTGTTTCCTCCAGGCAAAAACCTTGGTGCACACTGAGTTGTCCTATAATAAAGAAATTCCTTCTTTGAATCCAAGAACGAAATTACTATGGATTGGACTTACCTAAAGCAAGAACTATGAGTTGGTTAAAAAAAAAAAAAAAATCAGGGGATCTTATCCAAAAACAAGCAGGTAGAAATAATATTCCATCTGCAAAAGTCATTAATGCCATAGATCCTGTTACATTAACAAATCCCATCTAAGGTCCCTTTTGACCATGGCAAGTTTATCAAATTCTGATGATACATCATAAATCTAATTGTCTCTTTAGAGACTTTTTTTTCTTTCCACAGCAAATTTCTCCCAAGTGTCTGGTTATGAATCAAGCCTTGACTTTAATTCACTGATAAGAATTAGCCTCCTTAATAAACTTAGAATAGAAGGCCATTGCAATATCGCCACATTCAGATTCCCAGCTGCTAATCAAATGCTCACTTCCTTCACAAAGGGCCACAAACGCTTTAAGGCTAGGGAGTCAGGTTCATTTCTGGGAGTGGGTAACCTCCAGGGGAGTTCATTCTTTCTTAGACTTTCAGATCAGCCATTTCGTCTTAGTCGTTGGTGAGAGAGGCCCTTTGTGCTGAACAGTTTGGCCTTGCTGCAGTGGGCAATGGGCAGTGATGGGGCTTGGACGGTAGGAGCCTGCCTAGAGCCATGCCTGCCCACATCACCGGCTTGTCATGATTCACTACTTCATCCCATTTTTTTTTTTTTTTGAATCGGGAAACAGACGTATCTGCTGTATATGTCAAGGCCCCTCATTTGTCAAAGTATTAGTGGTCCAGTGTCAACATAAATACATCTGTCCATAAATCTTGACAGGTATAGTGATTTGTTACATTTGAAAGGCATGACTCAAACATGAGACCCCTTTTTGATTCCTAACATGATTATCTTTAAAGCCAGGCATTTCAGATGCCTTCTGAATTGACTTCTGTCAAGTGATTGAGTAGCTCCTGCTGACTTATCTACTCTTATGAAGTTAATACCATCATGGCCCCTACTGTCACCTGCCTTGAAGGCCACCTGGACTGGGGAGAAAATATGGGCTCGATGTGCTCATTATTCTTTGTGGAAATGCCTTCATTCTCAAGCTTATGTTTTATTTTGGAGGAGAACACCCTTGTCATTTGTTTGTTAGCAGGGAAATGGGTTTGGCACATTGGTCAAATGAAGGATTTCCTAGCACTCAGATAGCCAGGAAACTCATAAAACTGAAACATGAAAGCAGTCCTCTGCTGTGAGATAGCAGATAGCTTGATAGTCCCCTGCAATGAATCTGCAAGCCCAGAAGGAAGGAAATGTCATCTGGTGGTTAGACAGAAAGACCCCTTCTCTGTACAATAGTTAGCATTTATTGAGTGTTTATAACTTGCCAAAACCTATGCTAAGAGCTTCCCCTGCTGTATCTCTTTTAGTCTCCCGACAACCTCGGAAATACTGTCAGACTCGGTCCGGGAGCAGTTCCATAAACTGCCCAAGGCCTTCAGCTGGTAAAGGGTGAGCAGATATTTGACACCAGCTGTCTGCCTCCCCAACAGTCTTATTTGCAACCCTAAACCCTTAACCAGCGCTCTACACTGCAGCCTCCTGGCCTTGGGTTTGCTTTCTAAGGCACACTCTTGGTACTTCCATGTACAGTGCTCTGAAATGGGCACAGTGATGCTGGGAGAGCTTGTCTGACTTGCCTCCAAACCTTGACATTTGCCATTTATGTTGTAATTTGGAAATTGTCCTTCTTATGGGGCAGTTACATGGTAGTAAACTTTTAGTATATGTGCTGCCGAAGCGAGCACCATGGTAGTAAACTTTTAAAAACTGGGAGGTTAGAAATAGGTTTCAAAAGATCATTTTTAAAAATATTGAACCCCAGGGCACCTGGGTGGCTCAGTGGGTTAAGCCTCTGCCTTCGGCTTGGATCATGATCTCAGGGTCCTGGAAACGAGTTCCACATCAAGCTCTCTGCTCAGCGGGAAGCCTGCTTCCCCCTTTCTCTCTGCCTGCCTCTCTGCCGACTTGTTATCTCTCTCTCTCTCTCTGTGTCAAATAAATAAATAAATAAAATCTTTAAAATATATATATATATATATATTGAATCTCTTGATTCATAGTTCTATTTTTAAAAATTCTACTGTTTGCAATCTATTCTCTCATCTTTCTTGGTTTTCATCCTTCCTTTTTAAAATCTTATTTATGAAATCACTAATACTGAAAAAATCTACTCCGTTAATCTCTTTTGGGTACACTTTCCTCTGAAGCAGGGGTCTTCTTTCCTGTACTTTCTGTAATTCCTGTGAACCCTACCGCTGTTGTTGGTTTAAGACACACCGAACCAAAATTGCTGTTAAGGAGAAATGAATTCGGTGGTAACTCTGCCACAACAATTTCCTTAGAACTCTCTAAAAGGCACATTTTCCTATCTGAATTTGACAGACCTTCATTAAATACCTACTATGTAGGCTCAGAAAAAACAAAAATGAATACTTGAATCAGATCTGAATCTTAATAATACCTGGGTGGGGGGAATGGATGTATATGTGTGTTGCATACATATGGGTAAGCAGTTCTTACACCTTAAGGCGACAATTATAAAGCAATGTGTAAATAGTGGAAAAAGGAAAATGCATAGAGATGCTAATGGTTTAGCCACATAGAAGGTCTTTGTAAAAGCAGCATGATTAATGTGATTGCTTAACACAGTGACACAGTTGTAGGTAGAGAGCCTTCAGACTGGTACTGGGGAAGAGAAGCACATGCGGAAAGGATGAAAGCTTGAGCAGAGTGAGAAGACTGTAAGTGGACTCCTTTAGGAGGGATGGGTAGCTTGTGTCCCATGGAGGAATGCAGGCTAAATCTGGTGGTGTTATAGACTTTGGGGCAGAAACCATATTTGTGTCTGGAACAGAAGTGTGGCGTGAATAAACAGGTGTTTTGAGTATATCAACTTGTCATCCATGTGAAGGATAACTTGGAATAGAGAAGAGGGTAGGAAGACCCTCCAGATGCCCCTTAAGCGTCGCTTCTTCAGTGAGGGTTTCTCGGACTGTGCAGGCTATCCTTGCTCATCAGTCCTGTCCTATCACATCACCCAAGAAGGACAGGTTCTCTACCCCAATAGTGCAAAAAGCATGAGGCCTTTTTTCCCTAACTGAGCAGTCCCTCCCACAAAGAACAGCCTTACCTGATATGAATTTTTTAAATTTAGATTTATGGTCACTTCCTGCCACCTTTAATCCCACTGTGGCAGAAGATGAAGGCCCACAGGCCAGGAACTGGTAAAGGTGATAGAGATTTCCACTCCAGGTAGTTTATTAAGAAGTGGTTCCCAAACTTTAGTGTTTCTAACAAGGTCCCAGGTGATCCTGATTCGCCTAGCCTGTAGCTACACCTTAAGTACCACTGACAGCAGAGTGAAGATGGAGGAGAGAGGAGTATGCCCAGGCTGACTGCTGGGCACCACAGAGCCCCCTGTCGGTCAGAGCAGGAACTGCGATTCAGAAGCAAGGCTCTGGCCACTAGAGCTCCAGCATGAACTGGTTGGTGCATGTTCCAGTCACCACAGGCTGTCCCAGCAGAGGGCTGGAGAGATCCTTCTCTGCAGAGCTGGACACAAGAATATCTCCAGGCATTATCAGCTGATCACACACATACAAAACCTATCAAATTGAAAATCCAAACAACATTGACTACACTAGCTTATTATCCTGTAACCTCTCTACATCATCTTACTTATAACTTAGAATCCACACATCATCTTGGGGCAGCTGGGGGTCTCAGTTGTTAAGCATCTGTTTTCAGCTCAGGTCATGATCTCAGGGTCCTGGGATTGAGCCCTGCATGGGCTCCCTGCGCAGTGGGAAGCCTCCTTCTCCCTTTCCCGCTCCACCTGCCTGTATTCCTTCTCTCACTGTGTCTCTCTGTCAAATAAATAAAATCTTTATAAAAATCCATACATCTTCAATATCATCCTACATGGATTCCAAGTCACACATTTTTTTTTCTCAACTTTTATGCCCCAAGATGTCTCTTTTAGTCACTATCCATAGGTCCTTTGTACTCACAAAGGATGTATGAGAAGAAGCAGAGAAAGGAACAAAGAGAGAGGAAAGTAGATATGGAGCATCTAGACAGAGGAGACTGGCAGATGCAACAATTAGAAAGAGAGACTAGAGACTAGACAATTAGAAGGAGAGACTAAGAGAAGCAATGGATAGGAGGCAAGAAATAAAATACTAAGCATGAGAACATCTTTCCAGAGTTACCCAGAGTTCCATCATTTCTCTTGACATATTGCCACAGAGCATGGTCACCTGTGCAAGAAAAATGTAGGATAAAAATGCATCTAAATGTATCTGGAAGAGTTCATTCAACAAGTATAAAATAGAAGTTCTATATGATGAGAAGGCCTTGTGTTGTATTTTAATAAAGCAAGTCTTTCTTCCTTAGTAGTACATATGGTAATGGTGCTTCTCACACTTGGTGGAATGGTAGAGTCAATGAAATAGAATGATCTAGGCAATAGTATGATGACAAAAGAAAGAAATGCTCACAACAAGGTTGGGTTTTCTTCAGAAATTTTCCAGGTGGCCATTTCCAGCATATTCTGTTTTAATATTCTATGTAGCACTTAGCATGACATGTATCTGCTCTTTCAATGACATTGCTATTATTCATCTGCCCATCTTTTTCTTCTAAACAGGGGTTGGCATTTTCTGTTAAAGGGACAGGTAATAAACATTTTAGGCTTTGTGGGCAATGAAGTCTCCGTCACAACTACTCAATCTCGATGTTGTAATAAGAAAGCCACTGTAGACAGTATGTAAACAAATGAGGATGGCTGCATTCCAAATATAATTTTATTTAAAAAAAAAAAAAGACAGGCTAACAGATTCTGGGCCATATTTGGTCCATGGGCCATAGTGTATCCATCCCTGATCTATAGGGTGTGAGATAATATAAGTGTGCATTCTTCATATACCATCCTGAATAAGAAAACATGTATGTTCAATAATAACTTTATTGAGTTATAATTTTCACACCATACAATTTACCCATACAAAGTATGTAATTCAGCAGTATATAGTATATTTCATATATATAATACATATATTTAATATATAGTATATTTACACATATATGCTCCCAACACCACACTCAATTTTAGAACATTTTTGTCACCTCAAAAAGAAATCTTGTACTTAGCTATATCATTCCCCTATCCCACCACAACCACCACCGCTCTGGCCATTAGCAACCACAAATCGACTTCCTGTCTTTATAAACCTGACTCTTCTAGATATTTCATATAAATAATATCATACTATGTGGTCTTCTGTGACTGGCTCCTTTCACTTAGCAAACTGTTTACAAGGTTCATCCATGTTCTGTACATATCAGTACTTGTTTCCTTATTACAACCAAATAATGTTCCATTATATGATATACAACATTATATCCATTCAACCAGTGGGCATTTGGGTTGTCCAAAAAACATTCTTTGAGTCTCTCAATTCTTCAACTGGTTCACTGAAAACTCTAGATTCCGAAGTGCGCCCGGACACACATGCACACACACACACACACACACCAGGAACCCCCTCAAGAAAAGGTTGCAATGAGTTAAGTGTATTTAATCCTCGATTATATATTTCTTAAATAGAGTTTTCTATGGTCATCATACCATTTTAGCAAAGTACCATATTCTAACTCTACCTTCCACTTTCACCTAATAATATTAATGACAGAAAACACCTGCTCTAGGACTCTTTCCCACTTGGAGCCAAAAGGAAATATTTTATTTAGTATCTATCACATGCCAGGCATAATCTCAGCCCTGGACAGGGTAGACTACCTCTCTCTTCTCATGCTGCTGACAAGCCAGCTCGGAGAAGAGGTTAAACAAGCAAGCACACATTTGTAGATATTGATAATTGCACAGACAAAAGAGTAGAGTGGGGTGGGGTGTGCCTCAGGGCGGGAGAGAAAGTTGCTATTTGGGTTTGAGGTCTAGAGAGGCTTAACAGAGAAGTAGTTGGGCTGAGACTTAAGTAGGGAAGAGGTAGCCATGGGAACATCTGGGAGAAGGGCGCTCTGGACCTGGGAGTATCCTGAGGTGAGAAGGGGCCTGGCAGGGAAGAGAGTAGAAATGACTAAGGCCAGAAGCGGGTGAGACTAGATGAGGCATATCTTCAGCCTCGAACATCGGTGGTGTTCATATGGGAAACTTCTCGTTAGCCTCTCCGGATGCCTCTTAGAGCTACTGCATGTAGCCACCAGTGAAAACTTGGCTCTTGTAAGAAACCATGAATACCCCAGAGCTCTCAACGTGGTTCACTGATGTTCTGGTTATTAAGGAAGTCTCTCAGTTCCAACCCTTAGTGACACTGGCACTGGGACTCCACAAACGATGTCTGTCCTTTACCAACCAAGCTCCTAGTAGGTCGGCCAAACAGGACGACTAAAAGTCAACTCAAAGGCACAGGAAGGAGAAGGGCCTTGCTCCTTTCCAAGCACCCAGTCCTGCTACAGTAGTCAGCTTCAGGACTATTGGTCCAGTTTCTAGAAGCAGGCCCACCATGCTCCACCAGCAGTACCAGCACAAGACGCCATGTCTGCTCCCACAGGGCTGCACCCTGGTTCTGTGGGGCTGTTCTTGGGAGCTCTTCAGATACCAGCACCAGCCCGTCTGTGTCCTTCCTTAGCATCTGGGCCCCGTTCTACAAGGCTCCACCTCTGAGCTCTGGGTGTGGCTGACCCCAGCTCATCCCTTTTCTCCTTGCCATTGGAGTGGTGACGGTCCATTGCCTGCTTTGACTACCCAAATTACCTCCGTGTCCTCTTTCTGCCTTTTCAGCCCATCCATGCCTATTTCTCCAGTTCCTTATAGTATCCCTTACGTTAAATGACTCCGCTGAAATAGCTACTGTGGTTTCCATCTTCCTAATCAACCCCAGCTAGGAGTTTGTAGGTCAGTGTAAAATAAAAGTGCAGGACATGTTGCTCAAAAAGTAGAGGAAAAGTACCAATGAAGATACTGAAATATAGGTTTTTTTTCTTTTTTCCTTCTTCAGTTGTCTTCCCCCTCTCTCTCTCAACTTCGCCTAGTGTTTCTTGTTTGCCGTTTGATATTGTTCTCAGTAAAGAAAAGTTGAATTAAATCATTAGTACAATCTTTACCATTCATCTTTATATGTGCCCCTGCCAGTTTTAAATGCAAATATAAGAGCATTTAAGTCATGCATGAAATCACCAAAATTACACAGCTTATATTTCATAGCTCTTATGAGGCTCATCCCTCCTTCTTACCGCAGCAATAGAAACACGGCACGAAAGCAACTCCACTATTTTTACCTTACTTCCTGAGTCACCCACATTCTACCAACACCCTCTGGAAATTGGGGCTTCCATAACATGCTCCTTTTCTTCTCACTTTAAGTCCCACGTACCAAGGACTTGGCCCTCTCCCCAAATTCTGTGTTCCAGGGGCTGCTCAAAGGCTATATGGAAATAAAGTGGCAAAGAGAGAGGAGCACACATGTGACCTACATCTCCTCTGTTCTCACGCATGGTCTGCCATCCCATTGGCCTTCACTTGCAAAGCACAGGTTCGAAGCTAAAATTATTGAAAACTTCAAGAGTGGAAAGAGCAAAGTACCAGAGCAAGCGCAGACCATCTGCACCGAGGACCGTGTATGACTGCACAGGTCACCTTCCCTTGACGAAATGAGATGGTCTACTTGCGTGTATCCTGGAACACACCTGCATTTTTTTTCAAATGCTTAATACTGGACATTCAGGAAGGAGAAAAATGGTCCTCCCCTGTGTGACATCTCTGACAGAAATACTCTTTGGCCCCAAGGAACCAGTTTTCCATGTTCTCTGGAGGTTGCGGGCTTTGATCTGGTCCCCAAAACACAAGTTTTTTTTTTTTTCTCTCTCTCTTCCCCAGAGCTAGGGCATACCCCATGCAAATTTCCGCAAATGTGAAAGCCAGGTCTACTAATAACATCAAAAAATGCAGGACATCAGATATATTTGGCATAAATTGTCTGCACTTTTCAACCCCTAGCTGAACAAAGTCATAATTGCAAATCTCCCCGTTTTCCTTGTCAGTAATAATGGTCTCTTACTTGACCAGCATGAGGTCGGTATTACGGTTCCACATGCTATGAGAATTGTAATTTTCAGCAAGGAGTGACAACTTCCCAGCCCTGATTTTTACACAAATTATGTTTCCTTTTCTGTGGCAGCTTTTAACGTCCATGTGTAAATTTAATTACTTGAGGGGAAAACATACAGGCATCTTGGGTGACTATTTTAATGACCATCCCTAATTTGTATAGTGTTTGAAACTTTATACTGGGTTATTTTACAATGGGAAAGTGGCAGTATGCTTAGAAAGTATACACGCTTCCTTCTGGAATCCCAATTTCAAGTCAGACTTTAATAGAAAACACTAAGTGAACCTTCCAGAGAACACTCTACAGAACGCAGTGTTAGAAATGAGAGGAATGTGATTCCTATATCTCTTCTCACAAGCTCAAACCCCAAATTATCCATATAAAATGTTCTAAAACTGACATGCAAAATTATTCCAATTCCTTCTTTGCTTTCTAGAAGAAAAAAAAAAAAAAAGAAAAAAGATTTTTTAGCAGAAGACCCTGTCTGGCAAACAAAAAAAAAAAGGAAGGCAAATTAATTAAGCAGAGAAACCTTTCTCACTAAAGGTACGCAGAAGCCCTGAAAATACATTAGACATTTCTAAAGATCACAAATTAGCAAACACTGACAATGAGCTGTCCAAAAAAAAAAAAAAAAAGTTGTCAAAAAAAAGGAAGAAGAAGAGGAGGAAGAAGTAGGAAAAAGAGAAAAAGAGGAAGGAAGGAAGGAAGGAAGAAAGAAAGAAAGAAGAAAAGGAAGGCTTCTTGGAACATAAAAGGTTCTTAAAAGACATTTTGAGAGGAATTAAATCTCTCTTGCACCTTTAAAGTCTCTTTCTCAGCTATCGATAGAGTTGGCTAGAGATAGAGGCGGGTTCAGGGTGACACACCCTTCACTTATTTGGGGAATGTGATTTTCCACCCTGCCATTACCTGGCACCCGGACAAGTGTTAGGAAAATATGTCATCATAAGCAGCCTAGAATAAATACTCAAACCCTCAGGGTTGTTTATCATTTCTAAAATGTCTTTCCCGGATTTTACAATCCTAGCTCTTTGTTACATGTGAGGTTATTTGGAACCAGCGTGATGGCCAACCCCAAGGTCACTGCATGGAAGCCAGGGAGCATTAAGGCATGCGGATTACACTGAACCCCTTTCAGGTGGATTTCCAGACTGAAGGTCTCACTGTCCATTGATTAAAACCAGTCCAAATCTGTCATCCTGTTTGATAGAATTTTTTTTCTATTATGATCTTCATGTTCTTGGCCAGTAAATGAAATGAAACAGTGTCATTCCCCTGCAGTTGACAGTACACAAACGGCACCAGTTTTCTGACAGCTTCTGCTTATTGGACATGTTTAGGAGCAGAATGCCACTACAGGGGCCAGGGAACAGGGAGTAGGAAGATGACTTCCCAGGTGTCTGTCCTGAAGGGGCTCGCCATGCGGTGGGAAGAGTAACACTGACCAAGTCAAACATGTCAAATAACCCCACGTCTAAAATGCTGTTGACCTTTCCTGGTGACTCTTTGGATCTGGCTTCTCTCCATTTTGTTAAAACTGTGTGTACACAGGATATATGCAACATAACAACTAACTCTGATTAGTTTAACTTTCCATGTATTAGACTTGAACTAAACCTAGGTTATTCTATATTTTTCACTGGAAGATGCAATGATTCTGGCCACCTGGAGAATGGCTTCACATAGGTACTATTTTGAATCAACTTGCAACGGATTAATAAACTTTTATTGAATAGAGAATGTGTGCTTATATGGCTGTTTATAAACAAGTCCACCAGCCAAGACATACGTGTATAAACATCATCGCGCATTATAGCAGGACGTCTGTTACAACAAGGATCTGGCATTTTGCATGACCTTAAAGAGTTCCTGGAGGCTCCTAGTTTTCAATGACAGCCTGTCTCGTTTGTTAAATAAATAACAATACTTAGCTTTCATATTGTTATCATCTGCCTTTTGAAACGTTTCCTATAGCATGACTTTGCCAGTACAGAGCTGGCTTTTTAAGTGATTTGTCTGTAACCAGGCAGTTTTAGAACTTTTACTTCCTTAGTCGGTGCTAAAAAGCAATTCAAGAAGACTTAAAATTCTCCTGGGGGCTGATTTTATAGCAACAGTGAAAACGCACAAACGTTGCACGAGCAGCCAATTTCATTCCTTGGTGAGGAAAACGGCATGGAGAGCAGAGCCTCAGCACAAATGGTTTAACGCCATCATAAAAACCACTAACCATTGGGTATTAACATGCTTTTTATCAGGAAGTTTTTATGGAAAATGATATTTGGAAGCTACTAATTTGGCGGTGACTTTTACCTTCTGGCACTTACAGTGGATGCAACTTCCCCTTCTGCTTGAAGGGTCACGGGATGACTTGGCCCAGCCACACAGGGGAAGGGAATTTAGCTTTCTTGCCCACTGCCTTTGTGGTCATAAGCTCACTCACCTGCAGCGGTGGCCACTGGCTTTCAGTTCCACTCCCTAGGTATGCTAGACCAAAAAGGAAATGACACCTGCTTCGCAACCCCCCTTTACCCCTGGAACTGTCCCATGGGCCACTTGAGGGGTGACTGGTAGGAGCACAACACAAGACCATTGGGAGAACACCACTATCAGTCTTAATATTGGCCATACATAAAACACATGGGAAAACCTGTTCCTTTCTCAAAAAGAAATCAAAACAGACAGCACATGCACATAGATGGGAGAGATGCATCCAAAAAAAAAAAAAAAAAAGAGAGAGAGAGAGAGAGAATGTTTTTGCCTGCAGTCTTCATTCCATCTGGCACATGATTGGAGTAAACTTATTTGGGTAAATGTTGGGCTCTGATCATCACACGGCAAACCCGAGAGCCCTTTCATACAGAGTCACCAAGGCCGTCACTGTTTGGGAGGGACAATGCACGGGGGACACACACAGCCACACACTCTGCACACACCATCCAGAAAAACCTGGGCCTTTCCCAAAAGGAAGTGAAGACAGACCGCACACTGCACGGAAATAGCGTTTGTGCCTTCCTGCCATCTGGAACAGGAGCCCGGCAGGAGTAAACTGAGGGGGGGCTAGGGGGAATGCTGCTTTTTCCCTTGGTTACGTTAGATCTGGATGTACCCAAACTCTAGAGGGTCAAACCATAGCCAGATTTTCCCTCAAATGTCACTTTCAACATCAGGCTCCTGATGAAACTCCTGTTCATACCCACTGGTGGCTGGTTGATTCAGAAAGCTTTAAAATGTTTGTGTGTGTGTAGAAAACCTTTGTGTGTGACTGGGTAGGAACTCTATTATTAGGGCTGTTTTTTTTACAGGAAAAGGAAATTGTCTGCTCAAGAAGAGTTACAGGCATTTAGTGGGGAATTTTTTTTTTTTATTGTTGTTGTTACTGGATTTTGTTTAGATTTGTTTCCTTTTGGCTTTTTGTCCTACCAAGAGAAACAGGTTGCCAGTCCCCAAGTCACTCTTGACAAATCTTACCTGAGAATCCTAGGAGGTTCTTAATAGAAATAACCCTCCCAAGAGCAGCTGAAACTGGGTCTTTGGAAGTGATTCCTCAAAATGTGCCCTCTTCCCCTTGTCCCCGGAATACCCAGGTGATCTCAGCATATCCTAGAGGTCATGAGCTCCCAAAGTGTGGCTGGTTCCAGAGCACAGTTTAAATAATGTAAATGTCACAGATGTTGTGTTTCCCTATGTTCTTTTAAATATGTCCTCAGTGTTAATTACAACAAGTAATGAAAGTTCATTTTCCCAGCCTGTTCAGTGCTTACCTGTGAGTGACCCAAGGAATCTGAAAGAGAAGAAACTTCAATGCAGTCTCCACCAGACAAAGTGAACAGAGTAAAACCTCTGTTGCCTCCGTGGGCAGCCACTGGAGACTCCCAGCTTCTCCAAAAAATTGTAAGTAAATGAAGTATGACAAAACTCAGGAGCCCCAGAACATTACAAAAAAGGAGAAGATGTAAATAAAGCCTCTTCCCAGCTCAATAGTTAATTTAGTTCATCAAACAGCCATGTGTTCCAATAACAGTACAACCACGCCCCAGGAGACTGATCGGCACGGGGTCAGGGGAACCTTCCAATTACTGTCGTTCATCCTGGCAGACAGATCCAGAAGGAGCACAGGGGCTCCGGGATCCTAGGAATGTTCTCTTTCTTGATCTGGGTGCTGACCTTGAAGATATGTTCATTTTGTGAAAATTCTTCAAGCCCTTACATCGATGATCTAGCCCTTTTTTTTTTCCTATATGTTCTACTCAGCCCTTCAAAAATCACATTGAGAAATGGAAAATTCAATTATGACAATTCTATAACCTTGAAACTAAACTAACCTTTCCCAAGCCCCCTCCTCTGCTCTCAGTTGCCTTTATAGTCAAGAAATAACTAGAAGTAGTGTTTAATTGCTCTGTCCAGTCAGTGTGTATCAGCTGAGACCAAAGATAAGGACAATCCGTCATTTATTTAGCAACATAATTCAGTAGGGTTATCAATCATCTGTTGCAGGCTAGCGAAGGTTCTAAACAGAGCCAGAAGTAAACAGGTGAAACTCTTGCTTTCATGTCACTTATATCCATGGAAGAAACACAGTAAATAAGGAACTGGACAACTACTGGAAAATAGTACAAAGACCATCAGAGCTGACAAGTAGGATTATATGAAAATTTTCAAAAATCAATGTACTAATTTGCTAAGGAAGAGCATAGACATCACCAAAGAAATTCACTGAGTAGTTGTGCAAACTACTGAAAACTATTAAGGACTGAAAACTAGCCCTCTAGTTAGGAGCCCATGAGTGCATAGGTCCATGGGAAGTGGTCAAAAAAAGTCCTGTTGTTAATGGTCAGGAAGGAAGAGTGTTTTTGATGTCTCACCAAGGTCTGGTGAAGGGGGTCCACTCAAAGTGTGCGTCATAGCACTTTAGTCATGATGAAGGGCAGTACTGGGTTTTGGGGTCCTCTAGGCAATTGCTGTTGAAAGTGAAGCATTTTCCGTTTACAACATATGAGATCATATTAGGCATGATAAAGGGTTTGTAGAAAAACAAAAAGCAGAATAGGACCATAAAGAGTGACTGGGAAGATAGGGATAAATCAGAGTCAAGGAGAACCTTTCAGAGGGTAGCATTTTGAGCAGAGACCTCAGTTTGTGAGAGAAAAGAGCACAGGGAAAGGGAACAGCACAAAGGTCCTGAGGCAGGAACTGAGGGTAACACAGAAGGTCAGATTGCTAAGGGCAGTGGGGAAAAGTACCCCAGTGGGGAAAAGTACTCCATTTGATGGAGCCATGTACCTGGCTATTAATACCACTGAAGATGGGAAAGAAACTGCAATCCTAAGTGTATTTTAACTTGCCAGATTTAAAAAAAAAAAAAAATCTCTGTGTGTGTGTGTGTGTGTGTGTGTGTGTGTGTGTTTCTAACCCTCCTACATCCTACAGATGGCTCATGATTAATTACAACCAAGCAGTCTAACAACTCTGCGATCAGTTGTGTCTTTCTGGGTGCCAGTAAGCTACACACCATACCAGGAGGTCAGTGCTCCCCAAGAGTTGCAAGCAAATGTTAGAAAATTCATCGTGCCTCTAACAACCTCACAAACAAGCTGGTCCAAATATAGTATGGCTAAGGTCGTCAGCTCGTTATTCTCTCTAGCTGGGTAGTTTCCACTTAGGTCTAAGCAAACAGGACTGTCTATTCAACATGTAGAATACAACAATGAATATTCAATCCCTGTTCTGGTTTTTGGCAGAACCGAGCAAAATGAAAAAAAAAAAAAAATCCCTTTCTTCTTTTTTCCCCTGGGGTTTTGGCGAATCTCCCTTGAAAGGAGATGGAGAAGCCTCTGCAGGAAGGCCAGTCCCCAGCTTCAAGAAACTGCTTTGGTCTCTTTATGTATATTAGAACAATTAACATCTAGTTTCACCATACAAAGGACTTTCTTTCCTTTTATGTTTTAGTTCTTAAAATTCCCAGAATGGTGTACAGTAAAACTGTTCACTTGAGAAATTAAGTACCGTATGTGATAAGACAGTTGGATGAAATTTTTAAGCTGTCATTAAAAATGATTATAATTAGGACAAACTACAAGAAAATGCTTTAAAATGGAGACCCGAGTGAATTAAAAATTAAGGGGTGTATTATGTATTATCATGTTGAAGGGCTGGGTTTTACACGTCTAACACCCATTAACACTAATACCAGTTGCCTGCATAAATCCCCATGTATTGAGACTAGGAGGCACCCCTTTCGTTTGTTTTTGCTAACAAGATAGCACTTTCTGTGCTCAACGGGAAGAGGGCAAGGAGCAAATGTAAACAGTTTACCTTTTCTCTGCTCTGAGAATTTCTCCCAAGAAGTTTTTTCTATCTTGAGAGGACATTAAAATATTTCATAACAAGGCTGAGTTTTCTCTGACCCTGAAGAATGTTCCAGAATCATCTGGAATGAAACTATAACTGTGTCCTTTTCAGATACTCTTTCTTCCTTTAAGGATGAGAGTGTCCTGATCCACACTGAAAACTTGGGGAAATTAGAATTGTAAACTGTACTCATGCCCATGTGCCTAAGAGATATGTAAGCCACTAGTAACAGGTCATGAAGAAGGCACAAGGCAGGTCATTACTTTCCTTATGAAGTCACAGATTGGGTCAACCCACTTCCATGTCCCATGGGTACACATAGTTGTTCTCCTCTCTTTGATGTTCCTCCATCTTTGATAACTCACCATGCCATTAGCCTTTTACCTCTCTCAGGATTCCCAAGTACTCCTCTCTGAGGAAGTTGAGTATCAACTCAAGTAAGCTTTTTTCCACTAATGTTGACCTACTCTCACAGCATTATTTCAATGAGCTATTAAGCAAAGAAAATGCCAAACTTTGAACCCTTTCTCCCCTTGGAGCTAGGGAAAGAATGGCAGGGATAGAGGCTAGGAAAAGGAATAGGTAGAAAGTTCTCTTTTGCCACAATGTCTTGAAAACAAAGAGTGAGCAAGTCTGAGTACCTAGGATTTGCCTACAGTTAAAATACCAGTAGTTTATAATTCTATGAGGGCAGGGCTGTCATTTAGCAGGTGCTCAAGGAAAAAAAAAAATGTTGGCTGGCTGTGTAAGGGAAGAACTCTTGGGATTAGGCAAATGGAGACCTTAGGTATTTACAGAATTAATATTGGTAATTTTGACTGCGTAAGAGACAGTCAAATACCATAATCTGTAGTACTTAAAACTGTGCAGACATACCGTCATGGGCAAACTCTGAAGGTTGCCCCCATCATTCCCCCACACTGGCGGTTCACACTTGTGTGCAGTGTCCTCTCCTTGAGTGTGGATGAGAATGTGATTTGCTTCTAACCAAGGGGATGTAGCAAAGGTGACAGGCTGCATGTGATTACACGTATGTAATTATTGGAGATCTTAGTACCCATCTTTGCTGGAAGCTCTGTCTCTCTTTCTCTCTGGCTTTGTCTAAGAAGCCCATTGCCATAAATTAAGTGGGATATTGGTAAGGTCCTGTGACAAGGAACGGCAGGCAGCCTCCAAGTGCTGAGGCTGACAGCTAGTCTCAGAAAGAAAGAAAGAAGGAAAGAAGGAAGGAAGGGAGGGAAGGAAGGAAGAAATGAAGAAAGAAAGCGAAAGCCACAGACCCGGATCTGCCTACAATCTCATGAGTAGGAAAACTTCCCAGCTCAGCCTCTAGTTAAGAAGTTGAGAATCCACATTGGGGAAGGCATGTGCTATGGTGAGCGTGGTGACGTGTGTAAACCTGGTGATTCACAGACCTGTACCCCTGGGGCTAATAATACATTATATGTTTATTAAAAAAAAGAAGAAGAAGAAGTTGAGAATCCACCCCTGGCTGACATCCTCAAGGGCAGTCTGCACCTATGGGCTAATAAAGGTCTGTCGCTTTAAGCTTTTGAGTCTGTGATGAGTTGTTATGCAAGAATATGTAACTAATAGAGTTACTGATTTGAATGGATGTACAAGCAAGCTTAGAGTTCAAGAGCTCATCTCTTCATTCATGAATGAGTATCTTAATGTCACTTTATTATCTTACATTTTGTCTCACGCAAATGACAAAATTCTCCCTAAGAATGCAAGATTTCCTTAAATTTTTGCAGGGATTCTTGACTGCAATTTTTGGCCAATATTATATTTGCAATGGTCTCGGGACATATTGCTTCTAAATGTCAAGTGTCTGCTACATCAGCTCACAGGAGAGGTGAGACCTTTTAACAAATCGTCTCCTAAGCCCCAAGTAGACATTTAATCACTTCACCTAGAAGGGAGTTGGGGTTTTTTGGGTTTTCCTTTTTTTTGTTTCTTTTTTTTAATCTTTTTTAACTTTCTCATAAAAGATCTTTGGTAGGTCTATTGCTCAGGACAATGCAGCTAAAAGCGATTGCAAAATAAGTGTCAGGCTCAGTGATTAGACATAGTAATACACTGTAGGCTGGGTATAGATTCTCAATTTCCAAAGCAATACCACTGTTCATGATAGTTAACAATATTTCCACTCCAGCACAAAAGAGTTTTGGTCGGTTAGTTAAATTGTTTGGTTCAATTTGCTTGTTTGCTTGTTTTTGTTTGTTTGTTTGTTTGTTTGTTTTTTAATTTTTTATTTTTTATAAACATATATTTTTTATCCCCAGGGATACAGGTCTGTGAATCACCAGGTTTACACACTTCACAGCACTCACCAAAGCACATATCCTCCCCAATGTCCATAACCCCACCCCCTTCTCCCAACCCCCCTCCCCCCAGCAACACTCAGTTTGTTTTGTGAGATTAAGAGTCACTTATGGTTTGTCTCCCTCCCAATCCCATCTTGTTTCATTGATTCTTCTCCTACCCACTTAAGCCCCCATGTTGCATCACCACTTCCTCATATCAGGGAGATCATATGATAGTTGTCTTTCTCTGTTTGCTTGTTTTTGATTGTTTGTTTGTTTGTTTGTTTTTATGTCTCTGGAAGTCTGTCAAAGCTCTTTTTAATATTAATTTTGCATATTAAAAAAAACTTTCACTTCGGGGCACCTGGCTGATTCAGTCAGTGAAGAACTTGACTCTCGCTCTCAAGGTCCTGAGTTCAAGCCCTGCATTGGACACTTACATGTCTGTTTGTTTGTGTTTGTGTTGGTTTTTTGTTGGTTTTTTTTTTTTGTTTGTTTTTCTTTTTTTAAACCACGGCAGGTTTTCCTATGATTCCTGAGCTAGTTTCCTCCAGATGTGACACATTACTCAGCCAATCTGTGCAATGACGCATTGTTTGCTCTCTTAACAGAAAGATAGCCTAGCTTTGGTCTTCAATCTACCTGTTCATGAAAACATCATTTTCTCCTTCCAGTATAGAATTTTGGGGTCACCGTTATCACTGAAACCGTTTATTAAACACTCGCTGTATACCAGCCACAAATTTGGGTACTTTCCACACATTTGGCTCATTCACACATCAGTTCTGTGGGGCTGGTATTTGTCTTCTTGTTGGCCAGAAGGAGAAACTGAGGCTCAGAGGCTATGTCCCTACAAGCTTCCATAGGACCCCAATATAAATCACATGTGACCAATGGAAGGAATGATTTGATTCAGACCTAAAAATGCCAGTGTTCACATCGTTTACACAAAATGAAAACTTTCTAAGTCTTTTTCAACATGATAACTACACTCATGTAATCTGGCACTTAAAATAATAAAAGCCTTAACTATCCTAATACATTTTCCTCGTGGCAAAATAGAGGAATCTAATACTGGCAGACAAAGTCACTGCCAAGAGGGCTCAGACCTTGGTTCTGATCTCAGTTCCTCTCTGGTGCACTCTGTCGCCTTGGACAACTCCGCAGTCTTAGCTCTAACGGACTCATCTGTGAAGGGAAGGAAACAAACTCCCGTTTCCTCTACGTAGAGTGTCTAGCTCTGAGACTCAGTCAATACTGTATTGTATTCTTTTTAGAAGAAAAAACATTTCTGATTCTGATGACCGGAGTAACACCATGTGTATATATATGCATACATAAAGACACATAAATACACATTTGTTTATGCATACCCTCTTTTTTAAGTACTTTTTTAAGTACTACAGAGCAAATTGGCTTTCTCGGTCCTTGGTCACTATTCCAGAGCAATAAGCTGGCTTCACTGATCCTGGTGTTTGGATCTCCACTCTTCTGAAATTAAAATACAAAAAACAAAAACAAACAAACAAACAAAAAGAACAAAAAAAAAAACCCTGAGTTATAAGCGTAGGGGCCTTTAGGAGTTGTCTAGCCATCTCCCACCCCCACCGATCTGGCTTGACTTCAAGATTATAGCAGACTGATTAGCAAGGAACCCCTTTTCCAGGTCTTAATATGAAATTCCCAGGAGTTGCCAGACATAAAGTGACTTGATGCCAAAACATGCAGGTGGGGAAGAAAAATTAATAAATTATAGGGATATTTTATATATACAATTCCAAATATGGCTACATGGAGTTTGGAAACATCTGGGTGATGAATTGAAATTTTACTTTTGCTTCAGCTCTTTGGCATAACGTAAACACAGCCTGCGAGTCCCTAGAGATAAATGGGAGCGTTGGAAACCGCAAAAGGTAGATTGAGAAAGAATCAGATTTTAAAACTGTGGCCCGCGATGCTTGCCAAATGGGAAAAAAAAATTCTAAAAATTCAAAGCAGTCCAAAGCATTTTCTTTCAGAGTTAAATTAAAGATATAGTGGCCCAGGTAGCTAAAATTAGAAGCTAATTTGCATATTCTTTCAGCCTTTAGTTGTAAATTTGGGGAAATGTGTGTGTGTGTGTGTGTGTTTTCATTTTAGTTTATATTTGTTTTAAAGACCTATTAATGTGCCGTTGGTTACAGTTTTCTCCTACTGATTCTACATGTGAACTAAGATTTGGGGCATTGAAGAACTATTTTCTGAAAATAGTCTTCAAAAGTGCTAGTTCTTTAAAAGTACCAAATGAGGGTATATGGTATATAGTACAAGCACTTACAGTATGAATTTTAAAGGCTTTCACATCCAATTACTTGCAATAACTTAGCTTCTTTCCCAACCTATAATAAATCATGTATATATAAATGTTACAGAATTTAAATATGAGTAGAGTTTTAGTATAATAGTATATCACTAGGAATCAGTATTTTTGTTATATATAGTACTGTTTAACATATGTGAAATAAAATCTCATTGATTTGGGTTTGCTAATTCAGAGTGTGTGGAGCTGGCTTCAAGTTGACTCTTCATTAGGGAAGTCGTTCTTCATAGAAAGCTCAAATTAAGGGTGTAAATAAGACTGCAAATGGGAATGTATAAAGTACTTAAGAGTAAATTTAAAGTACTTTAGAAGTACCATTTGCATACGAAATTGTTATGCTAATTATAAGTAATTCTTATTAAAGTAGGTCTCCTAAGAAGATCTTCTAGGCAAGTTCCCTTAGTGAATTTAAGTTACAGAATGTGGCAGAAAGTAATAAACCAAGATTTCTTTTAAATACTGTATTCTTTAATTCAGAATTTTCATTAATTGTAAATTACTTTTGGCTAATTAATCCAAATTGCTAACATTTTGCTAGCAATTTCAGTTCCGTTCCTAACTCTCTTCTGTAAAATTCTAACATTGTATTTTTCCCAGTGGTTAGAATTCCCACGTAGTTAAAAGGTATTTTTTAAATTTAGAGGTTAAAGAAAAAAAAAACTCTGTCACAGAAGTGGCTCAAATCAGAACTGGTTGTCTCCTCACATTCACGAGTTTCCTTGTCCATAAAAGAGACCAAGAGAAAGCTGAGTAACAGATAAAGAAGGTCTAGTACAAAACTAGCGGTTAGACCTCCCATGTAAGTGCCATCCTAAGTCAGCCACACACCTGTTGTTGGTTCCCTGGTTGTTCGTGTTTATGTCCCTGTTAATGTAATGTTGAAACCACTCTATGGAAAGTGAAGAGTTTAGAAGTTGATTGGAGTTTCAGCTCCTCAATGCAACAATGATGGTCGAGAACTCTGAGCTTCCAGCCACACTGTCGGGTTCTGAGAAACCACAAGCACTACCTTGCTTTCATCTGTTGTGAGACAACACCTACCACAGACCTCTCCTGTCAGATAAGACCCATCTCTGTCCTTCCTCATGACTCCCAGAAGATTCCTTGATGAGATTTTATGACCTACTTCTATTAAACCCTAAACTCGTTTCGTGTGTGTGTGTGTGTGTGTGTGATTGTCCCCATTAAGACCTGTTCTCCCTATTGCAATAGCCTAAATAGAATCATCTCTTTATTTGTCTTCTGTATTCTGTCTTTCATAGTTTAGGGCTATGGCTTAGGTAAGATTCGACCTCATCTTCAGATCCCTGCTTACTCCAGCTAGGGAACAAGGACTGACTGGTGATCTAGGGACCCCAGAGTGAGTCTAGTTCCTGGTCCTGTGCTCTGGATCCTCGACCCTTGGCAGCAAGGTAAGGATGTTATTTTTATTCTTTTTGAGTTCTCATTTGACTTCTGGTGTTAACCTCCTGTGGGTTTCAGGGCCTGATCGCTTGGTGATAACTGTAAATAGATCAATGGGTTATAGAAATCTTGTCTCTCTTGGTTCCTGCCTGCAAATTGGACTGGAATCTTTTACCTTACTCAAATTGTCCATCTTTATCAAATTTTCAGTCATTACAGTTTCCTTCAGGAGCTGGCTATCATCTTCCAAACTAATATTTCCAATCTTTCCTCTCCCCTGCCTGACTTAGCATCACAAAGAGTTTCAACCTGACTGACCAGATCCCTCTGAGACTCTAAAATCTCAAGAAGTTCTACACTCTGAAGCCCAAAGATTTGATATAAACATCAAAGGAATCGTCACAACCAACCATACATGGACCAGAATTCTCCCTGGATAAGCCATGGCTAGACCATTAAGGAAGTCCGGTCATGCCTATGGTTGTCTCAGAGGTCAGTCACCATTAGTGTGGATGACGTCACCCTGTGCATTAATATTCTACCTGAAGAGCATCAAGAGACTCATAACTGCATCAGTAGAAGACTTTCTTGCACAGACCTCTTAGAACCCACTGGACAGGTTACCCTCCGAGTTCAATATCTGAGTCTTTTCTGGAATACCACCTTTTTATTAAAACTTTTCTTTTTTATTTTAGGCATTCCTCTTTTAAGATGCCTGATCTCTAGGACTACCAACAATTGTTGTTTTCCACCACCTCTCAATAGGTAGTCCAACCAGGTTGGAGAAATGCAGGAAGAATCCTCAGGACATGATTTTTTAGCCCCCACTTTGCCCCTCTCGGGAGGTTTTTGATCACCTCTTCGATGTTCAGCAACAAATAATATTCATTCATTTTGAACAAAATGGAAGGCTGACAGTGTTGAACATTGCCTGAGTCCTGTGTTCTCAGAAAGCAGTGATGCTTGAAAATTTCTTCCTACCCTTTGGGTTTTGAAAAAGAACTACCCACCAAGAACCACTCTGCCTCCACTACTCTGAGCTAAGACTCACCTTCATCCTTCGTCAATGACTCAGAGAAGATTTGTCTCCATTTGTCCTTGTAACTCTCAGAAGACTAGTGCTGACTCTCTTGTTTACTTGCCTCTGTATGATCTGTGGCCCCTTTCTTTTCTTTGAGATATTCCTCATTAGTGACAAGCTCTCTGTTGCAATGGGCTCAATAAAATTATTTCCTTCATTACCCTGTGCCTTTTGCTTTTCACAGTGTAAATTTTTGTCAGAATATGTATGTGACCACGTACACCGTATAGGTTAGGAGATGTGGCCTATACAGAGAGGCATGGAGGGAGAAGTTCAAGGTAAGGTGGAAATTCACAATTCTACAAATTTCATCAGTGGTTTTTCAGGGCATAGAATAGTCCTCCATATAGTTCAGACTAATGGAATAATTGCCAGATATCTCAGCTGGGGCTGTGTAAATACCCCCACAAAAACTGTGATCCTCATTAATTTTATCTCTTCCCACAAAACCCAATTATTCATGCCCAGAGAAACACAGGACATGAAAATTTCCTGACTGCATGGCTATTTATTTTCTGTAGATGAAACTGAATCACTTGTCAAACTTAAAGAAAAAATAGGTGTTCACCTTCTGCTGCTTATCACTAAAAAGATGTCAATCTCAATTTGTTGTATAGGTCAGTTCCCATGTTCTCATGTCAAATAGATTTTTCTCCCCCTTCTACTTCCATATTTTATGAGTACTGAGAGTAAGAGTGGGGGGAAAGTTTGGAAGATAAAAGAATAGTAGAGTAAATGTAAAATTAGAGTAAAATATGTAAATTGGAAAACCAATGATTTCCCTCCATAATTGAAGATATCATCATAAAAGGAGACCTTATCTTCACAATCTACTTTGTCTTCAAACTTAAAGTACAAAGAAAATAGATCTACCTTTTGACTAATAATACAAAGTCTAAGTTGCTTACATCGCTTGTACCATTCAAGTCCTGTTTTCAAAAATGGCATCCAGAACATTCTGTCTTAAGAGGATGAACTGTTATTTCTGTAGCTTTTAATAACTGACAACTCCACATTTAAATCTTAGGCTGTACATAAACTGTCAGCATCCAAATTTGCCCAGACAAACAGAATTGGAAAAAACAAAAATAACATGAGGGAAAAAATGCGTTATTAACAGCTGTGTAAATAACAGCGACAACATTAACTAATAAAAGGAGACCAGCAATCTCAGTAAGAACCAAAGAAGGAATTCAAGTTGCTGTAAATAGATTTAGAAGGTTTGGCTGTGCTTCGACTCCTTTCCAAATTCAGTTTTCTTTCAAAGTTACTGCATCGAGGAGCCTAGAGGAAAACCTTTTATGGCAAACTCTTACATGAGTAAAGAAAAAGTTACAAGAAAGTGAGAAAGTTTCTTACCTACCACCATTATGGAGAGAGAGAGAAAGGGAAAGAAGGTCAGTTATTACTCTCATATCCCTCATCAACTGCCTGACTTGTACATTCATATTTGAAGGGGACAGCAAGACTACTCCAAGTGCAAAAACAGAGTGAGGAAGCATCTTCACTCCCTTCAACACAGCCATTGATGGCGCTTAGTCAAAGGTCTTTTGGTTGCCGATAATAGAAACCCTTCAAAACTTGTTCAAGCAAAACAAGGAATTTGGTTTAAGAACTTCCAGGGGAATCACTGGGAACTCAACAATGGGAAATACAATTAGGTCTTGTCAAGGAATAATGATTGTATACCTGAAATTTGCCAGGCATCTTTATACTTGCTGAAGGCCACGCTGAAATAGACCAGCAGAGGCCCTGCTCCCATGAACTTGCATTCCAGGTGGGAAGACAGATTATCAACACACAACCACATAAATAAGAATGTCAAATACTAGTATGAAGAGATAAAACGCGCATGTATTATACCAAGTAGGATAAAACAAGAGTCCTGGAATTTGGAAGGGGAAATGAGAGCTTCGTGCAGTTGGGAGAGCTTTCTTGAAGAGGTGCTACTGGTCTTGAAATCTAAATGAACTGCCAGAGGCTGTATCTCTGTGCCTTGCAAAATCTAAGGGAATGGCTTTGCTTACAGAAGGGACAAGTCAAAACTCAGAAGACTAGAGCCTGCTTTGCCATAGACACAGGATGTGAATCACAAATGTAATTTTTAAATTTTCTAGTTGCCATATCCAAAAAAAAAGGCAAAAAGGAACAAACCAAAATAATGTTTACATCTTTCATTTAACCTAATGTATCCAATATGTTATCATTTCAGCATAAAATCAATATAAAAATTATTGACCTAGTTTATGTCATTTGTATTAAGTCTTCAAAATCCACAACGTGTATTTTATACTTAAAAGGCATCTCAATTTCTATGCTAAATTTTCGGTAAAGTAAAATGTGATCCTACCAAAATAACAAAGTTAGTTTTGGTGGAAAAATGTTTTATACTGATTCATTTTTAAATTAAAATGTAAATTCATTAAAATTTAGTTTGACTTAAATCAGTTCCTTGGTTGTACTAGCTATCTATGAAGAGCTCAATAGCCACATTTGGCTTATGGCTAACATTTTGACCAGTACAGAAGAAGAGAACAAGAAATTCAGGGAATAGAGGTGGATGGAGTGAGAGGGAGAATTGGCAATGTAAGCCTGGTCAACAATGGTAAGCAGGTAGCTCACTCAACAATGGTAAGCAATTTGGAATTTTGGCTTTTAATCTAAGTATAATAAACAGCTATTAGAAGTATGTAACAAATGACCACAAACTCAATGGCTTAAAACAACATAAATGTATTATCTTATCATTTTGATGGTCAAAAATTAAAAATGAGCCTACCGGGCTAAAACCAAGGTGTCAGTCATGTTAGCTGTTTCTGGAAGCTCCCAGATGGCATTCACTCCTTGCTTCTTCCAGTTTCTAGAGCCTGATTGCACAACTTGGCTCACAGTCACACCATCCCAATACCATTTCTTCTGTGCCTTGCCTTCGTCTAGCTGACCCTCTGACTCCCTCTGCTAAGGACCTTTGTGTTTGCATTGGGCTCACTCAAATATTCCACAAAAAAGCCCCATCTCAGGATCCTTAACTTGATTACATTTGCAAATTCTCTTTTGTCATGTGAGGTAACACATTCACAGGTTTGGGGATTCGTATATGGACATTTTTGAAGAGCCATCATTCAATCTATCACAGACGGTTTAAGCACAAGCGAAGTGACAGGTTCTCATATAAACTTTTAAAAAAATCAGACTGGCTGTTAGATCAAGAATGATCTACCCATAAAGAAGTAAGAAAATGGGCTAAGAGGCTTGTTCACAGAAATCCAGTTAGGAATGGTCAAACACACTGTGAGAGATATGTTAGTTCTCATCTATCTAGTTCCTCCCTTACTCTTCCTTTGGGGGAAGAGCTCCCCATTGCTACCATCAGGAGGATTGGCAGGCCTGCTGCTACCCTAGCAAGAAAAAGGAATATAAGACTCAAGCGTAGCTGGTCATCAATGTCCAGGCACCTGGCCATGATGGTTAGTCCAGCAACGAGCATGTCAGTCAAAATGAACTGTTCTTCCTGGATCGTTCAGTTTAGAACTGGAGAAGAACTCGCCTTGCCCCATGGCTTATGGAATCAAAAGCACACAAATCAGTAACTACAAGCAGCAGGCCCTTGTGCAGGTGGAAAGAACTTATCTGCATGGGGAGAGAATGGCAGCAATGCATTAGAATAAGATTAAACCTGGGAAGGAGAGACAATCCTGATCACACAGTTGGTGTACCTCTCTTGAGTCGTGTCTGAACCCACATGCTTGGGCTTTCTGATTGCATTAAACACATGTATTTCCTTTGTTATGAGTTTGAGTTGGGTTTCTGTCACTTGCAACCAAAAGGATCCTGACTAATACAGGTCTTAGAAGGAAATGGGAACTGGAAACAGGTGCATTTCTTCAATCTCTTGAGGGACTACATGTTTTCTCATTCTTCTCTATATGCAGGGTCTTCTTTTGTCCTCTTTCCCTGAAAAACCATTCATTCAGCTTGTCTATGCACATGACAAAGATGGCCTTATCATCATAATAGCTTTTCTGGGAATATCCAGCAGAAACCAGCATGGATGAACTGCCAAAGAGAAATTCCCAGGACAGAGAATGTGAATGACCCAGCTTTGGTCTGGTGACTACCCAAGGTTCAGAAGGTCTCTTAGGGTAGTGGTAAGGGCATGTCTCAGAGCAGTAGTTGACCATCATATGCAAACTCCTCTCTGCCCCTCTTCCTCCTTAACACTTCCCACAAAGAGCTTGGAGTACCTCTGTATCATCAAGGAATGAACATCTAAAAACTCCTTTCTTCAGTGATTCCATCCTGGATGGAGGCAAAGGTCACTCCTTCCATTACCCAACCAAGACAGGAGATTCCTGAGCTCTACTTATAGTCCAATCTGCTACCAATTTATCAAACTTAGTTTAGAAATGACACTTAATATGTTGGCTCATAAAAGTCCAAGTTTATTTTTAGGACCAAGGTTGGGGATATTGAGCAGTTCACAAAGAAAAGGAAGAAGTAAGCTGATGGCCAGACTCTAATAAAGGTCAGGATTCTTGCATTTTAATAAAGTACTACTAGGCTTAGAATCATTTGCAAACTATCTCACTGTGTTTCATTTTTTACTCTATTCTATACTAAATAACAATGTGCCAGAATTTTTTTTTTTTTAATGAAAACTTGCCCAGTTCAGAGAGAGAGTTGATGATGGTTGGATGTGGATCACATTGATAGAGATTTTTATAAAGTTTGCATATCTATTGCTATTGTTAATCTAAACTATTGCATAGTTGACTATCCCTTACTTATTCGTTCATCAATTCAACAACTACTTACTGAGTCTCAACTACAATTCAAGCAGTGTTCTAGGTATTGGAACATAAAGAACAAAAGACAAAAATCTCTACAGTTGGGTAACTTCCATTCTTGTGGAAAGAGACAGATAATAAACTAAAGAAGTAGAATAAAGACTGTTTAAATGCTGGTGAGTACAATGGTGATCGGTAAACCAGAGGGCTGTATCTTCTTCTGTTTGGGAAAGGAGAGGACAGAAGGTGGAGGTTGCTTAGTTTACAGATAGTAGTCACAAACTAACTACAGCCTCAGAGTATGTTTTCAGATTGGTTCCTGTCCATGGGGCCAAGTATCAGAAATACATGGTGAAATTTTTGTTGAGAGACATCTGGCTATTTTGGGGCCAAGACAGAATGGTGCTGACTGCTGAGCACACAGATAAGGAAGTTTACATATTTTGAAACTCAAGTAAGTAAAGCCATTGGTTCACCACCCAAGTTTTGCATACTAAGTAGGTTTCCCATTCTGACCATGAGAAGCAGTGTCAAGGAGAGTTGAAATCTTGAGCCGTTAACTGAGAGGAGAAATGTCACTGCTATTCACGTGGCTCTTTGACAATTGCTTGGATAAAAAGTACCCTCTATCGTTCATGCTGCCATTCATTTCTGACACATTAATGTTGAATCTCACAGTAACAAAATATAGATCTCACAGTTTTCAAATTTGGGAAAGGGCTAAAATATGAATTTGCTGCTATTTGGCTATGAAGTTTAGACAATGACCAGGAGTCAAAGCAAGCTGAATCAAAATGTTAATGTTTTTCTGTAATTCCAGATTGATCTTTATAAACATACACACTCAAATTTTCAAGCAGTGTTTTCAGCACTGTCTTTTCCATTAATGTCAATGAAGATAAGGGTTTTAAAAGAGAGCTTAAATGAAATGCTCTTGTCATGGAATTTAGTCCAACATATAACAAATATGCTTTTGAATAGCAGGATATGAGGCAGCATAGTGGGGTCTATACTTCCTCAAAGCTCCAGACCAATGTATCTACTTGCCCTTGCTCTTAGATGTCTCAAGGTCAATCCAGACCTGACCTAAATAACAAATAACTGATGGTCTTCCCTCAACACTACCTCCAAACCAGGGCCTGTCAACCCTGCAGAAAGTTTCCTTTCACCTGCCAGACCAAATTTGTGTATCAGTCCTCAGTTTAACCTCCAATTTCGGAAGCTGGCAAACTATTTATGCAAATGGTCAGATAGTAAATACTCTAGGCTTTGCAGGCTTCACAGTCTCCATTGAAAATACTCCTGCCTTTGTAGGCGAAAGTAGTCTTACACAATCAGCAAACAAGTGGGTACAGCTGTGTTCCAGTAAAACTTCATTTAAAAAACAGGTGGACCAGATTTGGCCATTCGTTGTTTGCCAGTCTCTGTTCTAAGATCATTCATCACCCCTCTCTACCTTGGTCTTACACCCGGATTCATGCTACCACTGCCACTTGCCTGGACTTTTGCCGAGGTTCCCTCACTGTTCCAGCTGCCTGCATTTTTGTGTTCCTGCAGTCATCTGCCAGGCAGCTAGTCATTTTCCCAGACATCACAAACATGTGCTCCTGTTTAAAACTCCACACTGGCTTTCCCTTTTCTGATTATTATAAACCTGCAAAATCCTGGGGATGCACCTCCCACTGCTTCCTACTGAACGTGCCCCACCCCACTCTGCGGACCTGCTCTCAGTCCACCAAGCTTGCTATGTTCCCTTCTGGGTCTCCTCTGAGCCTTTGTGACATTTCCTCTGTCAGGTAATATCCCCATAGGCCACAATGGTCATGAAGTCATGGGGACAGGACCCGTATGTGATTTTGCCCCTCATAGCATTAGCGTCATGCCTGACACACAGTAGGTTTTACTAGGGAAGAATTCTCTCCTAGCCCCACCTCCCAAAGACACTTCTTAATCCTCAAAACCTGTGAATACATTACCTTGCCCAGCAAAGAGACCTTGCAGGTGTGGTTAAGTTAAGGCTCTGAATTGGAACGAGCCCTGTGGATTATCCACGTGGGCAGAGGCGTTCTTATAAAGAGGCAGGCTGAAGTGTCAGAGGCTGTTTTGCCCAGCAAAGCCACGGCTGCCTCTCTGTGGGTTCAAGAGCCAAGAGATACAGGGAGCCTCAGAAACTAGGATAAGGCAGGGAAACGGATTCTTTGGTGCAGTGTCTGGAAGAAACGCAGCCCTGCCACCACTTTGGTTTAAGCCAGGTGAGACTGAGTTTGGAATTCTGACATCCAAAACTGGAAGCTTATGAATTCGTGTTTTCTTTAATGCCTCTGAGTTTATGGGAACCTCTCATAGCAGCAATAGGAAATTAATAAGGTATGCTTGTGAAATATCTATGGAACGTGTAAAGAAATGAATGAGTGATAGTAAGGATTCATTAGTAAACAAGAGAGACCCAGAAATCCTCATTTAATAGTCTGATTGATGTAGACATAAACAAGCAATTACCAATATGCTGAGATAACAACAACAAAAAATCTGGACTGGAGATACAGGCAGAGGAATTTCCATCTTTTGCTTTCTTGATTCTTTTGCAGCTGGCAGTATGTTAGGATGGCCTCTGACGTTGCGTGTGCGCTTAGTGAGAACGACCAGGATGGCCTTGTTGGTGGAGAAGGGCAGCCTCTAGGCCTTGGCTTTACTATCCATGAAAAACAGGGCATTTCAGAGTCAAGAAATGTTGCTTTTTTTTCCAGAACCACCTGGCCATACTCTGGTATGGTATACCATATTCTGGTATCTGTTGATCTCCAAACACTCCTAACCCCCTAAATTCCTTAAAGGTCAACCAGATTTACTTCTTCACTCTTACAGTCCAGTACCTATATTTCTGTGTCTGTACTGCTGGACAATCTGAATATTGCTTTGGACCATCTTGGGCTTTGGGTCTGACTAGTCCTTTGCTTGACCTTCATTTTTCAAACATGTGCAGACTGACCCTGGTAATACTTGAAGCAATGGTAGAAATGGCTCTTTGTATTCTCAATTTGAACCTGTTTGTTTTGAGGGTTTTTTTGTTGTTGTTTTTGGGTTTTTTTGTATCGAACACAGTTACAATATTAAGTAGGATCTGAAATACAAAAAGAAAAAAGAAAGTAAAGTATACTTGGAGACCACAAATACATCACTGAGTTTTTTTATGTCTGGCTTTTACCTAGAAACCTCCAGTCTCTCCTGTGCATTTATGGGTACCACAGTGGAAATAGTTTGAGAAACACTGGTAACTCTTTGACTCAATGTAATTATCTATGGGCTTCCTATCTGTGAAACCCTGAAAAATGTAAACTCTCTAATCACCATTCTTCTACAAAATGGAGTTAACGATAGTACCTACCATAGTTTTTTTTTTAGCATAACTGTATTCATTATTTTTTCACCACACCCATTATTTTTTCAGCATAACAGTATTCATTATTTTTTCACCACACCCAGTGCTCCATGCAATCCGTGCCCTCTCTAATACCCACCACCTGGTACCCTGACCTCCCACCCCACCCCCACTTCAAACCCCTCAGATTGTTTTTCAGAGTCCATAGTCTCTCATGATTCACCTCTCCTTCCAATTTACCCCAACCCCCTTCTAACTCCCCATGTCCTCCATGCTTTTTGTTATGCTCCACAAATAAGTGAAACCATATGATAATGGACTCTCTCTGCTTAACTTATTTCACTCAGCATAATCTCTTCCAGTCCCATCCATGTTGCTACAAAAGTTGTGTATTCGTCCTTTCTGATGGAGGCACAATACTCCATAGTGTATATGGACCACATCTTCCTTATCCATTCATCCATTGAAGGGCATCTTGGTTCTTTCCACAGTTTGGCGACCGTGGCCATTGCTGCTATAAACATTGGGGTACAGATGGCCCTTCTTTTCACATCTGTATCTTTGGGGTAAATATCCAGGAGTGCAATTGCAGGGTCATAGGGAAGTTCTATTTTTAATTTCTTGAGGAATCTCCACACTGTTCTCCAAAGAGGCTACACCAACTTGCAGTCCCACCAACAGTGGAAGAGGGTTCCCCTTTCTTCACATCCCCTTCAACATATGTTGTTTCCTGTCTTGTTAATTTTGGCCATTCTAACTGGTATAAGGTGATATCTCAATGTGGTTTTAATTTGAATCTCCCTGAGGGCTAGTGATGATGAACATTTTATCATGTGTCTGATAGCCATTTGTATGTCTTCATTGGAGAAGTGTCTGTTCATATCTTCTGCCCATTTTTTGATTTGATTGCCTCTTTTGTGTGTGTTGAGTTTGAGGAGTTCATTATAGATCCTGGAAATCAACCTTTTTTCTGTACTGTCATTTGCAAATATCTTCTCCCATTCCATGGGTTGCCTCTTTTGTTTTTTTGACTGTTTCCTTTGCTGTGCAGAAGCTTTTGATTTTGATGAAGTCCCAGAAGTTCATCTTCGCTTTTGTTTCCTTTGCCTTTGGAGACATCTTGAAAGAAGTTGCTGTGGCTGATATCAAAGAGATTACTGCCTATGTTCTCCTCCAGGATTCTGATGGATTCCTCTCTCATGTTGAGGTCTTTTATCCATTTTGAGTTTATCTTTGTGTACGGTGTAAGAGAATGGTCAAGTTTCATTCTTCTACATATAGCTGTCAAGTTTTCCCAGCACCATTTATTGAAGAGACTGTCTTTTTTTCCACTATATATTTTTTCCTGTTTTGTCGAAGATTAATTGACCATAGAGTTGAGGGTCCATATCTGGGCTCTCTACTCTGTTCCACTGGTCTATGTCTCTGTTTTTATGCCAATACCATGCTGTCTTGGTGATCACAGCTTTGTAATAAAGCTTGAAATCCGGTAACGTGATGCCCCCAGTTTTATTTTCGATTTTTCAACATTTCCTTAGCAATTCGGGGTCTCTTCTGATTCCATACAAATTTTTGGATTATTTGCTCCAGCTCTTTGAAGAATACTGGTATTCTTCAAAGAGCTGGAGCAAATAATCCTACCGTAGTTTTAAGAGTGATATTTCATAGGTAAAAAATGTTTCATAAAGGTTGGCTGTGGCTCTTGTGGTTGTTAATGTTGTTTCATTGTTGCTGTTCGGTTAGGACCTTTGTGACCATTTCAGGAATATAAGGCAGTAACCACTCTATAAAATGGAACTGCTCTTAAATACAGTCACTGTTCTTTTCATCTTCAAGTTAGCAACATCATGATTTGAGCTATTATACCTGCTATTCTGGCTGGTTCCAAGGCTATCCCATCTACCATTGGTCTTCCCTCAAGGATGGCTCCAATGTGTCCATGCCAGGTTCCAAGCAACTCAGACTTTCTATTCTCTGTTTTGTTTTGGTTTTTCTGTCTGCTGCCTTGGCCACCCTGTGTTAACAAAGGAAGCCAATGCATGAGCAAGAAGTTACAAATCAAATCTTTCATCCGTCACGATCGTATCTGTAATTGAACTTTAAGATCCATTTCTCTAGACAAAGAAAGAATGGAGCTTGTGAAGCATGAACAGGAAAATACTTAAAACCAATGAGAGTGTGATTTGGAAACATTAGCATGAATCTTTGTTGTGAGCTACTCAGTGTCTTGTATCACCATTGTGTGAATGGTATTTACTATAAACAAACCGTTGTTTCCTCAGACCTAGCATGCTATAGAAATATTTAAAAAGGAAGTTGCTTTCCCATGGTACCCAGGCATGCCAAGAAGTTGGAGAAATCCTAATATTCCTAACCCTTTATTTTAGCTGTTGTCCTATTTCAGGTAAAACCCACATCTCCAGAAATAAAGAATAGGGAGGTCCTGGAAGGCTTGCATAATTTGAAACATGTAATTTAGACAAAATTTCCCATAACAAGTGTGATGCACATTAGTTTCCAAGTACGACGTTATTGGTATTTTACTATGACACTTTTTTTTTTTTTTAAACGATAAGAACAGAGATTTGCATTAAAAGACTACCAAGCTATGGATGTTCAAGTTTTGATCATTTTTTTCTCTGAGATGAGCACAGCCTGAAGCATGGAGCTTCAAGTAGGGCATGGAGAGAGGGATGACAAACGAAGGCCTACGGGATAAAACCGTGGCCATTTCCAGCACTATCTACACCAACTTTCCCACTACTGTGGCAGAATAGGGTACTTGCAACAGAGACTGTATGACCTCAAAACCTGTATGACCTGAAATATTTCCTATCTAATGGGGAAAAGTTTGCCCACCTTTTATGTAGGGGTTACATGCCCGTGATCAGGTTTGACTTCCAAAGCTAGCATAGACTGTATAATTTTGCTTCACTAACTTTGGAGCTGTAGGCATCAGTTTGCTCACCTGTAAAATGGGGCGGATGATTGTAGTTGGTACCTGTGGCAAAATGTGATAAGATAAAAACAGGTCATTGTATGTCAGATGATAGCTGGAGGACTTAATTCATAGAGTGAATAAAATATTAGGTCTAGGGTCCAGAATAGTGTCTAATAGAAAACTAGAATGAGGGAACTCCTTGGAGGATTTGGAAATAAGACCTCACGCTGTGAGGTTAAAAGGCAAGATAAACACTGAATAGATCTGGGCAGAAATATGGCACATCTCTTGAAGACTCAACTGGCATTCAGCCAGTGAGGCTTACACAAATCAACATATTTGAAGGAGGAATGTGTCAATCAGGAAACAGAGGGTTTGGATTGGTGTTGATCTGAAATCAAAGCCAAGAAAAAATGAGCATCTGGACATTCAGCACTTACATTGCCCGTCCCAGCTTTGCCTATGGAGGAGAGGGAGCCTCCCTAGAACTGAGATGTCTTCTTGCGCCAAAGTAAAGCTATTCCCAGCATGGAGTTAGATGCATTGTGTTTTCTTAGTCTGATACCATTAAATATGTAAATATTTGCTCACCATGCAAGCTTCTTATTCTGATGTGGCTTCTCAGGTTCTACCAGAAACTGATAGTCTTAGCCTAAGTACTTGGAATCCAAGCATAGTATTTGGAGGCCCATGAACCCCTTTAAATTGTATAAACTCTCAATAGTCAGCATATGTTTTTCTGGAGATAGTATCCAGAGCTGTTCTCTGGGCCTCAAAAGTTGTGATGACAAGAAATTAAGAAACTGATGACTCTGGAAATTGTGGGCCCCAAGTGAATTATGTCTCATGTAAACTAAAATATTTTAGCTTTATTAATGAGCTTTGTGACATAGATTGTGCAGTGTACAACCTGTGCAACTACATGGTTTCCCTATTTGATAAATATGGCTACTGCCTGGCAAGAGAGAGGCGCCGGGGAAAGAAAGCTCTGTGTGTTAGCCCTTAGACCTTGATAAATATTCTTAAAATTATCTAAGGCTTTACTGCCTTGTCTAATGACCAGCAGGTCTCTCCTAGAAATTCTTCTTATCACTATCACTGGCTAGAAGTGCATTGCTTGGTTTGAGTCTCCTTTAGTAAGCTCTTTATTTTTAAAAAAAAAAAAAATTGTTGACTTAATTAATAATCTGAGGCACAATTAGCAACTTGGACTTGATTTTAAGTTTTTTAATGAGTTCCAAGAATTTTATACATGAACCTGACAAAGGACCACAAAGGGGGAGGGTGGGGAGCAGGTTTCTCAGTAAGAGCTCTGGCAAGAAATAGAAACGTTTCATTTATCTCAAGGAATAATAAACAATGGCTAGAAAGGTATGGCTAATGAAGTGAGAGGTTTACAGGTTCAGCTGAGTGCATCCACACCAGCGAGGTTGGCCGGAACCTGACTGACAGGTTGTTTATGAATGCATGTAGATTGTGCAAAGCATACCTGAAAGAAGCCAAACAGCTGTAACCTATCCTTTAGGAGACCATCAGCTTTTCAGAGTTGAGGTAAATACCAGCTCCTTGCATGAGGTCATTGGGATACACTTTATACCGAGTATCTCATGGGAAGATCCTTGGACATCTCCAGGACATGGAGGACCCTGAAGGTTTGGGGTATGGTGTATTAGAGGAAAATGGGCCGAATTTTCTCAAACTGGTTTTCCAATATCAAATGGGAATTTGATTTTAATCCCCTGGCTCTGTGAGGTGAAAGTTTCTTAATTCTGTCTTGAATAATCTTTGGTTAGGGCTTCCCAGAGCTCAGCTCCTAACCAGTTGGGCTCCCCATTACACTCCAAACAGCATGAACATTCTAGAAGGCCACAAAGCTTCATTTGTTCATTTTAGACCAGTGGGCCAATTGCTCTCCTGCATGGTGGGGCCACACAGAGTAGCTGCAGGGTGCCCTGTCCCTTCGGTGTCAGCTGGTTCTGGGAAGTGTACTTGGAAATGACTAAGGTAAGCCACTGAGGGTTACTGCATAGATTTGGGAATGTCATTCTCTGAGGGACATGTGTCTTGCTAAGATGGAAGGAGTGGTTTTCAGTACTCTATTACAACACAGTACTTAGATCTCCTCTTATCAGTGATCACCACTATTGCTTAGTCCTCATAATTCCAGCTCACCAGCCCCCTTTCCCTCCAACCACGGCACATCATTAGAATGGGCACTTTGGCCAAACAGCTTCTAAATGACTAAGTATAGGCTTGTGTTAGCAAGAAAACGAAGAAAATACTGGATCATGATTCTTCCAAACGCTCAGATCAGTCCTATACATTGAAGCTATCCTGCCTAAGAGATGAATTTTACTGGTTTTCAGGGGCAAGAAAGAAGCTGGAAACCACCTTGGGGCCTTTGTAGTCCAGTCTTGGTTTTGTATTCCTGATAAGCTAGCTAGCGGTTACTGAGCAAGAGAGATGTTCCAGAGTTCAGGCTATGATGACAATCTCTTGAAAAGTCAAAATATGTCTAGCCGAATGGTTTGTTTGAGGATGTATCCTGTTAATAAGAATTCTAGGCAGGTTTCAACTGGTTAAGACCTGTGGCCTCGATAATGCTGAAAGACTATTACCTAGATGTTTAGCCCTCTGTTGTGTCTTTTGTTTGTTTGTCCTCATAACAGTCTAAATTGGGTCCTTTTACCCTCATTTGATAACCTGAAGCTCAAAGGGGTTAAGCAACAGGATGAAAGTCCTACAGGTACAAAGCGTGTCAGTATTTGTAAAGCACTTACAACACTGTTGCCTCTGGTCGGTTCCTACTGATATTAGCTGCTGCTTCTGATGTTGGCATTATTATGGAGGGGTAAATCTCCATTTGCACTCAGGTACATTCCAGAACCTGTGGTCCTAACCTCTATCCAGAGTGCTTCCCAAAAATGTTTCAGTTCAGAGAATTGTCTAAATTTGTCACCCCTATCAGGAGAAGCTGTAGAACGAAGAGCCATTACGACCTCAGGTGCCTCCGATGCATGACCGCGGTACATAAACAAATGAATGACCATCTACTGCTTTTAAAGGTGTCCTATTGAGACTGAGGCTTGAGGCCAGAGTGGTTCCTGCCCTGACTGGTGGCCCCATGTGGGGGAAGGAGGCCCAGCACTATGGGAGGGCTGAGCCGCCATTGCAGGGTTAGGGGACAGGAATGGTCCAGGTCTTGAATGGGGAGGGCCTAGAGATGCTTCCACATCTCCGACATTCCCCATCCACCCCCCCCCCAGTCAAATCAGCAATAAATATGCAAGTCCAGCAACAATTGGGCTGTCGTCAGAAGGATCTCTGGCAGTGCCTTGACCCTTCCCCTACCCCCTCCAGGAAGAAGTGCTGAGAGAGCAAGAGATGGACATTGGAGGAGTATGGGTCTATCCGCATCGGCTTTGTCTACTCCACCTAAATATAAGGACCTGCCTTCCTAGCTAAAGGCCTGCTGTTGAATCCTCACGTCCCTTCACAGAAGAGCATAGAAAACATTTCCTCATCTCTACTCCCTAGTCCCAAGATGGAAAAGCCTTCCCTGCATACATATCTACTTGACTCCATAATTTGAAGGACTTTTCTGACCTCCAGTTAAAAAGGCAGAAACATTTTTCTGATCTATAGTTAAAGTCAGAAAGTGATTTTTATCACAAATCTTATCACAAAGCACGGATCCAAAAATATAGCTGACTGCTAGCAAAGCGTTGACCACATTGACTTACTACATGTCGCCAAAATCTCAGCCAGTGTCAAGAATAATTAGAAACAGCTCAGTTCTGGCCATAATAAAACACAAAGGTTCATATTTAGCATACTGTCTCAGGTGGAGTTCTTTTCTTACAAAAAATGGAAAAATGGATTCTAGCTAACAAAAGAAAAACCATTTGTTAGGAGCAACCATTGGAATGCTCTCAACTAGAAGTGAAGGAAACCCAGACTTAAACAAGTGAGGGTTTAATTTTTATTGAACAGCAACAGGACTGAAAGGAGATAGTCATTGGAATTGGTTTGATGACTGGACAGTGTAAGAACTGGGTGCCTTTGAGGCTCTTGGCTTTTCTCCGTTGATCACAAAATGACTGCCAGCAGACAAAATTTCATCTGCCTTCACAGCAGGAGAAAGAAGGAAAGGTACAAGCTGTGCTTGTTACATTAAGAAAGTGGACTCTGCTTGAGTCTTACTGCCCAAAACTGTATTACTTGGGTCCCTGTTCCCTATATAAGGAAGGCTGGGAAAGTAAACTTTTTTACCCTCTGGAGGCAAGTTGGCATGTGAGGGGTTATTGGAAATCAGTAGTGGCTTAGCCCAGGATTTCTCAACCTTACAAACAGACATTTTTGAGCCAGGTAATTCTTTGTTTTGGGGGCAATCCTGTGCATTGAAGGACTTTTAGTAGCATCCCCAGCCTTTATCCATGTGGTACTGGTAGCCCTCTTCCGCCCCAGTTGTAACAACTGAAAATGTCTCCAGACATTGCTTACTATCCGCTGGGAGGGCAAAATCACTCCTGGTTAGGAACCACTGGCTTAGCATACCCACAGCATCGGCCACAGATGATAGGGGTATTCCTAGAATAAGACAAAGTGAAAGAACCAGAATAGTGCTTGATTCCAAGGGAACAGGACCCAGGAGACTATCTCTACCAGACAGCTCCCTTGGGATGAATCCACTCTAACCACTTTGAGCGTTCAAGACCTAAATTCCAAGGAAAAAGAGAAAGATCGGCCCAGGGTTATAAGCCTATCCCCAGGGAAAGAAGAACAGGGCATTTTGATGAACTCTCCCACCAAGACTGTAGCTAAAGCAGAAGGGATAGATTCCCGTAGCTATTACCCAAAGGTGATTGGGAGGAGTGGGTGTGTGGAGTGGGAATGAATGCTAGTCAGAATATGTACACACACACACACACACACACACACACACACACACACACGATGAAATGACTCAGGACAACTGATCCTGTTTCTGACTAGTAGCGGAGTTCCTTGTATTAGTTTGAGGGGGGAAAAAAACACACTGAAGAATAGCTTTGAGGAACCATCCAGAGTGCTGTAGGACTTTAGGCAAATCACCTTACCTCTTTGAGTCTCTCACTGTCGATGTGTAAGATAAGAGTTTTAGTCAAAGGTGCTCAAGGATGCCTTTAGGCTCTCATACGCAGCATTACGGCATCTAGAAAGTAACTCTAGCTTCCTCCTTCCCCCTCATCACCCGTCCCAGTTCATTTCCTCTCCCAAAGCCAGATTCCATCACCTGGATTGGGGCTGTCAGGAGAAGGAGGTCCAGAGGCTTTAGGAGAAGCGTGGTCCAGGAGGCACATTTGCAGCTTGAGATATAACCTTAATCCACCCTGATGAAAGCTGTTTTCATTTTTTGTTTGCTTGGTCTCCTCTGGGACTTTGTGAATGCATCAAACTCCCAAAATGAATCACAGCTCAACTCTTAGGGCTCTGAGTCCCTCGTAGGATTCGGACTAGAGAAAGCAGCCTTCCTCTGTGTGGTTGGCACCTGCCAGCAGATTCTCAACAGAGGGTGACAGGTCCTATAATAGAAAAGCCCCTCTTGGTCCTGTACTGTAGTTTCAGCCCTCCCTTGTTGACTGACTTAGTTCAGTGGTAAAGAAGAGAGGAATTGGAACAAGGGGTGGAGGGGAATGGGGATTAAGAACGTAAATATGTGATTACTTTTAATGACCTTATTACTCAACATCAAATCTGTTTGTATTGACAAATAAGTATGCAAATGTTTATATCAACATTCACTTCATTAAAATAGTAAATGGTTGAAGTTAATATTAGTGCAGCATTGAAATCTTGAGTGATTTTGATTACATAGCAATAAGCTACTGATGAGTATCATTATGTACCAATCATACAAAAATGAGCCACCGAAGGCCATATTTCCAAAATTGGGTTGAGCAAGTACATCCACAAAAGCAGAGACATGCACTAAGTGTCAGAGGCTTCCTCTGTCTCCCAATAAATGCATAGTCTGAAGATACACATGTAATTTCCCATTTTGTAAGAATGCAATTGGACATGTAGTTAAGGAATCAGTGTGTCAGGGAGACACATATGCAGTTGTCTTGGACTCCAGAAACTTCCTTACCCTTCATGTATCACCCCACTTCTATTTCCTTGATTTCCCTCCCACCAAAGAAAATCTGTAGCTTAAAGACCAGATACCTTGAAAAGACCAGTATCTTCATAAGGAAGCAGGCATAGTGTGTGCATGATTGACCTACAGTATGGCCCGTGGCTAGACTTAATGTTCCTGCAGGAACCCAACGTGTGGGCTCAGTTCTTTCAGTTCTGTTACTTCTCAGGCTCTGTATTTGCTGAACACACTTTACTGTGCAAGTGTTAATAAGGTAAAAACCAATAAGAAAAGGGAGTCGAAAGATGTCAGAAGTCTCTGATGGACACCCAGATCAAGTCATTTGTTGGAGGATATTTACGGCTGAGTTTTTCTTAGGTTTGAGGAAGTTGGCTCTGGAACCTTCATTGCCACATGTTTTAAATTTTCAGTCAAGCCTAGGAAGAGTAGAAATCCTTTGTATTAGGAAAGTGTTGAGTTTTTCATGGAGAAATGAATCATAAATAGTTCTTTATTCTATAACCATGAACATCTGATCAGGCCTCGTTGAGCCAAAGATCAGATGTTTATTGAGCACATACTATGAAGATGATATTCATGAGAGTATCTGCAATTAAACACGTCCCAAGAGGGTCCATTTGAGTTGGCAGGGAGTAGGTATCTTTGTACAGGTAAATATTAAATTGGGTCCTAGAAGCTCACAATCCAATTGATGAGATAAATAGAGAAGGCTGCTATGACCAGCATGCTGGCAAAAAGACAAGCTTGACCTTGGACTTGAACTAACAGATAGCATGGTGATGGGTGGTGGCAGAAGGGGGAGTTTTGACTACAGAGGGAAGCATGGAGCAGGAATGGAAACACCCTGCCTTAGAATAGTTAGGACAGGAGCAGCAGCCCAGGGACGTATAGGCAATAAAGGGAGGGTGGAATCCTACTATGGAGGTCCTGACGTATCTGCCGAAGACCGTACGGATAAGCATGCAGCTACTGAGAGCTATCTTGACATTTTTTAAATACCTTTGACATGTCTCACTTAGAACAAAAGTACAAGAACATTAAAAAGATGACGTTGCTGGCATGGCTGACCCTGTCACCCCCAGTGTTTGAAATAGTACTTCCTACAAATAAGAATATTCTTCGACATCACTACTGTACTAAAGTCAAAATCAAGAAATTAACACAGTATATTACCGCCATCATTCAATCTTCAGACCCCATTCTGATTTTTCCATTTGGCCCATTTTAGAGCAAAATGATCCAGTTCAGGGGCTGGCTTAGATGATTGGGTGAAAAACTCTTGATTTTGGGCTTGGTCATGATCTTGGGGTCATGAGATAAAGCCCTGACATCAGTTCAGCATGGATCCTGCCTAAGATTCTCTCTCTCTCCCTCTGCCCTTCCCCCTCTCTTCCCCAGCTCATAGCTCTTTCTCTCCCCCCGCCTCCCCCCAAAATAGTCCTGTTCAAAATCACACATTGAATATGCTTTGTCTCTTTTGTCTTCTTAGGCTTGCAGCAATTTCTTTAACTTTTGTGACTTAGATTCTTTAGAAGATTACAGACCAGTAGTTGGGTAGAATGTGCTTCTGTTTGGGTTTGTCTAATGACCTTTCATGGTTAGATTGAGATAACCCCACTTTGGCTAGAAAATCATAGGGGCAATGTTGTGTTCTACTTAGGTCCCCCTTTCCTGGCCTTGGAATTCCCTATGTCCCATTCCTGATGATAACTCTGATCACTAGATTAAGAAAATGTCTGCCAGGCTTTTCACTTGTAAATTACCTTCTTTCCTTTCACTGGGAGTTTTTAAGTAGAAGAAGATAGAATTCAAAGTAGTGTTTAGGGAAAATGGGACATAATGTTGCCATCAGGTAAACTAATTAGAGAAGGGATTTGGGCTCTGGGGGTGATAGCCAAAATTAAGCATGTAGCATGTGAGCTCCTGAGGCTTTTGGAGAAGAGGAAATATATTGTCCTACACTTCTGACCTTGAACTCCACTTCAGAAGCCTTGCCAACAATGCTCACTGGACATCCTGAGTTTTCCAAAAGCAAACCATGTGGTCAAGCTGTCAGAGGACCTGCTAAGTATAGAAAATTACAGACAGATTCATTTTATCTGCCGAACCTGTGTCTTTTCTAGATACGGACGTGGGTACAGTGAGCAAAGAGTGGGCATTGGAGCTAGAGTATAGTGTTGTGGGGGATAGCATTTACTTAAACACCAGGATTTTGTTTTCTGGTGCCAAATACAAACTAAGGGCAAGTTGTGAACTGCATGGCATACTAGACTTAGTTTTAGGAGGATATTTATGATGGGGAAAGAAAGAGACAATTTGCAAGGGAAGAGATTTTTGCTTTCGTGGCAGATAACAAGTGGAAAATCTGAAACCTGAGTGCAAATCCTTCTGGTCTTGAGTCCCACTGAATGAGTCTCCCAAGGACAATGTATTTAAAGGACTGAAAAAATTAGGAAACAGTCCCCACTTCAAATGCAGATTCTACCACACACTGTCTTGGAGCAAGTTCACTAACTTACATAAATCCCAGTTTCCACGTGTGAAATAGGGAAACCAGGGCATCCCTCATGGGTATTATATGAGAATTAAATGTGCTAATATATTAAAATTGCCATGCAAAACTCCAGGCATCAGGTTGGTGGTGAAAATTTTAGGTGTGGTTTATTGTATATTCCCAGACTCTTAGCGCATGAGTCTGTAAATAAAAATCTTCAAGGTATATCCGCACAATGTTTAAAAAATGAGCTATTAAGCCAAGAAAAAATGTGATGTCAACTTACATGCATATTGCTAAATGAAAGATGCCTGCTTGAAAAGGCTACATGTTCTAGGATTTCCACTTTCTGGAAAAGGTAAAACTACAGAGCTAGTAGAAAGGTCAGCCATCAGGAAGTAGAGGGCAAAGTATGAATAAGGGGAACATGGGTGATTTTTAAGGCAATGAAACTATTGTGTCTGATAGTGTAATGGCAGATATGTCACTAGCCATCTGTGGAGACCCACAGAATGTACAACACCAAGCATAAAACCTAACACAAACATTGACTTTAGTTAATAAAAATGTATCCATATTGGTTCATCGCTTGTAACAAACGTACCGACCCAGTGCAAAATGTGGTACCTGGAGAGGGAGGGGTCTATGTGAGGTTGAGAGGCCACCTATGACCTCTCTCTTCGTTTTCTGCTCAATTTTTTTATAAACCTAAATCTGCCCTCAACCTAAAGTCTATTAATAATTTGTTAAAAAGCTCTCAATTTTTTGCTGATGAGTGACCAAGTAGATGTGTGCCTTTCAATAAACAAGTGACAGTGTGTATCATTCCTCAGTCTACCTAAGCTTCAAAGGTCCTATATAGCACTCTGTCTGATATGGGGCCTTCCAAACCCCAGCTTGTTCCCTATCCTATCCCTGCTTATCTTTGACTCAGCACTAGCCTGAACCCATTCTTTATCTTTGAGAAAATTAGAAAAAGCTACCTCCTCCAAGTGGCAAAGCCTGTAGGAATTGAGCTTTGCAGCGGAGCCTAGTCAACTCTTCCCTCTTCCCTCCTTGCTGGGGGTTGCTCTTAGAGGGAGACCCAAACCTTCATGGGGGCTCTCTTGTTTTGGGTCTTGGCTTCACTGACAAAGCACAGTCACCCGTGCTGCCCTCTGCTGGCCACCACCTCCGACCTAGGGCTTTTCCTACCAGTGCCATTGACACATATTCAGGGAGTAACTTGTCCTTCCTGGATGTTTTGTTACGGGCTGTGGGAACTCAAATGTCCTGCTAGTGGCCAGGAACACTATATCCTTTAGCAGCCCCATCTGTCTAATTAGAAGATAGCAAACCTGGGATTCCCTCCGGCCAGGCTTACCTCCTCCCTTGACTTCTCTTTACCGGTAGAATCACTGAGGAATAGATCAGAGATCTTGGAGAGCTGGTATCACCCTGGCATTCCCACTACCACACTACATGGAAGCAGAAGCCTCCATTACGTATATCGTGGGCTGGCAGAGCAGGGCAAGTTCTGGTCAAGGGGGTCGGACAAGTTAAAAATGTAGCATCCCCAAAGAAGTGGCAAATACAGCATCCCCGTTCACTAGCATAGGTCAAGGGAAAGTACGATCAGGTAAATTAAAGGATGTGGGAGCAAAAATATGCTATGTCAAGTCCTAGCCCTCCTTACGAGCTTTGTGACTGAGTTTCCAACAATTAAACTCCTTGAACCTCAAGGTATTCACCCGAAAGAGAAAATAATGGTCTTCCTGGATTGTTATTGTTTCAGACATGATGATAGAAATAGCTAACCTTTACTGAGAGCTCACTCAGTGCCAAACACTGGGCTAGACATTCTATATGCATTACTTTGTTAGCTGCTTGGAACTCATCAAGATAGTGCACCTGGTAGAAAGGAGCTAGGTCATACACACAATACCGTCAAGTGTGTTGCATCAGAACCAATAAGGATTGACCTCCAAAACAGACCTTTCCTATGGTTCAGCTAAATATTAAAAGGGCCAAAGGGTTTCCAGAGATTTCTGCAAGTAGGAAGCAGGTTAGAATGAATAGAGTAAAGGTGCAGACAGACCATCAGGAGTAAGAGTTAGAATGGCAGAGTATAGCCTATACCTCAGAGTTCTTTGAGCACTAAATGGTAAACTGAGGCAGAAGTGCTGGCAGAAGGAATTGATCAGACATGTGGGAAAATCTCTAGATGTGATTGTCAAACTGGATCTTGTCTCTAAGCCATATAAGAGCCTTCTAAAACAGATTGGTAGAGCCTTTCCCCAGAGTTTGAGTCCATAGGATCTGGGTGGGGCCTGAGAATGTGCATTTCTAACAAGTTCCTGGAGGACGTCAATGTTACTGGTCTGGGATCCACAGTTGGAGAGCCATTGCTTTAGAACAAATGTGGTTAACTGGGGCTCTGAAACTGAATTCAACTTCCATTATTATTTTACTTTTTTCCATACAGAGATTTTTTTTTTAATTTTCTATACTTAAATCAGGAGATTTCACACACAAATTCAGATTTCCACCCTCACAAATTGAGAAAGTCTCAAAACTCCAATTCTTGCATCATACCCGTTTACTGGGATGAGTCAATGTCGCCCCCCAATTAGGTAAGATCTATTCTGTATAACTTGCCGGGGGAAACAATTGCATCCTGAATCTTAGCGTTTTCAAAACCTAGCTGTCCATGCATAGTGAATATCAGTGTTTTCATTCACTACTCTATAGTTTTATAAAGGCTTTAAATTATTTTATTGGACAGATTTTAGTAACTGAGACTAGGCCAGAGGAGGAAATGCCAATTGGGCTAGAATGTTTTATATAAATTGGTACTAATCTGAGAACCCATACTGAGAATCTATTAAATGCTAATTTCCTTGCACAAATGTCCCATTTCTACCACAGAAAAACAAACCAATTAATTGTCCTGGAAATCCACCTAATTCTGTATTTTTTTTTTAAAGAACTATTAAATCTAATCTCAATCTAATAAATTCTGTCACAGTTGTTAGTGTATTTAAGTTTATGTATTAAAATAATAGCTGCGGGACACCTGGGTGGCTCAGTCAGTTAAGCCTCTACCTTTGGCTGAGGTTGTGGTCAGGGTCCTGGGATGGAGTACAGCATCGTGCTCTCTGCTCAGTGGGGAGTCTGTTTCCCCCTCTCTCTCTGCCTGCCTTTCTCGATGCTTGTGATCTCTCTCTCTCTCTCTCTCTCTCTCTCTGTGTCAAATAAATAAATAAAATATTTAAAATAAATAAAAATAAATAGCTGCCTGCAGTTGGGGCAGAATACTTAGGAGCACTTATCGAGACAGGTGACAAACTTTAAAGTGATTTCAGTGATCTCACGTGCTTGCCATGAAATTGTAGATTTTTTTCCCCCTGGCCATGCTAGTGGAAGTAATGTCAGAGCTGAGTGGGTATAAAATGCAGTTCATACCCAGGGAGATCCAAAGCACCCCTACAGTAGAGTCTTCCCATAGCCAAATTCTTTTTTTTTTTCTTTTTTTTTTTTTTTTCAATTTTAAAGAGAGGGAAGGCACACACAACCGGAGGGTTAGGGGGAGAGGCAGAGGGAGAGGGAGACTCCCTGCTGAGCAGGGAGCCCCCTCACAAGGCTCCATCCCAGGACCCTGAGATCATGACCTGAGCCAAAGGCAGCTGCTTAAGCAACTGAGCTACCCACTTGAATTTCTGTCCAGTGTTCTTACTGTCCAGTAACACTGTGTTCAAAAAATCAGTTCGGGGGTACCTGGTGCTTTTCAACTCAGATGACCCCTTTCAAAATGAATATCAAAATATTTCATGAATCTATACATGACAGTAACTACCTATTAATTGTTTTTTTAATCTCAGTTTAAAAATAACACTTCTAAACGAATGTGAATATCATTCATGAGATCATCTATACAACTTGGGAAACGCTCCTACTTGTATGTATGAGAGAATGTTCTGTATTATCAATATTGCATGCAAGGATCCACACAGTCCTTGTAACTTCACAGCCGGCAGACTGGGAAATACTGGCCTGGAGAAGTAACCATGAACTACTCCCTGCCCTCGGATTTCTTTCTTGCCTGTGCAAGAGAGCTAGTGTGGTCAAAGGTGATGGATTCAGGTCCAGTTTTCAAATCTCACTCACATCCCACAGCAGTGGCTCTCCAGCTCGGGTGGGAATCACCTGAAGACTTTGTAAAAATACAAAGGAACAGGCCCTCATCTACTTCACTGAGCTTGGCCCTCAGGTCCTTTCTCAGCTTCTCGGGTGGTCCTGACCTAGATCTGGTTCTAAGAATCACTGCTCCACTGTAGGGTTTCTCACCCGTGACCCTCTTGAGATTTGGGGCCAGACCCTACTAGGTTGTAGGGACTGACTTGAATCTTTCAGGATGTTGACCAGTCTCCCTGGTCTGAAGACAGTAGATGCCAGGAACAACCTCCCTCGCTGTAACCACCATAACTCTATCCAGACATCACCCAGGGTCCCCTGGGAGGAAAAAAAATCACACCCAGTTGAGAACCGCTGGCCTACGGGCTGAACTACCAAGTATGCATTGGATTCCCAGAGTGATGGAGTGTACCAGCAATCTACACCAGACCCAGAGCGCCAGGTGGCTCTGTTCCTTTGAACCAGTCTTCCCATGTCCTGCCCAGTCCTTGGTCCTGACAATTAGGAATCACAGACAAGAAAAAAATTTGAGTCTCTTCTGATCTTGACACATTCAGACTAACCCAGCTAAATGATTCAAACATGACTTTGTGGTTGGGGTTCAATTTAGAGGCAATATGCTAGGCTCCACCGGGCATTTGTCTTTTGTCAGGCCCTGGTCACATTTGTCACACAAAAACCAGACCACAAATAATCCTTTAAAAAGTAAAAAAAAAAAAAAAAAAAAAAAATCTTTTCTAAAGCCAATTTTCAATCTGTGTTTGAAAATTATATTCCATGAAGATGAGAAACATACATTTTCATTTTGTTTCGAATTAGTGCGGTAAACAGCTGGCTCCCTTCTTTCAAGGGGAGGCCTTCACTCCATTTGTTAGCCCTGTTTCTGATAGTTCACCGAGCCTTTATTTACTTAACAGAGTTTGACAGGAAATTCTCAGAGAGATAATATATCTCCATTAATAAGGTGACTGGGGGAACATATTCTAGGGTTTCGAGTGAACTGGAACAATAACTTATATTTTTGACATTTTTGTCAGCTCCCATACCCTTCCCGGCATCCAGCAGAGTTTCCCTCCATGCACGAAGACTTCGGAGTGTTTTGTGGCAATGTCTGCTTTCCTATCGTCCAGAAGACGCAAGCCCATTACACCATTATCGCTAGATAATGGTGCACATTAAAAAGGCTTATGAGAAAGGCAACCTGATACCCGTAAAAACTATCTTCAGACATAAATCAGACTAGTATAAAGAGTGGAAACGAACCAAGCTGGATTTCTGGGTGTTTCTGGCAATGGAAGTGTCTTAAAATATTTTACCCTGGGAGGTCAGCAATTGGTGTTGAATTTAGAAGGGTAAAAACAAAAGTCTGCTCGCTTAAAATGACAACTTTTCCTTTGGTTGACGGTGGCTATCACTGAACTGTAGAGACGATCACCTAGAGATAGAAGCTCCTTGTATTAATCAGCATAAATGTACTTTGTTTTCAGCAAGATATCAGGGAGGAAAATAAGGCAAAAACAAAAATCAGTCTTCGACTCCTCTGTTAGGAAGCCCTTTACCTGTTCAATGGCTTTTTTGCGGCGGCATTCCAAAAATATGCCAGGATGAATTCAGGCTTGCCTTACATTAATGTTCTTACAGCCAAATTCTAGAGCTCCAGTCTTGCAAGAGAAGGAAAAAATGTCTCCCATCTATCAGATGCCTCTACAATTACTCATGGCCCCAATTCTGTCTAAAAGCATATCCAATAATTGATAATGCAAGGGGCATGATATGAAGTAACAATGCAATTTATAGCAGAGAGATAAAACCTAGATAGAAGAACATTTACCTTATAATGCTATTAATATAAAAGTAATTATGAGGGTCGGTTCTAATTAGAATGTTCACTTAAAATCAAAATAGAGTGGCCAGAATAGAGAGCTTCCTGGTGTTGGAACTTCATTCTTTGACATGAAAGGTTACATGCTTTTTCCAAGTAGGACATTAAAACTTTAATTTGGTAAGATGGTGCCATTTAACAATCGATTTGCAGTTGATTATCTCCTCCATATCTGTAAAATTATCAAGGAGGTTTGTACTTTACCTAATTATACATTGCACATTCTATAGGACAAAGGCAGTAGTTCACATGTACATGTGAGTGGTGTGTTGCATTGTATGCTCCCCTCTCAAAAAAAGATAGGTTCAAGTCCTAACCTTCAGTATCAGTGAATGTGACCTCATTTGGAAATAGAGTCTTTACAGATGTCATCAAGTTAAAAATGAAGTCAGAATCAATTACAGTGAGGCCCAAACCCAGTGATGAGTATCCTTATAAGAGGACTGGGGCTGGACACACAGATGTGTATGTATATGGATAAACACAGGCACACACATGTGCATATATGGATAAACCAAGCCTAGGTAAAGAAGGGGTAGAGAAAATCAAAAAGCCAAGGAAAGCTGGCAATCACCAACATCCCGAGTGAAGCATGAATAGATTCTGAGTCTCCAGAAGGAATCAAGCCTCATGGCCTCTTGAGCTTGGACTTCCAGCCTCCCAAACTGTCAGGGAGCAAATTTATTATTTTAAACCACCCAGTTTGGGGTAACTTTCTCACAGAACCCCCAAAACTAATACTACATACATTTGTTTCTGCACTTTATATCAAGAATAAGTGCATTTTTCTTCACAGTAAGACAAAAATTAGTGATTTGGCTGAGAAAACTAAATTTTACCCAATTTTTCAATTTTAACCGAATTTAAATATTTTTATTTGTATCTGAGACCGGAAACAAAGGAGAGATTTCATTCCATCTTAACCTATGAAAGTCGATTCCTTTAACCAGAAACCAAGATAGGTGCATTGTGTTTTCAAAAGTTGCTATTCTGAAAGTCGGTGTTCTTACCACCTTTGGACATAAATTGTGATCAAAAAATAAACACAAAAATACAGACAAGAACAACAAATAAAAACCTAAAGGAACTGCTCACCTAAAACACTTGCCAAGGAACGATCATAACTATCTCCTCTCAACTGAGCAGTGTCTTAAAATCTCATTCAATAACAACTTATTCTTGGTGAACAAGCATTTCTCATAATCTAGGTTGTTTGCCTATTGCAAATGGTAATACTAGAGTTGGAGGAGATATTCAAGGAAGATGAAATAAGGCCCTAAATCCCTATAAACAGCCAACTACTGAGAAGAAAGGGAATAGTGAAGGAAATGCTGAACAATTATGAATGTTTATAATGCCAACATGAGTCATCAAGAAAATCTAATTTCATATTCTGTATCTTCAGACACAAAAATGTAGAGAGACCTGTGGGAAAGTGTCTACTGCAAATGTTAAATATAAACACTTCAAAGTTGCTTCTTAAGAAGAAAAAAACTTCAATTATGTGGACATTTTACTTAGACTTAGCACACATTATCCTTCAGAATTTCTGGTTGCAAGAAGCATTACTTGAGCTGCCAAAAAATAACATTTAATTTTGGAAACAATTTTTTAATTAATTTTTTCTTATTTAGAAAATTCTTATGAATGTAAATGGGCTTGTCTGTGATCTGTGTTGATATTTAAGGTGCTTACATAACCATATGGAAAACGAGATGAAAATTCCTGTTTACATTTCTTGAACATTTTACATATTTTTTAAAGTTCAAATTTTTTAATGTTAAAAAGTGTTCTTGTTTATAACTCACATAAATATGTTTCTCAGAAAAGTAATTTTCATAAATGTCTGTTTGCTTGACTTAAAAGACAATTTTTTGAATGCAGCTTCTGAAATAGTTCTAGAAGCTTGGCTTCCGTACATGGTAAGGCACATCGTTAAGCCATCTCTTGAGGCTAACTAGTAGCTAGTCACCAGCTCATTAGTCTTAGATGTGGTCATCTTGACAGACCTACAGATGAATGTTATCTGAGGAATATTTTCTCCTTCAGAGTTTCAACCACTATCTAGAGGTTTTATACTACAGGTCTCGTAAACAAATCTAGATGGCAAGTTGTTTTGATTTTTTCAGTCCTATTGAACACCTTAGAATTTATTCTAAATTTCAGTGCCTCTGGGCAAGAATGCATTGTGAATTCTCAGTCCCCACTGCTCCCTACTCTCTGATGCCCTGTTAAATTCCTTTACATTTCCTGCCTGCGCCCCTCACCCAAAGCATCTGAGCTTTTTTATACTGGTTACTCTCTGACAATGACAAAAGTGCTGATTTCATCTGCCATTGTAGTATTGGATCTTGCTGCTTGTAGAATCCTTCTGATCGCCTTCAAATGACTATGAAAATGTAACCATGTGGATTAATTTTGCTGGAGTCAAAGGCTCACCAAAGAAGCCTCAGGCAATCCCAGGAGACCTCTACCTGCCTCACAAAACCGGGTAGGAAAGGGCACAGACAGTGAGCATTGCTGGGATTTCCCTCTGTTCTCTCCAGCATTTGATGCCTTAACATGAAGCAATTGCTCTCGATGAGCCTCATCTGTTTTAGACTCTGCATGTAGCACTACCAAGCAAATAATGTGGAGACAGTTGCTCAGTTTACTGAGAACATCCAGCCCAGCATGGGACGTACACCGGTACAGTCATCTTGAGAATTCCGCAAGAAAAAAGTAGAGCGTGGGATTTAACACGGAAAATTAGAAGCTGATCCTACTTCTTAGACAAAATTGAGATTGACAAAATTGAGGTTTATCTACATAAACCCTTCAACAAAGATGTGGTTCTGAATCAAAATGAGGGACCTGAGGGGAAAAAAATGAAGTTGGAGGATTGTATCCTGTTTAATTTCTTAAAGCAAACTCTTCAAAAGGAAAAGGAACGTAGGAAGGTTTGATATGTCGGATCAGTTTTCTTGAGCTATTTAGGGCTGGTTGCTGGCAAGCACCTTTTGGATTTTTCTTGAGAAGATGGCTTCTCCATGTTTTATTACTTCTGAGATCATTTACAACTTAAATTTCGGTTTCGAGTCTCCAGACCACTTAATTTTCTGTAAGCTGGTAAACCGAGAGTTTCTTGACAAGTCCTTCCAGAATGAGAGTTAGGTTCTTTGTAAGATGCTGACTTCAGATCATTTCTCCATCATTAGGCTTGATCTGTTCTGCATGGAAAGTAGGTTAGTTAAAACAGATCACAGATTTCTTGAAACATAAAGAAAACCTCTTCTATGGCAGTATCTCTTAGGGGCTTGTTGAAAGTCTAAAAGAATTAAGAAGCACATTATGGTTTTGGAACCATTTCAAAAGAAAATAGTGACCCCAAAGACCTCGGACATTTGCCGGAGGGTTATGGGGTTCGGTGATAGGGTGACTAGAACATAGTCTCAGAAAGATTTTGTTCAATAAATGAGGTCAGCAAGATCCCAAAACACAAGATGAACACCAAAAAAAAATCATATTTCTATATACTTAAAGCACATGTGCAGAAATTGAAATTAAAAACAATACCATGTACAGTATTGCAAAGAAAATTACTTATCAAAGCACCTAAATGGAGAGACATACCTATGGGCTGAAAGAGGAAAATGACAATGATGCAGTTCTCCCTCGAACTGATCAATATGTTTATGTAATTCCTACCAAATCCCAGCAAGGATCTTATAGACCTACCTAAGCTTTTTCTGAGACTTACACAAAGAGGCACAGGCTATAAAATAGTGAAAGTAATCCTGATAAAAACATAAAGTGAAAGGAACTCAACACCTGCTATGAAGACTTACTTGGTAACTACATTAAGCATGAAAGTAGGGTATCAGTGAAGGGATAGGTGCATAGAGCAATGGAACAGAATAGAGGACAGAGACCCACACAAATACGTCTAGCTGCTCTTAGACAAAGGTGCAAAACCAATTCAGTAGAGGAAAGACTCTTTTTCAACAAATTTTGCTAGAACCATTGGACAAAACTAAACCTAAACCTCCCACTTTGTTCAAAAATTAACTCAGAACGGATCATATACTTAATCTAACAATGTAAAACCGTAACACCTTTGAAAATCACATAGAAGATCCTTAGGATCTAGGGACTAAGCAAAGATTTCCTAAACTTGACACCAAAAGCATGATCCATAAAAGGAAAAATTAATAAAAATGCTTCATCAAAGTAGAAACTACTACTCTGTGAAAGCCCCAGTGAGGAGACAGACCAGTTACAGATGGGGAGAAAAGTATTTGCAAAATATATAGCCGGCAAAAGACTATTATCTAGCATACATAAAGGTCTCTCAAAACTCAACAAGAAACAAATAAAATTAGAATTTGAGCAAAAGACATAAATAGCTATGTCACAAAATAGTATACACAAAAGCAAATTAGGCAAATGAAAAGACAGTCAACATAATTACTGATTAAAATTAAAACGACGATGAAGTTTCAAAGCATCTAGATACCAGATTTCACAGATGTCAGAATATTTAAAAAAAAATAGGGACTAAAACAAATTCTGTTGATTATGTGGAGAAATCACACTTACACATTGCATTGTGGATGAGACTGTAAAATAGTATAGCCCCTCTGAAAAAGCTGTTCGGGTCTTAAATCTATCAAACATGTAACGACTATAAAACCCAATAATTGGACTCTATGCATTATCTGCCCCCTCCCCCAAATCAAATTTCTGTTGACACAAAAGCTGTTATAGAAGTGTTCACAGTGATGAAGTTTAAGAATATAAGTGAGGTCCGGAGCCGATCACCGAGAAAATTCTTAAGACTTCTCTGGTGCAAAAAGGTGATTTTCTTAAAGCACAGGGACAGGACCCGTGGGCAGGAAGAGTTGCTTGCACACGGTCTGTGGGGGGTGGCTGATTATATACTATGGGATTGGGGGGGGGGGTAAGGAAAAGGGAGGTTTCAAATGAACTTTCATATGCTAAAGAACACCTACCAGATACGGGAGACCTTGCCAATGTCCGGATAAGGTTGTTTTTCCCCTCTAGCAAGGTATTAACATTAAGATACTTGGGAGATTCCTAGAACAATGTCACACGTGTCCCACCCAGGAGTAGGGGTTGGGGGGAAGTTGCAGGGTGTCAGCTTCCGCTTTGTCCTCTGCTAACCTCCTCTTCCCTCATCAATAGCATTTTTATTTGTACTAGGCCCAAATTGGGATCAGGTCAGATTTCCTTCAACCGTTTGAATGGACAAACCAACCACATGATACGCAAGGGGGAACACTATTCAGCATTTAAAAGGGAGGAATGATTACTAGGAGCAAGAATTCAGGTGGATCTTCAGGGAATGATGCTGAGTGCTAAAAGTTGATCCCGATGGTTTCCGTACTATGGGATTCCACTTCCATAGCAGTTCTGATATGGCGACATTTTAAAACTGGAGGGCAGATTGCCAGGAGTTAGGCACTGGGGTGAGAGGAAGGAAGGCGTGAATGTAATAGGGCAACAGGAGGGATCCTTGCAGTGTCGGAACTATCCAGTACTTTGTTGTGGTACGTGATATGCGAACCTTCTACAGAGCTTGAATACACACCCACACACCCGGGTACAAGTAGAACTAAAGAAATCTGAGCTAAGTGTACAAGATTTTTCTCTCTGGTATTTCTTACAACCACAAGTGAATACAGTCATCTCAAAACAAATTTCAACAAAAAGAAAAACTGCTCAAAGTTAACAGTTGAGACCCCATCTGAATGGGAATTCAGAGACTGAGGAAATAGGTAATTGGGTAGAATGTCTTTGATAAGGACCAGACCAATAGGAGTTAGGATTTTACAGGCCATTATAACAATTTTATAACTGAGGGGAGAATTAATTGGCATCTGGCTTAAAACCCTGGCCTGAGAGTGATGCACTCCGGGAATTTTAAAAAATTTTCAGTCCTCCCTCTCGGTTGGTTGCTTATGATGATGTGATTCAGATCTCCGACTAGTCAAATCAAAAATGCATACATGAGCCATCAGGTCACCCTACGAGAACACTAAACCATTTACTTAGATTTATATACACAAGCACAAATGGATTAGAAAAATTTCCCTTATGTTATTTTTCTTATAAGGGGTATGGGAAAGCTTTGATGTTGAAATTTCTGACTAATTTTGTGCTGCAGTCTCTCTCTGACCATTTAGAGTCCAGGCTCCATTCTTCCCTGGTGAAATTTATCCTGACATATTTTTAGTAGGTATGTACAGAACCTCTACAACCACGGGCCTCTACTGGGCTGGACTGACCTTGACCTTCCCTCCTCCACCCCCACAAATGGCCACATGCCTAGACCCAGCAAGGGAGCTGTTAAAGTGTTCTGATTTTGCTTCAGGGTAAATGCCTGAATAAAGACATTTTTTAAGTCACAAAGAAAGCCTCCTTCTCTTCCACGGTGAGCGCATAATAGAAGCGTGGTTGGTTCCATGTAACAGATGTGTTGAAAGGAGCAGTGTTACTAGGAGCAGCTTACGTTCAGTTCTCACTTGGTGCCAGCCACTATGCTAAGCATGTAGGTCATCTCATCTATTCTCACCTATCAGGAACCCTTCCCATTCTTATTTTAGAAGTAAGAGAACTGACTTGTAAAAGCAGAGTGTCCACTGCGCGGCCTAATGGCTAGGAAACGGCACGATTGTAATTCAAACCAACAGTCTAACCCCAGAACCTGCATGCTTGACCAGCACGAGATGTGATCTATAAGCTTTCCAAGGGAGGTTCTCAAGCGTTTTCTAAGAAACGCTTTCTTTGGAACAGGTTCTAAATTTCGGTGTCATTTTAACCAAGTCTAAATGACAGGGAGAATGCTTCATATTGAACACGGGCTCAGATATACCTCCTCTCTTAACATTAAAAATTGGCTTAAAATCTCCCCACTATGTTGCATTGTCGTGGACTTGACTGCCTTTGACATGGTTTGGACTGGTCCTTAGAAAACCTACCTACCAGATAGTAGTATTTGTACAAGATGGACAATTTCAGGATTAAAAAAAAAAAAGTTTTCCCTGTGCTCATTGATTCTAATTGAACAATTCAGTTCAGCAAATTAACTCCTGAATTTAGACTCTCTGTAAAGCACAAAGCCTTGGGAAGATGGGGGTCAAGTGGAGCCCACATTCCAGAGGAGGGAAAAGACAGCAATCATCTGTTAAGTGTGTATCAAGAGGAAAGCTGGGGTTACAGGATAAGCATGTACATGTTCTTTTACAGAGGGTTCTCAAGGAAGGTTGCCATGATAAAGTCACTTTTGAGCTCAGACCAAAAGAGAGTGAGAGCAAGTCCTGAAAATATCTGGGAGAAGAATATTCCCAGAAGAGGAAAGAGCTAGTGCAAAGCCATCCAAGAGGGATTGTGCTTTGTCCGTTTGAGGAACCATAAGGAGAATCACGTGTCTTGGGCTGAGTGCCCAAAAAGGAAAGCAGATGATCTAATAGAAATGGGACTTGCCATGCAGGTAAGGCCATGGGTCATTCTAAGAACATCCATGTTTACTCCAAGTGCAGGAGACACTGGGGGGCATTGAATAGAGGAACATGGACCCAGTTTATCTTTGAGAGAATCAGTCTGGCTCTTGAATTACATAAATAATGGAAAAGGCAGGCAGTGGGTCGAACCAACCTGTCCAGTTAGTGTGTCATCGCAATAGCCCTTGCAAGTCATATAGGTGGCCATGATATTTGGAAGGCAAGGTCAAGTTCTCAGTCTATTCTGAAGTGATTTGGCAGCATTTGCCAGCAGATCTAATGTAAGATGTCAAAAACAAAGGGGTGTTGAGGATAATCCAAGGATTAGGGGCCTGAATGACACAAAGATTTAATTAGTACATTCAGCAAATTCTTTTTGGTGAGTTGACATGAGTTATCAAAAGTGGTGTCTAAGGCCTGGAAGCAAAATCAAGGTTGGCCAATCAAATGCATGGCTTTGGAGTGGTTCAGCCTTGCCTGAGCATGTACATGAGTACTGAGCTGTGGTGGAACATAGCTAACAGGACAGAGAAGGCCACTCAGGAAAGCAGTTGCCTAGTCAGCAAAATTTGTCATCTATTTCACAACCTCCACTACTCCAGGCGGATATGTATTAATGTTCAGTACTCCATGCAGCCTCTACTACTCCAGGTAGAAATGTATCAATGCCCAGTCTACTCTCCCTGCCAATTATCTAAACTCACCCGAATAACATCTGTTTGCTCAGATTCCATTACTGCCTTGGCTTACAAATATTCGGGAGCTAGCTTGTACCCAGTGGTATATTTGTTGCCAGAGAGAACCAAGGAAGAGCCAGACCACAATCTTTCCTTGAAGAGTTTATGTTGAAGTGACAAACACACCTTACTTGTGAAACTCAATCATTGGTTCATTCATCTAACAAATATTTATTAAGCATCAACTGTGCACCAGGCATATAACCTGGCATTGAAACTAAAGTGATACGGCAGACAAAAATCTCTGAATTTATGGGTAGAGAGGCAATGAAAAGTAGGATAAAGAATATGTTCAGGAATGTTAAAGTACTGGAGAGAAATGGGCTAAGGAAGGACATACAGAAAGAAGGCACGAGTTGTAATTTTAGACACATTGTGTCACAGACACACAGCCTGTCATTTGCTGTGATTCTATTTTAAAAATCCTAAATGTGGTTCAAATATGGAGGGTCTTCCTCACTTCAAGTTAAATCGTTCCCCTTAAGAAAAGGTTAACAGTGAATGTTAATTCTCAGCTCTCCAGATTTCTGCCTTAAATAGGAACGTTCTTTTTATATTAAAACATCAGGACAGTAGCCTTTGAAAAAGATGTGCAATCTAATTAAAATGGAGAGATTAGCTGCCCTCAGAATATTTGCAAAGCCTAGGAAGGTAATTTAGTGAAATGTATACAATTTTATCTGGCTTAAATTATTAATGACATAATTTATAGTGTGTGCCTATTTCCCTCATTTACCTGCAATGTCCAAACAATGAACCTGTTTACAAATAGGCAGTGTTTTCAGACCACAGTGCCGAATAAGTTCGTGAAAGAAAGACCCATTGATGAGCACAAAACAGGGATTTCACTCCTGCCTATGAAATGTCACCTTTTAGCTGGGGTAGGAATGATTTCCAGATTTGGAGACTCTCTAATTGAAAAGATGTGAGAAATCCAAGCTGTACTGAGCAAAGCACTCCAGAGCAAGCTGGCTAGTCACCATTGTCTGACCATTTGCAATCCATGCGTAGCGGGGGTGTCTTGATAACACTAGCAGTAGCCGTATATAGTTACTATATACTTGTTACTAACAAGTGGTTTATTTAGAATATGATGAAACACCATTTGAAATGATCTATGCCACAAAATTTTCTTTTAAAGATGTATTTATTTGTTTATTTGACAGAGACAGAGATCACAAGTAGGCAGAGGCAGGCAGAGGGCAGAGGGCGGGGGGTGGGGGCGGTGAGGAAGCAGGCTCCTTGCTGAGTAGAGAGACCCGACATGGGACTCAATCCCAGGACTCTGAGATCATGACCTGAGCTGAAGACAGAGGCTTAACTCACTGACCCACCAAAGTGCCCCCACAAAATTTTTACATGTTCCTGCTTATTCTAGTTCCCCCCCTCCTATTAGGCACATGACACAATTAGGTTTTCCCATCACCTTTGAAGGCAAGCATGGACAGAGGTCTTGCTTTGACCAGTGAAATGGAAATGGAAATTATAGGGGTCATTTCCAGTGGGAGACTTTAAATGCCTGTGCATTATGGACTGTGTTTCCTTTTTTTCTCATATTGACCATCATTAAATTGTGAGGCAAGATGCACCAGCTGGACTCCCACAGTGACTAGAAGGAGCTGAGACCCTGCAGACCCAAGCTAGTCATATAGTATGAGTGGCATTAAAAGGCAAGTTCTGTTAACCCATTGACATGTGGAGAAATTGTCACTGCAACTTAAACCAACATTTCCCCCTGATACAGAATCTTATTTGAAATGCTTTGAAAATAAGAGATGGTAGAGGACAAGAAGGAAGAACCCAGACCTGGAGAGGATTTCTTTGGCTTAGATGATTTGAAAAACATGTGTAAATGGTGCTGAATTAGTCTGTGGAAGGTGTTTTGAGGTAATAGTTCCATTGGCCTGCAGGTATGTCCCTGCTCTTCTGGTGTTTTGGTGATAGACTTTGGGCAACATACTGAACATTTCTGAATCTTAATTTTCTCTTCTGTTGAGAGTAATTATGATGTTACAGCACCAAGTAGAAGGCCCCAGAACTGCATAAGAACTCAGAATGTGCTATTTGCCTTTCTTGTGTTGTTTTGTTTTCAGAGCTCAGCAGTTCAACCTAGTTATGAGACCATAAAGCCTGAGCATGATCTTAAGCTTGAAGGGGCTGTTAAGCAGCAATCACAAGATGAGAAAACCTAAGAGAGGGAATAAATTAACTCCAAATCCAAGAACTAGGTTTATTTGTCACCAACAGTTATATCCTCCATTCCCTGGAGGGTAAGCCAGTAGCTCAGAAAGCGAATAAGAAAATAAACAATATTGCCAAAGCTTGATGCATGTTAGAGACCATGATGTTCACACTGATGGTTTGTGGCCAAGAGTATCACCTCGATGAAATAGTCTTTACCTCCCTGGAAACAGAGACAAACGTAAGGATCATCTAACAGGCTATCTCCATCATGCCTACTTCCTCTGAACTCCCTACCTGAACTCTGATTTGCCACCCAGGGAGTGTGTATCAGGAAAGGACAGCTGCTGCTGTAGTAAAGCAAGACACCCAACAACCTTTCAGTCTTAGTGCTGTAGGACAATGACGGCATATTCTTCACTCCTATTCCCTGTCTGCCGTGGGTTGGTCTGCCCTACAGCCTCTTGACTCTGGGACACAAACGAAGGGAAAAGCCCCTATCTGAACCATCACATGTCTTGTGATAGAAAAGATGGACAACAAGGCAAACCCCACACACGTTCTTCACCTTCTAACCAGAAGTACCACATCACCTCCTGTCACATTTTACTGGCCAGGGAAGGTCACATAGCCAAGCTTGGTTCCAGGCTTGGTGCCAAGGTTGGGGAGGGAAGGAAAATCTTTCCCAGAGAGGGGCACTGAGTATTCATGGACAACCTAGACTACTCCAGAAGATGAGCTCCTCAGTCTTTGATGAAGGGTGGTCCTGTCCTTTCCCTCTGCCAGAACAGAAAATAAGTTTGAAAACCACGCTGAATCTCTGCCCTCACATTTAACGATAATTTCTTACTACATCATGAAAAGACAGGCAAGAGAATTGAGGTGGGAGTTCTGCCGAGTCAGGGATAGAATTACGCTCTCCCCTTGAGCCATCCCTCCTTGTCTCTCTTAAGAGCACACACCAGCCAGCCCGTGGGTAGAATGGACTTGGTTGGGAAGCCTGGAGAAGAATTTAAGACAGACTCAAGAAAAGTCAGGCTATTGTTTTGTCTATTTGAAGTAAAAACACAAGTTAATTCATTCCAAATAGCTGTCAGTCATGATATTGTACGGAATTAAGGCTAAACCTACCACGTGGGTCCTGGCTTTTCCTTGCTTGTGTACAAGGGTGTTCATACACCAAAGTCCCCGGCTCAAACCCACCCCTACATTATCAAGCTCACCCTCTACCTGAATTTTCTTCCCCTCCATGCCTTCATACCAATGTTTTGGTTTGAGGCCAACTCACAACATAGGGTGAAGAGGTCTGTGCTTACAGTTTTAACCCTAATGAGCATGAAAATGACATTTTTCATGCCTTTAAGCGGCATAGGCGCAAATACAGTGAAAGAAGGGTGTCTTTTTAAAACTGGCATTACCGGGCGCCTGGGTGGCTCAGTGGGTTAAGTCGCTGCCTTCAGCTCGGGTCCTGATCTCAGGGTACTGGGATCGAGTCCCGCATCGGGCTCTCTGCTCAGCGGGGAGCCTGCTTCCCTCTCTCTCTCTCTCTGCCTGCCTCTCCATCTACTTGTGATTTCTCTCTGTCAAATAAATAAATAAAATCTTAAAAAAAAAAAAATAAATAAATAAAATAAAACTGGCATTACCAATGCCTATAATTAAGTGGCAAGTTTTTAAACTAAAAATCATTAAGTATTGACTGATTCACTGGTTGGTTGCATTCCCTGTGCCATGTTTTACTGTCCAATAGCTCTGCAAGCAAAATAAGCCATGGAATTTCCCAGTGAAAATGTGTTGAGGGAGACAGAAGTCAGCAAGATGGTCTTCAGCACATCCCAGGGATTTTTAGTATCCGTGAACACCGGTGGGCCAAAGACACTCAGTCTTGTGCCCTCAACTATATTTTGGCTCTCCTCTCTTATGACCCATCTGAATGTTACTTGTCCTTTTGGCTAAGTTAGTTAATGTGTTAAAATTCTGCTTTTGCTCTGTTAAGGTGCTTTAGGCCGTGAACCCTTGGATCTTCCCGTCCTCTCTGGGCCGGACAGTCATCATCCAAGTCTGCACTTCATGACTGAATGATAACCCATTGTGAAATGTTCCTGCCAAGGGCGTGTGAGAGGACTATTTTGTCCCCGGTTTAAAAACATAGTTGATCTTGAACATGTGATGTAATACTGTGGCATCTCCTGTTGGGAAAAACATTGTTGTTAACAATGGGTGTGCTGAATTTAATTTTTACATAACAGCAATGCCATTATCACTGCTGGCAAATTTTCTTTCTTGTCTCAAAGGTCCGTTTGGGCTTGGTTTGTGTGAATCAGAATCCAAACAAGGTCCATTGCATTTGGTGGATTTCCCACATTTTCATGCTGGTGGATTATTTTCTCTTAGTGTGCATCGTATTTGTTTCTCTAGCTCCCTAATTTCCTGTAAGTAAGTTGTTAGAACTAGAGACTTTTGTGGATTCTGGTTCAATTTCATTTTTGGCAAGAATCCTTCAGGGGCAGGCTGTGGGTTTCCTCTTGCAATGTATCAGGATGTACATGATTTTTGGTTCTGCTTTGATTGATGCCAAGACTGATTGGGGGTATCACTGACCGAGATGGGTGGTTAGAGTTTGGATTGCTAAACCCATTCCTCCTGAGTCTATGGTTCAACTCCATGGGAAGAGCTTTGATGATGTCTCCAGGGGAAGTTCAGATTACAGTTGTTGATCAACAGCCAGTGAACTCCTGATTTCACGTAGGAAGCTCCGCTTCAATGATAATTTGTATTCCGAAGTAGGCCCAAAGGGCTCGGGAAAGGAAGGTGAGAACATTAGTACACAAGCTGTCATGTATCACAAGTGCTCCAAAGTCATCGTTAGGCTAGAATTAGCCTCTAAAAGCAAATTGAAATCTGCAGAAAGAACATGCCAAGTCAAAATGAAATAGTATATTTTGAAAACTTCATGATACATTCAAGGTTACTGAACGTGAGGATTTTATATGTTGATATGGGGAAACGGATGCTTGCTGTTGTGCTCAATTTGCATGAGATTTCTGGGCTGAAGATAGTAAAAACAACTGGATTAAGAAAAAAAAAGTGATACCAGCAACATGCTTTGAACAGACACTACTTGACTAGCAAAATCAAATGGCCTTCAAAAATAATACCAACATTCCCTGAAGGTCACATGTAAATCATTTGGGGTTCCCATCCAGCTCAGTTTCATAGAGTCGAAATTTGGAGAAGCACAGTTCAACTGCCAAAAGAAACTGTAAATAAGGTCTAAATATATAACACACATGGAAGTTTCTCAACTTCACACTACAGTGACATTTTGAGCTGGATAATTTTTTGTTGTGGGGGGCTGTCCTGTACGTTACAGGATATTTAGTAACATCCCTGATGTCTCCCCACAAGATGCAAGTAACTGTTCCAGCTGTTAACAATGAAAAAATGACTCCAGATTCTGCCAAATCTCCACTGGGGGAGCAAAAAAAACACCCCCACTTGAGAACCTTTCATCTGTACCAACATTCGTCAGAATTTCAAAATTTCTCTTTCCCAGTTTGTCAGTTTGTATCTTTTATTTTGGACAGCAGAAGATAACCTAGTGAACTCTCTAAATGTATACCTTTAGGCTTCCCACAGAAATACTTTAGAGAGCAGACTCTGAAGTCAGATTGTCTGTGAACAAATTCTAGATCCATCAATTACTCGTTCTGAAATGTTGGGAGTCTAAATTTTCTCTGTCATAAAGTGGGTTTACCTCAAACTGTGTTGTCCGTTCGTGGAACTCAGGCTTCACAGCCACCCATATAGCAGGTTAAAAATGCGCAGCCCTGAGCTCTACTCCAATTCTACCAGATGTGCTTGGGGAATGAGTGTTTGGAAACTGAGACCCACCATCCTCAAGCACTGTCCTCCCTGAACATCTTGGTTTGGAATTGCTGAGCGTTTGTATGTGTGTGTGTGCATGCGCATACATGCTTTTTTTTTTTTTTTTTCACTGTGTGGCATACAAGTTTGAACTGTTTGAACCCTTAAGTGTATATTTGTAGCATTAGTACATTCACGTGGTTTGGCATCCATCCCCATCACCCATCTCCAGAATTTTTTCATCTTTCCAAACTGGAACTGTATCCATTAAACACTAACTCCCCACCCCCACTACGCCTGGCCCTGGTAACATCCATTCTACTTTGTCTCTATGAATCTGACTGTTTTAGTGATCTCCTGCAAGTAGAATCACACCATATTTGGTTTTTGGTGATTGGCTTATTCCACTTAGCAAAATGTCTTCAAGGTTCATCCGTGTTGTACTGTGTGACAAAATTTCCTTCCTTTGTAAAGTGAATAATGCTCCTTTATACACACAGGTCTTGTTTGTTTACCTCTCATCCATCAGGGGACATTTAGGTTCTTAAAAAGACTTTTGACTATTGTGAATAAAGCTGCTTTCCCCACAGGCATTCAAACACCTGTTTGAGTCCCTGTTTTCACTTCTTTTGTGTATACGCCCAGAAGTGACATTGCCGGATCCTGTGGTAATTCTGTATTTCATTTTTCAAGGACTTTTCCTACCTCTTTCCACAAAGGCTGCACCATTCTTACATTCCCATCAGCAATTTACATGGGCCCATGCTTTCCGTATCCTCCCCAATGCTTGTTCTTCTTGTTGTTAATCATCCTCTTAATGAGTGGAGAGTAGCCTCCCTTGTGGTTTGATTTGAATTTCCAGTGATTTAGTGACCCGACCATCTTTTCTTGTCCGTAGTGCCCATTTTGGTATCTTCCTTGGAGAAACCTCTATTCCTGTGGTTTGTGATGTGTTTTGAGTCTTCCTCTACATAATAGGAAGAACATAGGCTTTGAGGTCAGAAAGCTTGGGCTAGCTTTTTTAACTGGGTGACCTGGGGTAAGGTTTTTACCTCTCTGAGCCTCCATTTTCTCAACTACTAACTGATAAGAGGAGAACAACAATAAAGTGTGGTTTTGAGAATAAAATAGATAATAACCTTTATAAACTGAGGATCTGTTATTATTTCCCATAGGTTAAGGAGATTTTTTTGAACTGTAATATCTACCTATCAGGGGTCAAAAACTTTCAATACCAAAACAATGAAATGACATAAAGATAGACCTGCAAGCATGTAGAAGTTACAAAAGGAGCAATTTAAGAGCTCTTCTTGGTGTTCCCCTTGACAAACAAGTGTTTGCTCTAGATCTTGCTTTTTTATTTATTTTTTTTTTAAGATTTTATTTATTTATTTGATACAGATCTCAAGTTGGGGGAGAGGCAGGCAGAAAGAGAGAGGAGGGAGCAGGCTCCCTGCTGAGCAGAGAGCCCAATGTGGGGCTCAATCCCAGAACCCCGGGATCATGACCTGAGCCGAAGGCAGAGGCTTTAACCCACTGAGCCACCCAGGCAACCCTAGATCTTGCTTTTTTAAAAAAAATGCTTAGAATTATCAAGACCTGACCTTGAAACTTCTTTTTATCTGGATTAAAAGCTAAGGTGAACTAAAAATGAATTCTACTGGGTGTTCTAGAATACACAGTCACCAGAACATATATTAACCTCAGGTACACTCTTCGAGTGTTGTCCTTATTACTGAACTATATAGCCCGGAAAGCGCTATTAGCCAGTTAGCTACACATAGATTCCTTCAATATCCACCTTTGGATCATGTAGAACAATGCATCAGCAATAGAAGCCAGTGATAGAGAAAGGCCATTCTAGCCTTGCAAAGCCTTAGCACTTAAGAAGGGCTTTATTTTTTTTTTATTTTTTTTTTTTTTTTACACTGCCTCTGTACTGTCCTTGGTTCCCTAGAAACACATGATGTTGAGACATGCCTTTATTCTCTGAGCTGCTTTTTTTCTGAGGCTTCTATTCAGTCAAACCCAGTCATCTCAGGAAATACCTATGGGCATCCATCCCAATCTGTGTCCAAGAGCTTCCGGTACCTGTCAAGCAATGTGCAGAATATGACATGAGACCATGGGCCCAACCTCCCATAATAGTTCTTGTCCCAGAACATGGACAAGAAGAACAAGCGAAGGCAGAAGTAAATTAACATTTAATGAGTACCTAGTGTATAAGAACCAGAAACTATTAACACGGGAATGTACACGAACTTGAGCAATTCCCCAGCCTGCCAGAGTAAATTTTGAAATTGCCAGTCTAATTTTTTTCCTCCTTTCTTCTAAAGAATATGTACTCTTTTTTCTAGAAGAGAGGCCAAGTGAGTCTACATAGTAAAGGGCTGAGAAAGAGAAGATGAGGGGTGAGAGAGAAGAGGAAAAGTAAGCCACAGGGAAGGGCTGGAGAATTTTTCTCCAGGAAATGCTGAGAAGTCCCTTAGGAGTTTGCAGACTGTGAGCAAAATGGCAGGAAAGGGAAGAGGAGTTTGATAAGTGTTGCTCAAGTATTTGGACTCTCTTTAATGGAAAATTTAAAAAATTCTTCTTGGCAGTTGAACCATTCTTCTTCCAGTTCAATTCCATGAGAATGAGCTATGTGGGAACTTCAGATGCATTAAGATTGTACCCATATGTATTATCTGCTTTCCACACACGAAGTCAGTATTTGATGGGCAGATTAGTTTAGTAGGACACCGTGGATCCTCTGGACTCAGCTAGCGTTAAACCTGATTCCACTACTTATTAGCTGTGTGGACCTGGATCAGTAACTTAACCTGTCTGTGTGTCCATTTTATCATCCACAAAATAAGATGAACAAATTAGCTTATAAATTTTCTATGAAGGTAAAATGAAAAACTGCATGGCATATAATTGTTCCATAATTGCTGTTAATAGCAACCTTACACATGATAAAAATTGGAGATATCACAGGACTTGGCTGAAGGTCACATAATGAGATAAAATAGGAGATGCCCCATTAACAGAGAATTTCAAATAAATAACAGATTTCTAGGATGAGTATGTCCCAAATATCACATGGGACATACTTATACACAAAATTATCTCTCTCTTATCCAAAATTCCATTTCACTGGGATGTGCTGTATTTTTATTTGCAAAATCTGACAACTTTATCCATGAAGAGTGCTACTGTGATTCAAATCCATGTTTTCCGATCACCACTCCATGCTCTTCCACTCATTCCGGAGGAGTAACCAGAGCTTGCCAATGGATGTCCACGAACTACTTCGCACTCTCTCTCCAGCAAAATGATGGAGAGTATACTGAGCACCTTCCGCGTGTCCAAGCTGGATTAAATGTGGTGTCAGAATGTCTGTAATCTACACAGCAACTCAGCCAGAATGATGCTGTTATTCCCATTTTCGAGAAGGGAAAATTGTGAGTCTAAGACACTAAGCACCTGCCCAAAGATCCAACAAAGAGTAAATAATAGGGCTGAACTTCCCAGCTCAGACTCAGACTCTAGGCTATTACCTATCCATTTAGATCACCATGGTAAGGCATTTTTATCATAAAAAGATGGCTTGCTGCTTCCTAGGACTATCTAGGAGAATGTCTTTTCGCTTTAAATGCTCGGGTCCACTCAGCAAAGTGAAGAATGGGCTGTCCTCCTGCAGGTTTAAACACATAGACAACTAATGTCTAGATATCCCACTGCAAAAAATAATCCGGTTGATGGTCCACACACACTGCATACCCTGGATGACTGCCAGCGCTGCACTTAGCGGGTCAGGACAGGAAAGCTCCCGCCCTTTGGTTCCTGGGGTTGACCGAGTTAGCCATGTGACCTGTATGAAAATATGTGCGAAGTCACCAAAATAACACACGCACAAAAGTGTGTTCACTGAGGCCCTGGCAAAGCCAATGTACTTTATGGGCTCTTCTGTACGTATTTTGAGAGTCGGATCTTTGTGTTTGATGGAGTCTGAAAAATGATGTACCCGGGGAAAAGTCTCTTCTGATAAACATGAAGAAAAACTCTTCTAATTTTGTTTTAAATTCCCCAAATGCCATCAGCAATCGCAACTCCCGATTATCCATTCATTCAGTTGAGACAAGCAGTCTAAAAAAGGTCATCCTTTCCTCGGCCCAAATGCGGATTGATACTGAAATGGGGAACAGGCCTCGTCCATGAATGAGGAACAGGCCTGGTCCATGAATGAGGAACAGGCCTCGTCCATGAATGAGGAACAGGCCTCGTCCATAAATGACAATGATTCTACTTTCAGCAGAAGGCAAATTGTGATAGGTCTTTCCTTCGTTTGGCAATTTTCTCTTTTGATCACCTGTGACAGAGTGGGGACCCTGCCAGCCACCAGGAAAACAAGCTGTCTCGTGTCAGTTGAGACATTTATGAAGCATGTTGGATACCTTTCCTCAAGAACTAGTGAATTATTTACTACAATTGGAGAAGAAAAAAGTAACAGCGGTTATTGAACTATAAAAAGCAACAACAGGGAAGAAAATCTGAGATTGTTTCTGGGGCTCAACAGCAGAGCTCATACTTAGTCCCATCTATTAAAGAAGAAAGCCACAGTTGAGGTCACATGAACAGTTCCTCCGTTAGTCTTTTATGCGAATGTTGGGAAAACCTTGTTTTGCTTTGACAAGCAAGATTGCTACTTCTGTTAACCAGCACTCGTCTCAGGGCAAGTGACAGAAACTAAACTCAAAGTGACGTAAGCAGAAGAGGATTTTCAGGTGTCATAAAATCAAATCCAGAGAGTGAACGTGAGTGGGTCATGGAGCTCAAGGGCTTCAGAAATACTCCTTTCTCCATCTCTTGGCTCTGACTGAATTTGAAAGCCCAGGGAACCCCTACTTCACATATTTCAGAGCAGCAGGGGGAAAAAAAAATACTTCTCTTTCACAGAGGTTCACCGAAAGTTGCCCATCCCTGAATCAATTATAAAACCTTTTGGGAGAATGGTATCTCAAGACAGAAGATGTTGATTGTCTGGGATTGGGGTGTGGCAATTCCACTGGAATAACAAAGACAAAAGAGTGGGAAGGAGGGGTCGTCCAAAGAAACTTGACAGGCTGATGGTTAGAGCGAAGGACAATGCAGATTGGGCAGAGGGAAGCAAAACCTATCAAATTCACATTTTTTTTAAATTTTTAAAATTATTTATTTGAGAGAGAGAGAGGGAGGAAGATTGCAAGTGAGCATGAGCAGAGAGAGGGGCAGAGAAAGAGGGAGAGGCAGACTCACCATGGAGAAGGGAGCCGGATGCGGGGCTCGATCCCAGGACCCTGAGATCATGACCTGAGCGGAAGGCGGAAATTTAACCAACTGAGCCACCCAGGCACCCCTCAAATACACCATGTTTTTTTTTAAAGATTTTATTTATTTGAGAGAGACAGTGATAGAGAACGGAAGGTCAGAGGGAGAAGCAGGGGGCGCCTGGGTGGCTCAGTGGGATAAAGCTTCTGCCTTCGGCTCAGGTCATGATCCCAGCGTCCTGGGATGGAGCCCCATATCGGGCTCTCTGCTCAGCAGGGAGCCTGCTTCCTCCAATCTCTCTGCCTGCTTCTCTGCCTACTTGTGATCTCTGTCTGTCAAATAAATAAATAAGATCTTTAAAAAAAAAAAAAAAAGAGGGAGAAGCAGACTCCCCGTGGAGCTGGGAGTCCAATGTAGGACTCGATCCTGGTACTCCAGGATCATGACCTGAGCTGAAGGCAGTTGCTTAACCAACTGAGTCACCCAGACACCCAAATACACCATTTTTAATGGCCTTTCCATCCCATTCTAAACTATATATATATATATATATATATATATATATATATATATATGTCTAGGATTTTTGTGAAAGTGCAAGAAGCAATAGTCTTTCAGCTTGGAGGTACCTCTTAACCCAGAAATATGGTGGAAATGGGGGATCAGTGTTGAGATGGAGAATATCCATCAGCTTAGTCTCTCGGATCCAGTGTCCACATACTCTCCAGGTCTGATGCCTGAAAAAAGGGATTGCACTTGAGTTCAATTCAATGTTTAAACTATTGATCTCCAACTGAAAACTGACAATGAACTCTTAAAGAGCATTGTGGTCTTTAGAAGCCGAGCTAAGTTAAAGAGCTGGCTTTGTTCCTCAGCAGCTCTGGGACCTGCAACCTGCCAACTCTTTTTCAATCTGAATTTCCCTATCTGGAGAAAAAAATGGAGACCATCATTCCACCTACAGGGTTGTTAAAGAATGGAACAATCACACATGATGCTCAGCATAGAACCCAACTCATCACAAAAACTTGGATAAGTTTTCATCTTTTACTGTTGTTTTTTTCTCTCTTTCCATAAGGAAAGAAGTGTTTTGGGAGACAGTATTTGGGGTTCTGATATGTTGATTCACACCAGGCCAAGCTCCATCATTTGTAGGAATTAATCCAAAATGGAAACACAAGGCCCCTTGTTCAAAGACTATTCAGAATTTCAAGACAGTGACAGCAGAACACAAACCCAGGATGTGGGGTCCCTCCGAGTACAGGCCCAAGTGACTACACAGGCTGAAGAGCCCTGAACATAACTTGTTCACGTGCTTTTTGCTAAAGGAAAAGAACGTGATAAAGCAGATCTCTTCGGAGAAGGAAGTGGAAGCATTTGCTTGAGTCTCTTTCTTTTGAGGAGCAAAATCTCTGAAATGAAGGTCCATATTCTTCCCGTGCTGGGAGCAGGAGAAATATCAGACACAGTCACAAGATGGACCCATTCCCAGGAGATGCCACTTCCAATTGATTTTAAGGAGGTGGAGAAGAAAGAAAGAAAGACTTTTTTTTTTTTAATCTGGACGGGAAGCTTTCGGGAGACGGAAGACAAATGACAACATGGAAAGGAATTCTCAGTGAACGAACATTATAAACAGCTCCGAAAGCAAAACAAAGCGAAGCCAATAAAAATGGATGCGTTGCAGAGTCTGAAATTCCACAAAGATTCTCTTTCAACAATACACTTTATTAATAAATCAGTTTTATTTGCTCCGTTAAGATCCTAAAGCTAAGCAGTGTGTGGCTGGGTTAACATTCCTGTTGTCCTCACTCAAAGAGCTCACTGGAGCATCAAAGAATTATTTTGAGCTAAGAGATTTAAAAACACATTTTAAAAATTTTATTCCTATAAGTTGAAAAAAGGAGATCTTGTTTGTACTCCTTCGTGGATTATTCTACGGTTCTACACCAACAGAGAGAAGGACCCAAACAATCTTCTAATCTTTATGGGCTGCAGAGAGAGATGGGAAAATCTTCTTGCTTGGCCTGAAGCAAACTAATCCAAGATGATGATAATGCACTTCAAAGTCAAGAGTAAGAAGCTGGGCCATGCCCCCCTCTTTCCGACTCAGATAGCAATTTAATCCTGACTTCAGCCATCCCCATTAGCAAAATCACATGCTAGCCAATCAATGTGAATATTAAATAAACATTTATTTAAAATCCAATATATAAAGAAGCAGTAAAGTGGGTGACAAGGGCTTTATTATGTGCACTTCAGCATTCAATGTAAAGGGAAGAGCATATGTAAAACAGAGCAGTCTAAAATGTAAATGTGCTTGGCTTGCACCAATAATCAGGCAAAAAGCCCCATAGAGGACTGGTTTTTTAAAAAAAAATAAATAATAATAACGGGTGGAGGAAAATTCCAAAACAACTTTACTTTGGTACATTGTAAAAAAACCTCACCAAACTCTTTGCAGAGATCCATGGAACATAGTACAAATTGCATTTTGTTAGTGTTTTGTTGGGGGTGGGGGGTTGCTATGCGGGTGTGCCACGTTCACAGCTGACCTGCATCTTGCTTACACTGAGAGACCCTCTGGGAATCACATGATCTCAGATAACTTAGGGCTCAATTCACCTCTCAGATGAATTTGGTTATGATCTGGAAGAAAGATCTGACAGCACTTGGAGTGGTCACCTCAAGCTCTAAGTGTTCCTGAAGGCAGATTTTTACTACCCCCCTCTACTTCCAGAGAAGGTAGAACTTGAAAAATAGGGTAGTCAGACCCCATCCCTTGTTCTACTCCAGATGACTGCAGGACTCAATGCCTACTGATTCAAGGCAAATTTCCTGCACATCGGCATTGCCCATGAAAATAGAGAGTCCTGAGCTACGTCACCTTTCTGGGTAGGTTTTGTATTTTTAAAACCTCCCATCAAGGATCCTGACTTGGGCCCACATAACTCCATACAACTCAGTCCGTCTCTTACCTGGGGCCAGAGAAATTAGCTCGGCCTTCCATCCGACTATTACAGGTGTCACCCCAATTACTTTCCGTCCCAGGGAAATCAAATTGGAATGTGCATTCCTACCTAGTTTACATTAGAACAGGGGTCAATAAAGTATGACCCACTGGTCACATCCGGCTGGCAGCCCACTTAGATAAATAAAGGTTTACTGGAACACACCCATAACCAGGTGCTCATATATTGTCTATTGTGGCTTTCAGGGTGTAAGAGCAGATGTGCATAATTTCGACAGAGACTACTGGCCTAGAAAGACTAATATATTTGCTAGATGACCCTTTACCAAAAAAGTTTTCAGACCTCTAGTTCAGAAGTTAATAGCTTTTTGTTGTTGGGTTTTTTGGTGTGGTTTTTATTATTTTTTTTAAGAATTGACTTGCCATAGGATCCTATGGGGTGCATGATTTCTCTTATGTTCTTCTGAGGGCAGTTTTGAGGATAGATTTTAATCTCCATTTTCTTTAGTTAAGAAAAGTGTGGTACAAAGAGGTTCTGTAATGCAGTCAAAGGTTGCCCAGCCAGTGAAGAGGAGAGGGAGGCTTGAACCTCTGGCTCGGTAGCCCATGCTCTTAACTCCTGTTCTCTACTGGATAGGACTTGACAGGATCCTTGCAGAGGTTACAAGAAAAGCCCCAGGCTACCAATGAAGGGCATCACTTAGCTAAGTGATTTATTTATCTAACAATAAAGGAAGGATTGGGCTGGATTTTAACCCAGCCATTAATGAGCTTGTTAACCCTGACCTTTCGAATCAGTCTTCAATATCTACCTTTACCTTTTAGGAAGGATTCCATTTTCAAGTGATAAAGCACACTTTCCTCTTCTGAAAATCTAATGTGATCACTCACTATAATATTAGACATCATAGCAGTCCATCAAGCCATTAGTTACACATAAAATCTATTAATGTATAGTATTCACAGTTGCATTTTCTTTCAAGTCAATAAAAAGGAAACAATTTATTATAAGGGCTTTGATGCATTAAGACAGTCTTTCCTAAAGACTTATTTGGAGACCAATGTAGTTAGGTATTTAGAAGTGTTAGAAAATCATGGTTTCTCCCCTCAGCTTTGCCACTTAGAGTTAGGTGGCCTTATTGGGGACAGAAACTTTCTAAGTATCTGCTTCCTTGTCTTAAAATGGGATGGCACCACATACCTTCAAGAGTTCTTATGAAGATCAAACTTGAAAACATCTATAAATGAATAAGCGTTTTATAACTTGAGTAGATGAAAATATGTCCTCTCCACAGCAAAGATGCTTCATCATCTAAGAATCATCTAGACGTTAGTAGTAAAACATCCTCAGATTCCCCTAAGCGGTCAGTCCTTGGGCATTCCCAGACCAAACAAAGGGATTCTAGGAAACCAGCCCAGACCACAGAAGCACATCCACCAGGTATCAGTCATTAACCTGGAGGAGCTAATGATGAGTTTAAAAGTTGTAAATTCTCAAAATATGCTTTTAATCCTTAAAACTAATGAAAGACCATCCTACTCTACTATCATATGGTACCCTCCACTGAATGACTAACATCTGTGAGATTTTCAGCCACAGAAACTGGGATGGGCAGGGGAGAGGTAGGGGCAATGTGATGGAGTGATGGAGGAGACAGTTATTAAAACCAGTCCCCCTACATTCTGGGAGCTTTTTATATCTGCCTAGAAGTGGCAAGGTCAGGGAGAGAAATGTGACAAGATGAGTCTCTGGATTACAGCCTTTATCAACAAGGTAAGATAGATGGATGGCTTTTGTCTATTCATTGTTCTGTTGGTAATATGGTCCTGGTCTGTGAATACAACTAATGGGAAAAGCCAACAATGCTGGCCCAGGTTGGCATGGGGTCAGCACTAAATGGGGGTAACAGGGAGTGTGCCCGAGCTATAGAAAGGTTTGTACATGAGAACCAGTCTGAATTGGGTTCTACGGCATGATTGAGATTGAGCTTGGTAAGGAGGAAAGAAACTGCATCGTAGCGGGAAGAAAAATATGAGCAAATGTTAAGAAGTGAAGAAGAAGAAGAAGCTGTGTTGAGGGAAACGGTGGGCCAGTGAGCCAATCAGCCTTGCTGATCTGGAGGAACTAAATATACTAGATATCAGAGGGAAAAATTATAGAGTCGGTTGACACCATGTTATCCAGGGTCATAAATGACGGACTGTGAAGGTAAGATTTTGCTGTGAGTGTGGCATGGACCTTTGTCTCCACCAGTTCCAAGAAATCTATCTTTGTGCCAGAAGCCGACCACACTGGTGCTGGAATGTCTCCTCCTCCCCTCATCCTCCCAGCTGGAGTTTCTTCTGAAGGAATCATAAACATTGGATCAGACCTCAGCACAGTGCACGGCTGGCAACCTGGCCTTACCATTTAATGTTTAGTGGAGGGACCTCTCTTGTGGACATTTGGTACTGAAGATGGCTCATCAGGCCAAAATTGAGTAGGGTCAACAGCAGCCTTGCAAATCCTTATGAAGGTCCCTCAGTGGGGACACCATTTTCTCTTTCCATGGGCCCAGGGTGGCCAGTTTTTCTCACTATATTGGAACAGATTGCTGCTTTTTTGGCCCAAGGGCATGATGAAGTAACTGAATGTTTTAGGAACTTGATGTACGGAGAATGTGAACCTTTTAACATTAGAATCACACTTACTTTGGCAACAGGCTCAAGCCGGAGAGACGCCTGGGAACAGAATGTGATGGAAGCAACAGCACTTTTTCTCCTGTTCTGTGTTCATTCTGGGGCAAGCCCTCCTTGCTTGGAGGAGAGAGCAGGACAGGCCACACTATCGAATATTCTCATTCATTCTCTCCCTCCCCCACTCTCCCTCCCTCCCTCCTCTCTCCCTGCTCTCTTTTTTCTCCCTCCACCCCTTAAGCCCCACCAAGCACCCATACTGCTCAACTCCATAACTTCTCCAAGCTTGTGTTCTATTTCCATGTAGCATGTTTCTTTATAAAGTCTCAAAATAACCCTGCGAAGTGTAGGCGTCACTCCTACCCTCATTATAAAGATGAAGAAACTGAGGCCTAGAGAGTCCAAGGAACCAACAGCCCGGAAGTGGCAGAGCTAGAGTTTGAACCCAGGGTTATTTGACTTCAGGGTCCAGAACACAATTAATCTTGTAACCTTGGGCTCAGCGCATAATCCCTTACAGTTTGATGGTTATATATGCCCTATGGATGTTAAATATAAATTATTAGTATATTATTACATGTATAATTTATTATATATTCATATATGTAACAAAATGTGTATTATTACAGCCACGATATTATCTGTAAAATGAGGATCATAGCGCCACCTCATAGAGAAAACCTATGGAATAATATAAATATCTCACTTTGACTTGTCGTGCTGTCTACAACAGAACAGCTATAATTGTTGTCATCATTACATACATAGAAAGGGGATGTAAATCTAATACCTTAGGAGACACTGTTTCCACCATCCACAAGATCTAGTCCAACTGGGGCAAGAGATTCATGAAAGGTATAAACCAAAGGCATTTGTGACTGTGTACCCAGAGAAGCCATTCAGCAAACAGAGGTCAGGTGTTGTAAGGAGGAGTGCCCTGGGGGCTGGGAATGGTGGGCAGAGTGTCACTGAGTTTGATGCAACATGTACACATGGATGAATGGAAGAAGGCAGGAATCCATATTACGTCCGGAAGTTTTGAAAACATCGATTATAAATGTACAGTTAGAATTACTACTCCAACCCACTGGTAGTATTTGTAAGAATTCTCAGCCCTTGTTCAGGTTTAGTGACTAAAGGCAGCCTCGGAGGAGAAATGTCTCCTCTGGGTGCCCCATCCCATGTGCCTTCTCTTTCCCAGCTTTAATTTTTTTGCTGAGAGTCTAGGAACTTTATGACCAGGAAAAAATGGGCTATTCTCGTTTTATTTTTCTTTTTATTTTTTTCATCGTCGACAGCAAAAACCACACAGTAGGCTTTTCTCGTTTTCCAGGAAATAGTTCCTGCTCACCTCATTTGACTCTGTTCCTGCTTCATCTATGTTCTCCTCCTCCTCCTCTTCCTCCCTGAGCACTACCCCATCTGGGAAGATTTTGTCCCCAGAGAGGTGTAAAGACCCCTCACTACTGTGACTGGCCTCTAATCTTCGAAGGCCTTAGCAAGGAGGGTAGTTATCACTCTTCCCAGGAAACCCAGAGTGACTTCTTACCAGGATGGGGGATGGGAAACAGCACCCTATTGAGTATACAATGGACCCGCCGTGGCCCATCAGCCCTGGAGCAGCGGGATGCCAGAGCTCCGTTTCAACCAGATATGACAGGGGAAAAGCAGGGAACTCAAATATAGTACTTTGTGGAACCGAAGAATACTCAGAGCCAACAGGCTAGAAGAAATTAAAGGTTCACCGACATTCCACTCAACCAAAGACATTCTTTATTCTAAGGAGGTAATAGCCATCTACAGAAGAGCTGTCTTGGGATCATTTTCATTTCCACTGCTACCACCCACACAGTAGAGGCCTAATGTGGTACACAATGTCACTTAGAAATGTCACCGATTATTCCTTGAGGGAAGCAGGACGAAACCAGTTCCCAGAGCTGCCTGCCAGGAAGAAATGGGTGTTGTAGTCTGGGCATCGTCCGGATTAGGGGATCCATCCTGAATTTCATGTCCGTTTCCAAAAGTGTGGTCCCAGAATACCCAAGTGATAGGATTTTAATGGTCATCCTTCCTAAAACGGTTGTGTAGTAAACAAGTTTTGGATATAGCTCAACTGGCTTGATTCTTTTGTTTCTGGTGGGACTTTGTTGCAGAGCCTTCATAATACTGATAGACGTGTGCGTCTCAGACAGGGAGGTGGGACTTATAGCAGTTCCTAATCTTATTTGACCCCAGAATCCTTGCTTTCAGGGGGTATCTGGATGGATATGTATTTCAAAGAACAGATTTTCAGAAATGCTGCCATAGATATTTGAGGCAGACATCAGAGGGACTCCCCAGAAAAATTCTGAAATGGTTGAAGGGGCCCTTGGTATCAGATTCTGTTGCAATGTTTAATACCATTTTGGCAAATAAATTGCCAAAGAAAAGAAAAGACCTACAACTCTTGCAAATGCAGTACAAATTGTTTAAAAAATGTATCATGTGCAACAAGGCTAGCTAGAAAAGCATGCTCTTGTAAAATGAACCCTCTAGGTCCCATCATTTCCTACTGCAAATTTTCAGATAAGTTTTCCATATAAGATTTTCTTCATGCAGCCAGGTTAGATGCCTAGTTCAAAGTAGAGGTGCAGACAGCCAGTCTAAAGCAAGAATCCTTTCTTTCTGGAAATAGAACTACTTGATTCTCCACAGTGTCTGGCGCTTCTCCCTTACCCCCCAGCTCTTCCTTTTGGCTTTGCAATTATCTTCATACTTTCCTGAAATCTGGAAACCCTCTTTTCCTGTCAGCTAAATCAGTGTTTCTCTCCTATCGAAGACCCTCATTTTCTAGGTGAAGCTTCCAGACTGGCATCATTATGCCCAAAGAAGACTTCCTCATTATTTCAGTATAATAGATAGTATAAATAAGTCAAAATGTTGTAGTAAAAAGTAGAGAAAGGAAGAAGTTAATTTGGGGCTTAACCTTGAAAAACTTATTAATATAAGCTTACATTTTTGTATTTAAGTAACTTTAGGTTATAATTTACACAGGATATACTTTCAGGCACACTGTTACATGATAACATCACACAATATTCTAAACTCCACAGTTGACTTTCATTACATGGTCATAAATATTTTACAAAAACATTCCAGAATTTCATCGAACTATCTCCAAGTTCTCTCGTGATTCTCTGATAGTCACATTTTTCTGTTCTGAAATGTCCATCCGTGTTGAATTTTTCCTTTCTCTGTGTTACCTGGGCTATTTCTGCCAGATTCTCTTTTATCAATGGCTTTTGTGTGTGGTTCAAAAGCAGTAAATTCCTTCAGATTGCCCAAAATACACTTTTCCAACATCACATTTATCAATTTCATGGAATTCTGGTCTTTTTCCAAGATGGACAATTTCACTTTTGAACAAACATAAATGGCTCTGTTGGATCTTTAAAAATTCTCCATGAGAGTGCCCCCAAACACTAAGAGGTGGCAGTTTGTGATAAATAGAGAGGGATGATTGAATGGAGACAAATCTGACAGGCAGTTACTACCAATATTTTCATGTTATAATGACCTCTGCTTTTTGTGCAAACCTTGTCACTTAGGGGACATGATTTATATGGAGACTTTGTCCCTGATTATGAAAATTAAGTCTGAAATAACTAATGCATTTTCCACTTTGCAATTTTACAAATCTGATGGGTTGAAAATACCAGATTTATGTGTAAGAGCAAAGTCTAAAGTGTTTTGTTGGATATGAGTTAAATTCGCAGGTCGGAAGTTTGCTTTTTCTTTGCTTCAGAAGTAAAGAAAACAAAATCCACCAGAGCTGATGAAAACTCAAAGCCCCTTTACTCCCATTTCTCATGTTTCCCTCGAGGACCCTTTGCACCCAAAAGGTGTCCTACTTAAAAAGCTGCAAAGATGATACACTGGTTTCTGTTTATTTAAAGTACAAAAACAGGGCGCCTGGGTGGCTCAGTGGGTTAAGCCTCTGCCTTCGGCTCAGGTCATGATCTCAGGGTCCTGGGATTGAGTCCCACATGGGGCTTTCTGCTCAGCAGGAAACCTGTTCCTCCTCTCTCTCTCTCTCTCTCTGCCTGCCTCTCTACATACCTGTGATCTCTCTGTCAAATAAATAAATAAAATCTTTAAAGAAAAATAAATAAAGTACAAAAACCGCCAAAACTAGTCTCTGCTGTTAGAAATGAGGATGGTGACTGCTCTTGGAATTTTTCTGTGAGAAATATTTGTCTCTTCCCTCCCATTTGTTTGTTTATTCAATAATTTATGTATGTCCATTGGGCCCATGCATATTAATTTTACAGTTTGGGTTACAGTCTCATACTACGTTATTTATTTTTTGCTCGTATTCTTCTCTTTGCCCCAGCTTTATTAAAGTATAATTGACAATTTAAATTGTAAGATATTTAGAGTGTACAATGTGGTGCTCTGGTCTATGTCTATTGTGCAAGAGTCCCCCAATCAAATCAATTAACATATCCATCGCCACACATTATTTACCGTTCATGTGTATGTGTGTGAATATTTAAATCCTACTCTTTTAACAAATTGCAATTACCCAATGCAATGTTACCAAGTATAGTCACCGTATTACACATTGGATCCTCAGATCTTACTAATCTTATAAGTTCGTGTGTGTATTCCATATCTTGCCCACTAAAAATGATGCTGTCACAAACATGGAACTTCATATACCCTTTTGAGTTAGCATTTTCATTTTCTTTAGATAAATACTCAGAGGTTGAATTGCTGCATCATATGGGAGGTAAACACCTATATTTGTAGGAATCTCCATATTGTTTTCCATAGCAGCTGCACAAATTTACATTCCCACTAACAGTGCAAGAGGGTTCCCTTTTCTCTATGTCCTCCCCAGAGGCATTGTTATTTCTTGTCATGTCGATACCATCCATTCTAATGGGTGTGAGGTGATGTTTCCTGTGGTTCTGAGTTGTGTTTTTCTGGTGGTGAGCATTGTTCCGCACCTTTTCAGGAGTTTCTTGGCCTTCTGTATGTCTTTGGAAAATGTCCATTCATTTCCTTTGTTTGGGTTTTTACTTTTTAGTTTGAAATAGTCCTACTTGTTTATTTCTGCATCTTTATTTTTGCTTTTATTGCCTCTGCTACTGGTACAACATGCAAAAAAAGGTCACCAAGATTGATGTCAAAAAAACTTACCACCAGTGTTTCCTAGTCTGAGTTTTAAGGTTTCAGGTTTAATAGTCAAGTTTTTCATCCATTTTGAGTTCATTTTTGTGTATGCTCTATACCATACAGTGGTCCAATTGCATTCTTTTGTATGTGGCTTCTCCTGCTTTTAAACATCATTTTTGAAGAAACTGTCTTTTCCTTATTATATATTCTTTGTTCCTGTGTTAAAAATTCATTTAACGTATTTGTGCATGAATTTTTTCCCCTGGGTATTCTAGCTCAGTGATCTGTATGTCTGTTTTCCTGCCAATATCATACTGTTTTGATTACTGTAGCTTTGTAATATGTATTTTTAATCAGGAAACATGATACATCTAGCTTTTTTCCTCTTCCTCAAAATAGCCCACTAAAAATGATGCTGTCACAAACATGGAACTTCATATACCCTTTTGAGTTAGCATTTGGCAATTCAGAGTCTTTTGTGGTTCGTTGCAAATTTTAGGATTATGTGTTTTATTTCTGTTGGAAAATGCCATTGGAATTTTGTTAGGAATTGGATTGATTCTGTAGATTAAGTAGTATGAACATGTTAACAATGTTCTTCCCATCTGTGAGCACAGAATATCTTTCCATTTATTTGTCTCTTCTTCAATTTCTTTGACCAGCTTCTTAATAGTTTTCAGAATATAGGTTTTTCACCTCCTTAAATTTATTTCTAGGTATTTTACTCTTTTTGGTGCAATGGTAAATGACATTGCTTAAAAGCAGAAGATTTTTGTGTATTGATTGTGTATCCTGCAATTTTATGAAATTTGTTTATTCTGAAATTTTTGACGGTATCTGTAGGGTTTATTTTTTTTTTAATTTATTTATTTGACAGACAGAGATCACAAATAGGCAGAGAGGCAGACAGAGAGAGAGGAGGAAGCAGCCTCCCTACTGAGCAGAGAGCCCGATGCGGGGCTCGATCCCAGGACCCTGAGATCATGACCTGAGGTGAAGGCAGAGGCTTAACCCACTGAGCCACCCAGGCGCCCCATCTTTAGGGTTTTTTATATGTATATTATGTCATCTACAAATAGTCACTGTTTTATTTTGTTCTTTCCAATTTGGATGCTTTTTAATTCTATTTCTTGTTTAATGGCTCTTGGTAGGAACTCCAATACAGTGTTGAATCAAAGTGGTGAGAATGGACATCCTTGTCTTGTTGCTGATCTTAAAGGTAAAGCTTCAGATTTTTGCCATTGAATATGATGTTAGCTGTGAGCTTGTCAAATATGGCCTTTATTATAATGAGATATGTTGCCTCTATACCCACCCTATTCAGAGTTTTTATCAGAAATGGAGGTTGAATTTTGTCAAATGCTTTTTTTTTTGCATCTATCGAGATGAACAAATACTTTGTAACTCATTTTGCTGATGCGCTGTATCATTCTTACTGATTTGCGGATGCTGAACCATCTTTGCATCCTTGGAATACACCCTCTGTCATGCTGTGTATTACTTTTAGTGAACTGTTGAAATCAGTTTGCTAATACTTTGCTGAGGATTTTTGCATCTATGTTCATCAAAGATATCGGCCTACCATTTTCTTGTGGTATCTGGTTTGGTATCAGGGTAATGCTGGCTTTGTAAAATGAATTTGGAAATGTTCCCCTTTCTTTTAATTTTTTTCTAAGAGTTTCAGGAGAATTTGTATGGGTTCTTTAGATGTTTAATAGCATTAACTGGTGAAGCCATCTGCCCCTGAACTTTTGTTTGTTGGGAGGTTTCTAAATTGCTGATTCAATCTCCTTACTAGTAATATCCCTTTTCAGATTTTCTGTTTCTTCATCATTCATTCTTGGTAGGTACTATGTTTCTAGGAATTTATGCATTTCTTCAAGGTTATCCAGTTTGTTGGCATACAGTTGTTCATATTAGTGTCTTACAATCCTTCTTATGGTCTATGGTATCAGTTGTAATATTTTTTTCATTCCGAATTTTATTTATTTGTGTTCCCTTTCTTTTTCTTGATTAGTCTAGCTAAAAGTTTCTCAATTTTATCTTTTCCTAGACCCAGCTCATAGTGTAATTGATCTTTTCTACTCTTTATTAGTCTCTATTTCGTTTATTTCCACACTGATTTTTGTCATTTCCTTCCTTCTACTAACTTTGTTTCTTTTTCTGGTTCCTTGAGGTGTAAAGTTAGGTTATTTGAGATTTTCCTTTTTTCTTGGTGTAGGTATTTATCACTATGAGCTTCCACCTTACAGATGATTTTGCTGCATCCTATAAGTTCTAGTGTGTTCTATTTTCATTTTTCTCAAGGTACTTTTGTTTTGTTTTCTTCTGTTACCCATTAGTTTCATGTAACTACAGTTGGAAAAGATGCTTGATCTGATTTCAGTTTTCTGAAATGTACTAAGACTTCTTTTGTGCCTAACATGTTCTCTGTTCTGGAGTATGTTTCTTGTGCACTTGAGAAGAATATATATCCGGTTGCTTTTGGATAGAATATTCTGTATTTATTTTTTAAGTCTATCTGTTCTGATGGTTTTTTATAGCTGATGTTTCCTTACTGATTTTTCTCTCTAGATGATCTAGATGATCTTCCATTGATGGAAGTAGAGTATTAAAGTCACTATATTATTGTATAGCTGTCTATTTCTCCCTTTAGATCTGTTAATATTTGGTGTATATATCTGGATTCTTCCTATGTTGGATGCATAAATTTTTACAAATGTTAGATTCTTTTGTTGGATTGAACCCATTATCATTATGTAATGCCCTTGTTGCAGTCTTTAATTTAATGTCTGTTTCAGCTATCATAAGGTTAACTATGCTATCTTTGTTTTGGATTTGCTTATCTTTCTGCATCTCTTCTCTTTCATTCTGTGTGTGTTATATCTGAATTGAGTCCCTTATAGGTTGTTTTACCCATTCAGCTATTCTTTCTTTTTAAACATTTTATTTATTTATTTTTAAATGAAATATAGTTGACATATAATATTAGTTTCTGCTGTACAACATAATCATTCAGCATTTATATATTTTATAAAATGACTACCATAATGAGTGTAGTTAACATCTGTCACCATGCAAAGTTTTTAAAATAATAATGACTACATTCCCTATGCTGGCCTTGACATCCCCATGACTTACTTATTTTGTAACTCTAAGTTTTTAATCTATGAATCTCTTTCCACTATTTTGCCCATACCCCCCATCGCCTTCCCTTTGTCAACTACAAGTTTATTTTCTGCATTTATGAGTCTTTTCTCTTTTGTTCCTTTTGTTTTTTTAGATTCCCTGTATAAGTGCAATCATATGTGTTTGTCTGTCTCTAGCTTATTTCACTTCACATTGTAGCCTCTAGGGCCAGCCATATTGTCACAAATGGCAGGATTTCATTTTCTTTTGTGGCTGAGTAATATTCTATTGTATATACGCCACATCTTTATCCATCTGTCTAACAGTGGACATTCAGGTTGGTTGACTCCATATCTCAGTCACTGTAAGAAATAATGTAATTAAAATGGGGTGCATATATCTTTTCAAAATAGTTTTTTGTTTGTTTTCTTCAGGGAAATATTCAGAGGTGGAATTACTGGATCATATTATGCTTAAATTTTTAATTTATTGAGGGAGCTCTACAGTGTTTTCCACAGTGGGGGTACCAATTTACCTCCCAGTGACAGTTCACATGGGGTCCCTTTTCTCCAGATCCTAACCAACACTTGTTGTTTCTTGTCTTCGTGATGTTGCTATCTTCACAGATATGACGTGATATCATTGTGGTTTTGATTCACATTTCCCTGATAGTGATGTTGATTATCTTTCCTTGTGCCTGATGGACCTCTCTATGTCTTCTTTGGAGAAATGTCTTTTCAGGTCCTCTGCTCATTTTTAAATTGGACTATTTAGGTTTGGGGTGTGTTGTTGTTTTTTGGGGTTCTGGGGTTTTTTTGTCTTGACTTATATGAGTTCTCTATATATTTTACATATTAATCTGTTATCAAATATGTCATTTGCAAATGTATTCTCCCATTCAGTAAGTTGTCTCTTTGTTGAGCGTTTCCTTCACTGTGCAAAAGCTTTTTAGCTTGATGAGTCCCAATTGTTTATTTTTGCCTTTGTCCCTCTTCCCTAAGGAGACAGATCCAAAAACATTGCTAAGACTGATGTACATGAGTTTACAGTCTACATTTTTTTAGTTTTATGGTTTCAGGTCTTACATTTAGGTTGTTGATCCATTTTGAGGTTTCCTTGGTAAATGGTGTAAGAAAGTGGCTGATTTTCATTCTTTGACATGTAGCTGTCCAATTTTCCCAGTACCATTTACTGAGGAGACTATCTTTTTCCCATTTCACGTCTTTGCATTCCTTTGTCATAGGTCAATTGATCATTTAAGTGTGGGTTTATTTCTGGGCTCTCTATTCTCTTTCATTGATCTAGGTGTCTGCTTTTGCATTCATACCACATTGTTTAGATGACTATAGCTTTGCAGTATAATTTGAAATCAGGGGTTGTGATACCTCTACTTTTGTTCTTTCTTCAAGACTTCTTTGGCCATTTGGGGTAATTTATAGATCCAAAAAAAGTGTTGAAGTTATTTATTTTGGTTTTATGAAAAAACTGTATTGGTATTTTCATAGGGATTGAATTGAATCTATTTGGATAGATAGCTTTGGGTATTGTGGGCATTTTAACAGTATTAACTTTTCCAATTTTTGAGTATGGTGTATCTTTCCATTTATTTGTGTCTTCTTTCATTTCTTTCATCATTGTCTTTTGGTTTTCAGAGTACAGGTTTTTCACTTTCTTGGTTAAATTTATTATTAGGTATTTTATTTTTTGTGATGCAGTTTTATGTGGAATTATTTTCTTAATTTCTCTTTCTGCTACTTTATTATTAATGCATAGAAGTACAACAGATTTTGTATATTTATTTTGTATCTTGCAACTTTACTCAATTCATTTATCAGTTATAATAAGTCCTCAGGGTTTCTTTAATATATAGTATCATGTCATCTACAAATAGTGACAGTTGTAGTACATTATCATTTTGGATGTCTTTTATTTTGCTTGTCTGATTGCTGTGGTTGGGATTTCCATTACTATGCTGAGTAAAAGTGGTGATAGTAGACAGCCTTGTCTTGTTCCTTGTCTTAGAGGAAAATCACCTCTTCGCTTTTTAGTATGTTGGCTGGGAGTTTGTCATATATGGTCTTTATTATGGGAGATTCATCCCCTCTATACCCACTTTGCTCAGAGTTTTTCTCATGAACGTATACTGAATTTTGTCAAATGCTCTCTCTGCATCTATTGAGGTAATCACATGATTTTTATCCTTCATTTTGCTACTGTGGTGTATCCTATTGATTGATTTGCAGATGTTGAACCATCCTTGCATTACTGGACTACATCCCATTTATTGTGGTAAATGACCTTAATGTATTACTGAATTCAGTTTGCTAATAATTTGTTGAGGATTTTTGCATCCATATTGATTAGGGTCATTGTCCTTTAATTTTCTCTTTCTGTAGGTCTGTGGTTTTGGTATCAGGGTAATGCTGGCCTCAAGCAATAAAGTTGCAAGTATTCCTCCCACTTCAGTTTTTTTGAATAGTATGAGAAGGAAAGGTATAAATTTTTCCTTACATGCTCGGTAGAACATACCTGTGATGCCATCTGGTCCTAGATTTTGTTGGGAGTTTTAAAATTATTGACATGATTTCATTGCTAGTAATTAGTCTGTTAAGACTTTCTGTTTCTTCCTAATGTAATCTTGGAAGCTTATGTATTTCTAGAAACTTATTTCTCCCAGGTTTTCCAACTTGTTAGTGTGTAATTGAAATATTCTTGTATAATCCTTTGTGCTTCTGTGATGTCCGTTGTAAGTTCTCTTTCATTCCTGATTTATATTTATTTTAGTTCTCTGTTTTTTACTTGATGTGTCTGGCTAAAAGTTTATGGATTTTGCATATCTTTGCAAAGAACTGATTTTAAGTTTCATTGATCTTTTCTATCTTTTCTCTTTTTTGATCTCTATTTCCACAGTGATCTTTATTGTTTGTTTTCTTCTTCTAAATTTAGACTTAGTTTTTCTTTTTCTACTTCTTTTGGATGTAATATTAGACTGTTTATTTGAGATTTTTATTCCTTGAGGTAGGCCAGTATTACTTTAACCCTTCCTATTAGGGCTGCTTTTGCAGAATCCCAAGCATTTTGAACAGTGTTTTCATTTCCACATATTTTAAGGTATTTTTAAAATTTCCTCTTTAATTTCCTCCTTGACCCATTGGTTGCTCAGTAGCAAATCTTTTAGCCTCCACTTGTTTCATGGGTTTGGTTGGGGGGAAGCGTTTTCTTGTAACTGGTTTCTAACTCCGTATTTTTGGTGTCAATAGAGTTGCTTGATTTGATTCCATTCTTCCTTAATTTGTTGAGGCTTGTTTTGTGGCTTAACCTGTGATCTATGCTGGCACATGTTACATGTGCCCTTGAAAAGACTGTATATTCTTCTTCTTTTGAATGGAATGTTGTGTATATATCTGTTAACTCCATCTAGTCTAATGGGTCATTTAAGGCCAATGTTTCCTTATTGATTTTCTGTCTGGGTGATGTATTCATTGATGTAAGCTGGGTGTTTAAGTCCCTTACAGTTCTCTTATTGCCAGCAATGTTTTCTTTAGGTCTGTTAATATTTGCTATAAGTGTTTCGGTGCCCCTGTGCTAGGTGCATGGATATTTAAGTGTTTTACTTTTTCTTTCATAATTTCATAATACCCTTCTTTATCTTTTTTTAGAGCCTCTTTTAAAAAGTTTATTTTATCTCATAAGTATTGCTATCTCAGGTTTATTTTTATTTCCATTTGCACGGAATATCTTTTTCCATCTCTTCACTTTTGGTCCATGTGTTTTGAGATCAGAAGCAAGTCTCTTCTAAGCACTATATCAATTTGGTCTTGATTTTTATCTACTCAGCCACCATATAGCTTTTGATTGGAACACTTAGTCCATTTATTATTATTTTTTTTTATCTTGATGAGTGTACTTTTTAATCCCCATCACCTACTTCACCCACTCCTCCACCTACCTCTTCTCTGGTAACTGTCAGTTTGTTCTCAAAGAACCTGTTTTTTAGTTTGTCTTTCTCTTTCTCTCTTCTACTTTCTCTCTCTCTCTCTCTCTTTGTTTTGCTTGTTTGTTTTGTTTCTTAAATACCACATATGAATGAAATCATATGGTTATTTGTCTTTTTCTGATGGACTTAATTTGCTTAGCATTATACACTTGAGCTCTATCCATGTTATTGAAAATGGCAAGGTTTCATTGTTTTATTTATGGCTGAATAATATTCCATTATTCATCTTCATCTTCATCTATTGATCTATTGATGGATACCTGGGGTGTTTCCATATTTTGGCTATTACAAACAATGCTGCGATAGACATCTAGTGCATGTATCTCTTTAAATTAGTGCTTTGGTATTTTGGGGGTAAATATCCAATAGTGTAATTCCTGGCTCAAAGGATAGTTCTATTTTCAATTTTTTTGAGGAACTTCCATACTATTTAACACAGTGGCTGCACTAGTTTGCATTCCCACCAAGTTTGATTTGCGATGCTGAGTGTCTTTTCATGTGTCTGTTGGCCATCTGTATGTCATCTTTGGAGAAATCTCTGTTCATGTTTTCTGCCCATTTTTAATCAGATCCTTTGTTCTTTTGGGTGTTGAGTTGTATCAGTTATGTATATATTTTCAATAATAACCCTTTCTTGGATATGTCATTTTCAAATACCTTCTCCCATTCAGTAGGTTGTCTTTAGGTTTATTGATTGTTTCCTCCACTGTGCAGAGACATTTTATTTTGATGTAGTCCCAATAGTTTATTTTTGCTTTTAATTCCCTTGTCTCAGGTGGCATATCTGGGGAAATTCTGCTACAATGTCAGAGGAATTACTGCCCATCATCTCTTGAAGAATTTTAATAGTTTCAAGTCTCACAGTTAGGTCTTTAACCCATTTTAAGTTTATTTTAGTGTATGGTGAAAAAAAGTGGTTCAGTTTCATCCTTTTGCATTTAGCTATCCAGTTTCCTCAAGACTGCTTGTAGAGAAAGCCAGTTACCAAAAAATGGCTTTTGTTTCCCCATTGCATTTTCATTCCTCCTGTGTTGAAGGCTAATTGACCACATAATTGTGGGTTTATTTCTGGATTTTCTGTTCTATTCTATAAATCTGTGTATCTGTTTTTATGCCAGCACCGTACTATTTTAATTATTATCACTTTGTAATATAACTTGAAATTGGGAAATGTGATACCTTCAGTTTTGTTTTTCTTTTTTGAGGTTGCCTTGCCTATTGGAGATCTTTTGTGGTTCCATACAAATTTTAGGATTGTTCAATCTAGTTCTGTCAAAAATGCTGTTGGTATTTTCATAGGGATTGCATTAAATCTCTAGATTTTTTTGTGTAATATGGACATTTTAATATTTGTTCTTTTAAACTATGTGCATAGAATGTCTTTCCATTTCTTTGTGCCATCTTGAATTTCTTTCATCAGTGTTTTATAGTTTTCAGAGTCCAGGTCTTTCACATCTTTGGTTATATTTATTCATTGATATTTTGTTCTTGGTATAATTATAAATAGTATTGTTTTCTTAATTTCACTTTCTGCTGATTCATTATTAGTGCATAGGAACGCAACAAATTTCTGTACATGGATTTTGTGTCTTGCAATTTTGCTGAATTTATTCATCAGTTCTAGTATTTTTTTTTTTGAGTCTTCAGTGTTTTATATATACAGTATCCATGTCAGCTGCAAATAATGAGAGTTTTATTTCTTCATTACCAATTTGGATGCCTTTTATTTCTTTATGTTGTTTAATTGCTATGACTAGGACTAAACAGTTCCCTGTTGAATAAAAGTTGGTGAGAATGGGCATTCTTGTCTTGTTCCCGATCTTAGGGGCAAAGCTCTCCATTTTTCACCATGGAGTATGATGTTGGCTTTGGATATTCATATAATATATTATATATATATATATATATATATATATATATATAATATATTCACATAATAAATATGCTGAGGTATGTTCCTTCTAGACTTACTTTGCTAAGAGTCTTTATGATGAATGAATGTTGTACTTTATCAAATGCTTTTTCTGCATCTATTGAAATGACCATATGATTTTTATCCTTTCTCTTATTGATATGACATATTGTGTTGATTGTTTTGTGATTATTGAACCACATTTGTGTCTCAGGAATAAATTCCACTTGATGAAAGTGTATGTTTTTTTTTAAGATTTTATTTATTTTAGAGAAGGAGAGTGTATTCAGGGGGATGGACAGAGAGAGAGGGAGAGAGAGAATCTCAGGCAGACTCTGTGCCTAGCACAGAGCCCAACCCAGGGCTCAGTCTCATGACCCTGAGATCATGACCTGAGCTGAAATCAAGAGTCAGATGCTTAACCAATTGAGCCACTCAGACACCCAGAGGTATATGATTTTTTAATGTATTGTTGGATTCAGTTTGATAATATTTTGCTGAGGAATTTTGCATCTATATTCATGACAGATATTAGACCATATTTCTCCTTTTTTGTGGTGTCTTTACCTGGTTTTGGAATCAGGGTGATACTGGCCTTATAGAATGAATTTAGAAGTTTTCTCTTCCCTGCCATTTTTTGGACTAGTTTAAGAAGAATAAGTATTAATTCTTTAAATGTTTGGTAGAATTCACTTGTGAAGCTGTCTGGTCCTGTACTTTTGACATGTTGGGGGGTGGGGCGCTTTTTGTATTATTGTTTAAATTTCATTGCTGGTAATTAGTCTGTTCAAATTTTTCATTTCTTCCTGCTTTAGTTTTGGTAGGATATATGTTTCCAGAAATTTACCCTCTTCCAAGTTGTCCAATTTGTTGACATATATGTTTTCATAATATTCTGTTAAAATTGTTTGTACTACTGTGGTATTGACTGTAATTTCTCCTCTTTAATTGGTGATTTTATTTGAGTTCTCTCTCTCTCTCTCTCTGTGATGAGTCTGGCTAGAGGTTTATCAACTTTGTTGATCCTTTCAGAAAACCATCTCCTGGTTTCATTCATCTATTCTATTATTTTTAGTTTCTATATTATTTATTTCTGCTCTGCTCTTTATTATTTCCTCCCTTTTGATTGGTGGAGGTTTTGTTCGTTCTTCTTTTTCTATTTTATTTAGGTATAAGATTAGGTTGAGATTTTTCTTGCTTCTTGATATAGACCTATTGCTATCAATTTCTTTCCTTGAACCACGTTTGTTGCATCCCAAATATTTTGGACCATTCTGTTTTCATTTTAATTTCTTGTCATGTAATTTTTACCTTTTCTTTGATTTCTTAGTTGACTGTTTCATTGTTTAGTAAAATGTTATTTAACCTCCATGTGTTTATGCTCTTTACAGATTTTTCCTTGTGATTGATTTCTAGTTTCATAGTGTTGTGGTCAGAAAAGATGCATGGTATGGCTGATTTTTGTTTTAATTTGTTGAGGCTTGTTTAGTGGCCTAATAATAATATCTGATTAATTCTGGAGAATGTACCATGTTTTAGGATGGAATGTTCTGAATATGTCTATTAAATCCATCTGGTCCACTGTGTCATTCAAAGCCATTATTTCCTTATTGATTTTCTGTTGGGGTGATTAGTTTAGTCCATTTACATTTAAATTAATTACATATATGTAACTAATAACATATATGTATGTATTGCCATTTTATTGATTTGAGCTCTGTTATTTTTATTTATTTATTTATTTTACTTTGTGTTATGCTTGGACTGCTTTCTGTTTATTTTTTGTGTATTTATTATTGATATTTAGTTCCTGGTTACCCTAAAGTTAATATATAACATCTTATGTATATAGCAGGCTATCTTAAGCTGATGGTAGCTTAAGTTCAAGTGCATTCTAAAAGAACTACAGATTGACTTCCCCCTCTATGTTTTATGTATATGATGTCACTATATCTTTTTTATTTTGCATATCACTTCACTAATTTTGCTAAATTATAATCAATAGTACTATATCTTTTTAAAGATTTTATTTATTTGACAGAAAGAGATACAATGAGAGAGAGAACACAAGCAGGGGGAGTGGGAGAGGGAGAAGCAGGCTTCCTGCTAAGCAGGGAGCCTGATGTGGGGCTCAGTCCTGGGACCCTGGTGTGGAGACCTGAGCCAAAGGCAGACGCTTAATGACTGAGCCCCCCCAAGATGCTCCAATAGTACTACTTTTAATTTTCATAATTGTTTTATAATTGACTGATTTTAACTACATGTTGCTTTTATCTTTGAAAGCTTTTCTTTCATAATTTTCTTCCAGTGACGGTCATTTGGTTTAATGTAGTCCCTGTAAAATTTCTTAGAAGGCCAGTTGAGTGGTAGTTAACTTTTTAAACTTATATTTGTCTAGGAAACTCTGTCTCCTTCAATTCGCAATGATAACCTTGACAGGTAGAGTATTCTTGATCGAAGGTTTTTTTCCTTTCAGCACTTTAATTATATCATGGCATTTCCTTATGGCTACAAAGTTTCTGCCAAAAATCAGCTCATAACCTTCTGGGTGTTCCCTTCTAGGCAAATGGTTTCTTTTCTCTGGTTTTCTTTAAGATTCTCTTTTTACTTTTGGATATTTTAATTATTATGTGCCCTGGTGTGTACTTCATAGAGTTCATCTTATTCAAGGTTCTCTCTGTTCCTGGACCTGGATATCTGATTCTTTCCCAAAATTATCAAAGTTGTCAACTATTATATCTTCAAATACATTTGTTTTTTTACTGCTTTGTCTATCTCTTCTCCTTTCAAGACCCCTATTATGCAAATTTCAGTATGTTTAATGTTGTTCCAAAGGCTCCTTAACCTATGATTATTTTTGTTCATCATTCCACTTGGATGATTTTTACTACCCTGTCTTATTGATCACTGATACTTCTTTAACCTCTCATCTGCTGTTTATATCCTTAGTATATTTTTCATTTCAGTTATTGTATTCTTCAACTCCAATTTCTTCTTTTTTAATATTTTCTATCACTTTGTCAAAGTTCTCACTGGGTTCCTTCACTATTCTCCAAAGTCTAGTGAGTATTTTTATGACCATCACTTTGAACTCTTTATATCCCATGGACTGGTATCTTCACTGGGTCACATTTAGGGTTTTTTGTTTGTTTGGGGGATGTTTTTGTTTTTTGTTGTGGTTGTTTGTTTTTAGATTTTTGATTTTTTCTTTTATTGGGAGTATGTTTCTTCCTGACTTACTTTATCTGACTTCTTGTGTTTGTATCTATGTTTCACATAGGTCATCTATTTCTCCTGGTCTTAAAGGTAGCAGCCTTATATAGAAGGTGTCCTTTGGGGCCTACTGGCACTCCAGAGATATCCTCTATTTTGGCTGTGTATGCTCTTCTCTATAATATAACCACTACTGCCATAGGCAGGCTAGTGGGCAGGGCTTGATTACAGCCCAGCCAGCTGCAATGCCTGGCCCCAGTTTCTGGGAGTGCACTGGTGGGAGGGGTGGTCCCAGCATGAGTGCCTAAAGCCTGTCTGTGGCTGCTGCAAGTGTGCTTGTAGGTGAAGTTAGTCCCCAGTGTGTTTGGCTTTGAGGTTCAGCCACAGCTTTTGTGGCCATGCTAGTGAGAGAGGATGCTCAACCCAAAACCAAAGTGTCTTTGGAGGGGCATCAGTCCCAACTGAGGCTACTTCCTGGGTGTAGCAGGGCAGGAGCCACTTAGATGGGAATGGATGGAGCCATGTTAGGATGGAACCACTTTGCTGGGATACCTATCAGATCAGGTTCACAGGGGTACACTAGGGCAGAGGACATGGTGCCAGCAAGGTATATAGATTATTGAAACTGACTCACAACAGACACAGGCCAGCTAGGCTAAAGGACAGCAAGAAAAAAAGGTACCTGCCAGTGCTTTCAGTCCTGGAGAGAGGTACCAGAGTTCCAAGAGATCCCCATGCCTATAATACACACCCTAACATTAGTTGGCAAAAATCCTTCTTGGATAGGTCAGGTACTTTTCAACCTGCTGCTTTGCTGAGTCTCAGACTAAGTATTATTGTCTGTATGCTCCTTAAGACTGGAGGTTTCATTTCCTATTGCCCTTCAGCTCTCCTGGAGTTACACCTCACTGATTTTCAAATCTTCTAGAGTGAAGCTCTGCTGATTTGCAAATCCACACTTTACGGTGGTTTGTCACCTCTAGTGCAGATTCCCAGGGCAGGTCAGTGCCTCTTGTGTGTCTTGAACTCCTTGCTCCTCAAGAAGAACCTCCATGCTTGTAGTACCACATCCACTTGCAAGTCACTGAGCCAAGGCTTTGGTTCCTGACTGCATCTCTTCTCAATGTAGCACATGGGTGTGTGTATAACTCTGTGTGCATGTGCATGTGCACATGTATGTTTATATCTTTAGCTGAGGAAGAGCTATTCTTCTCGTTTTCAGTTTATTCTCAGAATGATTTGTAATATAATGGTTGGAAGGTTTTTCTTTCTTTCAGCACTTTGCTAACCATAAGAAAGTGGCACAATAAAAGTTTCTGCTGATAGTCTTTTTTTTTTTTTCTCTGCTGATAGTCTTATGGGAGTTTTACTCTTACTGTTTTAAAGATTCTGTTTGTCTTTAATTTTTGGCATTTCAATTATAATGTGTCTTGGTATGGGTCCTTTTGATTTCATCTTTGAATTTCTGAACTTACGGTATCTAGATGTCTGTTTTCTTCCCAAGGCGAGGGAAATGTCAATAATTATTTATTCAAATAAGTTTTCTGAACCATTTTCCCTTCTCTTTTTGCAGCCCCTATGATATGAATATTATTCTGCTTGATATTATCCCATGAGTTGTTTATCTTGGCTTTTTTCATTTGTTTGTTTTGGTTTTGGTTTTTCTTTGTGGTTGGGTGAATTCTACTTTTCTGTCTTTGAGTTCACTGAGTCTGTCTTTTGTTTCATGTATTCCACTGTTGAAGCCCTCTAGAGTGTTTTTCAGTTTAATTATTGTATTCTTCAGCTTTTTTACTTCTTTTTGGTACTTTCTTATATTTTCTGTCTGTTAATTGAAATTATCACTGTATTCATTTTTTTTTCTCTCCCGCCCCCACTTTGGTTTGGTGAGAATCTACATGGACATGATTTTGAACTCTTTTTCAGGTAAATAAATTATCTCCATTTCATTAAGGAATTTTTTTTCTGAGGTTTTATCTTTTCTGTTTCTTGGCTTGAAACATATTCCTCTTTTTTTGTTGGGTTTTTTGTTTGTTTTTTTGTGGGTTTTTTTGTTTGTTTGTTTGCTTGTTTTGTTGTTGTTGTTGGGTTTATTTATTTATTTATTTTCATTTCCCTTGGCTCTCTGTGTTAGATAAAACAGCCATCTCTCTCCACTGTGAAGGAGTCACTTCATGTAAGAGATGAAACTTGCTGTTCAACCCTGCCCTAGCTCTTGGTTGGCTCTCAAATCTTTGTGCTTATCCAAGAAGCTCATTTTGTTTTTAGTGACTCCCAGTTGAGGGCCTGCCTATGCATATGAATTCCCTAAGGGGAAGAAATCAGTTAGCCCCAGATTCAGGCTGATTGGAAGCCAGACCTTTAGGCAGCAGCTTTTAAAGTATGCAAGGATCATCCTCTGGGCAGCATCCACAAAAACCAGGACACAAGATATGTGTAAAAGCTCCTCTCCTGGAGATATTAGTGCTTTGGAGTGTGGCAGAGGGAAAATGCAAAGATAACCCTTGCCTTCTGAAGTCTCCAGTATTACAGTGGGCCCTTACATGTGTGTTTAGTTAAAAGCCTGTCCCTTGGGCTTCAGCTCTGCAGGTAAACCAATAGGCCTCTTTCACAGAAAGACTGCATGCTTAGTCTGTTGCCCCTTTGTATCCTGGGGGTGCAAGCCTGTTGCGAGGTCTTTCTCCTTTGGTTATAGTCTCATGGGGCATGCAAGAAGAAACCCCATCAGCCACCAGAGCCAGGCAACCTGGAGGTGGTCTCCTGGTCAGCATCTATAAGAATCAGGACAACACAGGGGGTAGAGGCTTCGTTCTGGGAGTTACTGGCAAGCTGAATCAAGGTAGAGGCAGAATGCAGAGATGATGACCATCATCTTCCCTCCCTTAGAGAACCTCTGTAGGTCCCTAGATAGATGCCAAACCAGAAGTCTGCCCTCTGGCTGAAGCTCCAGGACAAGCAAATAGACCTCTTTCACAGAGGCCTGGGGGGCATATTTCACTCTGCTGTCTGTACAGTGCCCTGGGATGGTAGCCAGCTAAGAACTGTGTTGCCAATTGTTAAAGTCTTAGAGGACCAAAGAATGCAAGTCCCTTTGGCCACTAGAGCCAAGTAATCAAGGGGCATCCCTTGGACAGCAGCCACAAAAACTGGATGCCCAGATTCATGTAAAAGTTCTTCCTCTGGGAGATACTGTGCTCAGAAGCACAGCAGAGGAAAAGCACAAGGCTAACCCCTATTCTCTGAGCTCTCTGGAAAAGATTATAATGTATGTGTGATTAGAAGCTTGCTTCTTCTGCTCACTCTACAAAGATCAGCTAATAGGCCTCCTTCACAGAAAGACTGGGCTCCTTGGAATGTTGCCTCTTTCTGTGTCCTCAGAGTGGTAGCCTTTGAAGAACTCTTTCTCTATTTTGTTACAGTCCTGTGGGACCCTAGAGCATAAGCCCCACTGGTCACCAGAGCCAGGTGAACTAAACATGTTCCTGGTGGCAGCCACAAATACTGGGACACCAAAGAAGGGTAAAGTCCCTTTTCTAGGAAGTACTGACAAGGTACAGGGAGAGCTCAAAGGTAGCAGCCCCAAGCCTTCATGCCCAGAGGGTACCCTGGCAGACTCCCTAGATGTGCATTATTAGATGCCTTCCTCTCAGACTGATGCTTGAAGATGAACAAATCAGCCTTTTTAACATAAAATCGGACCCCCCTTCAAGCAGGTGCCTCCATGCTAATCCCTGGTGTGAGTGCATCCAAGCATCCAAAAGCCATTTCTCTTTGGTATATCCTTGTGGTTCTTGTGGATGTGAGCCCCTTTGGTTTTCAAAGCTAGATGTTTCAGGGGTTTCTATATCGGGTATATATCTTAACAGCTGGGGTGACGGATGTGGGGTTCAAGCTTTTCACTTCTCAGGGAGAAGCTCTGGATTTTAAGAGCCCTGCGTATTGTACATCACTGCACCAGGCATCAGATTCATGACAAGATTGTGTCTCAGCTTCTCTTACCTCATCAGTGTAGACTTTTTTTTATCTTTTCCTTAATGTGTAGGAATTACTCAGCTAATTTTTAGCTTCTTTACCTGTTTTTCAGAGGACATTGCTCTCTATGCATTCATATGGTGAGTTCAGAACCTATCACTATGTTGCCATCTTGAACTGCAACCTCCTTTGGTTTTAAGGCTGAGTGATATTCCATCAAATATATATCTCACATATTATTTATCCATTCATGAATCAACAGGCACTTAGACTGTTTTCACCATTTGCATATTATAAATAATACTGCTATGAACATGGGAGTACAGATATCTGTTCAAGAAAAGGATTTTGTTTCTTTTGGATATGTGCCTGAAAGTGGGATTGCTGGATCATTTGGTAGCTCTCTTATTAATTTCCTGAGGAAACTCCCCATACTATTTTCCATGGTGGCTCTATCAGTTCATATTCCCACCAACAGGACCTGGGGATCCCCTTTTCTCTACACCTCACCAACACTTACTATTTCTTATCTTTTTGATAATAGACATCCTAACAGGTGTGAGGTAATACCTTGCTATGATTTTGATTGCATTTCCTTATTAATGAATGACGTGGAGCACCTTTTCATGAGCCTGTTGACTGACCCATTTGTATGTCTTCTTTGGAGAAATATATATATTTAGATCCCTTGCCCATTTTTTAATTGGCTAGTTGGGTTCTTTTACAATTAAGTCATATGAGTTCCTTGTATATTTTGGATATTAAACTTGTTATCAGATATGTGGCTTGCATATATTTTCTCCCATTTATTAGGTTGTCTTTTCATTTTGCCGATGGTTTCCTAAGCCATACAGAAACTTTTTAACTTGATGTTGTCCTGTTTGTTTATTTTTGTATTTGTTGCCTTTGTTTTTAGTATAAGGTCTTTTTTTTTTTTCAAATAAAAAAAATTACCATCACCAGTAACAAGGATTTTACCTCTTATCTTGTAGGAGTTTTATAATTTTAAGTCTTACACCAAAAAAATTCTATTTTTGAGCTTTGGGAACACTTTCAGTTTGGCTTCTATGTCCTTTTGACATGCCACCTACTCTTGCTTTCTGAGCACTACCTTAAATTCTGGTAATACAAGATGGTACAGATTCAACTTGTACTTTCCCTTTCCCAGCCCTGAATCAGTTATTCATCTAAGAAGTCCTGGTTCTCATTATTGTGTTGTATAAAATACAAGCTTCTTGAAGATAGGAATTTTGTTATTTTTACATTTCAATATCTATAAGCATCCCTGGCACCTAGTAAGCATTGGATTAGTTCTTGTAGAATGAATATTTGAATGACTAAATGCATATTAGAACATTATGAAAGATGCCAGTAGCCTCTAGACCTACTCTATTATCTCTTAGTTAATAATCTGTAAGAAAAGGAAATGATGAGCCTGGGCTCTGGTTGCAGCCAGCCTGCCTAACTTCTTTGTACTTATTCCATCTGTAAACTGGAGATAGAAACCTGTCCCTGGTGGCACTGAGCTCATTAAATGGGCCAATCCTTGTACGGTACTTGTAATAGCATTTGGCACATAGTAACTGTTCACTTAATATTAGATACTATTATTCTTATTGTACTAAAATATGATCTTCATGTTGATTTGATTCTTCCATCTATTTCCTCTAATAGCACTTACTGATTTACACTGATTTTCCACTTTAATCTGTTCATCACAGCCAGATTAGCCTTCATCTCCCCTTATACCCTAGTCTGAAAAATGTAAGTGACCACATCCTCCTTTTCTGTGTTCACACTCAATTAAGTTGGAGAGAAAGAGTCAGATAATGACTAAGAACAAAAGTTCTATTGCTGCTAATGCTGGCTTTTATTATTTGGTGCACATCTGAGCCCCAAATGGTCTTTGGGGTCCTTTCCCTATGGCTAGACCTGAGATCTACCTGAGGATGGTTGGCTCCACAGAAGGTCAAGGTAGATGATGCTACCTTACTCTCACCTGACATTGGGATACCCAAAAGATAGGTCACTGTGTACATAACTAAATTTAATACATTAACACTGTGCGAGAGAGAATTACAGACCAAGGACTATCAGACTCAGAAGGACTAGCCTTCCTCAATGGGGAAAAACACATGAGAAAAAACAAAAAAAAGGTAAGACATCAGTTTATTCTCAATACTTCAGAGAGAGTTTAAGTCCACTTCATGGACTTGTACTAATGACAGGAGAGGAAGAAAGCCATCTTTCACAGCCCCCACCATCTTCCCGTAAAGTGTGAATCACAGAAAATACAAACCTACCTTCCTACCAGCTAAGAGGATTATGTCACATGTAAAGAACTTCAGCAGCTGAAAAAGGCCTCTCTGATTCACCCGAACCAGGAAAAAAAAAAAAAAATGCAGGAATCTGATTTATATGATTTTTCTCTTTTAAATTCTAACTGCATCCTCACGCCCAAAACAAATATTATGCATGGAAGTCAGTTGCTTAGTTAGCACAAGAGTGGTTTTGTTTCCGTGACATAAATTCAAGTTAGGATAGGTCAGGCGACTTAGGTAAAAACCACAGGCTTCCCTCTTGGTGTTGATCACCTGATCTGAAAAGTGCCTTTTCCAGGTTTTTATGAATGGACTGACTGGCAGTCCTGAACCCATTGGCATGGATGTGGCCAAGGCCTTAAACTCAACAACTGGGCTTGCAAATAGGTCGTATCTTACTTGTCAACGCTGATGGATGGTGAGTGGGTGTGTGGAGTCTGATGCTGAGCTTTTTCAGGCCACTTCAGGCTTAGGAGGGAATGAAAGATGGCTATGATATCTACCATGAGTTGGGCAAAACAAAGCAGTGGTAAGGGCTTGGTTTTTTTAAGTCTTAAACACATTTAAGTCAGTGTCACATGTCAGCTTTCCTGCTAATATCTCCACTTACAGAAATTGTAAAATGCTCAAATATTTGTTGCCTATTTTGATGGACTCATCTTTGGGAAGATGAGTTATAAGACAGGTTTTATGGCAAGGGTCAAAAACTCAAGGAACTGCCAGGCAGATAACATTACCAGAACAGAAATAGAATACAATTGGGTAATAGTGGCCAGAAAACACTTAGAAACTAGCCTCAAAGTGGAAGAAAAAGAATGTTAACAGAACCTTTGAACTTCCTTATATTTCTACATGCTGGCAATGTGCCTGTTCAATTTTGCTACTTAGTACCCTAGTGTTTCCTCAGGTGAATGTGTTGTTTCCTGCCCTCCCCTGTCATGTAGAACTCCCTTTGTCCTGCAACTTCATCAACACTTGGATTTGTCGGCTTTCTGACTTATGCCAAATGAGCGAGTATGAAGTAGTATCTCTTTGAAATTTTAATTTGCATTTTTCTGACAAAAATGATGAGCACCCTTAATATTTTTATGGGCATTTATATTTCCTTTTCCCATGAAATGACTGTTGGTGTCTTCTGTAGATTTTTCTTCTATTTCATGTTTTATCTAAATTTCTGTTAGGTTGTTTTAAGGACATTTGAGTTCTTAAAACCATCTGGAATTGATATTTATGTATAGTGTTGAGATAGGGACCTGACTTCATGTTCTATACTAAAAAAAAAACTATCCCAGCACCAATTGTTTTGGATAGTACATCTTTTCTTCACTCATTTACAGCACCAACTGCATTCCTATATGTGGGGTTTGCTTACATGTGGGTATTTTACTTCTAGATTCACTGTTCTCATATGGTAGTTTATTTATGTATCCTTATGACATATAACATTATCTTGATGATTATAGCTTCATAATAAGTACTGATATTTGGCAGAGGAATGTCCCCATCTGGTTCTTCTTTTAAGCTGTTGTTATGACTCTGTTCTATTTTATATAAATTTTAGAATCACATTGTGAAATCGTTCCCCTCACCACCACACACATACAAAAAAACTTGTTGGAGTTGAACTGAAATTGTATTGAATCTAAAGATCTATTTGGGGAGAATTAGTGTCTGCATAATAAGCCTTCCCATTACTTTAGCATTTTCAGTAGAGGTTTATAAAGAGGTTTTAAAATAGAGTATTCTTAAGGGACTTATGTTTCTTTTTCATTTCTTACAGCTATTATTTCCTTCCTTCTTTATTTAAATGAACAGCCTCTCCAGCACTTTTTTAAACAGTAGCAATGATAGAAAACATCAATGTCTTGTTTTTTATCTTAAACACGACTAAGATTTTCCCATTACATATGATCTTACACTTTTTGCTACTTTGCTGTTTTCAGGTTGAACATATTTTTGTGTTGATCCAGAGATAGATCAATCATTTGCTTGATCAATCAGTGATCAATAGATAGATATTAACAATAGGTAGAAAGATTTTGATCAATATGTATACTCACTAATAGATGCTACAATTTATCAGATTTTTGTTTGTTGTTAATCTTGTCACTGTCCCCTTGAATCAACCTTCAGAAGTCAGTCTATCCCTGTATTTCAGAACAAAGATCAATTTGACTATACTTGAAGTGTAGTTTTTACTATATTACACAATATATAGTGTATATACTATATGCTATATATTACAAATATATTGTGTATATACTATATACTATATATTACAAATATATCTTAATATATATTTGTAATACATTTTTCATTCAACCCTATTGTGTTTAGTATTCTCACATAAATATTCTTCAGAGAAATAGACTAATAAATTCCTTGTTTTATCAACTTTGTATTTTGGAAACAGGATATATCTGACTTATAAAATAAGTTAGATTTTTTTTTCTTTCCTCCTCCTGGAAAAATCAAGTAGGGTAAGAATTGTCTGTTCTCTTTGAAAGTTGAGAACTGACCTGTAAAATCTGTTGCCAAAATATATTTTGCCCTTCTTTCAGTTGTATGGGCACAGAGTTGTTTCTCCTTTCTCATTCTATATTTTGTGCTTTTTAAGAACTCTTTTCTCCTCTGTGTACATGATCAGTCTTGCACTTTTCAAAGTACTAGCTTTTGCTTTTGTTAATCTTCTCTGTTTTTCCTCTGTTATATAGATGTCTGTTTTTATCTTTAGCAATATCCTTAATTCTTTATCCTTATCCATTTGCTCTATTTCTTTCTCAGCTTCATTTTTAAAGCATTATTTAGTATAATTGACATAGAATAAACTGCACATGCATAAAGCATACATTTTGATAGGACTTGACATATACACATATACACATATACACAACCATGAGATGACTGCTTCAGCAAAAGCATTGGACTCGTCCAGCACATCTTTGTAACTAAGCCCTCTCCCACTTATCCCAGTGCCTTGTTTTATAGGTAACCACTGATCTGCTTTCTGTCCTTGTGAATCTGTTCACATTTGCTATCATGTAGCTAAATTGAATAACAGTGTATATATTTTTTGTTTTGCCTGGTTTTTCTCAGTATAATTATTTTAAAGATCATCTGTGTTGTTATATCAATATTGATGCTGTTCTATATTTTGTTCCTTTTTATTGATGGTTAATATTCCATTATATAGATATACCAACTACCTTCCCATTGACCTATTCACTGATGTTTCAGTTGTTTCTGGGTTTCTACTACCACAAATAAGACTGCTATGATGTTTCATGCATAATTTTTTGTATTGGAATATGCTCTTAACTCTTGGGTTAAATATCTAGGAGTGAAATGACTGGATTCTTTAGTACGTGTATGATTAATTTTTCAGGAACTTCCAAAAAAATTTTTTTTCCTAAGTGATTGTGTCATCTTAGATACCTACCAGTATTACATGAGTGTTTCAGTTCTCTTACACTCTTGTAAACACTTGATAGGATCAGTCTAATTTTAGTCATTCTAATAGATGTGTACTGATATCACATTATGGGAATATATAAAATCTTAATTTGCATTTCCCTAATGGCTGATAATATTGAGTCTGCCTCTGTGTGCTTATTGCCTATTTCTATGTCTTTTTGATGACATGTCTAAATGTTTTGTTCATTCTAGTGGAGTTGCAAGTTTTGAAAGTTCCTTATGTATTTGGACACAAGGTGGTGGTTGTTTTTTATCGGATGTGTGATTTACAAATCTGATTCGCAAATCAGATTTGCAAATATTTTCTCCCAGCTTGTGGCTTAATTTTTTGTTATCTTAGCAGTATCTTCCAAAGAGCAAAAGCTTTTTTAATTGTTATGAAATCCAATCTACCAGACATCTTTATGATAATTTTTTCATGTAGTATCTGAAAAATCATTGTCTAAGCCAGTATCACAAAGATTCTTTCCTGGGACACCTGGGTGGCTCAGTCATTAAGCGTCTACCTTTGGCTCATGTCATGATCCCAAGGTCCTGGGATCAAGTCCTACATTGGGCTCCCTGCTCCGTGGGAAGCCTGCTTCTCCCTCTCCCTCTGCTGCTCCCCTGCTTGTGTTCCCCCTCTCACTGTGCCTCTCTCTGTCAAATAAATAAATAAAACCTTTTAAAAAAACAAAGATTCTTTCCTATGTTTTCTTCTAGAAGTTTTTTTTTAATTAATTTTTTATTTTTTATAAACATATATTTTTATCCCCAGGGGTACAGGTCTGTGAATCACCAGGTTTACACACTTCACAGCACTCACCAAAGCACATACCCTCCCCAATGTCCATAATCCCACCCCTTTCTCCCAAACCCCCTCCCCCCAGCAACCCTCAGTTTGTTTTGTGAGATTAAGAGTCACTTATGGTTTGTCTCCCTCCCAATCCCATCTTGTTTCATTTATTGTTCTCCTACCCACTTAAGCCCCCATGTTGCATCACCACTTCCTCATATCAGGGAGATCATATGATAGTTGCCTTTCTCTGCTTGACTTATTTCGCTAAGCATGATACACTCTAGTTCCATCCATGTTGTCGCAAATGGCAAGATTTCATTTCTTTTGATGGCTGCATAGTATTCCATTGTGTATATATACCACATCTTCTTGATCCATTCATCTGTTGATGGACATCTAGGTTCTTTCCATAGTTTGGCTATTGTGGACATTGCTGCTATAAACATTCGGGTGCACGTGCCCCTTTGGATCACTACATTTGTATCTTTAGGGTAAATGCCCAATAGTGCAATTGCTGGGTCATAGGGCAGTTCTATTTTCAACATTTTGAGGAACCTCCATGCTGTTTTCCAGAGTGGCTGCACCAGCTTGCATTCCCACCAACAGTGTAGGAGGGTTCCCCTTTCTCCGCATCCTCGCCAGCATCTGTCATTTCCTGACTTGTTGATTTTAGCCATTCTGACTGGTGTGAGGTGATATCTCATTGTGGTTTTGATTTGTATTTCCCTGATGCCGAGTGATATGGAGCACTTTTTCATGTGTCTGTTGGCCATCTGGATGTCTTCTTTGCAGAAATGTCTGTTCATGTCCTCTGCCCATTTCTTGATTGGATTATTTGTTCTTCTAGAAGTTTTATAGTTTAGAGTTTACATTTAGGTTTGTAGTCCATTTTGAAATAATTTTCATAGGAAATATGAAGTATAGATAGAAAAATATTACCATATTGATACCTGACTCTTCCAGCATAATTTATTGAAAGACTATCTTTTCTCCATGGAATTGCCTTTGTCTATTTGTCAAAAAACCAGTTGTTTGTCTGCGTGTATATATGTATAGATATATATATCTCTTAGGAGTTTATTCTTTTTATAGATCTACTTCCCTATATTTAAATACCAATACCACACTGTCTGAATAACTGTAACTTTATAATAAATCTTGAAAATACAAGTATTGCACCTCCTTTTTCAAAGTTGTTTTGGCTATTTTTGGTCCTATGCATTTTTGGAGTCATTTTAGAAACAGCTCGGCAGTTTCTATAACACATTTACAGGAATTTTGAATGTATAGGTTGCATTGAATGCATAAGTTGAATTTGAGAGAATTTACATTTTTAACAATATTGAGACTTCCAACTAACGGACATTTGTTTAGGTTGTCTTCAGTTTCTCCTCGCAGTGTTTTATAGTTTTCAGTGTACAGGAATTTCAAATATTTTGTCAGATTTATCCCTAGGTATATCATATTTTTAATGCTATTGGCAATGGCACTGCATTTTCATTTCAATTTCACATTTTTCATTGTTAATATACATAATGAAAATGGGTTTTTGTACATTAATCTTCTATCTTGCAACCTTCCTAAATTATTTATTAATTCTAGTTTCTTTTTGCAGATTCCATCAGTCTTCCACATAAAATTTTTACTTCTTCCCTTCTAGTTTTAATGTCTTATTGCACTGGACAGAACCTCTAGTCCAGTGTTGAATAGAAGTGGTGAGAACAGACATGCCCTAATCTTATGGGGAAAAATTCGATCTTTTTTAGATATCATTTTAGATATTTAGATTTTTTTAAGATATCATTTTAAGAATGAAATTGGCTCTAGGTCTTTTGTAGATACTCTTTAGCTGGTTAAGGATATACCATCCTATGCCTAGTTTGCTCAAAGTTTTTATTGAAAATAAATATTGAGGAGCACCTGGGTGGCTCAATGGGTGAAAGCCTCTACCTTCGGCTCGGGTCATGATCCCAGGATCCTGGGATTGAGCCCTGCGTTGGGTTCTCCACTCAGCGGGGAGCCTGCCTCTCCCCAACTTGAGATTTCTGTCAAATAAATAAATAAAATCTTTTTAAGAAAAAGAAAGAAAGAAAGAAAGAAAATAAATAAATACTGGATCTTTGTGAAAGGCTTTTTCTGTGTCTCTTGAAATGACCCTAAGAGTTTTTAGAGTATTAATATGGTGAATTAAAATGAGTTGTAATTTTTATGTATTAAGACATACATAACAAAAATGTATCATTTTAAGCATTTTTAAACACACAGTTCAGTGGCTTCACAATATTGTAAACTCTTCCGAAAATCCGTGTCCAGAATCTATTATCCCAAATAGAAGCTATACCCATTAAAAAATCACCAGTCCCCTCAGCCCCTAGTAACTTCTCTTCTAATTTCTGTCTCTATGAACTTGCCTACTCTAGATATTTATATAAATAGAATCATATAATACTTGTCCTTTTTTTATTATTATGTTTAGCCACTGTATGGTACACCATTTGTTTTTGATGTAGTGTTGAATGATTCATTAGTTGCATATAACACCCAGTGCTCATCACAACCCATGCCCTCCTCAATACCCAACACCTGGCTACCCCATCTCCCCAACTCCCTCCCCTCTGAAATCCTCAGTTTTTTCTTGGAGTCCATGGTCTCTCACAGTTCCTCTCCCTCTCTGAAAGGAAGAGAAATACTTGTCCTTCTGTGTCTGGTTTATTTCACCTAGCAGAGTGTTTTCAAGGTTTATTCATGTTGTAGCATGTTTCAAAATTTCTACATTTTTGAATGTTAAACCAACCTTACATTACTGGGCTACATCCCATTTCACCTTCATATATATTCCTGAGTTCAGCATGCTCAAGTTTTATTTAGAATTTTTGCATCTTTGTTCATGACGAAGTTTGGTCTAGTTTCTTTCTTGTAATGACTTTTTCTGGTTCTGGTATCAGGGTAAAGCCGGTTTTATAGAGTGAGTTGTGCAATAGTCCCTCTACTTCACTTCTCTGAAAGAGCTGTGAGAGAATTCACCATTGTAACAATTTAGTCTTGGAGTTCTTTTTCGGATGGTTGTTAACTACAAATTTAATTTCTTTAATAGATACATGGATATTCAAGTTACCTATTTCTTCTCCAATGGTTTGTATCTCTCCGGGAATTTGTCTATTTCATCTCAGATTTTTAACTTGTTGGCATATAGTTGTTCATTGTATTTCCTTGCTATCCTTGTGGTATCTGAAGATCTGTAATGATGTCACCTTCTCAATCCTCACACTGGTCATTTATTTGTGTCTTCACTGTTTCACATTAAGTCTGGATAGAAATTTACCAGTTTCTCTCCTCTTTCAGAGAATCAGCTTTGTGTTTCGTTGATTTTTCTCTAATATTTTCTATTCTTGGTTTCATTGTTATCCACTCTAATCTGTATATTTTCTTCTGCTTACTTTGGACTACACTTTCTTTTCTTTATCTACTTTTTCAAGGTGGAAACTGACATCATTGATTTGACCCTTCTTTTCCAGTATACATATTTACTGTTTTAATAGCATCCCACAAATTTTGATATATTTTGTTACCATTTTCACTCATATGAAATACTTTCTGGTTTCTCTTTTAATTTCTTCTTTAACCCATAGATTGTGATTACTTTTCAAACACCTAAATATTTTCCTGAAATTTTTCTCTTACTTATTTCTATTTTAATTATATTGGTCTAAGAACATACTTTGTATGACTTGAATCCTTAAAATAAATGAGACTTGTTTGTGATCCCAAATAAGGGCATTTGGGGTAAAAGTCTGTGAACACTTGAAAAGTATGTATGTATTCTCATTTTGGGTAGAGTGTTCCAAAAATAATACTTACATCAAGGTAGTCAGTTGTGGCACAAAAATCTTCTATCTTCTTCTTTTTTTTTTATTCAAGTGTGGTTGACATACAATATATTTAGTTTCAGATTTACAACATATTAATTCAACATTTATTATATATTATTAAATAATTACCATCATAAATCTAGCTCCTTTTTGTCATTATACAAAGTTGCTATATATTATTAACTGTGTTCCCTATGCTGTGCACTGCATCCCTGTGTCTTGTTTATTTTTTAAATGGAGATTTGTACCTTTTAATCCCCTTCCCATGTTTGAACCATCCTCCCATTCCCCTCCCTTTGGCAACTACCAAATTGCTCTATCTTTGAGGCTGTTTTTGTTTTGTTTGTTCATTTGTTTTGTTTTTTAGATTCCCCGTATAAAAGTGAAATCATATGGTATTTGCCTTTTTTGGATGACTTATTCTGCTTAGCATAATATTCTCTAGGTCCATCGGTATTGTCCCAAAGGGCAAGATTTCATTCTTTTTTTATGACCGAGAAATATTCCATTATAAATATGTAAATGTAAACATAGAACATATGAACATCCAAGATATGTATATATAACCTACAAATGTAAACATACACACACACAAACACATACACTCACACCGTATCTGCTGTATTTATTTATCCAATGATAGTTGGGTTCTTCCATATCTGGTCTATTGTAAATAGTAATACAATAAACTGGGGTGCCTATATCTTTTCAAATTAGTGTTTTCATTTTCTTTGAATAAGTGCCAAGTAGCAGAATTGCTGGATCAAGTAGTTCTTTTTTATTATTTAAATTCAAGGGGCACCAGGGTGGCTCAGTGGGTTAAAGCCTCTGCCTTCAGCCCAGGTCATGATTCCAGGGTCCTGGTATCAAGCCCCCCATCAGACTCTCTGCTCAGCAGGGAGCCTGCCTCCCCACTCTCTCTGCCTGCCTCTCTGCCTGCTTGTGATCTCTGTCAAGTAAATAAATAAAATAAATAAAATCTTTAAATTCAATTAAAGTAGTTCTAAAATGTTTTTTATGATTTTATTCATTTATTTGAGAGAGAGAGAATAAGTGGTAGGGAGGGAGAGAGGGAGAGAGAGAAGCAGACTCCCCACTGAGCAGGAACTGATGTGAAACTTGATCCCAGGACCCGGAGATCATGACCCAAGCTGACGGTAGACAGTTAACGAATGGACCCAAACAGGCACCTCTAGAATAGTTCTATTTTTAATTATTTAAAGAACTTCCATACTGTTTTCCACAGTGGCTGCACCCATTTATGTTCCCTCCAACAGGGCTCAAGGGTTCCCTTTTCTCCACATCCCTTACAAACACTTGTTATTCTTGTCTTTCTGGTAAGTAGTCTTCCTGACAGGTGTGAGGGTGATAATCATTATGGTTTTGATTTGCCTGTCCCTGATGGTTAGCGAGATTGAACATCTTATTGACCCCTGTGCGTCTTCTTTGGAGAAGTGTCTATTCAGGTGTTCTGCCCATTTTTTAATTGGATCTTTTTTTTTTTTTTTTTTTGATAGTGAGTTGTGTGGGTTCCTTATATATTTTGGGTATTAATCCCTTGAACATTTTATCCTCCATTTAGTAGGTTGCTTTCTCATTTTGTTCATGGTTTCCTGCACTTTTAGTTGAAAAGCTTTTAGTCTGAAAAGCTTTTAGTTTGATGCAGGTCCCAATTATTTATTTTTGCCTTTGTTGCTATTGCCTGAGGACACAGATCCAAAATAACATTTCTGAGACAAATGTCCAAAACCTTACTGCCTTTGTTTTCTTCCGATAGTTTTATAGTTTATGGTATTACTTTCTTAATTTTCTTTCTGATAGTTCATTATTAGCATATAGAAGTGCCACACATTAATGTCAACCTTGTACCCTGTAACTTCACTGAATTCATGCATTCTAATATTTTTTTTTTGTAGAGTCTTTAGGGTTTTTTATTTATAGTATCATGTCCTCTGTGGATAGTGGTAGTTTTACTTGTTTTCCAATTTGGATGCCTTCTATTTCTTTTTCTTGTCTGATTGTGGTTGTTAGGGCTTCTAAACATTGTGCTGAATAAAAGTTGTGAGAGTAACATCTGTCTTGCTCCTGATCTTAGAGGAGAGGCTTTAGGTTTTCACTGTCAAATAAGATGTTTGGTTGTGGGTTTGTCATATATAGCTGTTGTTATATTGAGATATATTCCTGGCTTTATTGAGAGTTTTTAAAATCATAAATAGGTGTTAAATTTTATCAATTTTTTTTGCATTTATAGAGATGATCATATGATTTTTGTCCTCTGTTTAGGTGGCATGTCACATTGATCAGTTTATGCTATTGAACCATACTTGCATCCTTGAAATAAATCCCACTTGATCATGGTGCATGACCTTTTAACTGAATTGTTGAATTCAATGCACCAGTGTTTTCTGGAGGATTTTTGTATCAATCTTCATCAAGCATATTGGCCTGTAATTTTCTTTTTTTCTTTTCTTTTCTTTCTTTTTTATTTTTTCTTTTTTGGAATGTCTTTATCTGGTTTGAGGGTAAAGTTGGCTTTACAGAATGAGTTTGGAAGGGCGTTTTCTTCAATTTTTTGAGGAATATAAGTATTTTTTTAAAAGATTTTATTTATTTATTTGTCAGAGAGAGAGAGAGGAGTGAGAGTGAGCACAAGCAGACAGAGTGGCAGGCAGAGGCAGAGGGAGAAGCAGGCTCCCTGCTGAGCAAGGAGCCCGATGTGGGACTCGATTCCAGGACGCTGGGATCATGACCTGAGCCGAAGGCAGCTGCTTAACCAGCTGAGCCACCCAGGCGTCCCGAGGAATATAAGTATTGAATCTTCTTTAAATGTTGGTAGAATTTACTTTTGAAACTGTCGGGTCCAGACTTCTGTTTGTTGGGAGGTTTTTGATTATTGACTCAAGTTCATTAGAAGTAATGGGTTTGCTCAGATTTTTTATTTCCTCTTGATTCAGTCTTAGAAGATTATAGGTATCTATAGATGTATGAGTTTCTTCTAGGTGTTTTAATTTGTTGGAAACTAATTGTTTGTAGTAGTTTCTTGTCCTTTGTATTCTATGGTATTACTTATAACTTTTCTTTTGTTTTTTATTTCACATTTTTGGGTCCTCTCTCTTTCCTTCTTAATGAGTCTAGCTAAACGTTTATCAATTTTGTCTATCTTTTTAAAGAACCAGGTTTTGGTTTCAACTGATATTTTCTGTTTTTTCTATTTTCTACTTCTTATTTCTGTTACTTCCTACCTTCTACTAACTTTGGGCTTTGTTCTCCTTTTTCTAGTTTCTTGAGGTATAACATTAGATTGTTTATTTGAAATTTTTCTTGTTTCTTGAGTTAGGTCTGTCTTACTATAAACTTCCCTCCTGGAAGTGCTTTTTCTGCATCCCACAGATTTGGGGATAAATCCCCATAGACTTCTGTCTTCTGACTTCTTTAATTTTCCTGTTAGATTTCTGTGTTGACAGCATTTATTGTTTACTGTTAGGTTGTTTAACCTCCACACTATTTGTGTTTTCCCAGTTTTCTTCTTACAACTGATTTCTAGTTTCATATCATTGTATTTGAAAAAGATGCTTGGTATGATTTCAGTCTTCTTAAACTGATTGAGACTTCTTTTGTGGCTTACCATGTGATCTTTTCTGGAGAATGTTCATATGCAATTGAAAAGAATGTGTATTCTGCTACTTTGGGGTGGAGTATTTGGAATATATCTGCTATATCTTGTTGAATTGATCCTTTCATCATTTTGTAATGCACCTGGGTGGCTCAGTGGGTTAAAGCCTCTGCCTTCTGCTCAGGTCATGATCCCAGGGTCCTGGGATCAAGCCCCGCATCGGGCTCTCTGCTCGGCAGGGAGCCTGCTTCCTCCTCTCTCTCTGCCTGCCTCTCTGTCTACTTGTGATCTCTGTCTGTCAAATAAATAAATAAAATCTTTTAAAAAAAAAGAATTTTACCACTGACACTTTGATTACACTGTGTCTGGGTGTGGGTCTCATTGATTCTATCCAATTTGGGACTTTGTGTGCTTTCTGGACTTGGATATCTGTCTCCTTTTTCATGTTAGGAAATTTTGAGTCATTATTTTTTCAGATAGTTTGTTTCTCTTTCTGTCTTATCTTCTTCTGTGACTCCTTACTGCAATGTTAGTAGGCCTGATGTTGCAGAGGTCCCTTAAGCTACCTTCAATATTTTGTTTTTAATTTGTTTTTTCTTCTCACCCTTGATTATGTGGTTTCCAGTATCCTGTCTTTCACATCACTAATCTATTTTTCTGCTGTGATCCCCTATAGTGTATTTTCATTTCAGTTATTGTATTCTTCATATCTGATGGGTTATTTTTGTATTTTCTTTTGGTTGTCACTGTTTTCATCCATTCTTTTCTTGAATTTGGTGAGTATCTTGATGACATTTACTTTGAAATCTTCATTTGGTAGATTGCTTGTCCCCATTTTATTTAGTTCTTTTTCTGAAGTTTCTGTTCTTTTTGTATGGAACATACTCTTCCGTCTTCTCACTTTTTCTCTGTGTTAGTTTCTATATAGCACAGACATCAGTTAAGTCTTTTGGTCTTGGAAGAGTGTCTTTATGAGGAAGGTGTCCTGTGTGGCACAGTAGTGCAAACTTCCCAGTCTCCTGCACCAGATGCCTGGAAGTGAGTTACTTATACCCTCTTGTCATGTCTAGATTGTGACTGATATGGACTTACTGGTGTGCAGGTCTCCCCAAGTGCAGCTGTCTGCTTGGTCTGGCTGTGACTGCTAGAGGGTGCTGGAAAGTGTGGCAAGCTCCCAACCATTTGCCTGAGGGGCTCAGCCATGATTGTTGCAGGCACAAGGTGTGTGGGATTTGCCCCCAGCTTGACTGGCATTGAGGTTTGGCTGAACCCTTGTAGGTATTCTAGTGTGCAGGGATACCCATCCCCCCACCCCCAGAGTAAGGGTGCTTATGCAGCTCCAGTACCAACTATGTCCAACATCTGGAAGTGATAAGGCTGGGAACCTTACTAATTTTCTGTGTACTTGCTCTATCAATTAGTAAGAATTATTGAAATCTCACACTATAATTTTGGTATTTTCTGTTTCACCTTGTGGCTCTATCTGCTTTTGCTCTAGATATTTTAATGTTCTCTTATTGGGTGCATAAATACTGAGGATTTTTAATGCCCTTCTAATGAGTATAATGTGATTCTTTATTCCTGCTAATATTTATTTGCTATGAAATCTACTTAATGTAACCCCTCCAGCTTTCTTTTATATATGGTATATTGTTCATTTATTTAGTTTCCTTTTAAAGATAGTCTATCTTTTCTCACACATTTTAACCTATTTGCTTTTCATACTTAGCTTTTGCTTCTTGTAGACAGCATTTGGTTGGCATTGCTTTTGTTTATTAACTTGGCAAACTCCCTTTTAATTGAAGTATTTAGACCATTTACATTTAAGGTCATTGTCAATATGGTTAGACTTAAATTTGTTATCTTGCTATATGCGTTTTATCTTTGCCATCTATTCTTTGTTTTCCTTCCTTATTTTGGACTATGTTTTTATGATTCTATTTTATCTCCTTTGTTGGCTTGTTAGGTAAAACTCTCTAATTTTTTTTTTTTGAGTCATTATTTTGGAATTAATATAAGTGCAACTCAGCAGTCCATTTTAAGTTTGCATTGCACTACTTCATATTATTATAACTATATAATAGTACACTTCCCATCTCTTGTCTTCCAACCATTGTACTATTGAAAACATTTACTTCTATGTATGTTATAAACCTCACAGTACATTGTACTGTTTTTGTTTAATTCAAGTCCATTTTAAAGAAATTTAAATCCAAAAATCTTACATGTTTACTGATTTTTACATTTTTGACACTTTTCATTTCTTTGTGTAGGTCCATGTTACCACCTGTTAATATTTTTCTTTTACTTGAGGGACTTCCTTTACATTTCTTGTAGAACAGGTTCGCTGGTGATGAATTCTATTAGCTTTTGTCTGTCTGGCAAATAATTTCTTTCATATTCATTTTAAAAGACTTTTTTTCTGGATGTAGAATGCTGGGTTGACAGTTTGTTTCAATATATTAAAGATGTTACTCCACTGTCTTCTTACTTGTGGTTTTTTCTGACAATAAACCAGTAGTCATTCTTTGTCCTTCTACAAAATGTGGGGTGTTGCTCTGGCTGCCCTTAAGAGTTTCTTTGCCACTCTTTAAGCAATTTGATCATAATTTTGCTTGGTTTAGTTTTCTTCATGGTTCCAATAATTGGGGCTCACTGAACTTCTTGGACTGTGGTTTTCTTGTTTTCAGCAAGTTTGGAAAAAAAATTCAGTCATTTCTTCCAAATTTTATGTCCACTCCCACTCTGCAGATTCCAGTTACATGAATATTGTGTTATTTATGTTGTCCCACAGATCACTGGTGTACTTTTTTAATCTAGTCATTCTTTCCTCTTTTAATCTATCCTTCCGTTTCTTCTTTCATTCATTTTCTTTCTTTTATTTTTATTTTTTATTCTCTCTCCTATTTTTAATTTCAGATAGTGTTTATTGCTATGACCTCATTTATTAATCTTTTCTTTTACAATGTCTAAACTGCTATTAATCCTCTCAACTGTATTTTTCAGTCAGACATTGTAGTTTTCGCTTCTAGAATTTTAACTTGGGTTTTTAAAAATATTTTATATATGTCTCAATTAAGTTTTTCTAAAGATAGGGAATATAGTTATAATAACTGCTTTAATATTGTCTGTAAACTCACATTTGTTTGGTAGTTCTGGGACAGTTTGAATTTATTGATTTTGTTGTTTCCTCCTCATATGAGTCCTATATTTCTGCTTTCTTTCATGACTCATAATGTTTTATTGGACACCAGGTGTTGTGAATTCTACCTACTTGGGTACTGGATTTTTTAAAATCCTATCAACATTCTTGAGATTTATTATGGCACTAAGTTAATTTACACACAAATGGTTGTATCTCTTAGAATCTGGTTTTTAAGATTTGTTAAAAAGTGCCTAATATTTACTTGAGGGCTAATTAATCTATACAAATTTGGGGAATTTTTCTGTATGACAAAAGAAATGCATGGTTTTGTTTGGAATATAGTTCTCTTCATAAAAAATTACCTTGAACCTACAAATCAATTCATCTAGATGTTCCATATTTGTGCTTACTTATTTTTCTGATTGACTCAGTGCATTATGAAAAGAGTATGTCACATTTGTTATCCACAATGTTTTGCCTATTTCTTCCTGTAACTCTAGTTGTTGCCCAGTATGTTTTGGGGCCATATTATTAGGTGCATGTTGTGCCATTATCATTATTTTTCACTTATTTCCTTTTACTTTCTTTCTTCCTCCTTTCCTCCTTCCCTCTCTCTTCTTTCTTCCTTTCTTTTCATTTCCCTTTCCTTCCTTTCTGTCCTTCTTGCTTTCCTTATCTCTCTCTTTCTATTTCATTTGTCACATTCATAGCTTACCTTTTTATCCATTCGATTTTTTTTTCCTTTCAAATCCCCCTCTTTTTTTCTTTTCTTCTATTAAAATGGCTATCTGTTTTTTGGATTTGGGGGGATCTTTTTTTTTTTTATCTTTTTATCTCATTGCTTTATTTTCAAACTTTGTGTCCTTTTGTTTGTGCTTCTTGTAGAAAAAAATAACACATTGTTGAAGATTAGCTTGTATTTTCAGTCCAACATTAGAGTCTCTCTTTTTTGCTTTTTAAATTTTTTTTTGCTTTTTAAATTTTTAACATGCTTATATGTACAGTAAAATTATTTTGTTAAAATTAACTTGTTTTCATTTTTCTTCTTTCCTACATACTCTGCTCCTCTTTCTAATCCCCACCCGACTAGTTTGAATCTTTTATACATAATTTTCTTTATCTCAATGGTTACCCTTAATTTATTAATAATCATATTTATTATGCTTCTATATAAATTTATTATACTTAATAAAACAATATACTCCATCTGAATAAGATGAATCCTGTAGTTTCCTCTCCCTTTTCTCTTATACTCTCAGATCCCCATCCATACCTCAGCACTTCCATGTCGATATCAACTAGAATTTAGTTTAGGATTATTAATAATGTAAACTGGTTTTATCCTTTAATATGCAAAAGTAAGCTTTGTTATGTTATTTACTTACTTTCACTTACCAGAAATAATATTCTTTAGGACATGTTTTCTTTTTTTTTTTAATTTAATTTAATTTTTTCTAGTGTTCCAAAATTCATTATTTATGTACACACCCAGTGCTCCAGGCAATATGTTTTCTTTTTTGCTGTAGTACTTCCTTTGGGAGCATTGTCTAAAAGATCTATGTTGAAAATCTACTTTCAACCTCATATTTAAATGACAGTTATCTGCCTTAAATAGAAATTGTATTTCTGAGATGTCTTATTTTTGTCTGTAAGTTCATGCACTCTTGCAGGTATCAACTAACTTCTTTAGTAAAGTGGACTCCAGGGAGAAGCTACAGTCCAAGGTTTGGGGGAGGGGAAGGGTGTTTGACTCTAGTATTAGAAACTCTTTTGACCCTACCATTTTTTCCATCCCTCTACCACCTGAATCTGTCTCTCACAGAATTGTCTTATGCTTCCACTTTGGACACTGATGTTCTCTAAGAGTAGACTCCCTTAGTTTGGATTTTTTAAAAGGTTTTATTTATTTATTTGACAGACAGACAGATCACAAGTAAGCAGAGAGGCAGGCAGAGAGATGGGGAAACAGCCTCCCTGCTGAGCAGAGAGCCAGATGCAGGGCTCTATCCCAGGACCCTGAGACCATGACCTGAGGTGAAGGCAGAGCCTTAACCAACCCACTGAGCCACCCAGGCACTCCTAGTTTGGATTTTGTATACTTCAGGATACAGAGGGAAAGAGGAGGAGGAGGGAAGGCTCCAGGGAAGTTATCTCTACCTATACCTGTGTTACCCATTCTGCACACTATTTGGGCTCCAGCACTGTTACCATACTATGTTAAACCCTTTGGTTACTGGCTTCTATCCATTCCTGAAGCCCTCTGGAAAGGAGGTCATGGAAATACTATCCATGTTTCTCCTATCACTCCAAGTACCAGGACCCTCCCAGGGTCTTCTCATGTCATCTGCCAGCACCCTCATTTTCTCATTTTATCTCTTGGTCATTCTATTTAGATATGGGATCCTTTGCCTCTGGGTTAACACTGGGAAACCTATCTTCCCATTTGGGCATCTTTTATTTTTATTTGGGGTCTCTGACATCTATCCCACTGTATTGGCACTTCTAGACCCAATCATCTAAGTTGTAGTTATTGTTGCTCCAAATTTTCCTTTCTTCCTGCTGGTCAAACTCCATTCTTTTGGTTGAAGACACTGCTTTTACATCTTCTCTACTCAGAGATCCATAAAATAAAACTTCCTGGGGATTTTGAGATGCCACCCACACGTCTTCATTTTCCCTAACAAAGTCAAAACCAAGAATCTCCAAGTCCCAGCCCATGGTGTACAAAACTGCTGACTCTTAGAATGCCAGATGGGACACTGAGGTGAGGTCTCAAACTGTGGCTTTTATAATTAACCTAATTTTTAATTTTAATTTTTTAATTTTTATTTTTAATTTTATTTTTAATTTTAATTTTTAATTTAATTTTTATAAAGTGTGTATTAATCTAAACCGGTGTTAGCCTTGGAAACTAATAATGAAAGGAATCAATGATTTTTTTCCTCCCCACCCTTTGCCCTCACTTCTTTTTGTTCCAATGCTCACTGCATTGCTTATTTATCAGTGGGGTGTGAGATTTCTCCTTGAACATAGTCACCCCAACAGTAGCTTAGGTCCACTGTAAGGTCAGACTCATAGTCCCTCAGCCAATTCCGCACATGCCTTTCCTGAGGTGAAGCCATCAAAGTCTGGGGGGTTGCCTAGGACGAGACTCACCAAAATCAAATTTCTTCTAGACACAATCCATAGTGCATAAAAATTAATCAAGTCCTACCATGACTTGCTTTATTCATAATACTTAATGGTCATGTAATAGGAGTTTTTATTCAGCAGTTAAAGTTCATAAGTGCGGGTTTTACATGGAGATAGGTATTATGCTGATGGTTTAATTACACACCTTTTTGCACACCAAAGGAAATGGGTTATGCAGGTTTTGTAATTAAGGAAGGACTTTGGAGAGAGAACGAAACTGGGGTGAACGGATCTTTTTGAAAATGTTTATTTTTAAATTAGTAACTCTTTGAAAGTGTCCAACCCAGGAAGTGATACTTGAAGCTAGAAGTTGTTTATATATAAACAACAAGTTTCATGCTTGCTTGCGGTCTCTCTCTCAACACACTCGCGTGTGTGTGTGCACACACACACACAATTCTCTAGTTCTCATGACAGAAAATAAAATTTTTCTTTTGTGAACTTCATTCAGCACTAAGTAGTTCTTAAATCTCCTTTCCTTCAATGACTTTTCCACCATCAATTTTAAGTTCATTAAGTAAGTCATCTAATATTGGTGCAAAAATGATTGAGCTACATCTTCAAACTCTTGATTTCATTGAGTCCAAATGATGCAATTGCTCCAAATTAGATTCTGCTTTCATGGGACAAGATTTTCTTCTTTCTCTGTGTTACTGAAACCAAAATACCATTACTCTTTCCTTCCCCTAACACACACTCCTGCACGTATCCATGTCGAACTGCTTCCCTAATTCCAGACTCCTTCAGTCAGCTGCCTGCTCAGCATTTCAAGTAGATGATTGGGAAGGTTCTAAGTTTAAAGGTCTAGAAAAATCTTCTGATATTACCATAAATCTGTTTCTCTTATAGTCTTCCTAGTTTGGTAAATGACAACTCAATCCTTTCAAATTTATCCCACTGAAAAAACTTGGGTTCTCCACTGACCCTTTTTATTTCTCATGTTGGACACCATATTTAGAAGCAAGTTCCATTTGCTCTATTTTCAAAATATAACAACTTCTCATAATCTCCGCTGTTGCCCCTTAGTCTTAGCCACCAATCTTTTATGTAATGAATCCCACTGCTTCTACATTTGCTTTTATTATAATCCAACAGTCAAAAGAATCCTTTTAAACCCAAGTCATTGAATGCCATGCTTACGCTCATAACCTCCACTGGTTTCCATCTCACTGAGAAGAATGAATGTCTCCATAATGAGGCCATTGTTACATACCATCTTCTGCTGCCCATTACCTTTCTATCCTGGCTTCTTACCACCCTCTTTCTGACTCTCTCTTTCCAGCCTCTGAGCCCTTGCCCTTCCTGTTCCTTATAGGGAAAAAGCTTTTCTCCCAGGTATCTGCTTGACTTTCTTCCTTCAGATGTTTATTCAAATCTCACCTTATCATTGACACTTTTCCTATCACCATCACCCCATGAGCCCTCTCCCTAGTGCTCCCTATCCCACTGCCCTGCTTTCTTTTTCTGCCAGCCACTTACCTCCATGTAACCTACTATGTATGGTCTCTTTTCCCTTTCTAGAAAGGAAACTCAAGGAGGTAGGGGTTATTTTCTGCTTTGTTTACTACCGAATCCCCAGAGTCTAACAAGATGTCTAAAATACAGTAGGCACTCAGTAAAACTGCTTGTGAGACAATAGGTATGACTTCATGGCTGGGAAGTATGTCTTTCCCTGCTGTGAGCTCAACACAATTCTTAGCACACTCTTGGAGGCAGTGGACACTTGTTGTTCTGGCTTTCCCAGGACAGGTGTATTTTTTAGAGGGAATAGTTTTAATCTATGCACTGTGATTCTAGCAAGCCTGTCTCTCACAGGCATGGCCCGGAAGAGGATGTCCTTCCTGCTGTTGGTCATCATGACTGTCCTGGGAGATGATGGAGTGATCCAAGCTGGGCCAATCAGAGTCCTTCCCTAGACTTCTCTGATGGTGACAGCAGGGGACATGTATTCTCAGGGTTTACAAATAGAGCGTTGCTTACGGTCAGCTTCCTTACCACTCAGAGGAAAACAGGGACAGCATTCAAAATGCTGAGTGGCAGGAATGCCATGGACAGCAATTAGTCAGAATTGGATGCTGAACAGAAAGGGTGACACTACCATAGAGTTGTGTGTCCGCTGTGTTTCAGCTGCAGAAACCCACTTGTGTGCATAAACCTCACAGGGAAATGCAGTGTTCGGTGGGGGGGGGGGGTTGGAGGAAGGGAGAAAATTCTTTATGCATCTCGTCTTGTTCTCTTCCTTAGCATCTTTCATACTCTTAATTGACATGCTTATTTGAGACTAGGAACACATTTTTGGAAAAATCCCCAGTTTTGGAAAGCTGTGCTCAAGTGTTAGTGACCCCTCTCTCTGTTTAGCTGTGATTCTGCATGTGAGCCTTGGAGTCAGTCAAGCCTGAAGCCAAATTCCCTTTGATCAAAAACATGAGACAAATGATATAAAATTTATTCAAGTCACTTTCCAGTGACCTGAAGAAACTCTCCCTTTTTGGCATCTTGGATTACGTTTGACTTAGTGAGAGCACAAAACACTGATTTGGCCTCCCTTCTAGCCCCAAAGAGATGTCATTTTTCTCTCTAATACTAGTGTGTTTTAAAGCCCAATTTTAGGGGCACCTGGGTGGCTCAGTTGTTAGGCATCTGCCTTCAGCTCAGGTCATGATCCTGGGATCAAGTCCCACATCGGGCTCCCTGCTCGTCGGGAAGCCTACTTTTCCCTCTCCTACTCTCCCTGCTTGTGTTCCCTCTCTCCCCCCAACCCCCCCCTTCTCTCTCTGTCAAATAAATGAATAAAATCTTTTTTAAAAAAGTCCTGATTTTGTCTGCAGAAGAACAGAAGAAGAATTTAGAACATGGCTTTGACATGTCGCATGACTCTCACAAAGCCCTGATCATGATTCGTGCAGCCCCTGCCTCTGTCTTGAACATCCTTTTGTCTGGGGTTTCCCTCATGTTTGGAGCTCTAGCCATACAGATCTTCCTACAGCTTCTTGAACTTGGAATGTTCTTTTCTGCCCTGGGGCCTTCACTCATGCTGTTCCCTGGGTGAAGTGCCCATGACCCCTTAGTTCATTCATAAGGACTATTTGAGTACAAAAGACCACTAAAGTCTGGGGGTGCACCCTGAGCAGGGAAAGTGATGAGTGAAACATTGACAGGTCGGGACAGGGTGGCTTCTCCAAAGGCAAATAAGGGAGGTACTGTACTTAAAAAGGAAATGACTGCTGGTGAACTAAGTCCTAAACAGTCTGCCGAACTGATTCTTAATGTTTCAGGTCTTTACTCAGTCTCTCCACTTTGCAGACTTCTTCCCGAAGCTCTCCCCTCAGAAGCACATCTCTCTGTGTATTACACATTCTTGTAACATTTGGAATCTTCTCTTTCCGTTTGAAGTTATCAGAGTAAGTCCTGGCCCCCAGCTGGAGTGTAAAAGACATGAGGACAGACACTGAGTCTGTTTTTCCTCTCAACAGTCTGTCCCATTAAGAATCTGTTCAGTGGCTTACTTGTTCTGTAATACACTATTTTGCTTTGTCATTAGAACTATCCTGTCACGTGAGAAGGTGCACTGAAGCTGAGAGAAGTTTAAGTAACTTGCCCATTGTCAGACAACAAGAAGGCAGGGATCCTGAAATCCCGTCTGTCTGGCTCCCATCCCAGACCTGCATGTCCCAGTTTCCGACCTCATTCCCCAGCAAGCCCATTGAGGATGGTCCTCTAGGAAATAAGACAGAGTGGGCCTTGTCCTGGTGGAGCTCACAACTACTCTACCATCTTCTCTAGAGACACAGGAAAGGGATTCTAGAGAGGTGATTATCTACGTATTAGAAAGACTCTAAAAAACCTCTTGAGAAAGACCTGTGGAAAGTATAGAGCTGCTCACCATTTGGTCAGGTGCAGAGTTAGTCCTCCTTGAGATGAGGCAAGTCAGAAAGCCCCTGAGATGCCTGGGTGATTGAGTCTTTTTCTGCACCCAGGCATGGTTCTCCTGCTACTGTGTTTAATACTGGGCACTGCTGGCTATATGGGGCTCGTGTTTAAATGGCTTTCTACACACTGACAGCTTTGTAATACCCTAAAAACGAACATCAGTGATTGTACCTTGCAGTGAGATGATCACATGAACATATTTGCTACTTCTATATACAATCGCTGAGAGGTTCTTTGGAGGTAGGTGGCACAGCCAGCACCCATCCATGGGCTCTAGGGTAAACCATGGACGTGACCTTGAGTGTGTTCCTGAGGAAGCCCCAGGGTTGTCCTCTGTAACATGCTATTGACCATTCCTACTTTACAGGTTTGGTGTGAGGATCATAGACGGGATACTGGGTTTGGTTGGCCTTGAACTAGAGTAGGAGGCTTGATATTGGCAGGATGTGGAATGTGAATGACCGTGGGCGTTCAGGCTGCCTCCGTCCTCCCTGGCGGGGTGACGATGCTCCCTTCACTCTGCACGTGGGTGCATCCTCATGCTGTGGTCCTCATGCTGGGGGATGAGAGGGCAGCAGCAGACCATACAGGGAGTGTTTCTGCCTTTCAAGTTGGAGGGAGGCATGCCGTGGGAAAGCTACAAACAAGTACATGATGTTAGGAGGTCCTAGGCACAATGGATATACTAAAGTGGGTGAGGGGATACGGAATGTGGAGGGTCGAGTGGGCAGTGAGGGTGTTCTTTACAGTGTATGGTCAGGAAAGTCCTTTCTGCTGCGACCTTTGAAGGGAGGGAGGATGGGAGCCACACGGAGAGCCAGGAAAAGAACATCCACTCCACAGGGAATAGAAACGCTGAGCCTGGAGGCAGAGTGGGCTCGGTGCCCAGGAAGCACATGGTGTGGCCAGTGTGGCTGGAAGGGAGCCTAGAGAGAAGCCTGTGTCCTCACCTGAATGAAACTGATTTAGCACCGCCTCCTCGGGACTTACAAGCTGGACTGCGCACAGCGCTTAGATCCCTTAACGATTAGAATAAGGAGTTTGCCATCTGCTTGATACATGGTAACCGCAGAGATGATTTTATTTAGGTTTTTTTTCTTTTTTTTTTTCCTGTAAATTTCTAGCTAACTCTGCTGGGAAGCCCCATGCCTCTGATATTGCAACTTTCTTGCCTCTGCTTAGATCTTTTCCTTGCTTCCTGCTAACTGGTGTACTCTTACTCATCCGGTGGGTTCCAGTTAAACTGGGAAGCTTCTCTGTTTGTCCCTAGTGCAACTCAGTGATGTTCCTATGTACTCCAGTACTTCCCTTCTCATTAACACTTATGCATTATGGGGCAGCTTAGCGCTCCAGAACTCTCTTCCCAGTGACCCCCTGGGTACGATGAGGCCGAGGCTGTGTTTTCCTTAGTTCCTGCTGTATATCCAGTGCTGAGCCTGGGCAGGTCCCTTCATGTTTATTTGTGGGTGGGTGGATGGATGGAGGCATGTGTGCCTGCTAGTGAAATTGGTTCTTAACGGGGCATGCTACAAGGCAGAGTTCAACTAGACAATTATTACAATATTGGTGAAATATGGAGTGCCACACGAGCTCTCTCAGGCCGAGTCCGTGGATTTCATCAAGAAAAGTCCCTGGGGGGGGGGGGGGGAACATGTTATTAAATGTTTAGAATTTTAAAATTAGAAAGAACCTGTTTTGCCATGTGCTTAAATGACCTCTGTTAACAGAAAGAGGAAAGGTAGGACCAAAGAGAGGAAATGACTTGTCAAGGTCACCCAGGCTGTTAGAGATGGTAATCTGGCGTTCGAATTATCTAGCATTGAATTCAAGAAGCATGCTTGGCGCTGTCTGCTTCAAGAGTGCCGGGATCCAAACACTGCAACATGCAGTATTAGATCCTTGGTAGATAAACCAGTGCTGGGGAGGGACTTGCTATGCTGTGTTTCAGGGTTTGGGTGTTTCTAGACTTGATGCATTTTGTGGTCAGGAAACTACCAGTTTGATGGTGATAGCTACGAAACCCTTCAGCCTATTTGAATACTTGTGCCAGAGTTTAAATTTCTGGATCAGACCTACAGTGCTCCAAAGTACTTGACGATCTCCTCCTCCACCACCGCTATCCATAGAGTCCTAAAGTAGCAAGCTTGATTTGAAAATAAATTATTAGTAAACATTTATAAGTGAGAAACAAATGATTCCCAGAACGCTTAGCTCATTCCTTGAAATGCACCCTCGAGAATTGCTGAGGTGCCGTTCCATGAGAATGCTTGAATCTCTCCCTAAATCATAACATGGGTAAACTTACCGAAATATTTTTACAATTTTATTAGAGGTTTTAATTCACTGCTTTATCTATCTCTGTTAGACTGCAAAATAGCTTTAAATATTCAAGTGGTAATTAATGAATCTTTTATGTTGCAAATCAAACATTTTCATCTGTGCGCTGGTGGAGTAGCAGTGAGGAAGGATTCAGGAATAATTGTTTCTCCCAATTCCACACTGTTGACTAGCTCTTGTACCTTACATTTTAGGAGTGGGTTTGCCTTTTTTTGCCTAGTGGGGCTCATGCTCAGCGTGGACGAGGTCTGCTGTCTTTCTGGAGGTCAGGATTTCTTATGTGTTTCCTGCCAGAGACATTCCCGACTAGATGGAAAGTCTTTGAATGTGGAATTTTTGCTTGAGTGCAAAATAATAAAAAGCATGTGTATGTTTAAAAAAAAAAAGGATCAGCTTAATGGCAAATGAGCATTGGCTTACATTAATATTCTATTACAGTAAAAACTTCTATTTAATAAATTTTCTCCAGACTTTTTTTTTCCTCCCAGAATCTAACGTATTTTTCTAAGTGGCATGCCAACCTAAAGAAAGTATATATACATTTGATTTATGTTAAGTCAATAACACGCACAAGCCATTTAAAATTGTATTTTAAGTGTGGAAATAGCAACCCAAGGAAACACATACAATTCTATACATTCAGAAGGGAGAAGTGTTAGCTTTTCAGGGGCTTGAAATGCCTTGCAAATATTATTCTATTTAAAAGATATTTTAAAAATGTGGTGCTTTCTGTCAGATGGCAATAAAGCAAGTCTCAAATCCTGTCATATAGTTCAGAGCCCCAGATGAAGTTGGTATTAAAGACTTCACATGACAAAACCATTGTCCTTTCCTCTCTCTGCCACTTGTGAAAAATGGCGCCAAGAGCAGCTCTTGAGAACATTCATGAAAGGGCTGACCAGTCCTTCACTGGAAGCCTCTCTGTGTTCTTCCCTAATTAATACTGGACTCGGTGACATTTATGTATCAGAGCAATAAGCTAAACAGGAAACAATTTATGTCACCTAAAGCTTTTTAACAAATCGATGCAACTATTTGTAATTGCTTGTTTCACAAGATTAAAAGTGCTAAGGCCTGATCTTCGCCCACGGATTTGTGGTCAACCTGACCTGTGCTTCCGTTGTTTAAAAAAAAAAAAAAAAAAAGGTTGGGGGGAGTTGGTGATCAGCGCTGACTTCCATCAAGTAATCCATATTGCTAATATTTCTGGAATTTTAATGTAGTTACAATTTATAGCCAATCAAATGTGGTTACCTAAATTGCTGTTGCTAGTAGACAGTTTAACTGTCTTTATTAATTACAGTATAATTTAATGTTTGAGTACCGGCACTTGTGTTGGTCATTTTTACAGCTAGAGCAGTTATCTGCCTTATGACGAACCATTTTAGCATTTTCAATGGAAATTTGCTAATATGATGAGTGATAAAAATGTCACAAGCTGGTAAATAATGATTATTGCTTTGGCTGAAATTAATTCTTGAAAGGCCGGTTACCTTCAAATTAACATTATAACTTGAAGCTTGTCTTTTTCTCTTCCCTATATTCTTGGTATAAGTTAAAAAAAAAAGTTCATCATTTCAAATATATATGTGGTATTAAGCATTGAATATCATTTTACAATCAGAGTGGAAATAAGACGACATAGGGTTTTGTTTTTTAAAAAAATAAAATCCTGTTTAAAAATAAATAAAAGTAGGTTATATCTAGAGTGATGGCTTTCTAACCCAAATATTGTCCCAGTTAAACCAGTGTTTTTGTATGTAATTTAATTTCCCTCCAGTGTGAATTCTGTCCTAAACCTTTCATCAGTCAGTTCCTTAAATGAAGGTTTGAGACCCAACTTCACTTTATTTTAATAAAGAATACTTTTATTTGACTCAACTACAATGAAGATGAAAGATAAATTGTGATTGCTACCCTCTATGTAAATATGTAATACTGAGGAAGACAAAATCTAGTAAGAAAAACTAATTAGACCTTGTTTTGGTATATTGGGGGGCGAGGGGGAGATCGTTAATATCATGCAGCTGTTTGTGTTGATGTGCAATCGGTCTTCCTGAGTTTAGGTTCTTTCTTTTCAAAGGCCTCCATGTAAGAGAAGAGCATATTTTTGGGGCTTGCTGCCTCGTTTACCTGAGCAACCGGCCTTAAATGAATGTGTATAAGAGGATGTTCCTGCTTCAGAAGAATTCCAGAAATACAGTAAAAACGGTACTACACACCAACAAGCAACATCTTCTCTAACGCACTGGCATACTTGGTCTGGGTCCTTCAGCTTATTCAAATATGTGTACATATTTAATTTTACCAACTGCATATGCTGTAAGCAGTATTTATGTTTAAGCCTGGCATTTAAAGGAATTTCAATTAACCCTAATATTATATTCTTAGTAGCTAGATGAGAATTAAGGGTTCAAATGTTTTATTAATTATCAGACTAGAGGGCTTCTAGACTGTGGCGTAACTGTTAATGAAAAGAGGGCACTACTTTGCAACTTAATAGCAAAACCTATATTAAAAAAATTTTTTTTTTCCTAAGATGGGCTTCTCAAAACAATGCTGGGAAAGCACGCTTACGTGCTCCTCACCGGCAGCTGGTGTTTGGCCGAATGGCAGCAGCTCGGTTCATTTTCAAGTCATCTTTTGGCTTGAATTACACTCTGAATTACAGACGCATTGGTTTTTATGTTACCCCGGTTTGGACACTTCCAGTGCTGCTTTGAATATACCAATTTAATTTTTACTGGAAGATGATGCCCAAACTCGTCAATCCTTAGGATATATGCAGCATAACAGTATTAAAGACAAATGGCAGGGTTTTTGTTTTTGTTTTCCTTTTATCAAGGTAAGCGATGAAACAAATCTGGAAATCAAGATGGTTTTTCTGGAATATTTAGTTCGTGAAGCTTCACTGTTTTCTATACTGGATGCGGTTATCTAGCATACTTTTGATAGAATATTTTTATAAAATCATTTGTTCTAATCTAAGCATTTATCATTATATGCAAAAAGATTTCTTGATGAGAATATTATAGACGGTGCCTGTTTTTGACATTAGCATTTTATTTGGATGACTAATCTTGCAGATGTGAAATTTTAATGAATTATTCATGAAATTGCTTTCCTCTGAAATTTTAGTTTGCTCTTAATGCTAGTTATTAAACATTTTGTTTTTTTTTTTTTTCTGTATAAAATTTGATGAAGAGAAATAAGGGTGTGCTTCCTTGGGAGAAAAAGGTAGCCTCTATCTTTTCAGTGTTTTCCAGCTCCCTAAGTGGAGACGTAGCACTTTGAAATCCTGAGGATGAGAGCTTCAGCCCTCTGTGACGATGAAAGCTTTTAGTTAAGATTGATTTTAATTCTGTGTTGGAAGCAGCTGGTGATACACGGAAGGCATATGCCTAACATACAAGATCAGCAGGTCAGAAGAGGGAAAGAAACTTAGGCTGTCGCGACTTTTTACTACCAGTGTGAACAACCAGCATGTTTATTGCATTTGAGAATGCCATCATGTCAGTAATGAGTACTGACTACACAACATTTTTTTTTTTTTTATTGTCTGTATCCACAGACACGGAATGATGGAATTACAGTTGATGTCAAGGAATGAGTTTCTTTTATGCCTTATCAAAACAAAACGAAACAGAAAAAATTCTCGTTCCTGGCAGCACATATCCACAAAGCACCGTGCGCACAATCCGGACCGGACCCTCTTCCTCGAGGCTTCTGGGTAGCAGAGATCGTGCGAACCAAACTGGGCCCATAAAATGCCTTTAGAATCGTTAAGTCTCATTCTCAGGATAAAAAAGCGAAACTGACATTCAAAAACATCCAAAATATCAAGAGGGGATCCCGTGAACCAACAGGTACCTCCCCAAAAATTCAAAATCCTTATGAGCATGTTCTTGGTACCCTTGGAAACAGAGCTCAGCTGGAATGTGGAAAGGAGAGGAAATATTTTTTTTTAACTTTTTTTTTTTATAATGATAAAATAGCTAGTGATTTACATCCATCAGATTGTGGGTGCAGAATCCCAGGTCTTCTTGACTGGGTCTGACGGAATGCAGGGACTAGTGTCAGAGCCGTCCCAAGGTGGTGAGGCTGGTGGTCACTGGGCACGTACAGTAGCCTTGATGCTTCATCTCGCGGCTGGTTCACTGCAGGCAGCGTCACTCTCTTACAAGGACAGACTCTAGGGACAAGGAGGATGGATTCTCATTCCTGACAGTGCGTTTGCCTGATAAAAGGGACTCTCTCCCTAAAATACGCTTTTCTTGGAAAAAAGAAAAAAAAAGTAACAAATTGTCTTTACATCTTGGCACCTTGTAAAGTTTTCCTTTTTTTTTTTAATACAAAAAGTTCAATAGCTTTGACAACTCCCCATTATTAATCACTACTTCACTGATAAACTTTGAAAGTGTGACCCTGGCATTTCATCATGCAAAATATTTACTGCAGCAGGAGAAAACATTTTTTAAAACAGCATTTTTTTTTCTCTTTTCAAATGTATGAACTGGTTTAAGATAGCCAGGAAGGCAGTGGTAGAATAAACACAAGGGATAGGAATGTATCAAAAAACAGATTAACACACACGCGCACGCGCGCACACACACACACAAATCTGTACAAAATGCTCTGATCAATGAGAACAGAAAAAAACAAAACAAAACAAAACAAAACCTGTCAACTATGTTACAATTTAAAAGCCAAAGGGGAAAAAAAAGGTTAGGGAATTTCTCCCTCCCACATGTCAGGAAATGTCATCCAATATTCTTAAAGCAAGGATAACTAAATAAAATACATGTGCAGCATATTCTGCAATCCCATTACATACAGTAGTTTTTTTCCAAAGCTATTTTTTTTAGTATCATTAATATAAAGCAGTTGCACAAAAAGCAAAGGTGTTTTGACAAAACAGGTGTATGCATTTATTCCTTTTTAGGAACAATATCTAAAAAAAGAACCGCCCTCCGCCCTCCCCCAAAAAAGACAAAGATTCACACAGACACATTGGAATATATGTACAACGTAATAAACCCCATCCTAAAGAAGCGACTGGAACACCCCCCCCAAGGGATACAGAATCAGAATTGTAAAAATCATAGTGAAGTTTGCTTGCTGTAAAGCCTGAGAATTTTTTTTTTCAGTTGGTTCTTCTGCAGGGCTGTGATACCTGCAAAGATATGTAAAATCTAATTTTTCTTTTTTTTTTTTCTTTTTGCTACAGTCTTTAGACTAAGCATGCAAGACATACGACTAAGTGCAACTGAGTGAAATGTATTTTTTTTTAATTTTCATCATTCCCTAAAGGTTTGAACTGAGGTATGCGTACTAACAGTTTCTCATGCTGTTATCTTTACTCATGTCTAGCTACACATGCTGAGAATGAACTAATCTACCAGATTTTTATCCTCTTTTGAATACCAAACTAACCAGCAACCACTCAGTTTAGAAGCACAGGGCCCCCTTCCCATGACCCTGTCTGGCTACTGCCTGCACATCATGAAGCTGCCTGGAAAAGTTTTAAAAAAAAAAAAAAGAAAGAAAAAAAAATCTCGAGTGACCACAGACTGCCCTTTATACAGAAAGCAGAGTGAAGCTTCAAAAGAAACTGGCAAAGAAGTTTTTGTACCAAGCTTATGAGTGGACGGGAGTGTTGATTTCTTTCTTTCTTTTTTTTTTTTTAAATGAAAAATGCTGACCCAAAGCCTAATTAGAAAAAAAAGAAGGAAAAAGGAAAACATTAAAAAAACAAAAAACAAAAAGAACCCCGGAAGATCAATGCCCAGACAGAGCAAAAGTGATGCAGTGATCCTAGCATGGTCCTTAAAATCAAAGTGGCATACAATCTTTCTGAAAAACAAACAAAAAAATGTATTCTAGAAATGGTACTATGTGAATGAGTTGCATTGTCGAAGCTTTTCTGTTTTCTTTCCATTGTGTCTTGACTGTCTCCCTTACTGGTTACTCCCTAATCTGCAGTGGCATCCATTCATGTTTCTGAGATGGGACTTCCTTCCTTCCCTTGCTCCTGTAATACTTTCAGCAGCCCCGTAACCTCTCGTTATGAGTTTTGGTCTCTGTTGAGGTACAGAACAAGAAAAAAAAAAAAAAAAGTAACAACTTTGGTTCCATTACCTACTTGGTCTTCTAAATTTTTTCTATGATGAAGGAGCAGTTCTCTTTCTCAGGTTAGCAATAGCCTAGAACTCATTAATTGCCTCTAAATTCTTTCGCCTCCTTTGATCAACAATAAGAGGATATTTGGCTTCATCAGATAAAGCATAAAACAGAGAACATAATTTACCTTTGTGTAATATCTTTGGTAATTTTAGAAAAAAAAAAAAAAAAAGGTACAAAGAATATAAATTAAGCTCCGAAAGGCTCTCAAAGTAAAACAAAACAAAAACTACGGTCCTAGATAAATAAACGACTGACAGGAAAGTGGGTGCAGAGTGTAGGCGTTGAGGGGTTCTAAGGACTGAGGTTGTACTGACTGAGGACTGTCATGTTCTGTGCGCCATGTTTGTTTCTCAAAATGGCCAGGGGCGCCATGCACCCCCGACTCCTCGATGTCGTCTGCTGTTAGTTTGGGATGCTGGCTCGGGGTGATAATATTGCGTAACAAACTGAACCGCAGTACCGAATTTGTACATTTGAAATGAACACTTTCGCATTTGAGGAACTCAGTCCTCATTAACTTCCATAACAAATTCAATCTGAAATTTTATTTGCATTCAAACAGATTAATGCCACCAAGCAGGTCTGGACTGTTGGTTAAATTCAGCGCTGCCACCGCTTTCAGTGGAGTTGCCCAGGGAAGCCAGCTTTTTTGGCCGTTTTGCAAACAAAGCAACCCAAGCAGGTTTCAGCCTCAGCGAGCCTGTGGCCCATGGCAACCTGGTCACCCGAGGGAGAGCCTTCCATGGCCACACCATCTAGTAGGAGATCTGCAGGGTGGGGGTGGGGGGCAGGAGAGTGCTGCCTGGGTTTCCTTGAGCTGGGGAAATGCTGTGGCATTTATTAACTGCAATGGTAGCTGCCAAAAAAAAAAAAAAAAAACGAAAAAAAAAAGGACAATACCAAAAACCAAAACCCAAAAAAACCCGAAACCAAATCCGAAACAACCCCCTTCCCACCTCCAATACTGCTTCGTGGAATGAATCTGCATTGTTCCTAGGGTGTCTCTATTCTTCCTTTTTTTTTTTTTTCTGTCATTCATTCTCTTTCTGGCAGGACTTCACGTCTGTGTGAGAGGACCTTCATGTGTAGAGTGCAGCATTTGGGACCTTTTTTTGAAAAAGACCAAAACGGAATGTTTTCTGACTTTGGAGAAAACGTGGTGATGTCTGAAGGAAACTGGAATGAGTGACAGAAAACTACGAACGAGAAATGACATTCAGCTTTTGTATAATAAAAACACCTATTTAACATTCATCACAAGGTACAGAAAACTTGAAGCCTCCAGGAGGCCGTGGGCCCAAATGGAGGCCTGAGGTCAGAACTTAAAATGGTATAGTAGAAGCAAAAAAAAAAAAAAAAAAAAAAAAAAGCAATACATTAAAAAGTTTGGGATAATTACTTTTTAACCCCCTCCCCCCAATACACACACAAAGGCCTTCCCCATCCCAACTGGAAGCAAAACGAGAACAAAAACGAACCCAAAAAAAAAAAAAAAAGGAGTAAAGGCAGTGATAATCAACATGCAGTACTGTGCAAATAGGTCGTCCATTGGAATCCTTAAATTCTGGGCAGAGGCTTGGTCTGCAGCTTAGGTGCACATGCTCAGTTGGGTGTCCTCAGTGTCCAACGTTGGCAGGACTGCAGTTCAAAGTCTGCTGCTAAAAGTGAATCAGTTTAGCAAATTTACAACACTGATGTTGACTGTTAAGAGAGGAAAATCCCAAGTACCAAACAAGTCCATCCAATGCACAGAGTACAAATTCCTTTTTTCAACAAAAAGTAGAAAAATCAAAAATACTCCCAAATGGGATTCTTGATGGCACTAAGAGTTAACACGTTTCAGCATTGTCAAAATGTAGTGAAAATCCTCCAGACTGTACAACAAATGGAGAACAATTTCACTGCTAACTTTTGACGTGTTTTGTTTTTTTGTTTTGTTTTGTTTCCCAATCTTCGTTCTTGGGGTTGGCCCCCGCCCAGAGACGTTCACTCCATGTCCTCATTTACTGGTTCGTCTTCGTAATCTCTGTCGTGGTCAAAATCTGGACTGTGGTTGGCTGTTGTCACTAAGGACAGAGGTCCTTCAGCTTCCTCTGGATCGAGGGGTTCTTCTTTGACATGCACGGGATGCCTGGAAGAAACGAAAACAGGTTCACTCGGAAGCCCCTTCCAACCACGCTAAGTTGGGGGCTTTGGGCAACAGAAGCCACGCTCAAGGACTGTACTGTGCCCCAGGACAGGCACTAGCTACGTGTGGATCCTTAAGTGAAAACTAAAAACGCCCATAATTTAAAATGGGAGTTTCTCCTTTGCACTGGGGCAGCCCAGAGATGACACATTTCCATCATGGCAGAAGGTTCCTTTGGGCAGTGCTGCTCTAGAATGATCTCTGGCCAGAAGCAGCCTCTCTTCCGCGGGAGGTGTGCTTACACCACCCTGAGCACTCAAGTCACCGTGGGCTCTGGTTAAATAAAGAGCCGCATGGGACCCCGCAGGTCTGGGTGGGGCCCGAGACTCTGCCTCTCTAGCAAGCTCCCAGGCAATGCCGCTGGTCTGAGGACCACCAAACTTTGAGTACCAGATAACAGGCCCCGCAGTGGCATCCTGTGGAGAGGCATCCGAGTCTTCAAATCATTACTCGAAATAAGAATCTGTAACACAATGGTGGTTTGTGGGGACCACTGAGCGCGGGAGGCTGGGCTAATCATGGCTTGCTGTGTGTTCTGCTTTGCTAGTTAACATGCAGAACCTGTGAAAGAACTCTCCAGAGACCGACCCCAAGCGAGGTTCTATCATTAATCAACTTCAAGCAAACACAGCAAAGAGACACCATGATACATGCTTGAAACTCCAAATTAATGCATATTTTTACAAACTGTCAATAAGGCAAGAAAAGCCCTGCCAGGAAACACAAACGGAGAGGAAAAGGCTCGCCCAACACAACAATATGATAAGAAAGCAGAGCCCCGATCAGAATAATAACGCTGTCAGCTGTAAACAAGGCAAAACAAGAGGGCCGGCTGGTAGCGGCCACCAGGACGCCGCAGCCTGTGACGGGATCTGCCAACTTTCTCATTATGGCCCAGCACAGGGTTCACCCAAAGGGGACTGCGGGGGATCCCGCGAAACCACTCCGATAACAATTGGGAAATGTTGTTCGTAAATCATATTTACAACCGATCCTTTGCAAATACAAATTACTTTCTGTGGCAAGCCTTTTGATATGGAAAAGAACCATTCAAGTTAAAATGGTCCCATCGCTGGGACCGGCTGCAGAAGGGATTTTTTAATTGACATTATCAAGTATTAGTAATAAGAGGTGCTACTGGGATGGATGATTTCCTAAATAATTGATGTATGCAAACCCCAAAGGCCACTTGAACCATTTAAAAACAAACAGGAGTGCTCTGGACTGCCCTTGACGATGTGAACCTTCAGAAAACCAACTGACTCTAAAATTAGCGCAGCATACATAGTGTCTAGGGGTAGATGTCAGGATAAACAACTTTTCAAAAATGGTGCCCATCTTCCTAAAAACTAGTTGCAAAATGAAATGTCTCAAAGTTGTAGTCCATTGCATTTTCCTGGTTGTGCTCTGTCCTTTTTCAGCTTTTTCATGGACCTACTTCTCTGTGTTTCTACAGGGACCAGACCCAGGACTGGCTGCGTACTTTGCAGAGCCCAGTGAAATGCGAAGATGTGGTTCAAAAATTGGTCAGGATTTTAATATGGAAATGACAGTGTGCGCAAACTTCTTACACTGTGCCTCTGGAGCCAGCCCTGGTAGGATCCCTATATTTTGGGGGGAAGAATTAAGTGTTCTGATGACTACACCTTAAAAAAAAAAATCACCCATAAACCTAAATTAAGGTAGGTTTTTGGTGTTTGCCTATCCTCTCCTGGGTGGCATCATATTTTTAAATATCGTGTATATAACAAATCTGATTATTTTGTCAGCTTTTGCAGCTGTAATTCTTATAGGTATACAAGATGCCTTCCGTGGCTGCATCAGTCCCTTAATGCTGGGCATTTTGTGATTGTCTTTTTTCCCCCTTCTTTGGCTCTTTGAATAATACAGCAACCACTTTTATCCATTAATCTTCCAATTTCTGTTGATTTACCTCCTCAGGATAAATTTCCAAGAATGAAATTCTGGGAGCAAAGGCTAAAAACATCTTTATGGCTCTTAAGATTTATTATAGTATTAATTTCCAAAGGGGTAATATCAATTTAGACTCAACTTCCCCAGCCCCAAGCGTTATTTTTTAAAAAATACTTTGTTGCTTAGCAGGTATAAGGTAAGCTCCGGTTACCTTAAATTGTTCTTCCTGGATTACTGACAGTGGTGAACATTACCTTCTGTCTGAATTTCATATTTTCACTATTGAGCAGTGCTACCTCATAAATTACCCCCAACCCGTCTCCGCTGATCACATCTGGCTAGAAATGTACCTATGTGCTACTTAGCCCTGTACTGAAGCTCAAATGTGGTTTCCCTGATCAACATTTTCCTACTTTCACTTCTTTAAACAATCAGAATTATTCATCTTTTCAGGTTTATAAACCTGCATTTGATGACCTAGGATGATATAAGGCTATCAGAGGCGGTGGGGGGGGGGGGTGGAACAGTAATGGAACATTCTTAATGAAGTTCTTGCTTTATAATTTTTCCACTCTGACAAGGCAGTGCCTTGGTAGGCGCAAACAAAAACAAACCAGATACGATGCTCACGGTAGAGAAGATTTTGTTTTCCCTGCGAAGTTGCAGCTAACGTTGAGTAAGATTACTTACCATCCCCAAGACCTAGGTTAGGACCCTATCACGCATGCTGGCTCACCCCAGTGCCTAATGCAGAGTGGGTCCCCAACCAATGCTAACTGACGAGATCTGTGTGACAACCTGACAACACAACCGAGTTAGGCATTAAGGCTTCTTAAAACTCCAGAGAAATGAAACCCAGCTTCACGACATTTCTTGATACCAGCAGATCCCCCCGAGTGTGGCAAATACAGTCAGCACACAGGCCTGCGGTGCTTCAGAGGATAAAAGAGAATGGATTTCCACGCAAGATACATTTCAGGTAAGACGCAAACTATTTAAGATGCGATGTTTCACATACATTCGTGTGTCTCCTGGAAATCAGAACCCCACAATGCGCCACCTTGCACGTCGCCTCCTGCGCCCGCCCCCCACCGAAATGGTTCTCAATGAATAACTGTGCAGAACCACACATCTCCCTCCTTACATCTGAGTAATTCCTTTGTCTAGCCACTCTGGGAACACGAGAGTTTTTAACTAGAGCTGACTGGTGTTTAAAGGCATTGTGTTCGGAGGGTGTGTGCACAGCGTGCAGTATTTTGCTTTCTAGCTCCAGTTAGCTCCTATCAGGATAAAAGTCTAATGCCCTAAAGCCATAATTATGTGGCTACTTTCTAGGGTTTCCGAAGAGAAACAAAATGTGGTAGTGTCGGAGTGGCACAGGAAAGGGTAAGAATGAGCAGCTCTGTTTCAACGTTAGATAGTAGCTGGGCTGCCGTACTAACAAGGTCCTTTAAGCCGTGCCATAAAGTTTACGGCTTGATTTATTCCAATAGACTAGAACAGTTAAGAAACAATTTGCATCATAGCAGGGTAATGCATATTGCACAAGAAGGAAAACTATGTCATTACAGAATTCACTTAATGGAAATACGGGGTCAAAAAGAGTAACAGTCTGTGACACTGAGAGCAGGCACAGGGACTCTGCTGTTGACATATAATTATATTTAGCAAACAGTGTAAAGCCGGTAGATCTGAATAACAGTGTGCATTCTGACATCTTTACGGAGGGTTTCCTTAACACAACCAAAACCGACCCAAACAAAACACAGCCGAAACCTTCCTTTCGTTAACATTTATGCTGACTGCTTGTGAAACCTGCTTTCTGGTAAGACTGGGGTTAATCTGAAGTTGTTAAACAAATTAACTTTGTAGTGGCTTTATCCTGTACAGCAAAATCAGCATCATTCTTAACTCTTGCCTGAGGTTTTTAATCCAAGTATCTTTCTCTTTTCAGGAAAAGAGTGTTTAGTGTTTTGCACACTATTTAGTGTTTTGCAATAAATAGTAGGAACATACATCAGCTAACCCTTGGAGTTCATAAAGAGGACGAGAAATAGTCTCTCTTCCATTCGTTAACTTCAAGAAAGACTTGCTTTAATGAGCGTTTCTGGAAGTAGCTTATATATACCAATTTATGTTTGCTCTGAACGTCCTTAATATCTGAGTAAACACGCCTGTCATGACAGAGATTTAAAAATGAATACGAGGGTGACTACAGTCAAGTCAGAAACACCAGACTGCTTTGGAAAAGATGATATACAGAGGTATCAGTGTCAAAGAGAAACACGTTCTTAAAATGCTGTGTAGTAAATGCTAAGAGACTGTTCACATAAATTAAAAATGATTATTTCCATCTTTTAAGATCCTTTTCAGAACACCTTGGGCATAAAATTCAAATGCTAAGTAACCACATTTCAGACTCCTTCCAGTGCCACCCATTATCCTGGCCGACAGCAATTTTCTTTTCCTTGTCCTTCGATGCCTAGTCATTCTGGTCCTCGTGGCCACAGGTCACGGTTTCCATTTCTATCACTTAAATAAGGTGTTGGCCAGGTAAATCAGAAGGAGCGTGTAGACAAGTGGCCTGTGGTAGGAGCTGCCAGTGTTACGAACACTGGATTGGTTTCTTCGTTTCAAGTGGGCAACGGTGGAGCTGACACTTACTCGAAGGGAGAGACTGTCCCTCTAGAGCATCCCCCACAAATCCGATCATTTGGGAGAATGTGGCTTCTTTTCTCTTTTAAACTTTCCCTGGCAGAGAAGGAGCTGTCCCAGTCACGGCTCTTCCGCCGTCACGCACCCACTCCCCATGGCGGAGGGGGTGTCACGGCCTCTCCTGTGGTTGGCCCTGTCCTCCTGCCATTCACATTCAGCAGGGACAACCATCGCCCTCACTTCATTCACTTATATGGTGCTCATTATACTGCCGTCTGCTGCTATAATGCTCCTATTAATTTTCCTTTTGATATTTTAAGAGCAATCTATAAATCACACCGCCTTTCATTTGTGCCATCATGAATGCCTGGGCAGAACACTTCAGCGCTGTGTTTGTGCTTCAGACTATCAGACAACCAAATAAACAAGTGTTCTTTTCCCCCTGCTAGGTTCGCCGTGCCTGCAAGTCGAACAAACTGACAGAGACGCATACCGATTTCAGGCGGAAAAGGTAATGTGGCTTCAATAATGGCCTGAGATGCCCAGCAGAGGGAAAAAAAAAAGCAAAAAAAAAAAAAGCAAATGAGTCACCCGTTTTATTGCTGTGTGCACTTGTAGGGCCGCATGAAGCCGACTGCTTTTATGGGAATGTTAGTAAATGGTCTTTTTATGTGCTAACCGAGCTAAACACTTCCAGAAGCACCAACTTTCACCCAGGTTCTAGGAAAGCAGAAATTACAGAAAAGGGATCCAAAGCAGCTTGAGAAGGGCTTGTGTGCACATCGAACCGGGAGCCCGGGACCTGAACGCAGAGACCTTCTGGGTGGACAGTACTCACACGGCTTGCAGAGGGGATCTGCCTGGACTGCTGTCGCTCTCGTTGCTGTTGGTATGTTCCATTGCCCCGTTCAGCTCTTCCCGTATTGCGCTGGCTAAGTTGCCCAGAGTGGGATTTCCCATGGAAGCGGTAGTGTATAGAGGTATACTATTCTCAGCCATCGAAGCCTGCTAGCAACCAAGAGAAAATAGATGAGGACACAGAGTAAGCACAGACAGCGAAGCTGTTCATTACAGGTGTAGTCACCGATCTTCCGTTTAGGTTCATAGTAGGGCTGGCCAATAGAAGTTGCTAATAGGGAGAAGAGTTTGCTTTCAAAGGCAGACTTGTGACCCATGTCCACGCTTGGTTTCCAAGAGCTAGCTGGGACCAAAGGGGTGGTGGGGAGGGAGGACTCAATTTAGCATTGCTGGGTAGAGTCACGTGGTTCAGACAGGGCTATCGAAAATGAGCTTTCTGTCTGATGCCTTCTTTCAAGATGGACTGAATATTTCCAGATCACAGGGAAATATAATGGCATTTTCATTTCTTTATCCACTTTGATGACTCCAGTATTGGATATTAAAGATTTGATCCAATTATTCTGGCCTCAGAGCTCAAACTTATGAGAACTTCCATAAACATTTACCTCTTATATCCTACAGAAAAGGAAGAGATTATAGAATTGGAGTCCATTTTTATCTCTCTCCTTCATTTCGGTTTTAATGATTTCTGAATCTGTTTAGTGTAGTCTGTGTGGTGTTACCCCACAGTTATCTCAATCTTTCAGGCTCAGACCGGTCAACCTGGAATTTTAGGACTGAAGGAAAAAAATAACTGTCAATCTATATGACTGTCAGCCCCAAAGTATAGAAATGGAAAAAATAGGAAATCCTGAAGTCAGTGGTGGGATACTGTTGGCTTCCCCTCCTCCTGGGTTTGAATAAAATGACCACCCAGTCTCGAATGCAGACAGTTGTTAAATACAACCCTGAACTAATTTCATTTGGGTAGTGATTATAACTCAGAAACTTTTCATGTTAAAGAGGACAGACTTTTAAAAACTGGCAGTGTAGTTAGATCAAGATTTATCAAAACTGTCCTCTTGCAGACTACAGTATGCCTGGTTTTCCATCCTAATGAGGAGAAAGTACAGTCACAAGACAATCTGGCATGGTGACTTCAATTGGCCAGTCACATAAGAGTCCAAAGTATTCTAGAAATTCTGGCTCTAGAGAGGAAGAGCCAACAGTGAAGACAGAACGATGCAAAGCTGGGCTGCAGGGAACGTGCCCATTATGAGAGCTGCAGCCTCGCTCTTTGTACAGATTCCAAAGCCAGGGATGCCTTGTTAGATACAAGCCCCCGTGATGGGTCTTCACTTAACACACCATTGGCCAATGGACTATTTCAAAGCCAGGCTCCATGCAAGTCCACAGCTTTCCCTTCCCTCCACTTCTGGATTTACATAACTGCCGGCTTTTTAAAAAGTGGGAAAAAAAAAATCCTGTTTTTATTTCCAAATGTGGTGAACTCATTTTGACGAACAGCAAATCTGAACATTCCCTCGCTCTCCTACAGTTTGTTAAATAATTTGCATCAAGTACTTTTTTCAACAGATCTCTTATAATTGCAATAAAGCATTTTCCTTTTTTTTTGGCAGAGCAAAAAGCAAGAACGGTTGCCAGATTATTTTTTAATTTCTCCCCCCCAAACTGCAGCTGGATAAGCATCTTAACAGCCTTCATTTGAGACAACTCAGTGGTCATATCTCTCCCAGTCATGAAAGTTCTGCTCTAATACTCAACATTTCACCATGACACAGTCAGAACGTGGCCTAAGTGGGGCTATCTTTACAGCCTGGTAATTTTTTTTTTTAGCAGCTTCTCTAGTCAAAAATGGAGGGGTAACGACAAAACTGACGTGTTTGTTAGAAGGTGTTCTTTGGTATAACATGGTCACCCTTACAGACAGAGCAGCCTTCTTAAGATGACATGTTCTCCTTGGCTCTCCAAGTGTTCTAGGTGAAGGTCATTAAAACATGGGCCGAGGCCCAACAGCCACAGTGGTGAAAGTCCTCCAAAAGGCAAGCACTTCTACTGATCCCTCGGTGGTGAGATCAGAAAGATATCAATGGAGAGAACCAGCCTTGTCCCTTTAAGAAAATGACCAAGTGGAAGGACAGTGTCTGCCAGGCCGAAGAGCCTCTTTGCTGCGTGAGGGATCAAAGCAACCCACCCAATGCTAGAAACAGTAACAAAGTTGTTCTTTTGTGTAGTTGATATCTACAGAGGAGCAGGTGGGGTATGATGTTTATAACGGACTTAATTATATAAATGGTCCTGTGTACAGTGTGTGGTTTCCTCTCAAACTGGCACTTTTTTTTTTTTTTTTTTGCACAACAAAAAAACCCTTAAAAAACAAAAACCGAAACCTAAAACTGAGGTGCCTCAGTAATGGTACAGAAGTCCGTAAGTTCCATAATGGAACATGAACCATGCTAAGATCCTTGGGGGAAAGGCAGTCTATAAATAAGAAGCTTTATGGTTACCCTTAGTTACTTCACTTTTTCAGAGCATAATGCAATCTGTCTCACGTCCAATGTTTTATTTCTGTAGTGGATTCTGCTGTCCTATTTTATATATTGTATATCATGCATTATGTTGCTCTAGTAATCTTTTTAAGATGTTGTTCCACTATTATTTTTACTTGTCTTGAGAAATGGAAATGGGCAATAATGGGAAGGAAAGCCTGCTGGTAGAATCCTGATTTAATTTGCACAGCAGAAAGTTACATGAGACTGTCTACTGCCCGTGGATCCAAACTCCTCGACAAGAGGAAGAAGATCCATGTCTCCCGTCATGAATTTGTATCGGTTTATTCACCTCACCTCATTACGCACATAAAGTGTTCTTGGAAAGCTACGGGATCGTTTTGGGCTCCCCCTGAAAAGGAGAAAGGGGAGGGAGGATGCCAGAAACAAATGTTTTGGAGAAGGAGCAGTTTTGTCATGATAAGGCATACTAATTTAAATTAGTCACATAGTTAAGAGAATCCAAAGGATCACTGCTTTTTTTCTTGCCTTTCCGCCTCATGAATGTAAAATGTGCTTGTAATCTTAATACTCTTCCAGATAGAGCAGCTTTAAATTCACACTTCACAAGACTCCAGGGAAAATAAGTTACTAATGAATGGTATTTACAGTGGCAGCATCTAAAGCGCACTCTCATTTGCTTTTCTAAAGTTACTGTGTAAACTACAAGTAATTAACAGAAACTCAGAAAGTAGTTCCTCCTTATTAAAGTTGGTACCAGCTAAAAATAAATAAATATAATTACTGAAAAGCTAAGTTTCGTGCGTATGCCTCAGCATGGAAACGGTGTTAAAGGTGTATCATCTATTGTTGGGAGCCGTGAGGCTGCGCGGAGCTGGGGAACTGACGGTGCAGGGCAGGTGCTTGATAAATATCTGTTCTAGGAGTAGTGAGAGCCCCGCGCCCATCCGGATCTCCCCCCTCTTCACACACTCTGTTCCCATAATGTCAAGTCTCTTAACTATTTTTCATTCTCTTCCCTGACCCCTTCAGGAGCCTTTTTAAGACGACCTTGTTTCTGTGTCAATGTTTCTGTTTGCGTGTTAGTGCCCTTTCGAGGGGCACAAGGCGTTGGACTAAGTATGGGCGATAGAGCCCCCAGCAGGAACTCCTGCTGTGAAGGCCCAGGATGGCCTTGGAGTACATACGCCCCATCTATGTACAGAGTATGTCTTTTTCAAGGCAGCAAAATTCTCTTGGCCTGTCTTCTAGATCATTCTAGGCAGGGGCAAACGCAAACTGGACCACTGAGAGACGGGACGACTGAAAGGCTCAGCTGCCTGGGGGCTCGCATCTGGGTGGCAAACTCCCTCCTGCTCAGGACCAGTGTCTTCATCCCCTTGTAATGCTGGTTATGTAACGAGTGCTTGGTTCGTCAGTGGGAAACAAACATTCTGTACGCTTCTTATGCAATCTTGAGCAATCTGCTGGAAACCTAAAGAGTGTTCTTCAACACCTCTCTGGTTTAAACAAAAACAGTTTACTTTTACCAAGGGAACCAAACCTGGATCTCTCCTAGCTCTCTCTTACCCTCCCCCTAACTCCCCAGCACTGGACTGAAGATGCGAAAACAGACTTTAGAAGAAGTAAAAAGCCCTGCTTTCTCTTTAAACCCGTGAACAATAGAAGGTCATGTGATACAGTGGCCTATCATCCAGCACATTAATAGCTGTGCTAGAGTAATTACACTTGTGGTATTTTTGCCTCAAGTGAAATTCTGAAATAAGAGGATGGAAATTATGATACTGCTGATAAATATTAATAAGTGAACTTTTAATTTTTTTGCCACAATATTCAAAATGCTAAGCATCCCGCTAATGCTGAAGCAGCCCGATGTGTTTGCCTCCAGGGAGTACGATGCTTTGTGCACTTAAGAAAAAAGTTTAACGGAATTAAAATTTAATATCTAATTAGAGCGAGGCTAATATATTTTGAAATGAGTGGGGGAGACATGTGCCTCCGCTGCATGTTCGGGACGACCATTAATCTTACCTGTAAAGCTGCATTGAGGGGCGTGCAATAGGCGTGGCTGGTCTGCATGTTTTTAATAAGGGAAGGGTTACTGCGTAAGAGAAAGATAAAAACTCAAAGTTAAACGCCATCAGCCCCGGAGAGTTCTGAGCTAAGTTTTATCTTAAAGCTTGCTGGTATCCCTTCCCAATCAGAAATCCACCCGCCCCTCCCCACCCCCGTTAACAAAACCAAAGGAAATTTAGGTTTTCTACACAGCCCCTGGCTTTACGGGGCTGGTCTGTGCGAACACCCCTGGGGTAGGACTTTGCTCTTCAAGGAAACTGGGTATAAAATCCGGGCTTCAGTTAGACCAGCCCTGGGCACTCCCTCCACTGTTGCATTTTTTTCCCCCTTCATAAAATCTTGACCTCTCTGCAAATTTTTAGTAGCTGCCATGAGTCCAATAGGAAGGCAGAATCTCTGGTGGGGGTTGGGGGGCAGTGGCTAGGGGTGAGCTGGTAACAGGGATTCCTGGGAGTTAGCTAGAGAATCGTCTCCATGATATTAACTCCAGAATCACCGTGGGAGGTAAAGGCAGGAGGCGCTTAGAGAAGACCCCTCCCCCTGGTCCACCAAGGCGCATTTAGCGCTAAAAGGAGATGGGGAGAAGGGAGTGACAGGGAAGGGTAGTTCCCAAGTAAGGTGGGGAGGTTGGGCCGAGATCTTTCTTGCACAGCCAAATCTGGGACGTTGTACGAATACTGGATGCTACGTCCATGAGCTAATGCAAGGAAGACAAGACAACATTCGGAAAAAGTCGGGGCATGGAGAGGCTTCCAGGAGGAAGTCACCCCGATTGATCCCTGACTGGCCCTCAAAGGGAGTCTGTGTGCTGTTATGGGTTTCTCTCATCATTCATTTCCTCTCATTTATGTTATTCTTATAACTGAGCGGGCAAATACCAAGACATGTACCCCGTTAAATACACATGTTAAGTCTCCATTAAAAGCTGCCTTTTTACTTGGAGGAATGACTTCCAAGCCAAGGTATTTACTCTTAAAGGGTCCCCGTAAGCTGCTGAATCAAAATACAACCAATATGTGCATTAAAGACGTCAAAAAAGCATTATTCAAGGCACTGGCGTTCCAAAGAGAAACAAGAGAAGTACATGTACGAATCACACAATTTAGCTCCATTGCAGAAAGCCGTGGCACTGCTACTTGGTGAAATGCAAAACTACATGGGATGAGTCAACCATGCAAAGCCAAAGCAACAGCAGAAAAAACAAAACAAAAGCAAGTAAAGGCTCTTACTGTGTGACAAGCTCGTCAAAGTTTTCATCGGGGCAGTATTTGCGAGGACGGCCTCGTTGAATATGGCGGCCACGTTTAAACTCTTCATCATCAACTGTCCAAAAGGACCCAAACTCATCCTCTACTCTGATAAAGCACTTATGCAGTGAGAGGTTGGTGCGAATGGCACCCTGGGATAGGAGCAGCAGCAAAGGAGATGGAGTGGCAACAAAAGGAGACGGGGTTGGGGGGGCAGAACAGACATCCAATACAGGGAACAGGAAAAAGAAAATAAAATGCAATAAGCATAAGCAAATGGTTTGTGAGGGTTAATATGCATTGCCACCTAAAAGCTACTAGCGTGGGATGCAACAAAGACCGGCAAGCAGGGCAGGGGACTGGTGGGTATACAAAACAGGAGGGATGAAATGCTTTTTTGCTTCCCTTAACTGAGACAACGTGAAACCGGTTCGTCGGTCTAACACCGTCTAGCAGCCAAAAGCCTCTACTTGACACTTGTTAGCACAATCCAAGCTAGGCTAAGAAGTTCAAACATGGTGGACGTACCCACTGATCTTTTGTGGCCTTCGTTTTTGGAATTCTACTTCATCCACTGTCCATACTGCCCCTTTAACGTTTTCTACTCGCACAAAACACTTGTGAAGACTAAGATTATGACGCACTGCATTCTGCAGCAAGTATAAAAGAGAGAACATTTACATTTTCTATAAGAAAAGACTCCAAAAACAGCAGTACATTCAGCCTCACAGTCCACATTTGTCAAACCATTCCCAAGAGCTGTAGCTAACCACCCCCGTGGATGACCTTCTTGAGGTTAAGGATGCCTTTTCCAAATGTAAAAATTAAAAAAAAAAAAAAAAAAAAAACCGAAAAACAACAACAACACAGAAGTATCAATTAGTTATAGTCTGGCATTTTCATCTACTCTCTGGTAGGAGTTAACTAGAAGAAATGGTTAACAGAAGCCCCAAATAGGGTTCACAGTAAAAATCTGAAAATCGTGTTAATATGACTTCAAAATAAACATGCAGAGTGTAAAACTGTCCCCGTTAAGCCCACTGATCTCCCATAGAAAAGGGTATTTTAAAAAAATCATGCAAGATGACAATATTGTTAAACGCATTTTGCTCTTACTCTTTTTTCAAGTTTTGGCTTTAACACCTTCTACAGGTCTTGTCAGGTTTATCTAAATTAGATTTTACCATTGAAAGCATCACCTCCTGCAGCTGATAGGAGGAGGGAATGAAATGATCCCCAGGACATCAGTATCCATCATCAAGCTATGTCTTACCTTCCCGAATGTATAAAACCTTGGCCCTTACTATTAATTTCCTTAACTAACAAAAAATGCCAAAGAAACTCTCGAGTAGAACTCCTAATGGCAAAAAGAGGATAGTTCTGCAGCTCAGAGTTCCTAAAGACATGTTTCTGTCCCTGGTCCCCATGTCTCTTTCTTATGGTTAAAGGTCATTTCCAAGATCATTCTTAAATGGAGACCCTTGATACCCACAGCCCACCGAAGGTGGGTAAAGAAAAGCTTTTAACATCTCCTCTTTGCTTTGATTTTCAGGAAAATCCACAACCATGCTGGGGCCCGGAACAAACATGGCCTTGTCTCTTTAGCCTCCTTGGTTGAACGGAACTGATCTAGACTCCAAATTAGACATGAGCACATTACAAAAAGACCCATGCCGTTGACTCAAGACATTCTTCTTACAGGGCATAAGCAGGTGACTGCTGGGACATGAGGAGTGGATGCAGACATCCCATCTCCCATGCCGTGAAAGCATATCCTCCACTCCACTCCATTCCAATGATGCTGCCATCGCTCAAACGTGCCGCACGGCACCCCCTTGGGCTGCCCACAGGTATTTCCGTTCTCAAGATCCTGAGACCTGTTTCCACTTTTACGTAATCACCACTGGTGACTCTGACGGAGAAGTCAGATGAGATAGTGCTGGTTTTTCTTTTTCGATATAGGATACTTAGAAGATAACGAAACACGTTTTATGACATAGCCAAGTTATCAACCACTCGCAAGGAGAATCCACAGGATAAATTCTCAGAGTTTTTGAGCAATGTCAGCATAACTGGGGTAGGCTGAAAACGTCCAGGGACTGTGAAAGGACACCCCTGATTTCAAACAGGTTGGACAGGTTTGCATGAAAACAAAAGAAAAAAATCTTTGAAAACATTTGCCGGGTTGTATATATACTTGGTAGGACAAATTTCTTCACGTGTAAGGTGGTAGTCTGCTCTTGGAATAAGCATTTTCTTTCTCATGCGGTACCGACACAGACTATATATATAGGGATGCAAACGGTCTCCTCTTACCTCCTAGGACGATACTAAGGAGGTTAAAACAAGTAAGTCCAAATTATCTTTTAAAAAAATACTGACAGATCATGTATATGTACGGAAGACATAATGGGGAAAGATATCAACATTTCCCCTCCACCCTATCACTCTCTAATATTTGAGAATAAGCATTGTCGAAACATTTAGAACTGTAGATCTACGGAAACCATGTCTGCCAGAAGGACTGCTATAGATCTGTCTGAAGAACAGAGCCATGTGAGTAAAGATAGAAAGTCAAACTGAAGTTTTATTTTCCAAGACTGTACATCTAAGCAAAAGCATCCAGAAAACAAGAGTTGCCCAAAAATGTGAGTAAGCCCTTTTCAGCCGTAACTTAAACTGGGCACTTCACCTTTTGTTTAGGATAACAATACCAACAAGGACCCGGAAAGAAAATTATACGTATTTGAGTCATTTGGTACTTGATCTAGGATTGTTTATATTGATGGCACTTTTTCCTGCAGTTTGCAAAAATGAAAAAGTTAAAGCTGTAGATCTGAGCTTAAATATCATATTCACAGCCAGTAATTATTTTTAAATTTGATCACTTGCTATTTATAAAAGGCAATTTGAAGAAAATGTCTGCTTCATGCTTATACTTCCTACATTTTGAAAAGCATTCATAGCTAAAGATACTTTGCATTTTATCTCCTAAGGGAGGCTGAGGAAAAGCGGGTAAGGTTTTGAACATAGGTTCCCTTCAGCACCCATGTGTCTTAATGGAAATAAAAAAGCATACTTTGAGCCATAAAAGATATTCATGGCTGTGTGAGGTTGATAAATTAATTCTATGGTTATATTCATTTTCTTTTAAAATGCTAATTTCGTAAGAACATAAAAGAGGCAATGTGTTTTCTGTTTTTGTTTTTCTCTTATCTAAAATTTTAAAAGTAGCAAAGAAAATTTCCATTGCATCGTATAATAAATCCCTATCATATTTATAATAATGACATGTAAAAATACCCTAAGATATTTGCATTTTACATGTTGTGGAATTTGGGGATTTTAAGAATTCTAGGTAGTAAAAAGGCAAAAAAAAAAAAAAAAAAAAAAAAAAAAAAAAAAAAAAAAAACAAAACCCAAAACCAGATTGAACCTGCCCTCTTCTGTAGCAATAATATTTAAACCAAAAAATTAAAAGCAGTAAAATCCAAAAATTTGTGAGGGCTTCATTTAATACCATGGAAGAAATACTAAAGGAATCTATGAACCCATTGCTGAACTGGAAAAGAGGGAGGTCACGTAACCCTCAAGCCTTGTTAGGGCATCCCATGCGGAGCTGAGGGATTTGGTCCATTTTATAGCAAACGGCATTACAGTGAAGTTGGATCATTTCCTTTTCCAGATTCTCTATGAATCTCTGGCAGATAGTGTGATATAAAAAAAAAAACAAAAGCAACCCCCCTCAAAAACAAAACAAAACAAAACAAAAACCCAAAACGAAAACCAAAAACTTAATAATATATTGTGCTCCCCTGTGCTAATTTCTATATACAGAGCTAGTCATGAGACCACACCGCTTTCTTTACTAATTATGGTAAGGAGCATTTTTTTTTCCTTTTTTTTAAATCCAACCAGTGAAGGTTATGTCAAGTTTGTCTGATCATTTCCCCTGGTTAAGAAAATGTTAGCTGCGCATCTCAGCAAATACTGGTGGTAGCTAATGATGAACCACCGTGAGATTTCTGTAACTAAGAGGACAACCTGAGCATTGGGGCGACAGTGTCATCCGTTCCTTTCCCCTACATATTCCAACCAGACAGAAATTACTTTATTGGCTGGTTCAGCCAAAATCTGATGCCAGTGCAATGGTAGTCTTCTATCCCAGCATTCTAACCCCAACAGTACTCTTTTCTTAATAAAATACTCCCATAAACTTGACTCTGAGAGTATCGAAATAGTACACCTGTAACTTACAACACCTGCATTTTATCAACAACGAACTCTTTTATAAAATGGCAAGACCTGAGCCTAAACAGGCCCGGGAGGAAGCTTACCTTCCACGTGGCAGCATTGCGTCGGAAGTAAGCAAACATTCGTGTGAACCAGTTATAGATTTCATTTAGTGTTAGCTGCTTTTCTGGAGATTCGAGAATGGCCTGTGAAGCAAAAGTAAAAAAATGAAGATAATTTATGACCAAATCAGCAAAATCGTCATTATACAGTTTCTTGAAAATATAAAATAACCATGATTCAGAGCTAAAGCCCAAGAAAGGTTTCACGAAATGATCTAAGATTAATGGTTGTATTTAACAGTTCAATAGCAAAATTCAAAACGGAATTATCTAATTGTTTTGAGTTTTTATTTCTGTTTCCGTACAGAAATATTAATTTATTAGTCATTCATAAAGCAGAATCAAAGAGAAATGCAAAACATTTCACTAGCTGATTAAAGCTCAGTAATTATTTAGAGCTCAGATTAATTCTAGGGATCAGAGATTACTGTAGCTTGTGATAATTGACTTGCCATCTTTAAACAGGCTCATTTTCACTGTTGTGTGAAATGAATTTCCTAATAATCACATCGTATTGTAATACTTAATCAAAAGCAATTATGTTATATATTGCAGTTTTAAAAAACCTTATAGAAAAGGTTTTAGCATGCTTGCATACTAAACGGTTCTAAATCTACTTCATCAATATACTATATCCATGTACATGTAGACATTTGATGGAATTTCCCATACTGCGTTATTTACTCACCTGCCTAATTAAAGATGCATATGTAAATGGTGGTCTAACTTCTGCGTTCTTATAAAATTCTTGGTTCTGCGCAATATCTGCTAAAATAAGAATCATTGTCCTATTAATTATCACTTTTTAAAAAGAGGCTGGTCTACAAGAATTGCATATTACAGTTCTACATGAGGCAAACAGGAAGTAGCTACCTGAAGAAATGGGCACGTTGTATTTGTCCGAGTACCGCCGGCGGATGGGTCCCACCGTATGCATGCTGGTGGTGGTGATGACGGAGGGGCCTTGGGTGACGGGAGTGATGGGGGCGGTTGGGGTCGTCGGAGTATGAGGTAAACTCTGTGGAGAAGCCTCAGATGCAGACTTGGAGAGTGTGACACTTGATACCAGATTCAGCTGTGAGGAAGAGAAGAGTTCTTAGAAGAGCTTCAGAAAAGCAGGGAGCAAGCAGGCATCTGAAATCCAGCAGGAGCACAGCAGGGGATGCCCGGCTAGCTTTACTTCTCTAAGTAGATGCTTCTAATCACCTGAAACGGGAGGCGAGTTCCTACGTAGAAACAGTTCGCATAGTTGGTTAGTTTAAAAATCTCTCTGGCCATGTTCTCCTGACCCGTTGGTGACACAGGTGTTTTCCAAAGACGGTGAAAAATGAGTGTGTGCACAAAGGGGTGACCTAGCCCAGTGAAGTTTGACAAGCTCTGGGTCAAAACATTCCTTGAGTCATGACTTTGAACCCTCTTGAGCAGCCTACTGTGCTTGGCAAACCTCCCGGAGGGGGTGGAGCCCTCACAGCGCCAGGGAACACCAACATTCTAGAAGCTACCAGTTGGGATACACTGGTCTAGACCTGAGCGCTCCAGCAGCACTTTCTGCAACGTGCTAGCACCAGTGCAGAGCTGTTTTTACTTTTTATCAAAATTAAACTCTTGTTTAAAGAGCCACATGTAGCCAGTGGCTACCACTCTGGCCAGCACAGGGATAAGCTACTTAACTCCACGATTAAACTGCAGCAATTGAAAACACCACAAGGATGTCTGGCCCTTGGCTCCCATTTAAAAAGACTGCCACTGGGGCACCTGAGCTGCTCAGTTGGTTGACGGCCCAACTCTTGATTTCAGCTCAGGTCATGTTCTCATGATCATGGGATCGAGCCCCGCGTTGGGGGTCTGCGCTCAGCATGGAGTCCACTAGAGATTCTCTCTCCCTCTGTCCTCCACCCCCGCTCACTCTCCCTCAAATAAATAAATAAATCTTAAAAAAAGGAAAGAAAGAAAGAAAGAAAGAGTGGCATTAATCCAGTAAGACATCATTTAGTTCTATCAGTTGGCAAAGACTAACCTTTGAAAGCTTTATGTGTAGTCTTCATTAAACTCTATCCAATAGAGGACTGGAATCTATTTTTAAAAACTGACTTACGAAACATCGGGAACTGTACAAAATTTTTTTCTTTCAGTTTCAAATGCTCAGTAATACAATGGAATCTATAGCATCAAGTTATCTGATGCATTCTATGGCATGCGTTATTTATTTGAAGTCGCACCAAGGAAGATGGAGTACTGTTTCCTTCCTTCCATAAGCCTTCACCTTGGAAGTGCTTGTCTTATTTGTAATAGTTTTTAAAAAAATGGGCTTGTCCCCCTTACCCTAAGTTTCTTCTTCCAGAAATACTAAGTCTGGCTATACTACAGAACCTGGCCATTTTCAACACATTATTTTTACACACAATTGCCATCTCAGATACTTCCAGCAGGCCCCAAATCCAAGAAACTTATGCCAAGGAGGCTTACTTGTAACATTTTCTCAAACCAGATTTCAAATCATTTAACAAAGTTACGTATTTCACTATTGCAGTAGTCTTACGGACAAGACACTATTTGTGGGAGGTATTAAAAATGAGATTCCTCTGGGATCATAAAGAACACATTAAAAGGTCTGGTTTGTTGAGAAGATACAACCCTGCTCCGGTAATGAAAAAGGCCATGAGAATGCCTCTCATACGTGAAGACAAACAAGCAAATAAAATAAAACCCAGGAATCTGAAGAGAAGAGTGAGCAAGTATCGTTAGGCAAATATGCAGGGAAAAAATGTAACTATATTGCGGGAAAGGGAATGTCGGGGGAAAAGCCTGTAGTTGTGCTTTTCTTTATAATCTCCCTGCTCCTACCAGTGAAATGCTGACTCAGCCAATGCCAGACCCCCCCCCCCCGGCCCCCACCCTCCACCCTGGAGAAGGGCAAGCTGTGCAGAGGACCCTGCTCTCACAGCCGCCGCCCTCACCAACCCCAGCAAACTGGGCCAATGCTGTGAGCTGCTTTCTTTTCTATTCGTGCTGGAAACGTGCCTTCATGACGCGTATTTGCGGACTAAGTGCTTTCAGTTGAGAGAGGCAGCCCTGGGATGGTGCAGAACTGAGAAGCCACGGGGGAGGGCTGGGGCCGACCTCCTCAGCGCCTTGGGCCTTCATCATGGACCAAGTGCAGCCACTGTCTGTATGAGCATCAGCCCACGCGACGGGTCAAGGAAATTAGTTGCGGGAAGGCTACTGCTCATAAACACAACAGCTTTTCAAATTCGGATGCTGCTAGGCCTAAGAATATCCCAACACAGGAAAGTCCTGGAGACCATTTGTATAAACTGTGCTGCGAGCCACCTGCCACTGTGTGATTACACTTCCTTCTCCTACTGTCACTGATCAGTGAGAAGTCACTGCTCACCGTGTACAGAGGAGCCGACTGAGGCTTGCGACTAAGGGAATAACTTGCCTCTATTCACAAACAGTCACACACACACACACACACACACACACACACATGCGTGCGATTCCAGGCTCTCTGTATAAGCATCTTATGCCCAGTTAGTGGGAAAAATAAACACCGGCCAGTTTCATTCCTCTGTATGCTCATTTTTGGAAAGGAAAGGAGTCCAGGGATAGCTTTAGTCCCTGCTTATAAATCATATTCAATAAATATTGCTGAAAAAAACACAAGGCATCTGAAACTGAAATGACACAGACAAGGGCAGAACACTCATTTGCTGCCCCTTGACGAGCTTACCACCGAACACAGACCCTGGTCCAAGGGCAGTGTGTGGATCAACCACAAAGCAATTCTGAGGACTAACTCTACTTTTTGGCTTTTCTCTTCCGTTTAAGGACAGCACCTAAACACTGTAACTTTCTTCAACACTTAATGAGAATTATAAATACAACGGCCTCAAGGAGTTATGCCGGCCGCTTTCCTATTTTGTGCGGGAGGGCATCAAGTGTGCTGGGCTCCAAAAAAAATCAAAACTCGTGTAAACATTCAGCCAAGTACAAATCCATCTTGTGGTGCTCACACAGGAGAACGGACATGTCACGTGGTACTGTGTCATAAAATGTGGGAAGAATGGGACATCTGCAGCTTTTACCCAGGGTCCAAACCCCTGGGCTGTCCGTACCGAAAAAGCAACAGTGAAAAATAAAATCCTTCCAGGTTAGCACGACCCGCAGAGAAATACACGGTAGAATTTTCTGGAGGCTTCTGAACACAGGTAGCAAATGGAAATAAACACGAAGCCAGAAGAGAGCAGAGAGGGGGCTTACCAGGCTTGACAAATGACACCGTGATTCACACCCACTGCTGGGCTGTCTCTAATAAGCCACAGAGGAAGCAGCCAATCTCAGCTAATTACCAGATAAAAATGTATTGTAAGGGTTCTAATTAGGAGACGCGGATGGAGGTGATCTAATGATTAAATGCTGCATTCGAGTGACCCCACCATCAATGTGCAGTGGTGCAAGATGTCACTGGAATATTTTGTAGAAACAGTAATTTTACTTCGAGGAGGGGAGGCAGTAATATTTGTAATGATGGCTGTGAGGTAAACTAATTAAAAGACGGTTCCTACAGGAAGAGGGTGGCTGAGAGCAGCTGTGGCCATTCCACAACCAAGTGCCAAGTCTCCACAGAGGAACGGCAGTCAAGTGGAAAATTTCTGCCTGACCTCTGGCCTTGCTATTAATTTGCAGGAAAACTAATGACACATATACATATTCCCACAAAATTGTTCTAATTGCTAATTTGCCAAAGGAGCCCAGATTCCAAATTAAACATGACTGTGGTCCGTGAGGGAAGGAAGAACAAAAAGCTGTAAACTCCAAACAGAGGGGGCTTCGCCCGGCGAAACCATGTGAAGGCTGAACCAACAAGTTAATGAAATGTCAACCTCGTCAACGGCTATAGAAGTTTGTTAACTTTTAAACTTTTGTTTGATCATCACATGCTTGTCTTGAGGAGAAACCGTCTTCAGGGAGGAAGGTCACGAGGGAGAGAGAAGATGGGGCGTGGGGAAGGATTCAGAACAGGCTCTGTTCTGTGTTCAAACCAAACCGGCCCTTTTAAATTGAGGTCTCTCTGAAAACAGAGGGCTCTCTCCCTCTCCCTCCACACCCCCTCCCCCCAAAAAAGAGAAAGAAAAAAAATTAATTACAGACTTAGAATAGAAAAGCAAATCTGGACTGGTGTGGGTTTTGCTGTCATCTTGAAATATTCACCTTAATTGTAAACTATTAAATCTTCATATAATCATCAATTAGAAATGAAAGCATATGTACATCGTGTTTCTGATCGTAGTTAAGGTTTTAAAAGATAATCCCCCCACCCCAGGGACATGGAGCAGGAAGGGACTGGACTGGGTTTCTTTTCCTATTTTTCTTATTGTGTCTATTTTCTATTTAAAAAGAAGTTGCTATGTTTGGAAAAGTTAGCAACTCCGATATTTTCTACATGGCGAGTTTCCGTCATGTGATGATTTCAGCAAAGATAATCGCTTTGAGGGTCTGGCCAGAAGTTAAACTCTTCTGTCACTTGAGATCCCGTGTAGGGTTTTTCTTTTTTAAGTCTCTGTGAGCTCTTAACCACCGGCGTTCCCCCTGCTCACTTCCAGAAGGACTGTCGTGGGATCGTGCCCGTCCCGACGACCGGGACTCTGTCAGCTGCCTGATACTCTGCTGAACCTTTTTAAAAAGATTAATCTCCAGTTTTTAAACAGAAACCTCCTCTCTTCTTTTAAAGATGATGAGTCACTCACATTTTTAAAAAATAAACAAAGCGCTGATGTAAACCCCGGACAGAAACAGACTTGTCCTAAGTATTCCCATAAGAACTCCTTTTTATTTTTGTTTGCGCTCTTGCCTCATATGAAAACAGATTCTGAGAACAAAAGACAAACCTGAAACCCAAACACCGGGGCACCTAGCTGCTTGGTAGGGACTTTGAGGCTCACAGAACTCGTTTTTCTGCTCCTGGTGGGACGGCCCTAAGCGGGCTCCGGACCTGCGTGAACGGCACACAGTGGCTAGACACGACTCACTGGCGTTCGGAGACGGCCGGCCTTCCTGCGGCCACGTCCGTGGGGAGGGACATCCGTGGGGAGGCTGGGCCAGGGCAGGGGGAGGCTGTGGTTTGTTCCTCCTCGAGCCTGGCCCTGGGACTGCCCTGCGCCAGGCGCTGCCATAGGGCAGTGAATGAGAAAGTGGGGGGCCGGGGATGTGTGCAGCGGGGAGAGGAGGAGGGGGGCTTCAGGAGAAACAGCACAGTAAAACAGCTTGTGTGTGCTGTGCTAGAGAATCTTTTATGACTGCCTAATATTGTTTCTCTAGGCCTAGAGCAAGGCTGCAAGCAGCCCAAAGGATCAGCCATTGCTTTAAGAGTTAAAAGACCCCTTTTGGGGGGGGGGGGGACACTTTGTTTTTATAGTAGCTAAAAACTATTTCAAAACAGTCCTAATTGCTATGGTTGGAGGAAAAGAGAATGCGTAAGAAGGAAAATGTAATACTGCATCTTGCTTCAAATATCCAAGTTCCTGTAAGCGTTTTATAACATTTTCATAAAGGAGGATATACTACCTACACTATAATTACTTGCCCACCAAATCTGAAGGAATGTGGTTTTTCCAGGATCAAGAGAGGTTTCTGGTGCGCAGGAGTACCCTGAAGCCAGGCCTGCACCTCTCCTGTCCTCTGGGATTATAACATACGATTTATGGGATTTTCCTGACATGATGAGGAAGTCTTCTTAAAAAACCCTTTACAACTTAATAAAGCCCTAACACAGACATGCTTCTTTTTGTTGTTGTTGTTTTGTCTTCTGAGTTACGCTTCCCCTCCCTCCAAGGAGACAGTTTGGCAAATTCTCCACGGAGCAAGCATGGAGATACGAACCCCAAAGCAGTACGCTTGGTGTTTACTTTGAGAATGTTACCGAGTCTGGAACAAAAGAATATCCGTCTGTCTCATTAGGAGAGTTTACTCTAGTCTGATTTTTATGCTTCTCTTCCCATGGAAAAGAGTAGGATCTTTTAAACTCAAAGCAAATTTGGCCCTTCTCAATATATGCCAAGAAAGGCTTTTCCCCTTGGGGCACTTGGGTGGCTCAGTTGGTTAAGAGACTGCCTTAGGCTCAGGTCATGATCCCAGGGTTTTGGGATCGAATTCCACTTCAGGTTCCCTGCTCAGCGGGGAGTTGGCTTCTCCCTCTGACCCTCCCCGCTCTCATGCTCTCATTCTCTCTAATAAATAAAATTTAAAAAGGGGGGGCCCTGTGTGGCTCAGTCCTTAAGCATCTACCTTTGGCTCAGGCCAGGATCCCATGGCACCTTGCTCCAGGGGAACCCTGTTCTCCCTCTCCCACTCCCCCTGCTGGTGTTCCCCTTTTCTCGCTGTCTCTCTCTCTGTGTCAGATAAATTAAAAAAAGAAAAAAAAAAATGGTTTTTCTCATTGTCCATACCCAAGAGCTAGAATATACAGCTGCTCTGGGAAACTCTGACACATCCTTTTCCATCCAGGGCCCAGGGTTCAGAAAATCAGAAGCTTATAAGTGAAATAAATTAAAAAAACGGAAAGCCTATTTTTTTATCTGATGCTGGCTGGTCCTTCGCCTCCTCCTTGTGACATGGCTTCCTCAGAGACACATGGACGCATCCTGTGAACCCAAGGAAAGATTCACAGATCTGACTCCTTTCCCTTTCTTCCCGTTCCTCTGGCACACCAAGTCTCCCGGAACACCCGCTGCACATCGGCGGTTCCACGGACGCACGGCACGATCCACGCCGTGAGTGTGTGTCCCACCAGATTCTAGCACCTCGGGGGCGGGGGTGGGGCTCTCTTGTTTTACTGCTCTGTGTTTTTAGCAGCATCCTTCATAAATACTTGATGATGAAACACCTTGACATGAAACACAGGGATTGCCTTTCCAGAAATACTGTGCCATGTTGTGTCCTGGGTGTAATTCCAAAAGGAAAGGTTTTCTTGGGTGTGAAGACGTTTATGGCAAGTGCGCAGAGGAGCTGTTGAAGGTGTCTGGAGGACAGGAAGGCTCACCGATGCACATCCCTGGGCGGGCTGAGCTTAAAGCTACATCTAGAAACTCAGGACTGTCCTGAGGTGAGCGTATCCCCCAACGGCCCACATGGGAAGACGAGTTCCACAACAGGGTCCAGGGAATGCGACTATGAGCTGATCTAAGGACAGTCTGAGAAGGTTTTGGCAGTTTCTCTGATGCAATGAAAGAGGGACTGGTTGGATGACTGGATACAACAAATGACACTTACCACCCAAATGGCATTTAGTGAAAAGCAACGTTTACAGCAAAGCATTCTATCACTTAGTGACTAAGAATTTTAAAATAAACATGAAGTTCCTTTTAAACAGAAATGGAAAAAAGAAAAAAACATCATCAACTTACTGGCAAGGCTGTAACATGAGAGTCCCCATCTATGGTTAGATTTGAATTCTGGTTGACTGCTTATTTCAAATCAAAGATTCTAGAAGGACATACTGTGCATTCCATTATTTAAGGTGGAATAAATTAATTACAGGCAAAAAAGGAATCGTTGGCACCTTAGAAATGATCATCAGATAGCTCTGTATCCCTCAAGTTGAAAGACTCATGGGTCTGCTCAATGTGTGTGCCTTTTTATTTTCCCCCTTTTTGGGCAAGGAAAGTAAAAATTTATGCAAGACACTACACGTCTACCTTTTATAATTAATTTTCCAATGCCTAACCTATACGTATTTTAATAATTCCTGATTTATAAGATGGTATCTATAATAAAATTTTCTATTTTCCAATAAATGAAAAGAAGGCAGGTTCACTCTGGCAACAGAGTGTCACGCAATATCTGCTTGTCAGGCACCAATTTTTACTTCTTACATGTAAGTTAAAGGATAAGGAATTTATAATGCTGCCTGTGAAGGGAACCACTTTTCATACACAAATGTGATCTTTTTTTTTTCCAAAGGGTAATACAACAGTACATTTACATAAACTAATCCAAACAATCTATGTATTTGACAATGGCAAACCTCACACAGACGGCCTATTGTTGGTTTACATCTTGGAGTTCTTTATATTGGCTTGTAGCGCTGCTCTAACTGTCAAAGGTTTGACTTGGACACTAAATAAATGGTTATAGAAGTGCTGTGCAGCGATATTGGACTTCTTTGCAAAAGAAAACCTGCTGTGTATGAATTCAAAAGCTATTAATTTTTCAGTCAAAAATATTCGTGCCTATTTCTTTTAATAAAGAAATACTGTGCTGAGCTACTAAGAGATAATGTTGACTAGTGGTAGAGAATTTTCAATAGAACAGTTAAAAATAAATTTAGTAGGAGGTCCCCTTCAAAGTTATAATTTTCTAGAATGTAAAACATTTTTTTTTTTTATAATACTAATCAAGACAAACCTTCCTTCCCTGTGCATTTCCCCCGGGACTGCTTTTCCCTGTTTACTGGCTCCTTCCCACTGGTCCTTTCGGAGATTCCCAACAGTCCTTTCCTTTCCTGGCCTATGCAGGCTTACCTGCAGGGCGCTCTCTGCCAATACCCAGCCCCATCACTCACTGACTGCCCCTTGGGGTTTCACAACTCCTTCCCCACTTTTATCTCTCCTCCTTCTATCCAAGGAGCCCCATCACACAACGTGAGTCCATCCTAATGTCTGGAGTCTAAACATTGTTCTGTCACTGCTTTTAATCCACGGAGGAAGGAGGAGATAATCTCACCCTCCCCCTTATTACAGGTTTAAAGACTCAAACCTTCATCCTGGGGTGGGGGAGAATCTCCAACAAAAGCAACGTGAAGAGAGTTCAGAAGGCAATCGATGCCCTTCGCAACTGGCTGTGCCCACTGAAGAACTCCATATCAAGTCATTTCCTGATCTTACCAACTTGCCTTAACTGGGCTCCCATTAGTCCCAAGGACCCTCCTTAAAAAGAGGGGCTGATGAGGGCAGCACAGATAGCAGAATGGACTACCGAACCCACAACACGGAATGACCTCAGTTTCTGTTTCCCCTTCTTTTTGGTAGCCTATACATTAGTCCTGTAGCCACTTGCTGCAAAACACATGGAAACCAGGGGCTCTTTCCTAGTAGAAATGGATGCACAAAGTGTTTAATGATTTTATGTCCTATATCTCAGTAATGTGTTCTGTTTCAGACATTAATTTTGTCTGCCAACTGCATCTTGGCAGGCTACCATATTTGCTGGGTTAATAGTCTGACTCCGTTTTATTTCTATCACCATAAATCATACATATATGGGTGTATGTTTGCTTTATTTATAGAAAAAAATCAGTCAAAACAGATAAACCAATACTTTGCCATTACGCTGCATCATTGCGTATTGATTAAAATTGCTGGTACTAACTATAGATCGTCAACGCTCAATTAATTTTCACACAGTGACTCCAAGCAAAATCAAATAAAGGCAGTGTACCTTTAAATTTTACAAATCTTAAAAATCAAGAAGCACAGCACTCTTTCCATGTTGAATAATCAGTGGAAGCTACTAAGAGATTTTTAGAAATATAAGTATATGAGAAATACAACTGTTAAAGCGATCAATTTATAGCAAGGAATGAGGCCCAAGACAGGATTTGGGGTTTAGAAACCATCCTTCTGCTTCGATATTAACTGTCTGTGCTTGGATGGCACTCTTCAAGGTTAAGGAAAAGGGAACAAGGCAAGAAGCAGGAGATTCCTAAAAGTTAAATGTAATTGCAGCATACCGTGTTTGGTCTCCTAACTGCAAAAGAGTAATATTCACTTTTAATTCTCTAGTAACCACTGGATGCCCTCCATAATTTTAGCCTCCAATTATTCCGAGAGTGTGTTTTGTTTCTTTCCTCTGTTACACTTACACCAGACTAGCCCTCACTCCCTTTCTCATACCCGCTGTGCCTCAGCTAACCCAGGCTGAAATGCCTTTTTCTCTTGACTCTGTGGTCTGCTGGTCTTTGTTCTGCTTTCCCACCGTTTAGAAAGGCTTCCACGCCCTCCCAGTGACCAGTCGTCCTCTACTGTCCTACCCTGCTAGAGCACCAGTCTTCTGTCTCAAAGAGCTAGTTGCTGGGCCCTATGGCCCAGGATCTGAATCATCCTCGATCTTCTTAAACACCCTGCACTCTGCCCTCTTCCTCCAAGGTACCCAGAAACAGTCAACTGAACTTAAGTCCTTCAATTTAAACAGCTGCCGGAGTACACTGTCCGGCCTCTGTTGCTCGGGGTGGGAAACAGCGAAGACATACTGTGGGGTTTCTGCCCTTGGTGGAGAGCTCGGTACTTACGGGTTGAGGGGTGGCTTTGGGTTCTGTAGACTTCACGTGCAGATGGGTCATCATGGCTTGCAGACGCTCTTTGTCTTTTGCAAGCTGGTGGGAAGGAAATGCTCTGTTATTTCTTTGAATACAGATGCATTACTATTTTAACATCCGAAAGGATACATATTCCAAATTAAACTACAGCACCACGGCACATGACAAAAATCTTTCTCATTGCTTCATCGTTTTGAAATGTACACAACCATTGCCAAGCTCGAAGCAACTGGAGGTGTCGGTGTGAGATTTCTCAACAGAAGACGCATGAGCTTTTAACTGGGAAGTTCTAGGCCTGCTGGCACCAAGGAGTCCCATAGAACACAGACAGCTAAAAGACAGAAACGTGAATCATGCCTATTAACCAATCTTATTCACAAACGAGCCAAAGGAAAGAGAGTGAGGTGGCTAACCCTCGTAAAATCCATCTTTTGTGGTTGGGGAAAAGCTCTTAGATGCACGGATGCAGTTGTGCAGAATTAACTTCATCCTTCTTAACAGTAGGCGTAGCTAAGCACAGTGCGGCTGAACAATACTGGTAGGGCAGGCACAAGGACAAGGGCTGACCAGGTCTCCTCTCCAAGTGAATGTAGAATTAAGCCTCATCATTCATGTATTCAGTATGTGAGTGCCTGCTATGTGCCAGTCTCTTCTTAACAAAAACTGGAAGTCATCTCACTGTACAAAAAATTACCTTTTGGAGAAACACAAGTTTCTAACCCAATGTACATGATTGCACTCAAAATACTACTAGACACTCCTTCTTTTTTGCTTGCCCTAAACTGTTTATCATGATGGTATTTTTGATAATTCAAGGGCAGCTGGGCACCGGGGATGCAGAATAATTGATTATAGGTGGTTTTGCTGTAAGCATCTTTGCCACACAACTAATTGGCCATAGGACAATTTCATCATAAAAGATAGGATCATGACAAATGAGAGCGGGATGTTCCCGAAAAAGGACAAAATGAAACAGAAAATATGAATAACAAAATGAAACGGCTTCTCCATATAAAACATTTGAATCCATTCCAAAGTGTACAGTGCAGACTGATGGCAATCCAGCACAAGTAACGGGTTTTATTTTGTGAATTGTATCGAAGCACTCTACTTATCTTCCAATAATTCACAGAATCATACATTTTCTGATTGTTCTCATTCATTCCCATTTAGCCCAGCACTTTTTCCTTTACCTATACAATTCCTTCTGTCACTAAGGAGAGATACCCGTTTCCAAATACCAGAATACATGTTTGTAACTGAGCTCTGTATGGTGCCGTGAAGGCCTTCTACATGGTTGCTTGTTCTTGACATAGGGTCTCATGCTCAGGAAGAGACATTCCAAAGTTCTACAGGACATGTGGATTGGAAAATCTGGGCCACCATGTACACCATTGTGAGGGCTACGATTTATATAATACAAACATGGAAGTACTTTGTCAATGAAGAAATGAAACCAAACTGTCAAACCAAAATGTCAACCAGTTATTATTATTTATTTTTAATTTCTTAGGGCAAAATTGCCTAAGGACAATTAGTTCCGTGGTGTAAATGACTGCGGCAGAGAGGTCTAGAGCAAAGACGCTTACAGCGAAAATACCAGACATGATAATAATTACCTCTGTAAGGTAAGTAGGAAGTAGATCTCTAAAAGATAAAGGTATAGTTAGGAGAAGAGCTGTGAAATTTGGGTAAAATATGGAAGAGATTAATGAATGAGTGAGTGACAAAGAGAAAGCGAGTGAGAAAAGCAAGAGAGAGACAGAGAGAGTCTTAGAGTAGCACTTTTTTTTTTTTTTTTAAGAGTAGCGCTTTTATATACCATTTGTCCAAAATAATGTCTTTGAACTGGGGAAGGACTCATTTCTTCTATGTCATATAATTAACCTTAACTCTTTGATATAGCAAGTTTTGGGGGCACTTGGCTGACTCAGTTCATAGAGCGTGTGAAGAGTTCAGGGTTTGTGAATTAGAGCCCCATGTGGGGTGTACAGATTGCTTAAACAGAATCTTCTTTAAAAAAAAAAAACAAATTTTATTTATTTGTTTCTTTATTTATTTTAGAGAGGGAGAGAGCGTGAACAGGGGGAGGGGAAGGGAGGAAGGGAGGAGAGAATCTCAAGCAGACTCCACGCTGAGCGTGGAGACTGACTCAAGGCTCCATCCCATGACCCTGAGATCATGACCTGAGCCAAAACTGAGGTTAGAGGCTCAACTGATTGCCCCAAAAATAAAGTCTTAAAAAAAAAATTAAAAAAAAGAAAAAAGAAATATGAATTTTTCCTAGGCTGAATTATTCCAAAATAAAAGTCAAACAGGACATTTTATGTTTATTCTTTTTTTTTTTTAAGATTTTATTTATTTATTTATTTTACAAAGAGAGAGAACGAGATCACAAGTAGACAGAGAGGCAGAGAGAGGGAAGCAGGCTCCCTGCTAAGCAGAGAGCCCGATGCGGGACTCGATCCCAGGACCCTGAGATCATGACCTGAGCCGAAGGCAGTGGCTTAACCCACTGAGCCACCCAGGCACCCAAACAGGACATTTTAAAATAAAGGTGTTTTCTAAGGGAAAAGGGGTGTTTCAGCATTTGGGGAAAGGCAGAGGAAAGGGAAAAGGTACGAAAGCAAAGGGAAAAAAGGCTTTGGGCTTATCCTGGCTGGATGACTCAGTCTCAAGCCGTATCACATTTGATTTTTTTTTTTTTCCTTTTTATTCCCTTGTGGTGCAGGGAGGAATAAATTAAGAAGAAGAAAAAAAGCCTTACAGTGTTAGCATTTATCTTTCAACAAACAGGAAATGAAAATGATACCATATTAGGAGCCACTTTACGTTATTCATCTTCTGTGCTTTAGTAAGTTATTGAACAGCCAAACTCAAAGATGCTCTGAACACATAATGCCAAAGGAATTTAGTTTTCCAAAGTGGCTCAGTTAAAACAATTAAAATGTTCACAGTGGCATTCTTCTACGCCTATTTGTATTTCTGTAGTTATTCGGTTTTAGGTTTTTGGGTTTTTTTTGCCTTTTTTTTTCTTTTACTGTGTTTTAAGTTTTTAGATGTTAGAACCAAAATATTCTTAGAATTCTAAAAAATGCTTTGTCTTGAAAGTTATCATGAGGCAAAAGAAACGAAGGCATATCTATTATTCTTTTTAAAAAACAAGTAGCCTGCTGTACTGAACATTACAGATTAAAGGGTGAGAGGTGATATTTACTTAAGAGTCTGATGAATATTAATTGTGACTTAATTTAGGGGTAAACACTGTTGATGTAGCAATTAACCAAGACCAAGGAGAAGGAAATCCAAATTCCCAGCATCAGAAGGAATCATCACCCCTATGTTCTTCCAGATGTCTACGATGCTGACATTTTACTGGTCAAATGTAACAACACAATGTCGCAAACACATACATAGAGTTTGTACACAAAGACACATCCATAAACCCTGGAGGTCACTGCCATGGAGACATTCTCTCACTTCTCCATGAGAATATTAATGTAAAATTCACTGTTCACTTTGAGAATTACCCAGGTTCCTTATTTTGCCTCACACTTAATTCTACCAGCCTGGCTCTGTAATAAAAGATGGGCAAGGTTACAGAAAAAAAGGAAAAATTCCAAGTTTCTGTTTTTGTTTGATCAGTGTAATATATTCTTGGATGGGTTCTGGATTTTTAACACCAGTTACAGCTCTAACTCTAACACAAACCCTTTTAACAATTAAAAAAAAAAAAAAAAAAAAAAACAACCTCACCTGCCAAATTCACTTTTTCTTGTTTTAGGCAAAAAGGCTTATCTTTTATACATACTGAAACCACATCCCCTCTCTCTGGGGCTGTCTTGCATTTTTAATATTCAGTGGCCCTTCAAAAAGCTTTTGCACTCATTATTACTTTTTCTGCCATCATTCCATGAGCTAAGCATCCCTATCCCTTTTCATGGCATCCTTTCATTATTTTAATAGGACAATACAAACATTTAATATTAGTAGGTATATATTCCAGCATTCCGTCATAAACTGAATTGCATGCAAAGCAAAGCAAAGGATGAGAAATGTACTCCAAAGGTCAACTAAAAATTTGCGTTGTCAAATTAAAACAATTTTTTATGTTGTGCTATCAGAAATTACTAAAAGCTTTCCTGGTGGATACGGGAGGGGTATCTGGTATGAAAGGAATGCCGACGGGCCCCACACTGAGGGGACCTGCTCGTACAATATTTGTTTATTAGCAGGTTTTTCTCCAATTCTGGAGGGAGACAGCAGAGTGAAAACGGATGAAGGTCCGTAGGCACTGAAATCACACTATGCTACATTCAAATTCTGGCTCTGCAACTCTGAGCACATTATGTAACCTTTTCAAGTATTTAGTTTCTTCTTCTAAATATGGAATAATAATCTCTGAATGCTGAAGAGTTGTTTTGAGGATTAGATAAGTTCTTCACATAACAAGTTTAGCATAGAGCCTCGTGCTTCACGGATGCTCAGAAATATCTAACTTTCTTTAAAGGAAAGTTATATCAGTCTAGTCTATTTGGACTTCAGCTGGTTGAGTATGTGCTTGGAACCCAGGTCCACGGGACAGGATTTCAGTGGAGTGTGCAGTGGGCCTAGCTGGGGAGAGAATTTTGATGTTTTTGAAGAATGGAACAGAAATCATAGGAGAGATGAAGCCCATTGCTTATGGACTGATTTCCTTGGTGCTCGTGGTCTCTTTTCCCTCATCCTAGGCAAATGGTTTTTCTCCCCTTGGCTGATATAGGTCATCCCCTCTTCTATTAACCATGGCCTCAAATTAGGTTTTAGCCCGTCTGGGGTGTGAAAGGCGGGAACCCGTGTATCCTGTGTATCGCTCCGGACACACTGATAACCGCCAACGGCAAGGAGCTCCATTCAACATTTTCAAAGATAAAAACTGAGGAGATTAAACTCATTCTTTTAGCAGAGAATAGGGAACACGGTTTTAGGTTCATTTAACATAATCACTTTATATGTTGTCTGGAGGACTAATCATTTTAAGCCCAATTTGGCGGTTCTCACTTGTGAGAAACAGAATCTGAAATAAATGAAGGATTCTGGATGCGTAAAAACGTTTGAATTACTGAGGACGGATGAGAAGAACGGACCAAGTGACTCATTTGATTGCACAGAGGCAAAGACTGTTGTGGCTACTTCAAATCCTCTCCTTCTCCTCTTGTGTTTCACAGTTGGGGAAACTGAGGCTGCAAGAGTGAACTCACCTAAGATTGCAGAGCTGGGAAGGGGCAGAAGTAAGACTAGAATTCTAGTTGCGGGACGCCTGGTCAGACTTTCCACCTCTGGTGTGACTGCAAGAGCCACCTGGGATGCGAACTGAAAACACCAATGTTTCCCACTCCTTCCACCGCCCCCACGCTGAACCACCGCCGCAGAACCTCCAAGGCAGGGGGAGATACCGAGCTTCAGCAGGCCCCCCAAGGAGGGGCATGTAAGCCAGGAGTATTCCCAGACAATGACAGTCCCCAATTTGATTGACCTGGGTATCACCTAAGCTTGCTAATAAGCCCAACATGCCAAGTGAGGGGATGTGGGAGTAAACATTTTAATAAGGATCCCACGTGTCCAGGTTTAATGCGTTGGTTTTGGGAATCAAGACTCTGCCATTGACTGAATAAGTCTTCACAGCAGCTGTCTCATTTTATATACGGTGAGGACCCAAACGCAACTGATAGAGGCAGATGCACACCTGTTTCATGGGTCTCTAAAGTACGTATGATCTTAAGAAAAACGAGAAAAAAAAAACCAAACCGCGATTTGGAAGGAGGGGCGATGAAATTCTTCTACCTAACTGAGTATTTACCAAAGGGTTCTTTTTGACCCACTTATCAAACTCTGGTCATTCACATGCCTTCCCAGCTCAGTGCCAGTGAAAACTTGGAAACGATTTCTTTCACACAACTGCGGCTCTCAGGTGGTAGGCAACCTATGGTTCATTTCACCCCAATGGAAGAATTTCCCTACTTTTTATTGTATTCTGTCACCGTCTCAACATTCCTTACGTGTTATTATTAAAGACTCTCTTGACATTTAAAGCAGACGCACACTAATACTCAGTCATAGTCTAGGAATTCTAATGCTCCCAGAGTTAAGCAGGATTTTAAATTATGAAAAATAAGTGTCTTGGTTTTCAAAGAGGGACGTGGAAGTGAGAAACCCAGAGACCCTCTCTTCTTTTTCTTGGCTCTAGTCACAAAGCAGTGACACTAGGCAGCGATGATGCCATCAGGCCGTCTTCCCCACATGCTCTGAGCTGACTCAGGGAGAGTCGGGAGGCTCCGGGGGCAGACCGCTGCTGGGAAGAACTGTCCTGAGTGTCGCCTTTGCTGGGGTTAGGCCCAAAGTGGGACATGTTACAGAGAATATATTTGCAGAAGTCCAGGAAGCTGGTGTGATTACCAACAGCACCGCTAATGGCAGAGTAATCACACGTGAAGTTCCCGCAGTAATTGATCTGTGTTAGGCTTAATGTCCCTCTCTGCTATTGAAACGTGCGCACTTTTCGCCCTGCTGATGTTTTCTTGGAGCGTACAGTTCCTGCTGTGGATGATTTAGAAAACTTCCAAGGGATTCCTGTGTCACCGAGGTGCAGCCCCGCCTGGCTGCCATGGGTTGCTGAGGAGGGAGCTCTAAGAGGCAGAGAAAGGCTTGGCTTCCCCAGTCTGGTTGTGAAACCAGTGGTGCGCAACGCCTGCATGTCAGACGCAGACCCTCAGCGAACCAGGATGACCCTGCGTGAAAACTGCAAGGCAGCAGCGTCACCAAAGGAGGCGTATGCTACACAAGCTGGACTAGACCCCTGAGCGTTGCCCAGTATCTCCATCGGCTTTGAACAACCGAATTAGAACTTCTACACTCCAGTTTCCTCATCTGGAAGAGGAGAGACACAGAGAATTCTTTCTTTCACTCTAAGGGCCAGTAACTCATCCTCGGTGACTTAGGAACACCTTTACACAGGAGAAGAAAAGCACATGCTCATTAGATGTCTGATTTCCAAGAGTTCTATTTTCTGTTAAAAAAAATGACTCTTGGGGAGCCTGGATGGCTCAGTGGGTTAAAGCCTCTGCTTTCGGCTCAGGTCATAATCTCAGGGTCCTGGGATCGAGCCCCACATCAGGCTCTCTGCTTGGCGGGGAGCCTGCTTCCCCTCGGCCTACTTGTGATCTCTCTCTCTCTGTCAAATAAATAAATAAAACCTTAAAAAAAAAATGACTCTTAACAATTGAGGAATTCAGGAAGCATCTACTCACGGGGAGGTTGTGAGGATTCCGTGAAACCGGGGGTAGGAAGCACTGAGCACACGGCCTTGGCATAGAGTAGAAACTCACTAAATACCCTTTCGATGGCTTCCCAGTCCCTTTATAAATTATAAACAGAACAGGGGGCGTTAAACCGCTCTCTTCCAAAGCCACTGGATTCAAAGTGATCATGTCGGTGAACAATTCATTCCATTTTGCCAGGTACTTTCCCAGTTTTGAAACTGGAAATCCCAAGTCCCAGGAAGGCCAACTGTGAAGTCTAGTCCCCCTGTTCCTTGAGGACCAGAGAGGTGGACTGAAGAAAGAACATCCCTTCTTCTATCCTCCCTCACACTACGATCAAGGCCAATGCTTACTGGGCTCTCCTGGCCTGGAATGTACTTGCCGCTGCCCCTTGCCGAGTCCGCCCTGCCATGCCTCCTTTGCTTCCTCTTATGAACCCCACCTGGTGTGGAGAGGCAGGCTAGTCTTCCCTCCCTGCGAGGCTGCACACATGGGAAGGAAGAGGCTGTCTTGCTTATCTCTATCCAGTGTTCCGAATACAACAGGATGCTGATAAATGGTAACCGAATGGAATCAACCAAATGGAATCAACCTAGCCACGAAGACAGCTGGTATGCCGCCTCACTCACAGCTTACTAGCTGAGGCAGTTCAGGAGCATTTCCTACCTGAGGAGCCCAGGTAAGTAGGTCCATATGCATGTAAGTCCTCTGGGCACCCTGGCTGGTGCTGGAGTGTGAAAGAAGCTTCAGGTGCTTCCTTACCAACCTGCCCATGGTATATGAGTGGGCCATTCTTAATCTCAACCTATTTCCGCATCCTGAGTCTGCGGTAACTCTGTCTTGTGTGTGTGTGTGTGTGTGTGTGTGTACGCATGTGCGCACATTTCATGACCTATGTAAGACCATGCATGTTGGTTGTGGGAACATCACGCCCCTCCAGTTCTAACCTATCCTCTTGAATGCACAGCATCCAGAAAAATCTGGATCTAAAAAGCAGAATCTAAAAAGAAGAATCTGGATCTAGAAAGCATCTAAGAGATAAAATCTTAAAATACATGCCCTCACCTCAAAAAGCCATGTCCTTTGCCCAAAGGATTACTATGGTGTCCATCTATCTTGAGGTTAGGTGTGTATTATGTACAAGCACGCCAACAAATTCTCTACAAGGGTAGGCTTCCAGGTAGTAGATGGGGTTAATCACCATTGAATCCATTGCTAAAATGTCAAAGATTACAACTGTCTTCGTAACAGTGAAATGTGGTTAGAAATATTCTGGAAGGTTCAGAATGCCCACTAGGATGTCTTCTTGACCCCTCTTCCCTCTGAGACCAGTAACAGGGAGCAACACAAGAAGTGAATTAAGCATTCTGTTAACAAGCTCCACATAATGAGTCCACTGCTAGGAAAACATGCATTATATATCGTGGTAGCTTCCCACAAAATTAACAATACGAATGCATTTCACACTCAATGCTGACGGTATAGGCCTAAGTCAGACTCCGTAGCCCATCATCTTGATTTCTGGCTGGTTGCCTTATCTCTCAACACTGGAACCATGAAGGCTTTTCATGTGATTCAAGTATAGCATTGCATAGGTAACACCAAGAAAGGAAATTTCTCGAGCCAGGATCCCCTGAGGCCAACAATGGTTATTAAAATTATTTTTCGCCCAATTCTTTAGGAGGGGTTCATTAGAGGTAAGAAACAAAAGGACCTTCTGTTTTGGGTCAGAGGGAGGGATTCTGGGATGTAGATCTGGGGGGACTAGAAATGGACAGCCCTCAAGTGGCTTTCCTTCCTAATGGTCATGTCTGATGCTGGCTGATGAAGCCCTGCAGAATTCTCCCATAGAACCCTTCTGCAATGATGTTCCAGGGTAGACATAATGAACCTCCCTAGATCTATGATGTTAAGATCCAACTGGAGCTTATTGGGATTATTTTTCTACAGGGGGCACTAGTGTGACTTTGCTTCCAGACGGAAACACCAGAGGTCTAAGTACTGTTGTACAGAGAAAGGCCTGTTGAGTCTGCGTGGTGGGGAAGACTGCTCCTCCAACAATACAGGGAACAGCCTTGGTGAACGATTCCAACTTTGACGGCTCTTTTCTGTAGTGCTCAGTTGTGCAAATGTTTTTCCGATTCAAGTTAATGAACTGGAATTCTGTAATATACTTGGGAGGTTCAGGTAATTCCTGTTCTGGGGAATGTCTTCTTGAAGGGCAAACCGAAGGAGCCTTGGGGTTGGTCATGCCCAGGGCATCCGAATGGAGGAATGGAGGAGGTGATTCGTCCGTGTGCTGTGGAGGGAATGGGGGGGATGATGCCAAGGGGAAATAAGAGAAAGGCTGTTCAAGCATAAGAACACCTCTTCAAAGTATTCTTGGCTACTGCAGGGACCTGGTTTCCCCAACACCTCAGGTCCTATGGGCATAGCGACTGTTTGTTAAGTCAATTAAAAAGTACATTTCCAGACATGGGTACAAGAAATGGCAAATGTGACAGGATAAACATGGAAATGCTGACATCAGAGGAAGGGGAAGCCCACGGGTAGGATGGCTGGTGGGTCTAAGTATACCCTGTCCCAGACTGTCCCACAATGTGCCAGATCTACAGCCCAAAGGCTCTCCATCTAATCCTGACCTCTCAGCTCTGGCTCAGGGCGTGGGTTTGCCAACAACTAAATTCATCTGCTTGAATAATCCCTAATGGGTGAAATCAGATTTGGCCCCTCTCTAGCAGTGAAACTCTCTTTTGAGCGTGTTTCTAGTGTTTTCAAGAACCCATCAGTATCAGCTAGCACTACCCAAGGAGGGGACAGTGCCACTAGAAAATTACTTACCTACACTGTGTTTTTCCTCTAAAATGTAAGAACCAGGGAGGCAACCTTAACCATTTTGCTCACTCTCGCAACCCTTTACTGACCTCAGTGAGGTTCCTGCTATGTCACAGGCTCTGGGTGATGTGTGCTAAATGAATCGGGAAGATAAATGGATGAATGAATGAATGAATAGCTGTCAGCCTGCTTTTCCATGATCCCCCAGGTAGACAAGTACTTGTTACATGAAACCGCTGTTGGGGAAACATGACCAATGCGGTGACTAGAATGGTTTTATACACCAAGGCAAAGAAGGACTAGGGAAGAAGGGTTCACAGACCTTCAGATAGCAAGGAGCCTAAGAGAACAAGTTGCTATTATATAAAATGACGTAAATGGTTTTTTTTTTAAACCTCTGGAGCAGGGGTTGTTTGGCAAACCTCGGTAGCAGCCAGCCAGATAGTAAATATTTTCAGCTTGGCAGACCATAAGTGACTCTGGTGCAAAGACTTGACTTTTCTACTGTAATGCTGAAGCAGCCATGGTCATAGACGAAGCGTCAAGGAATGGGTGTGATCGTGTTCCAAGACAGCCTTAGGTATGGACACTGGCATCTGAATCTCACATGTTTTATCCTTCTTTTGATAACCCTCCCTGCCCACCCCACCCCGTCCCACTATTCAAAATTTAAGGACCTTTCTTAGATCTCAGGACTGGGCTGCCGACCTGCAGTTTGGCAACTCCGTTCTTGACAAGCATTGTGTGATCACTTCGGCAACTCCCTCTGCCTTGACGACACCAAACCCTTCAGAATGAGCCTGGCCCTTCCTCTGTGAAAGCAAACTCTCAGACAAAAACAATACGAGGAATACCGCAGGTAACGACCCCATGCTGACTTCCGGCCGGATGGTCTCCTCTGGTCCCTATCACAAATTGAAAACCCTGCCTTCAGTTTGATTTAGGGCTGAAGGATGAAGGGAAATCCATGAATAAATAAAATCCACAAATAATCAAAGAATCCTCCTAATGGCCTGCAATGCTCCCAGACCACACTCACCAAAAAACAACACTAAAGCTGCCAGGAGAGAATCACTTGACTTACTGATGGTCTGACTCCTTTCCTTCTCTGGGGAGAGTGAGGAGCAATGAGTCAAGTCAATAATCAGTTCCTCAGTAATGAACAGTGGCCCCACACTCTCCAATCTGGAGTCTGGGACATCTACTTGGGCAAACCGTGACACTGTGAAACACTTTATTCTAACTGAATGTTGAGAATTTAATTTTATCAACTAAATAAATGCAAGAACTTGCATCGCTGTATAACCACCAATACATAAAGATTTTAGGTAGCAAGAGCCATAAAGTTTGTTCTGTTGGAACCAGTTTTTCAAGGGCTTACTACACATCAGTCTGAAGTGAACTTTGGCGGGGAAGGGGGTGGGGGGTGGGGTCAATAACGCTACTGTTTTCCTTCTGAAGAAACATGCTAAATTTAAAGATGTTTCCAAAGACTTACGTAAAAATTTGGGGATTTTATGATGTGCCCTTTGCCTGTATGAATCTCTTACTGTTCTAGTAAGTTCATCTCTGTAGTCTGAATGGAAAAATATTAACTAGCTAAGGAAAATAACTTTTGAGACAATCTTACTAAAAAAATGTAATTTGTCCTATAAGATGATAACTAATTAAAAAAAATCCTTTCTATCCTGAAAAGTCACAACAAAAAGTTTAAGTGTGTTTTGGCTGATTTTTCTCTGCAACTATTTGAAGCTGTAAATGACTTAACTCAGTAAAATTCCAAATGTAATTATCTTCTGTACTTAGCCTAGGGCTCTCCATATATCTCGGCATTGCTGTCTTGCATACAAAATAGGCTTTTCGATGGCTGGTAACAATATAATGTACAACATTGTTTTAATTTCCCCTAGTCGGCTAACCTCTTGCCTACACTAAACCAGCCAGAGGAAGAAGCCACAGTGAGTCATCAAGCACTCAAAAGCATTTTGGAACTCGGTTGCATAAATGGGGTTTTGCAGGGTCAGGCTTTTGCAACTGTACATTTTAATAATCTCCATTTCTGACCCAATTTTTACTTTTAGAAACTAATTTTCTATTAATTATACCAAGAACGAAATTGTTAAAATATGGTGGTTCATCAACAAGTGACACCAGGAAGTGGAACCCACATTAAAGAATGCCCCCCCATCCCTCCTCACAACTGTGAGCCACAGGAAAAGAGGCAGAAGTTTATTTTCTATAGTCACAAAACACATTCAACATGGCCCCAAGGACTGCCAAATATAAGATTTCATATCTCCATACACATATATATACATATATATAAGATATATGTATACATACTATATATATGTATATTATGTATCTGAATACATGTTTGCATGTGTGTGCATCTGAGTGCATATTTAAAAATGTCTGCACTGAACTCTTGGTTCTCAGAGAGAGAAGGGGACAAGTCAACACGGGGAAGAAATCCACGTGCAGCTTCTATGTTAACTTACAGCAGCACGGTCAAGTGTGTGCGTGGGGACGTGTCTGTGTGTGTAGGCATGCATGTGTGTGTGTACTTGCTGCTGACACTCACGTGTGCTTTCCCCCCCGCCCCCATTCTCTCTCAGCCTCTCTCCCTGGCACGGCTCCCTAACTCCAGGTTAGCAACATCGGCAACCCGGGGGACTTAAATTCACAACACACTAAGTTTTTAAGTTTTTTAACTTAGAACGTTTTCCATTTGGAGAAGACACAAGGGAGGGGGAGTGAGAGGGAGCGAGAGAGACGGAAAGCTCACAGAGGCAGCGGGCAGTCGGAGGCAGACACAGAGAGAGGCACAGAACTTCGAAACGCCTGAGCAGCAGCTCTCAAGGAGCAGCTAAAGGTGACCTTTCCCCGAAGAGTGAAAAGGGAAGAGAAAAAGAAAAAGGGCAACAACCAGTTTGGGACCTTCCATTCAATAATGAGTACACAGGAACTCATTTCAGAACACTACAGAAATGAGGAATTTGAGGAATACTGAGGGAATATTAAAAATAAATGTGGCTTTACCTGTAGCTCTAACTGCTGTACAACCTGCATTTGTACTCTACATTGAGCTGTACTTCTATCGTCCAGCGCATGCTCACTGTTGAGATGTCTGCAACAATACATAGAAAATCATTAAGTGAAATGGAGACACAAAAAGGAAAATATAAGTTACCAGGACGTTTCAGCATCAACTAGGCCGTGGGTCTAGTTCACAGCGGACAGTCGTCGACGTGTGCCCGGCCTGCCCTTCTCCATCCCCACCACTGAACACTGGCATTCCGTGTAATTTAGTCCATGGTTAGGACCCAAATCAGAGTCTTCCAGGAAGGAGTTCTGCAGGGCCTCGAGAGATAACCATTTACACGTAAATAAAAGAAAATTCAAGCAATTAAGTCGAGGTGGCTTCTTAAGACCCCCTCGATGAGTAGATACCTAAGGAAGGGACCGCCGGCTAGTTCGGAAGCCTAATTTGGATGGGGCCGGATAGAAGCGCGGGTTCACAAGAACACCGATTTTATGTAACGGAGGACACGCCCTTATACTGAAATGCATTAACCTGGACGACTGATACGGCAAAGGCTGGAAGAGTAGCATTAAACGTAGGGAATCTGAACCACGAACCTACACGTGCAAATTATGTACCAGCGAGAGAAAATAAAATGCAGACAATTATTGAAAAAGAAAACTCTGCCTGGGTTCTTTACTGTTAATGATCGGGTGGTCCAGTTCCTAGACGATTCAGGCCACATGCTGAGGATGCCTGTCTTGTGGTCCTTTTACTATTTATTAGATTTTCCAACAGGGAAAAGGCTAACAAATTGAAATTTCAATCCGTTTTACCATACCCAGGAGCTCTGGTAATCAGAGGGCTGAATCAAAGCCTAAAATTTTAAAAATAAAAATTCCTGTATCCTTATAACTCAGTTCTTTCCTATTAGGGAAAAACAAAAAGACTTCATTAGGTAAAGAGAGATTCACCTCAAATTCTGTGAAAAGCATTTTCATGACATTTAGGCCAAAACCAAAATTTGGATTTAAGGTAAAATTATCAAAGTAACGAAAACATCAACAACAACGAGGGGGAGGGGACAGCTCACTTTTAAGACTGTAGGATGCCACCCTATTCCAGTTACTTTTCCCAAATATGGCTTAAATAAGAAATTTAGAATGCAGGTTTGCAACCTTGCAAAATACCTAAATAAACCCACTGTTCACCTTTGGCACAGCTGAGTTACCTTTAACCAAGTTAAAGGTCAAATTAAGCTTTCCTCCTTTGTTAATGCGTCCCCCTCCGGCTTCCCAACACAGCAATCGTGGTTATTT